>NC_071354.1:49066043-51466043 GCF_943734655.1 Sabethes cyaneus
ATTTGAAAACAATTTAACAAAATCAAGAACACAAACTATTGCTTTCCTGCTACCTTACTGAAATTAAAGATTGTTTTTATTATCCATGGTTTCCCACGTTGAAGGGATTTTACCAATTCAATCCTATTTTATCAACAGCACATCTTTTCACTACACTTCTAATGAAACGGCAAGCATGCGTATTCATACAGAGTCGTATTATAACTACAGCTACAGCTGTAGTACATTTTTCCAACACAGATATCAAATTCGCCGAGGTTTAATCGTCTCGCAGTAAAGAATTTGCGATGTGTTGGGATAATGAACTTGTGTCATTTTTTCTGGCACACTTCCCTAACACAGACATCAAATTGGACTAGGTTTAATCGCGTTCGTAAGAAATTTGTTGGTACGAGGGGGCTTTGTCACTCTTTCTGGCATACTTCCCAAGCAAGGACATCAAATTGGTCTAGGTTTAACCGCGGTGTTAAGAAATCTTGTTGAAATGAGGAGACTTTGTCACTTGTTTTGGCTTACTTCCCAAGCACAGATATCAAATTGGTATAGGTTTAGATCATCGTAAAGAATCTTCCAACCAATCACAAAGCGAGAATTCTGGTACAACATAGGTTCATTATTTTCAATTTTTCAATAGTTCAACATCAAGAATCCATACTTTTCTTCATTTGGGTCAATTCTTAGAAGATTTTGCGATCGATTGGTGTAAGAATATTGAAAATCGATCGGAAAACCGCTGAGCTATTAGCGCTCAAAACCTTTCATTTTTCGTGACGCTCGCATTTTTCGATTTTTTGGAATGACACCCTATCTCAAAACTTGCCGTAAGACGTAGTCCTACGTCAAAACTGATTTTCCAAAAAAGGCCATGAAATTTTTTCTGAAGGTAGATAATAATGTGGCCTTCAAATCTTCTGTATATCGCAAAATAGTCATATTTAAGAGAAAAATCAGAGGGGTTGTGTGCAAGACACGACCGCATATATAGGTGACGCAGGACTACATAAGTCTCTTTGTAGTGATAGTGGTATGTATTCATGCTTGTAATCATTCGATTCTTCATGTATGCATGCTATATGCAACATATATACATGCTACATGCGTTGTATGTAACAGTTATCAAAGTAGTAACATTGCATACGTTCAATTCTCAAAAGATTGTGCATTTGAAAACAATTTAACAATATCAAGAACACAAACTATTGCTTTCCTACTACCTTACAGAAATTAAAGATTGTTTTTAATATTCATGGGTTCCCACGTTGAAGGGATTTTACCAATTCAATTCTATTTTATCAACAGCACATCTTTTCACTACACTTCTAATGGAACGGCAAGCATGCGTATTCATACAGAGTCGTATTATAACCGAACACTACAGCTGTAGCACATTTTTCCAACACAGATATCAAATTCGCCGAGGTTTAATCGTCTCGCAGTAAAGAATTTGCGATCTGTTGGAACAACGAACTTGTGTCATTTTTTCTGGCACACTTCCCTAACACAGACATCAAATTGAACTAGGTTTAATCGTGTTCGTAAGAAATCTGTTGGCATAAGGGGGCTTTGTTACTCTCTCTGGCGTACTTCCCAAGCAAGGACATCAAAATGGTCTAGGTTGAACGACGGTGTTAAGAAATCTTGTTGAAGTGAAGAAACTGTCACTTGTTTTGGCTTAGGCTTACTTCCCAAGCAGAGATATCAAATTGGTATAGGTTTAGAGCATCGTAAAGAATCTTCCAACCAATCACGAAGCGAGAATTCTGGTAAAACATAGGTTCATTATTTTCAATTTCTCAATAGTTCAACATCAAGAATCCATACTTTTCTTCATTTGGGTCAATTCTTAGAAGATTTTCCGATCGATTGGTGTAAGAATATTGAAAATCGATCGGAAAACCGCTGAGCTATTAGCGCTCAAAACCTTTCAATTTTCGTGACGCTCGCATTTTTTCGATTTTTTGGAATGACACCCTATCTCAAAACTTGCCGTAAGACGTAGTCCTACGTCAAATAGTTTAAGTTTGTATACCTCTAATAGGCGAATTCAACGGTTGACAAAAAGGGGTGGAAGGAGTCTCCAACAAGGCGCGGTAAAAAAGAAGAACGAAAGAAAAAACGAGATAGAATGGAGGGAAACCGGGACATATAGAGAAATAGGTAGAAAAGAAGAAAACGGAAATAGAAAAGAGGGAAAAACGAGACCAAAAATAGAAGAGTGGGTAGCAAAAGATGAAAAACGGAAGAAATAAAAAATGAAAGAATTTCTTTCCATAAGAAAACGAGCGAGAAGATGTGGATAATCTGGACAGAAAAGAAGAAAAACAGTCAGAAAAATATACAAAATAGAAAAAGTGAATACAAAAGACATAAAACGAAAATGAAAAAAATAACGTGAGCAGGGATGGAAGACCAGTAATTTTGATAAAATCTGTGAGTTATCGCCACACGCACAGATCACGATCCGTACAGATCATGACAAACAGTGAATCTTTAGCGTTGATCACAAGATTTGGTTCTCTAAACAGTCTCTAAAGCAGTCGATCACAGTGTTACATCTTACCTAGCTGCGAGAAAAAACGTCACACATGTTGTTTGTATTGTGATTCATACGATGCACATAACCAATCGTCTGTATCTGGTATATTTCTCAACGCAATCATGCAATGAACATGATCTGACATGAGGTTTGTCATAATCTGTGCGGATTGCGACAAAGTGTTTGTTGCTTACAAGTAGTGATGTCAATGAATCTGAATCCGATCGCTTCTATGATCTTGATCACTAGAAGCGATTTTTTTCCATCCCTGAACGTGACCAAAAGTAAGAAAAACCCGGACATAGTAATAGAAAAAACAGATTAAGCCAAAACGAGCAACGGGATAAAAACGGAGCTAAAAATGGAGAAAAAAACGAAAACTGGGACCGTAAGAAATTCAAAACGGGATAGAAAATGACGAGACAGAGAAAGAAGAAAAACGAACGTGAAAACAAGGAGCGACGAAAGAAAACAGACGAAAAACGGAAATGGTAAAAATCTGGACTTAGAAAAAGGACGAAAACGGAACAGGAAAAAAACTAGGATACAGCGGGCAGATAATAGGAAATACGGAACATAAAACAAAAGACATTAAAAGCATAATGAATAAAAGTGAGAGAGTGAAAAAACCCGAGAAAAACTCGAAAAAGGGATTAAACGGGATATAAAAGAGTATGGAAAGAAGAAGATGGGATAAAAAATGGGAAAATCGGACAGAAAAAAAAGAAAATAAAGTGAAAGAAAAAGATGAAACGGATGAGAAAAATACAAAAAAGAGGAGATAAATAGGAAAACCGGTGAGGAAAAGGAAAAAGGGAGCAAAAAATAGAATAAACGTGACAGAATTGACGAAAAAACGGGGCAGAAACGGAAACAGACGAAGATGAAAAACGAGAAAGAAAAAAAATAAAAAGAGTTGAAAAAAGCCGAAAACTGCAAATGAAAAAAGGCTTAAAAGAAAAGAGTAAAAACGAATAAAACGTGTGAACGAATATGATGAAAAATGTCAATTTTAATTTCAAGTAAAACTTCGTATCTAATTTCGGGTCTATGTCCGGTTTGAAGTAAAGCTTCTAACTCAGTCCAAAGTCCATTAGTACAAATTCAGCTCTAGTTCAATGTCCTGTGTCAATTCCAGATTTAAAGACCAATTCCCACTCTATTTTCTAATCCAGTTCCAAGTGTAATTTCTAGTGCAATTTCGACTTTGATTTTCAACTTTGAACCGGTATTTTTGTGATAAGTAGGGTAGACTGCCGCAGGTTGAGAAAACTCGATTATTTTGAAATGAATGTAAATAGCGCCCCAAATCTTACACTAAACATCAAACCTCAGCCCTTTTTTTATATTCAAGGAGATTTGGAAGGAACTGGATTCAGGAAAGAGCGAAAAACGAGACAACAACAGAGAAAGAGGAAACAGCGGGCAGAAAAAAGGAAAAATGAGAGAGTAAAAAACGGTAAATGTGACAAAAAAACAAAAAAGGGAATACGGAACATAAAACAGAACGGAACAGAGAGAGAGAGAGAGAGAGAGATGATAGCGGAAATCAGAAAAACGAAGAAAGTCAAACGGGCTACAAATGGAGATGGATAGGAAAATATGGGATAAAAAAAATGGGAAAATCGGAAAGAAAAAAAAGAAACTGTCAAACGAACGAGAAAAGGGTGGAAAACGGGATTTAAAAGGAAAACCCGGAGAAGAAAGAGAAGAAAAGAAGAGCCAAATGTAGAATAAACGTGATAGAATAGTTGGACAAAGGGGCAAAACGGAAACAGACGAAGACGAAAAATGAGAAGAAAAGAAGTTGAAAGATGAAATCTGGAAACGAAAAAAGGTCAAAAAGAGTAGAGAAAAAACGAAAAATGGAAAAGGAAATGACAAAAAACGTGAGAAAAACATGAGGAAAACCAGGACTGAAAGGACTGAAAAAAGAAGTCAGTGCAAAACAAGAAGAAAAACAGAACAAATAGTGGAAAAACAAGGCAGGAAAAGTAGATAACGAAAAAAAAAACGATAAATCGTGTGAGAGAATAAGACGAAAAATGTCAATTCCAATTTCAAGTAAAACTTTGTGTCTAATTTTGTATTTGTCCAGTTTGAAGTGAAACTTTAAGTTTGAAGCTGTTCAAATTCAAGTCTATTATTTTTTATTTCCGATTTTAGGTTCAATTTTAAGTCAATTTTATGCAGACGAAACACAGCCAGAGAAAAAATAAAAGGAAAACAAAATTTTGTTTTTTCAGCCATTTTTTCTTTTTTTTTTCGTTTTTCCTCAAACTGTATTTCATTAACAAAGCCCAAAAGCTATAAAAGTCTTTGCCAAGCTCCCACCAACAAAACAAAAAACCTAGTTTGTAGTAGTTTCTGTGAGAAAGGTACATAAAGTTTGAAATTCGTGGTTTTTCAGAAGCGGCGCACTGTGAGATTAAACCCAAATCTAGGTGGACAAAAGTAATTACGCTAAAACCGTTAGCCCTAGGTATATAGTGTGTTCTGAGTAAATTTGTTATTTTAACTTCCGCATTTTATTTGACGTGTAAGCATTTAGACTTATTTTCGCTTTTTTAATTCATTCTATTTACGTAAAAATTGTGATTTTGGTAAGTAAAACGGTAATTTTTACTTCAATATTCAATACGGTCTAGCAAAAAAGGGCCTACTAGGACCGATGTGATTTCAATAAATTTCGGAGGCCAATATCTTACTAAACATCTATACAAAATTTGATTTGCTGCTTTTGAGCAGGTTTTAAGTTATTGACATTTGACAAAACCATATTTTTTAGAAAAAAATGCCTATAGCTTCGGAACCAAAGAAGATAGCAACGTGATTCCTTTGAACAAAATGAGCGTTTTACATGCGTGTGAAAGTGCTCAGAAGGCATGATTTGTGAGAAATAAACACGAAAGAAGATATAAAGAAAAAACGGATTTTTTAAGTCCACCCCGACCAAAAAACTTTGTATAGCTTTGTATCGATTTTCGGCCACTTTACGTGGTCGGATCATTACAAAATTATTATTAAAACATGCGGAAAAGTCTGCAGAATCAAAATCTGAAATAAAAATATGATGAATTTTTCAAAAGTTTCAGTCGTTTATGTCCCCTTCATAAGAAATAAAGCTTCAAGCCCAATCCAGTCTAAATTCGAGTTTAATTTAATATCCCATGTCGTCTAATTTCCACTCTAATTTCTATGCCTGTTTCAAGTCTAATTTCTAGTCCAATTTCCACTTTGATTTTAAATCCAATTGCTCCCGAGAGTCCGGAATTTACAACCGAATCGGCTGGTATTTTTGTGATAAGTAATAATAGATTCGCCATCCTATAGATACACTGATACTTTTCCAGGTCAACATCCTTCTGAAAGGTCGAATGCTTTACCTTTTGTTTATGTTTGGGCACGCTAGAGATTGTTATTAGGAAACTTGCTCTAAAATATTCTAGGGAGTAAACCAATAGGCAGTGAAACGATTTCATATTTACTGCGAGGAGGTTCTGTGGTTTTATTAGTAGTTTATTAAAGCTAATTTTCTAGATATACTTTAATCAACTGAAAGAGTACAATAAATCGCAAATGGCTTTTTGGGTATCGTTTATGCCTTCAGAATTCCACGATATTTTTTACGTTTTCGCAGTAAAACGAATTGATTGTTTTGTGAGCTTTGTTCAATGTTCTCTACATAATGTTATTAAATTTGATTTGATTTGATTTCAAGATTAAAACAAAAAAGTTTCACTGAAATGCAAACCTCATGTGATACCATATGTGTTTCAAGATTATTATTAACCCGTTGGGACCCGGCATTCATCGAAATCACGTATTATATTTTATACGCTAGGACATAATAGCTTAAAAAGGAAGTAGAATATGAGTCATATTCAGTAGAAACGTTCCATTTGTGTATGCTAAATCCGAATGAACAATTCAAAATCCTGCAATTCAATGTTATGTAGCCTAATCAATAACGTTTTAGTCGAGTTAAACATATCGAACGGCAACGTCTTAGTAAAAATTTCAAGGACTATCGGAGGTCGAAGCCCGCGGTTTAAACTCAACGAATACACCTTTTTCCGGCGCCGTTGCAGAGAATCCTTTCGCCAGACTTAACGGCACTTCCGTGTTGCGAGTCCTTTCGAAGGTAAAACTCTTCAGCATATAATATACAATCGCTTTCACTAAGCGCCAAGATTGATGTTTGACTTGTTCTCATCACTGAACCGTTCCGGTAGGAATTTCTCCGGCGTTGGATAATACTTTGGATCATGATGCAGACCATGGATTGGAAGCCACATTGCAGCACCCTTATCGATAGTTAATTTTAGTCCTTCACCGTCGTCCAATTCGTAGTCCCGAACGCACAATCGATCGATGGCCGCTATTGGAGGCCACATTCGAAGTGCCTCGGATACTACCATATCCATGTACTTCATTTTCTGTATTGCATTATAACTTAATGGTTTTCCATTCAATAAGTGATGTGTCTCCATGATTTCCTCAAACAGTTTGTCTTGAACATCTCTATTCAGAGTAAGTTCATACATCAAGAAGGTTAGACAGGTTGATACCGTATCGAACCCAGCTAGGAAGAAGATCAAACATTGAGCTATCATCTCTGCTTCTGTCATTTGTTTTGTGACAAGCTCCTTTCCTACTTCTGATTCTTCAACCGTCGCAAATCCTTCATTCTGTTCGGATTCCTTCTGATGTTGAAGTACTCCTTTTCTAGCTTGTATCAGCAGATTAATCATGTCAGGTCGGATAATCCGTTTGGTCTCGCGTGTCCTTACTGCCTCCCTAATAAGGGAAGAAAAATATTCAATTTGCTCTCGATCGATTATATCCAGACCAAATCGACCGATCACCGATGGAATAAGTCGATATCCAAGGATTCTTAGTGCCACCGACAGTCTACCTAATTGCATAATTTTCTTTCCCTGAACATAGAACTCGTTATCCGGGTTTTCCGACGAATTAACTTCGATTCCGAATGCGGTGGTTGCAATCACATCGTTCGTAAATCTGGAAAACACATCCTTCATCTCATATTCCCGACCTGTTCTTCCGGTGCCGATCTCATCCCGGTAAAATTGGGCCATACTTTCACAGCACCGGACAACCAGCTCGAACATCTGACGCATTTTGCTCCCGGTAAAGGCCGGACTTAGCGTCGCACGCATGCTCCTCCACTTGGGGCCCGTCAACGCCAGTAAGGTCTTCGGGAACAACATGTCGGAGTTGTCGGCGTGAAATTCACCGAACAGCGACCGATGGTCCATGAAATGGTCGAAATCTTTCACTGCGATCTGCTTGATCAGCTCCGGATCACGAAGCAAGTACATTGGGATGTTAGTGTCGAACAAACCAACGATTCTAGGGTGAGAAATAAATTAATTTTTTTAATCAGTTTATGTTAGATATGTGCCAACCCAACTCACTTTGAACCCGCATACTTATCGTAGACCGGTTTGATGAAACCGGGCAGCGAGACCTGCTTGAGCAGCAGGGATCCTGTGCTACCAAGGATGGGCTTAAACCGAAGCGAAGGTATAGGTTTGTCGCGGAAATAATTCTGGTTTTTGTTCAACCAGCGATACACGACAGTAATCACCACTAGGATTGAGATAACGTACAAAAGTTCAACTTCCATTCTGTTTGCTTGCTGTAAAATTACTGAAACCGGTTCGATAAGATTTGCTGGAGTGTTACTCCCTGCGAAGATTGTTTTTTGTCGCTATCATTTTCGGCGCTCGTACAAACAAACTTACCGCGTCATGACTGGCGAATTTTTTAAGCTAATTAGGCGTGTGCGATAACAGGAATAATGGTGATAATATTTTTGATTTAAGAATTGAAAGAATTCACTGCTCTTTGATTCCCCTCCGGATCGTGGCTAATTAAATTAAAGTTTTAAAGTATTCTAACGTACCACGATGACAAATTTTTATTCTTAGTTTATTCTTAAAATTACATATTATACATCGGTAGAATTAATTCCTGAGTCACTGAGTCATTTTTGTGTAACGAGAAACTTCACTATTCTCACATTCTATTCAACATTAAGCACTTGCATTCAAAATCCGCGGTCTAAATTCAACAAAAACACCGTTCTCGGCCAACGTTCCGGAGAATCCTTTTGTGAGAGTTAAAGGTACTTCCGTGTTGCGAGTTCTTTCGAAGGTAAAGCTCTTCAACATGTGGTACACTATTGCTTTCACTTCCATCAGAGCGAATCTCGATCCGATACAGTTCCGTGGTCCAATTCCGAACGGTAAATAAGCGCCAAGGTTGATGTTTGACTTGTTCTCATCACTGAACCGTTCCGGCAGGAACTTCTCCGGCGATGGATAGTACTTCGGATCATGATGCAGACCATGGATTGGAAGCCAAATTCCAGCACCCTTGTCGATGGTAAACCTCAATCCTTCACCATCTTCCAACACGTAGTCTCGAACGCACAACCGGTCCATTGCCGCCACCGGAGGCCAGATCCGAAGCCCTTCGGACACAACCATATCCATGTACTTCATCTTCTGTAAAGTATCATAGCTTAGAGGCTTTCCATCCAAGGATTGATGCGTCTCCATGATTTCCTCATACAGTTTATCTTGAACATCTCTATTTAGAGTTAGCTCGTACATCAGGAATGTTAAACAGGTTGACACCGTATCAAACCCAGCCAGGAAGAAGATCAAACATTGAGCTATCATCTCATTTTCTGTCATTTGTTGCGAGACACGCACTTTTCCCACATCCGATTCTTCAACCGTAGCAAATCCTTCATTCTGTTCGGATTCCTTCTGATGTTGAAGTAATCCCTTTCTAGCTTGTATCAGCAGATTAATCATATCAGGTCGAACGATTTTCTGAGTTTCACGTGCCTTCACGGCTTCCTTAATAAGCGAAGAAAAATAATTCCTCTGCTCATGATCGATAATGTCCAACCCAAAAGGACCAATCAGTGACGGAATCAGTCTGTACCCGAGAATGCGCAGTGCCACCGATAGGCGATCAAATTTCATCATTTTCTTTCCCTGCGCGTAGAATTCGTTGTCGCGGTGTTTCGAGGAATCCACCTTAATGCCGAATGCAGTGGTGGCAATCACATCATTCGTAAATCGGGAAAACACATCCTTCATCTCATACTCTTGCCCTGGCTTTGTGCCAATCTCGTCCCGATAAAATTTGGCCATACTTTCACAACACTCCCGAACCAAATCGAACATTTGACGCATTTTTGACCCCGTAAAGGCTGGGCTCAGTGTCGCCCGCATGCTCCTCCACTTCTGATCGTTCAACGCAAACAACGTTTTCGGGAACATCATTTCGGAATTATCGGCATGGTTTTTGCCGAACAACGGTCGATGGTCCATGAAGTGGTCAAAATCCTTCACTCCGATTTTTTTAATCAACTCCGGATCCCGTAGCACGTACATCGGAATATTGGTGTCGAACAAACCAACAACTCTGCGAAATGAAGTGGTTGATATTTTTCAATAAAAACTTAAGTTGAATGTGCTGACACTTTAACTCACTTTGATCCCGTATATTTATCGTAAAGGGGCTTGATGAAGTCGGGTAACGAAACCTGCTTGAGCAGCAGGGATCCGGTGCTACCGAGGATCGGTGCAATCGGAAGCGCCGGAATCGGTTTGTCGCGGAAATAATCTTGATTTTTGTTCAACCATCGGTACACGAAACCAAGTACCACGAGGATCGAAACCACGTACGCAAGTTCCACTTCCATCTTGCTTGTTCGCCTGCCGTAAGGTCACTGTAGGCGATTCACGTAACGCTTCGTAATTTTATTTGCGTGGAATTTTTTTTGTTGTTGTTTACTATACCCCAAAAAGGTAGTATTCGGCGCTATCATTTGCGGCACTCGTTCGTGGTTGAATGACTGGCTAAATTTTAAGCGGCTCTTGTAGCGTGTTTAACAATGAGAGTAGAGCGGTTCAAATCTAAACAGTTTTAACTGAATGAACGTTATTATTTAATAATGTGCTTTTTTAAATAAGTATGGTAGAAGAAGTGGTTAAAACTTAAAACTATCCTTTTTGGCAATTGGAACAGTGATGCACCCTACTGTTTCGGATATTCCCATCGAATACCTGTGGCACTAAAAATTGTTTGCTGTTTTCATCGTGTGTGTATCATGTGCTTGTCGTGATTAATCCCCTAGTAAGATAACATTAAAAGATCGTCTTTGTTACTACCTAAATTCAATAGACACATTCACAGGACAAGAATTCTACAGTAGGTATAGTCAAACAGTAAAATCAAAGTTATAGATAAACGATAGCGCGTAGCTTCAAAGGTGTGAACTTTTATGTGTGCAAGCATAAAACGCAGATAAGGTACCTTTTTTGGGAAATGCCTCTTGTGTAGACTTGATTCTATAAGCCAAAATGAACATCCAGCTGATAATATTTTACATTCGATTAAAAACTTATAGTAGATTCTGCTGTATCGTTTGTAGTTTGCGGTGCTACAACGCTAGTAACTCATCAGTGACTAAATGAACGTTCATTTAGTCACTAATAAGATACTAGCATTGCAGCGCCGTAACTACAAAAGATACAGCAGAACTTTATTCAGCAAAATTGTAGATAATAACCTGTTCTGCCAATGTCCCATATATAATTTTGTCATATTTGGCCCCGTTATGACGGTACTGTCAAGTGAATCAAAATTGAGACAAAGTGATCGAAGCATCTCTGCGGTCAATTTATGGCAAGTCAAAAGTAGCCCACCGCGTTGGTCAGGAAACAGAACGACCAACAACGGTGGCATAAAATAAAATATAAAACACCTTAAGAGTGTGCGGTCCAGTTTCTCCAAGGGTGCGCGCATTAAAATTCAAAGGTTGACAGGGTATAGAAATTATCCAAAAGCAAAGCCTTGGGATTATACCGTTTTTAGTTATTACGCTTCTTTATCGACAGACTTCGCAGCCGATTGTTAGAGTACAGGAAAGTTACGCGGCCAGTGCAACGATCCTACTGACTCTATGTAGCAAGCACCGCCTAGCCGAGATTTGAACATACGACGACTGGCCCAGCTAACTGGGCGCCAAGAAATTATCCAGTCTTTTCTTTTCACTTAGGTTAAGTCCGAAGAAGACAGCCCCTACATGCGAATTCTGAGTGTCAGCATGAGAAATAGCCTTGCCAGCTATGAGTTTTTATCTCCATGTCAGGAGCGACTCTTGACGGCTTCAGAACACACGAATAGCTTGAACCCTTCAAGCTTGGTATCGTAGCTCTGCAGGAAATCAGTCGAAAAGGAGAGATGGTTTGAAATATCCGCAGCCCCCCAGTTTTAACAGAGCGGTGGCACTACCAATGAACTGGAAACGGGTTTTGTAGTGAAGAATGCAAGACCGCGTGATAGAATGGGAGGCAGTCAACGAGAGGATGTGACTAATGAGGTTTCTCGAGGTGAAAAGGAAGCGTTCTACGTGCGGCTCGACGCTACGTAAGACTTCTGTTCGCCGCGGAGAATATATAGACTCTAAACTTCGCAGCTTCTCGAGGCCTGGTGATCCGAAGCACTTTTTTCCACGCAAAAATATCACCAAAATCATCTGGAGATCAGCTGCCCAAACTAAAATGACCCAGTTTGACACCATCCTTACAGATAAAAAGTTCTTTTCTAACATCATGAACATACGTTCTCTAAGGGGTGCGGATATTGACTGTCGCCATCACCTAATAGCCGTATATGTGCGCTCAAAACTGTCAATCAACTGTGTACCAGGCACGTCAAAGCCGTCCTCCTCGGATGAACATTAGGCAGCTAGATAACCTGCAATCTACCGAGAATTTAGCACAAATACTAAATGAGGCACTGCTTTCTTCTGTTGCAAAAAAAGTAATGCCATGGGTATAAACGTCCTTCAGAATTTGACTGTTTTTCGACAGACTTCGCAGACAGAAGGTGAACCAATCTCGTAAGGGCTACGTAATAAAACTATGAGCTCCACCAAAACTTTCTGATCACCGCTTTCAAACTGCCTTCCAACTAAGTGGCCCACTCTTCAGAAAATTTTCATAACCTATATAAGATACAGGTCATAAGTTGAAGTAGTCTCATCACGTTCTGCTGAAAGCAGCAATAAAACCGATTATGCTTTTCGCTGCTTGGCAGCTACCGCCAAAATTCATTGAAGCTTTTCACTACAAAGCTATAAAGCATACCGCCTGCTCTGGTGAAAAGCTAAATCTGTCCGCCAACTTTGTTAACTTGAAACTATTTTGGTTTTAGTGATGGCGTTTTGGTCATCGGGTTACTAGTAAACTAGTTTATTTGCTGTCTAGGCCAACGTTTCAAGGACTTTATTTCCTCTTCATCAGGAAATAAAGTCCTTGAAACGTTGGTCTAGACAGCAAATAAACTAGTTTACTAGTAACCCGATGACCAAAACGCCATCACTAAAACCAAAATTAGTATCGTTGGTCAAACAAATCTCTCTACTTGAAACTATATCCGTGAGCAGAAAAGTTCAAGTTTTACTGTCAGATCATTTTGATCGGTTTGCAGCGAGCATAATAAAATATCCCACAGAATAATCAACAAATTTTAACAGTTTACGCTGGTTTGTAGCACATGCGCATTAAATTTTATCGAGCATCTATACCTATAAAAATGGATTTCTGTGTGTCTGCCCGAATGTTCCTTATAGAATCGAAAACTTCTGAACCGATCGGCGTGAAAATTTGCATATAGGGGTTTTTGGGGCCAGAGAAGGTTCTTATGATGGTTAGAGACCCCTCCCCCAAATAAGAGGGGTGGCTCCCATACAAATGAAACACAAATTTCCTCTTAACTCGAGAACTAATTACTCAAATGGAAATATATTTGGCATGTGGGTGTTTTTGGAGGCATGAATTTTTTCTATGATGAATTAGGCTCCTTTACCTTTTTAGAAGGGATGGCTCTCATACAAATGAAATGCAAATTTCCTCATAACCCGAGAACTAATCAAGCAAATGGAACCAAAATTAGCATGTGGGTGTTTTTGTAGGCAATTTTTTTCTATGGTGAATAGAGACCCCTCCCCTCTTTAGGAGGAGAATAATGACCCATCTCCCTTTTATTAAGGGGGCTTCCATACAAATGAAATAGAAATTTTCTCATAACTCGAGAACCAATCAAGCAAATGGAACCAAATTTGACATGTGGGTGTTTTTTGAGACAAAATTTTTTTTATGGTGAATTGAAACCTCTCTCTACTTTAGGAGGGGGGGTTCCCATACAAATGAAAAACAAATTTCCTCATAACTCGAGAACCAATTAATCAAATGGAACCATATTTGGCATGTGGGTATTTTTGGAGACAAGAATGTTTTTTATGGTGTATTGAAACCTCTCTCCCCTCCTAAAGCGGGGGGGGGCTCCTATTCAAATGAAATACAAATTTCCTCACAAGTCCAGAACTAAATTATCAAATGGAACCATATTTGGCATGCGGGTGTCTTTGGAGGCATGAATTTTTTTAATGATGGTTTGAGACCCCTCACCCCTGTGGTAGGCGGATAAGGAGTCTCATACAAATAAAGCAGTAATTTTTGCGTAACTCAAAAAATCTTTCATAAAACATTAATCAATAACAAGACCACCAAAAACTATGAATAGTAACATTAGATAATTCAGCGCAAGACGGCCACAGGTCGCGAGTGTTGCCGGCGACCTGCCGTCGGGTAGCCCCCAGTAGAGATCTATTTTATTTATTTATCCTATATCTACTGACCTCTATTACTTTCCCCTGCGTAGGTCACCCCTGCGAAATGGTACTTTTTACGAAAAGATTTTCCGTGAAATAGTACATCCCGCGTAAGGTTTTGCGCAAAATGGTATTCTGCGATACTCTATATTCCGCGTTATGGTCAACCGAGAATTGGTGTTCCGCAAAATGGAATTCGACGAAATGGTTTGTAATGATGGCGAATATTTAAATGCTATCCGCTTTATTTTATCAGGCTAAGCAATGGGAGGGAGTTGTGTTTTCTTTACTGTGAGGAAAATTTAAATATTAAAACACCCTTGAACTCCCCAGAAACTTGCAAAACTCAAGATTGTGACAAAGGTCATCCGAAATTCACGATTTATGTACAATACAGTTTAATTTGTGGCAATACGAAGTTTGTCGGGTCAACTAGTATTGATATAATAAGCGGATAAAATGAACGCGCCATTGTCATTATGCAATTTTCAAAAACTGATCGTTTTAACAAAATAATATGTTCAGTTAGTCAATATCAATTTCTTGCTAAATCAATTTAGTTGCTTCCTGAGACAGGCAAACCTATTGATAATAACTTTCTTTCTGCAAAACACTGTGTTTTGCTATTTTTTTTTGACGTTGGACTACGTCTTTCAGGAAGGTAGCTGGTATAGGGGGTAATTCCAAAAAATCTTTCTCGAGAAGTAGTCAGATTTTGAACGCTAAGAGCTTAGTGGTTTCCCGAACGATTCTCAATATTCTTACACCAATCGATTGGAAAATTTTCTAAGAATTGGCCCAAATAAAGAAAAGTATGGATTTTTGATGGTGAACTATTGAAAAATTGAAAATAATCAACCTATGTTTTACCAGAATTCTCGTTTCATGATTGGTTGGAAGATTCTTTACGATGATCTAAACCTATACCAATTTGATATCTGTGCTTGGGAAGTAAACCAAAACAAGTGACAAAGTTTCCTCATTTCAACAAGATTTCTTAACACCGCGATTAAACCTATAGACCATTTTGATGTCGTTGCTTGGGAAATACGCCAGAAAGAGTGACAAAGCCCCCTCGTGCCAACAGATTTCTTACGAATGCGATTAAACATTGAACCTAGTCCAATTTGATGTCTGTGTTAGGGAAGTGTGCCAGAAAAAATGACATCAGTTCGTTGTCCCAACAGATCGCAAATTCTTTACTGCGAGACGATTAAACCTAGGCGAATTTGATATCTGTATTGGAAAAATGTGCTACAGCTGTAGTGTTCGGTTATAATATGACTATATGAATACGCATGCTTGCCGTTTCATTAGAAGTATAGTGAAAAGATGTGCTATTGATACAATAGGCTTGAATTGGTGAAATCCCTCCAACGCACAGTGGTCCAATCAGCGAAATACGTGATCGTGTGATATTGCGCCAAAACGTGAAGTTTTTCGCATACAGTGTCTTTAGGAAAATTTCTTGGTATAACAAGCCCCTTCTTGTGAGAGAAATCTTTGGGTGATTAATTCCTTTAAAAGTGAAATAAGAAATTTAGTTTCTCGTACATTCGAGATACAGGTTTGGTACTTTCGGCAAAGTTGTAGTAAATATCAATGCAAACAACTTTGTCAAAGACACTATACTTGTATCTCTTCATAGAAATTATCTATGAAGCGTTATTCGTGGACAAACCCTTTAAAACAGTTTTTAAGCCCTGACTTATTCTGGTCAACTTTTACGTGTTCATAGTGTTCTAGAAAGTTGTTTATCTTGCTAAAACCAACGTTTTTGTAGAACATTATTATAAGTGATTTTCTGCAGTTTCGGAGATTTTGAGCATTTTTGATAAAAATTAGTACTACTTTGAGCTTAAATATTTCCCAATGTGGCAAATGGTGGCAGACCAAACAGCTCCTACTTAAAAGTACAACAAAAAAACTTTAAAATCAAGTGTCAATTGACTGTATCTGTTTGTATCCTCAAAAGTTATAGTTGTTTTAAAAATCCTTCACAGTCATGTTTATCGAACAATTAAAATGTACTTCGGATGCAATAAACGCCATTTTGTTTATGTTGACAATCTCGTTCTAACAAGTTGAGTTACCAGCAATTTTTTTCGCCTATTTTCGAGTCGAAAATGAATGTAGACTGAAAATTAGTTGACGCAATTAATAACAGAAAAGCTTTCAAATAACTAACTTAAGTCTATTTTGTTCAATACCTTCGATTGGTGTCTTTTCAAAAGATCCCACACATAATGGGTTGGTACCAAATGGCAGAAACACAAATGGTGGAATCACGAATGGCCGAAATCCAAATGGCCGAATTTCAACAACAGTCACAGAAGACCTAATTTTCTCGGAATGACTTTTTAGTCTATTTAATTAGAAAACACGAATTGACAAGCAGTTGACAATTAACTTTACTCAAACAAAAAATAAAATAAGCAACACATCTTTTTGTTGTACTTTTAAGTACGAGTTGTTTGATCTGCCACCATTTGCCACCTTGGGAAATATTTAAGCTCAAAGTAGTACTATTTTTCATCAAAAATGCTCAATATCTCCGAAACTTCAGAAAATCACGTCTAATAATGTTCTACAAAAAGATTGATTTTAGCAAGATAAACAACTTTCTAGAACACTATGAACAAGTAAAAGTTGACCAGAATAACACAGGGTTTAAAAACTGTTTTGAAGCGTCTGTCCATGAATAACGCTTCATAGACAACTTCCATGAAGAGATACAAGTATGGTGTCTTTGACAAAGTTGTTTGTATTAATATTTACTACAACTTTGCCGAAAGTACCAAACCTGTATCTCGAAAATACGAAAAAATAAATTTCGTATCTCACTTTTAAGGGAATTAATCACCCAAAGATTTCTCTCACAAGAAGGGGCTTATTATACAAAGAAATGTTCTTAAAGACACTGTATGCGAAAAACTTCACGTTTCGGCGCTATATCAAACGATCACGTATTTCGCTGTTTGGACCACTGTGCAACGTGGGGAACAATGGGTAATAAAAACAATCTATAATTTCTGTAAGGTAGCAGGAAAGCAATAGTTTGTGTTCTTGATTTTGTTAAATTGTTTTCAAATGCACAATCTTTTGAGAATTGAACGTATGCAATGTTACTACTTTGATAAATGTTACATACAACGCATGTAGCATGTATATATGTTGTATTTAGCACGTATATATGAAGAATCGAATGATTACAAGCATGAATACAAGCTACTATCACTACAAAGAGACTTATGTAGTCCTGCGTCACCTATATATGCGGTCGTGTCTTGCACACAACCCCTCTGATTTTTTATGCAAAGGTAGCAGGTTCCTAGGCTTCTCAGATAATTTTGATATCATAGCCAGGAACTTTGCGACGGCAGAGGAAATCTATGGCAAACGGGAGAATAGATTCTTCGAAGACCAAGTACCTGAAAGTAAGAGGCTCAAAGGAGAAATAGGTACGCTTCTCCCGTACGGTAACTGTTGACGGAGACGAAACTAGAAGTGGTATAAGTGTGTTTGGGACCACTGGGACTGGAAACCACGGATCATAACATTACAACAACAGAAGGGTTCTGTAGAGCTAGTTGCAGCGATATTAGTGCCTTGTCGCAAACATTGCAGCGCACTACCACAGCAATCATCAAAATTGCAAATCAAATTCGCTGCGCATTGAATCATAAACTTGTCACTGTCATACTCTTCAACTTTAGTTAAACTTTTGACTCCATCAACCAATCCCTACTTTATAGAAAGTTAAAGTGTTTATTCCACTCCACTCATACTTTTCGGTAAGATCGCAATGCATGAAATTTAACGGTTTGAAATCAAACTTATCCAACGTAACAGGCGGGGTTCCACAGGGGTCAATTTTATGGCCGCTGTTGTTCACTATGTTCATAAGCGATCTATCTGAGCAACCTCAGTTATCTTTTCCGAAAAAACTAAATGTGGAAACTAAGTGGATAATAAAATTATTGAGAGGTCCAATGACATACGATTAATTGCGGTAAAAACTCAAGTGATTATTTTTAGAACAACGAGAGCGGCCTTGCTAGATTACCGTCATACAGCTGACGAAAGTGGTAGGCAACGGTGGACAGGGCATATCGTAAGAATGCCGAACGACAGTGCACCACTGCATTAGCACAAAACCAAAAATAACTACAGCTCCTATACAAACAAAGATGGAGGTATACTCTATTCAGGAAAGTTGTGTATTTCTACTGTTTGTACAATTTTGTACAACATGAAAAAGTTATACAACAACAACAAAAAGAGCTAAAATAGAAAAATTGATTTTAATGATTGATTTATGCGAAATAGAATTTTTCTAGCTTCGCTGAAAAGATAGGGTGTTTCTGTCTTCAGCAAAATTTCTTGCAATTATATGTTGTAAAACTTCGCAAAACACATCAATGTGTTATATTGAAACTGAAGAAAAATAAATTTTTTATTTCACTTTTAGGGAGATTAATCACTCTTCCAACTCTTCCAAGAGGTCCAACGTGCACGAAATAAAAAAAACTAAAATTCACGGAGTAATTTCTGACCTGACTTCTGAGTCGACCGGTCAGTAAAGAACAGTTACTCGACTTGTATAATGCGACCTTTTCACTCGACTCTGAGTGATTGAGCTGAGTCGAGGGCCGTATGTTGGTGCCAAAATGTTAAGCAATCAATTCTGAATACACTTTTTATATCGTCGATTTAAAAATGTTTAGCTGCAGGGTTCCAAAATCTGGCCCCTAAAAAAATATCAATAATAATTTGCATCGCTATCTTAATTACATTTTGACAGATTACACTTTGACGATCTCCTTTTTTGGACATCGTTATCTCTACCATACTAAATCATCCACATGTCTTCGATACGATAAAGATGCGGTAAGGTATACCTGGACAAGTGTGTAAACCACGTGGGTTGACCACATAGTTTTGTTGAAAATTGTGCATACATTTTGCACTAATAATTTAAGTGGAGCGCAGATTACAAAAAACAAAATGCCGTAACACTACGAAAGTCAGTTGGAAACAAAAAAATATTTGCTTTGATATTTATTTTTTGTATCCATTTCCCCCGGTGTACCCTACGTAGTTGATAACGTCTGGATTCGCGCTACATGAAAATACCTGTACAATTCGAACGTTTGTTCGACTGCGTTTTGTTCATGATAGATTGGAAGTCAATATCATTCCATTTAATATCAATACAGAATATCAGCGAGTGCAAGATCACATCCACAATTGTCGGAGTTTGTTTTGACGCTGAGGCGCGTGCTGGAAGTGCTATCAATTATATCTGGCAGCAGAAAACTTTCCGCAGCTAAAGGCTTAACTGTATTGTTGAAAATATTTTCTTTAATTATATTTATTTTAAGTTAATTTAAAGAATTGTGCTCACGTGACCCAGACTATGGGAAGAGGCAATTGGCAAATAATCCATTATTACAGTACAAAGTACAAACAATCGATTATATTTTTACCGATTAACATTTAGGTACAAAAATCTAGTAGAATGGCATTTAATCAGACAGTAATAGAGACAATTAATAGAGACTTTCTTCTGCCTATTACCACTGTTTTTTTATAAGCCACATCAAACGAAGCTATTCAATTGTGGTCAATCGTTGCCACAATTGAATCTAGAATTACAATTACGAAATGTATAATTTGATTCTGGTGGTTGTTCAATTTTCCATCTATCTATTCATTTAAAATAAATTTATGATACCAGTGATTGCCACTGCGTATTTTTGCTACCAGTTATAACGCCAAAAGTTCAATTGGTAGCTTTTGACCATCCCTGCCGGGCCGGCACTTGATTGCTGTCTAATACTACACAAAGAAGTAAATTTGATAACGTTCATATGAGTGCTCGTCGACTAGGCGACCTGTTCTGCGGGCCGTAGCTGCAGTTGCAAACCAAACTTCGAACAGAATGGAGATAAATCTATTTTACCTGACGGTGCTTTTTTCGATTATCGGCTACGTTTACTACCGGGTGACTAAAAACAATGGCTATTTCCATGATAAACCGATTCCTTCGCTGGCTGTGAAACCGTTTTTCGGATCATCTGCGTCGCTGTTGCTTAAGAAAACCACCTTTTTCGATTACATGTCTTACGTATATAACAAATTTCCTAACGTTAAGTAAGTTTTTTTCCATAACATTCTATGCATCGAAAATTAAATTATATTTCGGTTAATCCATTCAGAGTGCTTGGAGTGTTCGACACGACCACACCGATGTTCCTCATCCGTGATCCGCAGCTGATCAAGCGAATCGGTGTGAAGGATTTCGATCACTTCGTAGATCATCGGCCAACATTCGGAAACAGTGACGAATCCGACAGTCCGCATGCTCTGTTCGCAAAGTCCCTGTTCGCGCTAAACGGCCAGCGATGGCGGGATATGCGGGCCACACTGAGCCCTGCCTTCACCGGAAGCAAGATGCGCCAGATGTTCCAGCTGATGGACGAATGTATCCAGACGATGATGCGCCATATGGAAACGAATATTAAGCAGAAGGGTTCCATGGAGGTGGAAGTGAAGGACATTCTGTCCCGGTTGGCGATGGATGTGATTGCTTCTTGTGCTTTTGGGCTTAAGGTGAACTGTTTTGAAGATCGTGAGAATGAGTTTTTGAAGCACGCCAAGAAGATGCTGCTTTTTGGAAGGCTGACAGTTCTGTTGAAAATAATGACCTTTCGATGGTTTCCGGAGTTTGCCAGTCGGTTTGGGTTTGATGTGATTGATAAGGAACAGGCGGTGTACTTTTCCAGCATTATTAAAGACACTGTGCAAACCCGGGAGTCTAAAGGGATCGTTCGGCATGATATGATCGATTTGCTGTTGCAAGCCAAGAAGGGCACTTTGAAGCATCAACAGGAGACGGAAGTTCACGAGGGCTTTGCTACGGTGCAGGAATCCGACGTGGGTAAAGTGCAAGGGTTGACCACAATGACCGAGCCTGAAATGATTGCTCAGTGCCTGATTTTCCTAATCGGAGGCTTTGACACGGTCTCAACGGCTGGTACCTTCCTTATTTACGAGTTAATGCGCAATCCCGATATTCAGGAAAAATTATACCAAGAAATTATGGAAACTGAAAAGTCCCTGGATGGAAAACCCCTAACGTATGATGCTCTGCAAAGTATGAAATACATGGACATGGTGGTGTCAGAAGCCCTTCGGATGTGGCCACCAGCACCGGCACTTGATCGGCTTTGTGTTCGAGACTACGTAGTGGACGACGGCGAAGGTCTCCGGTTCACCATCGACAAGGGAACATGTGCCTGGATACCCGTCTATGGATTGCACTTCGATCCGCAGTACTTCCCGAACCCGGAGCGGTTCGATCCGGAGCGATTCAGCGAGGCCAATAGAGCCAACATCAACCTGGACGTCTATCTGCCGTTCGGTATTGGCCCAAGAAACTGTATCGGATCGCGGTTCGCCCTGATGGAAGTTAAAGCGTTCGCCTATCATATGCTGCGGAAATTTTCTTTCCAGCGTAGCGAGAAAACACAGATTCCGCTACAGATGAAGAAGGGATTCGTTGCGGTAGCGGCGGAAGGAGGCGTGTTTGTTCAATTACAGGCGCGATCCTAAGCAGTATTCCGTATGAGATGCGAACGAGTGTTTGTTTTCTAATGAGGAATGACGGTGATTGTTTGTTTTTCTCATTCTATAAGCGATCGGAAAAAGAGACATCCTTTATGGAGGAATAAACTTTGAATTGCACACACAAATATATGTATTTTCAATATCTCGTAAATATTTTTTTCTGCTAATGATGTGTCAGCTGGAACTCCCGCGTTTTATTTTCCAACGCGTGATGAAATATCGAATAACTATATCTCTTTTTCAGAATGTTATTCAGACTACAGAGTGCATTGCAAAATGTTTATTTTGTACTTCAGCCGAACTATTATTGGATGGATAAGGCCATGTCAAGTATTTACTACAATGTTAGCTCCGGTCAGTAAAAGTGCTTTCCACGTACCGTGTCACCATAATTGAATCTGAATAAACGAGAATCGTTGCTTTTGATAGTCTACTCGAACAACACTCTAACGGGGGCAAATTTATTTTCAACTTTTTAATTTCATTGAACCAGTTCAAATGTTATTGAAGAATAGAAATATTAATCACCAATGAATAAATTGCAAGAAGTATTTTTTTTACAATTTACAAATTGAAGCTTCTCTGCGTCAGGAACCGGTAATGAGCTCCCATCTTTCGATATTGCGCATTCTTGTGTCATGGCCGGAAGATGAAAATCGACCGATAATTATATCCAAAACAATTTAAGTTTTATTGTATTCTTATTACGGTTTTTATGATTTCATTTTAACTACTGCAACTGTGCAAGTTGCTTCTTTGGTAGTTTAAATCGATATTTGATTGCATTTTTCGAAACTATTTGAATATCTTGAAAATGCTGCTGCTGACATCACTTTTTCATGAAAAATGGAACACATTCTTGAGTAGGAATTCACGTTCCTTCTGACCAACAGGCCCACTCTTGAAAAGGTTTCAATAACCTCTTGAAGAACCAGGGCATATAAGCTAAAGTAGGTTCATTACGGCCTGCTTAAAGCAGCAATAAAACCGATTATGCTTTTCATTTTGTTCGACAAAGCTATAAAGCATAAAGTTTGCTGCGTAAAAAGCAAAATCATCTAGACAGTTTTATTAACTTGAAAATATATAGCCGTGAGCAGAAAAGGTAAAGTTTTACAGTCAGATCTTCCTGATCAATTTGATTTACAGCGACCGTATTAGAAAAACCAGAAGAATACATAATAAATTTTCAGCAGTTTCCGTAGTTGAGCAGCATATGCGTATTAAATTTTATTGTGCATATTGAAATAATAAGTGGCTAAAATTACCGCGCCATCCAAATTTTGCAATTTGTGAAAACCAGTTGTTTAAACAAAATAAATATATTTGATTAGTGAACAGTTTTATTGCGGTTTGATAAGTAAAAAAATCAATGAAATCTTAGGTTGGTGCATCGTATTGTATTGCTACGCCCCACTTATAGTTAGTTTATAAGAGATATGACGCAGCCAACCAGGTATATTGTGATAATATAAGCAACCACAATATTATTACCTTATTAACAGCTTAATTATGGTTCCATAGCTAGGCATAAGTAGTTTTTAACTTGTAGCACCTTGGCATTGTGCAACATCATGATGAATCCAGAGTAATGATTCATACCGTAACAAAACCTTTGTAAAATTTAAATCAAACCAAGCTGCTTTAAAATTATTACTAGGGTATAGTGTCCAAACAGAGTGGAACAAGACGTGAAGGGAAAAAAGCAGAAAATTAGGCAAGGGAAGAAGATTGAAGCAACGCTTATTAAGTATGTGTATCGTTCCTCTCTACGCAAACGTCGAACCACGATTCAATAGTGATTTCTAGCAATAATATCTTTCATAAAAAAAATAATAGCGCACGAATCGGTTCAGCCATCTCCGAAAAACAGGTTCTTCTCCGAAAAGAAGCATCACACACACAAGCGTTGCTGTGGGAAGGGCAAATGGCTATCCACATGAGGAGGGGACTTTTCGGTACGCAAGTACCGTCAATTAAACTTCTAATTGAAGCAGCCACTGCGGTACTGAAGACCGGCAAAATTGAAGTGGGCTGGTCGGTGTGTCCCTTGAGGGTTTCAAAACAACCGGAGTTACAGTTGACTTAAAATTGATATTAAACTAGACATGAAATTGGGCTTCAAAGCGCACATGCAATTGAACGTGACATTGGACATTAAATTAGACTTGAATTTGGACTAATCTGAACTTAAAGTTCTACTTCCAACCTGACTTGGACATGAAAATTCACGAGGTTTTACTTGAAATTAGAATGAACTATTTTCCGTTTTATTCTCTCACTCTGTTTTTTTTTTCTCATTCCCAGTCTCATTTTTTTATTTGTTGTTCAGTTTTTGTACTTTCGTGTACCGATTTTTTTGATTTTTACTTACATGTTCCTGTCTCGTGTTTCCTGTTTGGTTGCTGTTAAGTCAGAGCGAACCAAGTGACAAAATTCTGATTTCAAGAAAAATGCGTTCAAAGTATACTGCTCTGTACGGTTTATCATCTCATGACTCATACGGTTTCAAATCATTTCATAACTCTGGCTGTTTGCAACATTTATGTAATCTGAGTAAACATTTATGTAATTAGAGTGAAATGTAGTTGAGAAAATTCTTGATCGTTTGCAGTTATTAACTTATTTTTTTGAATGTTGCAACTTGGTCCGGTCTGATTTAACACCACCGATCGTTTCGTTGTTCGTTTTTTTCGTTTCCTGTCCCATTTTATCTTTGTTCAATGCCTGAGTGTATTTTTGATATTATTTATCTGTTTCTCGTCTTTTTTTTATCATCCCCTTTTTTGTTTCCAACTTTCTAACTTTTTTTTATTTCCTTTCCTTCTTGTTTTTTTTGTGATCGTCCCATTTTATACCTCGCATTTCTGCCTCTCTTGTCACATTTCTTCTGTTTTTGGTTCTCTTTTTTCGTTTCTTTTTTTTACTGCCCCATTTTGCTGTATTTGGTCCCACCTTCCTCCTTTGCATCCTCTTTGTAGACCTCTTTTTCCTGTTGTCCTCGTGTCCTTATTAACTTTAATTTTTTTCCTTCTAATGATTCTCCATTTTGTTTTCTCTTCATTTCCATTGCTTCATTTTCTCTCTTTTTCACCAACCTTGTTTTTCTCCACTTTTTTTCTTTTTGCGTAACGTTTTTCTTTCATTTTTTTCACGCTTTTTCTTCCATTTCTCTTTTTTTCATGCCAGTTTTTATTTCATTTTCTGTTCTTTGCCTTTCACTTCTTTTTATATCTCGTTTTTCATCCTTTTCTTGTTTCCTTCAATGTCTTTTTGCATTTGTTTTTCTTCCCTTTCAGGCTCTCCTTACCTCCCTAACTCGTTTTTTGTCACTTTCTGTGCCAGTGTTTTTCCAGTTCCAGCTTTCGTCTTTTTTCATTTTATTGTTGCTGTCATCTGTTCCGTTCTTCTTCTCATTATATTCTAATTTTCCTCCTTTTCTGTCGCGTTCTGTTTTTCTTTTCCGTTTTATCCCTTTTTCTCCGTTTTCATTTCTGGCTCTTCAATGTTTTCTTTTGTCAGTCCCGGTTTTCCTCTTATTCTCGTTTTTTTTCTTTCCAGAAGCATTCTTTTTCTCTCCCGTTTTCTTCTTTTACACTTTTTTCTCTTTTTATGTGACGTTTTCCTTCCCATTCTGTCACATTTTTGTTTTTTTTACTTTGGTTATACTATAACAAATGTTCATGTAAGTTTCCATTCTCTTTCTCTCTCTCACGTTTTCCTCTTTTCCTATTCCGTTGTTCCAGCTTTTGTCACGTTTCCCTTCGTGCTCTCTTCCCTTTTTTCTTCTTCTGTCTCATTTCTTTTTGAGTGCTTCTCACTGAAACGGGGTCACTACTCAAGAGGTTTTCAAATATTGGAACTTTTGCACTTGATTAGTTGAAAATAGTTGAAAAATAAGACTTGCATTTCTATTACCTCGAAACAGTTCGCCAAGGGGCCCGAAAGTTTAAAAAAAAGTTGGTTTTATTAAAAAAATCGCCGTTTTTGCCAATAATTTCATATAATTATTGTGATATTTCCAAAATTTGCTATGAAATAGACAACAAGCATCACGGTTTCATGAAAAGGAAGGATAGGAGTTTCAAATGAAGTGAGGGAAAAAATTGGCGGCCATGTTGGATTTGGTCGTCATACTGGATTTTATCAAAAAATCGCCGTTTTCGCAATGATTCCCCCAACCAATTTTCATTTTAAGACCACCATTGGAAAGCTGTGAAAAAATGCCATATGAAGCATTCATTTTTTAAAATGTGCAGTGGAATTACCCTGATGAAACAATTAATGTTCTGTTCAGCTTTGAAATGGTGGTCTTAAAATGGAAATCGTTTTGGGGGCTCATGGCGAAAACGTCGATTTAGTGATAATATCCAATATGGCGACCAAATACAAGATGCCATCAAAAAGATTTTTATTTCATTTGACAGCCCTGTTCTTCTTCTTTACAGAACTGGGCCATTTATTAGTTGTTTCATTACAAATTTAGGAAATATCCTGTCAAATAGATCGCAGGGTTTGCTAAACATTCAACGTCTTTTGAAACTTTCGGGCCCTTCGCGAACGAGGGATCCACTGTTTCGAGGTATTAAAAGTGTAATTCAAATTTTTCAACTATTTTCAACCAATCAAGTGCAAAAGTTCCAATATTTGAAGACCTCGTGTCAGTAGTGCCTCCGTTTCAGCGAGAATTACTCCCTTTTTTGCCTCTTATTCTGCGGAACAGCAGAAGGGGGACTACCTCTAAATCCGTCGGTAATCCATACGTGAATTTGCTAAGAAAATTTACTGGCATTTTTATAAGAAACTGTTTGCTCCACGTTGTTTGGTTCAGGAGACAATTTCCCTGAAACTAAACATAATTTTTCATCTAAAGTGTAAAGAAAGTGTTTTCCATCATTATTTAACTAAAAATTGAACTTAAAAATGGACCTCAAATTGGATTTGAAATCGGACTTGAAGTTATATTTACAATCAGTGTTCAAAGTAGACAGGGAGTAGCCATGAAATTAGCTGTGAAATTGAACTTAAAGTACGAAACGGAATTGGATATAAATTGGATTTAAATCACACTTGAAACTGTATTTGGAACTGAAATTGAACTTGAAATGGGTGTTAAAATTTGGCATGAAATTTGAACTGAATTTAAATTTTAATGTTTAAATTAGGTTTGAAACCAAATTTGAAATTTAATTTACAACTAGTGTTGAAATTGGACTTGAAACAGGTACTATTTTAATGCAATTAATTTACTTATCGCAAATATAGTGGCCGAACTGCGAACTTGGCTTACACAAATTATTTTCTTTTACATTAAATTTTACAGAAAAGGTGAGGAACATGCCCCAGGTTTGCTTCTTCCTGGGTACGTCAGTATATGTGAATAATAAACGGCAATCCGATGGGTACAAATTAAAGTTAGCTGATCCATATAGTTTGGATTTGGGAAGGTTGATACCAAATATTTAAATTGCTGTCAGATCAGAAATCCACCATTTACTAGCTCATAGAATGGGTGTTTATTCTGAATTAAATATTTATTGCATTGTTTGTTAGTTTTAATTCGTGTAAGTATTGTGAATTAACTGAAAGAATAGTGAGTATTCTAAAAAACTATACCCTTGGCCTAAACTGCAAGTGCACTCCATTTTCCGGAATCACATCGCCAAACCCTTTGATGATCTTCGGGGGCACTTCAGTCTTGTCGGTTCTGTCGAAGGAGAAGCTCAGCAACATGTAATACAGAATGGTTTTCACTTCTGCCAAAGCAAACCGCGAACCGATGCAGTTTCGCGGGCCGATTCCGAACGGCATGTACGCCGCTGGATTTATGCTGGATCTCCGCTCCTCGCTGAATCGCTCCGGATCGAAAAGCTTCGGATTGGGAAAGTATTCCGGATCGTGATGAAGAGCCTGAACTGGAAACCAAAGAACTGTTCCTTTATCGATGGTGAACTTGAGGTCATCGTCACAATCCAGGAGGTAATCTTTTACGCACAGTCGATCGAGTGACGGTGCTGGTGGCCACAAGCGAAGAGCTTCCGACACCACCATATCCAAGTACTTCATTTTTTGCATGGCATCATAGGTCAGTGACTTCTCCCCCAGAGAGGCATGCGTTTCCAATACTTCCTCATAGAGTTTCTTTTGAACGTTCGGATTAATAGCCAGCTCGTAAGCGGTAAACATCAGACATGTCGAAACCGTGTCGAATCCCGCCAGGAAAAAGATCAAACATTGCGCGACGACTTCATTGTCAGTCAGAGATTTAAGGGTTTGAGCTTTGCCAATATCGGATTCCTCGACGGTGGCGAATCCTTCCTGTTGGTCATCATTTTCTTGCTGATGCTTCAGAATTCCTTTCTTTGCTTGAATCAGCAGATTCACCATATCCTGACGAACGATACCTTGAGCTTCCCGATCCCGAATGGCCGTTAGGATCAACGACGAAAAGTAACTGTTCTGTTCCCGATCTATCAGATCAATTCCCATTCGTGCCATCAAATCCGGAAAAATTCGCGAACAAATTACCCTTAGCAACACACTGATTCGGTTGAAGTTCATCATTTTCTTTCCGTTGACGTAGAACTCGTTGTCCGGATTCTTTAGGGTATCGACCTTAATGCCGAAAGCACACGTCGCTACCACATCGGTAGCGAACCGGGAGAAGACGTCTTTCATTTCATACTCCTGCGGTCCCTTGGCGTGGGCTTCCTCTCGATAATGCCGCGCCGTATTTTCACTGCACTCCGCAATCAGGTCGAACATAAGTCGCATCTTGCTCCCGGTAAAGGCCGGACTTAGGGTGGCGCGCATATTCTTCCACTTTTGGCCGGTAAGTGCGAACAACGATTTGCCGACAAGCAGGTTCGGATGATCGCAGTCGGTCTGGCTAAAAAGGGGCACATGATCGACGAAATGTTCGAAATCTTTCACTGCCATTCGCTTGATCAGCTCCAGATCGCGTACGACAAACACCGGCGTGGTAAGGTCGTACATTCCGAATATTCTGAAGAAGGTTCAAGTTTGGGTCAATTAAAATGGATCAATTGAGTGGCACACCAAAGGGAACTTACTTGACGCCCCGAAACTTGTCATATATGAACTGCACGAAATCACCGAACGATAACTTCCGTAGATACAGCGGACCGGTACTGCCCAGCAAAGGTTTAACGCTCATCGATGGAATTGGTTTTCCGTGGAAATAGCCATTGTTTTTGGTGAGAAAGAAGTAAATACCAACGAAAATTGCGACCAGCGCCAGCGGGTATGCGAGATTAACTTCCATTTTTTCCGTGCTCTGCTCGGAGAGGCCGACGAAGTGCGACTGGCAATTCAGTGAGAATATTCTGCAAACTTACTACATACATACCCACATGAACCGGTTTGATGATGCAGTGCACCGTTCCATAAAAGGAAAGCACTTATGTATACATAA
Organism: Sabethes cyaneus; assembly: GCF_943734655.1. Classification (NCBI taxonomy): domain Eukaryota; kingdom Metazoa; phylum Arthropoda; class Insecta; order Diptera; family Culicidae; genus Sabethes; species Sabethes cyaneus. The sequence goes on from NC_071354.1 coordinate 49,095,375, forward strand.
ATACATAGAGATAAAGTCGAACTCCAGCGATAACGGTTGTTGACCCAAAACAATAGGGTACTACAGAACAAATTTTATAACCGTAAAATCAAGGTTAGTAAAATATGAGTTTCAGCTTTTATTATTTTTTAATTTCAGTTTTAATTTTGTTCGAATTACACGATAAACACCCATGAAAATCCCTCTGTAGGAAGGTAAAGAATTCCACATCGCACAAGAAGGAAGGCGTAGGTGGAAGAAGATCGAACACACCTTGAGTAGCTGAGGAGAGGAACGAACGAAATGTACAGAGAAATACTTGACTGGAGTCCGCAAAAACAAAAAGTAAGAAGAGGAAGACCCAGAAGCTCATGACGAAGCAGGGCGGCTGGGCGATCGTTCTGCTGACAGGTGAAAGCCATTGCGGGTGATCGTCGACTACAGTGCACAGTAGTCCAAAAGGGCGAAAAGTGGAACTTTTTTCCTAGTGTCTCTTGTTTTCAGTTTTAAGATGAAGCACTGAGTTTATAAATCCACTTGCCCCATTTTACCCCATGGTCTCGTGAAGCTATGGAAATTTGAAGCTTGAATATGCGATAACTCAGCAAGTGAAGGTCCAAGAGATTGCAGGTCTTCTGCAAAAACGTGTATTTTGAGAACTTCGATAATTGCCTAGAACATTATATTCTTGTAAAATGCAACTAGCAAAAGCTAACAATGAAAAACCAATTTTTAAAGAAGTTTAAAAGAATATGCCTTATAGTTCAGCACTCGACAAAGATAGAAATTTTATTTCTTTAGCAAAGTTGCTTGTTTTTACAATATTTACAACTTTACCGAAGAAACTATGCCTATATTTCCTAACACAAAAAAGTTATTTTTTTATTTTCATTATAGTAAGCGATGATGAACTTTTGACAGTTTTAGATTAAGGAGGAGACTCATACGAACAAAAGTGCTGAAGACCATAAATGATAAAATGAAAGCAAAAAACACTAGGAAAAAAGTTCCGCTTTTCGCCCTTTTGGACCACTGTGCAGTGGAGTGGAGGTCTCTGATTGCATCGCTTTGTTCCGCCGGACTGGAGAGCGTGGATCAACAAGTAAAGCATGCAATTATTTCGCTGCATTCAGCATGAGTATTGAAGTTATTTCAGCTTTTCTAATTCTTCTTTGTTTATGGTGATATTAGTCGTCATCGATTCTGCGAATTTCAAAAGCAGTTTTTTCTTGTTTGAAATAAAAATTCTGTTCGTGAAAATATATTCGCTGTGTTGAGGTTGGCTAGAGGATCCAGAATGCAGTATTTACATTTTTACAAACAGAACCCCTTTTGGGCCCAAAAACTGCTCCCGAAATTGGGCTTCCGACGAACAGTTAATGACTGCTAATTTCCCGTTAAAAGAATTTAAAAACACGGAAGAAGTTTTGAGGAAGCTCGAACTTAGCTAAAAGAACGATGAAAGATCTGTTCTTCATATGTACTATAACGAGTAGCTAAAGGTTTGATAGAAAGCTGTACGAACATAGCAGTTTCCGCAGATAAACGTCAAGTTTTTCCAGAAGTAGTTATTAAAAATATATGGAAAGTCATCTATAATGCAGTAACGGTCTACGTCAGTGCGTTCGTTAGACACGAGAAGAGCCTGCGGCTCTCATTATAACCTCACAGGTAATTATATGTTTTATCACTGATGTGACAATTAAATGAAGGGTGCTTCATTTTATTCTCAAGGAAAAATATTAAACCTAGCGCACATTAGTAAATTGAAGTGATGTTCTGTAAAAACTGTAGGAAACATACAATTTACAACTCCGTGTCAAAAGATGAAAACAGGTGGTTGCAAAAAATCAATAGAGTCGCAAGAATGCCTTACGGTAGTGCATCGAAAAACGGGGTTTCACTAACAACCAGCAGCCAGTGCTTGAAAAGCTGATCGCAAGTTGACTGTTTTTTAAACCAGTCAATCTACCCCTTGCGAAGACTGCCGGCTACAGTCCATGTGGCCTCTCAAGAGAAGCCAACAGTCGTTCTCCCACTTTGCGTTCATATTGAAGTGTGTAGACTGCAAACTGACTGGGAGCATAAAATGACGTATTTTTTCGTTTCTCTTTATTTATCTCCAAATCGGTTATTCACAGTAAAAGTTTGTCGGTTGGCGTCGATTCGACGCAAGTAAAATTTTCGTTTGTGTTGGACGATATCCGGCCGGCTTCTTTGACGGCGCGATCGCTAGTGTGCTGATTGCCAGTCAATTAACTTTTTAGCGGTCATTCGCTGCTCCAAACGGTATGGCTTGATCGAAACAAAAATTTAAAAAAAATCAGAACGCATTCGTTCTGCTGTTCAATCGGAGGTATAGCTGCGTGAACTGTTGATTGTATTATGCAAGGTGAAAGGGCGGTAAATTAGGTAAGGGAGGTTCATTGAAGCAATGCTTATTAAATTCGTATAAGGCCATTACAAATCTATATATATAAATAAATAAATATATATATATATATATATATATATATATATATATATATATATATATATATATATATATATATATATATAAAAGTTAGCGTGAGTATGTTTGTATGTTCCGCCATAACTCCAGAACGCCTTGACCGTTCTCCATCAAACTTTACGAACATGTTCCTTGACGTAAGGGAATCAGTACTAGGGGGGGTTTACAAAAGGAGGTTCCAAATACGTAAAAGCAGTTGCGTTTGTTTTGCATTTAGACCGATTGCAGTTGTGCAAGTGACTCAGAAAAGAGAAGTTTTCACCGAAGAAGGATATATTTTCGTTAGCGGGATTTTCGTAGAACAAACCGATGCATAATTAGCTACATGACAGAAGAGGGCGCTGAGTGGGAAAGAGCCGGCAGGGGGCTTTACGAGGAATAGTAGTATGAATGTATGTTCCGCCATGACTCCGGCACGTCTAGACGGTTCTTCGTTGAATGTCGTTTGTCAAACACATAATTTTTGACTTAAAATAATCAGCGCAGTAGGTTTGACGGTCTCTTACAAAGGGAGGAGGAAGGTTCATGTGGGTAAAGGGGTGCGATTCTCTTGCATTTGGAACGATAGCAGTTGTACAAGTTGCTGAATTTCTGAAAGGGGCAATTTGGTGGCCATTGACAAGGAGATTCAAGAACGTAAAAAAAGCTTTGTGTCAGTTTATAGGGAATATCAAGATTAAGACAGATTTACAAGTGGCTGGAGTGTCCCCGTTACAATAACAAATGTACAAGTGACTGAGGGACCAAGGAGCCCCGAGTAAGATCGGGTAATCAGCTAGTATTATATAAAGTTTTTGTCCTTCCGATGTAGGGCAGCCGGAGGGGGAGGGAGAATGGAAAAAAATTACTAATAGAAAGACCAAATGGAAAAAAATTACTAATAGAAAGACCAAATTGAAAAAAAAATTTTCGGTTGACTTTTACGTCATTTAAATGCCTGAAATTCCATATTTCGTGCTGGAAGTGTTAACCACGGATTTTTCGAGCTCTTTAGGCTATAGAACCAATTTTTTACGTCCCCTCAATTAAAAAAATAACGCCCCGATCGAGTGTACAACATTAGGCATAATGGACATAGGCAATCTGGCCATTAGCTTGCAAGCAGTCTAATCGTCTCAGCTTAAAAGTGCATTGCCTATAGGGTGAGTCAGATTACATACAAATGGCCGAATCATGAATGTCCGAATGTCAGAAAATATTTGCAGCCTTCGACCTGCTCAAATGTTGGGTATATACTGTCCTTACCCGGTACCGCTCGTTCGGACTCACCTAAGGGATAACCTCTACTAGTCACTAGTCAGTAAACCTAGGAAAATGTAAGCACCTAAATAGATATTCTTTTTTACATATTAAGATTTTATTATTATAGATGATGACCCGCCGTTGAACAGTACATACGATGCTTTTATCTATACCTATAAAAATGGATTTCTGTCTGTCTGTAGGGATGTTCCGTATAGAGTCGAAAACTACTAAATCGATAGGTGTGAAAATTTGCATGTAGGGGTTTTCGGGGCCGGGGAAGATTCTTATGATAGCTAGAGACCCCTCCTCCCTAAGAACGGGGGCTTACATACAAATGAACCACAAATTTCTGCATAACTAGAGAACTAATCAAGCAATTGGAACCAAATTTGGCATGTAGGGATTTTCGGAGGCAAATTTTTTTTCTATGATAAATTAGGATCCCTCCCCTGTTTAGGAGGGAGGCTCCCATACAAATGAAATACAAATTTCCTTATAACTTGAGAACTAATCAAGCAAATGGAACCAAATTTGGCATAAGGACTCTCATACAAATAAAGCAGAAATTTTTGCGTAACTCGAAGACTAATCTAACTCGATAAATTCTTCCCTAGACTCTTCCATAAAACATTAGTCAATAACATGACCACAAAAACTATCTATGGTAACACTAGATCATTCAGAGCGAGACGGCCGCGAGTGTTGCCAGCGACCCGTCGTCGAAAGTGCCACCCACGGGTGGGGGGGGGTCCAACCCCACCGCAGAAAACTATCTAAGTTTTTTTTGTTTTCCTAGGTTTACTGATCTCTATTACTTTCCTTCAGTTGGGTCCGTGCGAGCGACAGCGAGTAGGGAGAGGATCATCCCTGCGAAATGGTACTTTCTACGAAAAAGTTTTCCATGAAATGGTACATTCCGCTTAAGGTTTTTCGCAAAATGGTATTCGGTGAAATGTTGTACAATCACGGCGAATATTGCTATTCGCTTTCTGGCTAAGCAATGAGAGGAGTTGTTTTCTACTTTCCTGTGGGAAAAAATTGCACATTTGTGTATTAAACTACCCAGATAACACAAGATCGTTATAGAAAGTGCACATTAAGTCGTATGCACGTCAATTTTACATTGGAATTGCATAATGATTAGAGTATGTCAAGGCGAAGTGTACAACAAGTTGTTTTGCGGTCGTGCGTGTCATCATATACAACTTATGGCTGTGAATTGTAAAGCAGTATAGATGATTGTAACATTTAGTTATATCTTAATCGTATATTGAGGATTATTAAGTTGCGTGTTCCAAAAAGTGTTGTATAGAATGCAAGATAGAATTATCAAAATTTTTGCACGTATATTGCCTCCACCTTTGTACTTATATATTCTTATGTGGTGTGAAATATAACTTTTTCATGCGGATATGATTTCGTATTTCTCAGTTGCAACCGAAATATACAAACCAAATTGTTTACTGGGTACCCATCCCAGGTAACCAATAAGCATTACCATAAGCAGCAAATCAGCATATCTGGCATTTTATATTGCTCGTTGTTGTATATTAGCTTTTTGACTGCACAGGTGTTGTAATCTTGTAAATTGGCATCCAAAATTCGATTCAAATTCTTCGTGTCGGTAATTAGCTGCAAATTAGCATTGTCAGCACTATAAGAAGGTTAGTAGTAAAGTAGCTGTATATTTTGCCAAAATAGCATTTAAGTAGCATTTAAGGCAACTTAAATGCTTATTGGCTTGCATTTGAATAGCATTGGTGATGCTCATTGGTTACCTGGGATGCTTTCATAGTTACGTAACTGCTAAAATGAATCATCTAAGGTTGAACTCCTCAAAAACTTGCAAAACTCGAGATTGTGACAAAGATCATCCGAGATTCATTATTTATGTACAACACAGTTTAATTTTCCGCAATACGAAGTTTGTCGGGTCAACTAGTAGAAAATACAACTAACCAGATATCAATGGATGGTAAATCAGCAATCGTCGAAAAAAGTTTTTCTGGACCCCTTGTCCAAGACATAAGCAACGACGTGATATTTGACATAGTAGAAATGACCGAAACAGGAAACTATGAATTTGACAAGCCAATCGACATCACCAGATAATCGTGATACTGGGAAAAGGGAACCACTGTCACCAATGGTTAACCAAGAAGGGTATTAGAATGAGAACACAAAGACTAAAAACATCCGTTATTCTAAACAACCTGCATTTGCAAAATTTGCAGACGGGTTGCACGTTAGAATGACGAGTATGTGTCACTATGATGCCGTCATAAACGCATCAAGCGATTTTTATGATGATGTCAATAGCCGGGGCATGCTCGAAAAACATTTTCATGAAAACTTGAAGCTATTAATGCGAAAAGGGACTCACGAAAACACTATAAACTTCGAGACGTATCATCCACTAGAGACCCACTAGAGATCTTTTAAATATTTTGGAAAACCGGCCAATGTACTATTCACTTTTTCGAAATGCTTTGAACATTTCGAAATTTACTACAAAGTAGTTGGTGAGTGTGGCTCTTTTGACAAATTACGAAAGAAATTCAGGTGTCAGGCAAGATATACGAGCTTCGTTCCTTTGCAGAGCATGTGCTTAATCCGTCTTCACATTATAACGCCTACGTTTTGATTCGTGGTTCATTTTACCAAATAGATGGGTTTAGCGACAAATTGAAAACCGCTAGTAGTTTATCTCGAATAATAACACCATCATTGTTGTTTCATGTTGTGCAATAGAGACTGATAACTGTTATTTTTATGTATGAGTTGCCTTTTACATTACCAACACTGAATGTGATATTAGTTCTAACAAAACAAAAAAACATTGTTGAGTTGATGTTATGTATTGCTTTCCAACAGGACAGAACTGATTAATTATCAGTAAACCTGGACAAAACTGAAGTCCTGAAGGTAAACAATTTTTGTAAAAATTCGAAACTACCCACGCTCTTTGATTGATGTTGTTATTTAAACATTGACCCTAGACGAATTCGATGTCCTGAAAGTAAATAAGTATGTAAAAATGTAAAACTATCCTTTCGATGATCCCTACCCTTCCATCAATCTTGTTATTTAAACATTAAATCTAGACAAAGTTGATGTCCTGAAAATAGATCGTTGAAGAAAAGAACGCACCTATGTCTCCTTTTCGATCCTCCGATTATATCCTTGTATTATAAAAATATATTGCTGTTGCAGTTGGAAACCGTTATAATCGACGTGCGACATTCGGTTTTATTCTTGTTTTGTGTGTCGCAACTACGTCGCAGGTGGTGCGCTGTATAGCTCATCAATGTGCGAGCACACGTTAGGAAGATCGTAATTCCGCTATTTCATGTGAAAGTGAGAGTGAATGGTGGAAAAAACGGAATATCTCCCTTTACTTTGTTTGTTAACAAAGTCGGTGATCATTGAGGGTAACACCCAGCAGGGGTGTTAAACAACTTTTGAAGTCAGAAAACCTCTCTTGACTAATCTTGGTCTACTCTATAAAATTTAATGTAAAAAAGTCCAATGCTGGAGTTAGGGTAAAAAATCCGTTTTCCTACGATTAGTTGATAATGTTTTGTCCAAAGTGAGTTAAAATAGATGATCTAGTTTTCACAGTTTGTAGAATAGAAGTGCGCGAAGCAAATGCTTAGCAACCATCGATGTTGTTTATCACATTCAACAGTTTCCACTTCGGTTATCGTCAAGGGTAATCCAGCGGGGGTGATAAACAAATTTGAAAATCAGAAAGCCCCTCTTGACTAACCATGGTTCTGTCCAAAACATGCTTTTGAAATGCCGGTATCCCACCTTCTACTTAGGCTGTGCAGACCAGTGCACTGTGGGCAAAAACGAGCGAAAAAACAGACGTAATTAAGATCCGGCCTGCAGGCTGATAAAATATAGGTTATCTTATGTAAAATTTTCCGGCGAATCTCGTGGGACCCACTCCTTTCCTGTTTGCCATCGAGATAGACCCCATTTTGATCATTTTCTCCTATTTTTAACATTTTTTTACATAATATTAACCGATTATTTCTCGCGCTTCTGTTCGCTTGTTGCTGCCGGTTGAGTTGGCCGTCTCGGACGGTACCAATACAGTCAACAAATATACCAGCTCCAAGTGTGTTCGGTCAAGCGTCAAAATGCATTGAAAACTATGGATTGAAATTGTTTTAGTAACATCTTTTGCATCTTCATATAAGAATTTGTTCATTCTTAAAAGAACGGTTTTCGGTAATTGATGAAACTTAGGAAACTTGGAGCTTGGGGATTTTCACTAGGTTTTCTTTAGCAACACAAATCTATCCATCACCAATGCTACAGTAATAATACGTAGTGTAATTTTTCTTTGGCAGCAAAAGGTGAACGGCACTGGTAACTTTGCTCTTTTATTCAGACTGAAATTGAAATTCTCCATTTGCTTCAACGTAGATGATGGAATGACGGACCACGAAAAATAGGCGGAACCGATTCTTGTCGTTTGCTCTGGTACATAACATGACTATACACGTGATATACACGTGATACACGTATATACGTGACATCGTCGATCGCACAGCTGCTGTGGCTTTCCGGTTGGTTCATTGCAACAAGCTGTGCCTGGTTTGCGGTTCTCGGTACTCCAATTTACCGAAAAGAAAATTACGTTAAGTGCGTTAGTGCAAGTTTATTGCAAGCTGGAGTTATGATAATCAAACAATCGGTTCTTTTAAGGACCACGCAACAATTGAAGAGTTTATCATATTTTCTTGTCCAGTTAATACGATAATAGCACAGGCAACGAGGGAAAAGTTGAATTTTTCGCCGTTGCGGACGACCAACAAATGGCGGGAATAAGTTTTCTGGTCACGGACGATATTTTCTACCACTTCCAAAACGTCTGCAGCTTGTAAATCACTGTTTTTCTTTTGTAAACCGCAAAAAAAGTATTGCGTAAAATTTTCAGCTTTTTGAAAACTAGCGCGTACCGTGTACCGATTACCAGAGGAAAAGCACTATTGATTTACTGTTTGGTTTAGTGTGACTGATTCGTTTTAACAAAATAGATTGAATAAATTCACAGAAATAACTCCTAAATCTGTTGAGGATTGAACGTACAAATGTTCCTACTTTGATAAACGTTACGTACAACGCATGTAGCATGTATACATGAAGAATTGTATTATTGCATACGTGGATATATCCTACTATCGGTACAAAGAGACTTACGTAGTCCTACGTCACCATTGCTGTCGTGTCTTGTGCACAACCCCTCTGATTTTTTCGCTCGTTTTTGCCCATAGTGCAGTGTTAGACTCCCTACAGAAAGGTTATTGATATATCTCTGATATAGGGGCACCTCGTTCCCATTCACTGGTCCGAGCTGGCCTTGTTCCACGTTCACGGCTTGTCCCACTTTGTTTGGATATTATAAAGATCTCTGTTTCATTACGTTCTTCTATGGTTTCCTCGTCGATTGTAAAAACTACCGTTATGAAAAAAGAATAGAAAAGATCCTAAAACACTCCCCTGTGATACGCCAAAACTATTTATGATACAAACCAAACCATGGGAAAATAAATATTTTAATTGGCGTTTTTTTTTTTCATAAGAATATGTTTACTAAATATGTCAACAAATTAAAGAGTTTGAAATACAGGATTTCTGATGAAAACGTTTACTCAGAATGTAGACTTTATAGTCGTTAATCCCTTTGACGCCTTTATCGCGCCTGATTTAAACAAGATAACCTAGCTGAAAGATACCATTAAAGATTAATTTTTGATCGTATTTAAATTGTCAAGTCAAACAAAATAACATGGTTTCAACGCCGTACGACGCTCACGATTTCAAAATGACAAAAAAAAACAAACTAATACTGGTGTGATGAACACGAAATTTTCTCATTTAGTATAACTGTGGAACTCTACACATACCTGTTTATTCCAAAGCAAAAAACCGGTTGTAAATATAAACAACAAAACAACGCAATTTTCGTTATTCAATAAAGTTTTTTGGCAAACAACTCTAATCGCATTATCTGTCTGCTTGAGTAGGGGAGACCAGGTAGACTTGATCCCTTGGGACACTTGATCCATTCATTGTTTCTCAGTAAATACAATGTTTTTTTTTTATGCAGAAAAAAATAAAGTTGTACATTTCATTCAAGTAACAAAATTGCAAAACAAAAATGTAATAAATTTTTACATTGCAAGGAAAATATAATATAATAAGATTTGCAACGGGATAATTCTCTATACTTCTTTTTTTAGTGAAGTCCAACTTTTTGGCTACGGAGAACTGTCTTGAAATTTTTTAATTGCTTTTCAAACAAAAAATTAGCTAAACATGTGTATTCATTGATACTATATACATTTTGCAATAAAACTTGTATATATTTTACAAAATTAATTTTCAGTAAAACTTACTACGACAGGTACACTTGATCCACATAATTTCAGTGACACTTGATCCTTTTATTAGGAACTGAAGAGCTTGGAATCCGTTATGTCGTAAATAATAAAGTGAACAATTCTTCATATCATAAACATTCGTCATGTAAAAATCACGAATAGTCCGGAGATCCGGTCAGAACGACTGCAAAAATGTTCAACTTGAATGTAATGACACTTAAGCGATATGTGAGAAAACGAAAAAATGCTTCTGAAAAGATCATTTAGCAACCGGACTATGGAGGAGCAACCCGTGCATTTTACAAGGAAGAAGAAAGACCGCTCGGATGGAAGTATTTATCTAAACAAAACAACTCATCTTCTTTGAAGAATTCTATTAATCATTGGTACCCGATGATTCCGAACAATACAATTATCTAAACACCTGTAGATATAAAACCATTTCCAAAGGCATCGCCACGTAAAAATATGCGAAGAGTAGGAAAACGAGGAGATACACATTCTTACAGATGCACCAACGAAATTGAAGCTGGAGGCTGCTCTGATTATTAAACAGGAAAAATATAATGCTTCAAAAATTCAAACCCAACGAAAAAGTTCTCGTCGCAGATTATAAAAGATGTCCAAAGCTATACTTTTACAGATCGATGGACTTAACGATTTCTAAATACTTTTTATATTTTTGAATTAAGCTGTTGTACACTAAATAATGATACTACATGAACTAGGCCTATTTCAATAAAACTTCCAAATGAAAGTTGAGCTTTAAAAATATATATTTGCAAATGGATCAATTGTGCCTAAACTGGGGATCAAGTCTCCCGCATATTTTGAATATGTACAATTTTCTGTACTTTCCAAAATATCCCATATCTTTTGATTGGCGCTACGTATCACTAACTGATAAATTGTAGGCAGTAAGCTGTATTGTAAACTGTCGAAAAATTGAAAACCCAGGGTTTTGTTCTAGTGGACTTTTGAGAAATATACATAAAACAAAATGGGGATCAAGTCTCCCTTGTTTCCCCTACATAAAAACACATCTACCAACGTAAACCTCCTTCCTTTTATGGAATCACCCAAAGTAAATAACCGAGCCGGTCTGCGACCGTATTTAACTGATAGCCCGCCGTGGAAACAGCGTCAGTTGAAAATAAACTCTAGAGGAGAGTGCTTAAACCGTTTTACAGTTCGAAATGGAGATAAACCTCGCTTATGTTGTGCCTGTGGTGGCTGCTCTGTTTGGCGTGTACTTTTTCGTTACCCGAAAAAAGGACTACTTTCACCAGAAACCGATTCCATCGTTGGGCTTTAGCCTTCCGCTGGGCAATACGGCTCCTCTCTATCTTCGCCAGGCTTCATTTGGAGGCTTCGTGCAATCAATCTACAATCAATTCAAAGGTGTCAAGTAAGTGTCATACGGAATAAAATTTGTGTTTAGAAGCTAGTGAATATCATCGGCCACTTTTTAGGGTATTTGGAATGTTTGATCTCATCGACCCGGTCTACGTCTTGCGCGATCCGGAACTGATCAAACAAGTGGGAGTGAAAGATTTCGATCACTTCACGGACCGTGTTCCGATATTCGGCAGTACGGCATACGATCATCCGAATCTGATCGTAGGCAAATCGTTGTTCACACTTACTGGCCAAAAGTGGAAGAATATGCGTTCCACACTGAGTCCAGCCTTTACCGGGAGCAAAATGCGGCAAATGTTCAATCTCGTGGTGGAATGTAGCGAAAATACGGCGCAATATTTTCTGAAGGAGGCACACTCTAAAGTCGCCGGTTTGGAGTACGAAATGAAGAATGTGTTTACGCGATTCGCAAATGATGTCATTGCGTCGTGCGCTTTCGGAATTAAGGTGGATTCGTTGGAAAATCAAAGCAACGATTTTTATGTGAACGGAAAGAAGATGGTAGACTTCAATCGGATCAGTATAATGGTTAGGTTAATTGGGCACCGACTTATGCCAGGTGTTATGGGACGACTGGGGATCGATTTGATTGATGAAGAGCAGAATCGATATTTTTCTTCTTTGATTCTATCGGCTATAAAAGAACGCGAAGCAAAAGGAATCGTTCGGCAGGATATGGTGAATCTTCTGATTCAAGCGAAAAAGGGAATTTTAAAGCATCATCAGGAAAAAGAACAGCACGAAGGTTTTGCCACTGTGGAAGAGTCGAATCTGGGCAAAGCTCAAAGCATGGCTAACCTAACGGATACGGAACTTGTTGCCCAATGTATGGTCTTTTTCCTAGCAGGATTTGATACGGTCTCGACGTGCTTGCTGTTCACTGCTTACGAATTAACAATCAATCCAGAAGTACAGAAAAAACTCTACGCAGAGATCGTGGAAACGCACGCCTCCCTCGAGGGTAAGTCCCTAACCTACGACGCAATGCAAAAGATGAAATATATGGACATGGTAATATCGGAAGCACTTCGTAAGTGGCCACCAGTTCCGCAACTGGACCGAATCTGTCTGAAAGATTACCTTCTGCAATGTGGCGACGATTTAAAGTTTACCATCGAAAAAGGTTCAATAGTGTGGTTCCCCGTCGAAGGGTTGCATCGTGATCCGAAGTACTATCCAAATCCGGACAAGTTCGACCCGGAGCGATTCAGCGACGAGCGAAAGGGCGCGATAAATGCCGGAGCATATATACCGTTCGGGATTGGACCAAGAAACTGTATCGGGTCCCGGCTTGCACTAGCCGAGGTGAAAACGATTCTTTACTACATGCTGCTAAGCTTTTCGTTTGAAAAAACTAGCAAAACTCAGGATCCGCTAGTTATTGCGAAAGGATTCGGTGAAGTCATTCCGAGAGGGGGAGTGCATTTGGAGTTCAGACCTAGAGGTTGAAAATGATCAAAAGCTGATATTGTGGATTCGAAATTGCTGGCATTTTACATTTTGTCCATGGAGAGATGAGTTTGTCCCGCGGAATTTCAGGAATGGCCACCTGAAATTCAAAATATGTTCACTTAAATCATACAGAAAACAAGTAAGTTAACGTGTTTCCGCCATATTGCTGCTTTGTATGTAATAATAGTACTTAACTATTACAGTAAATAGCATCAAAATTGTTCAGCTGCGTTGCAGCTGTCCGATAATCAAATCGGGCGTTAACCGACATCTAGGACTTACTGGAACTATTATTATTAATGACATTCGCGGCTCACTAGGTAAGCCTACAAAGTAACATTTAAGAAATGCATAATAATCAGATATTTTTTACAGGAAAAGCAAATGTTGCGGACGCTGAAAAGTCCAGTAAGTCTAATATACTTATTTCTGGTGAAATAAAGTTGAAACGAATAAAATTTTACTCTTAATTGCATATTTCTTTCAATTCTACTAATAGTCTCACAGTCATGTTCATTTGGCAACATATTTTAGTCAAATCTAATGAATCTCAAAAGAATGGTGTCGAAGAGATTGTGCATAATTCGAAGACAAGTTTTCGTCCTCATTTGTATTCTCTAGATGCACTTTGAAGCCTGCTGCCCAGTTGTACATGGGCACTTGCAGGTAACTCTTTTCTATATTTTTATCAATGTCATGCAATGTTGACATTGTTTTCGACACGAGCATTTTTATTTTGAATTACGATACGAGAAATAGTAAGGAAACGGATACTTACAGCAAGAAAAAAAATTTCTGTTTATATTTGCCCGGAAGAAAAATTGGGTTCGAACTCAGAAATAATTGGCTGCGGATCTATAATGGTTCGATCCGCGGGTTCTCCCGCTTAGGTAAAAAGGAATGTTATACAAACTTAATAATCGTTGTTCCAATGACCTTCTCTTTCCTTATTTTCCACTCTTTCCCTTTCACTTCTTGTCTCGCCCTGAGATACTATTAACACCTCTGTTTCATTCTTCTACCGTTCCACTGTGATCGACAAAACATCCTGACTGAGGAACAGAAACTATGCAAAAAGAATACCCATGGCTGCAAAGATCAGTCCATCATTGATGCAGTCATTGTTGGACAAGCGATGCACAACCAGAGGAGTCTCGGTATGGCCTACATTGACTACAAGAATGCATACGATTCCATACCGCACACGTTCCTGGTTAAGGTGTTCTGGAGATGCATAAAATAGATCCGGCAGTGGTGAGGTTCCTGCAGCAGTGCAACTTTGTGATGGAAAAACTGTGTTGCGCTCGAGCACGTTGCGGATTCAAAGAGGTATCTTCCGAGGCGATTCATCCAGCGCGCTTTGATGTTGCCTAGATTTGAAACCCATTAGCAAAACGTTTAACAGAAATGGTCATAAATGAAAATGTGAACCAAGTCTTTTATATGGATGATCTAAAGATCTAAAGATCAGTTCTGAATCAACAGAACGACTACAGCTTCAAGTAGGGCGCGTTACTAGTTTTGATGGCTACTTTCGAGTGCAATTGAATTTAAAATCAAAGTTGGAATTGGACTAGAAACTAGAATTGAAATTGAGCTTGAAATCGCACTACTGGACATTAAATTAGACTTGAATTTCGACTAATTTGGACTTGAAATTTTAGTTCAAATTAAAAAAGTAGACACAATTTGAAGCTAGAATTAACATTTCTCATCTTATTCTCTGATACGTTTTACCACTTTTCTGTTCTTTTTTTCTTGGTTTTTGCTCTTACTTTCCTTCAATTTTTCCTCTTTTTCTGTAGTTGTTTTTTACTTTTTTTCTGTCCTGTGTTTTTTCTTGTTTGATCCTTCGCGTCCTGTTCCATTTTTTAGTCCTGTTTTTCGTCATGTTTTTCAATCGGTTTTTGTTATTTTTCCCCCGTTTTCCATTTCTTTTCTTTTTTGTAGATTGCGACTTTTTCGTTTTTCGTCTTCACCTGTTCCATTTTTCCTGCTTTTGATGCCCCGTTTTACCGTCTTTTTGTCCCATTTATTCTGTTTGTGGCTTTCTTATTTCCCTTTCCTTTTTTCGGCTTTTCGTTTTCTTTCTTTTCCATATTACCTTTCCTTCAGTCCATTCTTCCTGTTTTTCTTTTCTTCTTTTTCTGTCCCATTTTCCAGTTTTTTGTCCCACCTTTCTCCTTTTATATCACGTTAGGTCACTTTTTCCCGTTTTATACGTATCGGTTCGGCTTTTATCTCTCTGGTTTTTCCTTTTTTTGCCCACTGTTTCCTCTTTCGTTGTTCCTTTTCCTTCTTTTTCTTATGTTCCTAAGTAAATATTTTCCTCTGTTCGATTTTTTATCGTTTCTCCTCGTTTTCAGACCAATGCCAGACGTTTTTTGACATTTTCTGTCCCGTTTCGACTTTTTTCGGTCCCGGTTTTCGCCTTTCTTTCGTTTGTTCCGTTCTTCCTCTGTCTGTCTTTATTATTATACCCTACTTTTCGGGAATTTCTGTCGGGTTCTGATTTTCTTTCCCGTTTTATTATGTTTATTCACACACGCTGACAAACGTTTTCATTTTTATATCAGCATGTCCTTATTTTTTTCCTGTTTCTGTCTCGTTTTTCCTCTTTTTCTGTTTTGGTTTCTTCATTTTTCTGCTCCCGTATTTTCTCCTTTACTTTTCCTCCTTCTCTATCTTGTTTTTTTTCCTTTTCTGTGCTTATTTGATTTATCCTCATTTTCTTTCTCGTTTTCTTTACGAATTTTTCTTCTTTACTCTCATTTGTCTTCTTTTCTCTTTTGTTCTTGGTCTTTTTCGGTCCAGTTTTCTCGTTTTTTTGCCTCTTATTCTCTTCTGTATTCTTCTTCTTCTCATTTTTTGACGTAGGACTACGTCTTTGTTTACTATACTGGGACTGGGTAGCACTTTGTAAAAACGAGAAATAGAAGTGTAACGTTTGAATGAAATATTTCAAACGCTAATAGCTACTATACTACTGAACGAAACATAACAGTTAATATGTCGTTGGATAGATAAAATGTCCAGCAATTTTATAGTAACATATTAATAATAATTTTTTATTCGCTAAATAGTGAAAATGTGTGTAAAGTTTTAAGGCCGAATTTTCCCATACATTTCCCTTGTGATCGCCTAGCTTCACAGGCACGGACGACAATTAGATACACCAAAGGATTTGGATCCAAATGATAACCTTTGAGACCACTTTGTAAGCCACACCCCTTTTCCAATCAAATTGGCAACATCGATGGCTATTGACGGCAACACCGACCCCGAAGACAAGCGGAATCAGCGGGCAATGGCCAACGTGAATCCCACACGATGCACTTTACGTTACATTTTGCATTATCCCCATCCCCCAAATTGTTCGATAGCTTACTCAATCAGTGTCGGACAATCATTTAAGCAGCAGCAGCCGATATGGTTTCCTCCACCACCTACACTAGCTTACAAGTAGCAGCGGCAGTGCCAGTGATTATAAAATGGTACACTTGGTTCGCCGCCTACTCATTTATCGCACTATCGCACTGACTGACGGTCAGTATTTTATTTATCATCGACGGCTATCGGTCACTGAAAGCAAATGGAAACGGATCAACTGACGGGCAGCAAATTCAGCAGCAGGCCGTTGTGATCGTAAACAGTTCTTATAAGAACTATAGTAGGGTAACTGGTGGTAAAATGCCCAGTCGGGGCAAAATGCGCCGCTGTCATATTTCACTAATTACTCACTTTTAAACTGTAATTAAGGTGCCAATCGCTTCTATTATCTATATTACAAACTTATGTTGAGCATATAAGCTTTCTAAATTATATAAATCCTATGAAAAAAACAAAATTATTATTTGCCGTCTTATTTCTTACAATTTTCGCAACTTTTTTCGTAAGACATTACGCCACCAATAAACAATATTACGTATCTGTAAATGGCTCTTGTTTTGAACAATGGTCTCGGTATCCATCAGCCAATGTAAAATTGCTTAATTGAATTATTATTTATGTGATTTAAACGATTTTTTTAAACAAGTTCTAGCGGGAAAAAATGCGCCGTGAAAAGCATGAATTTACTTGCAGTGCAACCAAACGTTAATCTATCTAGTAGCCCATACACTTTTAGGCAAACGTCAAAACGTTGGTAAAAGCAAAAGGCAAAGTGTTGTTTTAATTCTGATTCGCTCCGAAAAACCCGGTTAATATGTCGCGAAGCTACATAAAAAACCCACCGTCGGTCTTGGCCGGAGCCTGCCACTTGCGGCGGTAGTGAAAACCAGTGAAAAACAGTGAAAGACGCGTTGCCGGCAAGGTACCAAGAAAAACCCTTGTATGGTATCTTAGCATCGACCGCTCCAGTGAAAATGGACCTGGCGATTGCAAAACCGCGATCCGGAATAACAGATTTAACAAGTAGGTAGGTCCTCACACTGTTCTGAGTCGTGGCGGGTGTGCATTAAAATAAAAGAGACAGCGCATTTTGCCAATTTGTTGTGGTGCATTTTGACCCTTTGTTGTGGTTCGTTTTGTACACACCTATGCGCATTTTACCCCTAACAAATCTGAAAACAAATTTTCAAATGCCTTATATAATTTTACGATTCAAACGTGTTTTATTGATTTTTATGCTTCAGGACGAGCATGTTAGGTAGAAAACTGTTCTACTTTAGGGTTTATAGTCTAGTTTCTGGAAATGCATTCCGCATTGATGAATAATATGTTATTCTTCTTAACGTGGGCATTATACCCCCAGTCCCCCTAATTGAAGAATGGAAAGATTTTTCTACACTTTCTAAAATGGTTAACGTTCCATTTTGCGTTATACCATGGAAAATGCTTGCTCATTCAGCGTCGGATAATCATTCGAGCAACAGCAGCAGCAGTCGATCTGGTTTCCCCCACCACCTACACTAGCTTGCAAGCAGCAGCGGCAGTGCCAGTGATTATAATAAAATGGTACTCTTGGTTCGCCGTCTGCTCATTCATCGCACAATCGCACTGACGGACGGTCAGTATTTACCATCGACGGCTATTGGTGGCGAAAGCAATGGCATTTGGCGGCAACACCAGCGATCGGAGGCAACACCCATAGCAATTGTGAGGTAAAAACGGTAGCATTTTGGCGGCAATTGGAGGCAAATCCAAGGACTTTTGCGGCAATTAATGTCATCTTCGATGACGATTCGAGGCAAACCCAATGGCATTTTGGCGGTAATTTTCGCAAACCAACACTGAAGGCAAATGGAAACGGATCAACTGACGGGCAGCAAATTCAGCAGTAGGCCGTTGTGGTCTTAAACAGTTCTTATAAGAACTATAGTAATTGAAGAATGGAAAGATTTTTCTACACTTTCTAAATGATTAACGTTCCATTCGGATAATTATTTGAGCAGCAGCAGCAGCCGATCTGGTTTCTCTCATACCTACACTAGCTTACAAGTAGCAACGGCAGTGCCAGTGACTATAAAATCGCACACTAGGTTCGCCGTCTGCTCATTTACCGCACGATCGCACTGACGGACGGTCAGTATTTTGATAAAACTAATCCATTTCTACTTTACAGTGATTTGGTATTTCCTATCACTCCTGTATTAGCGGGCAACCATCATCCTAGAGTCTAAAGGACCGAATAGCGACATCCATCTATATATTGGCAACAGTAATTATAGTACTGATTTTTAAGAAGTGCTATCAGCTCAAACATAGTTCTTTTCAGGGCCACCAAACAATTTCAAACGGTTTTTTTCAAAACCACCATTGATTCAATGAAGAATTAAATCAGAATATTTCGCTCTTCTTTTACAAATAAACACTCAAACAATGATACATTTTACATTAGTCTTTGATTTAATGATCAGACATAAAGTTATACTTCATCGATTAAAACATGTTATCAATATAATGAGTATTATATGACACAGTCCTACGTCACCCTTTCGTACAACCCTTAGGGCTGTATACCTTGTAGTTTTATGTTCCGTTTTCTCTCCCATTCTGTCGCGTCATTTCTTTTGTTTTTCATGCCAGTGTTTGTTCTCTCTCTCGCGTTTTTTCTCTTTTTCTATCCCTTATGTCCAGTTTTTGTCAGTTTGTTCTTCATGAAATTAGGCTTGAAATTGAGCTTACAGAAGGAATTTAAGTTAGATGTATATTAAATTTGAATCGTACCTAAAATTGTATTTGGAATTAGACTTGAGACTTGGCTTAAAATTGGACTTAAATCTGGTGTTTAAATTGGGCATGAAATTAGATTTTTTTTTGTGGGGTGTTGAGTTGGAGCTGCTTGGCAGCTTGATTTTCAAGGCTCAACCCAAAAGAATAATAAATTTTAGCTTCTATCTTGCAACACTACTTCCAGACAGACTAGCCTATGTCGGCCGGTTGAACACTGGTTGGCCAGTACTGTCTTTAGATAGGTTTTCAAAATGAAACAAATTGACTGTAGTGCGATGTAGTTGTTCATGTTGGCTGAATATGAGTCTGAAGACGAGTGATAAAGTCAGATGAGTAGGTATGTCGCGTCGAACGTTTCTCCTTTCTTAACTAAGAAACAAGTCGGGAAGCAAATTTGAATTTGGTAATGCTTTATCGATTTTAAGAAACTTTATATGGTTTTAGAATTTCTATATCTTGTCTTTTTGAGTCTTTAGAGGTAATGTCACCCACTAAAATATTGTTTTACTAACATCATGCGTATATCTCCATCAACAGTATACATACTTGATGTGTGCATAATGGCAGTATATGCATTGCGTTGACGTGAATCTAAACTTTGTTCGCTTAATACTTCTGAAAACTACTGAAAAGAAAACTCAATTGATTGACAAATGTATTAATGAATTTTTGAGTTACTATCGACCAATCTAACACCCGCTTCTAGGCAAGTTTTCATTTAGTATGCAACTATGTTATGTTTTTCGCTGAAGAAATAATAATAAACTTAGCAATATTTAAACCTATTAGAAAACATTATAAATTTTGAATATCACTGGTTCGCCTACCTTTCTTTTGCCTTTTTCTTTGTTAGCTTTACTTGGATTCTCTGTAGCCCGTCACATCACCTGAATCAGTTATTGGTCCATATTATTGTTGTTATCATGTTGTTCCAGATTCTTTTCTTGTTCAGGTCGTGTTAGTTTGTCGACATTTACTCGGTCTTCCAGCGAAAACAAACTGAAAGAAGAAAAAAAAAACGAAAACCCCTTGGGCAACTGCCCTGGATAGATTAAAATTCTGCCAAATAAATTGATTCAAAAATACTTTTGGAAGGCTTCACCACATTTGGCATCACTAGTGTGCATCTTCCATTTGTGTAAAGATACAGACCAGCCCTGGGACCTGGTTGCAGTTAAGCAATCCTCAAGGTTATGCCATGCCCAGGGAAATTGGGCATGAAATTAGAATTGAATTTAAACTCGAATTGGAACTTAAATTATGCTTAAAACTTAACCTGGTGGTCGACTCGATCAAAGGCTGCTTCCAAATTAGTATACATGGTTCCCTGTTCCATAGTGCACAGACAAAGCGAAGTAAATAATTTACTTATCGGAAAAATAGTGGCCGATTGTATTAAAAACGGCGGACTTCTGAGTACAGGAATTATTTTCTTTTATATTAAACTAGTTGACCCGACAAACTTAGTATTACCACAAATTTAGCTGTGTGGTACATAAATCATGAATCTCAAATGATCTTTGTCACAATCTCGAGTTTTGCAAGTTTCTGAGGAGTTCAACCTTAGATGATTCATTTTGGCAAATTATTTTTAAAGTTTTTGAAATTGGCTTCAAAAATCGGAGGGCAAAAAATAATTTGTGGGATGCAAGTCGAATTTATTTTAATAACACCAATTGTCTGTGGACTCTACAGCCTAAAGAACTCGAAAAATGACTCCATACACTCATGATAACGCGTCTATCACCAGACAGAAATGGAAATTCAAACAATAGGATTTGCAAAAAACGCCATTTGTTCTTTCTTTTCGTATGTTTTTGCATGGAAAACAATAACATATATATGAAAAGCAAGAACAGATTTGGTTTTCACGTTTAAACTTTAGATCGATTAAAAATTCTCTCACAGTGTTCAGCAAAGTTGCTCAACTCTAAAACACAATTAATGTGAAATTAACTACCAAGTTTCAGTTTGGCTTTTAAACACAGAACACATAATAACTTTTTATAGAAAAGAGATAGAAGAATAATTTCTTCGACAAAGTTGTAGCTAAAGAATATATAAGTAACTTTGCCAAAGACATAGTAGGCGTATTTTTCATAGTTCTTGACCCACAGGGTGTTTTATATAAGAAAAAACCAGTTTTTTATTTTCACATATGTTTGAGATAAAACTTCAAGCTTTCATAAACGGCTGAGTTTGATTTTTTTCGTTTGCCCCTTTTTGAGAAATTCTGTTCTGAAAAAGACTAAAAAAATACTGAAAAAACGTTAAAACTCGTTATACGTATGAGTTTTTAACACACAATGTTTCACAAAAATATGTTTTTTGATAAGAGAAACAACTTTGTAAAACATTATGATGCAATACAACCATTAAATTTGAAGTAATTAGCGAAAAAGTGATTTTGGGTAGGTCTTTATGTAAAAAACCCTGTGGGTCAAGAACTATGAAAAATAGGCCTACTACGTCTTTGGCAAAGCTACTTATATATTCTTTAGCTACAACTTTATCAAAGAAATTATTCTTCTATGTCTTTTCTATAAAAAGTTATTATGTGTTCTGGGTTTACAAGCCAAACTGGAACTCGGCCTTTAACTTCACATTAATTGTCTTTTAGAGGTAAACAACTTTGCTGAACATTGTGGGAAGCTATTATGAATTGCTTAACCGCAAAAGTAACTTTCCACTTAACTTTCGTTTCTGGACCACTGTGCACTGGAAGGACAGAA
Source organism: Sabethes cyaneus (assembly GCF_943734655.1). Classification (NCBI taxonomy): domain Eukaryota; kingdom Metazoa; phylum Arthropoda; class Insecta; order Diptera; family Culicidae; genus Sabethes; species Sabethes cyaneus. The sequence goes on from NC_071354.1 coordinate 49,117,286, forward strand.
ACTTGATAAAATATTTGTAGTAGCCTTATTGACTAATGTTTTATGGAAGAGTCTAAAATTTCTTGAGTTCGATTAGTTTTTGAGTTACGCAAAATATCTGTTTTATTTATATGAGAGTCCTTATTCCCTTACCACAGGGATAAACCATCATAAAATTCCATCTTCCATCATAAAATAAATTCATGACTCTAAAATCTCCCACATGCCAAATTTGGTTGCATTTGCTTGATTAGTTCTCGATGCTCCTAAAGAGGGGAGAGGTCTCAATTCACCATAGAAAAAAAAACTTGCTTCCAACAACACCCACATGCCAAATTTGGTTCCATTTGCATGATTAGTTATCTAATTATGCACAAATTTGTGTTTCATTTGTTGGCAAGCTCCCCCTCTTAGTGGTGGGAGGGGTCTTTAAATATAATAAGAACCTTCCCTGGCCCTTAAAACCCCTGCATGCAAATTTTTACGCCGATCGGTTCAGTAGTTTCGATTCTATAAGGAACACACCGACAGACAGACAGACATAAATCCATTTTTATAGGTTTAGATTTGAAAGAGAAGGTGTGGCACGTGCCCCGGTGTTCCCCAATCCTTGACACGCCAATAACGAGCTCTGCGACGCGACGCACAGTGCGTTGAACGTATGGGACTGCGGGACAAAAATCAAAACTGCTAGTTTTAGACATTTTATCAAGCTAGTGTAATGAAAAAAGTTGTTTGTGATAATCGAAGCTAGTATTTGCTTAAATGTCTCAAAATATTTATATAATGGCAACAATGTCCCAAACGCCAAATTTTTACGCAAGCATTGCAAAAGTTTTTCACCATTATATGGGTTGCCCTCAGCTATATAACTACCAAAGTTGTTTGTGAAAACGGCATTTGCACTAGAAATACTTTGGTGGATTCAGCAATGCTATCTAGTGTTAGATTAAGTAGCACTTGAAGATCAACTTTGGCTGCAGTTTCGGTAATCGAAAAGTTTTTCCTCAGTGCATGAAAGTTTGGAAAGCTATATTTATGGAAGACGTTCAAGCATTTCTAAGCAAAATATACTATCGTACTAATAAATCTATATCTGTGAACAGAGCTAGTGTTTAAGTAATACTTAAGCATTTTTTACCATTCTCAGCCGTAACGGAAAAGTAAATTGGGCCCCTTAAAAAGGAATATTAAATTCCACTGGGCGCCCATTAAATAGTTTTTAAATAATTTTATGTATCCTCTTTATGTTTTCCTCAGCTTAAATTAATTTCTTTGTTTAGTGTGTTGTCCAGTTCTCTTCTAAGCTGAGGTTTCTGTAAGTGTCCGATACCAGGGGGCTCTCTGTGAGAGCTTTTTGGTAACGGGGGTGAGCGGAGGGTTAATTAAAAAAAAATAAAAAAAAATAATAATTTTCCGTGGCATAATTTGAGACAAAGTCTGCAGCTCGACGTTCTGTTTTCGTTGGGCAATTTTTGAAAACCTTTTAATTAGATCCACGAAACGAATATCCAGCAGGAAAACCGTTATCATTGATTATTCGTCATTATTATCAACCCGAGAAACTGGAAAAAACGGCAGCCGGTATTAAGTTTATTTTTTTTAAAGAAATATTTACTCGCTATATGAAGTAAAAACGCTTTGAGTTTAATTTTGAACAGTAATAGCACAAAGCTTCATAAACAGTGCTTTCTTCTAACAAGGATAACATAATATAGTAGAATCAACGGAAATCTGACGGTTTATCAGTGCTTGACGTTGATAGCATAGCATAGCATAGCATAGCATAGCATAGACAACCGTAGGTTTATCAGTGCTTGACGTTGATCTATAAATATTGAAATATCTTGCAGAGTTGCAGGTAGTTGCAGCTAAAACCTGTTCGATCTTGTAGAGGACACTTTGAACAATTATTCTGTGTACGTTTTAGCTTGGAAGTCGGTGGAACATTTTTTAAATCGGTAATCAAAGTTGGAGTTCTGTTTTTTTGAAGGACAATATCTATGTAGTTTCTATGGGGCAATTTTTTAGGAGTGAGGTCAAAATGAATTCCATCTATAACCAAAATTTATTCTACTAACATTGATTGTTATTTTCCATTTTAAAGATTTTGATTACACAAATTATGAAACTTTTACGAGCGTGATGAATAACCTTTAAAAATTAAAGCAAAATTTGTAAGTCAAATCCACTCTGCAACTTGACAGTTTGAACGCTTGTAATAGTAGTTGTGGCGCTTTCCCAAGCGAACTAATACTTATTTATATAGCAGAAGGCATCTATAAACAATTCTAAATACTCAGTATACCCGATTAAAAAAAAGTGAAAAACTATTTTTGTCTATGGCTCAACGCACTGTGCGACGTGGAGATGATAAGAGTTCTTATCATATGGTTCGTAGCGAATCGTACAAATATCTGGGATTCGGGCAGCTCAGCAGCATTCGCCATTTCGACATCAAAACGCAGCTGTGGGATAAATTTTTATGTCGAAAGAAACTGTATCCTAAAGTTTTTCCTCAACGCGGGGATAAGATACGAGCACAGAATGTATTTGCCATTTCCCCATTGACCTACCATTTTGGATTAGTGAAGGTGAGCAAAATTTCAAGCAAGTTTGCATACACCAACACATTTTAATCAGTTGAAAATAAATGGGCCAAAAATGCACTTTTTTATTCATATTTTCAAAATCTTTTGATAGGAGCATCTTCACAAACCACTTAACCATACATTTAATTCACACAAACACAATTTACTGTATTTCCGACAAGCAATATGATGAATTAAAAATTGTTTTTCAAAAACGTAAATTTTTCAGCTGCTGAAGGCAATCGCCACCTCGCTACGTTATCCATCACGTTTTTCAGCACTGATTACAACCACTCTAAAAGTCATGTACTCAATTGTTACATACCATATTATTCGCTATCACTATTATTCACTATTCACTATTTTTTTCTATTATCTAAGGCTTTGTCACTAGCTGAAAGTTTTATTATTTTATAACAAAACTGAACATCAAAAACAACAAAAAAAGACAGCTTTTTCAATAATTTTCGAAGATTTTCCTCCGTGATTGAATCTATTTCAATTTTTTTTGCTTTGACAACACTGTTCTAAAGTTAGATCGTGTGCACTGCTATGTTTGCCTCTTTTGTTCTCCCACCATCCTTATGAACAGCGAGTTCATAAGGATGGTGGGAGTCAAAGTCAAATGGTGCGGTCAAACTCGCAGTTTCCCATAAGAACACTAGAGAATAAAAGAGACGACGAACATCGTTTGCCGGACGGTGCGGAGTATGCCCCGATAAACAATTCAGACAGATTGCATTTTACGCATCTGCCGACCAAAAATATCAAATGTATTAATGCAGATGCCGATTAGTAGATCGCGGATAAGAAAGCGAACTTACTGATTAGCGGGAAAATTTCGAGGGATTTTTATGGGGGCGTATAAAAATACAGATTTCAGGACTGCTTAAAAAAGCACCTTGAGGGTGAGAATATGTTCGGTCTGATCGAAATTAGTTCCATCGCTCCAACTTTTAAAGCGAAAAATCAAAAGTTTAGCTCAACAATAGTGTCTTTCAATGGTAACAGCTTGAAGAACTAAAGATAGCAAGAAGATTGGTATGCTGAAATCCCCCACTTAGTCAACCCACCGCTTGTAATAAGGTAAAACAATCAGTGACCCGCTTAGACTGCTTAAAACCGGTTCTTTGCCCTACGTCAGATGCGATCATATTTCGTAGAATGTGCAGTTCGACACGGAATATACTAAGAATATATGTTTTACATCTGGGGAAATTGGACTGTGACTTCAAGTGCAATCTATTGTCGGTGGAAGCAGAAGCAGAAGATTGCGTCTTGGAAGCAGAAAGTAGTATGTGGCCCCTCCCTTACTAGACGCACAGAATTCCTCCTTCCAGAACCCCGAGGATTACCATTTCATAGTGAAGGGGGTTACCGATTTATAGGAATCCTGGGGATTCGCCTGTTGGATTCTTATATTAGAATTCTGGTTCTACAAGCAAGGTATTCTGTACGAATACAGAATTCTACATGCGATTCCAATGCGAGGAATCCCAAAGATTCTGTTGGAATCTTTTTGGTTCTTCCGAGCTACTAACTAAACCGGCCTTAGGCAGCCATGTAGCCAAAGGGAGGCGAAGCCCAACTTTTTGCTTTTCCGTATCTTGTTCTGTAGACTGAGACCGTTAGCGGAGCCTTTCGGCGACGAGTACCAAGCTGGTTTTCGTGAAGATCGTTCCACGACGGATCACATATTTACCCTGCATCAGTTACTAGGCAAGTTCCGGGAGTACAACTTGCAGACTCATCATCTGTTTGCGGACTTTAAAACGGCGTTCGATTCTGTTAAACGCAATGAGCTGTGGCATAACATGGTTTTCCGACGAAACTAATTACGCTGATTCGTGCGACGCTGAATGGGTTGAAATCATACGTCAAAATAGCGGGTGAGACCTCATCGAAAGAATCCAAGTCTAAGTCTCAGTAAGCTGTAAGCAGTAATTAGTAATTCTTTTTATATTCTCACTGTTACTTAACTCAAAGTAAATATTTTGATAGGTATTCTAATGTGTTAATTTCGTTAATTATTCATATTGGATCGTGCCCTTGACAACGAACGAGTTTATTTACAAACAAATTAGGAATATTAAAAGCAGCCGATGTTGTGCGTCTTCGTTTTAATGTAAGTATTATTTGATATTGTTCTAAAAAGTTCAATTTAGGGAGAAAACCAAGGGGGTTTCAATCAATAAAATAAACTAAACTACAAAGGCATGAGAATGTTAATAAACGGAAGTCAAAACTGTCGACCATTTTTTGGCACTAGCTCATAAACTGTCAAAGTAGTGTTTCCTAATAATACCTATCTGGTTTCTTAATCTAATTTACACCGTGTCAAATTTCGCCGTTTGATTATCGTACAAACCTATTACTTAAAAGTATATTTTTCAGGATTAAATTATTTGATCATTTGGAGACGGTCTTCAAGATATTTTTATACTAGTAAGACAACGAAATCAGTAACCTAATATGTAAATTGAACTAAACTGTTTCAAACTCTCACAATTAGCTCGCTCGCTTAGCGCGTGCGTGTGTGTCGTGCACTCACCTCGGCGGCGCGGCGGGGTGTGCCACTTCACATGCCAGTAGAAACTTCAATTGTGTTACCTATTATTTATTTTTTTGTAATCCGGCTGTTGCTGCGGTTGGAGTTTAGTCTCATTTTTGCCTTCAATTAAGCGGGCTCCGACGCGGCGGAAAAAGGCGGCACTCCGGCTGTTCGGCTTTCGGTATGCTAAAAATTGGTGCAGCAATGCACCAGCAGCAGCAGCAGCAGCACCGTTGTGTACTTAACCGATGGCCGTTCAGTTTAGTCGTTTTTCAGCTAAATGATCGCCGGCTATTGTTGCTGGGTCAACAGGGCGTAAAATGGGAAGCTTAGCTTAGCGAGGAAGAAGTTAGGATAGCTTTTCGAATGGTTTCACTTAGCATATGGTAATTCTGTTCGCTGAAAAAATTTTGACAGGCAGGTTTCGAGAGAGCGAAAGTTATTTATGCTTTAAATGCCGTACCACAATGCAACAAGATAGGTGAACCGTTTTGAACCATTTTAGCTTCCGCCCAAAATGGGGTTGCAAAAAAAGTTATGATGCAAAGCTAAATAACAGGTTTTGGTTTCATTCTGACGGCTGCATCTGCATTATTTATTATTTATTTATCATCGCATTTTGTGTCTTCAAATTCGTTAATTAAGCGAATGAATACCTAGCAGATGAAATAATTTTATGACATCAATGCTAATTAATCATTGTCTCACCTGAAAACTGCAAACTTAACAATGGAACCACTTTCACTGCGAGGTTTAGTTGGTAATCAAGTGTTATGAAATTTTTAAACGATTGCCTTTTTTTGGTAATGCGATGATGCAATATTTTTATTTGAAACTTTCACTCTATGCCTAAATTACACGAATATTGTCAGATTCTAAGCTGACGTTCCAAATCACAGCGAGCATCAAGTAGCCCATGCTTGTGGCACGTAAAATTAAATTCCACTATGACAGCTGAATCTACGGACTACGGCAAGCAAATAAGTGAGCTGGAATGCTCCCTGGAGGACATGCAGCTGACCATGCAGGAAGCCGATCGTGCCGTGGCCAGTTTGGAGTCGAAAATTACCGCCCGTCGAGCTCGCAATCCACTCGAACCGATACCGTTTGAGTTGTTTTCCGATTTTTGCCATGACTGGACGGAAAAGTGTAAAATGGCTATGGAAACGGTGCGTTTTCAGCAGCGTAAAGCCGCCATTGAGATGAAGGTCAAGCAGGAGCTGGTCGCCGAAAAGCAGCAGATCGCCGGCAGCGACAGTATCGTAGTTGATCACGAAGCCCTAGTTATTCAGCAGAAGGATAACGAGATCGAGCTACGGAATGTGAGCAAAACGAACTACGAACTGAAGTTGATGGGCGGGGTCGTCAAGCGGGACACCACGCGGGAGAAGATTAAACTGGCCGAAACGATGCAGCAGTATGGCCAAATCGGCGAAGACTGTTGCCGGTTGGAGCGAAATTTGCGGCAACTGGAGGAAAAAATCGAACGGACGGAAATGGATATCACCGAGCTGGAAGTAATTAACGACGAACTGAGAAGGAAGGCAGAACAATATCGGGCCCCGAACGTACTGGAAATCGCCCGGAAGATAGACGAACTGGAACGAGCTGAGCGAGAGATTGTGGGCACGGTGAAGAATAAATTAGCGGAAATGGGTGAAAAGGGTAAACAATAATTTGTCGAAGCGAAAATATTATTCTATTGCAGACATTGCTTATTAATGTCCGTTTGTTAAATAAAAGCGCGATTATCGGATTCAGTTCTGACTGCACGGTTTCGTTACATTAACAAATTATAATAGTTTTAGAACGTCCTCCAATCTTTCATTGAAGCTTGACTTCTGCGTGATTTATTATAAAAGCACCTAAATCTGCTTTACAGATATAGAAAATTCCATGTCATCGCCACTAGAGTGCCCAGATATACTCAGTAGGTGTGGCACCCAACCTTTCAGAAAAACGTTTTGGCCCGGAAACTCAGAGAAATCGTAGGATTGCGAATCTATTATTACTTATTACAAAACAATCAGTCGATTAGGTTAAAAACTCCAGACTTCCGAGAGTAGTTCTCGCTGAAACGGGACCACTACTGACACGAGGTCTTCAAATATTGGAACTTTTGCGCTTAATTGGTTGAAAATGGTTAAAAAATAATAATTACACTTTTGATACCTCGAAATAATGGACCCCTCGTTCGCCAAAGGGCCTAACAGTTCCAAAAAAAGTTGAATTTTGAGCAAACCTTGAGATCGATATCAAGTGATATTTCATAAATTTGCCATGAAACAACTAACAAATGGCCCGGTTCTGTAAAGAAGGAGAACAGGGCTTTCAAATGGAATAAAAAATTTTGTGGCGGCCATCTTGGATTTGGTCGCCATATTGGATTTTATCAAAAAATCGCCATTTTCACCATGAGCCTCCCAACCGATTTTCGTATTAACCATTAGAAAGCTGAGAAAAAATGCTACTAGAAACATTCATAAAACTTACTTGCAATGGCACTAACTGAATAAAACAACCAGTTATTTGTAGCAAGGTTCACAATTTTCATATAATTATTGTGATATTTCCAAAATTTGCTATGAAACAAACTACAAACGACACGGTTTTGTAAAGAGGAGAGATAAGTTTTATAAACGAAGGAGAAAAAACTGGCGGCCATCTTGGATTTGGCCGCCATGATGGATTTCATCATATAATCGTCGTTTTCGCCGTGATCCCCCAACCGATTTTAATTTTAAGATCATCGGAAAGCTGAGATAAAATTATATAAGAAACAACATCAAGTTAGATGTGCAATGGCATCAACTAAATAAAACAATTAATTTTCTGTAGCAAGTAATTCCATTATATGAGGCTTGTAAAACTTAATACAGATAATTAATTGTTTCGATTGTTCTACACATCCAATTTGATAAATGTTTCTTATAGCATGGTGGTCTTAAAATGAAAATCGGTTAGGGGGCTCATGGTGAAAATGGCGATTATTTGATAAAATCCAATATGGCGACCAAATCCAAGATGGTCGCCAAAAATTTTTTATTCCATTTGAAAGCCCTGTTCTCCTTCTTTATAGAACCGGCCCATTTGTTAGTTGTTTCATGGCAAATTTATGAAATATCATATGATATAGATCTCAAGGTTTGCTCAAAACCTCCGTCCGTTTTTTCTATTTTTCATTTTATCTTTTTCTATCCCATTTACATGTTTTTGTTTTCCTCCTGTTATATTACGTTTTCCTCGTTCCCTCTATCGGTTTACTTTTTTTTCTTTTCCATTTTCGTTTCTTTTGTTTTCTGTTCCCTATTTTCTTTGCCGATTAATTTGAGCTATTTCTCTCTCATTTTTACCCTTTTTTCTGTCCGATATTTTCTCTTCCTCTGTTCCTTTTTCCTTCTTTTTCTGTCCCGTTTTTCATTTTTCTTCTGAGTACTGATAATACTTTTCCGTTTTTTCACTGTTTATTCCTTTTCTGTTCCGATTTCTTAGTTTTTGCTCTCACTTCTTCTTTGTTCTTTTTCCTTCCGGTTTTTACTTATTCTTAAATTTTTTTTTCGGCGCCATGTTTTCATTATTCTATTTTTCTTTGTTTCCCGTCCCATTTTTTCTTCTTTTCAGTGTTTTTCCATGTTTTAAACTAGTTTTTTGTCATTTTCTTTCCCGTTTTCGTCTTTTTCCTTTTTTTCTTTTTTATAAAACGCTTTGTAATTACATACCTTTTTGTGACCCGTTTTTCCATCTTTTCAGTTGTGTTTGTTCTGGGAGCCATCTCTTTTCTTCTTTCTTATCCGGTTCTTATTTTTTATCTCTCGTTTTACGTCCTTTTCCCTTTCGTTTAACCTGTTTCTTTAGCCAGTTTTTCCTGTTTTTTATTATTTTTCTGTTTTTTTTTTGTCTTAGTTGGCCATTACCAATATTTAAAAAAGTTTTTGTCCTTCCGGTGTTGGGCAGCTGAAGGGGAAGGCGAAAAAAACAGAGATTTTTTTAATCGAAAAAAAAAACTTCGTTTTTAAGATTTTTACTTAAACTTTAAGCGTGACAACTTGCTTTTTAAATATCCGTTATTAATTTCCATGCAAAAAATATGAAAATATGAAAATATGAAAAATATCTAATGAAATTTTTTTCGCCGATTTCTGGATAATCTGTTTTTCGAAATTTCCATTTCTATTCCGTGTTAGAAGCGTTAATACTCATTTTTCGAGTTTTTCAGGCTGTAGAGCCCACAGACAATTGATTTCAGAAAAATATTTTGACTTATGACGCTTGAAATTTTTTCCCGTTTTCCTCGTCTTCTGTATGAAGACTTTTCTTTTTTCCTTTTCGCTACTCTACTTTTCCCCTTTTGTTTTCTCTCGTTTTACCTCTTCCTCTCTCATTTTTCCGTTTTTCTATCCGTTATCGTCTTCCTTTGTTCCTTTTCTCTCGTCTCATTTTTCGCCCTTCTCCTGAGTACTGATTGTTCTTTTCCGTTTTTTAATTTTTATTCCGTTTTTTTTCTTTTCTGTACAGATTTCTACAGATTTTCTCTCACTTTTCTTCTTTTTCCTTACGTTGTTTTCATGCTTCCTTATTCCGTTTTTTTTTCATTTGCTATCACATTTATTCCTAGTTTCAGTCCTGTTTTCCCATATTATAAACTAGTTTTTCGTTTTCTTTTTGGTTTTTCGCCTTTTCTTTTTTTTTTGTTTAAACTTTTATTAACGCTTTCCTTTTCGTATTTCGTCTCCATCTGCTCCGCTGTTCCTCTTTTTGGTGCCTCATTTTTCCATCTTTTGTGTTGCGTTTGCTCTGCTTTTGACTCTCCCTTTTCCTTTCCTTTCTGGTTTTCATTTTTCATCTCCTGTTTCATCTCTCTCTCTCTCTCTCTCTCTCTCTCTCTCTATCGTTTCATTATTATTCTTTTCCCTTTCAGTTTCTTTTGTTTTTTTTTTGTTTCGTTTTCCCTTTGATGTCTGTTGTACCTCTTTCTCTCCCATAATTTCTTTTATCTGTCCGTTGAGTCGTCTTCTTTTGTTGCTTTTTTCTTTTCCCGTTTTTTGTCTTCCGTTATTCCTCGTTCCAGGCGTTTTTCCTTTTTTCCGGCTTGTTTTTTTGCCATTTTCTTACTATTATAACCTTTCTCTTTTTTTGTTCGCGATTTTTGCCGTTTTTCGCTTTTCTATCCCGTTTTTCGTTTCCATCTATTCCGTTCTTCCTATTGTGTTTTGCATTTCCCCTTTTGTTTTCCGATTTCATTTTTTTCTTTTTCGGTCCCGTATTTCCTCTTTTTTTTGCTGTTGTTTCTCCATTTTCCTACTGCCTTCTTCCATTTATTTTCCTCCATTTTGATCCCATTTTTTACCTTTTCCCTGTTTTCCCTCTTTTCAGTTCCTATTTTGTTTTCTTTGTCCTTTTCCTATTTTTGTTCGTTATCTTTATGGATTTCTTGTGGTTCTCTCGTTTTTCGTCCTTTCTCTTTCGTTCTTCATTCTTCAATTCTGTCCAATTCCTCATTTTCAATTTTATTTGCAGCGGCCATAGTGAAGTATCCATAGTGTTTCCGTAGTTGTGCAGCATATGCACATTAAATTTTATCGTGCATATAGGTATGATTAGTGAGTAAAATCAATGCACCATCGAAATTTTTGCAATTTTTATAAACCAGTTGTTTTAACAAAATAAATATACTCAGTTAGTCAATCTCAACTTTTAGAAAAATCATTCTAGGTGCTTCATGTGACGTGAGAATCGATTGATAATAATTTTCTTTCTACAACTTACAGTTTGCTTTGATGATGAAGCTTAGATAATACTAGGATATGGCAATTTTCTTAATAATAGTAGTAATAAATCTGTTTGATCAGGGAGTTACCATAATAATTTCACTATAAATCTATTACGGTTTGACAAGTAACCGCAATAAGATCAATTTTGTATAGGTACGCCATACTGAAATTAATCTTTGTAATTTCATTTATGACTGAACCTGAAATTGGACTTGAAGCTGGAACTATTTTAACACAAAAATAATAATTGTATCACCCTAAATTTTACATTTTCGGCCTCCAGCTTGGACACGCGAGTGTTCATTATTTAACCATCCACGAGATGCAATTTGTTATTTAAGTCGCTTAATAAAGAAAATCACATCCGAGATAGTTAGGTCGAACAAGATATAAACCAATTTACGCATAAATTGCCGGTAAACTGTTCCGGGATCAATTCAATCTCGCATGCATATTTATCTTTTACAAGCCTTTGGCATAATTTCGCTTTCTCTCCGCGTGCACCGCAAAACCGCGACATCGCAATTTGCAATCGCGCGCGCTAGGCAAGCAAGGGATGCGGGAATTCAACCGAACAAAGAACCACCAGGATGGAAAACTCCGAACCAGCAGCGCAGCTCAGTGAAAGTGTGGTAGCAGTTCACCTCCAAGTATGGACTGCGGTAGCGATAGTAGTGCCCGCCAAATGGCATTAATAGTGTAGCAAAAGGTCGCGACTTCAAACACCGCATCGGTGCAGTGCAGGCCAAACAAGGAAGACAAAAAGAGCAATTGGTCGGTCGAGCGCTTGGAACGCGGGCTATCTCAAGCGTTCAACGGAATAATATCCGACCGAAATAAGGTAACTGACACCAGAGTGTGTCTTAGTAAGCCTTAACCGGCATTAAACTTGGAATTCAGTGGATAACATAAAAAGTATTAGCACAAAAAAGGGTAGCTCCACTCACCTACTCCACCAGCGGCTAGGTCACGATCGATCGGTAACGATGATTCATCCGCTTCAACAATCGCCTCTCGCCTGTCGCAACCACTACCGGGGGCCACGAAGGTTCTTCGGAAGGGACCAGTCCGATTAAATGCCGTTAAAAATTGCACCCGTTTCTTCTTCGGCAGTGTGCAGAAATTCTCGATGTTAATATAGGTTACTGCGCTGGAAGTAGCACAATCAGCATCCTCATTGTTATCTTCTTCGTGATTATCTTCCGTGGAATCCTTCACACCCGGTGCCCCCACTTCATTTTCCACTTCACTATCCACCCCATCAACCACCGATTCATCATCCGACTGGTCGGACAATCCTAACCCATCGATCTCATCCAAGTAGGCATCTAACTCCGACAGATAGTCGTGCAGTTTAGCATTCGGATCTTCGAGGAAACTTTCCACAAACTTCTGATTCAACTTCAGCTTCTTTTTCTTCAGCGTACAGAAGCTCCCGATGGGATTCGCCGCCGCCGATGGCATTACACGATCCGCAGTGAGAGACGTTTCTTTCACACCGCCGGCACTGAAACCACTTTCTTGCTCCACTGGTTTCTGTGGCCGTTTCTTTCGAAGTGTGCAGAAATTTTCTATACTTTCATCACCACCTGTTGCCATCCCCTCCGAATCACTTCCGCCGCGCCGTTCCGAACTTTTCTCACAAAAATTCTCGAACGTGCACATATTTTCCTCGTACAGAAGATTTCTGTTCATTTCATTTCGGTAATCCTCGCCGTCCACAGGAAAGTAAGCTTTTGCACGGCTGGACACTTCCTGGTCAACTGCATTCCCCATCCTACTGGAACTTGACTTCTCAAGCGTACCGATCGGACTGCTGCGGGAGCAAGCCGATCCACCAATGACATCGTCCCGTTGGCCAACAGGGACGGAAACCATCCCGTTTACACCGTTCGAGGTCAGATTGTTAGCATTCCCGTTCAAATTAGCGATCACTTCGTCGGTCGGACCCCCACCACCGTTCTCGTCTGCTACTATGGAGGCCATTATGCTGAATGCACTTTTCTATTTCTATCACGTTGTGCGATGTCGCCGCCTGGAAGGTGCTTATTGTTTTGCACCTGCACCTGGAGTGGTGGTGCTAGGTTTGGCAAGTCACGAGTAGTTTCGATTCTATTGCCGCCGGAACTTTCATCCTATAGGCAGTGGCAGTGTCTGGAAGAAAACAATAAGGTTGTTTACTGCATTAGTTGTTACGAGTCACGTCATTAGAATGTTGAAGCTGACTAATGTAAAAAAGATTTGCTAAATCGCCTATCAACTAAGGTGATAAATTCGGAAAAAAAACCTCTTGGTTAACAACATAAGTGAAATAGTAATCGGTTTAAGATAAATCATAACATGATCATCGGAAATTATTAAAACTGACTGTGTCTACGCTGCGGTTAAAAGTTTAGAAACAAATAGTGTATTAGCGCCACCTGGTGACCAAATTCTGACTAATCTATTTGCCATAGGTTTTCTGAAAAAAAATCATAATTTTGAAGTGCACATATTCGTGATTATTTGTGTAAGAGAAAACACCGTTTTTGGTGCTAAGCATTTCGTGATAGGTCACTAATTGAAATAAATGCCATTTCTTCTATCTGTTTTTACAACAATACCTTCCTGCAGTAGACCCCTCGCCCTCAAAGTTTGCATTAATAATTTAAACATTTGATTAAATTGTCTTAGTAAAGCATCCAAAAATCCGAGAATCCGGAGAGTTGTCACTGTGATATAAGAGTTTGAATTTACTCGTCGTCCTTGCAAGCAGTTGAGCAGTTGATATCGAATGCTCACGAGGGCCCACGCTCTTGTCCGCGTGTTAAGCAAGGGCGTAAGTAATATTCAGAAGAAAAGAAGAAATAAAGCCAAATCTGCTGCTATACATCCGTGCTCCACACTCGTAGGCTATTGCCTATTGGTTTCGTGAGCGGGCTGCACAGAACGACACTACGAGGCTGTGTGCTCGCGAGAGTGTCGGTAGTAGACAGTATGCACACAGCACCAGCGGTTGTTTGTCTTACGCTTGCGTCAGTGAAGTAAGCATTGGAAGCTATGCTTCTCACACTCACTCGCGTCGCACGATGTGCAACGTTGCATAGCTAACTCTATTTCTACTGCAAGTAGGTTTCATTTGCGTTATTTTTGCTCATTTGACTACAGCGCCTCAACAGACTAACAGACTTTGTCATTTATCAAACAATGTGAAACTTCGGACTGAAAAGCAACGCTTTCGTTCTGTTACCGTGAACTTGTAAATGTATTAAAACGAGTGGCTTCAGAAGAGGTTGCTGCCTTTTTTGGAGCAGCGTCAGGGTAACTGCTTTTTCTGGCCCGACAAGCTACAACAGTTTTAAACTAGTTTTAAACAAGTCAAACCCGGTATATCTCGGTCAAGGCCGAAGATAAAGTCGATTGAGTAACACTTGTTTTAAAATCAACCCATTGTCGATATTGTCCGTGGCAAACCGAGCAAGAAAGACAAAACTGCAAACGGCGAGAAGAATTAAGGATTGATACAATTGGTCTAAAAATAGACTTTACTAGAAATCATAGGGATCCTCTGTCGCTTTATTGATATTTATTATTTTAGAGCAAACTAGAGCAGATGATCCGTCCACGGAAAGTGGATGAAAAGTAATCATACACCTAAGTGTTCCAGTGCCAAACGGAAGAAACTCGTCGTAATAAAATGCCGCTCCAGGAAAAACTCGATTTTCAAACTATATGTACCTATTTATCAGAAACTAATCAACGTATTGGAACGAACTTTTATTTTATTAAAGGTGGCGGAGCGTTTGGTGAGGAAAAATGGTAGACTGGATAATATTGCGAAACTTCGATGTGGGGCCGAAAATATATTGCGTAGTTCAATTACTGAGTGGGACTCTAACCCACACTCCTTCGGTTTGCGCCCAAGTGTTTTGACAATTAAACTATCAGTACACGACACCCTATATTAGATAATCTCGCATCTAGTTTCGGTCATTCCAGTCTAACCATTCGTACGGACACACCATGTAATATAATAATATTTAAAAAAATCTCCCAGCTAGCATTTTCATGTGTGTTACATATCCGTATGTATTCAACAAATCGTATTCGATGCGCAAAACCAGCTTGTATGTACCGTTCTGAAGGCGATACGCATACCTAGGAATAATTTTAGACAATATACTTATATAGGGAAAAAGTAGGGAAAAATATGGTTAAGGGGAAACCAAAAGTGGTTAGAAAAAGAGCAGGAAAAATGTGTAACTACCCTACTCTCTGTTTTACGAATGTAGGAATTAGCCGGATCCCGGAGGGTTCAATCTCGGACAATTCAAAAGCCGCTGCGTTGATCAGGAAAACGAACATTTCTTGGAATGCGCGACTCCGTTTTTCCGCAAAGAAACAGAAATTAAACTTTAATTAAACTGCTTCTTCCGCGTGCCTTGTGGCTCGGAGAACGAAATAAACATATGAACGTTCTGCAAGTGACTTGCAGAAAGCGTTTACAGTTCATCGCATTGGCGCTAAAGGGTTGCCGCTCGAGAGCATAGATGCCATTTACACAGATTTTTTCACACGCATCAATTTGGGACCTTATCATTTCCTCCGCAACATTTAATCTTTCCACCATAATTTTTTCAGTAACGTACATAGTTTATGAAGTACTTTAATTATCAGACACATTGGTAGAACCAGAACTCACAGGAACTGACATGATTGGTGGGTCCCAAATTTATGCGTGAGAAAAAATCTGTGTAAATGGCATCTCTGCTCGAGAGGCCGACGTCTCGGGGCGCACGCATGGTAATCGAGGAAAGTGCGACCAATGCTCTAATTTTCGCCCTGCGCGTGCAAAGAGGCCGACCGAGGTAAGTACTCAGCACATGGGATGGAATTTGGCAATCGCCAGAATAGGAGATAGCGATTCTCACGTGGAAAAATCGCCTAGAGCACTAGACTAGATGGGGAAGCCTCCCCTTTACGATAGGCTTGGTTAAGAACTGATACTGTGGATAAAATAAAGTCGTAGGTTGCCCGTCTGTTTTTAAGGTTGACAGGGCAAGAATGATTAGAGTCTTTCTTTTCTCTTAGATTTAAGTCAGAATGGGCATGCCCTTTCAAATGCTTGTGGTATGATGCATATATTGTTTTGCGCCTTAAAAATACAGCTGTATTAGCAGTGTAAATTTGAATATAGGTCCCACCTGACCTGGTAAATGAGGTAAATGGGACCTAAGGTGTTGATTTTGAAAAATCTTCCTGGATTAATCTATATCTTATATCTAAAATGGATTTTTGTTTGTCTGTCCGTATGTTCCTTATAGAACCGGAAACTACTGAACCGATCGGCGTGAAAATTTGCAGGGGCTTTTGGGGCCGTGGAAGGTTCTTATGATAGTTAGAGACCCCTCCTCCTCTAAGACGGGGGGGCTCCCATACAAATGAAACCCAAATTTCTGTATAACACGAGAACTAATCAAACAAATGGAACCAAATTTGGCATGTGGGTATTGTTGGAGGCCAGATTTTTTTCTAGGGCGAATTGATACCCCTCCCCTTTTTGGGAGGGGGGCTCCCATACAAATTAAATATCAATTTCCTCATAGCTCGAAAATTAATCAAGCAAATGGTACAAAATTTGGTACGTGGGGTACGACTTTTGACACTGGCCACAATTTATTTCATAAACGACGTTTGTGTTTTTATCTTTTATAATTTTGTCTTTGGTTTTTGTAAATAATACGTTTTTACCTTTGTTATACTATAACAAAGGTTTAAAAATTGGTCGAAAAACACGAAGTTGATCCGAGGCCCGAGTCACATATACCAATCGATAAGGTTCGACGAATTGAGCAATGTCTGTCTGTTTGTGTGTGTGTGTGTGTGTGTGTGTGTGTGTGTGTGTGTGTGTGTGTGTGTGTGTGTGTTTTTTACAGGGTTTCGGAAAACTAATGTTCTTATCCGGAGCCAACCCGGACGTTGTGTGGGACTCTCACCCACCAAAACCTCATCCTTGCCCTCTGCCTACATCCCCCCGGTACCACAATGAAGTATTACATCAGGGGGAGGCTGTGCTCTTGCACTTTTCCATTTATCACGCTTACTAGCGGTTCTCCTACAGGCATATCAAGGGGATGCCGTGCTCATGCACTTTGCAGTTATCAACGCAGGCTAACGTTACTGGTCATTTGCGCAGCTAGCTTGCAGTACCCATCGAGACGTGTACCGATTAGAAGGTGCCGACAGTCATAACGTGCACCCCGTCACAGCCACCCTCGCGGGATTTCTTGACCTGACGAGACGTGTACCGATTAGAAAGTGCCCTCCAACATGACGCGCACTCCGTCACAGCCACCCTCGCAGGGTTTCTTTGCTATGCCTATTTCAACAAGCACCGAGTATTGGGACTATTTCGGGATAAATCCCATCCCCACACATATGAATCCAGTCTAGGGGTTTACCGCGCCCCGAATCGTGTTACTTTGGGGCGTCATATGCGGCTCAGAGAGGTTTGTTCCCTAGGCCACCTTTCATCCAAAATAACTTAACTGACGATGCTAGCTCGCTGTACCGCTCTCCACATACGCTGCAGATCAGACATGATGCATGCGATTGCGCTATTGACAGCATTCCAAATGCTCTCGTTGCGACACATTTCCTCCACCATATTTTCGACGTTAAGACCGGAAGGCAGATCATCCCTCCAAATCTGGGGCAGTCAAAAACCACGTGCTCTACTGTTTCTTCCACGTTCCCACATTCCGGGCATAAGGGTGACCTGGCGTGCCCGAATCGGTAAAGGTATTGCCTGAAGCAACCATGACCAGACAGGAATTGCGTTAGGTAAAAGTTTACCTCCCCGTGCTTCCTATTCACCCAAACCGAGAGAGTCGATATGAGCCTGTGGGTCCATCTACCTTTCTGTGTCGTATTCCACTCCTATTGCCACTTAGCCAATGATTCTGCTCTCATCAGCTTTCTGATTCCTCTGACCTCCTTTTGTCTATAGCACTCGTAGTCCTCCATCAGGGTGATGTCGATAGGAATCATCCCAGCGATTACGCACACAGCTTCTGATGAGATAGTCCTGTACGCGCTCACAACTCGAATGACCATTAGTCGGGCCGTACTTCTCAGCTTCGCTGGGTTTGGAGTGCTGTAATCCAGGCTGGTCCGCTATACCGCAGTATCGACGATGATACACTGGCTAAGAGGCGCCTCTTGCTACTGCTTGGTCCAAAGTTATTCGGCATAATCCTAGACAGTGCACTGATGGCTTTCGCTGCCTTTTCGCATGCGTAGTCAACATGACTGTTGAATTTTAACCGATTGTCGATCATCACGCCCAGGTGCTTCACCTCGCGTTTTGAGGTTATGGTATGTTCGCCTACGGTAATCCCCACGTGTTGAACTGCTCTCCGATTACTCACCAGTAGTATCTCCGTTTTATGGTGCGCTATTTGCAGTTTCGCGTTCTGCATCCAACTCTCCACCTTGCAGATTGACTCAGCCGCCAACGCCTCCACTTCCTCTAGTGATTCGCATGTAACCGTCATCACGATGTCGTCCGCGAAGCCGACGATTTCCACTCCCGTTGGTAGCTCTAGGGTTAGCACGCCGTCGTACATACTGTTCCAGAGAAATGGGCCGAATATTGACCCTTGTGGAACGCCCGCCGTGATCACGGTCGTTTCCTTTCCGAGGTTCGTCCGGTATACTAGCACCCGATTCGTGAAGTAGCTCTTCAAAACGCGACACAGATAGTCGGGGACTCTCATTCTATGGAGCGCTGCTGCGATGGCTTCCCAGCTGGCGCTGTTGAATGCATTCTTAACGTCGATAGTGACCACTGCGCAGTAGCGGTTTCCTCTACGTTTCTGCTTGGACGCCTTCTGTGCTGTCTCGACGACAGTCCGGATTGCATCTAGTGTGGACCTTCCCTTCCGGAACCCAAATTGCCTTTGTGTCAGTCCGTAATCGCCCTCCGTATATATGGATAGCCTGTTCAGGATAATCCTTTCTAACAGCTTTCCCAGTGTGTCCAGCAGGCAAATTGGTCGATATGATGCTGGATCCCCCGGCGGTTTTCCTGGTTTTGGCAACAGTACCAACTTCTGGATTTTTCACTTGTCTGGAAAGTGTCCCTCGTTTAGGCAGTTTTGCATCACCGTGCGGAACATGTCTGGAAATGCATGGATTGCCTCCTTAAGAGCTGCATTGGGGATCCTATCCGGGCCCGGCGCCTTCTTCATCTTCAGGTCTTTCGCGATTGAAACAAGTTCGTCATTAGAGACTCTTCTCTCGTCAGCGTTCTCATCCTCTAGCACCCGGTAAGGGGTAGAGTCCTTTAACTATTATTTTTAGCTTATCTGGGCATCCTTCGGCTGGCATTGCTGGGCCCCTGATCCTTGCCATCACTATTCGGTATGAATCGCCCCAGGGGTTGGAATCGACTGCTCTACAAAGCTCCTTAAAGGTGTTTGTTTTGCTCTGCTTAATCGCGTATTTCAGTGCGGCCTTGGCAACGCGGAGGTCACTTCTTCTTTCTTCTCTAGTCTCGGTACTTCTTGCTCTCTGGAAGCACCTTCTAGCTCTGTTGCAGTTAGCTCGTAATGCATTGAGTGACTCGTTCCACCAGTAGACCGGACGCCGTCGGTTTCTAGGCTCCACCTTCCTTGGCATGGTTGTGTCGCATGCTCTGGTTAGCGCCTCGGTCAGCTCGTCAGCATCACAATTCTGGGCTTCGCTGTGTGGTCGTAGTGCCTCAACAAAGAGGTCCTTGTCGAATGCCTCCATTTTCCACTGCCGTTCTCGAATTCTTCCTGTTTGTGCTGCCACGGGGTTCCGTTGGCCAATAGTATACCTTATAGCTTGGTGATCACTGTACGTGAACTCTTCGCACACTCTCCAGTTAATGTCGGTTCTCAGCGACGGGCTGCAGAAGGTGACGTCGATGATAGATTCTCGGCCATCTCTGCGGAAAGTGCTGGTGGTTCCAACGTTGCTCAGCTCTACTTCGAGCGTTGCCAGTGCTTCAAGTAGGCTGGCTCCTCTGGCGTTGGTACATCTACTTCCCCATTCGGTTGCCCAGGCGTTGAAGTCACCTCCTATGACGATCGGTCTCCGTAAAATGAGCTCACCAGTTAGTTCGTCCAGCATGCGGCAGAACTGTTCCAGCGTCCACCTTGGGGGAGCATAGCAGCTGCATACGAAGACTCCGTTAATTTTGGTGACCACGAAACCCTCGTATCGGTTTGTAACCACCTCCTGGATGGGATATCTGCTCGTCACCAATATCGCGGCCATTCCTGCTCTGTCTGCTATCCAGTTACCGTTATCGGAGGAAATTCGATACGGCTCCGCTATGATTGCAACGTCGCACTTCGTTCCTGTTGTCGACTGCCACAACAGATGCTGTGCAGTGTCGCAGTGATTGAGGTTGATTTGAAACACCTCCATTATTGTAGGGCTGCCTTTGCCTTCTGGTACACCGGACATTTTAAGCCTCCCGTCACGTGGTCGTTGTCTTCCTTGCACAACATACACCTCGGTTGCTTATTGCAGTCCTTCGCAACGTGCCCCTCATAGCCGCATTTTCGACACAGCTTCGATCTGTCAGGTGTGTGTGTGTGTGTGTGTGTGTGTGTGTGTGTGTGTGTGTGTGTGTGTGTGTGTGTGTGTGTGTGTGTGTGTGTGTGTGTGTGTGTGTGTGTGTGTGTGTGTGTGTGTGTGTGTGTGTGTGTGTGTGTGTGTGTGTGTGTGTGTGTGTGTGTGTGTGTGTGTGTGTGTGTGTGTGTGTGTGTGTGTGTGTGTGTGTGTGTGTGTGTGTGTGTGTGTGTGTGTGTGTGTGTGTGTGTAAGTGACGCTTGACTTTAGTCGTCTGTTTCTCGAAGATGGCTGAACCGATTCGTTTGCTATTACGTTTATTTGAAAGGTGTTATCACCTTGAAGATCACCATTGAACTGTTTTGCGGTCCGACATTTTGTTTAAAAGTTATAAGCAAAAATGTAAAAATTACGTGACATGATTTTCTCCGGAACCGCTCAACCGATTTCAACAATTTTAGTATCAAATGAAGGTTCTTGCTACTGCAAATTTTTTGCAAATTGGGAGAGTTTTATCGAAAACAATCAAGCGGTTCAAAAGTTATGCTTACAAATGTGCTTTTTCAAGGTGTCAATTAGTCGAACGTTTCTCAGAGATGGCCAAACCGATTTATGCGCTATTAGTCTCATTTGGTAGGTAATATAGCCTCATAGATTACTATTGATTTGTTTTTACCTTTGTTATACTATAACAAAGGTTTAAAAATTGGTCGAAAAACACGAAATTGATCCGAGGCCCGGAGGGCCAAGTCACATATACCAATCGATAGGGTTCGACGATTTGAGCAATGTCTGTGTGTGTGTGTGTGTGTGTGTGTGTGTGTGTGTGTATGTATGTAATGATTTTTTCTATCGCCTGTTTCTCAGAGATGGCTGAACCGAACGGTTCGCTATTACTTTTGTTTGAAAGGTGTTATTGTCTAGTAGATCACTATTGAGTTGTTTCGTGATACGACATTTCGTTTAAAAGTTATAAGCAAAAATGTGAAAAATACGTGACACTGGTTTCTTCGGAAATACATGACCGATTTCAACGATCTTAGTATCAAATGAAAGCCCTTATTAAAGCTAAATTGTTCAGGAATTTTCAATTGAATACAAACAAGTAGTTTAAAAGTTATGCTTAAAAAACCTGTTTTGACAAGGTAATAATTATCGCCTGTTTCTTAGAGATGGCCAAACCGCTTTATAAGCTATTAGTCTCATTTGAAAGATAATATATCCTAATAGGCGACATCCATTTAGTACGTCACGCAAATTTTGACCAAAATCAACCCCCCCTCCCCCCCTCGTCACATTTCGTCACACATTCGGTGACCCCCCTGAGAAAGTACGTCACGTCACGGCAACCCCCCCCCCCCTCCTTCACAACTAAAAAATTAAATATTCATTTCAACCTTTTTATTTAAAGCTATCAAATGAATTTCAGCAAATAAAAAAAGCAAAATTTTTGAGCTTATAAGTCATCGATTCACGGATTTTGAAAATATCAGAAGTCGCTGATGTGTCGTCGATGAATGTTTCGCGCATATCCACGTCCTTTACATCCATCCACTCAAATTCGTCTGATCTAGTTGAAAGAATCAGGACTTCCTGCTGACGTCTTGCAGCAACACACCTTGGAAGAACTTTTCTGACGGATTTCGTCATTTTGTGTATTCATTCAATCGTGCAATCATTCAACACTACCTTAGATGCGAAATTTAGTCCGCAAGTGGCATAAACTCTATTCTTCAGAGAGCTTTTGAGTGAGGGGCAGTATAAATTATACTGAAAAACCTTAAAAGCAGCAGTGGAACTTCGGTATGAGTTTATGTTAATCGATTGAGTTCAGCACGAATATCAAGGGAAAACATTGCCATGGGTCTCTGGTAGCACCCCGTAGCCTCTCAGGAGTTTGTGCGACTGCTATTTGCGGTTGCAAAAATCTTTTAGGCAAGACGGTATTCAAGTAGCTCTTCAGCGGTGTACTGCATATTCTGTAAAGCCGTAATGGAGAGTTCATACTACATAGAAGAATAAATGAGTGCTGTTCACACATATATGTTGAAAAAAAGTTTTCATTCAAAAAATTTAACTATTTGTTTTAAAATTCATCAGAACGTTAATTTTATAGAAACCTTCAATAGTTGTATCTTAAAAGGAAGGCTAAATTATAATATCCCGAATAAATTTTCCATTTGATTTTTTTTTCATGTGACGTCACATAACTTCAATCCCCCCCTCCCCCCTACGTCACAAATCGTCACGATTAGGTCTACCCCCCCTCCCCCCTATAAGCGTGACGTACTTTATGGATGCCGCCATAGATCACTATTGAATGGTTTTTTGATTGGACGTTTAATTCGAAAGTTATGAGCAACCGTATACACCACACCAAAATTAACAATAGTTTATAATGATTTTAACCTACATAATTTACCTAATTTCAAATATTTTAATATCAAACGAGAGGTTTTGACACCACGAATATATATGCAAAATTTCATAAGAATTGGTTTTACCGGTTAAAAGATATTAACCCTCGAACACTCGCGCCAACTTTTGTAACACAGTTACTCGCGCGCACAATAGCCCCAAACCAAAGAAAACGTGTGCACTAGAGTTTTGACTGGGAAAACTTGGTTTTAGGTTCATCGAACCTTTGGAAGAGTTTCTTGAAATTGAAAGCTCTATCGTCTGGTGGAATTTAAATTTTGATTAATCCCCCTAAAAATGAAATATAAAAAATATTTTTCTTCAGTGTCAATATAACACATTGATGTGTTCTGCAAAGTTATAGAGCATATTATTACAAGAAATTTTAGTAAAGATAGTACCCTTCTATCTCTGCAGAGAAGATAGAAATATCTTATTTATTGTATACTAGCTGACCCGACAAACTTCGTATTGCCACAAATTAACCTGTGTTGTACATAAATCATGAATCTCGGATGATCTTTGTCACAATCTCGAGTTTTGCAAGCCCCCCAGTGGGCGGCGCTTCCGACGGCGGGTCATCGGCAACACTCGCGACCGTCTCGTCCTGAATGATCTAGTGTTACTATAGATAGTTTTTGTGGTCTTGTATTGACTAATGTTTTATGGAAGAGTCTCGAATTTCTCGAGTTCGATTAGTTTTTGAGTTTCGCAAAAATCCATAGAAAATATACCATAGAAAATATTCTTGCCTACAAAAACACCCACATGATAAATTTGGTTCCATTTGCTTGGTTAGTTCTAGAGTTATGAGGAAATTTGTATATCGTTTGTATGAGAGCCCCCCCTCTTAAAAAGGTAAGGGGTTCTAATTCATCATAGAAAAAATGGTTGCCTCCAAAAACACCCACATGCCAAATATGGTTCCATTTGCTTGATTAGTTCTCGAATTATGAGGAAATTTGTATTTTATTTGTGTAGAAGCACCCCCTCTTAAAGTTGGGAGGGGTCCTAATTCACCATAGAAAATATTTATGCCTCCAGAAACCTCCACATGCCAAATTTGGTTCTATTTGCTTGACTAGTTCTCAAGTTATGAGGAAATTTGAATTTCATTTGTATAGGAGCCCACTTTCCTAAAGTGGGTAGGGGTCCCAATTCATCATAGAAAAAAATTTTGTCTCCTAAAACACCCACGTGCCAAATTTGGTTCCATTTGCTTGATTAGTTCTCGAATTATGAGGAAATTTGTATTTTATTTGTGTAGAAGCACCCCCTCTTAAAGTTGGGAGGGGTCCTAATTCACCATAGAAAATATTTATGCCTCCAGAAACCTCCACATGCCAAATTTGGTTCTATTTGCTTGACTAGTTCTCAAGTTATGAGGAAATTTGAATTTCATTTGTATAGGAGCCCACTTTCCTAAAGTGGGTAGGGGTCCCAATTCATCATAGAAAAAAATTTTGTCTCCTAAAACACCCACGTGCCAAATTTGGTTCCATTTGCTTGATTAGTTCTCGAGTTATGAGGAAATTTGTATTTCGTTTGTATAGGAGCCCCCCCTCTTAAAGTTGGGAGGGGTCCTAATTCACCATAGAAAATATTCTTGCCCTCCAAAACTTTCACATGCCAAATTTGGTTTCATTTGCTCGATTAGCTCTCGAGTTATGAGGAAATTTGTATTTCATTTGTATAGGAGCCCCCCCTCTTAAAGTGAGGAGGGGTCCCAGTTCATCATAGAAAAAATTTTTGTCTCCAAAAATACCCACGTGTCAAATTTGGTTCCATTTGCTTGATTAGTTCTCGAGTTATGAGGAAATTTGTATTGCGTTTGTATAGGAGCCCCCCCTCTTAAAGTGGGGAGGGGTTCTAATTCACCATAGAAAATATTCATGCCCTAGAAAACTTTCGCATGCCAAATTTGGTTCCATTCGCTTGATTAATTCTCGAGTTATGAGGAAATTTGCATTTCATTTGTATAGGAACCCCCCTTCCTAAAGTGGGGAGGGGTCCCAATTCATCATAGAAAAAAATTTTGTCTCCAAAAACACCCACGTGCCAAATTTTGTTCCATTTGCTTGATTAGTTCTCGAGTTATGAGGAAATTTGTATTTCGTTTGTATAGGAGCCCCCCCTCTTAAAGTTGGGAGGGGTCCTAATTCACCATAGAAAATATTCTTGCCCTCGAAAACTTTCACATGCCAAATTTGGTTTCATTTGCTTGATTAGCTCTCGAGTTATGAGGAAATTTGTATTTCATTTGTATAGGAGCCCCCCCCCCCCTCCTAAAGTGAGGAGGGGTCCCAGTTTATCATAGAAAAAAAATTTGTCTCCAAAAACACCCACGTGTCAAATTTGGTTCCATTTGCTTGATTAGTTCTCGAGTTATGAGGAAAATTGTGTTTCTTTGGTACAGGATCCCCCCCTCTTAAAGTGGGGAGGGGTCCTAATTTACTATAGAAAATATTCTTGCCCTCGAAAACCTTCACATGCCAAATTTGGTTCCATTTGCTTGATTAGTTCTCGAGTTATGAGGAAATTTGAATGGAAGCCCCCCCTTTTAAAGAGGAGAGGAGTTATAATTCCCCTTATAAAGAGGGGAGGGGTCTCAATTTACCATAGAATAAATTCTTGTCACCAGAAACACCCACATGCCAAATTTTGTTCTATTTGCTTGATTAGTTGTCGAGTTATGCAGAAATTTGTGTTTCATTTGTATGGGAGCCCCCCCTCTTAGTGGAGGGAGGGGTTTCTAACCATCACTAAAACCTTTCCTGGCCCCAAAAAAACTCTACATGCATATTTTCATGCCGATTGGTTCAGTAGTTTTCGATTCTATAAGGAACATACGGACAGACAGACAGACAGACAGACAGAAATCCTTCTTTATAGGTATAGATGAATTTGTAAAACCAGTTTTTCTATTTTTCCTCTTTTTGTAATTGTTGTATGACTTTTTCATGTACTACAAATTTGTACAAATAGTAAAAATACACAACTTTGCTGAAAATACCTGTATACCTGTAAGTATACCTGTATGTTTGCTTGTTTAGGAACCGTAGAACTTTGATTATAAAGAATACCCTAATTTTAACTTCGAATCACTCGACTACCAGCAGACGGATACATTTTAAACATTTTACATTTGCTGATAGTTTTGCTGCATAAATTTTCCCAACAATTTAAATTATTAGTGCATTGAATAATTATGATATTTTGCTCACAATAAGTTTGTTGAAGAATATACGTTAGTTAAACAACGATTTGTAACTTTATAACAATATGGCGTTGAAAACCCTACACGTGTTGTATAAAATACAACAGCTTGAGTTAATAAAAATTGATGAAAATTATTCAAGAAAACTCTATTCATGTGATTTAAATAGAATGGCATTACAGGAAACTATGCATAGTTCAAAAACCTATAAACTAATAACTCAGATTAATAACAACTTACTTATCCTTACTCAGCAATTTCATGAAAAAAGGATGTATCAAAATTTAAAAGTGTTCCTATTTTGTTCAAATATTGTTAACTTAATCAATTTTCAAAAATTTTATGTAAACGCACTACGCAACGATAACCAATAGATGAATTATGTTCTGAAGACGTTTCGATTTCTATCTCAAACAGCAAGTAAGACCGTATAACAAAGGTTCCTTTCACCACTGGGTGGATTAAATCGGGTTTTGATTGGATGTTTAATTTGAAAGTTATGAGCAGTCGTGTACAGCATAATAAAATTTACAATTATTCATAACGATTTTAACCAGATAATTAATCAGATTTCAATTATCTTAGTATCAAACGAGAGGCCTTAACGCTGTGAACATATCTGCTAAATCTTATTAGAATTGGCTTTACCAGTCAAAAGTTATTTGAAAAATATTGATGAAATTATTTAAGCAAACTTTACTGACATGAACCAAATAGAAAAAAAAAAACGCGATCATGTGCTCTAGCGCAAAAATTCTTAATTTTCTAGGTGGTGTGCCTTTGGAAGAGTTTATTTAAAAAATATGGCGCAACTTTCTACACTATTAGGGTGACCGTAAATCTACCTATTAGGGTGTTACAAATTTTTGTTTTTTTAGATGCGTCCAAAAAAGTACAGTGTCTCCACAAAAGTTGTAGAACACAGTAAAATAAGCAACTTTGCTGTACATAATAAGTATCTCTTACTGGTTGCGAAGTGTAACGATTTTTTTAAAAAATGCAGCGGAAATTGAAATATTGAGATATCGGAAAGCGGCTACGTCACAATTTAGATATTTAGATTTAGATCGGATGTACGGTTCCGAAGATATGTCCGGAACAAGTTCCAGAATATATGAAACTTGAACATAGAAGCACCTTGAATCATAACAATCCCGTCATGCGACACCTCCAAGTAGTCGAAATTGCAAAACTAGACCATTGGTAGTCGTATAAAATTTTTTAAGATATCATCGGGCACGTCTGAACACGTGCGGGAATGTTCTGGATCGGGTATCAGTTTCTGAATTGAACTAAAATACAACATGTGACATCTTTAAGTATTCAAAATTGAAAAAGTAGTTCATTTGTCGTCATATAAAATATCCAGGATTACATTGGCCACAGCCGGACACGTTCTAGGAACGTTCCAAATACATCCAGGAAAACGGCCAGTTTCTAACTTAAACCAAACCCCAGAATGCGACCTCGCCAATAACTCGAAAGAACAAATTACAAATAAAAGGAAGACATTTTTTGATTCCTTTGAAATATACAAATTTATCAGTATATTAAATAGACATGCACATGTATTGATGATAACTACCATAGTGTTATAAAAGTTGAATTATGTTCCGAAGGCGTGTCGAATTCTAACTTAAATGACAAATGAGATGGTATAACAGGTTCCTTTCACCAATAGGTGGATTAAATCGGGTTTTTACTTTGTCGTGTCAGTAAGCAATATTGATCTTTAATTGTCTTAAATATCTGCCTAACTTTTCACCTAAACCGGCAACATAGGGAATTGTCACGAATTGTTGAGTTGTTTCTTTGCTTGGTATTTGTAACGTATTGTACATCCTATGTAGTCTTTGTTTTATTACCTTTTCTACGAAATATCTGGGATAGTGATTTTTATGTAGCATTGTTTTTACTGTTTGTAATATTTTCGGTCTAATTTCGGCATCCGTCAACTGTAAAGCCCTAAAGCCTTAAGAATTTGTAATAAAATGATGAGCGAAGACCAGAAGTAGCTCGAAACGTCCGGACTAACTGGTATTTAAAATTCTTCATACTTATTTCGCCGAAAAACGTCGATTAAATTGAACAGTGGCGGCGATTATCTGAAATCAACAATTGATTATTTTGTGTACCAAATGGAATAAAAAAAGGTAAAGGCATATAAGCTTAGTTTTGAACCTCTATTTTATCTCACAGGCAAATTCTAGGTGAATAATTGACTCAAAAATTATTATGGTTGTGAAACATCTTGAAAATTAATTATTCTATACTTCACTGAGCATACATTACTTTAATTGGGGCATTATGAGTCTTTGTGGCAGTAGGATACATTTAGGTTTAGCAAAAACTCAATTCCTTGTAACACATGTATCAGGCCAGCGCATTTCAAATGCGCCAATACGACTGCTTGTTTTTTACATGCATTTATTGCGATTCAGATTTAGACGTCGAAATTGATCAATGATTTTGTATTTTTTGTATTTTGCATCAATAAATGATTTTAATTTTTGATTTTCCTTCGATATATCTATATTTTCTTTTCTTTTCTAACGATTTCCCGAGGTGTTCCACAACCGGGGACACTTTTTTTAGCCACAAAAAACTATGTTTTGAAATTTTGCTATAACTTTTATATTTCAAATAAAAACCATATACTTCGTTTGGCAAAAAGATAGGTATACGTTTAAACTTTCCAATGCTTCAAAAAGCTTTAAAATTGGATGATCCGATCAAAAGCTATGGCCAAAACACAAAACCAGTTTTATAACCGGGGACATTCCTCTATCTTCATGGATTTTTTTTAAAGACTTCGATAACTGATGTTTAAAATATAGTTAACAAAATTATAGGTATTGATATACTGAAAAATCGGAAAAATAATAAAATAATAATTGTGGCAGTAGAAAGGCCAAGGCACACCGCAAACTTTTTATTTTATTATTCACTTTTAACGCTGTCTGCAGATTGGGTCAGTAGTGACTGGTCTTATTCCTGCTGTATCTACCAATCACTATCATTGTGAATACAACTTTCGAGTCGAGTCAAACGTTCGAATCTGTGAATTGCGATTCATCCTATTAACATTGCAGGCAACCCGTTAATGATTCATCGAAATTAAAGATAACGTTTAATTTCGCATGATGACTAATATGCAGGTTCATATGTCCCTTACAAAGTCCTACAGTTAAAATACGAATTTGAAACCAACCAACCGGGTACTATATCGAATATCATTCGTGTGAACGATTCCTTCTACTGGAATGAATTGCGCATAATAAATCAACCATTTGTTCCAATTCAACTTTAGTTCACCGCCGGTGAAGGGTCTTGCCTGGTTCAACTGAACATTGCTGAATTAAGCACAGCCGCAATTCCAATTTTTGATAATTCTCCCTTCACTTTGCTAAATGTGCTGATCGTGCACGGTTAAACTATGTCAACTTCACACTTCATCACACGGATCGGATCGCGTCCAGAACGACCGTGCGGTAAGGTGATGAAAGCCAATTAATTGTAATTGAACTGGGAATTTCTCATCCAGTTAGCATCCGTGCGTGGTTAGGAAATGTTAATTGGCAATAATTAACGAAAAGAAAACGGAGTAACCTCGGTAGGTACGAGCATATTTCCCTATACGGGTCAATTAGGCGTCGTCGTGCAGAGTTCCACACGAAGTTCAACGGTGTCAATTAATGTCCAGCGCGCGCGCGCGTCCACCAAACTCTAACCGTGCCGCCATCAACACATTGCGCTAAGCCGTCAAGCGAGGCACGGTAGCGGTTTTATTTCGGTTCGGACTGTTTCAAGGTCTTCGGACGTCCATCGCGAGCGTACGTTTGCGGATTTTTTTTTTTTGGACAGGTGTTTTTTGGTTTGGAAGACCCCTACTTTGGGTTGATGATGGTGAGCGTTGCGAATTCCTTCGTTTGGACTTTACCTGTTCTACGCATTTTACAAACTTATTGCTATTCACAATACGCTGTTCGCGTTGCAACACATGAGAAAAAGAAGACGGTTCAGTTAAACAATTTACGAGTTTTGTGGTCAGATGGTCTTTTGTTGATAGCCAGGGTTTCGTCGAAACACAAGGCTTCATTACCTGGCTGGTTTCTTAGAAGCAACCTCTAATTGATGCTAGCTTTAATGTTTTGCTTCGACGAATGTTTTTCCGTACCAATTTGATCGCGGAGTTTTCCCAAGTACCGTTTCCGTTGGCGAAAAAAAAAAATCAATTACCCACTCTTAGATCGGTCCCATTTGCTGCCAACCATATTTACTTTTAACTTTTCCTTCGCTGCTAATTTCCGGCATTCGCGTGAAATTGGTGGTTTAAGTACGGTACAGACGCATGAGCCGTTGCCCGTCGTCGCTCGGGTCGGTTGGTTGGCCGTGTAGGTTTTTAGTCACGGTCGATAACTGGGAAGTTTCAAGTAACGGGAAAATGCTGAAGCGCAAATAATCTGCGTTTATTTATTTATTTTTTTTCGTGAGCTGGATTACGTTCGCGTAAGTTTTTCCATCATTGTTAATATTCATTACTTGTGCGATACTTTCTACATTTGTACAGTTAGTTTGCTTCGTTCGTTGATGGTGGGCTGGCTCGTCATTGAAGCAACGTTTCCCTTGTACAAGGCGAACGAACTATTCTGACTGGTGTTTGATTGGGGCCTCTATTCTATTATTGTTTTCTAAAGAAACCTGGCTTATTTGGATTTAAAGCTCCTCCAGGGGGATTGCAATCAGTAAAGGGAATGATAGCTACATTCAGCTTCCGTAGCTGTGCGAGTAGCAAAAGACGGGAACCGACAAGTGTGAAAATTGGGTCAACTGTGCATAATAAAACCATTAGCGCCAGGTTTTGCTAACTAGGAAAATTTTATTCAAAGCCCGCAGCACAGTTTAGTTGTTTTATTGGATGCAACGGTTCGTCTGTTTTACGATCTTCGTCTATGTAGTTCCTTCTTTTAACAAAAAACACAGCTTCAAGCTAATTTGAATAAATCAACTCGAAAACATCAACGTAAAAATCAACTATTGAAACAGCGTCAATGAAAACCTAATGGATCATTGCAAGATCATCGCCCGCTTTCGATTCTTTCGACGTTCCATCGAATCGAATCGGCTGCTATGGGTTTTCGATCTTTGTTTTGCAATCGATTTGCGTCATGGTAACGAGCCGTCGAACGAAACCTGCCTGCCTGCTGCTTTGTCACGGCCTGTGACCAGAATCCACATAATGCGTCCGTACCGTCAGCCGACAGCAGCAGCTGCCGAATCGAAACCACATCCGTTCGATGTCGCTCATTTGACGCATGGCATAATCCGCACCTTACAAAAGGGCGCATGAAATTCTCCGATTCGCATCCAAGTTGGAAGTCATGGAAGCCCCCATGTGTAGGCAGCTATAGGGAAATAATT
The DNA here is from genome assembly GCF_943734655.1 of Sabethes cyaneus. Classification (NCBI taxonomy): domain Eukaryota; kingdom Metazoa; phylum Arthropoda; class Insecta; order Diptera; family Culicidae; genus Sabethes; species Sabethes cyaneus. The sequence goes on from NC_071354.1 coordinate 49,148,819, forward strand.
AATTCTATGTTATTACAACTCCAGTGTCTCAACGACTTCGTCACAGTAAGAGAGGCACGAGCGATCGTGCAATATCGGACGGACACAGCCGGTTTGGCACCGCAAATCATCACAACAGAGCGACCTCATGCTAATAATAATGGCGCTGTTTCTACACGCCTTGGCTTTGGCTTGCACCAGCCAGCAAAACAAGCATCAGGCAAAAAACTCTTCCAAGGTTCTGACGAGCATGGTAGACTGTCACGGAACGATGGTTTTGCACTCCAGCACTAATATACGGACAATATCGAGCAGAGAGCAAGTCTTTCAATTGTAAATGACGCCTTCGCTAGGAAAACCAGTTCCCGAAAGCTGACTCATGCCGCGCCGGTTGGTTGTTTTATTTTCTGTGAAATCTGCACGCTTCTCGAATGATGCCGTTTGGACCCGAATACCTATCTTTCGGGGGGAGGTACGTGTGTGAGGGGGGAGTAATTTGATGAGCAATGTTTGTGCATGTCATACTTTTACAACATTTTTTTTTGTCTTTCTCCAACTGGTCTCGATCATGCCGCCCGGGTGGTTACTTGAACACATTCGAACTGTAATTGAATTGCCGATTTCAATCCGAGCGCTGCTTGGAAAAGATTTTCGATTCCATAGAAATGGTTCATTTTTGTCGATGATCGTCGCTCCTGGTTGTTGCTAATTGTTATCTGAGCGGTAACTGATAAGGCCGGGAGTTTTCGCTTTCTGACAGGCCTATAACTTCATGTTAGTTTATTGTTGCGTTTGTTATACGCTTTCGGTCGTTTTACGGAATGATTTCTTGAGCCCGCAATACTACACGTGCAACCTGTGCAAACAGGTGGAGTTTTGAGCTGGAGAAAATTCTCGTTTATTATTGATGTAATTCACTTTATATGATGTGCATTATGATACGAAAGTCTTTGTCCTTATATTAGTAGAGAAAGGCTACAGTTTATTTGATAGATAGTGCGCATTTTTAAAATCTCATAAAGAGAAGGCGAAAACGTTTTTGTGGCAAATATGCTTTGCTTTCAGGAAAAATAAATCGCAAATTTGTGATGATTTTTTACGTAGGACTATACGTATTTCCGAAGGGTGTCATTACAAAATTTAGATTCAGGCGAGCGTTACGAAATAATGAAAGATTTTGAACACTAATAACTCGACCAGTTATAAACGGAAACGCAGTTTATTGCTTTCAGCGTCACCCGAAAAGCAACGTCGCGAATTGACTTTGCGCAAGCACCTGGAAATTCCTCAACTCTCTCATCGGGACATCGGAAACAACTCGGAATCGTTCAGATTAACTGCAGTAAGTCGTATGATTAAACGTTACTGCGAAACTCTGATTGAGCGGTCAGAATGGATGTTCTATTAGTGATCAGCGTCATTAAGCGTGTCGTGAAAGCGTCTAAGCGGAACACCAATGCTTCGGTCAGGGATGGGGCCAAAAAGATAAATCTGACCAAGACATTCGTTCAGAGAGCCAAGAACCGGGAGGGACTCGAATAGATCCGGTGAAAAATTTCACTTTAAACTTATTTTCGATTTTTAATCCATTCTATTAACGTAAAAATTATGATTTTGATAAGTAAAACGGTATTTTTTCCTTCATTACTCTACATGGTCTAGCAAAAAAGCGCCGACCTGGACCGATGCGATCTCAATCAATTTCGGTGGCCAATATATTACTAAACATCTATGCAAAATTTGATTCGCTGCTTTTGAGCAGTTTTTACGTTATTGACATTTGAAAAATGCATATTTTTTAAGAAAAAATGCCTATAGCTACAGAATCGAAGGAGATAGCGACGTGATTCCTTCAAACAAAATGTGCGTTTTTATTGGATGTGAAAGTGCTCTGAAGGCAAGATTTGTGAGAAATAAACACGAAAGGAGATATTAAGAAAAAACGGATTTTTTTGGTCCACCCTGTCAAAAAACTTTAAATTGCTCTATTCTATCAACCATAAGAGACAGGACTTTCAATTTTTTAGAAAGTAATTCAAAATTTAATGTTGTTTAACTTTGATGGACATTTTATTCAGCCATAAAAAAGTTTATGTTTTGCACTCGCCTACTATGATGACCACCATAATGTCATATACACCAAAAAATGCAGAAGTTGAAATAAAAAATTTTCTCCGAAGATACTATATACCTAGGACTAACGGTTTTAGCGTAATTACTTTTGTCCACCTAGCTTTGGGTTGCATCCCACGGTACGCCGGAAAGAACCAACTCTCGGCAGAACTCTACAAAAATGACCAAGAACCGCTAGTAATGGCACTTCATTCGATAATTTAAAGGGTTTGGAAGGAGGAGAAATTACCGGAAAAGTGGATGGATGGGGTAGTCTGTCCCATCTACAAAAAGGGTGACCGACTAGGCTGCTGCAACTACGTGGCATTTTTGCTCTCTGGCAAATCATCCAGAAATTTCGATACGATACAGTTGAACACGAACATCTATGGCAGATAATGCACGAGCACGGTTTTTCGGACAAACTGACACGGTCGAACAAAGCCACCCTGGAGCGAGTGATGTGCTACGTGCGCGTTTCGGGGACACTCTCGAGTCCCTTCGAATGGCGTGGAGGCATTGGCGTAGCTAGGAAATTTCGCTGGAGGGGGCCTAGGGGGTGCCTTCCAAAAAATTTTTGATTATGATCTTGTTACTCTGACTGTCACCGATAGCACAAGGTTTTGTAGGGAAATACCAGGTGGGCTTGATGAGGGTCCGCGCAATTACCAAAAATGTCGGGAGTACAACCAGCTATAGAAGATAATGCACGAACACGGTTTTCCGAATAAACTGACGCAACTGAGCAGACCTACATTGGAGAGAGTGTTGTGTTTCGTGTGCATCTCGGAGATACTTTCGAGTTACTTTGAGACGCGGCGAAAGTTGGGACAAGGTGACGGCTTATTTTGCATGCGATTTTTTGCGATGTTGAATACGCACTTGAAGGGGTGATTCGAAGAAATCGGAATCTAGGACGAGTGTTCTAAACATAAATGCGACCAAGACCAAATACTCACAGGAAACAAACGCGTGTCTCTCGCGGACGGTAACTGTTAATGGCGACGATCTAGAAGTGGCAGATGGGTACGTGTATTTGGGATTGCTGGTGCACACGGACAACAACACTAGTAAGGGGATCTAGTTGGGTAATTAAGCGGGAAAATAGGCTTCCTTTGCCCTTCGCAAAAGCTAGGCATACGCTATGTTCGAGCGGAAGGTACTGCGGGTAATATTTGGCGGAGTACAAACTGTAAGTGGAGAAAAATGGCTCGACCAGGACGAAAGTGATTTGCGACTTCTGTGACTGGGAAATTTGTGACGAGTAACCCAAGATGTAATTGAATGGAGACGAATGCTTGAAACAGCATGAGCCGGGGTGGCTACTAAGCTACTGACGACGACGACAACTACGCTTTTGCGATGCCTAGTGAAAAAGAAAATATCTACACAGCGGGAACATATAGACTGTGCTTTTCCCGGTTTCCAATTCCAATGAGGAAAATTACTGGAGGGGGCCTGCAGAATTCTGGAGGGGGCCTGGTACCCCAGGCACCCCCTCTAGCTACGCCAATGCGTGGAGGGTTGTGACAAGAGGCTGGTCTCTCCTGTATGTTACTCAATATTGCTATTGAAGGTGTGAGCCAACGAGCGGGCATCGAAACGAGAGGGACGATCTTCAGCAAGAGAAGCCAACTCTTAGCCGTCGCAGACGAGCTCGACATCAGTAGTAGTAATCTTAAGACGACGGAGGCCATTTACGCCAGACTAAAAACGGAGGTTAGGAGGATACTACTTGGAGAGATTCCCATCGTACATCTGGCGAAAGTTGAGACACCACGGTAAGTCGGCCACCTCGTAAGGATGCCGGACAGCAGTGCAATGAAATCCGTTCTCTTCAAGAACCCCACCGGCATCAGGAATAAGATGGGTCGTTCAGGTGGAAGCCGGCTTGCGTGTGTCGAGACGCGCAACAAATTGGCGACGAGCGTTTGAAGCGAGTAGTCTAGCCAAACACTTGAGTTAAGCAGTCGAATCGAATCGTTTAGTCAAGCAGTCGGGTCAAGCGATTAAGTCGAGCAGTTCATTCGAGCTGTCAAGTCGAGCAGTTGAGTCGGATAGCCCAGTCGAACAGTTTATTCGAGTAGTCCAGTTGAGCAGCTAAGTCGAGCAGTCGAGTCGAGTAGTCCAGTCAAGCAGTTGAGTCGAGTAGTCCAGTCGAGCAGTTGAATCGAGCAGTTAAGTCGAGCTGTCGAATCAAACAGAAGAACCGTTGAGTCGAGCAGCTAAATTAAGCTGTTCAGTTAAGCAGTCCAGCAGTTAAATCGAGCAGTCGAGTTGGGCAGCTGAACCGAGCAGTCGAGTCGAGCAGTTTAATCGAGCAGTCCAGTCGAGCACTTTAATCGTTAAGTCAAGTAGTCCAGGCGAGTAGTTGAATCGAGCAGTAAAGTCAAGCTGTCGAATAAAACAGTTATGTCAAACAGTTGAATCGAGCAGTCGGATTGAGTGGGTAAGTCGAGCGGTTAAGTCGAGCAGTCTAGTCGAGCTGTTGAGTCAAGCTGTCAGCGGAGTCGAGCAATCAAATCGAGTAGTCTAGTCGAGCAGTTGAATCGAGTAATAGGGTTGAGCAGTTGCGTCGAGCAGCCGATGTGAGTAGTCCAATCGAGTAGTTGAGTTAAGCAGTTCACTTGAGCAGTCGTGTCGAGCAGTTGAGTCGAGTAGTCCAGTCGAGCAGTGGTATCAAGCAGTTGAATCGAGCAGTTGAGTCGAGTGTCGAATCTAACAGTTAAGTCGAGCAATTCAATCGTGCTGTTAAGTCTAGCAATCGGGTCGAGTAGTAAGTCAAGCAAAGGAATCGAGTAGTTAAGTCGAGTAGTTCACTCGAGCAGCTGTTCAGTCAAGCAGTCAAGTCGATTTGACCAATCAAGCAGTTGAATCGAGCAGTCGAATCGAACAGTTCAGTCGAATCGAACAGTTCAGTCGAGCAGTTCAGTTAAGCATTTCAGTCTAGCAATCAAATCGAGCAGTCTAATCGACCAGTCCAGTCGAGCAGTCTAGTCAAGCAGTTGAGCAATCGAGCAGTCCAGCAGTCGACCAGTCAGATGACTGAGAATAGAACTCATTGCTACGAAAACATGATGTTTTATCAGGGGCCTGTTTTAATTACCGAAAAACCTTTTATAACTTCCTGTCAGAAACCTGGTTTTCGGTACAGACATAAGCCTCTTATATAAATACTAGCTGTAACCCCCGCGCGTCGCCTCGCGGCTAATTGAGAGCAAATTGGTGGTACGCTATGTAACGCTAACGCTATGTAACTCTATGAGGTGCAACTACGTTACTTTTGCTCGTCACTGTGAGGCTGCAATACCGTTGGTAGCCAAAAGAGCGCTCTTTTTGCTACCAACGTGGTAGCAGCCTTACAGCGTCACAAATACAAAAGATAGAGCTTTACTTTCTTCAGTAATATTATAGATAGCTACCAGCTCTATAAATGTCCCATACACCACTTTTTCAAATTCTGCTTCGCTTAGGTGCAGTAATCAAAAGAGCAAAACCGAAGCGAAAAGTTTATGCGAAGCCTGCACTCAGCTAATTATTATACCGGGATGTTCTCGGGGTTCACGAAGAAGAAACTCCGGGGTACCCGAGGGTTCCACAACGTGTGGCATAGCGGCCTGGTGTTTAAGCTGCACCGTTACAATTTTCCGATGTATCTTATCTAGATCATCAGAAGATATCTGTCAGACAGAGTGTTCCGGGTATCTCTGAATAGTATCTGTTCGCAAACAAAAGTCAGAAAGACTTAGCTGTTTGTGCAAAGAGGCACTCAGATCATAGAGTAAATTAGAGTGATTAGAGTTCAACAATAATGGCACTGAGTGGTAGAACCCATACTGTCCGATGCCTTCGGGCTTTTGAGGATACTAAGTGCACGAAAGATCTACGAAATGTTGCAAACCATATTCTGCAGGATAGCGATAGTGATTGTATATTCCGAAACATGATCACTGAATGGTGCATCACGTATTTGCTCATCGTGTCGTCGACGTATCTACAGATAATTTTAAGAAGCGGTTTCTATCTCTTCAAACGTCGTCCAACAGAGTGTTGCCGGAAGCTTACCGACACTTACTGAGATATTACCAGAGGTATCAAGTTTTGAAAGTCTTACAACCGTACCATCAGTGATACCGATTCAATCAATAGAAACGTTGGCGGTCAACATCGAAATATTCCACCCAGGCATCGCAGGATTCAAGAAAGCCGTGAAGTCAATCAAGCCACAAGCCTTGCGAAGAGGAGTGAATTTGAATACTGCTCCGCCAGCTTGGATAAAAGATTGCGGTGCACAACTTCCTAAGCGTTGCTTCATATGATCCTCCCTTGCCCTCATCTTCCGCTCTTTCCCCTTCACGACTGATCACAATCTGCTAGATACTATCGACTCTTTCACTACTTTCTTATACCGTTCCCTTTGTCAATTGTATAATCCAGCGTTATAAAAATTTGCAGTTACAAAAAAGTAGCAGTTTCCAGGCGTGCGGTGGGTAGTTTTGTGGGTAGTTTGATTAGTAACTAATATAAGCTAGTCATTTACTAAAAATCAACTTGAATAAACAAATTTGTTATATGTTAAACATCCATACATTGGTGAAAAAAAATTCAAGGAAAAATCAGTGAAACACATTGAAGCTCTTTCCTCACCTATGACATATCTCATTGGCTCTCAGAAGCGAACCATCGCACTGTTAAAACTAATCATGCTCCCGAGCAGGGTTATTTTCGGAAAACCATCGAGCTGTCAAATTTTAACCAAAAAGTTAAAAATTTTGCGAAATGGTTCATAGCCTTAGAAACAGTAGTAGATATTACTACCTTTAATACAACAAAAAAATAAAAATTTTAAAAATTGAAGTTTTTTAGATATTTAACTTTTTAATTTTATTTTATGTTTTTGTCAACAAAAAAAAGTTTTTACAGCGCACAGATTTTTTAGAAGGGTAATTTTATTATCTACAACTTTGCTGAAGACACCATTTCGATTAAACCAACCATTTTTCCAAAATAAGCCCTTTTGAGCAATCGAGATCTTCAAAAAATCATTGATACGGTAAAATCACATCTTTTTTTAAGGAAAATATCTATGCAAAGTTACAGCTAAATCAAAAATGACAAATTAAAATCGTTTTGCGAAACTCCGTGGAACCGCTCTATTGACCTAATCTGCAGAGACCGTTAAAAGTAAATCTGTATCTATAAAAATGGATTTCTGTCTGTCTGTCGGAATGTTCCTTCTACATAAAATCGAAAACTACTGAACCGATCGGCGTGAAAATTTGCATGTAGGGGTTTTTGGGGCCGGGGAAGGTTCTTCCGATAGTTAGAGACTCCTCCCCCCTAATATGGGAGGCTCCCATACAAATGAAACACAAAGTTCTGCGTAACTAGAGAACTAATTAAGCAATTGGAACCAAATTAATTTGACATGTGGGTATTGTTAGAGGCAAGAATTTCTTCTATGGTAAATTGAGACCGCTCCCCTCTTTAGAAAGGGAATTATGACCCCCCTCCCCTTTAAGAGGGGGGGATTTCATACAAATGAAATACAAATTTCCTCAAAACTCGAGAACTAATCAAGCAAATGGAACCAAATTTGGTGTGTGTGGGATTTTGGAGTCTTGAATTTATTTTATGATGGTTAGAGACCCCTGTGGTAGGGGGTTGAGGACTCTCATACAAATAAAATAGAAATTTTTGCGTAACTCAAAAACTAATCGAACTGGAGAAATTATAGACTCTTCCATTAAACATTTGTCAATAACAAGACCACAAAAACTATCTATAGCAACACTAGATCATTCAGGGCGAGACGGCCGCGAATGTTGCCAGCGACCCGCCGTCGGAAGCGCCGGTCACTGGGGCGGGGGCGGGGCAAACCCCCCGCAGAAATCACCACTGTCTAGGTTTATTTGTTTTCCTAGGTCTAGTGACCTCTATTACTTTCCTTCAGTTGAGTCCGAACGAACGATAGCGAGTAAGGAAAGGTTCACCCCTGTGAAATGGTACTTTCCACGAAAAAGTTTTCCGTGCAATGGTACATTCCGTTTCACTTCTGCAACTGACGTACATTCTTACGAATGTAGGTGAAATAGATAGAGTGAAAAAGAGTGCAAAATTTCATGCTAACGCCTTTGAGCGAAATATTTCCATAGGGTTTGTATCTACGCATCCTGAAAGAAAGCACAACATGCTGCCAATTACACAGGCAATATTTCAATCTCAGTGAACGCTGTCGATATATTGCATCACTGGTACTGATTCCCTTATGTCAAGAAACACGTGTGCCAAGTTTAATGAAGAACCGTCCAGGCATTTCGGAGTTTGGGCCTCCCCCTGTTATGACTACCCCCACCCACCCCTTTGTCAACCCCTTCAGTTGACATGTTTCTTATGTCAAGAAACATGTGTGCCGAGTTTGGGTTTGGTGGAGAACGGTCAAGGCGTTCTGGAGTTACGGTGGAACATACAAACATACTCACGCCCACTTTTATAAATATAGATAACAAATTTTATTTACAGACATTTAAATTAGCGGTAAGGTAGGTTGAGTTAGTTCAAATACAAGAATTCAAGCTTTAATTTTCACTATTAAATAGTTTTTTTCCAAATTAACAATTATATTTTACTTCTCTGCTAACCATGACTTGCAAAACGGTTCGCTTATGCTTTTGCGCCTGGGTTGCCTGCTCTGCGATCTCTATCGCAACAGGTGAAGTGAATTAATATTTGAGATAAAATCCATTTTAAAACAATATTGTTTACATACATTTAGAAAAATGGATCTACCTCGTAATGCAAAAGTTTGGTATCCCACCTTCTTCCAAGGTCTGGGTACTCTAATGATGCTTAGTCTATCCAATGGTTCTTTGAAGGTTAAAACTCATTTAGAATCAACTAAGTCATAAGCGTTCGAAATCTTTAATTTTTGTGTTCCATTTTTACTGCTTTTTTACTGCTTACTTCATGCTAAAGCATAACAAAATTCTGCGTCAAAATCCACCACTGCGTTGTACCAAGTACGATTTGAGGTCAGTCCCGGGCACGGTAGTGAGTTATCAACCGTACACAAATTGTGCGACTAATTTGGAAGCCAAAACTGAGTCACCGTGTGGACAGCAGTGGAAACGCCTTCTCATAACTTCTGTTTTTAATACCACGAATTGCATCAACAAAACCTTCATTGCATAACGCGCAAAGGCTACGAGGGAAATCGGAGCGGCTGACACATGACACCGGAAAGCTGACAGTAATTTCAGCGTGAGACACGCAGACTTGAATGAAAACAAAAAACAACAAGCGTAAGTCGAATCGCTTCCCAGTTAACACAAAGTAGATTACACAAATGAACTGAATTCGGTTTGGAAACTGGTCCACCGCGAGCCGAGAGTGAGTGGTGAAAATCCGTCCGTTATGACTAATTATCGGCTTCCTCTGAGGCTGTATGATATCATGAGAAAATGCTAAACAATTGAATGACAATTAAAGGGGCAGGTTCGCCCGAAAGGCATGTTAGGCCCTTTACGCTGCAGTCGGGGAGGCCGCGGCCAGTTGGGCACGTGCGGGCCCCGTTGAAGTGTTATTGAATTTAGAAATCACTGTCTGTCTGTCGGCGACCGGCGCGGCGCGGCCGTCAGACGGTTCGTCACCGGTATAGGTACGGTGATTTGTAAGTTCAGTTCAGCATACGTAGGTTGGGTTTGGCTACCTGAAACACACGGCTATAAATGCAATATCGTCGCTAGTTTGTATGTTTTTAAATAACATGCAATCGCAGCGGGGTGTTCTATTTCAAAGTCACTGCCGTTCGTTCAACGCACCGATGGACGACGACGACGACGGCGGACGTTGCAACTGATCGGCGATCGGCGACCTTCCTAGGGTAAAGGAAACCGCTGTAATGTTTCTACCGATGTGTTGCTTTTCAGATTCATTAATTTAAATTGGATTATCACCCCATTCGGGTGTAGCAAGAACGCAGGGTGAGAATTGAAAGTACGATTAGACACCGATTTAACATGCACCAGTTATTATCGTACAGCAACAAACACGCGGAAGTAGATTGTTCAATGCGATATTGCAGTCAGATGATAATCTGCATTTAAATAAAGTGCAGTGGATTATATTAAACGTATGCTTGTAGTACTAAGCAAGCTAAGCAATGTCGACAAGTGGTAGGTCAATTCTCCTCCTCGTATTGACACATGAAAACAGACAGCAACAAAAAATGCTGGTCATCCGACATGATTTCTTAGTACTGATCATAGGCATACACGTTATTCGCCAATCACCTTTTTTAGTTACAACAATATTACAAGATAAATCAGCCAACCCTTGAAAAAATGGGTACGATAACCTTAATCTCGGTAAACGGTTAATTTTTTATCTTGGAAAAAAAAACTTCCATTCCTTCACTCCCGCTCGAGCAACACGCTCTAGAAATTTCAACGTTACTTCATAGCTGAACCTGTCGGTTTCATGTTTTACTCCCGTTGGTCGTCGGGTGGACAGCCCACCAACACCACACATCATGTGCCGAGCGGAAGAAAAAGGTCACCCCGCAAGTCGGTTACGTGCGGTGAGTTTTTACTCTCCCGGCGCACCAATTTTATGCCATCTTGAGCACACAGAATCGCGTGGAAAGTAACCTCCCTCCCGCCGCGGTATAGGTCAAGCGTTAATTTTCACTTAAAATAAAAATATGCTTTCTCGAGAAACGACGTCCGCCTCCGCTGAGTGCAACTTTTATGTGTCAATTAAAATGGTTAAACACCCAAATACTTAGTTCCGACCGTTCCGACGAAAATTATAATAACAACCACAATGGGTGCTAAAGCAGGCATGAAAAAAAAACGGAAAAACTGAAGTGAATTCCATCCATTTCCATTCCGACACTTTCTGACAGACAGACAGACGGTCGGACGAACGGAGAGCATAAATCACCGAACACCCGTCCAAATTTGACGGTAGATTCCAGCGTCCAAAGAAGCGAGTCTATTAGTTGAAACCGAGCATATGTGACTGAACAATTTATAGTTTTCGTTGAACTGAATATGTTGCATCAACTCGGTCGCCCATTGCTGTGTAACCGCACGATTCCCGTCACACTGTAGTGTCTGAAGTTTGATTCCAAACTTAATGGGAACACGTGAAAGCTGAGGTTCATTTTTTCCTTCTTTTGATCCCAGATTTGCCAAAATGATATGCTTTCTCTTCCTGTTGAGATAATACCATTCGATTGCGGTGGTGAGTAGTGTGCTTATGTTTTTATGTTGCCATATGTTTAGCTTGAGATAGTTTCGTATTGGGAACTGATTAAAGATGTAAAAGTGTTGATTTGCCATTGTGAAGTTTCATTTTCCTTAAGCTTCATGAAGAGAATGTCATGGGAATGTCAATAAACTTTTGTTTATCTTCTATCTCAAACAAGAACAAAGTTTTACACCTTTGGGGGCTGTGCTAAGTTTACTTTACTGCCGTTCTCTAATTACCCCGAACACCAACTGAACGTGCATCACCCTCGACAGCTGCTACACACATCTGTCGGGTGTGCTGGGTCTGCCCGAAGTCTACGGTATCTTCCTGGTTCTCTGCTGAAAATAGATTTGGCTAATCTTTCGTCGGGCATTCTGGCCACGCACCCAGCCCATTGCAGCCTACCACGTTGTATTAATTTCACTATATCAGCATATTTGTATATTTGATACAGCTCGTGATTGATGTGTCTACGTCACACTCCATTTTTCATTTTGCCATGAAGTATAGATCGCAAAATACCCCAAGCACTCGTCAATCAACTTCCTTTAGCGTCTATGATTCATGTCCGTAAATAGCTACCAAAAGGATTAGTATTCTGTAGAGCGCCGGTTTTGTGCGAATTTACAAACTACGGGACTTCAGCTGGCTACGTAATTCTTAAAAAGTGCGATTCGCGGCTGCAATTCATTGTCTTACTTTGCGGTTTACATCGTTGTCATGTGGCACGAGCATAACAAGGTACATGAATTCTTCCACTACTTCATTTGGTTACCCATCCAGCACCACCTCGACACCCAGGCCGTTTGGACTTCCACGTTCCCTGTCAGCAACCATGTACTTCGTTTTGGCGTCATGGTCGTATGGTCGGTCCCAATCTCTCTGCTTCCCATTTGCCATCCGCAAAACCATGAAGCATGTGATATTTCGTGATGATAGTCACATTCTTTTCCACGTTTGTTCTTCGTATTGCACCTTTCAAGGCAATATTGTTAGAAAGTGCATCCCCTTGCTAATTTCGTTGAAGTCTTCGCTATTCTAATATCATGTTGACCCATCCAGCGTCGTACAAATCAGCGTAACTAGTTTCGTCAGAAAACCGTATTCTAGCATTATCTGCCACTGCTCTATTCATTTGACTGAATCGTACGCCGCCTTAAAATTCCACGAACAGATGATGAATCTACAAGTTGTACTCCCGGAACTTGTCAAGGACTCCGCTAACGGTCTCAGTCTACAAAACAAGATACGCGAAAGCTGCTAATAGGAAGGATTGAGCAATGTAATGCTTCGATAGTTTTTACACTCGAGTCGATATCCTTTCATGAAAATAGGGTAAATAAGGCCATCCAATCACGTCTCCGGCATTTGTTCTTCCTCCCAGATCCTGACAATGATCCGATGGATTGCTTCGTACAGCCGCTCGCTCCCAGCTTTTAGAAGTTCAGCCGGCAGCCGGGATACCGTGCTTCGCATCGGCTTTACCGTTTTCGGCTCACTGATTGCCTTCTTAACCTCCTGTGTTGGTGTCTCCACAGCTTGGCAATTGCGGCTCGCTGGTTTATCCTGTTCCTGCTGATCTGGTGGTAGTGCTTCTTTCACCTGATTGCTATCGCCGTTTTTTTAGTAAGCAAGTTGCCAGCACTATTATTGCACATCACAGACAATTTCTGCACCTCACCGTTTTGTAGAAATGCTGGTATGCGCCGGCGAGCATGTGCTCTTCACACACGCGTCGAGCCTACCACCTCTCTCGCAGTCGTTTCAAGAGGACCATAGAGGTTCTTCAACCTCCCACTTATTGCTTCTTCCCTTTCTATTATTAGATCAACTGGTTTCTATTGTTAGAGTTCGTCACCGTGAATTTTATATATCACTTTAGTTGATTTTCTCAGTGAAAATAAAAACTATGATGCTTTTAGCGGACGTTTCGACTTGCTACCCTTCAGTCATTGACTACGCCTAAAACATATTTATATTTTTTTAACTACTAGCTGACCCGACAAACTTCGTATTGCCACAAATTAAACTGTGTTGTACATAAATCGTGCATTTCGGATGACCTTTGTCACAATATTGAGTTTTGCAAGTTTCTGGGTCTGGGGAGTTCATGGGTGTTTTAATATACAAATTTTCCTCACAGTAAAGTAGGAAACAACTCCCCCCATTGCTTAGCCTGATAAAATAAAGCGGATAGCATTTAAATATTCGCCATCATTACAAACCATTTCGCCGAATATCATTTTGTGGAACACCAATTCTCGGTTGACCATAACGCGGAATATAGAGTTTCGCAGAATACCATTTCGCGAAAAACCCTACGCGGGATGTACCATTTCACAGAAAATCTTTTCGTAGAAAGTACCATTTCGCAGGGATGACCCAACTGAAGGAAAGTAATAGAGGTCAGTACTTCAGTAGATCTAGGAAAATAAATAAACCTAGATAGAGGTGAACTCTACGGTGGGCTGCCCCCCGCAGTGGCCGGCGCTTCCGACGGCTAGTCGCCGGTAACACTCACGGCCTGTGGTCGTCTCCCGCTGAATTATCTAATGTTACTATTGATAGTTTTTGGTGGTCTTGTTATTGATTAATGTTTCATGAAAGAGTCTAAAATTTCTGGAGTTCGATTATTTTTTGAGTTACGCAAAAATTTATGTTTTATTTGTATGAGAGTCGTTATCCCCCTACCACAGGGGTGAGGGGTCTCAAACCCTCATTTAAAAAATTCCTGCCTGCAAAACCCTCCACATGCCAAGTTTGGTTCCATCCCAAGCAAAAATGTGAGTGTAGTAAAACCCAAATTGTTACTTGGGATTGGCTTGATTGCTTCTCGAGTTATGAGGAAATTTGTATTTCAATTGTATGGGAGTCCCCCCTCCTAAAAAGGTAAGGAGTCTCAATTCATCATAGAAAAAATGCATGCCTCCAAAAACACCCACATGGCAAATATGGTTCCATTTGATTAATTAGTTTTCGAGTGGAGTGAGGAAATTTGTGTTTCATTTGTATGGGACCCCCCCCCCCAGGGGGGAGGGGTCTCTAACCATCATAAGAACCTTCCCTGGCACCAAAAACCCCTATAAGCAAATTTTCACTCCGATCGGCTCAGTAGTTTTCGATTCTATAAGCAACATAGAGCAGACAAAAATCCAATTTTATAAGCATAGATTTGTATGGGAGACGCCCCTCTTAGTGGGGGGAGGGGTTTTTTGCCATCGAGAGAACCTTCCCTAGCCCTAAAACCAATTACATGCAAATTTTCACGCCGATCGGTTCAGTAGTTTTCGATTCTATAAGGAACATAGGGACAGACAGACAGACAGATAGACAGACAGAAATCCATTTTTATAGGTATAGATTTTTCACGAATTAATTTGAAACAGTTTTCTATCGTCACCAAAAACTTACATCAAACATCTATTCTAACTGCGTCGTCCTATTTGGGCATTCTCCATAGGATCTCTCGTACCTGTTCTAGAAGTCGTCCTTGGCATCATCAGATTTATCATTTACCGGTGCGTACACGTTGATCAGGCTGTAGTTAAGAAATTCACCTTTAATTCACACACACATATACGGTCATCTACGGACCTCCACCGTATAACTCGTTGCTTTGATTTCCTAACACTGCAAAACCGATTCCATATTCTGCCTTTCTATCGCCACTGTAGTAGATGTGGTACTTGAAGTCAGTACCTACAATAGGGTCTACTATCGAACTTCCTGAATAGTGGCGATTTCTACTCCGAGTCGATTGTAGTGAATGCTCCTTTCAGGTAACAACTCTTCCCATTTCATATCCACGGGTTTACCGATGGAAAAACGTTTCCGGAATGTGCTGCAAGTACTCCGTCATTTGTCATGGGTCTTTGGACAATTGGTAAATTGGTGGAGCATTACCCCCGAAACCAAATTCTCTACAGCATCCTGTTTCTCAGACTAAGACTGTTGCATGCAACCTTTATTGGCGAATACCAGTGCGGTTTTCGAGAGGGATGTTGCACGACGAACTATATGTTCACCTTGCGACAAATCCTCGATATATTCTGGGAAAACAACTTGAAGACTCACCATTTGTTTATAACCTTCAAGGCGGCGTACGATTCAGTAAAACGGAATGAGCTGTGGCAGATCATGTTAGAACACGATTTTCCAACAAAACTGATTAGTCTGATACGTGCTACTCTTGATGGATCAAAATCAAGCGTCAGGATAGCGGGTGAGACATCGGACTCGTTTGTGACGTTAGATGGTTTGTAGCAAGGTGACGGACTATCGAATTTGCTGTTTAACATTGCATTGTAAGGTGTTGCATTGCATGGCAGGCGTGCAGAGAAGCGCCCAGATAACACAAGATCGTAATAGAAAGTGCACTTTAAGTTGTATGCATGTCAATTTTACATTGGAATTGCATAATGATTAGAGTATGTCCAAGCGAAGTGTACAATAAGTTGTTTTGCGGTCGTGCGTGTCGTCATATACAACTTATTGTTATGAATTGTAAAACAGTATACATGACTGTAACATTTAGTTATATCTTAATCGTATATTGAGGATTATTAAGTTGCGTGTTCCAAAAATTTTTGTATAAGATGCAAGATAGAATTATCAAATTTTTTACACGTATATTGCCTCCACTTTGGTACTTATATGTTCTTATGTGGTGTGAAATATAACTTTTCCGTGCGGATATGATTTCGTATTTCTCAGTTGCAACCGAAATATACAAGCCAAATTGTTTACTGGGCGGTACCATCATCGCGAAATATATGGTATACGGTGGTTGGTAGAGAGCGTGGTAGCATTTCGGGTGTTGGAAAATGGAACTGGATCTATCTACAGTACTGGACAATATAAAGTACGCACCCGCTCTCATACTATATAACACGCGGTATCTTTTTTATTGTCAAACATATGAACTCGGTATATTTGGACAAATTGTAGTATTTTCAATGCTTTAAACGATTTATGTATCGTTAAATATAAACATTAGCTATTTTGATCAAGCTATTGTATAGTTCTAGAAAAAGTCAATTTTTAGTTGGTCATAATAAAGTACGCACTACTAATATAATGACTGCACAACGCCGCCTACTGCATACGAATAGTTTCCTCGCCATCACACTGCAGCGAAGTGTCAAAACAAATTGTTTGTGATTGATTTTTCATTACTGGTGCGCGTTTTTATCTGGTACGATGTCAAAAAAGCAAATTTGTGAAGATATCCGTAAACTTATCGTTAAAAATCGTAAGGAAGGTTTCTCGAATAGAGAAATTGCTCGAAGATATAAAATTAGTGAGGCATGAGTACGAAAAACATTGAAAAAATATAAGGAACTTGGAAGCGTGAAAGGCCGGACTGAAAGAGGAAGAAAGCGGAGGACTACAACCAGTGATGATCGCCTGATTCGTCGAAAAGTGGCTAAAGATCCGTTCTCTACCAGCCGAGTAATCCGAGAAAATACGAACTTAAATATTTCCGAACGAACTGTTCGTAGAAGACTGAAGGAAATGGGATTTAAAAATGGATTTGCTCAACGAAGGTCATTTATCCGAGATGTTACAGGTTTGTTTATTTCATATTCAATATTTGTTTTTAAGTAATATTAATTTGTATAGGATCAAACGTCCTAAATTTGCTCAAAAATATATCGACAAACCTCTGGAGTATAAAGCCTCTGTATAAAACATCTTCTGAAAGTACATCTATCAAGCTAATTTTTGTTCGATCACTATGAATAGTTATCTACTATAAATAATGAGAAAAGCATGAAAGTTTCAAGATGTGGTAAGTGCGTACTTTATTTTGTCCAGTACTGTATGTGACAACAATGTGAGTCGTGAAATAAAAAGAAGGATAGTGGTTGCCAGCAGGATCTTCTATGGATTACGTAACCAGCTGAGGTCCCGTAGCCTGCAACTCTGTAACTCGCGCTCTATAAGATGGTAATTCTGCCGGTGGTACACTACGGCCACGAACCGTGGACGTTGAAAGAGAGTGACCGACGAGCTCTTGGCGTTTTTGAGCAAAAGATGCTGTGATCAGGTCTTGGTGGCATATTAGACGAAGGAGTGTGGCGCAGGCGCATGAATCATGAAATATGACTAGTATACAAAGATGTGGAAATTGTATACCGAGAAGCGACTAAAAGACGGCAGGCTACAATGGGCTGGCCACGTAGCTAGGATGTCGGATGAGAGACCAGCGAAAACAATATTTAGCAGAGAACCAGACGACTTTGACGCAAATTCCGTACTCGTTGGATGAGCGCTGTTGATGTGAATGCTAGACCAGCGGGTGTTAGGGGCGACTAGAGAGCGGCAGCCAAGAGCGAGAAATATGGAAATGGCTCCTGAATTCGGCCTGCATTCGATAAGCGGATTATCGCCGAAATAGTAAAGTACCTCCGAAATTAAGGTTGCAGAAGGGAACTACCGCTGCATCGCTGTACACACATACAACGCCCCCCCCCCCCTCCCCCCCTCCCCCTCATACACACAAAGGTTTGTGCATTTTGAAATAATTTTTATAGGGTTTACTAGCTGACCCGACAAACTTCGTATTGCCGCAAATTAACTCGTGTTGTACATAAATCATGAATCTCGGATGATCTTTGTCACAATCTCGAGTTTTGCAAGTTTCTGAGGAGTTCAACCTTAGTTGATTCATTTTGGCAGTTACGTAACTATGAAAGCATTCCAGGTAACCAATAAGCATCACCAATGCTATTCAAATGTAGGCCAATAAGCATTTAAGTCGCCTTAAATGCTACTTAAATGCTATTTTGGCAAAATATACAGCTACTTTACTGATAACCTTCTCATAGTGCT
This sequence comes from Sabethes cyaneus, assembly GCF_943734655.1. Taxonomy (NCBI): domain Eukaryota; kingdom Metazoa; phylum Arthropoda; class Insecta; order Diptera; family Culicidae; genus Sabethes; species Sabethes cyaneus. The sequence goes on from NC_071354.1 coordinate 49,166,999, forward strand.
GACAATGCTAATTTACAGCTAATTACCGACACGAAGAATTTGAATACAATTTTGGATGCCAATTTACAACACCTAGCTAACATACAACAACGTGCAGTATAAAATGCCAGATACGCCGATTTGCTGCTTATGTTAATGCTTATTAGGGTAGTTTGCCAATTGTTGCTCACCACCCAATTGTTGCCCACTTCTCGGTTTTTGAATAATATCTGAGAATATCTATATTACCGCAGCACTCCAAACAATCAAAACACATATATATTTCATTACCTTCAAATATGTGTAAACATGATTGTTAGCAAACAAATATTTGGAATAGTAAAATTACCTCATAAAATCCAACTCTTAGTAGAGCCAAAATATGTCGAATGCTTACAGTGTGAATTAAGAAATCACTCATCAAATTTAAGCTTATAGATCTCAACAAAAAGCAAATTTACCCCATATTACTTCGTATGCCTTTCAAAATACCCACATTCATAATGTTTGATTAATTAAATAACTATATGTTACTATTTTTGTGTTCTAATGCATAGTGGTTAATAATTGGAAAAAATTTAGGATTTTGTCCATTTCTTGCACACCATCCGCAAATGCCGCTAAGCTAGGCCCTACTGTACCATTCTTACTTGATCCAACTCTTATTAAAAATTTACCACTATTTGGATGTCAGATTAAAACAATACCAATAATTTTCGATTTCTCTGGAGACTAAATCAGCAAAAGCCTAATGGTATTACCAACGTGTAACAATTTTCGTGAATAGAAAATAATGTTCGTATGCGTCATCCACAGTCGATTAACGGAACAATGTGTGCGGAAGTTTATTATGGGAAATTCTTGAGAAATGAACATAATAACGCAAAACAATGCTTCAGCTTCTATTAAACAGAGAAAAAAGTTATGTTGTGGCTAAAAGAACTTAAAAGTCGAGGTTTTTCTTATACGCTCGAATGTAAAAAATCGAAAAACTTTGCATTTGAAAAAACTAAATCCCAGCCAAAAACGTATACTGCATTTAAATTTGAAAAAGGAAAGATATCGCAAAACAAAATTATATTAATTAATTTTAATTAATACATATATTAATTCAATGCAATAATTTTTACCTGTTCTTGTAAACCATGGTTCGGTGAAGATTGAATTACGTTCAAATACGTGACAAAATGGTAACGGTACGGTACTTATAATTAGTAAACCTTTTTTTAAGGAGTTCTTCTTTATGTGTTAGTTTTCTGTACTTGGTATTTCTCCTAATTCCATATTTTATTTGCCGTGCAACAATTGGATTGAAGGTGTGCAATATTAGGCAAAGGACATTAATCAAGTGGGCAACAATTGGGTCTGTATGCTGTTGAACAAAACCTCAAATTGCATAATATGTGCAATATTCCAGGCTATGAAAACATACCAAATGTTTTAGTGAAAGGTCATTTTGTTTATAGGACAAATTTCGATTTAAGTAACGAAATAGTTTCCCCGAGAGATAAGATAAACTGAACGTTCCTGCCTTAGGTGTGCAACAATTGGCAAATTACCCTAGTTACCAGGAATGGGTAGTTTAATATAAAAATTTGCAATTTTTCCTCACAGTAAAGTAGAAAACAGCTCCCCTGTCCCCTCATTGCATAGCCAGAAAGCGGATAGTAATATTCGCCATGATTGTACAACATTTCGCCGAATATCATTTTGCGAAAAACCATGTACCATTTCACGGAAAACTTTTTTGTGGAAAGTACCATTTCGCGATCCCCTCCTTACTCGCTGTCGCTCGTTCCAGGAAACCCAGGTAGACCTAGGAAAACAAATAAGCCTAAACAGTAGTGATTTCTGCGGGGAGTTGCCTCCCCCCAGTGGGTGGCGCCTCCGACGACGGGTAACCGGCAACACTCGCGGCCGTCTCGTCCTGAATGATCTAGTGTTACTATAGATAGTTTTTGTGGTCTTGTATTGACTAATGTTTCATGGAAGTCTCGAATTTCTTGAGTTCGATTAGTTTTTGAGTTTCGCAAAAATTTCTGTTTTATTTGTATGAGAGTCCATATCCCCCTACCACAGGGGTGAGAGGTCTCTAACTATCATAAAATAAATTCAAGACTCCAAAACCTCCCACATGCCAAATTTTGTTCCATTTGCTTGATTAGTTCTCAAGTTATAAGGACATTTGAATTTTATTTGTATGGGAGCCACCCCTCCTAAACAGGGAAGGGGTCTTAATTCATCATAGAAAAAATTTCTGCCCCCAAAAAGCCCCACATGCCAAAGTTGGTTCCATTTGCTTGATTAGTACTCAAGTTATAAGGAAATTTGTATCTCATTTGTATGGGAGCCCCCCTCTTAAAAGGGGAAGGGGTCGTAATTCACAATAGAAAAAATTTCTGCCATCTAAAATTCCCACATGCCAAATTTGGTTCCATTTGCTTGATTAGTTCTCGAGATAAGAGGAAAATGGCATTTCATTTGAATGGAAGATCACCCTCTTAAAGGAGAGATGGGTCATAACTCGCTTTCTAAAGAGGAGAGGGGTCTCAATTCACCATAGAAAAAAAATCTTGCCTCCAAAACCACTTACATGTCAAATTTGTTTCCATTTGATTGATTAATTTTCGAGTTATGAGGAAATTTGTATTCATTTGTATAGGATCCCCCCCCCCTCCTAAAACGGGAAGGGGTCTTAATTCATCATAGAAAAAATTGTTGCCTCCAAAAACACGCACAGGCCAAATTTGGTACCATTTGCTTGATTAGTTCTCGAGTTATGAGGAAATTTGTATTTCATTGGTACAGGAGCTCCCCCCTCCTAAAATGGGGAGGGGTCCTAATTCACCATAGATAATATTCTTGCCCTCGAAAACACCTACATGCTAAATTTGGTTCCGTTTGTTTGATTAGTTCTCGAGTTATGAGGAAATTTGTATCTCGTTTGTATTTCTAAATCCCGTCGTAGTAAGGAAAGCCACTTCAATTTTCATCATTTGTTAGATTGATTTAATGAATAATGAACATACAAGCCTTCCGATCCGTGCACTTTAATTTCACTAAAAACATTTTTATAAGCATTTTACTGTAAACAAAAACAAGATTATTATAAGCATTTTATTGAAATTACGCCACTGACTTTATTTCTTGAATTCGTCGTACCGTTTTGAAATCTGTCCATCAAAAATTTTCCATCGTCCGAACCAAAAATTATAACAATATTTACGTAATTGCCATACTGGTCGTGCAAGTTTTCCCGGCCGCAGAATAACGACAATGTGTTGGGGGAGTTATTCTCATTTTGTGAATGACGAAAATTGACGATTTGTCTTCGTCGCACAAAAAAAGGTATGAAATTTGGCTGCTAGGAATACTTTAATGAACAACACTATAGTTGCCTCTTAACGCAAAAATTACTCGAGAAAATGGTAATTTTTTAGCTTAAAATCAGTTTAACAAGCAAATAAACCCACATACGATATTTATATCTTCTAGAAAGTTAGGTATCGATGACATCAAATACCAGTTAGACTAGGTTTTGTATACAAAAAGGTTAATGAACCGATTTTAAGGGGATCACGACAGAAAGCCAGCAATATCTCGCAAATCATATGACGTAGATACTTAGTAGCTTCGGCAAAGTTGAATGAAATTTATAGTACATATCTCAATATAAAGCAACATAAATATTGAACTCCACAAATTCAGGTTCTTTAAAAATTTAGCTTTAGACATATTCTGTAAAGTATTTTATTTAAAGTACATATTCCGAAAGTATTCTAAGTATTTTTTCAAGGGACTTGGTTGCAAAAAAGCCGTTGAAATCTACAATATCCAAAGTTTTTGTATTGCATTGGTTCGATTCTTAGAGTTTGTCCGATTTACTAAAACGAAGGATATTTTTGTAGTTGTGGTCCTACGAGTGGCCGCGGATTAGACAGCGAATGTCTGCCCGGTATAATGCAATCAATATTTTCTGCAATCATACTTTTAGTGACACCGAATTTAAATTTTGTCACGGTTCTAACATTGAGAACTTTCCTCTATCAGTACATTCTTTACAATTGGTCGATTTTTGCCCTTTTATCTAAGCCCCGTTTGCTTCGTTTGTAGTTTACACGTGTTTTAATTAATGGAAGATTGCCAATTGTAAAGCTGTTTCACTAATAAATTTTCCGTGCTATAGAATTGTAAACCATATTACATTTTCAAAGATTTTGGTATCGTGGTTAGCCACGACGGGTCAACCTAGTATTGTTATATTTAGGATGAGAGATAACCCTTATTCAGTCGGTAATTATATTTTAAAATGAAAAAGGCACCACTGGCATATTTTCTAGGACTGTTGTTATTAACTTACATTCTTTAAACGTTAATCACTTGATGGTGCGATGAGATCCGAAAAATAATTCCTCGTAGAACAGCACATCCACAACGGCGTGTCGGCGAACTGGCGTTTATGACTCGACCAAGACACAAGACCTTTCTTATCGCTATAAATAGTTGAGGCCCGTCATGGAATAAAGACACTTGCCACGTCGTTTTACTCACGTTCATTACGCTACTAGCATTAACATCATTTGCACTCTCCTGCCCCCCCGTAAATCATTCCCAATTCACCGATTTCTTGCGAATGGAACACTCCACGTTTAATCTACATTGATTTCTTTAGACACACTTCTTGCAGTAAACAAAACCAAACCGCCAAACCACCCCGCTGGCGCTGCTGTTGACCACAACTACGGCTGAAAGCAGGAAAAACCTGATCGCGATTCGCCAAATCAAAGCTCCGCGACTGTGCACCGTTCCGAGATCGAAAGAGCATCACCGTGTTGCGGAAAAGGTCGTTGATATTCAGCGCAGCCTTCTTGCAATGTGGTGAACACATCAGAACGGTAGAAAAGCATCACTCACTTCACTTCGGATCGGTTTTGACATCCTACTGCTTGGTCGCCCGAAGTCACGTTTCATTCGTATGAGAACCACCCTGACACACTATTTAACATCGCATAGGTAAATCGCTTCTCAGGTGCATTTAGGTTATATTCCAGCTGTTACTTCGATCGCGGATGACTGACTGACTGACTGGTGGTCCAACCGAAAACTAAATAGAAGCTCGCACCACACGGACACGATTGTTCTTATCGCATCGGAATACGCCACAAACCGTGCAAACGTCAAATAATCCACGAAATTAAAACTTTTCCATTTTTTCCGCAATCAAAAAACCGCACTTCTCGAGAGCTACAAGAACCGTTCGAACCGAGCCACGACGTGCCTGCCAGCAGCTTAAGCCATAGAACTGACTGCCTGGCTGGAAGTGGAGAAACCGACTGGACGAGTTTTTTTCGGCTTCCTCTTCGTCGTTTACTTACAGCACAGCCTCACAACACAACACAACGCCAAATGTACACTTCAATCGCGTCGTCGAGGGCTCTACTGTCTGTCGGTCGGTCGGTGGAACTCCATCCATTCATTGCTGCTCTTCCGTACGTACGAAGTTCACTATTGCTTGCAAGCAAACGCCGAACGCAGTGCGATGAGAATGGTGCGATAAACCACCACCACAAGCATAGGCTACAATAATAAGCGAACGATCATGCTCTCTCGGCCGGCCCCGGCTCTCGGTGCATTGAAAACAACGACCGGCAGCATAAACGTATTTTACTTATTACGGACGGCCACGAATACATTCAAAACTGACGGTACACCTTGTGACGCGCTTGAATGCATTCGCTTGAAGTTGGAGTCATACTCTACTACTCTGCATGTTGCATATAATAAGGTGTGTGGGGTCAGCGAGCGCAGTGCGATGTTTTGCTTTGTCGCTTTCCGGTAGGGTTCGTTGATTTATGCTGCACTAGCAGCGGCGGGTGGCTTCTCGTTGTTGGTGCGTGCCAATACAACGATACAATGGTGGGTTTATGTTGCTTCGAATTGTTGACGTTTGTTTTGGTGATCATGTACAGTGCCGAGCATGAATGTGTATAGTATGCTCGGCCCGGTGCGGGAGAAAGTAAAAGGAAACGGATTAACGAAGTGGATTGCTTTCAGCTCAGCCTCAGCTACATGGCGATTGTGATCCACTTGCTCGTACGGACGACAATGCTGTGTAAGCCGAGTAAGTAGGCTACGATAAGTAGTATATCTATTATCTTGACGGGGATGAGCGTAATTACTTAAATCCGCACTGAAGGTTGACTTCTGCACCAATAGTGGCAGGTTTGCGTTGGTTCCACACTTTCTAGGGGAAAATTGCTTCATATGTTTATACTTAACGGAAAATTCGGTAGAATGTAAGCACTTTTGGTTTTCACTTGCTCCCAAAGACAAAATTCCACATAGTGTTTTTGAGTAATTTACTGTCCAGTAGGAATACGTCTTACGGAAACTATTTTCCTAAAATAATTAATGTCATTCCAAAAGTTTTAAAAATACGAATGATATGAAAACTGGTTCTGAACGCTAATAAATCAGCGATTTCTTGATTGATTTTCAATCCTTTTCGAGCGGAAATCTTCACGACTCTAATAAAGGATAATTTTGAAGTGTACTCCATTGAAAACTTATCAAATGTCATGCAATTGCAATTATATTTTCGGTGGATTTGCTTAGAAAACTAGTTTGGTCTTTGTCTGCTGCAGGCAAACTTCGCACTTGATGAATAAGAATACAGTAATGTTCCGATTTTGTTAGCCCCATGTTGAATTTTGGGCTGACAAAATGGGGAAATTGACAAAATCGGAAAAAAAATCGGAATTTTTTTCAAAATTCAAGACTTAAGCCCTTGCAATATCGAAGACTTCTACTAAAAATTAAATTTTAGCCCTCAATTGGTCAACCGAAAGCTCAATGAACCGGGCACAGCACACTGGTCCAGAACCTTTTTTGGAGTGCATTTGCTTTGAGCGAGAAAACTTGGTTTTATGTTTATGGAACCTTTGGAAGGGTTTCTTATTCTTATTCTTATTAATACCATCACAGCCACAATAAAGGATTCCTGGAAATAATTTTAAATATTTCTAATTTTCTTGTCAGTATTAGTATTTGTAAAACATCGCCAATATTTCACAAATACTAAATCGGCCAGGCCAACTTTGAAGTATTGCCGCAAAGACGATTATACGATATGAATCTTGTTTGAATAAATTTATTCATACAAAGATGCATTCCTAAATCAACAGGGGAAGAAGAAACGGGGACGTCTCGTACCAACCGTTTCTGATTATTGGCAGTTTTATTTTCGACCGATTCCCTTTTGGCCCTTCATACAGAACCTGGTGAACGTGACCAATGGTTATGTTTGTACAATTCCCCTTGTCAGATAAGCCCATTGCTCTGAACAGTTGTTCTGCTGCGATAGGTGGAAGTCCCCATACATACATGCATACATACATTGGCAGTTTTATTTTCGTTAGGAGTATTTGGCTAGTAAAGGTTAAGTAATAATCCGGACCCTCGGGGATGGGACATGCACATTTACTTACTTGCCCTGGTAAATACCTAGGTTATAGGAAACCTTTGGAAGAGTTTCTTAAAATTAAAAGTTCTATCGTCCAGCGGAATGCAAATTTTGATTAATCTCCCTAAAAGTGTAATAAAAAATTTATTTTCCTTCAGTTTCAATATAACACATTGATGTGTTCTGCAAAGTTTTACAGCATATTATTACAAGAAATTTTGCTGAAGACAGTAACCTTCTATCTCTTCAGTAAAGAAAGAAAAATCCTATTAAAAATCGTTAAAATAAGTTTTTCTATTTTAGCTATTGTTGTATGGCTTTTTCCTGTTTTACAAAGTTGTACAAATAGTAAAAATACACAACATTGCTGAACATAGTCTACCTCTATCTTTGCTTGTTTAGGAACTATAGAGTTTTTACTATAAAAATGGAGTCTTTGTGCATTATCTTCAATAAATCCTTCGAGCATGGAAAATTTCCGGATATCTGGAAGGAGTCATGCATGTTTGCTGTGTTCAAATATGGCGATCGTCGGAATGTACGGAACTATCGTGGTATTACTAGCCTGTCTGCTGCATCCAAGCTGTTTGAAATAGTAGTGAGTAATTTCATCCCCGCTAGAACAAAATGCTATATCTCTACCGACCAACACGGATTTATGCCTGGTCGATCCGTAAGCAGGAACCTAATGGATTTCACGTCCACCTGTATAATTTACATGGAACAAAAATCACAGATTGACGTGATTTATACTGATCTGAAAGCCGCGTTCGATCGTATTGACCATAAAATACTGCTGCAGAAAATTTCACGGCTGAGTGTATCTCGGAATTTTACGAAATAGCTCAGTTCCTATTTGCGCGGCAGAATTTTACGTGTGCAGCTCGACTCCTGTTTCTCTTCCCAGTTCACCAACTGTTCGGGTGTCCCTCAAGGCAGCAACATGGGACCTCTCCTGTTCGTGTTGTTTTTCAATGATATTGCGACGCTGCTTGGAGTGGGATGTAAACTGTTGTATGCAGATGATCTGAAATTATATTCGGTGATTCGTTCTATAGAAGACTGTGTCCGGTTGCAGAGGCTTTTAGATTTGTTTGTAGATTGGTGCAGGAAAAACTGGCTTGTGATCAGCATCCCGTAATGTCAAGTAATAATTTTCCACCGCATTGTCAATCGAATCGTCTACAACTATCAAACAAATGAGCATGTGCTCACTAGAGTTGATGAAGTTACCGACCTGGGGGTACTGCTTGACGCCAAACTCACCTTCAACTTGCATCGCACCACTGCAATAGCAAAAGCTTCTCGACAATTAGTTTGCATCGCTAAAGTCGCTCGTGATTTCAATGATCGTCACTGTCTGAAAACACTATATTGTTCATTAGTACGTCCACTCATTGAAAATACTTGCTTGGTATGGTGCCCTTACCTACCTACGCATCGAACGAGAGATTTACCTTGGTGTGATCCAGCAAATCTACCGCCGTACCCCGATAGATGTCGTCTCCTGGGTTTCCAGATACTCGAGCATGGTAGGAAAGTTCATCAAGCAGTGTGTGTGGCGAAGATGTTAAATGGCGAGATCGATTCACCGACAATCCTGTCTATCTTAAACTTTCGTGCGTCGCAACGCTCACTCCGATCGACCGGATTACTGCAGCCGCGATTCCACCGGACAACCGGATCTTACGAACCAATAACGGCCTGCATTCGAACTTTCTGCGCCGTTGAAAACCTTTTTGAGTTCAACGAACCGTCGTATAAGTTTGTACAAAAATTAAATAGTGTAAGATTTTTATGAACATGACTTAGAATATTCAATAAGACATTTTTGTTAAACTTTGTTAAACTTGAGTAATTTTTTTGGTATAAAATCAATTACATGTGGGGTTTACAACCTAAAGAACTTGAAAAAAGAGTGTACGGAGTGTTAACGCTTCTAGCACTAAACATAAGTGGAAGTACAAATAAAATGTAATTTCCGGAAATCGACAAAAAACAATTCTTTTGATTTTGACTCTATTTTGGAAGGTTTTTGCATGAAAAATAATAACGTATACATGAAAAGCAAGAATAGGCTCGGGTTTCACGATTAAACTTCAAGTTAAAATTCCTAAAAATCTCAATTTTATTGTATGATTAAAAAATTCTCTTTGTTTTTTTTTTTCAAATTTATTACGTTCAATTTTAAGTCTAATTTAATGCCCATTGCCAAGTTTAATTTCAACTTTGATTGTAAGTCCAACTTGCAGTACAACCATAAGTCCGATTTCAAACTTTTGTTGAACTGTCAGGTAAACAACGAGCAGAACCAGAATGGAACGAGACTCGTTTCCACTCGTAATATCGCATCAAAATGTAAATTTCATCATTGATATAGTTATATAGTTTCCTTTAGATTTTATTACGAAATTTCGAGCAGAGCTCGCTAAGCACATGAGCCAAAAACGAACCGATGCTGTATTTTCTTAATTCAAAAATGGTCATGAAATTTCATAAACCAGCGTACTGTTTGGTTACATGAGAAAATATATCTTATGATGATTTACCGATGGATCTAGAGGTTTCTAGTTGCTCCTGGAGAAAAAAACAGATAAGAGTACGGGAAAAAACGCGACAAAAACTAGACAAACGAGATACAAAAAGAGGAAAAACGCGATTGAGAAAAAAAAGAAAAACTGGCTTGAAAAAACGAAATAAAAATCATGCATCAATGGGAAGGAAAACGGAATAAACGGGAGACATGGAGGAAAAACGAAACAAAAAAGATGATATTGTGCAGGAAAGGAACGCGAACGAAAGAGAAAAAAATAAATGAGACTGAAAAGGACAAAAACAGAACAAAGAGAGAAAAAACTGGGCAGAAAAAGAGGAAAAGAAAAGGATAAAATACGGTAGTAGAAAAATTGAGAATCGAGAACAGCGAGAGCGGTAAATGGAGAGAAAAAAATAAAACGGGAGACGAACGGGACAACACGAAGAACAGAACGTGACAGAAAATTAGTAGTACCAGGACATAACAAGAGGAAGATTAAAACAGACGAAAACAAATAAAATAGAAAATGAGTTTCTTGATCATATTTACGGAAGTTTACGGAACACAAAAAACGAGACCAAAAAAAGAGGAGAAACGGACATGAAAATGAGAGAAGAAGACGACAAACGGAACAGAAAAGAATACAGTATTGTTCCGATTATGTCAGCTCCCTATTTTGTCTATCTTCTGAGGAGGGGGAGAGTTTTTGAATCAAATGATGCCTTTTTGCATGTAATTCAGGGTCAAAATTCAAGTACATTTAAACTAAAAGCTCTACAATTTCTAAACAAGCGAAGATAGAGGTATACTATTTTCAGCAATATTGGGTATTTTTATTATTTGTACAACTTTGTAAAATCTAATCTATCTAATCTCACACTAACGCAGCCAATTCTTGAAGGCATCCTGGAAAATGACGATTACTTGAATCAATCATTTTTCTTGTCAACGGCCAGGCCAACTGCGCAGCATGTACCGCAGAGAGAATTCCAAGGAACCAAGTGGAACCAGAAAAAATATCTAATTCCATTTAACTCCTTGAAATCAAGGGGAAGGAAGAAAGCGTGGACCTCCCGTACCAAACGCTTCCCGTACACATAGATAATGATTTATTTACAATCGTTGGGAGTATCTTTGCTAATAAAGGTTAAGTGATACTCCGGACCCTCAGGGATGAACTAATGGTATTTAGACCAGAAGCCAGGCTGCAATTGGCCAAGGATATAGCGCCTTATTTCGCTCTCTGAAAATAGATTAGTTTGCCAAAAATATTAGTTTAAATCATATAATACTTGAAAATAAAGTCGTGTGGTTTAATGGTTGCCTAAAACTACATTTGTAAGGTTAGGAACTGAAAACCGCACGACCCCGCACCTCCTAGCTTGGCTACTCAATTATACAAATTGAAGTATTTCCAGGTATGGCCACGTGGAGACGCTACGTAGGGGCTTGGGATTTCAAGTCGTAATTTCTAGTCCAATTTCAACCTTGATTTTAAATCCAATTGCACCCGAAAGTTCGAAGTTTTCAACCTAATCGGTCGAGATATTTTTGTTATAAGTAATAATAGATTCGACATTCTACGGCTACTCAATTTTCCATGCCAAAACATTCATCCAAAAAGTCGGGTGCCCCACTTTTTGTTCATGTGTGGGCACGCTAGTAGACGTAACTGTACGCGGTGTAATTACATGTGTCAATTTTCGTGCCTTGGGGTTCCATCTTAGGAAACAGGACAATATGTCTTGTATGTTCTGATATGTCCGGACGAAATGGAGAAAAAAATAATCAATAGCTGAATTCAATCATTGAATTTTTATAACGGTAGTTTTTCTACAATTAACGTAAAGGACGGTAGAAGAAAGTAATGAAACAAACATGTCGCTAGGATCCAACAGAATGGGACCAAGCGTGAAGGGGAAAGAGCGGATAATTAGATAAGGGAGTGTCATTGAAACAACGCTAAAGAAGTTGTGTACCGCGCCTTTTTATCTAACCTGGGGGATCCGCGGATCGAACCAAGCAATAATTGGAGCCGATTATAACCGGATTCATACCCACTCGTCCTGCTAGGTCTTGTGGATCGCTTGATGAACCTTTGAACCACAACGGACTGGACCAAAGGGAGCGTTCACAATCGTCTTGCTAAGCGTGCGACATACTTCAAACTCCGCCAACATTTTATCTGACTTACTAACTGAATCGACGAAACTATGCAGGCACAGTGCCTGTGGCACTTGCTATTTACAGGGCATTGCACGTTATGTTGTTGGCCCGTTAGCGGGTTAGCCGCGATTCTCAACGCGGATGTTCGGGGGAAGGCTTCTTTCAATCATTGTCAGTGTGACTGCTTGAAATTTTTGAAGTAATTTTCTTCACGGATTTTCAATTTTCCAAGCACAGTTTCAGTCCGATGTACTGATCTTCCTCCGCCTCAAATGTTCGGCGACTGCATCCACTTGGTCGACAGAGCAGATAAATAGACTAGATTTAATACAAATCGTGCCCCGCATTTCGTTCGCCGCTTGTCTTATAACATACCTTCAAGCACAAGGTTGAGGCAGGAAAGACCATCTGCTTGCCGAAGTCCCCTGTGAGATTCGAATGGATTCGACAATCCACCCTAGATTCTCACACAGCACTAGATCCTATCCATCGTATCTATGATAAGTCTAATAAGCTTACCCGGAAAGCCGTTTTCTTCAAGTTTTCCATAGCTTCTGTCGATTTATACTATCATATGCGGCTTTGATATCGATGAACTGGTTAACGTGGGGACTCGGACTTTTACCGAGAATCTCGCCATAAAACGTCAAATGTCCAATAGTGGATCACTGACTCAGCATAAATGAATGAAGTCGCGATGATTGCCGAGCAGTAGGCTATCCAAATCCAAGCCTCAACGATTTTTTTTGTTGATTGTACATTTGACTCGGCAGTCCAAGAAGAAAAAGATGAAAATATTTATTAGGTAAAGTTTAAAATATTTTTATCATAGCAAACACATGCTTGGAGGTCAACAATTTAAAATATATTATAGGTTCATAAAAAGAGAGTCATATCTTTCGTATATTCATCGTTTATTGGGCTTTCGATATATTTGCCCGAAGTCCACTTTAAGCAAAGCAAATATAATTTACACAATAAACACGTGCATGAAAGAGATCCGATTGATACATTCTTCGCAGTGGTATACTCGACTTTTGAATCAATTTTCGAGTCCTATCTAATCAATTTGACACTTTATTCCAATAAACGTGAGAAAGCTCAAAAAGTGAAAATTACTACGTTTGTTGTAACGTCAGGCAGTGCTATTCCTCAAAGAACCGTCTTTGTATTTAAGTTGGAACAAAAAGCATGAACTTCTATAGAAAATGTAATGATTTTTGATGGAAATTTTTGAGAAGAAGCTATTGCATATCTGAAAAAAATCCGTGACGTAGCGCAAGAGAATGTGTCGATTAAAAAACAGATGTCCAAACAGAATTTATCCAAATTCGGTTTTGACAACCGTTATTGTCTGGAACAAAAAAGCCCTGCATAAACATTCGCTCCTAATAGCAGTTCATTAGGTTAAGTACCACACTTGAAAAGCTCCTCGCAAGTCTAAACAACATTTGCTTTTCATACCCAATTTTACAGCCAAGTTCATTGACTTTTCACATCACTAGTTGACTAGTTAACGAACGTAGTTATCCGTAATGGTGATACGATACTTACTGGCTCAAGTGGTAGGTAGCACCGATGATCATCAACAACAATAAACAACGTGGTGGTACCGTTCTATACCGTTTACGCATCATCAAGCAGTAAAGTTGCACCAAGAAGAGCAACTATCAACTAGCAAGGCACGGACAGCATCCGTTGAACAGCAAGCAAGCAAGCAGCACATACATGAGCGACGATGCAAAAAGCTAATAAAAAATGCAAATCATTAGCTCACCCGGGTTCAGTTTTATTTTTTCTTCTTTGGGATGTGGGCTGAGCGGGGCGTAATTAACTGCACGCCACCCCGTTCCGTTCTTATCACAAGTGCTGATGATACGGACGGTGTGCTGTGGCATCAATCTTGGCTGATCTCTAGAAGAGTAGCTGCGTGAGAGTAAACAAACAAGTGGGAACTATGGAACAAACTATGCGTTTACCACTATCTTCTCGCACAATGGGTTGACCTTTCCAATCAAGGGAACAACGGGTTTGTTTACTCTGACAGTTATGAGGCATAGTTGGTATGAGCAAAAAAGTGGTCTGAAGTGGTTGAAAAACAATTTTTATAGTGTTAATTATATATTTAGATTCGAAAAAAAAAAAACAAAATAATGATAACAACAAAAAAAATCAGTCGATCTAACTAATGATTCACCTTCAAAAGAATGTGTATTGCAACGCTATGTAAAATTAAGCTATCAAGAACGAGAGTTAATGCCTTGTTCTAACAATATCTATTAAGGAAAAAAAATCATAACTCTTAAAATGCAATTGAAAATCTGTAAAACTTGACTTCTGCTGGCGGCTATCAAAAACCCGCACAGGATTTGCATATGATTTTACGTATCCCGAATCGCTGCCAACTCTTCCATTCTGTCCTTTAGTACTTCAAGCTCCTCCATCAGTTTGGCCTGCAAAAGAATGGGAGGAATACTACATTTGAAGAAATCTGACGAAAGTAGTTTGAATATGAGAAATAACGATCCGTAATACATAACCAGTTTCGCGAAACCAAACTGCTTGATGTCACTTCAAACACATGATCAATTCAACCAAACAAAAGTACTCAAATACAAAAAAAATACTTAAACACACACTCCTTGCGAGTGCAGCCCGTGCAGCATAAACTCTCTTGATAAGATTACTCTCGTTTAGCTCGCTGCACGGAGGAAACTTATAACACTAAATTTATTATTTTGATAAACATACTAAAATATAAGAAAGAAAATCAAAGCTGTTAGTTAGGAATTAATACAAATATATCCTTCTTATTTATCTAATATTAAACTAATGTTAGCTTGTATGTATCAAACTTAGTCTC
This sequence comes from Sabethes cyaneus, assembly GCF_943734655.1. Taxonomy (NCBI): domain Eukaryota; kingdom Metazoa; phylum Arthropoda; class Insecta; order Diptera; family Culicidae; genus Sabethes; species Sabethes cyaneus. The sequence continues at coordinate 49,182,005 of NC_071354.1, forward strand.
CAGGGTATCCAGGGCAGCTCGGACATGCACCTCGCTGGTTCTCGTCCAGAGAGGACAGGCTCAGGATTATCTGTAGGCCTTTGTTCTGTACGGGTTGAAGCCTCAGCTTGTGTGTCGGAACCGCGTACTCTATCGCTGGGTTAGTTTATAGACAACCAGCTGATTCGTCAGGCCCAATTTGTATGTTCTGCATAATTACATTTGATGATAATTTTGTTAACAGTGACCTGCAGATCAGCTGCCTGACAAGCACATGAATCCGCGGTAATCGACCTCAGCTAGGACCTAAGGATAGAAAAAAGCCTTGATTTCAGCCGCATTGATCACAATGCTCCAGCTCGTAAAACAGTCGTAAAATTGATGTCTTTGACTTCATCTCCTCTTCATAATTGCCCTGTATTTCTCAATAGGGTAGCACTGGGGGCAATTGGGTGGGACTTTGCTGCAATGACAGCTTACCAAATCTGGCCAAAACATCACGGGATGGTGGTGGGATCGAATGAACGGCAAAATTCGTTTTTGGAGACACTCCTTTTGGTACAGTTCCGACGTCATTGTCTTATTTGTAACGAAAAGTTTCGTTTCTCTACCGCAGCTGCAAATACCCTGCCAAATCATAAATTTTCGTGCAAATTTGTTGGCAAAAACTAATTTAAATTTGCTTGGAATATTCCCCCGAGCCGATGCCAAGTAAAATTTTTGACCAGGCATTTGCCCGAAGTCAGCCTTGACATAGGTTTCATCTATTCTGTTTTATGGTTCGGTTTGGCTGTTTGCTAGCTCGATACGACTTGATTCCTTCCCGGAGTCGAATTCTCCTTACGGTACTATGGGCAGCACCGAATTTACTGGCCAAATCACGGTCCGACAGATTGGGATTTCTCTAGATGGTCTTCAAAATCTTACCACGCAGTTTCAGGTCGACAGTTCCACTCCGATGATTAGTTTGAGGCTTCCGAATCGTCGTCAATGTTTCCCTATACCGTTTGGTAACGTGCCATAAGGTATTTCTGGATCCCAATGGATTTTCCAAATAACTATGCACAATTTTTTCCCTTCTTTCGGTTTCTATGTTGTTTGTTTACAAAATACAGTCGTTTTGCGGAATGTCAAAACTACGTAGGTGAAGCTAACAAAATTTCCGATACGCGGGGGCCAAGAACTTCCAAATCCGTCCACCAAGCGCTACAATAATGAGCAAAAGTTTGTTCCAATTCTAAATGAAGCCAGCTTTACCCTAGAGAGTCGGTTTGTTATGGTCTTTTTCTGCTGATTGCCAGTTCGCTGGGACGCCGCTATATATTGTGCAACCGCACTAGATGTTTGGCTTTCCAGCGCTTGGTCGATATGCTGCGGCGTATCCAAAGGCTGCCCGGGAACGATGTTGTTGTCGACGATTCGCTGAAACTCGATAAAGTTAGTACGGTTTTACCGGGGCCGATTTTCCACCATATCGATAGAGGCAGCAAGAGCACAACAGGGTATAGTGGTATAGTGCAAGTACATTAGATTTAAGTTCGAAGTAGAGCAGAACGGTAGATTCCCGTTCCTAGACGTCGTTGTGATGAGAAAATCTCGCATTTGAATTTTCTATAACTTCCGTAAAGTTGATCAACAAGACATCAATGATTAGTATTTACTGGGGAGATACAGGGGTTAGACAAAATGATCGGAACAGGCAAAATTTTGATGAAATTCAAACGATCATAACTTCCACAAAATTGAACATTTTTAGAAGAAACCAATTGCATTCGACGGCGAAATCTTTCTAGTTTTTCTAAAATATTTCAAGATTCGCAATAGTCAGCTGATACCGGAGATATTCCGGGTTATCTGGGGGTATGTCAAAAACTGATTTTTTCCATCGCTTGTGTCTTTTTCTGTCATGGAAATTTATTCATATTCATATTTTATCCCAAAACTAGATTTCATTTCCAAATCCGACGAAATCCGACGAGAAACAACCAAGTTACGGCCATTTTCGTAAAATCAGTAATAGTAACATCTATTGCTCTGGCCAGTTTAGGACATGACGCAAACCATGTCAATATGAGCATCAAACGTTAAGGTTTTATGAGCTATTGACACTGGAAGCATTCCCAGGTCCGCAGCATGCCATGGCAACCCTCTAGCAGATTGTAGGTACCCCGGCGGAAGTGGTCGTTTCAGGGAATATTCGAAATCATGTCAATATGGCTGTCAAACTTCAGGATTTTCAACCCTCGTAAATTTTTGAAGTTTGACATCCATATTGGAATGGTTTTGGTCATGTTTTAAAATGGTCATAAAGGTGAGACATTACTGGCAACATTTCCAGAACTGATTTCACTCAAATGGCCATATCTCGGTTGTTTCTCGCCGAATTTCCGTTCTTTTTTCACCAATCGACTGGAAATGAAATCTAGTTTTGGGATAAAATATGAAAATTAATAATTTTTCATGACAGAAAAAGATATAGGCGATTCAAAAAATCAGTTTTTGACATACCACCAGATAACCCGGATTATCTCCGGTGCCCGCTGACTATTGCGAATTTTGGAACATTTTAGGAAAACTAGGAAAATTTTCCCGTCGAATGCAATTGGTTTCATCTAAAAATGTTCAATTCTGTAAAAGTTATGGCCGTTTGAATTTCATCAAAATTTTGCCTGTCCCGATCATTTTGTCTAACCCCTGTATATCTGATCCTGACGATGCTTTTTGCGGTATGAACGCAGCATTCAAGGAAGACTGAAGCATCATCTAGTCTTTCTAGGACTACGTGCACGAGCAACACAAAGAACCCCGACTCCCGTCATCAATAGGATACAACGGGCTGGTACCGAATGGCCGAAACACAAATAGCCGAATCACGAATGGCCGAAATCCAAATGGCCGAATTCTAACAACAATTACAGAAGGCCAAATCACGAAAGGCCGAATACGAATGGCCGAATCACGAAAGACCGAATCACGAATGGTCGAATTACGAAAGGCCGAATTTTCCCGAAATGTCTAAATCAACAAAATTTTTATTGCTCATTTTGTGAGACCTTACACATTTTGAATAAATTTTTTCATCTATTACTCTCCGCGAATTTGAAACATTCCCCTGAAAAACCCTTGAAATTTTCCCCTCTATTGCCATTTGTTCCACTCATAGCTCTGTGATAAGGTGAAAGAAAAAATCTGAGGGGTTGTGTACAGGACACGACCGCATATATAAGTGACGCAGGACTACGTAAGTCTTTTTGTAGTGATAGTAGCATGTATCCATGCTTGTAATCATTCGATTCTTCATGTATACATGCTATATGCAACATATATACATGCTACATGCGTTGTATGTAACATTTATCAAAGTAGTAATATTGCATACGTTCAAGCCTCAAAAGATTTCAGAGTTATTTCTATGTACATTTGGAAACAATTTAACAAAATCAAGAACACAAACTATTGCTTTCCTGCTACCTTACAGAAATTAACCCTCTAACGGGCAAGACCGTCTGTAGACGGCCTTCGCTTTTGGAGCTCCAGAGCCGCATACGAAATTTGTTTTTAATTGGCAATATGGAAAATGTGTTCAGAACAGATTTCTTGACATTTTGATACTAATATCATAATATTCTGACCATGCATTCAAAAGTTATCATCTTTCGAAAACAAAAATTCCGAAAAATTCCGAAAATAATTAATGCGCGAATATTCCGTTTTTTACTTTTGAAGGAAAAGGACATCTAGAACAAAATAATTGACCTAAAAATAATTTCTATGAGTAAATTTCATGCATTATTTTAATTTTGTAATATATCTGAATTGAAAAAATATCTGGGCAGAGCGTTAGACATGAAAAAAGAAAAAGAGAAATTGGACTTTTTCTTACCTAGCGCTCCTCCAGATCATTATTTTTGCATGAAAATCAGAACTTAAGGTTTTTTTGTGTGTACTTTCATGATAAAATAATCATTAGCTTGATCGCATCGTTTTTACGGTGTTGCCCGTTAGAGGGTTAAAGATTGTTTTTATTACCCGTGGTTCCCCACGTTGAAGGGATTTTACCAATGCAATCGTATTTTATGAACAGCACATCTTTTCATTACACTTCTAATGAAACGGCAAGCATGCGTATTCATACAGAGTCATATATTATAACCGAACGCAATGATAGTAGCACATTTTTCCAACACAGATATCAAATTCGCCTAGGTTTAATCGTCTCGCAGTAAAGAATTTGCGATCTGTTGGGACAACGAACTTGTGTTATTTTTTCTGGCACACTTCTCTAACATAGACATCAAATTGGACTACGTTTGATCGCGTTCGTAAGAAATCTGTTGGCACGAGGGGGTTTTGTCACTCTTTCTGGCGTACTTCCCAAGCAAGGACATCAGAATGGTCTAGGTTTAATCGCGGTGTTAAGAAATCTTGTTGAAATGTGGTAACTTGGTCACTTGTTTTGGCTTACTTCCCAAGCACAGATATCAAATTGGTATAGGTTTAGATCATCGTAAAGAACCTTCCAACCAATCACGAAGCGAGAATTCTGGTAAAACATAAGTTCATTATTTTTAATTTTTCAATAGTTCAACATCAAGAATCCATACTTTTCTTCATTTGAGTCAATTCTTGGAAGATTTTCCGATCGATTTGTGTAAGAATATTGAAAATCGATCGGAAAACCGCTGAGCTATTAGCGCTCAAAACCTTTCATTTTTCGTGACGCTCGCATTTTTCGATTTTTTGGAATGACACCCTATCTCAAAACTTGCCGTAAGACGTAGTCCTACGTCAAAAAGCTATTCGTAAAATTTTGTACCTTAGTTTCAGAAAAACAGGACCTATTTTTTATTTTGGTAGATAGAGTATAGATGATTGATAGTTGTTTCTTCTCCTAAGCGCGAATGAGTTACGTTTATTATAGCGTGCGAGGCCTATTGATCGTGTCAGTAGCAAATGTTTCCTATATGATTCAGGGCGAGACGGCTGCAGGCCGCGAGTGTGCGCCGATGACCCGCCGGCGGAAGCGCGCCCCACAGAAACCACCACTATTTAGGTGCATGCATTTTCCTAGGTTTACTGACTAGTAGGGATTATCCCTTAGTTAAGTCCGAACGAGCGGCAGCGAGTAAGGACAACGTATACCCAACATTTGTGCAGGCTGAAGGCCGTGATTATTTTCGGCCGAATATGACGTTCAGCCATACGTGTTTCAGGCCTTTGTGATTCGGCCATTAGATATATAATGCCATTTGTGTTTCGACCATTCGTAGGTAATCCGATACTACGGGAAAGTTGCCCACTTCTCAGAATATATGCATGCCGTTCTCTTCAAGAAGTTTGCACTTGTTTTCACTCCTGATGTATTGAGGGTTGACTGTGCTGCCCTACCCTAGCAGCACATTTCTGCCACATTTAGTTGCTACTTACAACTTACAACCCGTTTCAGGTTGAAATCAGTAATAAAAGCGTGCGGCCCACGGGACGCAGTTTGGTCTCAATAATTTCGAAGGCCGTGTCCATATTCAAGTTGCCCTTCAATCCTGGAATTGATGGAGTACCTTCCGTATTTCTGAAGAGACACAGAGCCTTATTGAGAACTATCTGAAAGATGCTAACCTCACTGCTATACGAGTGAGAAAGACATAGCATTATTATTATTATTTTAGCATATTATTAGCATACTTAACATTTTTCGAGTCAATATGACTGACTGCACTGCTCCCATTGTGACCACTGTGCCAAAACAATGAAAACAAATATGGATCATTTTTAATATATGAGCTTTTGTCACCTAGTATGCCGTATTCGGTGCGCTGGTCTGAAAGGCCCGTTTCAGAAGATTATCTACGATAAACCCGACCTATTCTGGATGTGCGTTGAGTGCGTAAAACTGGTAAAGTTTGCCCGCTTCAAAAGCGTTGTCTCTTTAAGAACCAAAAGTCGCCAACAAGGTGAATGCTGCAACCTCGATGGGGGTACCTGATCGCGATCGTCTTTCAAAACACCGGTGTAGTGACTTAGAGACTCCCAATAAACCGACCACCGGCGCTATACCTGTCGTGAAAAACCATGAAAAGCTCTCCACTTAAGTTATTCTGGGTGTTACATCTCACGGTTTAGCCCCACTATGACTTTCGATGTCGTAGAGATGTTTGTACGAAACGATCTACAAATTACGGACGCCATTCGTGGTTCCCACTGGTGAAAAGGGGGACCGACATTCTATCGTTCAACTTTGTTTCGTTTAAAGTTGGCTTATTTCCTCTGACTTACAAAGCTGCTGCCATGAACCCTGATGCTTAACCACAACGAATTGTATTCGAAGAATTCGAAGGATCGTCCTCGGGCGAACTCAGCGGTATGGCTGCCTCCTATTGACCCTGCTCCTGCTCTGGCTCTAGCTTATCATCGGCCACTCCAATGGTGCTTACTTCTCCAGTCCCGTTAGAATTCCCATCAACTTCGGGCCCAAAGCAGACACCTGCGGTAGGCGAACTACAATTTGCGAAACATCGACGGTACTGGGATGCTCATTTATCCTGCCTGCCGACTCCTGCTACTCCAATGCTACCACCATGGTATCGTGGATGCCCCAACCCCCTCCTCAGCCGTGCCACCGCTGCCAGCGTTCTTCAGTCTTCCCGGTCCTACGTTTGGGTGTGGGCAACGGAGCTTCCAAAACACTTTCCATGGCAAGTACATATTTGCTAACTCTCATTCATTCACTGACCCGTACCGTGCTTGTAATGCTGCGCAACTTGATGATCCATTGTCAGTCTCTATCGAGCGAAACCTTGCTGACGGCACACCGACTGCTCGACTTCGGATATACTACCAGAACGTTCATGGACTTCGGACTAGAATTAACGGCTTGTTTCTGATGGCCACCGAATGTGACTCCGGCGTTATTGTATTGACTGAAACCTGGCTGGACAGTTGTGGTAATCTTTGGTAATCTATTTACCGTCTACTGTATCGGGATCATCGCAATAGCTCTCATTAATGACGCAGCTCTATGTGAAGTGTTTGAAGTGAGAGTCACTACTCGGCTCTAACTACACGGCGCTTTACATTTCTGTCAGTCTAACAGAGCAGGTACAATTCGTTGATTTTCCAGACGTTCGAGTTTAGATTTCCGCAGAGCTGATTTTGAATCACTAAGCATTGCCGTTTTTCAAATTGACTGGAGTCCTCCCCGCCTGTTGATGATGCCCTGGAATACTTCAGCTCGACTACTACGTCAGTAACCGCTCGTTTTGTGCCTTACCGAAGACCAGCTCGGAAACCTCCTTGGACAAATCAGCATCTCCGGCAGCTAAAAAGACAGGGCTGCTCTGCTCTGCGAAAATACTCTAAATCGATGCCCAATTTCTAAACAGCACTTCAATCGTGTTAGCAGCATCTACCGAAAGAATAACCGATTCCTCTATAAGCAGTACAGCTTCCAAATGCAGAACAATCTTAGACGCAATCCCAAGTGACTTCACTTTCGTCGTTCGTATATACCACACGTAAACAAGCTGGGCTGCTGGTTGACATGTTCCTTGGTGATAGTCATGATAGTTCGCTAGCTGGAAATGCACTCTCTAGGCTGACAACTTTTAACGTACATTCCACAAACACTACTGCCTCGAGTGCTGAAGTTGATCTGGTTTAAGTTTTTATAACGGTAGTTTTTAAAATTTACGGAGGGAACGGTAGAAGAAAGACTTTCTTCAGCACTTCTGCTCATCATGCTTGCTGAACGAGTGGTGGTGCTCAAATTGATGCGGTATACACCGATCTGAAAGCGGCTTTTGACCGAGTTAATCTCAGAATTCTTTTAGCAAAACTAAAAAAATTAGGAAAGGAATCTTGTCTTCTCTTGTTTGTGGAATGGCTCCGATCTTAGCTGAAGAACTACACTCTTTGTGTGAAAATCGAATTGCAACTTTCAACACCGTTTACAAATATCTCAGGAGTACCGCAAGGTAGTAACTTAGGACCACTGTTCTTCGCGTTGTTCATCAATGGTATATCGCTGGTACTTCCGGGCGGTTACCGAAAACTCTATGCAGATGATGTAACAATATTCAAAATCGTTATTACCTTGGCGTGATCCCTGTAGGCTGCAGCTACCAACTTACAATGATCGCCGTTAACTCCTGGCGATGCAAAAAGTGGAACAAAGAAGATTCGATGCTCAAGCTGTGTTCATTGGAAAAATATTAATTATCGAAATCGACTCCCCCGAAATACTGCAGTGTTTGAATATATACGCTCCTGTTAGATCACTCAGACCACGACTTTTCTTGAACATACCGCAACACAGCGTCTAGTGTTATTACTATTTTTTGTCCATTAAGATGAACATCCTCCATAAAATTATGTTAGATATATAATTATGTTAGGTATGTAATTTTTAAATAATAAACAATAAACATTTCCCTGAACGAGAAGTTGCTGATGATCACATCTATGAACACATTCTCTTGCAAATCATTTTCCAGTTTCACACAACACTAATTTACGTTCTTCCAACAACTATAAAGCACCATGAAAGGCATTGGATCATTATTTTACTTACCTTTGCACTTAAAATTAACTGGTTAGCTGCCCGATAAGTCATATATTCGATCAGTTCCACTAAATCCCGGGACTTCGCATTGGCAATCGAAGTCAAGGAAGTGAATCCTGCTCGAAACAGCTGTCGAGCGCGTCCCTAAACAAGAGGAAAAAATATTTCAATTCAACAGCTCGCAATAGGAATTAGAAAGTGATGGATCAATTACAATTTTTACACCAGGTAGCTCCATCAACGGGATCAGTTCGGCGGTGCAACAGTGCGAAAGCCGCTGCACCAGTGTCGTCAGCAGTAGCCGAAATGCCCACAGCTCCGGTAGCTCTTCGCACATTCGCTGCAAACTGGACGCCGTAGAGGCAACGTTAACCATCAGCGTCTGTATGGAACCGGCATCTACTTTGTATTTGAGCGCCACCTGTTGCGGCGATGCTAGGTTCCACAGTTCATAGACGATCAACACTCGGTAGTAGCGACGGACGGTTGGTAGGATTTCGGGCTGAAAGAAACACCCCAGACTAAGTGTTAATAATTGATTTTTGGGAATTGTGGGAATTATTCTCTTACCGGTACCAATCTCCTGCAGAGAATTTTTGAAATTGTGTAGTCTCCTATGTGGAATCTTTTTGCAATTTTAGTCTCTTCGGGTGAAAGTTGATTGAACTGTTTCGTGTAAACTACGTTAAAACATTTGCTTTTAATTTCGATCTAGCAGATACTCACGAAAGCTACATAGTCCGAGTCACTGGGACGAATTTCCGAGCCGTCTTCCATTACTATCACATACAGTAAGTGCAGCTCGTCCAGCACGTTCAGCCGCTCACCGACTCGCTTCAGTTCGTCGTAAAACTTCACCGCCTTTTCCATATGGAAGCCCGCTCGTATGGCAGCCTTGCCTAATCGATTCACTTCCAACCTGGAGTTTTTGTTCACCATTTTGACTAGCTTACCCTCCTGAGAGGATCCCTCAGCGCCCTGCACAACGTTCGGCCCGTTGGTTTCACACAAACCCAACTCAGTCAGGCTATCATCCTCCGTTCCATCTATCCTGATGGTCATATTAGCTGGATTGCGTGAACAGCCGTCGCTTTTGGCTTTTATTGCATTTTCTTTGTACAATGAAAGTATTGCACGATCCGTTAACTTTCGTGTATTCACTTCGAGTCTTTCCGCTTGAATAGCTAGTAGAGACTTCGCTACAAGTCGTTGAATGTCATTCCGGGTCGAACATATACCAAGCCCCACTGCGCTTAGGATGAAATTTTTCAAATAAATCCCCTCATCGATGTGCAGCGACGAAGTCGCTTCGTCCATCGGCGAACACAGCAAATTGCACACAGCAGAAATGTCCTTTGGCGAGCAGATCAAAATACTATCCCCGGGCTCTCCAAGCCCGGCTCGTCCAGCACGACCGACCATCTGCTTATAGCGACTCAACGTCAGAAAGCTAGTGGCAATAAAGGGTGATCGGATTATGACTCGTTTGGCAGGTAGATTTACTCCGGCGGCCAGCGTCGAAGTGCAGATGATGAGCGAAATTATTCCCATCCGATAGGCGTCCTCGATGTGTTTGCGTTCGTCGAACGTAAGTCCTGAGTGGTGGTATGCAATTCCGAATTGAAAGGCAACCGGTAATAGGGCGGCCGTCGAACCGTCCCTTTTAAGGCTGTTGATCTGAAACGGAAGCGGAATCTAAGTTATAATACGCGATAGTTTGGAAGTGTATTAGATATATGAGCAAATAACTCCGCATCAAGAAGATTTCATTGCTATCTCTACTCCTTTGTTATGTACCCAAAAGATGTTCTTATCGTGTTATCGAATAATCAAAAGTTTTGCAACTTTATAGTGTGAATACAACGTCCATTTATGAGCCCTCGATATTTCAATTTATTTCTTCGATTCCCAATAAGTTCTTCTGGAAAACAATACTTCACTTTGGCGACAGTAACCATTTGCCAATACTAATAGACACCTAGCAAGCACAGAGTGAAACTAGACATCGGAGAAGTTTTTAACGGTCGAAGAATTTATAGGAACAATCATACCTGCAACAAAAACCAGTATTCCCAGGACCTGCGGCGAGCCTGGACGAAAATCGGTCCCTTGGTGGAATGAAGAAGTCCAAAGAGCGATCGAAATGAGACGCAAGTTATTGCGCGCTCTTTGAGCATGATGATCCCAAAAAGAGCAAAGCTTTACAAGACTTTTAACAGGTTCGCTTCCTTTTGTCGCAAGATGCTAAGCAAAAGACCTGGGAGGAATCGGTACAAATTTGAGACCGCATCAACCAGTTGCAAGGAAAAAAAGTAGAAAGGTCTGTGTCCCAGGATACAAACGTAGGTTTAGTGTAGGACTACGAATGTATACACCTTAAAGTACAGTCCCTTCCCTTATTTGATACTACTGACTTTTCTATAGATTTGGTATAAAGATATTAAATTTGAAAATTATTAGGTCGAAGTGCATGCTACAATTCGGTACATCTACAATAAGTTATGAATCCATTTTTTTCCTTTTTAAGTGTTTTCCAGCTGGTCACTTAATATAAATCTCTGCGTCGGACTTTTTAATGATGTCGTCAACAAAGTGTCTATACCCGTAGGTGAAGGCGTTCCGGTCCTGCGCGGACTCCACGGACTGACTCTAAGATTTCTCTGCCAAAGGCTGATGATGATAATGATGATAATAGTAATCAACTCATCAGGGCTCGACCCGCGGAACAAATATCTTCTTACATCCCCCCGGCATTTATGCAGTGTCCCAAGATAGGTCTACAAAGTAAATTGAGCGCAAGACGACGTGAGCGTTCGCGGTAGTCGACAGAAGCTTTAAAACATAGTGTCACACTCGCCTCCCACCACTCGAAACCAAAGAGCTAGTGCGCAGAGAACAAAAAATTGAAGAAAATTGAGAATATTTAGAGCACATAAACGAACTAACTTTTCCTCTGTGGTTCAGCAAAGCAAAAAATAAACGTTTTATCGTAAACCCAACGAAGGAGGAAAGATATCAATCACTGACTATTTACGTCGTCCAAACTCAGTTTAAAGCCCTGTCAGTAGCAGGGAAACAGCTTTCAGTATATATTTTTCGAATTATTACTCAAAAATATCACAGCATGCATTAGATTTGAGGAATTACATCGCGCCATTTTGAGCCTTGATGCATAAAAATATTCACTGGCGAGCCCAGACTGGGGCACGTGCCCTACTTTCTAAAGTAAATTTAATATATACCTAATAAAATAATTTTCAATATGCAACCAAAAAGTCCGGAATTGTCAATTCAACAGCCCGGTGTTGAATAATAAGTGATAAGGAAATTAATGGCATCAAAATAGATTCTGCTTCAAGTCCAATTTTACTATAATTTCGAATCCAATTTAAGTCAATTTTGAAGTATGATTTGGAGTTTAAATTTAAGTCAATTTTCATGTCCATCACAAGTTTAATTTCAAGTCCAATTTCAATGTTCCATTTTAAAACCAATTTCTAGTCTAATTCAAGTCCAATTTCAAGCCCAATTTTGTATCCCATTCCCAGTCCAATTTCAAGTCTAATTTCAAGTTCAATATCTAAGTCCAATTTAGGTTTGATTGCATGTTAAATTTAATGCCCCTTCTAAGTCCAACTTCAAGTCTAATTTAGTTTCAAATTGTTGTAATTTCAGATCCAATTACCAGTGCAATACATATTGAAAATAATTTTAGATGCAATTTGAGATTGAGATCTAAAGGGCTAAATGGAATGCTGCGTCAAAGCGTCCGTCAGCGTTATGGTGACAGTTTCCCCATTGGTTTTATGTCAAATTGATGCTGACGGATGCGTTGACGCACCATTCTGTTTGACCCTTAATTTCAGTGACCCATTTTAAAGCCAGTTTCTAGTTTATGTAAATTTCTATTTCACCAATTTCAAGTGCATTTTCAAGTCCCAATGGGGGTCCAATTTGATGTTGTATTGCAAGAATAATTGTAATGTCTGATTATAAATCCTATAATTTCTTGTCTAATTTAAACATAATTTCTACTTCGATTTAAAGTCTATTCCAAGATCAATATGAAGTGCAATTTCAAGCTCAATTTTAAAGCCAATCTCAAGTTGAATTTAATTCCATGCCAACTATCACCTTACTTGTTCAATATAATTATCCAGTGCGTTCTGGAAAAAGTTAACAAGGAAGTTCCGGAAATTAATGTAACGGTTGTTGGAACCATCAAGCTTCCTTTCATTCTGGCATTTGCAGATATGACCTATTGGTAATCACAAAGGAGAAGCGCATAGGGTAAGGAACGAGTTAAGCAGTGTCACCTATTTTAATCAGTTGAACACAAATGAGCCGAAAATGCACTTTTTTATTCATATTTTCAAAATCTTTTGATAGGATCATCTTCACAAATCACTTAACCATACATTTGATTCACACAAACACAATTTATTGGGTTTCCGACAAGAAATATGATGAATTAAAAATTGTTGTCCAAAAACGTACATTTTTCAGCTGCTGAAGGCAATCGCCACCTCGCTACTAACGAATACATCACATTTTTCAGCACTGATTACAACCACTCTAAAAGTCTGTTGCTTGTTACATACCATATTATTCACTCTCATTTTTTCTATTATCTAAGGCTTTGTCACTAGCCGAAAGTTTTATTATTTTCTAACAAAACTGAAAACAAATTCTGAATTGACGGAACCTGTTCACCAGTATTAGCAGCTGCAGCACAACTGATGAACTATCGTGTTGCCAAGACACTGTTTCGGTTCTGGAAATAAGAATTTTAAGTTTGAAATTAACTGAAACCTCCTATGGTGAAAACGTGGTTCAATACTTTCAAGAGAAATGTATGTTCATAATTAATTTTTCTTTATTAAAAACAACAGAAAAGACAGCTTTTTCAATAATTTTCGAAGATTTTGTCAGTGATTTAATGAAGCAACGATGTGTTTCAATGTTATTTGCTTTGACAACACTGTACTGAGTCGGACCGTGTCTCTTTTGTTCTCCCACCATCCTTATGAACAGCGAGTGAGACGTCAAACTCGCAGTTTCCTATAAGAACACTAGAGAATAAAAGAGACGACGAATACCGTTTGCCGAACGGTGCAGTGAGTGTATGCCCCGATAAACAATTTAGACAGATGGCATTTTACGCATCTATGCCGATACGCTATGCCAATTACGCATCAGATGCCGATTAGTAGGTCGCGGATAGGAACGCGAACTTACTGAATAGGGGGAAAAGTTCGAGGGATTTTTTATGGGGACGTAAAAAAATTCAGATTTCAGGATTGCTTAAAAAAGCACCTTGAGGGTGAAAATATGTTCGGTCTGATCAAAATTAGTTCCACCGCTCCAACTTTTAAAGCGAAAACTCAAAAGTTTAGCTCAACAATAGTGTCTTCCAATGGTAACAGCTTGAAGAACTAAAGATAGCAAGAAGATTGGTATGCTGATATCCCCCACTTAGTCAACCCATCGCTTGTAATAAGGTAAAACAATCAGTGACCCGCTTAGACTGCTTAAAACTGGTCCTTTACCCTACTTGATCGCATAATTGATGCATTAGAAAAGTATTTGTTAGTGGTGGGTTTGGAAATAAACCACGAAAAAACACAAATTTTAATCTGGGACCCAACCGAAGCCACGAGCGAGAAATAAATCGTATTAGGTATTAGGTATTAGGAAAAATTACCAAGTATGCGATTCCATCAAATACTTTGGAATCAGTTCAATTAAGACACTTAATATGCCTTCAACAACAAGATTGCGATGTGTTAAAGCTGGTAAAACGGCTAAGTTGGTTGTGGAGTTTTGAAAAAAAAAAAAAAATACAAACCAAAGTGCAGCATTGGAAGATTAATATATAACACATTATTATTAATATATATAACGAGAATAAATTGAACACAGCTACCGCTGCAGCGCACTTCTTCAACACAGACATCAAATTGGTCTAGGTTTAATCGCGATCGTGAGAAGCCTTGTGGTGAGGGAGTTTGTCACTATTTCTGCTGCACTTCCCTAACACAGACATCAAAATGATCTAGATTTAATCGCGATCGAAAGAAATCTTGGTGAAACACGGGGATTTTGTCACTTGTTCGGCGCGCTTCCCAGACAAAGACATCAAACTGGTCTAGGTTTAATCGTAAAGAATCTTTGACCTGTTCGGACGAGGTGACTTTGTCACTTTTTTTCTAAAAAGAAAATAATCTGAATCCTAGTTAACAGTTGGTATATTTAACTGTCGTCCCTGCCTGTGAAACGAGGTGACCACGCAAAAAAAAATTATGGGTCCGAGGTAGCTTGATTCTCTGTAGTTGTACTAGAAATATTTCTGGCAGCTGTTGTCTTATTAGTTGAAGCGCTTGATCTAGTATATAAGTGAACAGTTTGGGGGACAACGGGCACCCTTGTTTTATTCCTCACCTTGTATTGTTACTCTGTCGTCTGTCCGAACCATTGCAGAGATGTTCTCTCTGTGAGACATGCTGACATTATCCGATTTATCAGGTACACTGGCACTAACAGCCTTTCTAGCATTTCTGGTACTGTTCGCAAGTGTCAAATACCTGTCGTAGATCTAGTGATACAACGTATAATGTCTTGCCTTTTCGTCATCTCTAATTGAGTATTTGCCTATCAGTAAGGATTAGGTCTTCTGCACTTCCGTTATTATGGAATGCGAACTGATAATTCTCGACTTCAACCTAAGTATCACTCGAGTTGTCCGAGTAAATAGCTGGCATATATTTTGTACTTTACCGAACATTGAACAGTGATTCTTCTATATTCGTCCACGCTCTTTGACCTGGGGATTCTCGAGGGTGTGGCGCTTTAGGTACCTGAAAGTCAAACGTATTCTATCTGAAACTGGGTACTTGTCCAGATTGTCAAAGAACATCTTGAACTTTTCCCCTGCTGGCTTTCGTATGCTTGATTCTTTCTTTTCCGGGCCTCTCGGTATTTTCGTTTCAGCTCTTTGTTTCAGTTCTTTGATCTATCTGAGATCTGTTTTTGCCTCCACGTTTGTAAGGGTCTTAAGGCCGGCGCAGAATACGTACGTTTGCGTTAGCGGCATTTTGACAGCTACTTTAAATGCATGGAATCATATGGAACAACCCACAATGTATCCGGATTGACTTTGCGGCTGAGTACTAAACTGTACTAACGCAACATTTACCGCAAAGTCACCCGCAAGATTTGAAACGTCTCAAATATTGCGTGTAACATTGCGGCAAAAGTGCTGCCGTTTCTTTTGCTGTTCGTGGTGATTAACGAAACGAAAAAAACGAAATGATGAAAATCATGTTTTTTATCAAAATAATACAAAATGATAGATTTATCTAAATATATCACGGTGGTTGTTGGATAAAACTGTTTTTATCTACATATATAAAATTGAGCATGAGAATACTGTATATTTGTTTGTATGTTTGTATGTTCCACCATAACTCCAGAATGCCTTGACCGTTCCCCACCAAATTCGGCACACATATACCTTGACATAAGGGAATCAGAACTGAAGGGGTTGACAAGAGAGGGGGGTTCTTAACAGGGGGAGGCCCTAACTCCGAAACACCTGGATGGTTCATCATCATACTTGGCAACCATTGTTCGTTGACATGAGAGAAGCAGAACTGAAGGGATTGACAAAAGAGGGGGGGGGTCATAACAAAGGGGAGCCCATAACTTCTAAACGCCTGGACGGTACTTCATCAAACTTGGCACACATATACCTTGACATAAGGAAATCAAAACTGAAGGGGTCGACAAGAGAGGGGGAGGAGTTCTTAACAGGGGGAGGCCCTAACTCCAAAACGCCTGGATGGTTCTTCGTCAAACTTGGCACACATATTCGTTGACCTAAGAAAATCATAACCGAAGGGATTGACGAAAGGGAGAGGGGTTCATAACAGGGGGAAGGCCCAAAATCCGAAGCGCCAGGACGGCTCTTCCTCAAACTTGGCACACATGTTCCTTGACAAAAGGGAGTCAGAATTGAAGGAGTTGACAAAAGGGGGGGGGGTTCATAACAGGAGGAGCCCCTAGCTCCGAAATGCTTGGACGGTTCTTCATCAAACTTGGCACACATGTTCCTTGACATAAGTGAATCAAAACTGAAGGGGTTGACAAGAGAGGGGGTCTTAACAAGGGGGGAAGCCCTAACTCCGAAACGCCTGGACGGTTCTTCATCAAACTTGGCACATATGTTTCTTGACAGAAGGGAACCAGCACTGGGGGTTGGCAATAAGGGGGATCCCTAACAGGGGGAGAAAGCAGTTATGGCAAGTGGCTGGATTTCTGAAAGATGGAATACGGTGGCCATTAACAAGGGGAAGGTTCAAAAACATAAAAAAGACTGTCGATTTATACGGATTTCCGAGAAGAAGACAGATTTACAAGTGGCTGGGGGACAACATGAAGGAAACTGACAAAGGAAGTAGACAAGAAAAGCGTTTTGTTTCTTGCATTATGACAATTTTCGTTACATCACAGACAAACAGACGAGACACTCGCGTTAATTCCTTCGACCAATCAAAAATCACTCATTTTTCAAAAAAGCATGTTTAGAAACATGGCCACACCGCGGCGCGCGAGTGTTGCTTCGAGTTTTCAGTATAAAACCATACAAATGTAAAAACCCTACAGCATAAAACCCTGCATATTCAAGCTACTTCGCAACATGCATAACAGAGGGTGCTAATGTGCAAGCAAAATGTGTAGGACGATGGTTTTTAAAGAATTTTCTTCTATGTGTCCTGTCAGTTCGTCAGTGGTTACAATTACAGATGTACAAGTAACTGAGAGACAAAGGGGCCCCGAGTAAGATCGAGCAATCAGGCAGTCAGAAATAAATAATTCGATTCACGCTGTTTGACTAAAGGTAGAGGTATAGAGATAAAGTTATCAAGTTAAATAACAAAAACTCACTTCGTTTTTGAGGAAAACATCTAGAATTTAGATGGTATCAATCGATAAACAAAGCAAAGCCTTGGATATAAATTCCTTTGAGACTGGACCCTTGTTTACCGACAGACTTCACAGCAAGTTATTAGCGTACAGGGCAATTACGAGGTTAGTATAATATAGTATATACATTTAAAGGGTTTCATGTTTGACCTGTAGGAATAATTCATTAATAAACTTTGATAAATCTAAGCGAAATCTGCTGATATGGCAATGCTGCTTTTCTGGTGTCATCGAACGGATTGATTGTGTGTTCACTTTCCGTTTTGCGTCCGTTTTTAAATTTAGTACAAAACGGATCAAACGGATAACCAGCCGTAAACTCCAACGCTACCATAAAGTATTAATTGTGCGCAGCCCTTTAGTCGACTCAAAACTCAATATTCTACAATATTTCTCAATAATCAATCAAAGCTGTATTCATATTATGCGCATGTGGGTTGCCGCATTAAACGAAGTAGTCGATCAACTCTCATGAACAAGGGACACACCTTAACGACAAGGTCGTCAGAGTACATTCATGGTAGTCAGTATGGCACCGAGTATCATCCTTCCCTTCGCTTCTTCAGTGTACCAACACGCTCCCATAGACTCGGGAAACCATCACAAAAAACAACAAGGTATACAGCCCTAAGGGTTGTACGAAAGGGTGACGTAGGACTATATCAGATCATTAGCTCAAAGACTAATGTAAACTGCATTTCTGGCATAATATATGGCATAATATTATGTATGTTTATAACAATCTGTTGGTTCCATTGTTTAAGTGAATGTTTAAAAGAGAGTTAAGGAAGTGCGCTGCAGCTGTAGCTGTGTTCAGTTTACTCTCGTTCTCCTTTTTACAATTAGACCATATCTCTCTTACAATTTGTTTTTCGTACTTATCTAATTGAAGTGTATTTCTTTTGGCGAGGGTTGCAACTTTCGTCCCATGTAGAATTGCTGGTACAATTACTGTGTTATGTAGTAATCCTCCAATGCTCCACTTTGGTTTGTATTTTTTTCAAAACTCCACAACCAACTGAGATATTTTAAAAGCTTTTACAAGTCGCAATCTTGTTGTTGCAGGCATATTAAGTGTCTTAGTTAAGCTGATTCCAAGGTATATAGGTATATGGGATTTGGTTGGGTCCCAGATTAAAATTTGTGTTTTATCGTGGTTCATTTCCAAACCCACCTCTAACAAATACTTTTCTAATGCACCCATTATGCGCTAAAGTATGCGTTTCTCCTTTGTGATTACTAATAGGTCATCTGTAAATACCAAAATGAAAGGAAACTGGATGGTTCCAACATCGATCACATTAATTTCCGGAGCCTCCTTGCAATTCTTCATTGAATGCAATGGTGGCTTTGAAAATACGTGGACCCCCATAAGTACAACGCCTGCAACTAGTGATGTCCGATTTTTTCAGTTAATCGATTACTTTTTAAGCGACCAATAATCGACATCGATTAATCGGCGCTGCATAATCGATTAATCGAAATAATCGATTGGTTATAACCTTTACGTCCTGTAACGGGGCGGGATGGGTTTTGGGACAGGCAGCAGTGACAACCTTCACTTAAGCGCCAGGCAAGGATTAACTTGCCGTGAATGAGCGTGTTCAGCGATACAATCTCGGTCCGGTTAGAATACCTCAGGGCAGGTCCAGCAAACGCTCAACTAACGAACGAAATGCCGACGAACCTAACATCGGTTGAATCCGTTCGGCCGTCTCAACAGGGGGCAAGAGCAACCATCGGCTACTGCAGTGTCCCCTAGGTGTCCTACGCTAATCTACCGGGGGCTAACTCGCGAACCGATCTGGGGGGGGGGAACACATTCGGGGACTCATTCTTCCCGAGGACACATATCGTAGCAAACACCATTTCGAGGGTTAACAGATCTTCATTTACACGTTTGGCTTAATCTAGTGGTTAGTGATAGACTGTGATAGACTAGCGGTTTCGTAGACCGCTAACAGATAGCCCGTACCAGATACGGGGTGGGTGACAAATGGTGAATCGAATGTTTTAGTAACGATTGCTAATGTGGTGGGTTGGATCTTCGGCGATCGGTTCCTACGATCGATGGTGTATAGGGCTACGGATGGTAGCAACTGCCTGCTCGCTCGGTGTGTTGCTCGGAGAATCGGATCACGTACTCATGGTCGACACGTGTTGAGGCCGACTGACGACGGTCGCGCTCTCAAGATCTAAGGGAAGACCTCCGTTTGAAGGAGGGTGCTGGTGGTCTTTTGCTTCGTTCGACTAGCTAATCTAACCTCGCTTTAGCGCCTATATTTTCTACCCGTGTTTTTTCCACTTTACTTCTACTTATTGTATCTTTTCCGAATACTAGTTTACTTCACTTTTCGTCTTCTCATGTATCACTTTGCGACTTCTAACTTCTAGCTCTTTCCAATCTTGCGTGTCGTCTCTTAGGTGGTTGTCTTCAAAATCGCTCATTCCCCAGACTGATTTGCCTGTCAAGCACAGGACTTTACGACGGGACCGACGATTCAGCTTCGGCTAGTTTCGCCAGGTTCCATCCGATGGGCATTAGCAGGGTTTGTTTACTGTCGCGGTACCCTAACCTTTTTTCGGTGATAACGGCAGGTAACGCGAACAGGCTTTTAGTGAAGGTTGTGTGTGGGATTGCACAATAGGGTTTGTTACCTTATTTATTTTGTAACCTCGTTACAGTCCCCGACACCAAAAAATAGCTTTGCGTCTCGTAGTACTGTCCACGAGTGTTTTGGAATGTGCAGTCAGACTTAGGCTAGTTACATAGAAATCGAGGAGACTGCATTTTTTGGTTTTTGTATAGAAAAAGACGAAGGGTATTACCCAGTTTTCTAAAAATTCCTTACAAAATTCAGTGTCTGACAGACTGACAAATTTCGAATTATCTTTTGACGGTGGCACGGTTAATATCTAGATTAAGTTTAGTTTGGTTTTTAGGCTTCAGCGTGGTATTTAAACCGGCCTACTGCGTGCAAACTGGATGATTAAAAGTAAAGCCTTGGCGTTAAACATCCTTTCTAAGATTTGACTAATAATCGGAACATAAAGCAATCGATTAAAAATTAATCGATTTTTTAAGCTGATAATCGATTAGTTCGATTAATCGAGAAGTAATCGGACATCACTACCTGCAACCATTGGGACATAAAGATTTCTTCCAAAAATCACTTGTGTGTATCATAAAGGTTGAAAGAGTAATGAATGACCAGCCCACAGATTATTGTATTAAATGCGTAGCGTTGTATGATTATGCGTAGCTTGACACGTTTCAATAATCTTGCTTTAACTCGCTTGTGGCCTTTAAAAGCTAACAAATAACATTAAAGCCAATGCACGTTCATCGCAAATATGACGTGCCATTCGTATGTCCTTCTCTTTTGACATGAATGGCAACAGGCATGTAGGTTAGCGCCCTCGATTCACTTCTTTTGCTCCGAGAAGGTTTTATTAATTTACTTTCACAGCTAACCGTCTGTTACATAGCAGAAAATATGGCACATACGCAAAAATTTCTGTTTTACTTGTATTAAAGTCCTTATCTTTCTACCATAGGGGTGAGAGGTCTCAAACCATCATAAAATAAATTCATGCCTCCAAAAAACCCCACATGCCAAATTTGGTTCCATTTGCTTAATTAGTTTTCGAGTTATGAGGAACTTTGTATTTTATTTGTATAGGAGCATCCCCCCCCCCTGCTAAAAAACGAATGGAGCTCAGTACACCATAGAAAAAATTCCTGCCTTCTAAAACCCCCACATGCCAAATTTGGTTCTTAGCTTGATTAATTCTCGAGTTATGAGGAAATTCGTGTATAACTTGTATGGGAGCCTTCCCCATCCCAGAGAGGGGACGGGTTTCAATTCATCATAGAAAAAAAAATTTCCTCCAAAGACCCCCACATGCCAAATTTGGTTCCAATTTGCTTGATTAGTTCGACATTTATGAGAAAATTTGTATTTCATTTGTATGGGAGACCCCCCTCTTAGAAGAGGAAGGGGTCTCAGTACACCATGAAAAAAATCGTACCTTCTAAAGCCCCCACATGCCAAATTTGGTTCCATTTGCTTGATTAGTTCTCGAGTTTTGAGGATATTTGTGTTTCATTTGTATAGGAGCCCCCCCTCTTACGCCCTCGGTAAAATTGCTCTCTTATCCACTCCATAAAATTGCTGATCATTTTATCTGTCCAACGATATATAAATTGTTCAGTTTTGTTCAGTAGTTTAGTTGTTATTAGCATTTGAAATCTTTCATTCAAACGTTACTCTTCTCTTTTCGTTTTCACAAAGTGCTGACCAGTCCCAGTATAGTAAACAAAGACGTAGTCCTACGTCAAAAATAAAATTAGTTCAACTAACCTGCTAGCCGTAATAAGATCTTGCAACTCGAAACACTAAACATTGCATTCTATAGAATTTATTACTTTTTGGGACATAAATTACATGAAATACTGAGATTTTTGCCCAAATAAAATTCGTCACTATATTTTCACTTTTTCGCCGTCGATTTTTCATCAATTTTTTCCGTCACATCACTCACGAAACTTAGCTTGAGGCACAAAAAAACTTGAATTTACTACCAGAACAGTTATTTTGTAAGATATTATAATGATTTTGTCCAATCTGTTCACCTGAATTGATAGGAAAAACTTCACTTCGTTTCGATTGCAATTCCGAATCCACGACCGTCGTTGTTGTACGTTACCAAGGAAACGGACGTATATATGGAGTGACGCCAACGTAAACATTTGAGCATGAAATTGACCAATTATTTTCGCTATTAAAATAAGGGTCGTAGTGCGTCGATATTATAATTATAAAATTCGCTGATAATAAAGTTCACCGTAAACAACATTTTATGAGAAAGAATTACTGTCGGATCTGGTTCAACTAGCTACCCGTTGTAAACCAAGTGAACGCAGTAATATATCAAACAATTGGAATATCTCTTACAAAAATTAATAGTCTTTAAAGGCTGACCCCAAAAAAATGATTTATCGAAACGATATGGCACCGGTCCAGTTCACAACTACGCCTAACTAAACTCAATCCAGGTGCCGTCCAGCTGTGCGCCAGAGCAACGAATCCTAACCAGGTTAAGAATAGGTTACACTCAAACCACTCATTTACCATATAATTGAAAAGAACCCACCACCAATTTGCAAAATATCTTAATGCATCAAGAAGATGTATATAGTTAAGAAGAGATAAATGAAGTTTAATTTTAAAATCTCTATTAAAAAAATTCTAATTACCAACTCTTCCTTTTCCTTTGTCTTGTAATTCAGCAGCTCCTGTGGCAGATGCTCGGTCAGTAGCGTACAAAGCTGCTCGCACTGACGCTTGGTGGAGCAAAATATTAGACAGGAACTACTCGGAATTACTTCCACCACCAGTCCTATAATGTGATCCGGGTCAATACGCCGCTGTTCTTCCGTGTAGCTAAATGTTTGCGTCTGCTTGCAACCGAAGGCATTCTCCAGTCGATCTGCCTTTGCGTTAATTTCCAGCAGATCACTACCGCACTTAACGTACTCTTTCAGCTCGATCGGACGGAAATCCCGACAGTAGATATCGGCCGATATGAACTTTGCGATTTCGCTCAAATTTCCAATGGTAGCACTCATGCCTACCACTTGAATAGCCGCTTCAATCGCTTGAATCTTCGTTAGCAAAACCTCCAAATGTGCCCCTCGACGTTCTTCTCCGATCATGTGCAGCTCATCGATAACCACCAAACCAATCTCCGACGCTCGCTTCGCTTCAATAAGGCTGTCCAGCAGCACGAGAGCTTTTTCGATGGTGCACACGAAAATGGACTGTTTCTTCTTTCGTTTTCGCGGCGGAATCGCTCCCTTGCCACCGCTATACTCCTCCACCAGAAAGTCCAAAGATACGGCAAATGGGGACAACGAGGCAATCTTTTCCTGGGCCAACGAAACGAACGGAACAATGAACATGGCATTCTTCTGCCGCAGCATCACCTCTCGAAACATCAGAATCTCTGCTACCAAAGTTTTACCGCCGCTGGTGGGGAGCGCATAAATCAAATTTGTTCGCTCCACAATTGCCGGCAGCCCGAGACATTCCTTTTGCCAATCTGGTAAGTAAAAAGCAATAAATATCAAATAATTTAACGGTTAGAACCACAGTTACTTACCGTACATCTCCTCAATTCCTTTGTACGTTCGTAGAAGCGACTTAACCTTGTTGGGTAGCCCGAAAAACGGTCCTTTTTCCTGGAAGTGGGATGAAACTAGCGGAGCGGACTTTCGAGCCGTCCTCTTCGGCGAATCCACTCGCTCGAAACACCCCGGTGAGTTGCGTTTCTTAAAAATACTGCTCAAAAGCGCTTTACCATCAGCAACTTTTGAAGGCGCAGGACTTTTCATCCCAACCAGGGTCACATCTTCCTCCCAGTTGATGTTGGCAACCACTTCTCTAGCCTCATCCAACGTCGTTGGTTGCGCTTCCTCCTCCAACTGAACGTTACTTATGTCAATCAGCGTACGTTCACACTCCCGATACACACTTTCGATATCCCTTCGCTGCTGACTGGAATCGAACTCCCTAGCCAGCTGGGTGTTCACCTCATCGTCCACCACATTTGCTTGGTTTTCCTCCTGCATCGATCGCTCCAAGCGAATGTACTGCGAACAGAGCAAGTTATTTTTCACTATCGAAAAGGTTTCATTCGATTTCAGCTGTGTTCCCACGTTGGTAAGTGCCATCTTGCCCATTCGGTCCACTTCCTCCATAAACAGCTGACTGCAGTTAGCATCAGGTTGCTGATAGCAGGGAAACGGTTCATCATCGTCTACTTCATTGGCTTCTACCGGCATCTTCGGGGCCTCATTGTTAATTCGGTCGATTTCCGAATCGAACAACTGCGAGTCAAAAGCAAACATATCAACGGTGGGCTCCTTTCGGGCGGTTTGAGCATTAAAAAAGTTGGGCTCAAGTCGAGACGGACCGGCAACGGCGGACAGCCGTGAAGGCGCTAAAAGCGGAACTTTTCCGTTCTGTGGAGGGAAAGTTTCCGATTGCCGAACTTGTGTTGAACATCGATCATTAGTTTGTTGTTTCAACCGAGAAATGTCCGACTCGAGAGAGTGCGACTTCTTATTAGTTTTCTTCTGGCTCATATCTAACACGAGCATGTTGTCAATATTTTTGGGCTTTTTTCTTCTTGGTGATGACACAGCAGGCGAGCGAGGACGAAGTCCTAAAATTAATAAGCAAATTTTAGAATAA
Organism: Sabethes cyaneus; assembly: GCF_943734655.1. NCBI lineage: Eukaryota > Metazoa > Arthropoda > Insecta > Diptera > Culicidae > Sabethes > Sabethes cyaneus. Next base: position 49,206,785 of record NC_071354.1, read on the forward strand.
CATTTACCGACAAATTCACTCTAGGAGAGACCATTCAAATGTTTCTTATTAACACCCTTTGTTGCAAGGGATCTGTCCGTCTGTTCAATCGCTGCTAAATCAACGGCATTTAGCAGCGTTTCGTCCATGTCCATCAGCTTCTTTTCAGCGCTATTGGTTTCTTTTGCACTGAGCTGAGGAGCATTAGTATTTCTTGGGGTTTCCAAGCGGGCAATATGTCCTGCACCGCCACGATAAGCTGCGGCATTATGCCACGGAAATCGCCTTTCGTTTTTCGGTAAACTAGGTACCTTGAACTGGTTACTCATTTTTCTGCACCTTACAACTAAATATTTATACAATTAAGTGAACTTTTCACTTCTCTCGTTTTTACATTCTAATTGAACTGCTGCGAAATAGATTTTATTACGGGAAAAGTTGGATATACACGTGAAAACGCGAAAAACGACTATCTATTCACTGAGAAAGCTTGAAAGATTGTTTTGATTTTAAACTGTGTTTACGTCTAACGGGATAAAAAAGAGAGCATGAAATCCTTTTACCAACCATGCGCGACCCGTGGCGAGTGCGTAAAGCTATTGTTCGAGGCCTTGAGGGGCAGCCAGAAATGATGCTACATGAAGCGGGAAAGTAAAGTTTATAATTTTTTAGCATTTAAGTAGCATTTAAGGCAACTTAAATGCTTATTGGCTTGCTTTTAAATTGCATTGGAAATGCTTATTGGTTACCTGGGTATAGTGATCTATAAACGTTAATTTTGAGTCTAGAATAACTCCCAAATCTCTAATTCGTTCACAATTTTCTATCATTTGATCTCCAAGGGAGATGTTGGTTATAGGTGTATTTCGTTTCCTACTGAATTTAATTAATTTACATTTGTTCACGTTTAGTTGAAGTAAGCTCTTCTTACACCAATTATAAAAAATTTGAATTTCGTTACAAAATGTGTTGACATCTGTCTCATTTTTTATTTCTAAGTATAATTTCATATCGTCGGCGTAAATAAGAATTTTTATATTCTTGAGAATGAATGAGATATCATTAACGAATAAAATAAACAATAGCGGTCCTAAATGAGACCCTTGAGGGACTCCAGAAGTGACTTGAAAGGGATTAGATGTTTTTCCTTTAAATTTAACAATTTGCTGGCGGTATGTGAGATATGATTCGATCCATATTAAAAGTTCTTGAGGCTGGTAAACGGCTGAATAATGCGTACCGTCGGTGCCTTGTGTACGTGTTGGCATAAAATAGACCCTACAGTGGTTCATAGCCTCTTATTCAGCAACTCCTATTCCTACCGCCTCGTGGTACCAGCCGGGATACGAGCAACTTTGGTGGAGATCGGGTAACCAACCCCGGTGGAAGCCAAGGTCGTATGCTGACAGGAAAGGAGGGCTCTTTCGAGCTTCGTTGGCCCTCCGGCGAAACAGGGGGTTGGTGTAGCAGGCTTTGCGAGCCGTCACCACCAAAAACACTAAAGCACGGAACGAAGAACAAATATATTCTTACTGGAACAATCGGAATAGACCCACGCGACGAAAAAGGACTATGGATTGGAAACTCGGGACGTGGAACTGCCGATCTCTCAACTTCCAAGGGAGCACTCGAGTGCTCTCCGACGTATTGAAGAGCCGCAAGTTCGACGTCGTAGCGCTGCAGGAGGTGTGCTGGAAGAGCTCAACGGTACGTACGTTCAGAGATGGACATACCATCTACCAGAGCTGCGGCAACACACACGAGCTGGGTACAGCTTTCATAGTGATGGGCGAGATGCGGAAACGGGTGATTGGGTGGTGGCCAATCAATCCTCGAATGTGCAGGTTGAGAATCAAGGGCCGATTCTTCAACATAAGCATCATCAACGTGCACAGCCCTCACCTCAGAAGTACCGATGACAACAAGGATGAATTCTACGCGCAGTTGGAGAGAGAATACGACCGCTGCCCAAAACATGATATCAAGATCGTCATCGGGGATTTCAATGCTCAGGTCGGCCAGGAGGAGGAATACAAACCGGTGATTGGAAGGTTCAGTGCACACCAACGGACCAATGAAATGGGCCTAAGACTTATCGACTTTGCCGCCTTCAAGAATATGGCCGTACGTAGTACCTTTTTCCAGCACAGAATCCACCATAGGTACACCTGGAGGTCACCAAATCAGACAGAATCACAGATCGACCACGTTTTGATCGACAGTCGGCACTTCTCAGACATTATCGACGTCAGATCCTATCGAAGCGCTAACGTTGACTCGGACCACTACCTAGTTATGGTTAAGATGCGCCCAAGACTCTCCGTTGTGAACAACATTCGGTACCGACGCCAGCCTCGGTTAGATCTCGCGCGGCTGAAGCAGCCAGACGTCGCCGCAAACTACGCGCATTCACTCGAAGCTGCGTTGCCGGAAGTGGACGAGCTGGACGAAGCCCCTCTCGAGGACTGTTGGAACACTATCAAAACAGCCATCAGCAGTGTAGCGGAGAGCTCCATCGGGCATGTGGCCCGGAATCAGCGGAACGATTGGTGTGACGATGAATGTAGGAGGGTGATGGATGAGGAGAACGCTGCGCGGGCGGCCAAGATGCGCAGTGCCACACGTCAGAACGTGGAAAGACACAAACAGAAGAAGATGCAGCGAAACCAAATCTTTCGGGAGAAAAAGCGCACCCTGGAAGAGCAGGAATATGCAGAGTTGGAGCGGCTGCCTCGTTCCCAGGAAACGTGAAAGTTCTACCAGAAACTGAACGGTTCCCGCAAAGGCTTTGTGCCGCGAGCCGAAATGTGTCGGGATAAGACTGGCAGTATTCTAACGGACGATCGTGAGGTGACGGATAGGTGGAAGCAGCACTTCGACGAACACTTGAATGGCGCCCAGGCGGAAAACCATGGCGGCGGGGAAAGCGATTTCGACGGTGCAGCAAACGGGGAAGAGGTGCCATCCCCAACGATAGGCGAAGTTAAGGAGGCCATCATGCAGCTAAAGAACAACAAGTCAGCTGGAAAAGATGGCATCGGAGCGGAGCTTATTAAAATGGGACCAGAAAAGCTGGCCGTTTGTCTGCACCGACTAATTGTTAGAATTTGGGATACGGAACAGCTACCGGAGGAGTGGAAAGATGGGGTTATCTGCCCGATCTACAAAAAGGGCGACAAGTTGGACTGTGAGAACTATCGAGCGATCACCGTTCTCAATGCCGCTTATAAAGTGCTGTCCCAAATCGTTTTCCGCCGTCTATCACCAATTGCGAATAGATTTGTGGGAACTTATCAAGCTGGCTTCGTCGAAGGTCGGTCTACAACGGATCAAATATTTACACTGCGGCAAATCCTCCAAAAGGGCAGTGAATACAGAGTTCCCACGCATCATTTATTCGTTGACTTCAAAGCCGCATATGATACCGTCGACCGGAAAGAACTATGGAAAATCATGGACGAGAACAGCTTCCCCAGGAAGCTCATCAAACTGATTAAATCTACGATGGATGGTACGCAGTGCTGTGTTCGGATTTCGGGTGGATTGTCAAGTTCATTCGAATCACACAGAGGGCTTCGTCAAGGTGATGGTCTTTCATGCCTGCTGTTCAACATAGCGCTACAAGGTGTTATGAACCAAGCGGATATCAACACGCGGGGCACGATATTCAACAAGTCAATTCGTCTGCTTTGCCGAAGACATGGATATTATCGGCAGAACATCTGTGGCGGTGGCTGAACAGTACACCAGACTAAAGCGCGAAGCAGAAAAGATTGGGTTAAAGGTAAATACGTCTAAAACAAAGTACATGCTGGCCAGCAAAACCGAGGCCGAACGACACCGCTTGGGCAGTAGTATATTGATCGACGGCGATGAGTTTGAGGTAGTCGATGAATTTGTCTACCTTGGCTCACTGGTAACGGCGGACAATGATACCAGCCGTGAGATTCGGAGGCGTATTATCAGCGGAAGTCGTGCTTACTATGGGCTCCACAAGCAATTGCGGTCGAGCAGACTAAGTCCCCGTACAAAGTGCACCTTGTACAAGACGCTTATTAGACCGGTTGTTCTCTACGGGCATGAAACATGGACAATGCTCGAGGAGGACCTGCGGGTGATCGGAGTTTTCGAACGACGAGTGCTAAGAACGATCTTCGGCGGCGTACAGGAGAACGGAGTATGGAGGCGGAGGATGAACCATGAACTCGCACAGCTCTATGGCGAACCCAGTATCCAGAAGGTAGCTAAAGCTGGATGCGATGGGCAGGGCATGTTGCAAGAATGCCGAACAACTACCCTGCAAAGATGGTGTTCGCCTCAAATCCGGTAGGAACAAGACGACCAGGAGCGCAACGAGCAAGATGGTTAGACCAGGTGGAGCGAGATCTGGCGGAGAGTACTCGGTGTCCGAGGAATTGGAGAGCGGTAGCCCTCAACCGAGTTACATGGAGAAATTTTGTTCAACAGGCTTTGTCTTAAGACGGCAAGCCATCTAAGTAAGTAAGTATTAAAAGTTCTTGATGTATACCTATTTTTTGCAATTTGAAGAGAAGCATTGGTATATCAATACGATCAAAGGCTTTACTAAAGTCGGTATATAAGGCTTCAACGTAGTTTCCATTATCCATTGCGTTAAGCGAAAAGTTAACAAACTCGAGTAAATTTGTTGTGGTTGAGCGTCCTTTGTAGAAACCATGTTGTGTATGAGTAATTCTATTTTTTATTTGCGAGAATACCTTCTTACTGACAATTGCTTCAAAAAGTTTTGGAATACAAGAGATAATTGCAATACCCCTATAATTACGGATATCAGATTTCTTACCAGCTTTGAACACAGGCACTAAGAAAGGTCTTTTCCAGATGCTTGGGAAAATTCCAGATTGAAGGGACATATTAAAAAGCCAGAATAGTGGAGTAGCTAGCTCTGTTGCTAGTTTTCTTATGAATGCTGGAGGTAAACCCTCTAACCCCTTAAACACCCTTAAAGTAGACTAATCTCAAGTTTTTAGTCTAGACCTTGAAATGCGGTCATACATATATATTAATATTTTTCGAAACGATGGCTCTACAATTGATGAAGGGACGGTAGGGGAAAGAAATGAAAATTTTTGGTGAAGGAGGGGAAGAGCGGAAAGGAAGGGGGGGTATTGGTAGCTATGCTTGACAAGTAGTCATTTTGACTCCTACCTTTTGTCCAATGCTGGAAGGTGTATGAGTCGAACCAAGCTATAATCTGAGATTATAACCGGATTCGAACCCACACAACCCGCTAGGGCATGTGGTTCGCTGGTACTTGTACCTTTGAACCATAGAGGCGCTGGACAAAAGGAGACTGCAAAATCCACTTATCAAGAAAGCGACGCGTTTGGTTGGGTTATCGACACATATTGTGCCAGAAGCTTTGATCACCTTAAACCAACCCGTAAACAGCCATTGCTCTTGCAATTCAGTTACCGTTGTCATTTGGGTAGTCCTGCAATTGTCCTGTACTCTTACACCCGGCTGCGAAGTCTGTCGTATAAGAACAGAAGGTCAAGTTTTTAAATTGGACTGTAGCACCTGGGCTTTACTGTGCTTTGTAGCAAGCAAAAAATCAGAGGGGTTGTGTACAAGACACGACCGCATATATAGGTGACGCAGGACTACGTAAGTCTCTTTGTAGTGATAGTAGCATGTATTCATGTTTGTAATCATTCGATTGTTCATGTATACATGCTATATGCAACATATATACATGCTACATGCGTTGTATGTAACATTTATCAAAGTAGTAACATTGCATACGTTCAATTCTCAAAAGATTGCGCATTTGAAAACAATTTAACAAAATCAAGAACACAAACTATTACTTTCCTGCTACCTTACTGAAATTAAAGATTGTTTTTATTATCCATGGTTTCCCACGTTGAAGGGATTTTACCAATTCAATCCTATTTTATCAACAACACATCTTTTCACTACAATTCTAATGAAACAGCAAGCATGCGTATTCATACAGAGTCGTATTATAACTGAACACTACAGCTGTAGTACATTTTTCCAACACAGATATCAAATTCGCCGACGTTTAATCGTCTCGCAGTAAAGAATTTGCGATCTGTTGGGACAACGAACTTGTGTCATTCTTTCTGGCACACTTCCCTAACACAGACATCAAATTGGACTAGGTTTAATCGCGTTCATAAGAAATCTGTTGGTACGAGGGGGCTTTGTCAGTCTTTCTGGCATACTTCCCAAGCAAGGACATCAAAATGGTCTAGGTTTAACCGCGGTGTTGAGAAATCTTGTTGAAATTAGGAAACTTTGTCACTTGTTTTGGTTTACTTCCCAAGCACAGATATCAAATTGGTATAGGTTTAGATCATCGTAAAGAATCTTCCAACCAATCACAATGCGAGAATTCTGGTAAAACATAGGTTCATTATTTTCAATTTTTCAATAGTTCAACATCAAGAATCCATACTGTTCTTCGTTTGGGTCAATTCTTAGAAGATGTTCCGAACGATTGGTGTAAGAATATTGAAAATCGATCGGAAAACCGCTGAGCTATTAGCGCTCAAAACCTTTCATTTTTCGTGACGCTCGCATTTTTAGATTTTTTGGAATGACACCCTATCTCAAAACTTGCCGTAAGACGTAGTCCTACGTCAAAACAAGATCGAAAGTGAAGCTTTCTAAGTATAAATAAAAGTGGAAAATTTCAGTGATCAGCTCTGAAGCTGAGTAGCGAATGAATGACGATAATGGCACACGGAAAATGCAAGGAAATTTTTTAGCTTACATGTTTTGGTTAAATTTACTATTTAGCGATTGTAAAACAATCTTTTCAAGAAAGCCATAAAATTGCTGCATCTTTTATGAATCTAATGGTACGCGAACCATCAAAATCCGTTCTAAATTGGAAGAGCTATCAGCGTTCAAAATCTTTCATTCTTTCGCGACGCTGGCTTGAACCCAAATTTTGGACTGACACCCTACGGTAAGACGTAGTTTTACGTCAAAAATAGTCTCCAAGCACGACAACCAACACAACGAGCAGGACAGAGACGTCGAGTGGTAGTGGTAGGCGAGAGATTGACGTGTACTGCTGTTGCTACTACAACGAGACAGGTACTACAAGCGTCCTACTAACCTACTTACGGTTACCATTATCAATTCTGCTCATCGATGCGATGGATACATAGCTTTGTTCGTCGATGTTCTTCGTACTCAAGGGGGTTAATGATTGTTGTTTAGTTTTCGACCTTAGGGGGTCAAACCAATATATTCTTCGTAGCCCATATGCGATTCCCAGCTTGGTTAGTATCCTTGTTAAACTAGACGGAACTAAATGGTTCTCCATTATGGATTTATCAAGCGCATTCTTCCATACTAAGCTGCACGCACTCACAACTTTTGACAAATTTTATGACGGAATTTGGTATGTTTCGATGTACACGACTTCCCTTTGCTCTGTGCAATTCTCCAGATATCTTCCATATGGAGGAGTCTGCAATTACCTAGACAGTATCCTGATTTTTGGGAAAACGAAGAAGAAATACGACAAGAATCTCAGAAAGCATCAATTAGACTAAAGGATCACAATGTGAAAATTAACAAATCTAGGTACATTTACTGCAGTCGAACAGTAAAGTTCTTAGGGTTCGAACTCAATGCTAGATTAGATTGAAGATTGAGCAGGAAAAACTAAGCGCAATAAAAAGTTTCAGACACCCACGTCTTGTGCAGTAGTGATAAGCTTTCTTGGTTCATTCACCTTCGTTGACAAGTAAAAAAAGAAAATAGCCTTCAAGTGCTACCACGAACGCGACAGGATGCTATATTAAAAGACATCGAATATGTTCCGAAAAGTTTACGAGATATTTTAGAGTATGTCGAATATTTCCGATGCGAAAATAACGGCTATTAAGCAAGATGCGAAAACTGCATTTGCCAACAAAATAAGCCTTGCTATACAAGAGAACATGAAAAAGTTCGAGTCTCCTTCAGAATTCCATTTTTTATCAGGAGATAGAGCCATGATGAAATTGATTGCAGGAGCATTCGAAAAACGAGGATTTGAATATTACTTGCAGAAAAATGCAGTTCCCCTACTAAACAAAAAGTTTTGTGCTGGTCCGATGTTGACGTTCCGTTTTACAGGAAAATATAACACAACAATAATTTTTATTATTATTTATGTTCTTATGCAGATTATTTGAATATGTTCCAAGAAGAAGAGTAACAGAAGTTAATTTCATCCTTGAACGGCATAGAAATGTCTAGAAAATATTCCCGAGTCTAAACAGCGCGCCAAAATCTAATGTTTGTTCTGTAATGTGAATAATTAATTTAATAAATCACCTGTCAACAGGAAACGACTGGATGCTGGAAAATAACAAATTTTGTTTCTCAGCTTAAAGACGTTCACTAAGTAGATAATGGTGGTGAGTTTGTGCACAAACATGATACTATTATCACTCCTTCGAGATCTTGAAGGGCAGTCAGGAACGATGTCACATGGTGTGGGAAAGTAAAGTTTTAACTTTTTATCCCACATTTTGCACATTACTGGACACCGCAGTCTAAAGGCTCAAACATCATGCATACGGATTTTACTACGTTGCGGATATTTGACAGCAAACCCATGGAAAAACTGTCAAATTGCCGCAACGTAGTAAAATCCGTATGCATTGTGTCTGGGCCTTAAGAATGCGGATGGCACAAAAGTGCAACATAGTGACATTGCTGTAGTAAGAAAGAGAAAGAGCAACAACGACAATGTTGCTGCTTTGTTTTGTCATATATATTGGCTAAATTAATCTGAATTAATCCAGGTACAGCTATAAAGCACAATATTATATTTCCGATATTTCAGATAAAGCGCAAGAAAGAGTAGCTCTGAAAATTGGAACCAACAAACTGGAGCAAATTATACACAAAAGCATTATCAATCGTGCTATTGCTGGAAAGATAGCCAATCTAAACAAAGCGATCAGATCCGCTGTAGCGACCAAATACAATAAACAAGGTTTTTTTTACGTATCACGATTAACCTAGACTAATTCGACGTCTGTGTCAGGGAAGTTAGCCAGAAAAAATGATAAATTCTTTTCGTCTCAACAAAATTTCGCTAGTTGGGTGTTTGCTAGTTGGGCCTTGCTCCAAAGCAAAGCAAAGCAAAGCCTAGGTGCTACATTCCGTTATCGAAACTTGACCTTCTGTTTTTATATGACAGACTTTGCAGCCAGCTGTTAGAGTACAGGACAATTGCAGGGCCAGTTGCTACAATCCTATTGATTTCAACAGTCTCTTCCAGTCGGGCCTTGCTCCAACTGAATTAAAAAGTATTTAAATGTCCAAATTCTATTGAATTTTCGAGTTTAGAAATTTCTATCAACTGTCAAACGGCCCAATTAGCGAATCACGATTCGATAGTTAGAGCGCAGTCGTGACTCATACTCAATTAACAAATTCGCGCGGTTATTGTGTTATCTACTTTTTCGTATGAGACTTCAGTTTTGAATCGATTTTAGTGACCGACCAACTATATTGATCGAAAAGAAAGAGTAGTTGTGTGCCTGTTAGATATGATTTACTCTCAGGACATCAACTTCGTCTTGATTGTTTGGAGAAAAATAGTCTGGACGGGTTGGCTTGCTTATTACTGACTGCAAGGAAATTTGCACCATCCAAAGTGCGCAATCGCTCATAAAAGTGTTATTTTATAGTAAATCGTTTCGGTATCTTTGGCACACTTTTTCGTTATATTTCAAGCAGTAAGTGCGCCGAAGAAACCGAAATGATTTAAGCTAATATAGTACTTTTATGGGCAATTGCGCATTTATTGATTGGACAATTTTCTTGGCAATTAGCAATATTTTGACGTAGGACTACGTATTTCAGGAAGGTAGCTAGTATAGGGGGTAATTCCAAAAAATCTTTCTCGAAAAGTGTCAAGTTTTGAACGCTAATAGCTTAGTGGTTTCCCGATCGATTTTCAATATTCTTACACCAATCGGTTGAAAAATCTCATAAGAATTGGCCCAAATGAAGAAAAGTGTGGATTCTTGATGTTGAACTATTGAAAAATTGAAAATAATGAACCTATGTTTTACCAGAATTCTCGCTTCGTGATTGGTTGTTGGAAATGATGTCTCGTGTAACTTTTCAAAAGGACCTAAGTAACATGGAGAGACTCTCTTTGGCGTCCCTCTCTTCTGAGAGTTACGGTGACATAAATGCATTCCAACAAAAAATATCCTCACGTTTAGCTAGATAGTGACGCTAGCAACCAATTTATGCAAAGCTGGTGTTTTAAAATGCATTTGTATTGCCGTGGGAGGTGAAAGAGATTGTTACTTAGCTCCTTTTGAAAAGTTACGCGAGATGTCATCAAAGTAGAAACGCATTTTCACGCTTCGGCTTATAATTCAGTCACTTTTCAATTGATTTCCAAGATATTTACACCAATTGATCGGTAAATCAATTTGGAAAATATAGAAAACCATTGATTTTCAAAGCGCGCCATTGAATTGAATTATTTTCATATTTTTGCCTTCCCTCGTCAGTGCATCCCTAGCACAGATGACAGAAATATATACAATATGAGCTATGGGTTATGCTTCCTTATGATTGTATTCAATTTACGCCCTATAGAATCCGATCGAAAATTGTTGAGCTTCAGCTGTTGCTGCTTCCCCGGATAAGGCATCAAAGACATCCAAATTCGCCAAGCGAGACGCTAACAAACCGAAGAATCCATCGACTCATCCGCCAGTAAACGATATGGTTTTGGCTGCTATGCCTGTTACTACGCACGGCATCATCATAGAGGTGGGCAAAACGGCTCTTTTGTGTGAGCGGCTCCGAACCGTTCATTTGCTGCTACGAACCGATTCAAATGAGCGGCTCATGGCTCACAGTTCGCTGTTCGGCAGGTTGACAGTTCGGTAAATTACGATTCCCGAACCAAACTTCATGTCGCCTTCGGGTGCGTTTGAGGAACCGTGGTTCTTTTTTTTTTGTGAACCGGTTCATTTGAACGACTCGTGAGCCGTTCGCCCATCTCTACATCATCATTCGGTCAGCGGCTTTCGTTGGCGACACATCGGTCAGCCGTAGAGATGATCGGGTATGAAAATTTGAATACCCGAACCCGACCCGTACCCGATTAAGAAAAAAAAAAATAAAAACCTGTGCCCGACCCGAACCCGCAAGTTTATTTTTTTTTTGATACCCGAACCTGACCGCAACCCGTCGGGCACGGGTACGGGTCCGGATACCCGCCAATCTTTAGTGTTAAATGAGGTCAATAGATACCCGACCCGACCCGTACCCGGTTTCAAAACCAAAAATTAAGAGCCCGTACCCGACCCGAACCCGCAAATTATTTTTTTTTTCAATACCCGAACCCGTCCCGTACCCGGCGGGTACGGGTACGGGTGCGGGTTTCGGGTAAATTTTCCGCTACCCAACCATCTCTAACCAGCAGCTCGTATTCATCCGTTGCTGAGGAAAGGAAAGTATGCTGAGCGTGTGTTGGAGCTGGAGTACTTCTTTCGCTGCCGTGAAGGAATATCTGGCTGCTGAAGTTCTGGAATTGGTAGGAAATATGCTGCTCGCGACAACGAAACGATCAGAATTATTGTCACTTGCAGCTGGCCATCCGCAACAACGAAGAGTTGAACAAATTGCTGTCCGGTGTCACCACTGCTCAGAGAAGTGTTTTTCCGAACATCCGAGCTGTTTTGTTGCTGCCCAAAAATACGGAAAAGAAGGCTTAAATTTCCAACATATCACATCGACAAAATGATCTTTTAAGGACGAAACATAATGTTCATGAAGATTTGTGGAATTTTCACTCACTGATTTTAATTCTATTTAATTAGATTGATTCTAATTGTTCGCTTTTTAAGAAATAATTTTAACCGATCACCTCTCGCGCTTCTGTTCGCTTGTTGCTGCTGGTTGAGTTGGCTGTCTCGGAGTCGGAAGGTACCACAGCAGCCAACAAATATACCAGCTCCAAGTAAATGTGTTCGGTCAAGCGTTAAAATGCATAAAACCATGGGTTTAATAAAATGAAATAGTTTTAGTGACATCTTTTGCATCTTCATATAAGAATTTGTTCGTTCTTCAAAGAACGGTTTTCGGTAATTGATGAAACCTAGGAAACTTGGAACTTAGGGCTTTTCGCTCGATTTTCTTTAGCAACACAAATTTATCCATCACCAATGCTATAGTAATAATACGTAGTAATAATTGGCAGCAAAAGGCGAACGGCTACTGGTAACTTTGCTCTTTTGTTCAAACTGAAATTGAAATGCTCCATTTTATTTAACGTAGATGATAGAATGAAGGACCATGAAAAATAGGTGTAACCGATTCTTATAGCTTGCTCTGGTACATAACACGAGGTAAACCGGCGAACAGTATTATTCAAACGCTAGCTGAGCTACTGCCAACATAGTCACGCTCAACTCGTGCACGTCTGCAGTTCCCGGTCGGTCATGTTCATCGGCTGCTAAGGAAAGGAAAGTATGCTGAGCGTGTGTTGGAGCTGGAGCACTCGTTTCGCTGCCGTGATGAAATATCTGACTGCTGAAGTTCTGGAATAGGCAGGAAATATGCTGCTCGCGACAACAAAACGACAAGAATCATCCCACGTCACTATTAGCTGGCCACTTGGAGTGATATTTCAACGTGATTCAGGACCATACAGGAACGGCTTCGTTGATCGCACAGCTGCTGAGGCTTTCCGGTTGGTCCATTGCAACAAGCTGTGCCTGGTTAGCGGTTATCGGTACTCCAATTTACCGAACAGAGAATTACGTTTAATGCGTTAGTGCAAGTTTATTGCAAGCTGGACTTATGATAATCAAATAATCGGTCCTTTCAAGGGCCACACAACGATTAAAGAGTTTATTATATTTTCTTGCCCAGTTAATACCATAATTAACACAGTCAACGAGGGAAAAGTTGAATTTTTCGCCGTTGCGAACGACCAACAAATGACAGAAATAAGTTTTCTGGTCACGGGCGACATTTTCTGCGACTTCCAAAACATCTGCAGGTTGTAAATGTTTTATTATCAGAGTTCTTTTGTAAGCCGCAAAAAAGTTGCGCAAAATTTTCAACTTTTTGAAAACTCGCGCGTAACGTCTACCGATTATCAGAGGAAAAGCACCATTCAACGTAGAAACAGATCATAAAAATTTACCTACTGTTTGGTTTAGTTTTTTTTTTTTTTTTTTTTTTTTTTTTTGTATGCCAGAAGGGCATTGGGTTAAAAGGCCACTGCGACAGTCTTAATGATCGTCTTTTGTGGCAGGCCCCGATTGCTGTACACAGTTTACGGATCGCTCATACCCATTGATGGAGTTGAGCGGAATAGTTGTAATCCTGTGCCCCAATTCGGTACTACATGGTTTATAAAGCCAATGACCGTTTTGGGATTTAGGCTCCATACCTGATATGGAGTAAGAAGGAAACTTCCTAAGAAGTTGTGCCTTGATAATGCAAGAGCTCCGCAATAGCAGAGCAGATGCGCTGAACTTTCAGGTTCAGAGTTACAAAAGCGGCAGGTGTCAGATGATACCTTGCCGATATTCTTTAAATGATAAAGAGCGGGGCTGTGTCCTGTTAGGAGTCCCGTGATCGTGCGTAGTTCACTACGAGTTAAATGGAGTAGTTTTTTAGCTACTGCAGGGTTTGGGTAGATAAACTGTTTAGCTTGTCTACAACCCTGTGTTTGATTCCAACGGGATGCTATTTCTAGCTTTTCCCATGTCATCAGTTCGCCTTTCACGGCGGATGTGGAGGTGCCCAGAAACGGTTCAGGACCAATAAATTGCTGAGCTGATCCTTGTCTTGCTAGGTTGTCAGCAAATTCATTGCCCTCGATTCCGCAGTGACCGGGCACCCAAAGTAATAAAACTTTGTTTTGGCGGGAGAGTTCCCTCAATGCTGTGCTGCACTCCCAAACTAATTTGGACACGCATTTGGCGGACTTGAGAGCCAGTAGTGCTGCTTGGCTGTCCGTGAAGATACCGATTTTCGCATGCCTGTACTTTCGTTTCAAGCATATTGTCGCACAGATGTATATGGCATATACTTCTGCTTGAAAAACGGTGGGCCACTTTCCTAATGAGATAGTTTCCCTGATGCCGGGTCCGTAGACTCCGGAGCCTGTGCAGGCCCCCATTTTTGAACCATCTGTAAAAAAACAGATAGTTCCAGATGGAAGATGTGGCCCTCCATTATTCCACATTGAGCGATCTGTTTCAATCACCTCATATGGAACGTCCATATTGGGCCTGGCTTCCATGCAGTCAGAGACTGAAGTTACTAAGGGTGTCAGATTGAATTCCCGAAGTATGCGAAGATGACCGATTTGGTCACCTTCGAGTATGGTTTTACTCCTTTGCAACCGTAGTGCGCCTAGCTCTGCTTCCTTCTTCACATGAAGATGCAAAGGCAGTAAGCATAGCATTGCCTCCATGGCTGCAGTAGGTGTTGTACGCATGGCACTGGTAACTGTAAGACAGGCCAGGCGCTGAACTTTGTTTAGTTTGGCTTGGGCTGTCACCTCATTCACCTTTGGCCACCATACGACTGCAGCATAGGTTATCCTAGGCCGTGCAATAGTAGTATATGACCAGAAGGCTAGTTGAGGTTTCAATCCCCAGGTTTTGCCAAACAGTGACCTGCATGCCCAGATAGCCGAAGTTGCTTTCTTAACAGCATAATCTAGGTGGGCAGCCCAGTTCAGTTTTTTATCGAGAATTATTCCGAGGTGTTTGACTTCATTACTGAAGCCCAGTCTGACACCATTCAGTATAGGCGGAGTAATGGTATGTTTCCTTCGCCTAGTGAATGGTATAACGACTGTTTTGGTGGGATTTACATTAAGTCCCTCTTGTGAGCACCATAACATGGTGGTGTTTAGAGCTCCTTGCAAGCGACTTGACAGTACTGCGTCAAACTTTCCTCTGACGATAAGTACAACGTCGTCGGCGTAAGCAATGGTCTCATAACCAAGCTGTGACAGCTTGTGAAGGAGTGCGTCGGCCACCAGTGACCAGAGCAGGGGGGAGAGAACTCCTCCCTGTGGACATCCTTTGATCACCGAAATCGTGACCGACGTATCTCCCAATGATGCTGTAATTTGTCTGCTCGAGAGCATTGCTTGAATCCAGCTCATTGTAGTGTGGTCGATTCTCTTTTGACAGAGAGCCGTATTAATTGACGCAAAGGACGTGTTATCGAAAGCGCCTTCAATATCAAGAAAAGCACAAAGTGCCGTCTCTTGATATTTGAGCGATTTCTCAATTAACGTCACTAAGCAGTGCAGTGCGGTTTCCGTAGATTTACCGTGTTGGTATGCATGTTGATTTACATGTAACGGAGAGTTTTTTAAAAACTCATTGCGGATATAGTTATCCGTGATTTTCTCCATCAGCTTAAGAAGCGTTGAAGTCAGACTTATCGGTCTGAAAGCCTTAGGCATGGTTTTGTCTTTTTTGCCAGCCTTAGGTATGAACACAACCCTTACTTTCCGCCAATTCTCTGGGATATACCCCAAAGTGAAACTGGCTCGAAAGAGGTTGATGAGCTCGGACATTATAACACCGTCCGTTTTTTGTAAGAAAATGGGTAGAATACCATCCGGACCTGGAGATTTCATTGGTTCAAAAGAGCTGAGTGCCCAATTGATCGAGGCCTCCGTAAACAATCGGCGTGCAAGTAGAACCGAATCATTTGGCACATTGTGTAATGACCCATTCCACTGTTGCCCGCCTATGTTTTGCCCAGTGGTCACTGTCGAACCAGGGAAGTGCGTGTTCATCAGAACTTCCAGAGTTTCCCTGGTGGTAACAGTGAGACTCCCATCCTCTTTTTTCAATTGCCCTAGACCATTGCAATGGTCCTTGGACATCGCTTTCTGCAGACGCGTAGCCTCTGGCAGAGTTTGAATGCTTTCGCAAAATTTAACTCGAGATTTCCTTTTGGCTTTGCGTAGCTCAGCGTTGTATTTGGTGAGGGAAGCTCTGTAGTCTTCCCAGTTAGACGTGATTTTGGCCCTGTTGAACAGACGCCTTGCCTTCCGACGGAGATTGCTAAGCGTCTCATTCCACCAGGGCACATCACGGCAAACTGTTCGCGTGTTTACGGGACAGTTTGTGTTATACGCGTCTGTGATCCTACATTGCAGGTCACTAGCGGCGATATCCAGCTCAACTGGAGTTCGTATATTATTGTGACAGGAATTACGTGAGGCAATCAGATGATCCCTAAAGGAACTCCAATTGGTTTTTCTCGGATTCCTGAATTGTTCTCTCTTTAGAGGATTAGCCTCGATGTCGAAAATGATGTCTGTGGTCTGATAAACTTGGTTCATCAGAGACATGCCAGTTTTTGACTTTCTCAGCTATAGAGGCGCTACATAGAGTAAGGTCTAGGACCTCTTGTCTGATAGCGTTTATAAAGGTGGGGTCATTCCCTACATTGATTACATTGACATCGTTAGAAGTAAGATATTCAAGTAGGTACTCACCCCTGTTGTTTGTGTCCGAGCTGCCCCATATCGTGTGGTGCGCATTTGCGTCGCAGCCTATCACGTACGGCTTGTTGACTGCTTTGCAGTACCGCACAAGTTCAGCAACCTCGGGCGGTGGTATTTCGTCCTTGTCCCCTGGAAAGTAGGCGGACGCAACGACTATCTCCTGCTTCCCTCTAGTCGTCGGGACTACCACCGTAATGGCAACGACGTCGCGTTGGATGAATTCTGTAATTGGAGAAAATGTTATTCTCTTATTTAACAGAATGGCAGTCCTAGGCTTGGACTGTGTATTACAATAGATCAACTTACCATTAGCGCCGGATAGACCGAGGATCGTGGTATCGTTGATCCATGGCTCCTGGATCAGAGCAGCACTCAGCTGCTCTTTGGTAAACCTCCGGCATAGGACACTAGACGCGCCCTTGGCATGGTGGAGGTTCACCTGAATGCAGCGAAAGCTGCTCATTTGGAGGCAGGATTGCCGTTTTCAGCTTGATCCAGTACTGGATCGAGCCTTGGCGAACGGGTACCAGCAGCGTTTTCGCTGAGTTGAGCGGCTGGGTCGCTCACACCGGCAGGCTTCGGTTGCCGCAGGCGACAGGCCACAGATGTCCGACCCGCACTTAACGGCGGATTGAGCCTCTGAGGTCTGCTATCGACTGGTGATTGCTGCGTACGCCTCTTGCGAGGTTTTCGCGGCGCTCGCCTAGTCTTCGCAGGATTGCATTGTTTAGGTGGCGGCGGGGCACTTCCAGTGGGAAGTTCCGCACTTTCCACCCTCAACGTTGCAGGATTGCATTGTCTTGGTGGTGGCGGGGCGCTCCCAGAAGGGAGTTCCGCTCGTACCTTCCTCGACTTTGCAGCAGAGACTGTTGCGCCTGTGTTGATCAGACCTCTACCAACCTGTCGCATGCGTGCTTTGCCAAACATAAAATTTAGCGTAAAGCGCTGCTCAGTGATCTGACTTGCCGACTTTTGGTCAACCTCCATTAACAGTTCCACGGTATTTCCACGCACAATGCGACGGCGTATCTGCCACGCTTGCGTTGAAAAGCCGTCGTTCTGATTCTGGAGGAATCTCAGGATTTTCTCGTCCGTGGTACCGACACTGTCCTGGAAGTACCCTATGAAGGTGTGAGCCTTCGGCAGGTCCTTCGTGTCGTAGGCCCGTAGTTGTGCTCCTTCCCACGGGACGAGAGTAGATGCCGTTTGCTCCAGCCATTTGACCGTGTTCTGGTCAGAGCAAGCCAGTATCAAGTAGCCGTTCTTGAACTGGCAGCTCCTGAACTTGGGTCTAATGGCTGGAGTCTCCTGGTCAGCTATTTGATCCAGAAGAACGGCGCGGACAGTCTGGAGCTGATCCGTAGTGAGCAGGGAAACGGGATAATCAGCCGTAGTTATGGCTACACTGAAAGCATCCACCATTTCCCTGTAGGTGCACCCCGAGGATGGTTTTGGTGCCGAAGGACCCGCGCAGGCTCGACTGCGTGGTCTCTTTTTAGTGGGACCTTTGCTGCTGATGTTCGGCGACGCCGTATCAGCGGATCGTTGCCTTTTGGTAACGACAAGGTCCCGCTGGCTAGGCTGGCCGGCCGGCAGAAGGGCAAGTTCCTCCGCTTCGTCCTTTGAGTAGCCCTTGCTCCGATACCACTTCTGCCGTCGCCGTTGCGCTTTGGAGAGACGCTTGGCTACAACTCCGGAAGTCCCAGGTTGCCCCTTGACTTCAGGTAGCGTCACCGGATCGGGAAGGTTATCCGCGTCGCTCTCCGCATTCCCTGATGGTGAATTCAGGATCAGAGATGAAGCCGAGAGTCCTCCTTCCAGCGACATGCTGTCGAGGTTAAAGTCCTCTTCCATCCCTGTATCCATTACTTCGCCAGTATTGTCCGTGCCGATCGGACTGCGCACTTCCGGTCTACCGTCGTGCGCCACCTCTACACCTACTCCGGTGTTTATCACCAACTCTTGGGGGTCGTTGGTTGCCCCATCAATTATTGTTTCAAGGTTATCCATGGCGATGGTTGTACTCTGCTGGGGAGAAAATCAACGGTTCTTTACCAGCTTGAAACAGAGGGAGCAATATACTGCACAGGGTGCTCTGGTACCATGCAGGCTCCGTTCGACCTTGGGAAACTTTATTAGACCCCCCCAAGCATTCATCCCTAGGCACGGGTCGCGTTATACCGAGGATTGGGGTCCTCCTCCGCACTTTGCTCAGAATGTAGCATGCTCCTTGACTACTTGCTACATTGAGAGCAAAAGATTTTTACAAGATTTGCCGCGGAAGAGACTCGATGTGCAGTTCCGGATGGATCCACCATAAACTTACCATGGAGCCATCCGGAGCTGCACACCGAGCGACAAATCTCAACACTCCTCCTTTATCCTGGCTTGTGACAGACAGCTCGGGTCCCGATCCAATTTCCCCATCACTTGTTCACTCTTTTTAGGGAGCCACCCGTGGCGGTTCATCAGCGAAGGTCCGTCACTGGCGGAGAGTTGGTTTAGTTACTGACTTGGTTTCGTTTTAATAAAATAGATTCAATCAATTCATGGATATAACTCCAAAATCGGTTGAGGATTGAATGTATACAATATTACTATTTTGATATACGTTACGTATGTAGCTTGTATACATAAAGAATCGTATTATTACATACATGGATACATCCTACTATCGCTACAAAGAGACTTACATGGTCCTACGTCACCTATGCGGTCGTGTCTTGTGCACAACCCCTCTGATTTTTTTCCGGGAAGTCACAACTCTGTAAAATTCTCTAAAACAATTTTTGCTGCTGCTGCTACATCGAAGTGATATTTTCAGCTGAAATAAAATTCAATTTTATCTTCAATTATTACTTGATGTTGAATGCCACCAAGGCTGGTTGAAGGAGGATATTCACATTTATCTTGAAAAATATTCACATTTATCCAGAAACGAACGAAGATCGGAACCTTACGAGCGGTTTCCGTAGCTCATCTGCTCACTGTTTCAGTGAGCCAAGCTGGAGGTGATAGATTCTCATGAGCATACACATGCCAGAAATGTAATCTGCATTAGTCCTTGCTCTAATGATCTGACATAAAGGAATACTTCATCGAGTAAAACATGTTATCAATACAATACAATATAAGGTAAACATAGACCTACGTCACCCTTTCGTACAACCCTTAGAGCTGTATCCAACTTTCCACGTGCGATAATGGCGGATATTGAGCACAAGTGGGCACAATCTTTTGACATTCATTGCAGGAGCGTCGAGTTCGCCCTGACGAAGTTACTTGTATCCATAGTAACTTCGTTATCGCATAGCTGCTGAGGTTTTCCGGTTGGTCCGTTGCAACAAACCGTGCCTGGTTTGCGGTTAGATGATTGTTAGAATTATTTAAAAAAAAAATAACAGAAAAAAAACAGAAGAAAGGATTCTTGGTAAGGATATTATCAGTCTTTTTAAGGCTGATGATGTAATAAAACGATTTGTTTACAATTTGCTGGTTGAGCCCCAATCGCGAATCACTGCGGAATTCCACTTAAGAGGAAATGAGCAGTCGTAAACTTTTCTTCGAAAAGATCAATTTCCGAAGCAGTTTTTGTGCCCGAAACAGGGGTTCTGTTTTTAGAAATGTATTCTTCTTGCCAATCTAAACACTGGGAACATATTTCCATGAACTGAATTTTTGTTTCAAAAAATAAAACTGCTTTTAAAATTTACTGAATCAATGACGACTCATTCTTCCTTAAACTATAGCTTAAACTTACACACTTTCTGTTCGAAACGCAGGCTTTGCCCGAGGGCTTCGCATTTTGTTTTGCTACCTTCGACCAAATCACTCTTTATTCCAGATTGGTACAGTTCGGTACTTGCCGCAAGTGGCGCACCAATCAATGAAACGAAAACATGCGTCGGAGTTCCCTTTTTGGCGCGTAAATTGGAACCGCTGTACCGGTTGATGCAATTCCTTGCCATGATCCATGGTGCTGGTAGGCTTTCGCGCTGCAATTGATGTGATGTTTTCGATGTTTTAAATCAGATGTAAGGCTATCTAAAACCTTCTCAATACTACAAACAAAGGTTGTATACTGGGAATTACAATAGAATTGAACTTCGATTCCTTCGATTAGATACCAAATTTAACAGATGTGATCAACTCCAAAGCTTTTCAAAAATTATAATACCTTAATTGAGCTTTTGTTTCAAAGTTTATTTTTTGCTCGCAAATAAGAGCTTTGGCACATGAACAAATTTTCGGTTACAAATAAAGTTCACGGTTGATAAAATATTATCAAAGTATTCATGTAATGATTATGATTGGATTGAATTGGCTGCCACTTCAGAATTATAATCAATCCAGACTTCAGACAATACAGACCCTAGAGAGGTGATAAAGCTCATTTTGGGCATATCGTTAGGGCCTATCATAGGCTGCTCAGTCAGAGGGACCAGTCACTGCCGTTTCAAATCATTCCTGGCCTGGGAAAAAGGGTATTTTTAGTAGTATGTATTAGATTCTGTATGCTTTTTCCAGAAGAACCACGTCTATTTGCATCCAAATATTAAACGTTTTCTAAGCCCAAACATATTTTGTAGAGCGTTTCTGGGGACGCCCGTAAGGGCAGTGAACACCAAGGGGAATCCGGCACTGATTCTCAAAGAGGGACCGTTCACCATCAGTAACATACATTCGTGTTAGAGTGTTGTTTTAAAATTTTATTTTCCTCAAAATAAAAGAAAAACCGTTTTTGACACAAGAGTTTATCGCTTACCTAGAACTTATTTACACGTTTGGCTTCCGCGGAAGCCTGGCGAAATACAGAAGGACACGAACGAGTACAGCGAACTTTTCCCATATTGTTCCAAAACAGTAAAACTTAAATAGGATTTTTCCTTTTTTCCTTTAACGTTACAGTGTTCGGCAATTATTTTACTTTTTATTTAAATTTCGTGTATAAATTAATATAAACTTCTCTTATTTAAGACTAGATTAACGATTAATGGATATAAAGAGTAAACGCAAAATAGTCGCAAAAAGTGCGAGAAAAGGATCGATTCGTCCAATAAAAACTATATAAACACAAAGCCTAAACTCGTCCCCAAAATCGTCGACTTTTGCAATCGTTTTTAAGTAGCACTTGTTCGTTTAATGCAGGCAATTGTCGTGTGTTTGTGTGTGTATGTGTGTACAGAGCACCGACTAACAGGAGCGTAGGATTATTTACAGGTTCGCTTTCTGTTTTATGTTTCACTAAATTCTAAAGGCTAATTCACAAAAAATCCATTTCATTTGTACAATTTCAATTAATTTTAATGAGATCGAATGCTGGTCCGTCTGTTTTGGTTAAAATTGATCCCTCCCACCCCCACCTACCGGTGCATTCGGCTGCGCGGTAAATCTAAGTAAATCTTTGGCAGAATTATTCTCTAGTTTTTTCGCTTTGTTTTTTTTACTACATTTTTTCTTTGTTTTTTGCTAACGCGCTGATATCCCTCCTATACTATCTCTATACTGGCTAATCTTTTACCTAATCTGTGTATGTCTTAAAAGAGATCCCTTCTTCTAGCGTGGTATATATAAATAAATAATTTAACAATTTTCTTTATAGTTTTCTTAATTTTTATCGAGTTTAAACTAAGTGAGTCTTTTGTATAACTTCGAATACTGTAGCAGATAATAGGGAAAATACATATAGAAAAAGTAAACAGAATAGAATTCAGAAACTTTAAGAATGTAAGTGTATAAACTAGAGCAAACGAAAGGTTATAAACAAAAGATATCTTAGATTTTAGGCACCATGTTTTTTTCCAGAAAAAAAATTGAACAATTAAATGCATTTTGTTTGAACATGTATGTATCTCTCAACGGGTATAAATATGTACAATTAAACATTGAGCCATCTGTCAAAAGTTAGAAAAACGTCAAACGTCGACGCGGTGGGGTTAAGGGAATAAAGTGTATGATGGATGGCACTGTTTGTTCTTAAAACTATATGGGTATAGAGACAGAATCAGTGTAAAAATCAAAACTTTAAGCCCGTATTGCTGGCGACGGTTGACGATTGGCGCCTGCCTGCAGCATTCCTAAACTATTTGTTTTTTCCAACTGACATGCTTACGATCTAGTGTGCATTGTTTTTGGCAAATTCACAACGAAGAAGATGGGGGTCGTCTTCTTCGATTGTTGACTTACAGCTAGTATTCGATTTAGAGTGTAAAAGTGCAATTTCAACAGTATTTAGAATCGGATATAGGCAATAAACATACTCAACAGCAGCGCCCCTTTTGAAGAACCCATTTTGACCCAAAAAAAAGAGTAGGAGAAAGCTGGTTTGATTCAGAAGTATATGAACTGTACGTCGGTCGGCGTTTCGGGCTGCTGCTGTGCCGGAGGCTGCTGGCCACCGCTGGTGGCTCCGGTGGAGCTGCACTTTTGCGGTGCCTGCTGGTACTGATCCTTGCAGCTTCCGGCCGTGGCTGCCAGCTGTTGCTGCTGCTGCAGCTGCTTGTCGGCAATCTCCTTGGCAACGATCTCCTCGATGATCTTGACGATGAAGTCGATCTTCGCCAGATCGTGCAGGGTCAGCCGGCACAGATCGTAACCGACGGCCATTTTGGTGGACACATTCAGGCCTCGGGTCGCGGAAGCAATGCATGCCGCTGCCAGCAGCGAGGGTTCCAGTTGCATGAAGATGATTTCTGTAAGAAAAATAAAGAAAAAACAAAAGTTCGTTATTTGGGTTTCTTCTTTGGGGAAAAAAAAGTTGCACAACTGTCACCAAACATAATTTTTTCCCCGACTACTTAGGTTTTCTAACCTATTCAGACAGGGGTGACGATTATCGCTCGAACGGAAGTGGAGGAAATTGTAATTATTTTCCTCCCCTGCCTGCCCTGCCATGAATTCGAATGGTTCTCAGGTAAATAATGTTGATTAATGAGAAAAATCTTTTCAATAATTGCAACTTCCGAGTTTCTTCTATTCGTTCCGAAGGTAGGTTTTATAAGAGGAGTTTACCGAGCATCGCGTAAACGCAAAAATTAAGGACAACATCCGTGACCATTGTGCCTTATGCGTGTGTGCTTGCGGTGTAAACCGAGAGGAAATGCAGCAAGGATAATGGATGAGGATCGAAAAAAATCCGAAAGAAACGAAATTAAAGGACGGGATCTCGTTTTTTATTCAAATAAACCGAAAAAGAAGATACTGACTGTGTTTGTTTACGCTTCTTCCGGTCTCGATCCCGCTTTCGGCGCAGATAATGCAACGAAAAATGTACAATTTATTGCCAACAATAACAAACAATAAACGGTGCAAATGAGACGGACAAGCCTTCGAAATTGCTTATTTTTTCCCCCGGGTTGGAAACGGCCAAGTTTGGCCGACATTCGACGAGAGGACAAAATAAAAAACGGCACTGTTTATTTAGTTTTTGTGTGTGCTTGTACCAGATAGCGCGAGCTGTATCAGAATGCAATACCATATCGGAGGGATGTATCAAATTCCCATGCGTTGAAAGGCTAGATTTATGGTTACGACTTTTATGATAGGGCTCTGCCCGTCTTGGATTGGAAGAGAGCGCCACTAAAAACGTTTGAGCCACTAAAAACTGGATCAAATTTTCGAAAAGGATTTCTTTTAGAAACTCCCGCGGTTAACTGAATGATTTTACTGGTGTATCAGTTCAGGAAAGAACACGTGTTTTTTATGCTAAACACAACGATTGTTCTGAGTATTCATGACGGTCAAAAAGGATCGCTGATTCCCAAGGGAATTCGTAGGAGCAGGAAGAAAAAAGAGTAAACTTCACGTTCACAACAAAGAAACCCTGCACCGCCAGGTGCAATGCGGCAATGGTCGGAAACACTTCATCCGGTCCATCCGAGGAAAGCAAAATCGCGAAATTTAAAGGTCCTGCCACAGCGACTTAACCTAACCCCGGATGATGAGGAGCAGAACAAAGAAGGCGAAAGCTGCCGAGCACATGGTGGCCTCGCCACGTTTTAACTCGCTGCTCTGTTTGTAAACAATTCCGCCGCGAAATGATGTTTAGCGACTGCGTTGCACCTTGCACCAACACACAGCAGCAGGCATCAGGACCGGGGAGAAGATCGAAGGTGCACCATCGGATCGGATGGACGGACGGACCACAGCACGGTGCGGCATATGTATGTAATTTTGTGATCGTCATTTTCGTTTTCTCTCTTCCTAGAGCGTTTTACGGTGTTACTCTTTCGCAGCCAGTCAGCCAGCCAGCCATACACGACGAGATGCGGTGATGCATTATCTGAAGGATCTCTTGCCGCGTACAGATGCGGTGGCGATCGTTTACCCGCGCAAAGCACCTGTCGATCGCGTCTGAGTTGGTTTTTGTTCTCCCTTTTTGTTTTTTGAGGTTAGAGATGCTATTATACCTTAAAATGCGTTTCACTCGCGAGACAGACGGCGCTGTTGGTCGGATTGGATGTCGAAAACGAAACGAAGAAACTAAACTGGCTTCTACCTAGGTAAAGGTTGCACCTTTTCTGCTCGAGCAAAAATGTGCAAAATTAAAGCCCTCAACGACGACGCGGTTGAATTAGAACATTAGGAACAGCATTTAAATGCTTCTGCAGAAGGCATTTAAATTCGAAAAGGGTTTTGGTGGTTGCTTCAAATTTGTTACTTAGCCCAGCGTAAGAAGAGGAAATGACAGTTGCAGATGCCACACCCGAAAAAGTGGAACACCCAGCACATCGGATGGGCTCACGCAAACGAAAGAGAGTAATTGCAGTTACCCCCTGAAAACTGAACGAGATGAGTACACGCGAGGACATAGCCTCTGCCTGCTTGCAACGGGAATTACCATAAGAATTAAAATATGCAACTCAATCGCAAGCAAGAAAAGGGATGTTTCCGACATATGGGATCGATGTCTGGGACTTAGAAAAAATAGTAGGATGACACACGCGGGTTCTTGCCATTGCCATAATTATAGTTTGAATTTAAAATGAAATAGTTTCTTTGATCCGCAACAGTGCACACCCGGCACTTCCACCCCATGCAACTAGAAGACGGTGTCATTTGCACGTACTCTAGAATTGGAACCTCCACTTCCTTTCTTCCTTGTTTGATTCGGTTGCTTTGCACCTCGGAAGGAGGACGAATTATTAAGCACACAAATAACGAGAACGAGGAACGAGAGCAGAAGGCAGACAAAGTGTGTTGTAATTTTCGTAACAAATGCCATCGGCGGTTATCGCTTTGTGCCGATCAAAAGCTGGGACTGGGACGACAACGAAAACGGGCGTCTGGCAGCGTTTCTTATTAGGACTGAAGTTTTTCCAGCTCGATTAATTTTATTGAATAGCCGAGCCGAACCAACGGTTGCACCACCTGGCCTCGAACACGCCTGGCAGCCAGCCAGCGGGGTGGCAGCTCGCTCGCTGTCAGACAGGAAAGATCCTGTCCTGAGGAGAAGTCCTTTCTGTCCTTCCTACTACATACGAAGAACGTTGACGACGGTCCCCGTTCCCGATGACGGGGAGGAGGAATTCTTATCACGCACAAACAATGCGTACTACGAAATAAAACACGGACGAAAAAGTGCAGGATCGGGATTGGACCCTTGCTCTTACTGTCGTCGTGTGGTGCTCGAAGAAACCCCGGGCACGCATCTGTCCGGACGACGTCGATATCGACAACAAAAGAGGATCACGGTTTTTTGTTTATAAAAATTGTAATAGAAAATTTAACGGAATTAACACAAACACCGATTTAATACCAAAATCATTAAAAAGTCGGTTAAGCGGTTCCAAAGTTATGAATTTGTAAATAAAGGCCAAAAGGCACAATGGGCAAAAATGCTAGTTCGCCTTCAAGTCAAGTCTAGTTTTGAGTCTAATTTAAGCGCAATTTATTTCCATTTTCAAAACCACAATTTTAAGTTAAGTGATGGTGAAAAGCTCCAAAGAAAAAATGTTCTGTCACATGGTAATTCTTGCAAATATTTGGTTCTTGTTTGTCAATTTCTACTCTTTTAATGACAAAATTTAACAAACAAATAACATTTGTTGTTGTTCCTGAGTTATGGCTAAGTTTTTTCTCTGAGTTTCGGGATAGAAAAAGAGGAAAAACACTAGAAAGGAAACGAATAAAAACTGGCATGAAAAAAAGAAAATGAAAGAAACGAAAAAGAAAAAGGTAAACGTAACAGCATGGGTGGAAAAACGGAACAAGATAGGAGAAACACGTAAAAAGAAGAAACGAGCGAGGAACAGAGGAAAAACGAGGAGAACGGACAGAAAAAGAAGAAAAACGGAAGAGAATAGAAGAAAAATGAGAGCAAAGAAGGAAAAATTACGAAGAAATCACGACAAAAAGAAGAAAAAACGCATAGATAAGGAGGAAAAGAAAAGGAGAAAATACAGGGGCAGGAAAATGGAGCACGAGAACAGAAAAAAAGAATAACGAAACAGAAAAAGGGGAAAAATGAAAACGGAAGACCGGTTATAACGAAAAAGAAAAACAGAATGTGATGGAATACGAAGAAAAGTATGACATACTGAGAGGAAGAACGAAACAGACACAAAACGAAAAATGAAATGATAGCACTCGCGCCAAAAAGCGAAATGAAGACGAAAACCGGGCCAGAAAAAGTCGAATCGGGACAAAAAGACGACGGAACGGACTCAGGAAAAGGGCGAAAAACGGGACAGGAAAAGAAGAGAAAAGGAGCAAAGAAAAAAAAAGGAATCAGCAGGCAGCAATAAGGGAAAAAGAAAACAATAGAAGGAGAAAAGAAAAATAGCGAGAGAGATAAAAGCAAACCGACAGAGAAAGCGAGGAAAACAGGAAAAATCGTTCAAACGGGATTAAACGGGTTCAAACGGGAGAAATAGCAGACAAAAAACAAGAAAATAGGACCGAAACACAGGAAAAACGGACTAAAGAAAGAGTAAAACGGAAAATAAAAAAACGAGAAACCAGAGATAAAAACGGAATCCCGGAGAGGAAAGAGAACGCAGGGAGCCAAAAACAGAAAAAAAACGTGAAAGAAATTGACCAAAAACAGAGCACCAAAAAGAGTAAACACGGATCAGATGAAGACAAATAACGAGAAGAAAACGTGATAAAAGGAGTAAAAGGTAAAAGAGAACAATTGGAAACGGAAAAAGAAAAAAAAGAAAATAAAAGGCGGAAAACGTGGAAAAAATACCACGTTTCAGTTTCTGTTCTGGACAAAATGGGACAGAAAACAGGAAAACGAAAGAAAAAGAAGAAAAATGGAAGACAATTATTGAGAGCAAAAACCACGAAAACGGTGCAGAAGTGGAGAACAAACTGAGCAAAACGGAGAAAAACAGGAAGAGTAAAAACTCTACAGAAAAGAGGTATAACATATGAAAGAATAGGTGACAAATGTTAGTTCAGAAAAAGATGAAGAACGGAAAGAAAAGAAGAGAATTGATAGTAAAGAAGAAAAAATCACGAAGAAATTGAGGAAAAATCGAACAGAAAAGGAGAAAAAACGGATAGAGAAGGAGTAAAAGGAGAAAATATAGAAGCAGGAAAGTGAAGCAACAAAAACAAAAACAAATAAAAACGAAACACGAAAAAATTAAAATAAAACTGATAAAACGGAAGATTAACGGGGAAAAACAGGACTAGAAGAGTAAAAACAGTACAGAAAGAGGTATAACGTGTGAAACAATAGGCGACAAATGTCAGTTCAGAAACAGATGAAGAACGGAAAGAAAAGAAGAAAAATGAGATAAAAGTACGTAAGTACGGGAATCGTACAGAAAAGGAGAAAAACGGATAGGGAAGGAGGAAAAGAAAAGGAGAAAATACAGAAGCAGGAAAGTGAAGCAACAAAAACCGAAAGACAAATGAAAACGAGACACAAAAAAATGGAGAAAAACTGATAAAACGGAAGACGGAATATAACGGAAAACAAAAACAGAACGTGACAAAAAAAAGGAAAAGAAAAAATATGACATAGCAAGATGAAGAACAAAGAATGCCATAACAAGAGAAAGACGGAACAGATAAAAACGAAAAACAAGATAGTACTCGAGTTAAAAAGCGAAGGCAAAACGAAACCCGAAAAAAAAGTTGAAGCGGAATAAAAAGACGTGTGTAAGAACGAAAATAGGACAGCAAAAAAAGAGAAAAAATAAAGAAAAAAAGAAAAATAAATAAAGAAAAAATAAGCAAAAAGAGAAAAACGAAGGTGAAAAGGAACAATGGAAATAGAAAAGAAGAATAACGAGAGAGGGAAAGGAAAATTAATGAAAAAACGAAAAAGCAGAAAAAAGGAGTTTAAACTTCAAACGGGATATAAACGGAGAAATACGAGACAAAAAACGGGAAAATAGGACATAAAAAGAAAACCACGAAAAACGAAGTAAATAAAAGGGTAAAACGAAAAACGGCCGATAAAAAAGGACACGCGGCAAGGAAAGCCCAAAAACAGAATAAACGTGACATAAATGTCAACAAACGAAGCACCAACAAGAGTGAAAATGGAACAGACGAAGACGAAAACGAGAAGAAAAGTTAAAAAGAGTTAGGGAAAGACAACAATTGAAAACGGAAACAAGGAAGAAGAGAAAATAAAAAACGGAGAACGAGAAAAAAAATACAAAAAACGAGTGAAAAAATAAGGAAAAACAGAATTGAAAACAGGTCAAAATGGGACAGAAAGCGAAGAAAAGTGTATCAATAAAGCGGGAAACATAGGACAAAGAAAAAGGACAACGAAAGAAAATGAGGAAGAATGGGAGGAAAGTGAGAGCCAAAACCAAGAAACGGCACAAAAGAGGAGAAAAAATGAAACAAAAGGGGGAAAAACTGGACTGGAAGGAGTAAAATTGAAACAGAAAAGAGGTCTAAAACAGAAAAAAGGAAAACGAAAGAAAAAGAAGTAAAATGGAAGGCAATTGGTTGGTGTTAAGTCGGACCGAACCAAGTGACAAAACTCTGATTTCGAGAAAAACGCGTTCCGACGAAAAAAAGTCGAAACGGAACGGATTTAGGTTAAGGGCGAAAAATGGGACAGGAAAGGAAGAGAAAAGGAACAAAGAAAAAGGAGTTCACAGGCAGCGAAAAGAGAAAAAAAAGAGAGAGAAAAAGGAAAACAATAGAAAGGGAAAAGAAGAATAGCGAGAGAAATAAAAGAAAACCGAAACCAAGGAAACTATGAAAATACAGAGAGCAAACGGGATATAAAGGGAGAAATATGAGACAAAAAAAACAGGAAAATAGGACAAAAAAAGAAAAGAAAACAGGGGACTAAAGAAAAGGGTAAAACGGAAATAAAAAGACGAAAGATCGGAATCGGAAGATAAAAAGTAAACCTAGAGAGGAAAGCGAAAGAAGGGAGATAAACACATAATAAACGTGACAGAAAAGACGTAAAACGGAGCACCAAAAAGAGAAAAAACGAAACAAACGAAGACGAAAAACGGGAAGAAAAGTAGATAAAAACAGTTAGGAAAACAATTTGACAACAATTGTAAATGGAAAGATAATAACAAAAAATCAAGTGAAAAAATGATGAAAAATAAAACTGAAAAGAGGACAAAATGGAACAAAAAACAAAAAAATAACGAAACAATAGTCGAGAAACACATGACAAAAAATGACATGACAAACGAGGGAAAAAGAGGAAAAATGGAAGGAAAGTGAAAGCAAAAATCAAGAAAATGGTACAGAAAAGAAGTAGAAACGGAGCGAAAAGGAGAAAAATTCGATTGAAAAGAGCAAAAATGGAACAGAATAAAGGAAAGCGAAAGAAAAAGAGGAAAAAAATGGAAGGAAGGTGAGAGCAAAAACCAAGAAAACGATACAGAAGTGAAAAAAAAAACGAAACACAAAGGGGTAAAACTAGACTGGTTAAAAATGGAACAGAAAAGGGGTGTACGACAGAGAAAAAAAAACGAAAAATGAAAGGAAAGTGACAGCAAAAACCAAGAAAATGGTACAGAAAAGGAGTAGAAACGGAGCGAAAAGGAGAAAAACTCGATTGAAAAGAGCAAAAATGGAACAGAATAAAGGAAAGCGAAAGAAAAAGAGGAACTGTGGAAGGAAAATGAGAGCAAAAACCAAGAAAACGGTACAGAAAAGGAGAAAAATGGAACAAAAAGAGGAAAAACTCGACTGGAAAAGTGTAAAAACGGAACAGACAAGAAGTATATGACAGAAAAAAAGAAAACGAAAGGAAAAGAGGAAAAAATGGAAGAAAAGTGAGTGCAAAACCCAGGAAAATGATGCAGAAGTGGAGAAAAATGGAACAAAATGGGGAAAAACGGGACTGGAAGAGTAAAAACAGAACAAAAAAGAGTGAAATAATAAGGCGGCAAGTGTCAGGTATAGTTTCAAGTAAAATTTCGTGTATAAACTCTTGTCCATGTACGGTTTGATGTAAAATTTCATGCCCAAATTAGTCCAAATTTTAGTTTAATTTAATGAGTTAAGTCCGATTTCAAGTCCAATTTCAATCAATTCAAGTTTTTAATCTAATCGACTGGTACTTTTTTGATAAGTAATAACTTCATTGCAGCTTAGTGCTTTAAACGGATAACTTGGCGGGACCAAACCAAACTTATATTTCCTTTGAAAAAGACCGAAATCAACGGCCGAAACGATGACAAAAAACGTCCAGAGACTGCAAAAACCGTCGTGTTTTTCAATTTTTGGTTGAATTTTTCTCAAATTCATCTCAGTAAATCTATATTTTTTATTTCATTTTCAATAGATTTTATTTTTGTTACTTTTTTAGAGTGCAATTTCTGAGTCATATCATCAGAGAATTTAGAGAAGGTGGGGCACGAGTCGATTGTTTCCTTCCAAAATAGAGGAATGAAACTTGACAAACAGTGATAAAACATTTGCCTGCGAAGCGAAGTTATCAATTTTGCGAGTTTTTCTTTGAAGAAACTTTCTCTCAACTGTCGGTTGGGACTCCCCGATGGATTTGCGCCTGCCAACCAACGGACGGACGGACGGACAACGGTACAACCGAACGTCGTGCTGGTGCCGGTTAATCCCCGCACGCACGAGCAAAGCAGCACTACAGGCAACATCATCGGTCGGAGAGATTAGAAAATCGATGTTAGGTAGGTACACATAAGCGAAGAAACGAAGAAAGTTTCCAGAATTAGGGGAAGAATAGATTTAAATCATCCTTTTTCTTCTGTGTCCCTTGACTTTGTGTCGTTCCGTTTGCATTGCAACGTTGGCAAACAGGCAAACAGGCAGTTTCGTCCGTTGGTTGGTGGAAAAATACGGTTGAGAAAACTGCCAGGATTTTTGCTAGATCAGGCAAGGGTTATTTATTTATTGGCTGACAATAACCTATGCTAATGGGAAACGATTTTCCGATTTGAATATGAATTGATCAACAAGGGAGGTGACGAGAGCTCTTCAATTAGCACGGTGACTGAAGGGATTAATGGCAGTGGCATTACGCTATTGGTAAATATTGCTATTGAACGTGAATTCGTGATGCTGTGACGGATTTTCGACTCTATAAAAATTTTCCGCTTCTTCAAAAGGACCATAACTAGCTGCTGCAGGCTGGTTTTTGTTGCGCACGCATGTGCCACCGAGTCAGGGCCGGCCTGCCGGCACACAGAAAACCGTCCGTTGCAATTAGCATAAACATAAAAACTTGAAGCCGAGCCACCACCGCCGGCAGGAGTCCCATTCTTAGAAAACTGTTTATTTCATGTCAGGGTGAAGGAAAAACAAAGACCCAAATGAGGCAAGCAAAATAAGGACGCCATATGTTAGTTAGCGAAGAGGTTCGCTTTTTGTTCTTTGAACGAAGGAATTATGCAAACACTATTGTGGTGCTCGCTTGCGAGCAGAAGAAATTGAACTGAAAATTTGTAAACAAAAATGCTGTCAAATTCCTTCCAGTCTGACTGAAAAGAAGGCTAATGTCGTGGCCTGCTTCGTTTTGGTCCTAATTAGACGTGAAGCTTATGGCATCAGGATTGAGGCCAGCCAGGATGTCGAAGGAAAAGAAGTGGAGAGCCTAATTAATTATGCACATATAGAAAGAAAGAAAAAATGAAACCAGTTTTTCAGTGCCTGTATTTTGGTGAGGCGTTCTTCGTCCTCGCGAACGCGAACGAGCGAGCGAGCGAGCGTCAGGTGCAATTGGAAACACGATCATAATTTAGTTCGTTCGCTTTAAAATGGGCACGTGCCTGGCCGGCAGGCCAGACCGATCACGGACGGAGGCCTTGGTCAGAGCCGCTCATAAAACCGACCATTAATGTGAGCGAGTCAGCCCAAACGATGAAAGGTGCAATTGCACGCGGGCGCGCAAGCTGCACGCGACTTCGACTTTACGCGTCATCTCTGCTGCTGCCGCCGCCCGAGAGGAAGCTGCGAAGCTGACGACGCGCGACGGGTCGGTCGGAAACCCGTCAAACAGTCTCGACAGCAATTTTCGGCAGCAGGGCAAATCAAATTCAGAGAGCCTTACCAGCAAGCAAGGACCCTCTGTGTGTTCCCTTCTTTAAATCATGATCCGATTTCAAGACATCGGTAAAAAAATCGGTACAAGAAAAGTCCTACCAGAAGGGTAGGGGAATGCCATCCAGGTGTGATTCTGATATAAACTCTAGTTCGGCCAACCGACAAACGTCTCCTGTCCCCTGCACGATCTGAAGAGAATTATCCGTTTTTGGGATTTTTTCCCGAAACCAATTCTGGTTCTGGCTAAAAAAAAAGCGGATAGTTTTTTTTTGCCTTTGGTGGGCCCAATGATAATGATACTGCTGCCTGATCCGTCAAGAAGTGCCATAATCTTTTACGAGCAAGGAGCGAGCGGTCGTAAAAACAAGATTCACTCACTATTAGTTTCGATTTTGCTTATCATCATCTAGCTTTCGCCCTAATCCAACACAAAACGTCGCAACGAGGGGAAAGCTCGTAAAAGCCAATTTTTAGTTTTGAAAAAAAAAACACTTCTAAAAAATCGTAAACCTAACCAAAATTGATTATCTGTCTGTTTGGTTGTTAACAAAAGCGATCCGAAATTGCATCCTTGCAAAAATCGGAGGGGACCAGCAGCTTTCGAGTGTGGTAAGAAAAAGTGGAAAAAGGAATGAAGGGATTGACTAGACACGATTGTGAATCACACACGGAGCGAATGATGAAGTGGTAGTCTCTAATTAATTGTGCGTTTCTAGAAAGCACCAAAAATTGAGAAGCACACAGCACAGGGGTAGCGAAACGGGTTGCTCGGCGGCCAAGGATTAACCGGTCTCCGGCTGCGAAATCCTGTAAGATTTATTAATTGAAGAAGAAACCCGTTCGTTGCCGGTTGTCCCACCGTTGGATGGATTCGGGTTCCGGGTTTGCTGCAGCAGGGTTGACAAACGTATGGCATTTATGGCTCAAAACAAGGTGTATCGGAGTAATTAATTTATTGATCATGCGGTGTCCCGCTGCTGTACTCCGAGCGAATCCTTTTACCCTGAAGAAGACGATAAATTATCCCGGTGAATCGTAACTGTCAGCCTGCTTTGTGATCGCAGTCACCATAGAACTAGTCATAATTTAGGAACAAGAAAGTCGTCTAAGGAATGGCAGTTTTGTGCTCGGTTCGAGTAAACAAACACGGAATTTTGAATTCGCAAGTCACCGGCAAACGAGTCTCGGCGGACCTGGACCGGCTTTCGGAGCAGTACAATAGAGGAAATGAGCATGCAAAACCATTCAAGGACTCGTTTTTGCCAAGAGGGAGCCAAGGCTGAGCGCAGGAACGCGACGAGGGGCCAATGACAGCTGCTGAGAAATAGCGCTCCTGTGGCGGTTAGAATTTCCCTTTTCTTTGGCTCCTTATTTCCGAGCGTTCGACGTGATTCGAGTACGATTTAGCGTGAAGTTTTTTTTCTTTTCGGTAAATCTGTAGTGGTGCGAGTGCAAGAAACCTTTTCGCCTCAAGGTAAACATATTATTCGTCGTCGCACCTCCTCCGGGTAGGAGGAGATGGCTGGCAAGGATTCGTCTGGAGACGAAGTATATACGACCGAAAAGAAACAATGCCAGGCAGATGTTTTCATGCCGGTTGCCGTCTGCAAGCGTAGATTTTGCATTGCACTGGCACCCTCCTAGCGGTTAGCGGATACGGGGGATTTGACTTCTTATCGTGCAGTACCGATACGGTGTTAAGCAATGCGCATGCTTCCCTTCCAAGAGCATGCTTATTTACTTAAAGACGCAACCGGTGTGTGCAGGCAAGCAGGCATAAGAAGCCTGACACCTTCTCGAACTCGATGATGGGGGTCGAAAGGTGTCAACAGCAGCGACCGAAAAACACCTGGACTTTACTGACTGGCACATGCTCACTCTTGTCCATAATTTTATTGATTTACAACCGACTGCCTGCTCTGGCTTGAGTGGCTCGATTCCGTGTTTCAACTGGGTTGCGGGTGCTGGCACCCCGACAGAACAATGGACAATAATAGTCGTCCAATCGGAAGGGCCGCACATGTCGCGTGCTTTCCGCGTTTGCGCAGCAATGCAACCCCTACTGCTGGACCCCTCGATGAACCGGGCAACAAGTGTGTGTCCAGAGTGACTTGAACTCACGCGTGAGGGTGAAACCGGAAATTAACATAAATTTTCTTGTTCGGAGCCGTTGTTGGCTGATCGAGGTGTTGCGATAGCGCTGCAATTACCCTCGTCGCCGCTTCACAAATGTCAATTAGGATGACGTTAGGAAGTCGATGCAGTCGAAATGTTTTTTTCTTCTTCCACTTTGGTTAACCCGGAAACGGGCAACAGTTGCTCGCGGTTTCGGGCACCTGCTGCTGGTTTAATTTTATCTCCCATTAAAACCTTTCCTAGGCGAACCTAGAACGACCGAGAACGACGACGATCCCGCAGGTAATTACCCCATTATTCCTAGGACAACCTGCT
This sequence comes from Sabethes cyaneus, assembly GCF_943734655.1. NCBI lineage: Eukaryota > Metazoa > Arthropoda > Insecta > Diptera > Culicidae > Sabethes > Sabethes cyaneus. The sequence continues at coordinate 49,242,228 of NC_071354.1, forward strand.
GGAAAGGACCGGCTCTATTCCAACAGGATTCCAGTGCACCTTCACCTCATCACTCATTCCGAGCGAGGAAAGGAAAACGGAATTCGAATCAGAGGGCAGATGTTTGATATCAAACAGTGTGGAGTCCGAGAAGAAAACATAAAATGCGTTTCTCCCGTTTTCGTTTTTCCTCCACAACACGTAGGAAAACAAAACGATAGCAGATGTTTTGCCTGCGCTCGGTCCCAAGGCAAGGACCTGTTGTAATATTTGTTGTTTCCTGAGGTCCTCCTCTTCGGGCCCTTTCCAGCCACTCGGCCACTCGAGACGCTGCTGCGTTGGGTTCAAATTTTCAAGTATTTTGCCAGCGCATTTTGTTTGGGAAGTAATGCGAAACCATCACCTTCCACACCACCAAAGCGCCCACCGATTGGGATGTGGGAACGAAATTTTCTTCTCACGCCACCAGCCACCAAAGGCACTGAGTGCGCCAGCGGTCAGCTTTCCGGCCCCGGGAAGATGTGCACAGATTTATCTGCGCTTTTGGTGCAGTTATTTGGTTGTCACTAACTGATGAGGCAAGCCCCAAGTGCAAAACTCCGCTTAATAGAATCTTCAGGGTCACCGTTCACCGTTTTCAACTGCCGTTTCTGCGAGATTTCCCTTTAAACTTCGACCCTTCGACGAAGGGGTTGTTGGCATGTTGTATTGGACAACAATAAAAAAACGAACCCTTCCTGCTCGCTTCGCGAGACGACGACGCGATTGTTCGCGTTTTTTTTGCCGGTGCCACTTGGAACAAATTTTTCCGTCGTCCTTAGCTCGAGGGGTTGATTTAAATGTCCCGCGTGCTTTCGCACCTTGTGCCTTGACGAAACCCTACGAAACGGTTGAAGTGCTGTGGAATTGAGTCAAAAATACCGACAGAGGAAGTTGTTGGAAAGCACACCCCCTGCACCGCTGCAGATGACTGAAAAACTGTCACCAATAACGATAAGGAAGTTCGAAAACTTTCCTATTTCTCGCTTTGTGTGCCTTCTGCTTTGCAGTAGATAAAGGTATGAAACGAAATCAACAAAAAAAAAACGGTTGTCCTTGCTTGCGAAACAACAAAAACAACAACATAAAGTCGATCGACTTTCGGAGGAGCATCGATCGGACAACAGCGAGGCCAACGGCTCACTTGCGCAGTCGAGGCACGTTGCCACAGCGCTCAGGCTCACCTAAAGACGACAGACGGAAAGCGCCCGCTCGTTGCGTCGTTTTGTTGCTGTTCAGTTTGTTGGTGAAATGATTAAATGATAAAACCGAAGTCACATGGCCTCCTGCGCGCTGTGCGGATTTGCCGATTGACCAACGGACGGGCGAAGGTGCGTCCGCAAAGGAAGCTGTCAAATATGCGCGTTGTCAACGACGACGAGTGCGATCGATCGAATTTACGACCTACTAGATTCGAATCGAGGGGTCGATTGCCGTAGGGTTCGCTAATCGTCTTAGGCGATCGTAAAAATTCCGCCACATAAAAGTTAGTTTGGCGCGTCCGAAGGACGCAGATGTCGTCGGGTCACGACCGTCCGTAATTATTGTGTGCTGCAATTAGGTACTAGCGCCGTTGACAGTTTGCGTTTGGTGACAGTTGTGAAAAAACAAAAAATGATTTCTGTTGCGAGATAAGTCGAAAAACTAACTTACCGGTACTGCAGACGTGAATGAGGGTGTGCGCGTGTTCTCGTAGCCGGGAATCGTCCGAGCCCCATTTGGCGCGTTCCAGGAGCTGATCGACGTAGTCGAAGGCGGTTACAGCGGTGATGTTCCATTCGAGCTTGCTGATCAGCAGCAGTTCCCAACTCTGTAAAAGTAAAGATAAAGTGTTAATCAACACGCGGCGTGGGGTAAGAATATTATGATTAATTCATAGCAGAGGCACGTGTGCGTCTTCCCGAAGGGAAGGGGATCCAAATCGAATGCGCATAAATTTCTCGCGTGGTCGATCGTGAAATGCTTGACGCCTGCTACGGCGGCGCTGATCGTATCCTTAATGCGAAAGCCACACGACCAACGGCTCCCGGGAACCGTTAAATAATTTTATGTCTTAAAGTGTGCCAGCTTTGGGGAGTTTGCAGTTCCCACTGCACACTGCGTGTGCTCCACTACAGGTAGCGCAAGCGACGATGACGACGGTTAGGTGACCTCGTAACAATACGAGAGGTCCCTCCGGCTGACGGACTCTGTCTGTCCGGATACGATTAATTTGTGACCAACCGCAAAATTGCGTCATTATTACGACGACGACGATGCGCAAATGTATCTTCCGTTTGCTGCCATTTGAGGTTAGGTTGCTTCGCATGATTAATATCTTTCTGCCGCTGCTGCGCTGTCCCATGACGAGGTTTGCATCTGCCGTCGTAAAGTTGACGATTTCGGTTGGAAGATGTTTGCTTTAGATCTTGACCCTACACGCTGCTGTGTTTGTTCCTATTTCTCCTCCGGCGCGGTACGGTTCGGCAGGGGTTGGAGCGGGACACTTCATTTATATTCATAGGAACTGATGAGGAACAATTTCATCCCTTAATTCCTGTCGGATCCGGATGTTAATTTGTATAAAATTGCAATCAAAGTTGGGATCGGCCGGGCCCAGCACCCTCAGCAGTGAGTGGCAGGAAGTTAGGTACAGTTTCGAGACCGAGAACGCCATTTTTGGAAGCATCTTTTCCTCTGTCAGTCTGTGGGAACGAACATCATTTCTCATTTTTTTCCCAAAACTTTTTCTCTTCACACTTTCAGCCCATTTAAGGAAGAGCAGATAAAAATTTATACCTGTCAAGATAATGCAACCCAAAGTAGGCCGAAAGTGAAACAGATATTTTTAATGATTTGCCCTCGGGAGTTTCGGCTGAAGAGTGATTTTGCACAATGTTCGCTTTAGGTGGATAGTTTCCATCCAGAGGATGGTTACGCGGTGGCGCTAGGAGCATTTAACGCCGCCAACTTTGATTGATGAAGCGCCGTTTCTCACTTCGCCGGCAGCCGAACGCAGTTCGGGATTAGGATTTATAATTTTCGGAAAAGAAAAAGAAATTGAATGGCATTCCTCGGCGTAGATCACTCAATAAAAAAGATCAATCGTTCTCGGAACTCATAAACGGTTGCTTTTACTTCCAAGCACGGCAGCAGTCCTTGTCTTCACCCCTGCCTTGGCCAACCGGTCGACCGACCGGCCGGAGGTCCTGCTTAAATGTTTTGAAAGCTCGCAGTCCATTAAAGGTCCTTTTTCTCATGGGGGTGTTTTTGTCGGTTTATTGCCGACGAGAGAATGAAAATACGCAAAAACCGACAACCGTGAAGTCGGACGGGAGAAAACCGATTGTACAATGAAACGTGTGAAAAAGTTGTAAACTCATTTTTCAGGATCAGAATTCTTGGGAAATCGACCGAGAGAATGATGGAATTTTTGTTTGAGTGTTTTCTTGTTTTCATTCTTAAAATTTTGGTTTTTAAAAGGTTGCACTGTTTTTTTTGTTTCCTTCCACCGGTGATGAATAGCATTCCGAAGCCCGGTGGTGGTCTTTTGCAAGAGATGACCGTCAGCGTGATCGAGGATCGAGTTTCACCGTTTTAAGGTGGCAGTGTTCGTTCAATCGTGTGCGGATTAGGCGCGACGCGACGACGGCGATGACGATGACGACGACGACCGCATCCGAAAGGAGTAGCCGCTGATTACTGAAAATTGCGGTAGAAACAACTCGTATCTGACTGACAGATTTTCGGTCTGCATGGGGGTTGATTGTCCCATTAGATGCGTGTGTCCACACCGTAGCGAAATTGTGCAGTTAATTGGACTTGATTGATATCGGATTACCGTCGAAGGAAACCCGAAAGCAGCAGGATGATGGATTAGGTTTTGAATATATGGTCCAGTACGGGAGCGAATCAATTAAGTCATTCTCGCATTGTAGTTGGTGGGAAAATTGCGGTTATTTCTTGGCGAGTGCGGGGCTGTCAGTCGAAAGGACCGACAGCCCGAGTTGCCTTGAATGCGGGTGGGCATCGCTCATGAGATTTTTTGTCGCAAACTACTGTCTGATAGTTAAATGTCCAAAAGAAGGAGTTGAAACTTTGAAAATCAACCACTTGCTAACCAACCATCCTTAGATTTAAGCATAGGGAAGGCAGTGATAATGATTTCCTTCCGTGTTTGATGTCGTTTCGGTCGAGAGGGGTAAACAAAACCTAAAAGATGGTTTGCGGTTTTCGCAGTTGGACAGGTAGCCGGAAGTTGGCGGCTCTTGAGCAGAGAAAAGGCACAGAACAAACTACGCTGCGAGACGCGCATTCCTTCCTCCCCCTTGTCGGTGTCTCAGCCGTAAATTAATCGTATCGCGTTCACAAGTGAAAGGAAACGCACCAAAACGAAGGGTTACACGCTTCCGTGAATTTCTTTTACTCGAAATATAGTCGACAATCGCTAGAGAACACTTCACTTCACTCCCTCTTCCTTTGTCGAGAAAAAAATACGCGCAGGAAGATGGGATCAAGTTCAAGATCGCGGACCCTTTCATTTGTCATGACATACTGAGCTCCTCCTTAACAATCCGAAATCGAAGAACGAAAAAAAAACACAGAAAACATAGTAGAAACAGAGCAAAACTTACCCTAATCTGATCGGGTGAGACGGCATGATCGGTGTAGGCGCTCAGCACATCCACGGACAGCGGATGGCACTGGCGAATTTTGGAGGCCAACAGCAGCGCACAGCATCCCAGCAGTTGCAGGTGATAGCGATCGATCGGGCAGGCACAGAGAAAGCGATCGAAGAAATTCACCGCCAATGGAAAGGTTTGTTCTTCGCACTTTTGTTCGTCGCATACCTGTGATTAGAGACGAATGGAGTTAGAATCCGTTCGGAAGCCAGCTAAGCCACTGTTTACACCATCTGTGATCTGTTATCTATCAGCTCAAAATTCACCACTGAAACAATACACTAGACAGACACTCACCTCCAGCATCCAAGTGGTGACGATCTTGCGCATGTGCGGCTTGATGTCCCGCTGCACTGAGCCGAAGTAGTTGCAGGGCGGGATCGTCAGCCGCTCCAGACTGATCAAGTTCTGAATGACCCGAGCGTCGCCGACCATCGTCGGGTCCGGTTCGGCAAACTGATTGTCCACTTCGTCGTAAATAATCTCTTTACACACTAGATCCATAGCTTGAGCCATTGTTTGAGAAAGTTCCGTTAGCGGACACAATACCGTTCGTTATCTACCGTTAGATCTCACTATCAAGTTCTATTGACACCGGCACTCGAATGCAGGGAAATGTCCACACAAGCAATTTCACTCAAATTTTCTTCACCCAAAAAATTCAAAACTAGTCCTTTTTTTGCGCGATCCTCACTGAACACCCGTACAAGGTGTCTTCTTTCACCATTCACCAATGTTCAGTTTCTTAACAAAACTCAAGTAAAAGTGACAATTTTCTAAACTAGTCTTTTTTTTTTGCAGTATGAATCGAATATCCTTGTAAGCAACCTCCAAAAAAACAACAACCGTACGCTTCGCCGTCCAAGAAGCTTCTGACCGTTTCGAGTCCTCGCTGGAAAGGTTTTGATATCCACACCAGCCCGTCCGGGGTGGGTAAGGCAGCAACCGGCTGATCTCGATTTCTTCTTTCCGTTTTTGCCGCTTTGCTTCAACACAACAAGGCAAGGCGCGCATGAGGCGACTACCGACTAGTTCATACACTGGTGCTGCTGCTGCTGCTGCATACTTCTACACGAAGAGATTCCACTACAAACACGTCTATCCTGCGCTGCGCGATTGGATTCTGATCAGAGCCAGAGGCACAGCGCACAGGGCACAGCACGAAACATAATTGCGAGCTTTTTCAATCGTTCTCTCTCTGTTTCCCTTCCACATCATCGTCACTGTACGCAGCAAACCGGCGAAGCTTTTATTCTCTACACACATCCTTCGCACGATTGCAGCAGTCATATGATTGCACTGAAAGCCGGTCTCAGTGCAGTGGTGTTAGTGCGTGAGGTAGAGAGAAAGAGAATGTACGTTTGTTTACAATCATTTTGCCTTCCGTCGTTGTGTGTTTACCCTGGATAGACTTTGTCCGGAGGCAGCATAAGCCGAAGTTTGAGAGTCGCTAGGATGCAATGAATTTCGTTGATAAACACGTTGTCCAATGTAGGGTTTTGAATTTCTGTGTAACTTTGAGAATTAAAAACCTAACAGTAAAATGTTACCTAAATGACATTGGGACGTCTGCTCAACCAAGATTTTTACTCAAAGGAGGCATACTGGGACACGTGCCCCAGTTTCTACTTAACATTTGGAATCAAACTTTATGAAATCTGGGTGATATGGATCAGACAACTTAAAATTTCGTCGACTAAAGGACAGTTTTGATCCGTATGTATATGATGGTCTTCTTCTAATCTGAAAGACGTATGCTAACGCATCGGGAATATGTTTTTATGCTACAATTTTTTAAAGAAATAACGTTTCGATAATGCGATGAAGATGCAAAGTTATCGTTAAAAAAATATCGTTTTCTTTCCAGAAATATCCGCTTTTTTGCAGTTAAAAACCAAATACCATGCGTCTCCATTACACGATCGAAACATTATTTCGTTAAAAAAAATTATTAACTCAAAAGCACAAAAAAATGCATTATTGATTTTACAGATCAATACAGTAATGACCCGATTTTGTCACTCCCATGAGGCCATGATGAAGTTAGCGGAGACAGTGACAAAATCGGGAATTTTTTTTTCATTTTTTTGATGATGTTTAATGAACTGCTTATATTCCATGTTGACCAATTTTAATGCAATTAAAAATCGCTTTTACCTTTCTGCCGCTCCGTGAATTTTGGGCTTTTACAAGGCCACTAGCTGAGTTTCTGGGAAGTTCGTGGGTGTTTTAATATATAAATTTTCCTCACAGTAATGTAGAAACCCCCCCCCCCCATTGCTTAGCCTGATAAAATAAACCGGATAGCATTTAAATATTCACCATCATTACAAACCATTTCGCCGAATACCGTTTTGGTTTTGGGGAACACCAATTCTCGGTTGACCATAACGCGGAATATAGAGTTTCGCAGAATACCATTTCGCGAAAAACCTTACGCGGGATGTACCATTTCACGGAAAATCTTTTCGTAGAAAGTACCATTTCACAGGGGTGACCCAACTGAAGGAAAGTGATACAGTGGTAACCCGATTTTGTCACTCCCCGATTTTTTGATCCGATATGTAATATGTTCAACTCTTTTTGACATGATAGGCTCATTGCTATGAACGGATGTTCTGCTAAGGCAGGTGGTAGTACCTGCTAAGGCAAGGCTAAGGCTAAGGCAGGTGGTAGTATGAATATATATATTCAATATCAAGAATTTTCAGTTTGCCTGAATCTACATTCTTCGCATTAAGCATTTATTCTTCCCCAACATAACTTTTTCAGTAAATTTTTTTTCACCTTTTTGGTTTCAAAATATTAAAGATAAACCAATTTCAAGTAATTTTTCTGAAGATATGAAACTTCTACCTTTTACCCATTTTTAGCAATGGACCTTTGTTTATAAACGACCCCTCACATTTCTTCTTGTAACATGTTTATTTCAACAGACAGCTCAATGTGATGTTCTAGACAATCTTTTGCACAAAAAGGAGAATATTTTTGCTGAAGACTGTTTTGCTTTTTCTGCATTAATTAATAAGATATAACTGTTTTTAGGCTAAAAACTAAAGAATCTGACTAAAGAAAAGACATTGGAGCTCAGTCACTCGCGGCCTCCTGTCATCATTAAACCTGATTTGCTCAACGATGATTGTTGTGCGTGACTCTGTTCACTTACTTACTTAGTTGGCCTAACGTCTTATGACAAGGCCTGCGCAGTATAATTTCTCCATCTGTTTTGGTCCATGGCAACTGATCTCCAGTTCCGCGGGCACCCAGTGCTCGCCAGATCTCGCTCCACCTGGTCTTGCCACCTCGCTCGCTGTGCCCCTCTTCGTCTTGTTCCTACCGGATTTGATGCGAAAACCATTTTTGCAGGATAGTTGTCCGGCATTCTAGCAACATGTCCTGCCCAGCGTATCCGTCCAGCTTTAACCACTTTCTGAATACTTGGTTCGCCGTAGAGACGCGCGAGCTCGTGGTTCATTCTTCGCCTCCATACACCGTTCTCTTGCACTCCGCCAAAGATGGTTTTTAGCACCCGCCGTTCGAAAACTCCGAGTGCTCGTAGGTCCTCTTCTAGCAACGTCCACGTTTCGTGCCCGTAGAGGACAACCGGACTCTGTTCAATGTTGCTTGAAAAAGTTCTAACAATATTTTTTTCGAGCTCAACATTTTGGCGGTTTTATAAACTGTACGCTACAAACTTGATTGCCTGGTGTTTTCGTTAGGCAGCACAGATCGATTTCGTGATGATACGATGATATTTGTTGCCGTTTGCTAGCAGTCAATATTTTCTCCCGCTTTGATCGACTGATACCTCGCAAGTTTTCGAGCAAAAGATTCAGAAGGTTTCATCGAGATTCATGCACACTTGGTTTCGACGAACCGAAAATGAGCTCCAATGTCATTTCTTTAGTCAGATTCTTTACTAAAAACCCGAATTAATCCACCTAGCGGCGTGACCTAGCCTTTCTACTGCCACAATAATCATTATTTAATTTCTCAGGAACTTAATTGTAGATGTATCGATGTTATATTAGACTATATTTTTAAATATCCGTTCCGTATTCCTCAAAATCCTTATTTGTCAGTAAAATTCACAACGTATTGTGTAGAATAATTATATTTTCTTTCCTTGGGTGCGTAAATATATGTAAGCGTTATTTATGTTACTTCATGAACACCTTATTTAGTTTTAGTTAGTAAACACAAAAGATAATTTTTACAGACTTGAATGAATATGTATAGAAAATTAGAAATTAACCCTCTAACGGGTCTACAGACGGCCTTAACTTTCGGGCTTCAGAGCCACATACGAAACTTGTTTTGAATTGACAATATGAAGTATTTGTTCATAGCAGATTTTTTGATATTTTGATATTAATACCATGCATTCAAAAGTTAGCATCTTTGAAAAACAAGAGTTCAGAAAAACTATTATTATATTTCGCTTTTGAAGACAAAGGATATCTACAACAAAATGATTGATCTCAAAATTTTACTATTGGTTTGCTTGGCTTCAATTTTGCAATATATCTGAATTAGAAAAAAATTACTGAATAGAGCATTAGATATGAAAACGAGAAATGGAACTATTTCTTAGCTAGCGCTCCTTCAGATAATTATTTTTGCATGAAAATCAAAACTTAAGCTTCTTTTGAATGTACTTTCATGAAAAGATAGTCATTAGCTTGATCGCATCGTTTTTACAATGTTAGAGGTTTAGGAAAACAAGATGAGGTCGAAAAATAGTGCCAAAGCTGCGCCATAAACATGCTTGAGAATGGGAAATACGATCGACATGATTCCCAGTGCTTGTCTTTTTTTGATTTATTTATTAAAACATGATACATGACATAAGACATCTGTCCTTTAAAATATCACTAACGAAAACAAATCTTACAAAATTTCTACCGTGCATCGTTTACTTCCTATTTTTCATATAACATTTCTAAGCTCTAGTATCTATGGATTGAAAAGAGCATCTATTGATGCACAGAATTTGTTTGGAATTTGTACAAATTTATTTGGAAAAATCAATTCACTAGTATTTTTGATTCTATACACCACTATACCTACATGCTTAAATAAACTGCTTTTCTTCGCTTTTTGCTTTTCTTGTACAACTGTGAGTAACAGCAAGTGAAGAAAATGGCAATTGAAATCTGAAATCAAAGAAAAGAGAAAACTTTTCGATTGAATCCCACTATTTAATATTTATTTGCAACAGATACGTAGTTCACCTACGACGTGCAGGCTTCATCAGTGTCTTATTTCAAAGCGTATACGTATCTGTCGCGAATAAATATTAAATAGTGGAATTTAGTCGGTAAAAGTTTTTTCTTTTCTTTAATTTCAGAGTTCGTATTCCACTAAGAGGCTTCAAAAACTTCAGACAATTGACATGTTTCTCACTTTTCTTGAATTTCATTGCAAATTTTAAAATTGCAAATTGTCATCACATACATACATACATACATACACACATACATACATACATACATACATACATACATACATACATACATACATACATACATACATACATACATATATACATACACACATACATCACACACATCTCATACATTGAATACAATCAACATTTGATTGATATGTTTTGCTTTCACACGTTTTAACGGTTTAATATACGGGGCTTAAATGTTAAAGTTTGAATAACTTTTGAATGAAGCGTCCGAATTTAAATAACTCGGTTTCGTTTGATAGATCTCAGCAGTAATTTTCAAATAATCATAAAATGTGTGATGTTTTTCATTAAATTAATGCTTATATGTTACATAAATATGTTTTAAATACCATTTTTTCACATTTCTTTATGTAACTTTCAAACTACAAGTCCAATCGTCATGAAATTTGGAAGTTAAGGGTTTGCAAGGCTCCTCTTTCATATGCAATCAATTTTGTTCAAATCGGTTAAGAGACCTATGAGATAACGAAGTCCCATATTTTTCGTATTTTTATACATAACTTTTGAACTAAAAGTCCGATCAGTATGAAATTCAATAGCGACCAATGGGACACCTAGACCTTTCATTTGACACTAAGAACATTAAAATCGGTCCAGCCATCTCCGAGAAAAGTGAGTGAGATTAAAAGCGTCACATACACACACACACACATACACACACACACACACACACACACACACACACACACACACACACACACACACACATACATACACACACACAGAAAATGCTCAGTTTTCGAAACTGAGTCGAATGGTATATAACATTCGGCCCGCAGGACCTTCTTTCCATTTCCGGTTTTCCGAGTGATTTCTATACCTTTATACTATATATTTATATAGTAGAAAGGCAAAACCGTTTGATGAAAAATGTGTATTTTTTCATGGGTGGTGTCTTCGGAGAAGTAAAATAATAAAATATAGTGCATCTTCCTGCACTATTGGGGTGACGTAAATTCACCTATTAGGGTGATACAAACTTTTGTTTTCTTAAATAAATTAAAAAAAAAAAATTTTTTCTCCAAAAGTTGCAGAACATACTAAAATAAGCAACTTTACTGAAAAAACTATCTATCTATCTCTTACCGGTTGCGAAATATAATGATATGTTAAAAAATAGCACCTTAAAATCAATTACACCCAATAACTTTGCACACGATTATTTTATTGCTTTCAAATGTTCTACAAAGTTATTTAGTATGTTGAAATACATATTTTCTGTGAAGACTGTTTGACGCTAGGACGCATATTTATTAAGTTATAAAATGTATGAAAAAAAAATCGGCACTATTCGTAGGTATTCCCAGCCATGGCATTCTCTGAAATACACATTTGGGCAGATAGCTTTAATAATTGGTATGCAAACTAATTGGGGGGCTCTGTAGCCGCAAGGTTACCGAGTCTGCTTTGACAAGCGAATGGTCGTGGGTTCGAATCTTAGTAGAATCAGGCCATTCGATGTCAAAGTGACTTTAGCATGGGTTTATTCTCTGGCCCCTCATCACCCTTCCTTCATGCTGAGTTCTACATTATCCCGAAGACGCTTCTTATGGTTAGTATACTGGTATGAGGACCTAATGAGGTAATGGTTTTGAACCTCAGGAGGACTCACCAGTGCTAACTATAACGAGGCGAAACAGGTTTGGTATAGTAGGACATGCATCGAAGCATGGGTAAAATCCTCAACACATAAGCACGCATAAAAAAAATATATAAGCTTATCGTTTACTCAATAACGATAAAGCACAGAAATGCAGTGCAGAATACAGCATACACCCGGGCAACATTACAATAGATCAATAATATTGTGGGCAAAGTGATAAGCCCATACAAAAAAAAAAGAAAAAATTGCAGATACTCGCAGACGGCTAAGATATTCGGATTTTTCATCAGACGGGTTTTAACCTAAAATCAGTTATATCTTATTAATTAATGCATATAAAGCAAAACAGCCTTCAGCAAAAATATTCCCCTTTTATGTGCAAAATCTTTTCTAGAACATCACATTGAGCTGTCTGTTGAAATAAACATGTTACAAGAAGAAATGTGATTTGAGGGGTCGTTTATAAACAAAGGTCTATCGCTGAAAATGGGTAAAAGGTAGAAGTTTCATGTCTTCAGAAAAATTACTTTAAATAGGTTTATCTTTAATATTTTGAAACATATTTTGGTGGTCTTGTTATTGATTAATGTTTTATGAAAGAGTCTAAAATTTCTGGAGTTCGATTAGTTTTTGAGTTACGTAAAAATTTCTGTTTTATTTGTATGAGAGTCCTTATCCCCCTACCACAGGGGTGAGGGGTCTCAAACCATCATTAAATAAATTCCTGCCTCCAAAACCCCCCACATGCCAAATTTGGTTCCATTTGCTTGATTACTTTTCGAGTTATGAGGAAATTTGTATTTCATTTGTATAGGAGCCCCCCTCCTAAAGTGGGGAGGGGTCTCAATTCACCATAGAAAAAAATCTTGCCTCCAAAAACACCCACATGTAAAATTTTGTTCCATCTGCTTGATTAGTTCTCGAATTATGCAGAAATTTGTGTTTCATTTGAATGGGAGCCCCACCTCTTAGTGGGGAGAGGGGTCTCTAGCCACCATAAGAACCTTTCCTGGCCCCAAAAACCCCAGATGCAAATTTTCACGCCGATCGGTTCAGTAGTTTTCGATTCTATAAGGAACATAGGGACAGACTGACTGACAGACAGAAATCCATTTTTATAGGTATAGACTAGCTGAGTGCCCGATCTTACTCGGGGAGCCTTTGTCTCACAGTCACTTGTACATCGGTTATTGTAACCGAAATGCTTATAATGCAAAAATACAACACTTGTTTCTCTTTCGGACGTTCCTCCCCATTTGTCAGCTCCCCCTCTTTTGTCTACCCGGCCACCTGCACGTCTGTTTTGTTTACGGAAATCCCTATAAAACCCTATAAAGAAAGAAAAACAATGCCATTTTGCCTATTTGCACTTTCCGATTTTAGGAATGGCCATCTCACCCATAGGAAATGAATAGTTTTGTTATTGTACTTTTCTAAACACAGTTTTTTATTTATTTATTAGTTTAGTATTACATGCTGTCCTAATAAAGGAAGTAGAAGGTGCAACAGTGTTTTTTTCCATGGATACAACAAACCTGTCATTCCTTTCATCTCACTTCAAGACAAAACTTGTTTGTAAACAATGTTTTAGTGTCATCATCAGGAGCAAGTATGCACAAATTATTGGCTGAGCCCACTCTGCAGCATGCCACATAAAGTTTACCAAGGGAAAAACATGGTGTTCTCAGATGAACTCCACGCTGTTTGAATGATTGCCCCAGGGATTCAAACAGAGTCGGCCAACAACAATTAGCACTAATGATCGAATACTTTTTATACAGGTCACTTTGATTCGGTGCATAATTACACTTGACGAATCTACAGCTGCGAGCATTGCAGTTTACTGTTTCGGTTTTTTTATAAATTGTTACAGTCATGTGGGTGTTACTCCCCCCTTCTCGTTAGCAACCTCCGGTCATCTGCTCCTCCTTTTGTCCTGTCCTTATGGGAGAACCGTCTAAACATGTCGGTCCCTCTGTTGTCAACCCCTTCAGTGCTGATTCTCTTATGTCAAGGAACATGTGTGCCAAGTTTGATGAAGAACGGTCAAGCCGTTTCGGAGTTAAGGGCTCCTCCCTGTTATGAATCCCCCCTCTTTTGTCAACCCCCCAGTGCTGAATCTCTTATATCAACGAACATGTGTGCCAAGTTTGGTGGAGATCGGTCAAGGCGTTCTGGAGTTATGGTGGAACATACAAACAAACAAACATACAAACATACTCACGCTCACTTTTATATATATAGATGTTGGCAACCAGGCATAAGGGTTGGGTTACGATCTACTCTTCGATCACTATCGAGCTGGTTGCTAGATGCATTACTCTCAACTGCTCGACTTATGATCCACTAAGTGAACAAATAAGCGGCATACAATTGGCCCGATCAATAGCACGGTATTCAATGTGAACTGACCACGCTAATAGCTCGATTGGTTTTGGCAATAATGTATAAAGTTTCGGAATATAAATGTTTAGGTTTTTATTAAAATAGGTATATTTTGATTAAAATACTATACCTTTGATATATGTAAGTAAGCAAGGATTATCTATATACTTACGTGCTTATAATCAATTATGTCCCCATAATTGTTACAGCTTAACCTTAAACTAGAGCTCAGACTCAGTGTGCAGAATATATATATACGTTTTCGTGAAATATACAGGTATTTTCATTTATATATTTCATTATTTCATTATATTTCATTTATAATATCTATAAATTAAAATATCTGTAATTAGTGTTGTCAGCAGGATTAAATTATTCAATCGATATTCGTACGACTGCGAGATCTGATCCGTGATATAAACACTATTTTGTGAGTCACAAGTTGTTAGTATAACCTTTAAAGATAAGTATCACAATAGATCAAACAAATGGTCGCAGTGATAAAAATACCCAACATGAAAAAAATAAAAGATAAGTAACGCTTTGTATCTGTTTTAGCTTGAAGCTTCATCGATTGATTAAAAAATAAAATAAATCGATTGCTCTCAGAAATAGTGTTTGGTTTTGTTCTACCATAACAATAGATTTTTATGGGAGCCCTCCGCTTAGTGGGGGGAGGGGTCTTTTGCCATCGAGAGAACCTTCCCTAGCCCCAAAAACTCCTACATGCAAATTTTCACGCCGATCGGTTCAGTAGTTTTCGATTCTATAAGGAACATAAGGAACGGACAGATAGACAGCCCAGATAACACAAAATCGTAATAGAAAGTTCACATTAAATCGTTTTCATGTCAATTTCATATTGGAGTTCTATAATGATTAGAGTATGTCAAATTGAAGTGAACAATAAGTTGTTTTGCAGTCGTGCGTGTCTTCATATACAATTCATGACTGTGAATTATAAAGCAGGATAGACAATTGCAATATTTGATTATATCTATATCATATATTCAGGAGTATTTAGTTGCGTGTTATAAAAACTGCGCAAAATAGAATTACAAATAGTTGTCAAAATTTTCGCACGTATATCGCCTCCACTTTGGTACATATATGCTCTTATATGGCGTGAAATATAACTTTATCGTTCAGATATGATTTCGTATACCTCAGTTGCAATCGAGATATACAAACCAAATGGTTTACTGGGAGAAATCCATTTTTATAAGTATAGACTAGCTGACCCGACAAACTTCGTATTACCACAAATTAAACTGTGTTGTACATAAATCGTGAATCTCGGATGACTTTTGTCGCAATCTTGAGTTTTGCAAGTTTCTGGGGAGTTCATGGGTGTTTTAATATACAAATTTTCCTCACAGTAAAGTAGAAAACAACTCCCCCCATTGCTTAGCCATAGGCATACGATAAGCAGTTGGGGGAGCTGTTTTCACTAGTTAGTGACAGCGTCAAAATACTCGTTGGGCTGTATTATGTGTTCAACCGTATCTTGCTCATTGTCTTCGATTTGATATTATGTTTTAAATTTTCAATCTCAAAATCCCCACTTTCGGAGCATTGAAATCACTCAAATAACTGTCGGTTTGAAAGAGCATACTTGCCATAAACTTAGACCAGTAAACGATGACTTTCGGCAAGGCAAGTTTTCTTTGTAAAGAAGAATCTCAGTAGTGACTCATTCGAAATTTTACATGGTAAACAAGTTACGTGCACAACATAACAACTTCGAATGACATTACTAATAGCGTATCTTGCATTAATTTTAGCTTTCTGAAACAATACAGCTCAATGGCCACGTAGCAATAACGGTCAATGTAAGGTTTCACCATAATAGTTACAAAAAGATACTCTTGATGGTGGTATTCCCCGTGATTCTGTTGTTAGCGGCATTGATCTACTAGATGTTAGGTCCATGAAATTGAGTTCAGTATCTGAACTGATGGAGGATGTTCCGGATTGGAAATTTCTGCGTTGTGGCATGCAACATGCAAAGTTTTCCAAATAAATGGTGTCCCACATCAATTTGCATTACCGAAAAACGCTGTAGAAAATTACCCATTGGGTATTTTCTCTTGAAAGTTTGGGTAGAAGTAGTTTAGAGTATATTGTTTACACTCTGAGTCGTGTGATTAAACGTTACTGCGAAACTCTGAGCATCAAATGGAAAGAGAAATGCGGTTAAAATGGATGTTCTATTAGTGATCCGGATAATAAGCGTGTCGTGAAAGCGTTTATGCGGAATCCCAATGCTTTGGTCATGGATGTGGCCAAAAAGTTGAATCCGTCCAATCTTTCGTTCAGAGAGTCAAGGACTGGAACTGTATACATACAAAATCATGACAAGTGACAAGATACGGTGGAAAAGTCACGAGTCCGGAAACTGTACACCCAAATGCTGCCCAAGCCTCATTGCCTGAGATTTACGGCGGACTTCTTCATCGCCCAGCACAAATTTTATGTTCCGAAAGTAAGTAAGAAAGTAAGGAAGCAGAAACTTTCAACGTTTGCCAAGAAATACATGATTTGGCAGGCAATCTGCTCATATGGCAAACAGAGTGCGCCGTTCGTGACTACCGGGACTGTAAACGGACAGATCCACATCAAGGAGCATCTACTGAAGCGTCTGTTTGCTCTGTTGAAGCAACACGAAGGCCCTACGATCTTCTGACCGGATCTAGCTTCGTGCCACTATTCAAAGCATGTGCTGGAGTGGTACGAAACCAACGGGGTTACTTTCGTACCCAAGGACAGGAACCCCCCAACGCACCGAAACTAAGGCCCATCGAAAAATACTGGGCTATTATGAAGCAGGCATTACGGAAGCATCCCAAGGAAGTCAAATCTGAGGAAGACAAGAAGAAAAAGTGGGTTTCCGTACAGAAGAAGCTGCAGTCAGATATTGTACAGAACCTAATCAGTGGAGTTAAGCGTAAGGAGCGAGCATATGGTTATGGTATTGAAATGGAATGAAATAAACATGCCAAAAGCTTGCAAATGGGTTATCTTTTATCATCTGCAGTTTAAAAAAGATTGGTCAACTAGATAATTTTCTACAGCGTTTTTCCCGTGATGCAATTTGATGTGGGACACCCTTTAAGGTGAAACGGTACTGAATCCCAACAAGGCCGGAAAAATAGCGTACCACATCACCTATTGCTCCCCTATCACATACCAAAGAAATTATGAATATTGCCTTTCTACAAATCTATGACTATCACTAAGAAACGAACCTCTTTATCCGAAATCTTTCGATTTGATTTGTCAATGGTTAATTTCAAAATCGATTCTAATTCAACTATATTTTCTTAATGTCAATGTGTTCAGATAGTCAACTATTACAATATGTTTGACACATATATCTGGGCTTCAAAGGAATCATTACTCTGCGGGATTTAACTTTTTGTTCCGAGAAATTATTGCGAAAGTACCATGCCTGCCATTACATCCGTCCGAATGATCTACTGCGCAATTTCATTTGCAGCATATTGCAAACAGATTTTCTAACTGCCTCCGGCAAATTTAAAATTTTTATAGCACATGTATCCGAATTAGAACTGGCCCAGCCCAGCAATCCCGGGCCGAAGGCACTAGGCCCGGCTCGTCCTTGACGCCATATTGTAAAACTCGGGTGCATCCAGAGCCTGGTGCGAACGAAGGCTTCCATTGTTGAACCTCAAGTACTTTTCCGTCATTCTACGGGGGTCCCTCTACGCACACATCGGAATATCCTTTTTTTCTAGAAGAACGGTTTTGTTTTTACCGGAATGCTTCGTCTACAGGCAGGATTGTCCGAGCGCCCCCGAGTTCTGTCTTGCGTTATAACTCTGGTAGACTCACGGACACACGAAGGAGCATTGTAAAAGTTACCGAAGGGGGATGGAAAAACAAAAGAGTGCAATGGAAAATGCACTCGAGAGTGCACAGCATTTTCGGTGATGAGCGAGGAACAAACAGGATCAAAACACAGGCACAATGCTTTATGGCCTGTGCAGGGGAATAGGGCGGGCCGAAGGGGGTGTAGATTTTATGACTTTTAAGTTTTGCACATTGGCTTTGTGCTGTGTTGTTTTTTGTAGCCTATGATTTGAGCTGAAAGGTACAGTTTCGACTCCAATTTGACTCGTCTCAAGTGGGATGGGATTTGTAATTTCGGGTTTGTATAGATAGGCTAATGTGTTACTTGCTACACATTTCGTCCGAGCTTTCAACTACCTACCTTCTGATAATGAGTTTTATTGTATGAAAATAACCGAATTATGCTCTTGATTTCGACGATTGTACTGTAAAGCGAAAGCGTAACGTTTCAGGCAGTCTATGTCATTTCAAATTCTTTGTTTGAAGTAAGCTTTGTAATTACAAACATTGATTATCTGAACCTAAAAATACAGTCAATTTCAGGGGGTTTAAATAAAGAAACATTCAATATTTTTAGATTTTTTCTCAAATTAGCCTTTAAATAACTGTCAACTATTTCTCACTTTATTCAAACTTGATGGATAGGTCTCATCGAAAAATCAGGCTAGAATTGTTTTCTCCTAGCCTACCTAGACTCGATGAGATTGCCAAAAAATATCTCGGAGCGCACAGTCAGGTCTTTGCTTTTGACCATTTCGTTTTCAGTTTCTTCTAAGTTTTTATTTGTTTCCAAATACCTGAAAGATGCATGTATAGTTGCGAGGCTGTGTAAACTTGTTGGATTTAAAATATTAGTTAAAAAAATTCAGGTAGACAGTGAAAAGCCGCAGCGACAAAGCAAGGTACTCAGTTTATGAGCGAGCGTGTTCCTCGTTTGCAGGTAAAGTGATAAGAAGAATATCGTCTTCTGTTGTGGTTGTAGATTTATTCTATGCTTCCTTTGATGGCTAAATTTTACGCCTTTGCTTTTAATTTTGCATTGAATGTGCGGTTATGGCAAGTCAAACTTTTATAAAGAAAACATAAATGTAGCAATGGGCAATCACAAAAATTACTGATTGAGTGCCAAAATTCAGGGGTACACATCAACAAGGCCAACAAGGTTGTATCATTTTACAAAAATCAAATATTTAATTCACGGTTATTGCATGAAAAATTCAGAAATTATACCCCGTTTTCTGTCTCGATGTCGTCTGAGGGTCCAAAAAGGATCCCTCTTTCAACCCATCGAAACAGAGCGGTGCTAAAGTGTATTGCGTTACTCCGTAGTCCGTACGTAGTACGTACACCTCGAAGGAGAAACGATAGCGAAAACGATGACGCCAAAGCTGCTGACGAATGACGAATTTCTTATAGGTAAACGAACAAGCCTTGGATCATGAGGGTTTCCCTTAATGTTGTTTTTTTCTTAGTTTCTCTACCTCTACAACATCATCGCAGTGTGCGACGACGAAACAGTCCAGGTGTTTTCCACAGCAGCGATCGCAAGTAGGTAATAGCACAAAGACGTCTTATTACTCGTCCGTCGTCCGTTTCCACCTTCTTCCCACCACTGGCGCGTTGCGCTGCCGTCACCATTGGGCTATTGTTGCTGGTTGTCGCACAACCATGGGTCACCAATGCTTGCTTCCCTGTTTTGCCGAGCGCCGTGCATCACCCTGCTGAATCAAACCAGGCAGCCGCGACCAGGAGTTCCACCGGATGGCACGTTCCCTTCTCGGAGGCTACCGTCAGACGACGACGCTTTCCATTATGGTGTTATTTCGACTACTTTTCCTCAAACCTCCTGCCCCAAATACTCATGCATTATATTTTTTTTTTGTTTTTGAGTTCCAGATCAAGAAAAGAAACCTTCCTGGCTCAATCGGGCACTCGCTCCGTAAAACATCCACGGGAAGCTAGTAGGTATTTTCCTTCAATCGAAATAAGGATGTTTGTCGACGAAGAACGGAACACATGACGCTCTCGGCACTGCACTCTACAGGTCGGTCGGATCGCCCCCCACAAGTTACTGACTCATGACAAATTACTGGTGCTGTGCTACTGGCTGACTGATTGTTAAAATGACGGCTTGCCTTTCAGCATGTTGTGCCACTCACTCGAGACAAATCTAATTTGGTGCGCCCTGCGGAAGGACTGATGCTTGTTTGCTTGATGGCAGTTCGTTCGTAGCACAATGAAGCCTTCAGAGAGGGATTGTTTTAATTCGTAGATCGTTGACTTGTTGAGGTTAAAGGATTGCTTTTGCTTAAATCAATATAAGAGGTTTTCGATTTGCTAAAATTGGATGTACTTACAAATTTTTGCGAATCCTTTATAATGATTCGTTGATTATTATTTTGGAAATACTGGCATAGATGATTGCCAGAAATGCAAATCTACCTTCTCGAGGTTCAACACAAATCTACGCAAGTCAGTGGAAATGGAGTACTACAATGATTTGGATGTTTTCTAATTCGCTGGCACACAGTCGTCTCCACCCATATTTGAGTAATTCTCGTTGAAACGGTACCACTACTGACTCGAGGTCTTCAAATATTAGAACTATTGTTCTCGATTGGTTCAAAATGGTTAAAAAATGAGAATTGCACTTTGAATATCTCGAAACAGTAGACCCCTCGTTCGCCAAGGGGCCCGACAGTTCAAAAAATTTAAAAGTTTTACCAAATCTTGCGATGTATATCATGTGATATGTTCTAATTTTGCAATGAAACAACTAACAAATGGAATATTTTTGTAAAGAAGTAGAACTGGGCTTTTAAAATGAGTATAACATTTTTGGAGGCCTTGTTTTAGTTGCTCGCCATATTGGATTTTATCAAAAAAATTCCGTTTTCGCCATAAGTCCATCAACCGATTTTCACTATGGTCCAGAAAGCCAAATAAGGTGGAATAAATTGTTTACTCAGTATTCGTTGATTTTAGACTGTCTACGTGCGGCAACGAAATCTTGATTAAGGATGCCGCTTTTTTAGCATGAGCTATTTTAGGGTGACCGTTAAATTAACCAAGATCCAGAAATTATCTTCAAAACGAAATAAGATAGAGCGATATTCACTCCAGCAATTTTATATGTTGGAGTATTTTGAGTAATATTGCAGAAGGCGGAATCCCTCTATCTCGAACCGTGTACATATTAGGGCGATTTTCCTAAGTCAAGTGAGGGTGACCCTGCTATTTTGCGATTTTTCTACATAACTTTTTTATTTTGCATTTCTCGCAAAACACTTTTTCAGATGACTTTTGAGGCTTAATAAGACGCAACTTTTAGTGAAAACACAAACTGACTATCTACATTACTTCTACACTTATAGTAAATTTTGTGATAAAAATAGGCCATTTTCAAATGTTAGTATCTTAGTTAGTAGCATGTTTTTTGTGTATAATATCAAAAAATTGGAGAGGGAATTTTTGTCTATCTCAAATAAACCAACTTTGAATATGTGGGGTTTTAACAGATTTAAGTATATAAAAGTTAACGAGTTGCGCCATAACTCCGGAATGCCTTAGCTTCAGCAAACTTGGCGCACATGGCGTACAAACTTGATACAAGTGACTCAGTACAGGGGATTGACAAGAAGGGGGGGAGAAGTCCAAATATGTAAAAGTGGCTGCGATTATCTTGCAACTTTCTGCACATCCCGCCCGAGAATCCAAAGCTCACGAGCTGTCAATAGGTCGTGAGCACGAGCGGCACACTAGGATGTATGGATACGGATTTTACTTTACTTCTTTTCTTCTTAATTTTACATCCTCGCTTACACGCGCGGGTAAGTGTGCGGGCCTTTACGAGCGATGATAGGTGTCAACTGCTAGGTTGCAATGACGAGCGTAAGCAACGACCGTGGCTGATAACTAAATAGCAAAGCAAAGCCTATAGGGATGGGAACTATCATTAAAAATCGTTACTGATAACTATCAGTAGTTTCAGTACGTTACTGATAACTATCAGTAAATATCAGTAATTGTACCCATCACGGCATTGTAGCACAAAAATAGGAAATTGTAATAACTGCATTTTTCATTGTAATTTTACATTGTAATTTATCAGGTGGACTTCATGGGACCTCGCGCAACTACCGACCAGATTTTTTCCATCCGACAGATCTTGCAGAAATGTTGAGGGTACATCGCGCCCTCGGATCACATCTTAATTGATTTCAAAGCAACATACGATACAGTCCATCGAGTTATGGTACATAATGCACGAAACCGGTTTTCCGGATAAACTGACCTAACATTGAAACGAGTGATGTGCTTCGCAAGTCTCCCGGACACAGTCGAGTCCCTTCGAGACTCGGCGAGGGTTGGGACAAGATGACAGCTTATCCAGTATGCTGTTCAGCATCACTCTTGAGGTGGTGTTGCGACCAGGGAGTATCGAAACGAGAGGCATGGACTCAACATACAAGATGACTTGACCAAGTCGAAAGTGATTTATGACTTTTGAGACGACTGGGAAACTTGCAACGAATGGCCCAAGATCGAGTTGAATAGAGACGACTGCTTGAAACAGCACGAGCCACCCCGGTTCTAGGCTGTGACGACAATGACGACATATTGTGTCACTCTCGTCTATCGTACGCAACTACCGACCATTAACTTTAATCCCACTGATCAATAACAGCGAAACCTTACTGATACTTAGTGATATTATTGCTTACTGATAACTATCAGTAATTAATGATAGTTTTCCCATCCCTAAAAGCCTAGGTGCTACATTCCGTTATCGAAACTTGACCTTCTGTTTTTTTATACGACAGACTTTGCAGCCAGCTGTTCGAGTGCAGGACAATTGCAGGGCCAGTTGCTACGATCCTATCGACTCTAACAGCCTCTCCCAGACGGGATCCGAACATATGTTGACTGGCTTATTAGGCCAGCATCATACCTCGAGGCCAACTGGGAGGTGATAACTAAATACACTATGGCAAAAACTTGTCGCAGTGCATGAGAATATCAGAAAAGAAATCCGAAAGAAATGCTCATGTTTCAGTTTGCAAATTCTTATACTACAAAAAACAAAGCTTGTTTCCTTATTTAGAGTTATTTACCCCTCCCCCTGATTAGCTCTCCTCGGTCAGCGGCCCTTTTGTCTATAGCAACTTGTACGTCTCTCCGAAGATAATGAAAGAGAAACAAAGTCTTCCTTATATTGTTCTACTCCCGTAGTTGTGAGCCTTCCATCTTTTCACAAGCTCCTCATCTCCCAGCCGCTTGTACAACTTCTAACGGTACAAATGCAAGATGTTATTATTATTTTTTTTTTATATTTGAAAGGGTTTCAGCCTGCGGCTAGTTCGCCGCTTAATGCAAGATAATCGCAGCCACTGTTACATATTTGGACCCCGCCCCCTTTTTAGCGAAACATGTACGCCAAGTTTGCTGAAGAACAGTTAAGGCATTCCAGAGTTATGGCGCAACTCGTTTACTTTTACTTGCTTACTTAATTGGCCTAACGTCTTACGACAAGGCCTGCGCAATATAATTTCTCCATCTGTTTCGGTCCATGGCAACTGATCTCCAGTTCCGCAGGCACGCGTTTACTTTTATATAGAGTAATTCTCGCTGAAACGGGGCCACTACTGACAAGAGGTCTTCAAATATTAGAACGTTTGCGCTTAATTTATTCAAAATGATTAAAAAATAAGAATTACACTTTTGATACCTCGAAATAGTGGACCCCTCGTTCGCCAAGGGGCCTAACAGTTTCAAAAATAGTTGAATTTTGACCAAACTTTGAGATCTATATCATGTGAAATTTCATAAATTTGCCATGAAACAACTAACAAATGGCCTGGTTCCGTAAACAGAAAGAGGAGGGCTTTCAAATGGAGCAAAAAAAATTTTGGCGGTCATTTTGGATTTGGTCGCCATGTTGGATTTTATCAAAAAATCGCCGTTTTCATCATGAGCCTCCCAACCGATTTTCATTCTAAGATCACCATTGGAAAGCTGAACCCTCGTCACGTTTTTAATCCCTATCTCTTCTCTTCACAAAACCGTGTCGTTTGTAGTTTGTTTCATAGCATATTTTGGAAATATCACAATAATTATATGAAAATTGTGAACCTTGTTACAAATAACTGGTTGTTTTATTCAGTTATTGCCATTGCACACCAAATTTTATGAATGTTTCTTGTAGAATTTTTTCTCAGCTTTCCAATGGTGATCTTAACATGAAGATCGGTTGGGGGGCTCATGGTGAAAACGGCGATTTTTCGATAAAATCCAATATGGCGACCAAATCCAAGACGGCCGTCAAAAATTTTTTTACTCCATTTGAAAGCCCTGTTCTTCTTCTTTGCAGAACCGGACCATTTGTTAGTTGTTTCATGGCAAATTTATGAAAATTCACATGATATAGATCTCAAGGTTTGCTCAAAATTAAACTATTTTTGAAACTGTTAGGCCCCTTGGCGAACGAGGGGTCCACTATTTCGAGATATCAAAAGTGTAATTCTTAGTTTTTAACCATTTTCAACCAATTAAGCGCAAAAGTTCCAATATTTGGAGACCTCGTGTCAGTAGTGGCCCCGTTTCGGCGAGAATTAATTACTCATAGTTAAGTATGTTAAAAGCCCACATATTCAAAGTTGATTTATTTGAGATTGACAAAAATTCCCTCTCCAATTTTTTGATATTATGTACAGAAAATCACGTTCTTTCAAACGCAATCGACCGATTTTATTTCTGCTTGTATCTTTCTAAGATACTAACATTTGAAAATGGCTTATTTTTATAACAAAATTTAATATAAGTGTAGAAGTAAAGTAAATAGCCAGTTTCTTTTTTCACCAAAAGTTGCGTCTTATTGAGCCTCAAAAGTCATCTGAAGAAGTGTTTTGCAAGAAATGCAGAATAAAAAAGTTATGGAGAAAAATCGAAAAATAGCAGGGTCACCCTAACTTGACTCAGAAAAATCACCCTAATATGTACACGGTTCGAGATAGAGGGATTCTTTCTTCTGCAATATTACTCAAAATACTTCAACCTATAAAATTGCTGGAGTGAATATCGCTCTATCGTGTTTCGTTTTGAAGATAATTTCTGGATCTTGGTTAATTTAATTTAATTTCACCCTAAAATAGCTCATGCCAAAAAAAAAAAACATCAAGATTTTTTTGCTAACACGTAAATAGTCTAAAATCAACGACTACAGTTGGATTTCAATTTTGGCATGGTTCGATTTTGGCATGCCTCGATTTTGGCAACAAAATTATTCGTTTTTGGCAACACATGATATTTTACTTCCAAAAATATGCTTAAATATCAATCAGTTTCTACATACATGCTTTAAATGACGAATAAATGATGCACTCAGTATGTTCGTGAAAAAAAGTTATGTGGTTTCGAACAATAATATTTTTATTGCCGTAGGACTACGTCTTACCGTAGGGTGTCAATAACTTATTTGCACCAGACGGATAGCTCTTAGCGGACTTTTTCAACATAAAATGGTTGCAATCGTTGATTAATGATATTTAGTTAATTTGTAAAGCATTTACATTAAATTTTTTCATATCGAAAAAGGGTCTCGATTTTGGTACGGTTTCGATTTTGGCAACATAGGCGACACGCATTTGTTGCCAAATTCGAAATCCTACTGTACTGAGTGACAATTTTTTTCCACCTAATTTTGCTTTCTGGACCACAGTGCATTGGAAAGCTGAGAAAAAAATAATTACAAGAAGCGTTCACAAAATTAGATGTGCCTAGGCATTACCTGAATAAAACAACCAGTAATCGGCACCAAGGTTGACACTTTTCATATAATTATTATCATATTGCCAAAATTCGTTATGAAATAAACTACAAATGACAACAAAATGCTACTAGAAACGTTCATCAAATTAGATGTGAGTGGAATTAATCCGAATACACAAATAACTTCCTAACTTTAACATTACATGAGAATTGCGATAATTGTTTCATTTAGGTGCCACCGAACACCTCATTTAACGAATGTTATTTTGATAAAATACAACATGGCGGCCAAATCCAAGATGGCCGCCAATTTGGTTTTACTCCATTTGAAAACCCAGTTCTTCTTTATAGAACTGTGCCATTTGTTAGTTGTTTCATTACAAAATTTGAAAATATACATCGTAAGGTTTGGAAAAATTCCACATTTTTTTCAAACTGTTGGGTTCCTTGGCAAACGAGGAATCCACTGTTTCGAGGTATTAAAAGTGCAATTCTTATTTTTCAACCATATTCAACATTTTTTTTCGAAACGATGGTTCTACAATTGATGAAGGGACGGTTGCTTACGTATTTGTACGAAAAGTGGTGCGGACTATTTATGGCGGAG
The DNA here is from genome assembly GCF_943734655.1 of Sabethes cyaneus. NCBI lineage: Eukaryota > Metazoa > Arthropoda > Insecta > Diptera > Culicidae > Sabethes > Sabethes cyaneus. The sequence goes on from NC_071354.1 coordinate 49,268,621, forward strand.
TACAAACGGAACACGAAGCATCGTACATCTGGCGAAAGTTGGGAGTCTACGGTGGGCCGGCCGCGTCGCAACGATGCCGCACGACTGTGCAGTGAAATCCGTTCTCTTCAAGAACCCTACCGCCATCAGGAATAGAGGGGCTCAACGTGCTAGATAGCTCGACCAGGTTGAAGCCGACTGACGTGTATCGGGACGCTTTATGAATTGGCGACGAATGGCCCAGGACAGTACAGTATAGTGGAGAATAATTATTGATATGGTAATAGCCACCCGGTTCTATGCTGTGAGCAGAAGAAAAAGCATAGACGGTCATTAATGCGCCTCCACCTAATGACAAGCTTCACTTCTTTTCAATGCGCACGAATCCGACGCCAAGTTTCGCCTGCGTTGCGAATAGCTGACAATCGGAAGGGGCCAAATATTAAGGTTTATTTTGGTATTCTGGTGGCCTTTCACTCAAAACTCGATTAAAATTAATCATTTGTAGTCGATAGCGTTCAGTACCTTATAACGGTTTCGCCAAGTTTAAGAGGCTCATAGTAGATCGAGCCTTTCTGATCCCACCAAACACAAAGCATTGTCAATCGTTCGTTGCAATCTGGCCCCAGCGATGTTGATAGCTCTCCTGGACTTACCTAAAATCTTTGACGCTTTGGAATTTCAACTCTTTTATTGAATTCCTTCGCTTTTCAATCAAGTATAGCAAACCACATGATATTGTCCAATCCGTTAAAACTCCCGTTTGCCACGCGATTTGACTATCGTGAAAATGCTCTAACGCTGGTCTTAAATTAAATCAAGCATTTAGGAATTGCATGGTGTGGAACATACATTAAAAATAATTCATTGCGTTCTTCAATAGACGTTATTTGAATTTCCCATTCCGTTTGCAGCTAATTACTCATAATGATGTGCAAGGACCTTCAACATAATCACGTCAAGAATACTTCAAGCTAGAGAGCAAACGGTGTCCGCATATTTTCTCATGAGCCATCCGTTGAATTGGCCTCTGATTAGCCATCACAAAAAGTGTACTACACTTTTTGCCTTCGTCGTTTTGCTGTCGTTCAAGCGCCGTTTCCCCTTGGCAGCAGCAGCGCACAAGGAAGTAATTTAAACTATAACGAAAGAAACCAGATTTTCGAACACGTAGAATTGTTCAATCTCATCACCCCATCGTCGATGGCTTCGGAATTTCATATCTCATTGTTTTCTTCCGAAGACTTTTCTAGACCCTACCGATATAGGTAGACGGAAACAAAATTAATTCCTTCCTACATAAGCTTTCCCTGTCCGCTGGCGCTGCGCTGCTGGTCCGGATTGGGTGAAACGTTGCCGTCCCACAGGCTGTGGTGGCATTTCCCGAAACGAGTGCAACGGTTCCACGACTTCGGTCCCACTTTCCTTCCCCTGCTGGCTTGCAAGGAGTTTCGATTTGCGCTGTACTGTTCATAAATTTCTTCCTGAATGCGATCATGATTGTCATAACTTTCGACGTCAAACGAGGCTCGACTGTGCTTCGCTGCCGGGTGCATCACGTAAGACTTGGTACGGGACGGAATGACGATGGGACACGGGATGACGGGTAAAATCGAAAGTAAATAAAAACACTATCACATGGCAGTAAAAGGAAAGGTCCCCTACATTCCAGGTGTGCACCCCGTCTTCTGATCTAATTCTTGGGTTAGTTATGAGATGTTGTACATTACCCACAATTTTTTCTGGCTTTTCTTTTTCTGACTACATTCACTCACCTGGGAATGGATGCGAAAAAAACATCATTCTATCCTCTCTAATTAGAAAAGTATAGACATCTAATGTTTTTTTTCGCTTGCACCGTTCATGATCCTTCGACTTTTTTGTGTTGGACCAAGCAAAAAAAAGAAAAACACGTCATTCACATTTATAAGCCAAAGAAAGGTCCTCGTATGATTTCTTTTTTTTCTGCTGGCAGTTGCTCTTTGCTGCTTCCAAATGCTGTCGTTGGTTGGCGTTCTTAAGGATCCATAATTTTCCTGTGCACTCACTCACCATCTTCAGCTGCAGCTGCAAGGAATTACAATTTATCTTTAGAATTAGCAATTGCTCCGATTTTGTCCGAACGGCTGCTGCGAACGAAAGGTGACGGGACGGGGATCGGCAATCCTTCGCAAACACCTTGGCGCAGGGCAGCGAAGAACAGCCACGTGGGTTGCGTGAGCCAGCCAAGCTGAAGACGAAGATGCGCACCTGGTTCGTACCGTTGCAGAAAGAAGATTAGAGGGATTTTGGCAATTTAACTGACAATGGAAGGTGATATGCAATTTAGAATAGAAGTTATTAGGTTAGGAAGGCATCTTGATATAAAATTTTAACACCGTTCTGTTCTGAGAAGATAGCAAAACAATCTAGTATTCCGCTACTACAAAAGCTATCAGTATGTCATTCTTGTCGCAAAGTAGGCAAGTAAACAATACTCGAAGCATGTCTTTGATTTGTTTTCTGTCAAATTCAGAGAAGTGATGACTTTGTTTACAACTCTAAAACGAAATTTCACACCATTCAACTGACTGCACAATCCTGTCTGCCTCTTTCGATCGAACAAATTGAAGCTTTCAAAGTCGATCATTGCACGCACGTTCGCACTTTCTCCGCCCTCTTCTCACACCCTACCGAGTCCCTACGGCCCGGGTCCCGTTACCATACCGTACCGAACCGCGCGAGAACCCGTAGAGTGACGTGCTTAGAGAATTACTACCCTGCGAGCTCAGCGTTTAGCGGCTCTGCTCATAATCACCACCCAACCGGAGAGCAAATGAAAGGGTTCCATCCGTGTCATATCGCAGCCCCGGAAAGGTCACATTGTGCGATTCAATAACGAGCTCGTTAAAAGGATCCTGTCGGAGGCAACGACGGAAACTTGCTACCGAAGGAAAAGTGACGCAAGACGTTCTCACGTTCATTTCCCACGTGAAACACAATCCTTTCCGTGACGGAGAGTACTTTTCCGTGTCTAGAGCAAATTTTCGGAAATATTTATGTAGGCAATTTTCAAAAATTGTACCTCTCTTCACGAGGGCAACTTTCCCAAGCAATCGAAGCCGAAGTCGTAAATAATTCTCGAAACATTTCAATCAATTCCGGCTGTCAATAAAAACAACATAATTCCGAGCCCGGCTGTCTGCGAAACGAAAGGTCAGTTGAGCACAGTTGAGCCCTGGCCGAGATGACCCGCATTGGCGTGCGAAAAAAAAAGAAAATAATAGAGAAAAACTATCTTCTTTCACTCAAAAAGCAATAAAACAATTATGGTCTCAAATAGTTGGCCCAGTTTTGGTTTCGTGGGCTGGCTTGAGCTGCAAAGGAGAAAGCATACATTAATTGCTGGTCGATGGCCGGATCAGCCGGGTAGCAAAATGATGTTCAACCGCTTCGGTTTGATCCTTGTTACCGATCATGTACGTCTCTCGGCGAGGGAGATAATGGAAAACCAAGGAGGATGACCCACTTTGCTTGTGTAGCGGAAACCCTTAAATATCTAATCTTTCTTTTTCTCTCACTGGACGGCGATAAACGGCTCGTTAAAACAATAAAAGGGATCGTTTGGCTTAATTTGATGATGTGTTATTTCAACTGGCCTTCGCCGGTTGGATGGTCCTGTGTCGTGTGATGGTAACTCAATATCTATGCTGGAACGCTGGCTGGTCAGAACTGGACCAATGTCGCGTTTCCAGGTAGCGGTGGAAATCATACCAGCAACAGTTTCAGTGGAGAAATTCCAAAATCCAATGAAAGATGATGGAAAAAGAAACAAGATTTTGTAAGTTAATAGTTATACACTAATTTGATTTCGAGTACAGAATCGCGATAATGAATTTTTGAAATGGTACCTGCCACCCGAATATAGTCAATCAAAAAGTAACCTGCTTTATTTTGCTTAGTGGTGTCCGTAGTTTTATTTTTTTATTGATTAGAGAGATTTTAAATTGTACATTCATTCATCTCTATGTAGTTTTATGGTTGGTGGTGTTGTATTAGCTGACACTACTTTTCACATCAACGGAAGTAGATGGAATGGACGTAAATCGTAGGTATTGCAAGCCTGACCACCTTGAAAACTGGATCCACGTAAGAAACGAAAACATAATTTGATCTACATCTATATTTGTAACGTTTGTAATGACTTTGCAGAGAGTAATTATACAACAAAAGAGAAAAAAACATCGAAAAGTCTTCCAAACCGCTTTATATCGCAATTTCATTCCTCAAATTTTGGATGGGATTCAACTCTGGATTTTGCGAATTAGATATGGTAGGCAGCCTGAATAATATTCATGAATTATGTTGAAACTAGATTTTTTCTTTTTTATACCAATTCGGTTGCTAATATGTACTGAATATAAGAATGCATTTGGGTATTAATTTTTTTTTGTATGCCAGAAGGGCATTGGGTTAAAAGGCCACTGCGACAGTCTTAATGATCGTCTTTTGTGGCAGGCCCCGATTGCTGTACACAGTTTACGGATCGCTCATACCCATTGATGGAGTTGAGCGGAATAGTTGTAATCCTGTGCCCCAATTCGGTACTACATGGTTTATAAAGCCAATGACCGTTTTGGGATTTAGGCTCCATACCTGATATGGAGTAAGAAAAAAACTTCCTAAGAAGTTGTGCCTTGATAATGCAAGAGCTCCGCAATAGCAGAGCAGATGCGCTGAACTTTCAGGTTCAGAGTTACAAAAGCGGCAGGTGTCAGATGATACCTTGCTGATATTCTTTAAATGATAAAGAGCGGGGCTGTGTCCTGTTAGGAGTCCCGTGATCGTGCGTAGTTCACTACGAGTTAAATGGAGTAGTTTTTTAGCTACTGCAGGGTTTGGGTAGATAAACTGTTTAGCTTGTCTACAACCCTGTGTTTGATTCCAACGGGATGCTATTTCTAGCTTTTCCCATGTCATCAGTTCGCCTTTCACGGCGGATGTGGAGGTGCCCGGTTCAGGACCAATAAATTGCTGAGCTGATCCTTGTCTTGCTAGGTTGTCAGCAAATTCATTGCCCTCGATTCCGCAGTGACCGGGCACCCAAAGTAATAAAACTTTGTTTTGGCGGGAGAGTTCCCTCAATGCTGTGCTGCACTCCCAAACTAATTTGGACACGCATTTGGCGGACTTGAGAGCCAGTAGTGCTGCTTGGCGCTCCGTGAAGATACCGATTTTCGCATGCCTGTACTTTCGTTTCAAGCATATTGTCGCACAGATGTATATGGCATATACTTCTGCTTGAAAAACGGTGGGCCACTTTCCTAATGAGATGAGTTTCCCTGATGCCGGGTCCGTAGACTCCGGAGCCTGTGCAGGCCCCCATTTTTGAACCATCGTAAAAAAACAGATAGTTCCAGATGGAAGATCTGGTCCTCCATTATTCCACATTGAGCGATCTGTTTCAATCACCTCATATGCAACGTCCATATTGGGCCTTCCATGCAGTCAGAGACTGAAGTTACTAAGGGTGTCAGATTGAATTCCCGAAGTTGGGCATATCAGTTACTTTGCCGCAGTTAGGAGCACTGGTGCGCGCCATCCGGATGCGGGGGGACACTATAAATCCGGAACCGGTTCCGGAACATGTCTCTCAGAGGCCATATGGCCGATTCCAGGTCCCGGACAAGTTCCTACGAAATCCGTTCCGTGCTTGAATCAGAAAAGAAACCCTCCCCGGACCCGGAACCGGTCATACGACCTCTGACAGACATGAGATGATCACCAATCACTATTTTGTCGAATGCTGATGTTTTTTGATATGCGACACGACATGCTTTACTGATGCTGAAATGTCCCGTTACGAGAACCGGTTCCGGATTTATAGTGTTGTCCCGGATCCGGATGGCGCGCGCCATGGCTTCTAACTGCGGCAAAGTAACTGATAGGGTCGTTTGGGGTGATTTGGACACCTGGGGTAAAATGGACAGGTGCTTTATCTAGCAAAGTACAAGTTTCTCTGCTTTAACATTATTCTCAACTTCTTCCTTATCTTCTTACACCATTATTAACGTAAAAAAATGGACCTAACTTTGACAGGTGTTGCCAAATGTTAATGTAAACAAAACAACTGCCTAAAACGACACTAGATGTAATTTTGAAGCTCTAGGTTTTAAGGGGTTTCCAGTGATTTAACAAACTTTTCAAATTATTGTGCAATGCAGTTCTGTTTGGCTACATAAGAGAAACTGTTTGATAGAAAATTATTGCTAGATTGTATAGAAATAAATCCAATTTTTTAAACTCATATTGTTGTATGCTGTGTGGGTGAAATGGACAGTTTTTTGGGGGTGAAATGGTTCAGTTGATTTTAAACCCTTTCTTCGGTCTCTTTAATTCTAGATACCGTAAAAGTACAAAAAAAGATGTGCATGTGATGTTAAAACAAGAATCCACCGAAAAGATCTTTATAGACAATCAAGAATGGGTTTTGAGTATTTGAGAGTATTTGTAATCCCGCCAATCGCTAAAGGGAACATTCGCAATAAAAGTCAGGAATTTTTATAATCGGGTTTCGATGTGTTTGAGAACTAACTGAACGAAATATTTCTCTGATCATTTTCCCTCATACTCAGATTCATAATGCAATTTGTGATTTTTGAGGCACTCGGAGCTAATCCCTGAATGTCTATGGTTGTGCAAAATGCAATTCATTTTGTTATCTTAACTATTTTATCCCAATCGATATGTCGAACTGTCATTATATCTTCAGCTTTAGGTTTGATCACCCTCTCTGAGCCACCAGGAACTAACGCAAGAGCACTTGCATGTGACAAATGTCAAATAAGACTTTAAATAAGATCTAGATTCTTCAAAGTAAGGTTTTGTTTACTTGCGAAAAAACTAAAGTGATATGGTATAACTTATGAACTGGCTCTTCCACTCATATAGACGGAATTGAGCTCGAAACTCTATTACTAGTTAATATGTGTTCCTAAGTTATCTGCTATGAGCCACAATACGTTATTTCGTTAAAAACAACAGTTTTTTACACATTGTCCATTTCACCCCAGTGGGTGTCCATATCACCCCAAACAAAATTTTGATGCCTAAAAATCATTATTTTTATTTTAACCTATTTTAGCAAAACTAAGCTAGATACAATTGTTAAACTCCGCTGGTAAACAGAAAACAAGTAAATCTCAGTATACGATTCAACTTTTTTGAGTTTTGATGCACAGATTTTGGGATAATAGGTGATTTGCTTAGGGTGTCCAAATTCCCCCAAATTACCCTATGTCCACAATCGATGATATGTTTACAAAAATCAACAGATTTCAAACAAATTTTAGATATTTGGCAACTTTATCTAAAAAAAACCATATCTCGGTCCCCCAAGGAACTCCGGAATAACTCCGGGACCATATGACATAAGGCCATTATCTATCTATCTATATATATAAAAATGAAATGCTGTTCGTGTGTCCGGTATAGACTCGCAAACCGCTCGACGGATTTTGATGAAACTTGGCATACACATTGCGTTTGATGTGAGGAATGTTGTTAGCATGGTTTGAGACCCCTCCCCCCTCTAGAAGGGGGGGCTCCCATACAAATGGAACACAAATTTCTTCATAACTCGGGAACTAATCAAGCAAATGGAACCAAATTTGGCATGTGAAGGCTTTTGGAGGCAGAAATTTTTTCTATGGTAGATTGAGAACCCTCCTTTTTCTAAGAGGGGGGGCTCCCATACAAATAAAACCAAAATTTCCTCATAACTTAACTATTAATCAAGCAAATGGAACCAAATTTGGCATGTGAGGGCTTCTAGAGACATGATTTTTACTATGGATGTTTGAGACCCCTCCCACTCTAGAAGGGGAGGGGGGCTTCCATACAAATGAAACACAAATTTCTCTATAACTCGCGAACTAATCAAGCAAATGGAACCAAATTTGGCATGTGAAGGTTTTTGGCGACAGAAATTTTTTCTATGGTAGATTGAGAACCCTCTTTTTTCTAAGAGGGGGGGCTCCCATACAAATAAAAGTACAATTTCCTCATAACTTGACTATTAATCAAGCAAATGGAACCAAATTTGGCATGTGGGGGCTTCAAGAGACATGATTTTTTTTCTATGAATGTTTGAGACCCCTCCTCCTCTAGAAGGGGGGGGGGCTCCCATACAAATGAAACACAAATTTCTCTATAACTCGGGAACTAATCAAGCAAATGGAACCAAATTTGGCATACGAAGGTTTTTGGAGGCAGAAATTTTTTCTAAGGTAGATTGAGAACCCTCCTTTTTCTAAGAGGGGGGGCTCCCATACAAATAAAACCAAAATTTCCTCATAACTTGACTATTGATCAAGCAAATGGAACCAAATTTGGCATGTGGGGGCTTCTAGAGACATGATTTTTTTCTATGGATGTTTGAGACCCCTCCCCCTCTAGAAGGGGAGGGCTCCCATACAAATGAAACACAAATTTCTCTATAACTCGCGATATAATCAAACAAATGGAACCAAATTTGGCATGTAAAGGTTTTTGGAAGTAGAATTTCTTTTCTATGATAGGTTGAGAATCCTCCTTCTTCTAAGAGGAGGGGCTCCCATACAAATAAAACCAAAATTTCCTCATAGCTTGATTATTATTAACATAACATAACTATAATTAGCATAACTTGACTATTGATCAAGCAAATGGAACCAAATTTGGTATGTGGGGGTTCCTGGAGACATGACTTTTTCTATGGTTGTTTGAGACCCCTCCCACTCTAAAGGGGGGGGGGGGGGGGGGTTTCGCTCCCATACAAATGAAACACAAATTGCTCTATAACTCGGGAACTAATCAAGCAAATGGAACCAAATTTGGCATGTGAAGGTTTTTGGAGGCAGAATTTTTTTTCTATGGCGTATTGAGATTCCTCTCCCCTCTGGAAGAGGGAAGGGCTCTCATACAAATTAAACAGAGTTGTTTGCAATATTCAAAAAGTAATCGAACTCGCGAGTGTTGCCGTCCATACTAAAATATTAGATAAATTTGGAACAAAATTGTTAAGAATAAATCGGTGAAGCCTAGATAATGGGTCAAATTAAATAAAAGTAAGATATTATAATACTTATTTTAAAAAGAAAATTGAAGAGAAAATACATTGTTGAAATGAAAATATGAAGAAAATAATGTTGAGATTACACTAAGTTTATGGTTTCTGACCAGTTTTCAACTGATTTCAATTGAATTGCACTGATACGATTTTGCCAACATTACCATTTTAAGGGATGGTAATAAAACCCAAATTGTTACGTTGGGCTGCTCGAGTCACAAATGCTGATGCGTTGGATTAGAAATTTGCTGCATGATTTAGGAATATCTTGGGTAGTCAAAAAGAAAGCTCTTGGTTGCAAAATTACAATTAATCAAATCTTCAGGATTATGCATGGACCCCCTTTTTAGAATGGCGCAGCAACGCGCGCCGGGTCCTCTAGTAGATATTATGAAAATAGAAAACATTTTCGGCAAAATTCCCAAATTTGGTGAAAAAATATTGAAAAATAAAAAAGTTATGGCCATTTTAGTAAATTTTGCGGTGCTAAAAATGATGTAGACCTTAGAGGGGTTAATGTGTAATGTTTCGAATGTTTAATTCGCACGATTGTGAAAAAGTATTCTGAGCCAGTGCCTTCAGCAAATTATGGCCGCAAACCACTATAAAAGTTTGAATCCGTTTAGTTATGTTTCACTTCAGCTGATCTGCAAAATTAAACAATGTTTACATTTTTACACTCGAACAACAAACAATCATGGAAGTTTCTATAGTAGGGGGACTGGGGGTATAATGCCCACGTTAAGAAGAATATCATATTATTCATCAATGCGGAATGCATTTCCAGAAACTAGACTATAAACCCTAAAGTAGAACAGTTTTTTACCTAACATGCTCGTCCTGAAGCATAAAAATCAATAAAACACGTTTAAATCGTGAAATTATATAAGGAATTTGAAAATTTGTTTTCAGATTCGATAGGGGTAAAATGCGCATAGGTGTGTACAAAACGAACCACAACAAAGGGTCAAAATGCACCGCAACAAATTGGCAAAATGCGCTGTCTGTTTTATTTTAATGCAAACCCGGCACGACTCAGAACAGCGTGAGGACCTACCTACTTGTTAAATCTGTTATTCCGGATCGCGGTATTGCAATCGCCAGGTCCATCTTCGCTGGAGCGATCGATGCTAATATATCACACAAGGGTTTTTCTTGGTACCTTGCCGGCAACGCGTCTTTCACTGTTTTTCACTGGTTTTCACTACCACCGCAAGTGGTAGGCTCCGGCCAGGACCGACGGTGGGTTTTTCTTATGTAGCTTCGCGACATCTTAACCGGATTTTTCGGAGCGAATCAGACTTAAAACAACACAATTTTGCTTTTACCAACGTTTTGAGATTTGCCTAAAAGTGTATGGGCTACTAGATCGATTAACGTTTGGTTGCACTGCAAGTAAATTCATGCTTCTCACGGCGCATTTTGCCCCGCTAGAACTTGTTTAAAAAAATCGTTTAAATCACATAAATAATAATTCAATTAAGCAATTTTACATTGGCTGCTGGATACCGAGACCATTGTTCAAAACAAGAGCCATTTACAGATACGTAATATTGCTTATTGGTGGCATAATATCTTACGAAAAAAGTTGCGAAAATTGTAAGAAATAAGCCTGCAAATAATTTTTTTGTTTTTTCATAGGATTTATGTAATTTCGAAAGCTTGTATGCTCAACACAAGTTTGTAATGTAAAATAGAAGCAATTGGCACCTTAATTACAGTTTAAAAGTGAGTAATTCGTGAAATATTACAGCGGCGCATTTTGCCCCGACTGGGCATTTTACCACCAGTTACCCTAACTCCGTCAGGGCGAACTCGACGCTCCTGCAATGAATGTAAAAAGATTGTGCCCACTTGTGCTCAAAAGCCGCATTATCGCTCGTGGAAAGCTGAATAGCGAAAATAATTGGTCGAATTCATGCTCAAATGTTTACGCTGGCATCGCTCCATATATACGCTCTTTCCCTTGGTAACGTAGAGCAACGACGGTCGGGGATTCGGAATTGCACTCGATACGAAGTAAATTTTTTCATTTCAATTCAAGTGAACAGTTTGGGTAAAATCATTATTATATCTTACTACATAACTGTTCGGGTAGTAAAATAAAATTTTCTGTACCTCAAGTTAAGTTTCTCGAGTGATGCGACGAATGGAACGACCGAAAAAAATTAATGAAAAATAGGGCTTTTGCTACACACACATGCAAGACATCTGTTGGGCACACATTGCATATTTTCCTATTCGATGCAGCAAAAACGTGCTGGATAAAATTATCATTTTTTCTAAAATTATTCATCATTTTAAAGCAACTAATAGTCAAAATAACCGACAAATGTTCCCTGAAATATATGCTGACTTTTGGTAACTAGGGTTTCGGTGAATTCGCGTTAAATCGGTGTTCCAAATATACTGATTTTTGAAGCAGAATACGGCATAGGCCAAGTTGAAAGTAACGGAATATAAAATTGGTTTTAGCATAATAAATTGCTTTCTTAGCCGAAAGCAACTACTGGCTATTGATATTTGTTTAGTTTCATCCCGCTAACATAGGTCATAGTTACATTTTTGATTATTGCTACCGCGTCTTAGCTTATTTGTTGAAAATAATTTTTTTTATTTAGTAAACAGATGTATTACCTTGCCATATGTATGAAGCAATTTGTAATTTCGGTTTTAAATAAAGAAAATAAATCATTTAAAAAATTTTGCTCTTCCCAGCCCGTGTGTTTTATATGGAGCTGTCACTTTTGCCTGCCCAACAGATCTCCAATACATATGCACTCTGCAAACACCCTATTGACGGCGAAAAAGTGCAAATATCCAACTTTCCACGAGCGATAATGGCGGATATTGAGCACAAGTGGGCACAATCTTTTGACATGCATTGGAGGAGCGTCGAGTTCGCCATGGCAGAGTTACTATGGATATATTCATGATTGTTTGTTGTTCGAATGTAAAAATGTAAACATTGTTCAATTTTGCAGATCAGCTAAAGAGGAACATAATTGAACGGACAACAAGTTTTATGGATTGTGGCTTTGCAGTTTTCGCAAGTTTCAAGTAGAATGTACGCAAATACGCAAAGGAAAGTTTCTTATCAAGTCGAGACGCTGTTCGAGAGCAAAATTGACAACGGCTCAACCAACAGGAAGTTAATGTTTGCGTTAATGTGTAATGTTTCGAATGTTTAATTCGCACGATTGTGAAAAAGTATTCTGAGCCACTGCCTTCAGTAAATTATGGCCGCAAACCACTATAAAAGTTTGAATCCGTTTAGTTATGTTTCACTTCAGGTGATCTGCAAAATTAAACAATGTTCACATTTTTACACTCGAACAACAAACAATCATGGAAGTTTCCATAGTAACTCCGTCAGGGCGAACTCGACGCTCCTGCAATGAATGTCAAAAGATTGTGCCCACTTGTGCTCAATATCTGCCATTATCGCTCGTGGAAAGCTGGATAGTGATGAATTTTAATTGGGCAGAAATCTCAATATTTAGTGTAATTTATGCCCCAAAAAGTAATAGAACCAATAGAATGGAATGTTTAGTGCTTTGAGTTGCAAGATCTTATTACGGCTAACAGGTTAGTTGAACTAGTTTTATTTTTTTGTGATGGTTTCCCGAGTCTGTGGTGTGATCTACCTTGTGATCACAATACGTTTTGGTCACTGAGCTAGCTTGAATTAGCCCCTGTGAAACATTGTCATTTTTCTGTTAATATTGTTAGTAAATGTCTGAAGGCAGGATAAACGTCAGTTCTCCATGCTTGCATGTTTGAGGGACGTTTATTCTGTGCTCAGTAACCTGAAGTTGGTGTCCGCGAATATTAGTGTTATTTATTTGAATTATTTAGTTTTTGTTGAATTACTTGTTTGTTGCATGTAATAGTTTTGAGTTTAGTTTTGGTTCAAGTTAGGTTTAGTATTAGTTTTAGGATCAAGAAAATTAAATAAAAACATCAAAAAAATCTGCATGCAACATTTACCATAAAAGTACCATTAAATTAGTTTTGCTCGGGAACTTAATATTGTTAGCCCGCCGCAAGAACTGTCATCGAGTTGCTGAGTCATTGAGAGGAGGGGTCACAGACTCCAATGACCGCAAGAGGGTACTAAAAGGCGGCACGATGGCGCAAACGAGATCTTTTTTTCTTGATAAAAATCGGTCCGTAGAAGTGAAGTTCAGCGGCAGCGTCGTTCCGTCATTTTGAACCGCGTTTCAGCAATCGAACAGTTAGTGGGATTTGTAGATCCGTAGCACGATCCGCCAGAAGAACTACAAGAACGTTAATTCCTGTTCGGATCAGTCGATTGGGGCACGTGTAGTATCCACGTTGTAAAGCCCAGTCCTAAGAAGAATAAAACTGCAGTTATTCCGCGAGTGCGATTAGGTCGGTGGCCGCCATTTTGGACGCTAAGTGAGACTATACCGGGGACTGGTGCTTTAGGAATTGCCCCGACCGCGAAAAACGTTATAAACCCCAATCGGCAGTACGAAGTCGCTCGCGAAGAAGGTGTATGTAAAGTGCGGGTGTTGAATGTCTCCGGTACAGAATATCGCTTATCCCAGCATCAGAAGATGCCTCGCGCAATATACCATCTCGGCAGCGACACACTGTGCGACCGATGCAACGAACTGTGTGAACAGTTCGGTGTATCATCGTATCGGCAATCGTCGGTGTCGTCTAGATTCCGACTGCGTTCAAAGACCTGACTGCTGAGCAGCCAGTGGCATTCAGAAATATAGTGTGTAATTCAACTTATTTCTTTTCAACGCTGTGAGACTTACCGAATGATACTACCATTTTTAGTTATAGAGTATATTTTTAATTTTATGCAGCAGTTTGATACATTGAAGTTACGTTATGCATTAAAACGCATGTTCGATGAAACCAGAGTGTTTGAACACAGTTTTTATCGTTTCTGTTTTCTTTTGTTTGTAATAGCGTTAATAGTACTGAGATTAAATGAGTATAAGATCCAATTGTCTGGTACTCTCATTTTATCAAAACTTCTAGGACAAATATTGAACAAAATGATTTGGTGATCGCGATCGTTGTATAAATCGGTTCCATAAAAAAATTGGGAAAAAGATGGGTAGGATGACCATTTGAATGGAACGGTTTGGAACGACCGTTGAACAAATGCTCTGGTGACAATATTGATTTTAAGTGTTTTAGTATTGACGAACTGACATGCCACATAGAAGAAAATTGTTCTACACATTTTACTTCCACACTAGCTCCGTCTGTTATGCATGCAGCTTGTATTTGCAGGGTTTTGACATTTGTATAGTTGTATACTGACACTCGAGCGCCGCGGTGTAACAATGTTGTGAAACGTATTTCTTTTGAAAAATGAATAGTTTTTGAATAGTCGGCTTGAATGGAATTAACGCGAGTGTCTCGTCTGTTATTCGTGATACAACCGTTGTATGAAGTGGCTTGGTGGTTGATACAAAAATAAGTTTTGGGAAATGATTCGATACGATCATTATTGGTTACGTATAAGGTTCATTACGACCATAAATTTATTAAGTGATGCGATATGATCATTGTAGAATGATCTATATGGTTCGGTACGACCATAGATGAATTAAATGATGCGAAAAGATCTTTGTTTAAAAAAGTTATGGTTTAGTACGAACATAGTTAAATGAAAAGCGTGCGATCTTGTGATATATCTGATTCTGATCTGATCATTCGTAAATGTAGGTGATTTGCAAGCTTAACTTGCAAAAATTTGTCACACAAGTATGATTTCAATCGCGTGACAAACCTGTGAACCTGTGTGTGAAGCTCATAAACGTGCATTTTTAAGTACGATGTGATAATCAATTCGGTCAAATGCAGCTTCCAGGTATGTATAAGTACATCAACTTGCGCTTCATGTTCAATATCCCGAATGCGAGGATCAGAGACAAATGCTGTTTAACATAACAGTACTTACAATTATTTCGGACAAATCTTTTAGTGATGGGCGATATAAGTGCTTAACCAAAACAAAAGACAATTTTCAGCTTAGCCCTTTGCTTTGTTATGAAGTAACAGGCGATAGTAAAGAGCAAAACTACGTTGTTTTCAAAACACAGGCGCATGTAAACAGGCGAAGCTAGATGAAAACAAAGCGAAACAGCACCGGGCGAATCTCATTGTCAAAATGCTTTGAGGCTCATTTCAAGGGGTTCAACTAGAAAACTTAGATTTTGAGCTTGAATGCAAAGATTTAATGCGGTATAGTTGAGAAACTATAGGATTGCTTTATTGTACACCAATTTATGTCTTTAAACTCGATTTTTCTCACTTTTATTTCAATTACGACTTGAAAATGTACTTGCAAAATATCACAATGATATTCCTCATTGTATACATTTGGCTAGTTGCGCCCTAATCGCAAATCACTCCGTTGATTTTCCAGGACTCTGGATTTTTCAGGTATTTGTGCAAGATTTTTTTAAAGATTGCTCCGTAACGTGATGGATTATTTTTTCGAAACTTGCACCACTTGTTCTTCATTAATATGTAAACAAACTTCTGTCAAATGGTTCCTACCACAAGAGGCGTGCCGGTGATGCACGAGGGGCGGCCAAATTTATTTTAGCCTGGCTTTATTTTATTGCCTCTTTTGACGTTTTGGCGCTTCTCTGGCGTTTTTAATCATGTTTCTATTTTCTTTTCGTCTTTTTTTATTGTTATGTCACAGGTGGACCTGTTAGCACTTTATCGGAAGCCTTCCATCCTCCTTTCCTTGTTTAAACGTCGTCTTATTGTTGTCTTTACGACGTCTATACACTATCTTTTGTCATCTCTTTGTTCTCTTTTCTCTGTATTCGTCGTCGCTACTTATATTTTTGTCATCTTTTCATGGTCCTTTTACCATTTATTCGTCGCATTTTCGTCTCTTTTTTACTTATATTTTCGGCACAGGTTTGCTCTTTTTGTCGTCCTGTTCGTTGGCATTAAGCGTCTTTTCACTTTCTTTTTGCATTCTTTTCTCCATTTTTTATCAACTTTTCATCGTCATTTACCGTCATTTAATCGTTTTTTCGTCACTGTAGTCATTTTTGTTGCTTTTTGCTATCTTTTCATCGTTGCCAGAACAACAAAATGTTGTCTTTTTGCTGTCTTTTCATCATTCTTTCGTTGCCTTTCTGTTGTATATTCGTCTTCTTTTCATCGTAATATATGCTTATTTTGTCGTCTTTTAACGCTTTTTTATTGTCTTCTTTGTGTTATTTTATTATTTCGTCGCTATTTCGGCGTCGTTCTGTCATCGAAAAACAAAATTCAACCTTTTTCGTAAAGTTTATGGAAATCCTTAGATCACTTTTATTAGAGTCCTTAAACTAATCCTTAGCACTTCATCCGTAGATCCACAGAAAATTCCTGAATCCGTAGATCTAGCATTACTGCTGCGGACAACAAACCAACAGCTCGCCTAAGATATGTTCGCGTATGAGTTTAACCCAATTCACTGTTAATGAATTTTTAATCCGTCTCTTTCACCAGATATGGGAGGAGGGTGGGAGCGGTTGGTCCGCACAGTCAAGAAAAATCTGACCGTATTATAGTCGAGCAGATTGCCAACAGACGCGGTCCTCTAGCGGGAATTAAAAATATAGTCAATTCTCGACCCCTCACCGATATCCCGGTCGAACATGACTCCTCCCCGGTATTGACTCTTAATGATTTTCTACTCGGGTCATCGAACGGCTTGAGCTCTTGGGGACCGTTCGACAATAGCCCCGTGCTATTGAAGAATTGTTATAGACAGTACAACTCACGGCGGATAGATTCTGGCAGTAGTGAGTGCGAGACTATCTTCCTAGCATCACCCGTCGTACAAAGTGGTTCTCCCCAGCAAAACCGATCTGCGGTATCCATAGCTGTACTCGACATAGGCGATGTTGAGAATCTGCTATCAGGAGATTTCTTCATGCATTGAATCTCACGGCTGGTGTCATTGTCCGCCGTTATCAGTGAGCCAAGGTAGATAAATTTGCCACCTATCTCAAACTTCTCGCCATCGATCATTATTCCACTGCCCAAGCGATGTCGGTCGGCCTCGGTTCCGCTGGCCAGTATGTACTTTGTTTTGAACGAATGTACCTGTAATCCAATTTTTTTTGCTTCGCACTTTAGTCTGGTGTACTGTTCAGCCACTGCCACAGATGTTCTGCCGATAATATTCACCATTCTTGGTAGATTTAATTAGTTTGATCAGCTTCCTGCAGAAGCCGTACTCGTCCATGATTTTCCATAGCTTTTATCGGTTAATTGGATCATATGCAGCTTTGATGTCAACGAACAAATAATATTCACGGCCTATTTGGCCGTTCTTCAACAAAGTCGGCTTGATAGACTCCAACAAATCTTTCCGCAAGTGATGTTTTCGATAGTGATGTTTACCTACTTACAGTATATTGGCAGTGTAAAATTTTAAAGGTAAGCATGAAACGCTTGGGAAATCGGCCACGAGAGATCCAAGCTCTAGTTCAATACTTTGGAAACGACTGCTTGAAACAACATAAGCCGCAGAATATAGGTAAATTGCAATTTCTTAAAAGACGTAGAATAGAGATCCCAGTTTATACAGATTGGATCTCTGTGCGTAATATGAGTTAAAGATGCTTCAATATCCGTTTCACAAGTTCGAAACAACTTCTAAACACCCAGATAACAAATCTTGACAGTCAAAATAATCCCATAATAATATTTAAAGATCCATTTAATTTTTCACACGCCTTCTTGCGTACGGATCGCACCCGTGTCGTTTTGATGCGTTTGGTGTGGGAAACAAAGGACGCTATTCATATGCATCCATTAGAAAGAGCACCTCACACGTTTGGCCTAAGATGCTTTCCGTGTTGTTTTCCCAGTCAGCAGCGCAAGGTTCCGTGCGAAAGTACGCTTCCCACCGTGCATGAGAAAGTTAAAATCCACAGGAATAATTTTTAGAGAGATTTAAATATTTATTTTTTTCGCATTCATTACCTACCTTCTGATGATTTGCTGGTAGCAAACAGGACTCGCGTATGTGTGAGGTGCCGTACGTCAGTTATTCGAATAGGATACCCCGTGCAGTTCGTATCCAACAGGACAACGACCACCACCAGCCGAAGGCGGCGCAGCTGGCAGCTGCTTGGTTTCTTATTTTGCTCAATTTTCCATTCACTTCCGTAAGAATTATGATTGCTTGCCTAATGCTTTCTTACTGGCTTGGCTGGGACCGAACCGAAGAAATGATGGGCGAAAGGTCAACCCACAGGAGATTTATTTCCTTTCGATATCATCATCGCTTCGGGTAGGATTTGGCGAGCCCTTCGATTGCGCTGCGTTTTTAATAAATCAGCCATTGCAAGGAAGCATTAATCTTCTGCTCAGGTAAAGATGCAATGGATGCGCACACGGAAAGGAAAATGACACGCTCATCTTTGTCATCATAGAGATTCGTGGTCCATGCAGGAGTTCGGGAATCGGTGCTTGCTTTCTCTTTTTCGGTGCAGGACTCGGTGCTTTGGTGAAAGGTTAAATTGGAAAATTCTTTGATCAACTGCTTGATTAATTTCTGAAGTTTAATAGAACTAGTAATTCTGATTTTCTCAACTAGTCTAAAAGTCTTAAAAAAAGTGGGTTTTAAATATTACATCCTACAGGAAGGAACGCCGTCATCGAATTGCAGCGTAAAAATAAAGCAGTTTCATCGGAAGGCAGACCGAGTGTGCCTTACCGAAAAATTCTCGATCCACCGAATGAGTCAGGCAAGGCAGAGACCAAGAAAAGGGTCCTTTTTTGCCTGGGTGCATTGTGTCGAATTTGTCACAAAATCTTCGCAAGCTAGTCCCTTGTAGTAGTCCTCTTCTTCTGTCTGTGGCAAAAGACAGTCGCTTCTGTCCGTGTACCTTGCGGAGCGGAGGGGAAATATTGAACAATCTTCAAGATCACTCGCTGATGTGATGATCTTCTTGTTCTTCCCGGGAAATGATCTGTCGCATGCTGCAGCCTTGCAGCAGACTGCCCGTTGACGTTAGATTAGTTAAGGTCCTATTGTTGGTGGCAATTGTTACCGAAGCGGCGATGAGCCAGCAGCTGTCGCTGAACCTGGGTTCAAAGAAATGGTCATTTGGGACTTCTAAGGAGCACGTGGTGTGCCTTACGGCTCGGGGACGTCACAGCCACCGGAGATGCGCATTCGGTGATTTCTTTCATGTCCGAATGTCCACCAGTGAATGGCAAACTAACGCAAAGTTTGCAATTTGTCGAACCGAAGATTAATCATCCTCTGACCATTGATTGTTGGGATTAAAAATACTTTTTTTCCTAACTTAGATAAGACAAGATATATTGTTGTTAAAAAAATAGTCGGAACGCAATTAAATTACCCGAAACGGCGACAATACAACCATTTCAACCATTTACAACCGTTAGCGCACACCAACCGATGATCGTTTAGAGGCAAATTTCTTCCAGCATGAAGGAAAGTGTCAAACATAATTTTACGGCCATAAATAACCGATTTGTTACCTGGCCAAAATAAATCCTTTCCTAACAAGACCGAATGAAAAGGACCACCATGACAGATCCAGTGAAAACTATATCAATCCTTTGCGATAGGAATAAAGAAAGCACCAAAAATAAAAGCAATTCGGAAGCTAGAACAGCCAAAAACCGATGAAGATTAGTATGGCCAGCCGGGGTGAAGCAGTGAAAATCGTTTTCCTTAAATCTGAAAAAATAAGCTAATGTTCGAAGGACAACGCAACCGTTGGGATTCCATTTAAAACGACTTATCAGCAGCTTAGTGTGGTCAGCCTTTTTTGTTTGCCTCGTTTCAAGTGAACGCAACGATATGGGAGAATTTGATCTAATTTGAATAGATACGTGCACATGAGTGCGACGACGGAGTCCATAAAAATTTGTGCCCCGCACTGTCAGCGCGCTTCCGGCATTTTAGACCCTCTCTCTCTATTGACGAGCCTTCCGGAAGGGTTGGGAAAAACTAAAATTAATATCTCTCCCGTGTTCGTGTAGTTGCACTCATCGGTAGAATTAGAGCAGCCCAATCGAACCGGAATGGGTGCAAGGAGAAATGCAATACGTATGTATGTATATTTGAAAAGGGGTTGCTTTTCGACCGACCGCACAACAATGACCCCTATTTTTTCCTTGTTTCCACTGATGACCATTTAATTGCTAGGAACCGGGACTATACACTACTGACTGGTTGGTAGGATATAAAGTTGCTTCTGGCTAATATTTGCCATTGTTGATTTTTAATTTTTATTGTGTGCTAACTATATGGATGCGTCTAATTCATTTCAATGAATTAACATTAGTGATTGTCTTAGCTTTCAAAACAAACATCTCTGCTTTTAACAATTTTGAATTGTGTAAGATTTCGAATAATAAGAAAAAGTGCAATTTAGAAATAGGAATTTTCAAACCTTAAGGATTTTCCTCACTAAGTACTAGCACTAACGTATCCAGGTTAGTGGCGCCAGATCTACGGATTTCCGAAATTTTCTACGGACCTACGGATCAACGGTTCTTGTTTCTACGGATTTTCAAAAAGTTCATAAACTTCAATATTTCTGTAGTGCGATATTTTCACTACTTCAATTTCACTATTGTCAAGCGAATAAGATTGACCTTTATGACCTAGTAGCTTGCATCCTTGTGTTATTTGCATTGATTAGCGTTGCTTCTTCTAAGCGATAATTAAAAGCTGTTGATATGCAAGTGTTCAGAAAATACAGCAATAAGATAATGAAAATGAAAAGATGACAAAAATATGAAGAAAAGACAACGAAAAGCCGATGTAAAGACAACGAAAATACGAAAGTTGACGGAAATACGGTGAAAGGCGATGATAATACGTCGAAATTATCATGAAAGGATGACGAAAAAATGCTAAAACAACGACAAAAAACCAGTACAAAAAACAACAAAAAGGTAATGTTCAAAAAGCATCGAAAAGGCGACGAAAAAATTATTAATACACTACAGCAAGTCGACGAAAGAACGACGAACAGGCAGTAAAACGATAACATTTTGTTGTATTGACAATAAATAAAAAGAAAAAAGTGACGAAACAACGACAAAACACCAAATTGCGCCAAAACAGTAACAAGAACGGCTAGAAATCACCGAAAAGAGCGACAAAAGATGCCAAAAGCAGGCGTCAAAAAACGACGAAAATACGACGAAAAGATGGCAACAAGATTATGAAAAGTTAACGAAAATGCGAATAAAATAAAACTGAAAAATGACAACATGGACAAAAAGACAACAATACGATGACCAAAAAAAGAACGACAAGATAGCAAACAGACGATAAAGAGACGACGAAGAGGCGGCGAAAATGCAATGAAATGATGACGAAAAGACGATTAAAGAAACAGCAGCGAGAGCATCAAAAATGACAAAAAGTCGTTTAAAAAGCGTACTACAAAGATGACGAAAAGGTGTCGAATATGTAACATAAGAACAACATATAAATATAACTAAACTAAAAGATAACTGACAACAATCAAGATGACGAAAAAATAGCAAAAAAGTGACAAAATGACAATAAAAAATGGCAAAACGACGTAATAAAAATACGACGAAGAAAAGACCACCTAATGATGACGAAAAGACGCAAACACAGCAACAAAAAAGACGTCAAAACGGCAAACAAACAACAACAAAAAACAGACGGAAAAAATACGAACAGAGGACGAAAATACGACGAAAACGTAACAAAAATACTACCAAAGAAATGATAATAAGACTATGAAGAAGAGACAGCAAAGAGATGACAAAAAGGCGATGAAAAAAAGACAAATGGACGATTAAAAGACAACGTAAGAACAGCAAAAGACGACGGAAACATGACGAAAAGAAAATTATAAATTGGCGAAAAGTCCATTGAAAAACGACGAAAGACGACAAAAATATGATTAAATACTGCCCAAAACATGTCACAAAAGCAATCAATCAAAAACGCCATAAAATACATCAAAATATAACAACAAATCGCTGAAAAGAGATAAAGAAACGATGTTGATGATGGTGATGACAAAGAAACAATGTAAAGATACGTTGAAAAGACGCCAAATCAACAACGAAAAGAACAAAATACACGATAAAAAATGACAAATGTCATTTGAGAGACGACAAAAGAACGTCCAATACGAAGAAAAGACAACAAAAAGATGAAAAAAGACGACAAAAAGGAGTCGAAAAGACAACAATAAGAATGAATGAAAAGAAACCAAAACAGCGACAACAAACGACTAGGAGAATAACAAACACGATAAAACGACATTTCAAAGTGTTCAATACGAGGGTAATGGTATGAAAATACGACGAAAAGGACGAAATGACGCCAAAAAGGTGACAAAAATGGCGAAAAGGCATTAAAATCCGACGAAATCAAGCACGACAAAAAACTTTTGAAAAGCGTTAAAAATGCGTTAAAATGTGTAGAAAAGGATAAAAATATATTTTATTCGTTGACTCTAGAATTTACTACGATTTTTTAAACAATGCACATTGCAAGAATGTTGAATTTATTTTCACCAGATCACGAATGTTGGATTTTAAAAAAATCGTTTCGGCTGCAGTGTTTATCAAAATTTGCAGATTTTCTGGCAGCATTGCACAACAGATTTTGACATATGTGTATCAGCGGTTGAGTGAAAAGGACAAAATGAATGAAAAGCTAATGATTACCTTCTTTTTCGTTTCGTGTGTTACTTGCCACAAGAGTAAAGAGTGGCACAAATGGTTTCGAAGTGGTGAAAATAGAGGACACTTGTACAAAAAGGCACGTAATACATCCGAGAAGTGACGGGTTGAAATATACGTATTTTAGTTTTTCATTTTTACAGTAGTTAGAGGATTTATTAAAGAAAGTTTTACATGGGTATCATTTCTAAGAGTTAAAACCGAACATTTATTGAAAAAAAAATTTTGACGGAAAACCTCTATTGCCTATTCTCGTCCTATTTAATACAAATTATTAAAACTTTCAGCATTTTTATGACACACAATGCAAAACTAGTTGATCCCTAATATTTTAGTTTGTTGTCTATCACACACGATCAATCAAAGTGAGCTGAAATCTATTTAAATGCTTTTTATCATTAAAGAAGTCCAACCAGCCAAATTTCCTACGATTTCTCGTGCGACGAAAAAGAAAATGTCGACTAATCGTTTTAATTTCCGTCATTCATAAATGAAAATAACTCACGCAAGGCATTGCCGTTATTCTACAGCCAGGAAAACTTGCCTGACCTGTAGAAATTTTGCAGAATAACATTTGTCATGCCGTCCTACACAAATACATGCGCGTCAGCTTCGTAAACATTGTTGTGATTTTTAATTCGGACGATGAAAAATTTTGATGGACGGATTTTAAAACGGTACGACGAATTTAAGAAATAAAGTCAGTTTCAGTTGTGTCAGTTGTGTTTTAGTCAAATCAGCACAAGAACTTTCGGAGTATTCATTAAATCCATCCAACAAATGATGGAAATTAGAATGGCTTTACTTACTACGACGGGAATTAGAAATAAACCCTCTATTAGAAAACAGGCAGTACATATAGAAATTAATTTACACTTTTCAGCAACATGTACAAACGATACTAGCAAACCAGGAATTAAAGCTCTAATCTCGGTTGAATTTATATTTAAACTAAGATTTGATTTAAAATGTAATTAAACTTCAAAATTAAATAAGTTTTGAAACGTGTAACTCTTTCCTCCGTGATGCAACTACGGATTTGCCTCAGCAAAATTTGGCAACGCTGGCCCAGGTTGGGGCGCGTGTCCCATCTTTTCTATTGAACTCAATGTAAAAAAATCTTAAAGGTGTAGCTGGAAGTACCGAGATTTTTGTAATGAATAAAGAACGGCACCGAGGTGGTAGAAGAGCTGACAGTTGATTTATAAAAAGAAAAAACAGCAGCGGTCCAAGGTCGCTCTCCTGTGGTACGCCAGAGATGCTGCAGAACGAGTTAGACAACTCGGGCCCGATTTTCACACTCAGCCTATGGTGTGTTAGATACGAGTTTAGCTACGATGCGGAAATTCACAGATTCTCCAGCTAGGAAGAAGGATGCCGTGATCCACCCGATCAAACGCTGCTTTCAGGTCCATTCAATTTGCACTTTTTCATTCATGTTGCGCAGGCAGAACGAGACGAAATCGACGAGATTCGTGGAGACTGAACGTTTAAAAAAAAAAAACATGCAGGCCTGTAGAAATGTAGTGTTGACAGTGTAACCTTCGTTTACATATTTTTTATAAAATTAACTCTGCCAATTTAACATGCCTTTTTCAATCTGCTCATAATTCCCAATCCAAATTTCCTAAGTCCATCTCTGAGCAAGCTGTCGACTGTGTGATTGATAGCGCTCCAAACCTTCGGGTGGAGCGGTCACTCACACGGGTAAGCTTGTTCGGGCATATCTAAAACAACCTGAGTAAGCTGTCTACTGAGTGGGTGATAACCCTCCAAGTCTCTCGCTTTGTGAGGGGCGGACGGGTCACTCACTTAGGAAAGCTCTCTCGGGCATAGTTCAACAGGTTTGAGTTAGCAGTCAACGAGGTGAGCGATATCCCTCCAAGTCTGTCGCAGTGCGACCGGGACGGACGGATCGCTCACTTCGGATAGCTCTCTCAATTATCTGCCAGAGAAACGGTGATGCGATCCACTGGGTGAGTTATATCCCTCCACGTCTGGCGTCTCTCGTCTGGGACGGAGCGGTAACTCTCTCGGGAAGGCCTTTTCAAATACAACCAGAAGATTCCTCTGTAAGTGGGATAACCCTCCACGTCCCCGATAGACGGAGGGGTCCCCCCCCACAGGGTTGCCCACAGATACCATGAGAAACACAACCAAGGTATTCAGAGCCATAGGGTATTATACAGTAAATAATGGTTGCCAGGACAAAAGATTGTTAAAAATTGAAAAACTTTTAAAGATTCAATTTTTAACTGACCGAACTTATAAAAGGGTTCAGGCTCGATGAACATATCATTTGATGTTTGGAAAAGTAAACGACAATAGTGCGCGAGAATCGTTTTGTCCGTTACTATTTTAAAAATATATTTATATCGATTTGATTATTGTCGGTGAGATAAAAAGGAAGATTTTGTCGTGTGTTGTGTAAAGTTAAAAGGACTAAACTAGGTAATTGTCAAGTGGTTAAAAAAAGTGTATTGTGGAAAGTAAAAAGTCTATTGTAAAATCTATTGTTTATTCTAGTGTTAAGCTATAAAAACACAGAAAGAGCTAAAAGCGAACAATTTACAAACACGTAACGAAGAAACAAACGTGGATAAAAAGAATTATAAAAGTAATAGTGCCGATATACAAGGAAGAAAAAAGGTAAAAATAGTTTTAAGCAAATTATAAAATGTGCAAAAGTAAACTAAGGCTGGTTTAGGAAAAACTAAGGCTGGTTTAGGAAAAACTAAGGCTGGTGTGTGAAAAAGGCTAATATCCCTCGAAAAGGTCCTCGAGGGACCTTTTATTCTTGGACTATTTCACAGGCGCAGAACATCAGCGCTAGCAACTGTACC
Organism: Sabethes cyaneus; assembly: GCF_943734655.1. Lineage (NCBI taxonomy): Eukaryota > Metazoa > Arthropoda > Insecta > Diptera > Culicidae > Sabethes > Sabethes cyaneus. The sequence continues at coordinate 49,294,265 of NC_071354.1, forward strand.
CAGTGAGCCTGCGTGCCCGTCAGCATTCGGCGCAGAGCGAGTGAATCGGTGTTCTGGGCCGTTGGATCGTTTGGTACAGACCGAGTCGCAATACCATCCGGTGTCTACTGCTGACCGTACCCCCCGCAAAAGCCTCCCTGCGGCTAATTCAACATATCTGCAATTCGAACACCCTTGCTTTTGGTAACGTAGCTGTTGATACACTCATTGCGGGACGAGAACAATACCCCGTACCATCAAGCTACGGTGGCCGAGGCCACTTTGACCACATTAACATCTAAATTGCCGTGTGTGGAAAAACCGTCGTCGGTGTTGAGAGGAGAAGGTCGTTCCACCAGCCTTAGATAAGCAAGTAACCTAGATTTAAGCCAAAATTGTCGGGAGAGGGCAAATAAACCTGTAAATTGTATACATAATCTAGAGTTTTACCAGCAGCGTCACCGTCCTCTAATTTTATCTTCACCTTGATTGTAAATTTCGTTTGCGAGCTCGAAAGGAGTTTCAGTCCTGGTCGTTTATTTTTCTCCTGAGGTGTGACCCGAATATAAACTCGATCATTGTGTTTCTGGTAGCATTATTCATCGTGATATTATCCTAATTGTTGGTTGATTTCCATCGGTTTCTGTTTGCGACGGAAACACTTATTGTATTGAGGAATAGCCGTGACGCACAACCGCTTCTATCCGTTTTAGCACCATTACCCTTCCTTTCCCTTCCCGCTGAGCAGTTTTTAGGGTTACAACAGCTAGCAAACAAAACGTTGTTCACGATATTAAAAGATGTGGCTTTTCGGTCTCGGGTTTCTTACGAAAACTTTATTTTACGTTTTCGGCTGACGTTTCGAAGGTCTATGCCTTCATCCTCGGAGCAACTATTGTTATAAAACATTACAATTATTTAAACAATCTTCGTCATTACACATACAATTACTTACAACGTTAACAAATGTTTTCTTAGTCAAGTGTTTAAACGTGAGAATGTTGATTTTGTTTAACCCTCTATACTGAAGGTATAACAAAATGAACGGAAACGGACTTTTTACAACTAACTATTGTATAAGATAATTTAAAATTCTAACTTACACTATAACCTTCCACGCACATCACAACCAGACCGATTAATCCAATGTGAACTTTCTAATATGCTGCTGTAAACGAAGCTTATACTGTATTTAATTTGAGAGACGGAAAGAAAGAGAGCAAAAATTAGACGGTTACTGAGCAAGTGAATGCAAAATACCCGAATATGCCACATTTAAATTGTTCGTATCAGTTCTAAAATTAATTGTAAGTTGGTCTGTAAATATATGGCACATTTCAAGTATTTGCAGTGCTTGTACTCGATTATCTTGATTTAAAATCGTTACTTTAGATAGATCAAAATTATGATCATTATCTATCATGTGTACCATCAGCGCCGTCTTTTTAAACTCATCTTTTTTGTTACTCTCCGCATTGCCCGACGCATTAAACTCTTGATATCGTTTCATAAGTGAACGATGACCAGACAAACGTTGTTTGAGTTGTTGTGTTGTTAACCCAATGTATGCACTGTCGCAGTCTATGCAAGGTATGCGATAGATTACATTGCGCTTAAAAAGTTTTGGAGTCGGATCTTTTAATTTTGAAAACAAAATTGAATTTGTTTTCGAACACTTAAAACCCAATTTAACGTTTTTGAAGTTTCTGCGTATTATTCTTGCAAGTGCGGGAGTTAGAGAGTCAACGTGATGAAGAGATCGATAAACTTGCGGTGTATTCTCAGTGGTAACACTATTTCCATTTCCATTTGCCACTCTGTTCATCAAGCGGTTGACGAGAGCGATCGGGTAATTGTTTTTAGCCAAATACTCACGCACCGTTTTCTTCTTCTCTGCTAGCGGTTTGCATGTTGATAAGCGAAAAACTCGACTTATGAAACCGCTGGCCGTGTTAAGCTTCTGTGTTAGTGGGTGCAACGAAAGATAATTTAAAATTCGTCCCGAAGAAACGGATTTCATGTACCAGTCGGTGACGATTTTTTGTTCCTCGGTTCTTATTAGAATCATATCTAAGTAGGGTAAACGGTTTTCATTTTCAACTTCACACGTGAATTGAATATGTGAGTCGTACCGTTTACCCTACTTAGATATGATTCTAATAAGAACCGAGGAACAAAAAATCGTCACCGACTGGTACATGAAATCCGTTTCTTCGGGACGAATTTTAAATTATCTTTCGTTGCACCCACTAACACAGAAGCTTAACACGGCCAGCGGTTTCATAAGTCGAGTTTTTCGCTTATCAACATGCAAACCGCTAGCAGAGAAGAAGAAAACGGTGCGTGAGTATTTGGCTAAAAACAATTACCCGATCGCTCTCGTCAACCGCTTGATGAACAGAGTGGCAAATGGAAATGGAAATAGTGTTACCACTGAGAATACACCGCAAGTTTATCGATCTCTTCATCACGTTGACTCTCTAACTCCCGCACTTGCAAGAATAATACGCAGAAACTTCAAAAACGTTAAATTGGGTTTTAAGTGTTCGAAAACAAATTCAATTTTGTTTTCAAAATTAAAAGATCCGACTCCAAAACTTTTTAAGCGCAATGTAATCTATCGCATACCTTGCATAGACTGCGACAGTGCATACATTGGGTTAACAACACAACAACTCAAACAACGTTTGTCTGGTCATCGTTCACTTATGAAACGATATCAAGAGTTTAATGCGTCGGGCAATGCGGAGAGTAACAAAAAAGATGAGTTTAAAAAGACGGCGCTGATGGTACACATGATAGATAATGATCATAATTTTGATCTATCTAAAGTAACGATTTTAAATCAAGATAATCGAGTACAAGCACTGCAAATACTTGAAATGTGCCATATATTTACAGACCAACTTACAATTAATTTTAGAACTGATACGAACAATTTAAATGTGGCATATTCGGGTATTTTGCATTCACTTGCTCAGTAACCGTCTAATTTTTGCTCTCTTTCTTTCCGTCTCTCAAATTAAATACAGTATAAGCTTCGTTTACAGCAGCATATTAGAAAGTTCACATTGGATTAATCGGTCTGGTTGTGATGTGCGTGGAAGGTTATAGTGTAAGTTAGAATTTTAAATTATCTTATACAATAGTTAGTTGTAAAAAGTCCGTTTCCGTTCATTTTGTTATACCTTCAGTATAGAGGGTTAAACAAAATCAACATTCTCACGTTTAAACACTTGACTAAGAAAACATTTGTTAACGTTGTAAGTAATTGTATGTGTAATGACGAAGATTGTTTAAATAATTGTAATGTTTTATAACAATAGTTGCTCCGAGGATGAAGGCATAGACCTTCGAAACGTCAGCCGAAAACGTAAAATAAAGTTTTCGTAAGAAACCCGAGACCGAAAAGCCACATCTTTTAATACAAATACAACGGTCTGTTATAATTATCGTTGTTCACGATTATCTCGAGCACTTAAGCGCTGGAGCCCAAAGGGTACCACTTGACCTGCACAATTGCCATAGCTAAGCCATCGTTGCCGTCGACAACATCTTCAAACACGACAGAGATTGGCAAACTGAATGTAACATCAAGAGCGGAGTGATCAGCGTCAAGCTCGATAATAGGTTCGACCGTGATTAGTTCTGTTTAATACTGGATTGAGTCAGGGCCGGGACGACTGATGTGGGCTGGCAGGAAAAAACTCGACTGTGGCAGGGGCAACAGAAGCCTCCATGATGAGGAAAAGAGGAAACGTTGCTTCCCAGCATCCGAACGGCGACAGTGGACTGGTAGTGGTGCTTGGAGAGTCAGAAACAACTACATGCCCGAAGATCCTGGAGCTACAACTGGATCCGAAGTCGTCGCAGGATATAGTGTGATCCTTGGAGTACACGGAAAGAAATCCGATTCCCATACCATGAAAAAATTCATGAAATCATAAAGTTTGCATTGCTGTCAAATCATGACTGAACTGCCAAATCATGAATACTAGTTCATGATCTTGCGTTGTGTTGTACTGCAAGAAGTTCTTGATATCATGATTATTATTCATGGTGTATTTTCATAAAACATAAGCAAGAAACCTGAAATTATGAGTCATTTTGCTCATTTTTGAGATTAAATTTATATCCGTGTAATAAGTGAAGAAAGGTGTTTCGATGTTGCCGAGTAGTTTTTTGGGACGATGCCCTCAAATTCTCTGAAGAGAAGGCCTTGTGGCAACTGCGTTCGCTTTGATACTAGGTGGAATTCTGAACAAGTAGTGCCAGAATAATTCCTTCGGAGGGGGAACAGTTACGGTTAGAAGCCGATGGCTTCCTATCTCCAAGGAACGGCTTAACAACCGTGAAGCCAAGGCTCTTCCTGGCCTATTCTCCTTTTTATTGTAATTTGTAATCTTGAGTTTATAGTGAGGTCGCATGATGGGGATTGTTTAACTCAGAAGCTGGTCGCTTTCCTGTGTGTCCGGAACACTCCCAGAACGTATGACCAATGTGATCCTGGACACTATATATGACAAAAAATGAACTATTTCAAACTAGTTTTGCAATTTCGAGTACCGAATTAGAGATGTCACATGTTGTATTTTAGTTAAATTCAGAAACTGATCCCCGTAGAGGTATCCGGAACATTCATGTTTAGATGTGGCCAATGACGCATCGAACTCTTTATACGACTACTAATAGTCTAGATTTGCAAATCCATGTATTTATAGGGGTCACATGATAGGTTTGTTGTGATTCAAGGTGCTTCTATGTTCAAGTCCCATATATTCGGACTACTTCGGAATCGTGCATCTGATCCAAATTTTCATCAATAGTGTTCTTCTAGGCCATAAAATCTTCCGTTTGGTAGTTGCTGCAGTCTTATCGGTCCAGGCATTTCCAAAAAGCAGATGCTTATTGATATATTTTTACTACTGTGACTGTTATACGTTTATTTGTAATAGGGGACTGACATAGTTTAATATTTTTTTTCAACATCTTGGGAACAAATAACTTTTTTGTTTGAAATATTGAAAGAACAGTTAATTTAAAGTTGATTCCCAGGTTTATCTCAAAAGTGGTGAAAAGTCAGATGGGACTGTTATGCATTTATGGGCAGTGCTTAACTTCGATAGCTAGAATTCCGGTTGCTTCCCGTAGTTTTGCTATTTTAACGCTCCTTAACGGCTTCGTCATCATACCTGTCAACATGTCTCCGACAGTCGGACAGTACAGCAAACGGATAATATTCTGGTTTTTCATTCCTTTGATCAAGGAATTTTTCGCGTCAACGTGCTTCGACCGGTGATCCACCTTGTCCATTTTCAAATTGTCGGATGCAGCTTTGATTATCCTCGCGGATGCACATGGGATGATCATTTGGTTTAATTCCCGAAGTCGTTCAATAGCTTCAGAATCCATTGAAGTTTTTGGCATGCTTCGGCTAGTGCCATGAACTCTGCTTCTGTTGATGATAGAGCCACGCACGATTGCTTCCTTGAGGCCCACCTTACGACTCCGTTACCGAGGAAAATGAGAAAGCCAGGAGTAAGCTTGCTATCTCGTGTGTCCAGTCCATATCCAGTCTGCGCCGTAGTAGACGTCCAGTACAGCGTACGATGATCCGAGCTGTACCACAAAGTTTCATGTGTGACTAAGGTACCGTAGCACTCTATTCGCAGCATTCCAATCCTTAGACATTGGTTTGAAAATAGAACGCCCCAAGATTGAGGCGGTAATAGAGATGCCTGGTCGTGAATTCACAGCGATATACAGCAAATCTCCTACCAGGCTTTGGTAAAAACCAAGTGGATGTCGCACAACACAGTCAACTTTGAGGTAGTGGTTTCTAGATTTCTAGAAATTTGTTCTGCTGCTGCTTAATAGCGTCCGGAAGGTGACTTAACGAGCTACAGATGGAAAGATCCCGTACCTCTTTGAGAAGCCCTGGGTAACCACTCTTGCATTTCCGGCGACGTCTTCCTTCTTCTTATATCACACTCTTACATCCAACAAACTACGGTTCTCGGGCAGATCTGCTATATGCGATGTCTTAAGTTTTTGGAGCGTCTTAGTAGAAATAGAAATATATATAGTACCTAGAATTAAATTGGACAAGTATATCCAAGGTGTTATTCTCCATCAATGATAGAAACTCCTCGTCCATTGCTTGTCCTCTTCAGATGGCACATCATCTGCCACAGTGGATGCTTCCGACAAAGTTAGCTCCTCCTCAACGAAATTCACGGCATAGCGACTGATGATCATCTTCTTCATCGATCGATCCAAAAAACGCAACGCCTTGTGGACCAAAGAGTAGCCAACAAACATCAGCTTCTCCGAGGTAGGGTTCACCTTCTTGCGTTGCTGTTTAAGAACATGTACGTACGCCGTGCTGCTGAAATCCTTCAAATACGCTCCGTCCGGCTTCCTTCCACTCTAAAGCTCGAATGAAGTTTTGGAGACTGACTTCAATGGCAATCGGCTCTGTAAGTAGACAGCCAGTAGAACTCCGAAAGCTTAGTGTCGAAGTGTAGCAACCCATCTCGACCATGTACCGATTTTTCCTTTCGGTTATCAGGAACTTTTTCTTTTTTTGCAGTAAAAATAAGCCGCAGAGCCTACTATAGTCATCAATGACGGCCATGACGTAACGATAATAAGACACTGATGAATTTTCCACCGGTCTACGTACGGTGATGTGGGCAAGATCCACGGTTTCATGTGATTTTCTTTAAACCGATTGTGAATCTTATTCAAAAACAATTAATAATCAGTTTCCTTTTAGAAAAAAATTAATTCGAGTATTTTGGTAAAAATTTCATTAAACATTTTTCGAAAAGTTTAAATATCCGAGCTAGAAATTTTACAACAATCATCCAATTTTTTAACTTCAAATGTTGTGAAAACAAAAAAATATTGAAAATACCTTAAATTCGGGACTACATTTTAAGTATTTTTTAATACAGATCCGATTCTATCTTTACGAATTTTTTAAATTGCATTGGAATATACGTGAACATCACTCCCTTCAACGAACCAAACTATCTCTTGCATAATAAATTAATTCTTTCAAATTAGTTGACCTCAGCAGTTTCCCGTGGGTGTCCTCTTCAAAGACCTACCAAAAAAACTGGCAGGAAAATAACAATTTCAAACAGATCTCTATTTGCCGAACAAATATTTTAGGAAACCACAACCGCGCGCTTTCGCCTCCGCTCTCTGATTATCGCTCCGAAGGCATTTTTAGCGTAGGCTCCGGTCGCTAATGATTGAGAAATAAATCAACTCATCCATCGTTCGCAGCACCGGCAATCGAGGGATAGAGAAATTCCGCCACTCACCATAGCGACGAGAGGCCAACGGGCTAGGCTAGGATCCTTGCGGCTTCTTTTTTTTCGGGTCTCGCACTCAGCTAAGGATAAAAGCAAATTTGGGACAAAACCGACCATTCATCGTTCCTGGAAGCACTCCTCTGCTGGCATCCTGCCTGCCTTGCGATCCTGTGGATCCCACTCTGTCGCCGCGCCGTTGCTCGTTCGGGCCACCCCCAGTGAGAGGTACTTGAAGAAACAATCCTACCTTCAGTGTTCAGCGTTCTTCTTCTCTCGATGGCGGGTATTTCATGTGGGTAAACATAATCGTTTATGGTAACAGCTCTGCTCAAAAGGGAGTGACGGCCTGCCTGCCTGACCTGGGATAGAGTCCGGAAAAATAGGTGTCAATTTAAAATCGTGATACTCACTTTCGGGTGCCGATTAAAGGACTTGTTGGCGGGACCGGATTCCGCTGATGCTTGTAAAATGCATGGGTAAATAAATAAACAGTGAGCGGGTATCAACACAAATCAGATGCTGGAAAATGGGAATCTTGTTTTCGGAAGGTCAAACAAAGTGGAAAAATTCCGATGCATTCGGTAGAATGTTGCACGGAGAAAAAATTAATATGGTCAGCGTTAGCTTCCTTGGGTTGAACTGCGGTAGTAGTGATTGGATCCTGAAGATTTATTTCAACTGCATTGTTCTCCGTGTAACAATTTGAAGCAAACAGCGTCACTACGGACGGACGGACGTAACGGAGAATATGGAGCCAAAAAAAACGGTCAAAAGGTATCCTCCGGAAAGTCTGAAAGCATTTCGGTTATGTAATAAGAGGTACCCTTGCTTACTCGGAATTAGGAAAAAACTACAATTTGTCTGGAAACTGAATGTTAGTCTGCTTTCTCCAAAATATATTTGTGAATGAATTTTCTAGCAACTGGATGTTATTAGATCTTGTTGTTCTTGTTAGATCTAATCAAGTTCAGAACAGATAGTTTCAATACATGATTTACGCATTTGTGCGGCGTTAAAGTGTGCGAAATTTTGACCTCGTTTAGTTGCAAGTCTATCTTAAATAAACGTTCTGAAGCAATGGTAGGCTCACTGACTGGCGTGGGGTACCAATCTTTCAGAAGCATGTTTTGGTCTAGAAAAAAGCAAATAATACTATAATAGTAGGATGGCAGACGTTTATTGTCAAAATAGCACCCATCAACGCGGTCCTTAAAACTCCTCATGGAGTCATGGTTGACAACAAGCTCAAGTTCGGGAGCCACGTCGACTATGCATGCAAGAAGGCTTCCACAGCTATTTCGGCATTGTCTCAAATGATGTCTAATAGCTCTGCGGTATATGGCAGCAAGCGAACGTGGTCCAGTCCATACTCAGGTATGGTGGGCCAGTGTGATCATCGGCGTTAGGAACCAAAAGCTACTTAGGTAAGCTGGAAAGTACCTATCGTCTCATGTGTTTGGGAGTGGCGAGTGCGTATCGCACAGTTTCATATGACGCAATCTGCCGGTGGAGCCACCGACTTATTCCGGGAGTATCCGGGTGGGTCGACAGGCACCACGGCGAAGTCAACTTCCACCTGACACAGATTCTGTCAGGGCATGGTTGTTTTAGACAGTATCTGCACAAGTTCGAGCATGCGGAGTCCCCCGCGTGTCCCGAATGCGTGGATGTAGAAGAAACTGCAGAACATGTTTTCCTTACATGCCCTCGTTTCGTGGGCGCGAGAAGCAACATGCAGGCAGGGAGCGGACAGGACACTACTCCGGACAACTTAGTCCAAAGGATGTGTTCTAGCTCGGGCGTCTGGGGAGCGGTCAATGCGGCTGCTACCCAGATTGTACTTGAGCTACAAAACCGCTGGAGAGCCGATTAACGGCGATTAAATAGCCTAACTACCATAGTCTAGTAGTTATCTAAGAGAGTGCGTTAAGCACAATAGCCCCTCCCTGAAGTAATACCGATAAGGTGGTGCCAGGAGGGATTGAGGCTGGAGACTCGAGTAGGGTTTTAGTGGCTCTGGGTCTCACGCCCCATTAGGGGGGTCCTGATACCAAACCCCACTCCCTGAGTTGTCTTCTCAGGTGTCTGATAGTACCGTATATACTAAGGTGCTGAGCAGATTTCCCTACTCGTTCCCTTAAAAAAATACAAGTAGCACATTGAGTTATGAATGAGCTATATAGATTCCACAAATAAGAATGACACATTTCGCTTTAATAACAAAATATGATACTTGCAAAACTTATTTTAATTACCATCATTATTTTAAAAGTATATTAAATACGTCACTTCACAGTTACTAATACTTGCTAATAACTCTTTATTAGCTGTGTTATTTTTAGAATATCTTGAAATGTTGACAATCAACCATTAACACAATGTGTTACAATTAAGATAAAATCATTTCATGGTTTGTTATGAATCAGGTATTAATTAGAGGCAGTTTAGTTATAATTATTGATATTTTAACCACTTACGGATGCTAATTTATACCAACGCACAGTGGTTTGATTGCTCTGGAATCGTGAACTTGTGAGTTATTAAAAACTGTTTTCATAGTGTTTTTTTCAATATGGCGTCTTCGGAAGAATTTCTGTATATCAATAGTCGCAACAATTGGTGGTTAGTATTAGTTCGGAATTCAGACACAGATGGCACTGCAAAATTTAACTTTCTAATTTGATGATTTAGAGCTATAGTATGTTCTAGAAAGTTTTAGATAGTCTTATTATGAAGCTTTTTTCTGAAAACATTATTCCTCTAAGTATCACAGTTTTCGAGATATTAAGCGTCTTTCATGACGGGCCCCCACAAATTGGTTTTTTCACTGTAGCTTCAAAACTATGTGATTTAGGGAAAAATAGTGTTCTGCAAACATTTGCATCTATTAAAATCACACACTTTTGCAGAAGAAAGTGAACACGTATCTTCTATACAGAGCGAGTTACTGAACGATTTAGGTAAAAATTAACCATACTTCGTACTGCTATGCAATAAAAACTTGGAAAAACTGGCGACCGAGATATAATTCAAGTGAAAGTACATTCAAAACTGATCTTGAAACATGCTACGTCATTTGTCTCTTTAAGTATCTTCATCATTTAATTTGCATTTCCAAAAAGTGTTACTCAGTCGTTTAGAGACATATATATCATAATGTTTACTATATCCCATCGCCCAGTTAACAGCAAGGTACGATGCTAATCTAACAAGCCAGTCGTCGTATGTACTAATATCAGCTGTGTGGTACTACTAGAGTTTAATAGGATCCTTACACTAGCCCTGTAATTGTCCTGTACTCTAATAACCGGCTGCGAAGCCTGCCAATAAACAAGCGCAATGTCCTCAAGACGGTTATACCCAAAGCTTTGCTCTACTTGCATCGCAAGAGACTAGTAAGAAAAGCAAACTAATGGTAGGTAATTAAAAGTCATTACTTTGAGCGTCTTAGCAGAATCTCGAATACGGGAATATTGTGATAGATTTTTGTTATGTAACAGAATTAAACAGAAAACTTTTTCTTCAACTCGTAATGTTAGGGGTTTTTAATTTCATCAGGAATTCGTCTAGCAGTACATGGTTTGGAGGATAGAATGGGATGATGCGGTATTTTCCAACGAGAAGTTCAATCTCGATGATCCCAACAACCCAATCCTATCACACTGCATTAAATGTATAGTATGGAAGATAAGCATAAGCATAAGCATAAGCATAGGATACCGCCCGTGTGCTGCTACTCCGCTATTGACCAGGACCGATGAAAATTGCAAAATGATGGCTGCAAAAAGCATAGGGTAATTGATCTTGAATGGACCTATTTAGCGCTTTTTAACACCACCACTCGCACTCCTGCTCAGTTTACTCGTCATTTATAAATAATATGTGGTGATGTTACTATTTGTTGGAAAGTACCACCTTTTTTCTACATTATCAGTACTTTAAAAATGTATAATTGATGAAACTTTTATTAAATATATCGTTTTTAGCCAAAGCCTATTTTTGATCTTGAATGGACCCAACATGATCTTGAATTGGACCTATTTTTGATTTTGAAATGGACCTAAATTTGGATTGTCATAGTTTCTTCCATGTAAATGAACAAAATAATAACAAAGAACTTTTTTTTAATAGTACAACTATACTACTGCTATTTATTAATAGGACACAATGTTGAACAGCTTTTACCTTTCTTATACTCTGTTAGAAAGGTATGAAAGTCGGTAGAAAAATTTGAAATCGGTCACAGTCACCGAGGATCTTGTTTTTATGTCAGCCCAACAATTGAACAATGTTTCAGTGACTTGGTATGCGTTGTGTATGTATCTGTGTGTGACATTTGTATATTGGGAATTTATTATTACTTGTTGTTCAGATATGGTTGAAACGATTTCCACGTCATAAAAAAATTATGTCGCCTATTAGTTTCAAAAATTTAAACCATTCATTAAAAATATGTAATACAACTTGTATTAAACGTAGTTTATTAAGTACAGTGGGGTTCGAGTTTTTATTTAGTGACTACATATTTCGAAAGGTCAGACTTTTACTGACGTAGGACTACGTCTTACTGCAAAGTATCTAAAGGTTTGCGACAGCCCCTGTCGAACATTTTGAATATAAAACCGTTGCAATCGTGAAAAATTCGTTAATTAGTGGTAATTATTCAATTTTTGACACATTTATATGCAATTTTTTCAGTTAAAAAATGGTCTAGATTTTGCCACGGTTTCGATTTTGGCAACATAGGCGACACGCATTTGTTGTCAAATTCGAAATCATACTGTAAATGGTGCTTGAAAAAATTAGACTTGGTAATTCTACTAGGTTTAAAGGTAAGGTTAGATACAAGGTTTTAATTTTAAATGATAGTCGATGAAGAACTGTACCAGATAGAAAATAGGTGAACCTTCCTATTTTCTATCTGGTACAGTTGAATATTTTAGATCTCAGGGTCACTCAATTTCGGTGGACAAGGAGGTATTAATTTTGTCACAAGTCAGAGGGGAGAGGTGCTTAAAGAAAACTTTACATCCCCCAAGAAAAAAATCAGAGGGGTTGTGTAAGATGCGACCACGGATGACGTAGTACAACGTTAGTCGGGTTGTATGATTTTGAATATTTTACTAAACTGATTTTTAATCGATCTGTCAATCGATCAAAAGGTGATGTGAAGTCAACCTGCTTACTTATCGGCGGAATATAAGGTCTTTGCCAAATATATTTTAAGTTTTTGTCACCCCCCCTTTGGAAATTGGCTTGAAAAATCGGGGGGCAAAAAAAAATTTGTAGGCTATGAGTATAAAATCAATTGTCCGTATGCTCTACAGCCTGAAAAACTCGAAAAATGAGTGTACTTAACACTTCTAGCACGAAACAGAAATGGAAATTCGAATTCGTAGTTTCCGAAAATCGTCCAAAAAAATTCTCTCGTTTTTGTCTTCTTTTCGTACCTTTTTGCATGGAAAATAATAACGTATATATTAAAAGCAAGAACAGATTTGGCCCTTGCCCCTACGGCTCCTTGAAGATAGTCGTTCAAAAAAACCATGAATTGCGGTACCATGGATTGGCGCTGGGGGCTTATCCGAATTGAAAAATTCCAAAACGACGTGAAAGAACATTTAATTATCTCGTGTTTGATCCATCCTTTTTTAGAATCCGAACACATAACAAAATGGCGACAATTAATACATAAAAGTATGGTTTTTAAGCGAAAAAATTGACTTTAAACATTTCTAAAAAATACAAAAATTACAATATCAAGAAAAGGATGGGTCAAACACTAGATAATTTTGTTGGCTTTCAAACAAAAAAAGAATCATAAGAATTGCTTGAGCCGTTCTTGAGATATTTATGGTACCGACTTTCAAAATCTGGTTTCGAGAAAAACGACGTTGAAGTTTTTACTCGTTGTTTAATCGCTCCAGACATGCGTGGTACAAATAGCTGTAACTTTGTCAATATTTGGAATTCATGCAAACGACTTCAAACACATATGGTCAAAATGTTAATCTTTCGAAATAATCAATCAAAAAATTTAGGTTTTAAAAAATTGAAAAGGTACTATGCCCCCTTAACAGAAGGCAGTTAGTATCCCTCTTATCTTTTGATCCATATTATCTTTTAATCAATGATGGTTAAAATTTTTGTATAATACCGATTTTGTACAAATTAAGTTTATATTATTTTAGGCATAAAATGACATATGTTAGCTAACTAATTAGGAAAACTTTTTAGTTTCAAAACTAGAGGCTACAATATACAAACACTATGAAGCAACTACGAAAAAGGATGAGTGATAGTTAGTTTTATCAATATAATTAAGTTTTTATTTAGGCTATAAATCAAGCCTACTTTCAATATCCCGTGCTTATAGATTAATTATAAACGGAGATACTATAGTGACAACAAGCAGTTTTATGGAATATACAACGGCGTGTTCGTTGGTGGTAGGCAATGATAGCTACCGGCAGTGATGTCTCGGAGCGCAAAACTAGGTCCATTCTAAAATCAATACTAGGTCCATTCAAGATCAAAAAAGGGGGTTAACATTTTTCAAGAATTTGAAGATTTTACTGATTTTACTGAACTTTTAAATACCTAAATTGAAATTACACATATTTTAGCATGATTTTAAGAGTATTGTTTTATTTCAAACCAGAAGGGTTCCGGGTAGTAACAGTTTGAAAATACTCTATGGTGACTGCCAAAACGCTGAAAAACAGCTACTTTTAAATACGCGGCAATAAAGTAGTTTTGGCTATAATTTTAATTTAATTTTAGTATATTTACGTTCAGAAATGATTAAAAATAAACATAAAAGCTAAATACAGTACAAAGACTTGATAATTATATCCTAAAATTCTTATTTAAAAATAGGTCCATTCAAGATCAGAATTCGACTAGGTCCATTTCAAAATCATTTACCCTACTTGGGACAGCACACTATTTTTCATTCCGCAACCTTATCAGGTCCCTGCATGCTGATCAATACCGACGCCGGCCACGTCCGAATGCGGGTGGTGCCTGGTGGGATGGAAAGGAATGTTAGTTCATTACTTGTTGCTACTAAAGACCAGGGAATCCTCTGCATCTTCACAAGTATTTCGGGAAAGGAATTGTTGTTAGTAGATGGGCGGAGCTAGATGGATAATGTAAGTATGTAAGCAAGTCATATGAGACTAACCTGGATATTCGAAAATTTTCTTGTAAAGCCTGTAACTACGAAAATTAAGATATAAAAAATACCTTTTGAACAAATTTAATATAATACCAATGGTGCTTATATACAACCATAATTTAATTTATTTCGAAAACTACTATGCACATGCGAGATTTACGGCTCAAAAACCACGTAACAACTTGAACTTATCCGCGATCAGGGATAATGAAACGAGCCAATATAGTCCCTAAGTTGATAAGCATTTCCTCTTACCAACGCTAATATGCAGAGATATAGCGCCCTACACGCTTATTAAATGTATAGTATGGAAGACGGTGCTAAAGTAGATACCACCTATACAGACATTAAGGCTGCATTTGATCGAATGGATCATTTCATTCTGGTGACGAAGATTGATCGACTAGGCGCTTCGCCTTTGTTGAGCGGTTTAAATCCTACCTCAGCTCATCAGGTGTACCTCAAGGAAGCAATCTCGGACCACTGACTGCTATTTTCTATATTTTTCCACGATAGCTATTTTATTATACCACCAGGATGCAGAATACTGTATACGGACGATCTCAAACTGTATCTTGTGATATTACCCATAGAAGATTAATGGTTTGTTGTTTAATGGTGATTCATAGATGATAAGATTACAGTCTATAATTAATATCAGTGATTGTAAGTTTTCCAGTTCGCCTCGAGGTGCGACGCTGGTCTAACAATCAATCGTTGTATATTCGAATCTTGGTTGGAAGAGGCTTTTAAAGTCAATAGGATCGTAGCACTAGCCCCGCAATTGTCCTGTACTCTAACAGCTGGCTGCAAAATTTGTCGAATAAAAACAGAAGGTCAAGTATCGAAAACGGAATGTAGTACCTTGGCCTTGCTTTGCTTCGTAACTTTTGAGTATTAATTTTAAGCATCTGCATTCTGACTTTTGATTTTTAAATGTTTGTTTTTGACTGAACTGTTGATGTCTGTCTCTTAACTTTTGATTTTTGACGTTTAACTTTTGGCTTTTAAATCTTTGAATTATGAGTTTCATCCTTTGATTTTTTATTTTGCTCCTTTGTTTAAAATTTTTCCTTGACTTTTGGCTTTTGACTTTCGACTTTCAGAATACGATTTTTGACTTTATTGTTGACCGTATTTGTCTTTACCTTTGGCTTCTTTCTTTAGATTTTAGATTTTTGGCTTTCTAACTTTGACTTTTGATTTTGTATTAGGACTTGACACTTTGACTTTTTTTACTTTTAATATTTGCCTTTTGAATTTAAAGCTATTATATTTTGATTTGTGACTTTTAACTTTCAATTTTTGTCTTGATTTGTAACTAATATTCTTATTTTTGAGTTTCATAAATTTCACTGGATTTAGTCAATCAAGTCCTAAGGTAAGATATTCTAACTTTTGTATTTCCGACTCTCTATATGATATTAAATGAGAAATGAATGAATGACTGGAAATTTTCAAGTCCTGTTGAATTGTTAGTTCAATTTAAAATAAAACTACAAGTTCAAGTTCGAATTCAAATTCAAATTCAAGTCCCAATTTCAACATAATGTCACGTCAAATTTGATATCCAATTTCAAGCTTAATCTCCGCCATCCTACTGGGTTGGCACTTGACTTTTAAAGGCCCAAATATACTTCACAAAAGTTGGAGCTCCATCTTCTATTTTTGTTTGGGCACTCCAGTGCAGTGGTTGCAGATAACCCACAGTGCACAGTAGTCCAAAAGAGCGAAAAGTGGAACTTTTTTCCTAGTATCTCTTGTTTTCATTTTGTCATTTATGGTCTTTATCATTTATGTTCGTATAAATATCCCCTTTAATCTAAAACTGTCAAAAGTTACGCTTACAACAATGAAAATAAAAAAAAACTTTTTTGTGTCAAAAAATTTAGACATAGTTTATTCGGTAAAGTTGTAAATATTGTAAAAACAACCAACTTTGCTGAAGAAATGGAATTTAAATCTTTACCGAGTGCTGAACTATAAGGCATATTCTCTAAAACTACTTTAAAAATTAGTTTTTCATGCTTTTTTTGTATTCGAAGACAGACACAGGTTTCTTCGGCAAAGTTATGGAAAATATAAAGATAAATAATTTTGCTAAGAAAATGACATTTCTATCTCTATCGAGTGCAGAGCTGTAGTGTATTTTCTTTGGAAATTCTTTAAAAATAAGTTTTTCATATTTAGCGTATGTTGGTTGCATTTTACAGGAGTATATAGTTTTAAGCGATCATTGAAAGACTCAAAACACATGTTTTTGCAGAAGGTTGCAAATCTCTTGGACCTTTCCTTACAAAGTTATAGCTTACTTAAGCTTGATTTCTCCTAAACTTCACGAGCCAAAAGCGATAACTTTGTAAGGAAAGGTCCTAGAGATTTGCAATCTTCTGATAAAACGTGTATTTTGAGTTTTTCAATAATCGCCTAAAATAGGGTTGCAAGGTGGCCGGTTTTTGGCCGGCCCGACCGGTTTTTCACCTGCAAAACCGGTGGCCGGTCAATCCTGCAAAAAGGCCGGTTTTCCGACATAGGAAGCCAGATTGGTACTTTTTTTTTATTTGTTAAATTTTCTGATAAATTTATTAGCAATCCTGAGCAGTGGATCATTGAAGATAGCCAGTTTTACAGCGACAATACTTTGCTTCTGGCGGTAATATACATTAAATTGTCCACCAGCACCAGAAGCAACTGGTTGTCTTCTAGTATCTTCAATAATCCATGCAATGTTCGCTGTGGTTTCGATTCCGACGACTACCTAAATAATAATTATCGCACATTACACATTCCAGGCAAATTCTCTAGTAATATGACGCCACAACCCCCCCCCCCGCAGTTTTTGAATGCAGGACCGACCGGCCGGTTTTTGAAATTTTCGGACTTGGCAACCCTAGCCTAGAACCATATAGTACTGTAAGATACAACCAACATAAGCTAAGTATGAAAAACTAACTTTTAAAGAATTTCCAAGGAAAATGCTCTATAACTCTGCACCCGATACGAATAGAAATGTAATTTCTTTAGCAAAGTTGTTAACCTTTATATTTTGCATAACTTTGCCGAAGAAACCATGTGTCTGTCTACTACCACAAAAAATGGACGTGTATCCAGCCTTTCGAACGCGAAACACATAAAACGTATGCTTGCCGTACTCTCATTTGGATGGTTGAGGACAAACGGGACCCATACAAGTTTATAGTACTTGCCTTAAGCTTTAAGATAAAGCGTTGATTTTATAAATCCGCTAGCCCCATTTTACCCCATGGGCTCGTGAACCTATGGAAATTTAAAGCTTGGATATGCGATAACTCAGCAAGTAAGGGTCCAAAGGATTGGCGGTCTTATGTAAAAACGTGTATTTTGAGAGCTTCGATAATTGCCTAGAACATAGTATTCTTGTAAAATGCAACTAACAAAAGCTAAATATGAAAAACCAAATTTTAAAAAAGTTTTAAAGAGTATACCTTATAGTTCAGCACTCGATAAAGATAGAAATTTTATTTCCTCAGCAAAGTT
The DNA here is from genome assembly GCF_943734655.1 of Sabethes cyaneus. Classification (NCBI taxonomy): domain Eukaryota; kingdom Metazoa; phylum Arthropoda; class Insecta; order Diptera; family Culicidae; genus Sabethes; species Sabethes cyaneus. The sequence continues at coordinate 49,312,265 of NC_071354.1, forward strand.
GGTTGTTTTTACAATATTTACAACTTTGCCGAAGAAACTATGTCTAAATTTTCTGACACAAAAAAGTTATTTTTTAATTTTCATTATAGTAAGCAATGACGAACTTTTGACAGTTTTAGATTAAGGGGGATATTCATATGAACAAAAGTGCTGATGACCAGAAATGATAAAATGATAGCAAAAGACACAAGACCTCTATTTTAGCACAATCAATCGAGAATATTTAATTTTCTAGTACAGTCAGTCCACAATCATGGGATTGTGGGTCATTTTAGCTTTAGCTGATAATTTCCGTAATATCGCCTGATGATTGATCAAATTATTAGTGCTACTTATGAGGAACATTTTTATCAATCAATAAGTATAATGTGCATGCATTAATTGGTAGATAAAGCTAAAATGACTCATAACTGTGTGTGACCTATGATTGTGGACTGACTGTATCTATATGACACTAGAAAAATAAATATGGCGAAAGGTAAATATCATTAACTGCTAAAACGTAGATTGCTTACCCAAAACAAAATGCGTATTTAGTCAATTTAATTTTAAGTCATTTTTTAACCGAATCGTAAAAAGTTTAGTCACCTGCAATGGAACGCCGCATGTCCTGTACACATGTCCTCGTTCCTCACGAACGAAAAAAGCACAGGAAAAGTACAGTTGTTGCATTATTCGTACAAGTTTTAAAGTCTCCCGGATGGGCCGGACGGGCAAACCAAAAACAAGGAAACAACAAACAAATGCATCGCCGATTGTGATGAGCTCTGATGTTCTTTTTCGTTTGGACTTTAAAGGAAGCCCGGAAAACCAAAACGTAAGGATCGGAGCAGCAAACAGAGCGTAAAGCGACAACTTACCACCAGCCAGTTAGCCAGTTGGTTGTGCTGGTTTCTTGGTCCATGCGGTCAAGAAACTGTTCACATGTGTGCTGCCTGAATAGCAGTACAAAATGTTTTGACTCACGCAACTGTATTTCTTCAGTTTATTCGCCCCTATTCGTGCCCGGGTTACTTGTTGCAACTGCAGGAAGCTTCCCTTGCAACTTGGAACACTTGTGTGATGACGGTTCAGCGGTGTATGAAGTTCGAACGGGAAAAAGGGGTGACCCCAACTCTGGCCAGCCAGCCAGCCAACCAGCCAGCCAAAGACCTCTAGCAGCATCGTTACCTACGTACAATTTATGCAAATCGGCAGATGGCAGTCCGAGGCTTATTGGCTTCGTTTCGTGTTCTCCGTGTCGTGAATTGCACTGCATCTACACAAAACACAACAGGCACAATACTAAAAGATTGAAATTGCAGCCAGCTTTACCAGCAACCCGTAATAACCCTTTTCTTACGTATTGATCTTCCAAATATTAAAATAAGGAAGAGATTTCCCTTGCGCTGCCACCTCTGGCTGGCTGGTTAATGAACGATGCTTGCTAGGTACTGACTGGCTGGCTGAATTTGACGGATCGTCTCAGGCTAAACGATGAGCAACAACTTGTGAACATTAGCATTTTTCGGCAAGGCTTCACATCACATGATAGCTTGATGTTGTTGTTTATTCGTACATGTCGGAATGCTCCGGAGGCTCACATCCGCCGCACAGAAGGATCAGCAGGAGATTTTCGGCAACTGTCTGTCTGTCGGTGCGGTGGTTTGGTCGGCACATTTTCCCATCAATCATCGGCTTGAGAGGAGAGTCCGTGCGAGACCGAGTATTGTGAAATGAATTTTTCATTGTCGTCAACTAGATTCCTTTCTGTAAAATTGTATGCCATCTATTATATAAACATTAGACAGTAGTTTGTTACATTCTGCTCCGGAATCAAACTTGGAAATATTACACAGATCTATTTTACAAATTTTTAACTTACATTTAAATACGAACTATTTCTAATCAAATCAAAAAAAGAACTCCTCGAAAGCTTTTAGCCTGAGGGCAAATTTGAACTGCGATCCGGAGGTGCGCTTGGTTAACGTTATTTACCGCATTAGCGCGACTAGCGCAGAGGGAGGGTGTATGCGAAAAACAAAATTACAGAGGGTAAAAGTCAATGCTTGCCAGCGAAGGGGTAAGCTCTAAGCATCAAGCACACTAGGTGTAATTTCATAACACCACCTTAATGGGACCAATTTGACAATGAATAATAATGCGCGCACAGGATACGGCTGCAACCAGCAGGACCTCGGTTCGGGTCAATGAACAATCGTTCGCGTAATATCAATTCAAGCTATTCTCACGGACATAGTTGTATTTTAGAGACTTACTCTAGTCATCTGAATTCCATTTCAATAGTTTGAATCAATTCAATGCGGTGCCCAAGAAATTTACTGTTCTTTCACATGTGTATTTTGGTCTCAAGCAAAAATTGGAAAAAAAGCCGGATCATTTATGATACAGTGTAATCCTTCAGATCAACTCTACTTATTCAACGTATGAAGACACCTGTTACTTTCTTCTTTTGTGTACAAACAAGCATTATTTTTTATGTAGAGGATGTCAAACATTCATATTAGGTAACATTACACGGCTGTCCCAAGCCAGAATTACACCTTCGCACAATCCGAAAAACCATGGAAGCAAAGAAAGGCGATCCTCGTGAAAAAAAGATCATCCAACGATCACCCTGCTGGAGGTACCGTTCGTCAAAGTGATACGATCCTGAGAGTCAGCATTGGCACTGATACCCTGAAACTATGAGAAATTCTAATGTCACCAATGTGCGACTTCTCGGAGGACGGAGCCGGCAAAAAGTTGAACTTTGCAACTGCTGATGCGATGCTGCTGGTGCTTCTGCCGATGATGAGAAAGTATCGAATTTCCCAACCAACGCCAGTGTCGCATTCGATCCGTGACAAAGTGCGAGCCGGCCGGCTGGCCGGCCCAAGGATACGTGTAAACATTACTCTGACCGAGGACCGGAGTCAGAAAGGATGCGTGCACTCGACTTGCAGGAAAAGCTCACCAGTGCAATGTCAACAAGGCACAGCACATGTGTGGTGTGGATTTTAAAAATCCGAAGAAAACGTCGGCGACGAGGGCGGACGGGACAGTTTCAAGTGCATCACTTTAAATTGTTTTTGCTCGCACCACAGCCTATGGCTTCAGCCAGCCGAGGGAGAGGGCAGTGATTTACCGACGTGTGTAAGTGAGATTCGGGTTTTTGTAATTAGAAGACGGTTTCGGTGGTGTTTTAAAATCTGCTCATATCCTGAGAATGCACCAAACTCAGAAAGCATACCGAAAGAGACTTTAAAGGGACGCCGTTTCATTCATAAAACCGCAAGCCATCGGCCGTCGTTGGAGGTCTGGCAGATTATCGGTTTGGCCACAAAAACACTTGTTAGATGCAGCGTATTATTGTTGCATTTTTTTTTTCACGATATTTGATATCCGAGAAAAAAAATCTGGAATTCAGCGCAAAGTTACAGGGTTATTTAAACACAGTCCCTTTAATATGGATATACACACACTTGGTCCTTATGTTTTGGAGAAATGGGCAACATATACCCACTGAAATTTTGGTTGATTATGAGCAATGCCTGTCGGGTTATTGACTAATTTATGTTCTTCCAATTGGTTAGATACCTTTTCCAGATTTTACCTTTAAATAAGTTAGATTTAGCTTAGTTAAAACCACTCAAAATGCCCTTAAAGTGTACAAACTCAGATTCTGAGTAGTTTTCCAACCATAATATTGGAAGGTAGAACTTAAAATTCGTTATTTGTCACTTTATACGCTGCCAGCAACAGAGATAATAGATCTAAGAAAACTTAATAACTGCTAGAAACAAGTCTAATCAATGAAATGCTACATTATTTGGAAATGATTTTTCCGATTGCAACAATCTATATATGGCCGCAATTGTTAAATGTATTATGTGCAGCGCATTTAAGCGCCGCCTGATGACAAACTTTCGAAATTCTTGGCCCCATACGAAAGGTTTTGACCTGCTGACTAACTTTGCCGAAGACAGTAACTTTCTCTATAGCCAGGATTCCGAGATATACCGACATAAAGAGTGTTGTACAGAACACAACGTGCGAGTATCTGTGTTACACAAGTTGGCGCGAGTAACGAAAGGTTAACGAAGTAAATCATGCGTTCGATTTTCATGTTAGCAAAACTAGATTTAAAAGTTTAATTGCAAATATAAATTAGTTTAAGACTAGGGTGACCATATCGATCCAACTAAAAATCAGGACATTTTCTGCCCAAACATGCCGATGAAGATTTACTTACCTACTTAAATATTATGCCATCCTATGACAACGCCTGTTGAATAACGTTTCGCCAGTTAACTCGGCTGTGGGTTACTGCTCTCCAATTCCTCGGACACCGAGTATTCTCCGCCAGATCTCGCTCCACCTGGTCTAACCATCTTGCTAGCTGCACTCCTGGTCGTCTTCTTCCTACTGGATTTGAGGCAAACATCATCTTTGCAGGGCAGTTGTCCGGCACTCTTGCAACATGTCCTGCCCATCGTATCGTCCAGCTTTAGCCACCTTTTGAGATACTGGGTTCACCATAGAGCTGTGCATGTTCATCGTTTGGTTGATGGTTCATCATTCATCAATGGTTGATCCTCCATCTCCATACTCCGTTTTCCTGTACGCCGCCGAAGATCGTTCTTAGTTTTCGTATTCCGAAAACTCCGAGTTGTAACTGACGGGGTCTACCCAGCACTTACGACACCCCCTAAAACAAACCTCAGGGACTGCAAACGTTCGCGACTTGCTGTCAAGAAAACCCCTGAAAACCTTCTGCTTAAACTTTTCCCTTAATTAACGGATTTCGCTCGGTAACTCCTACCGTTTGATATCTAGGGGTTTCACTTCCGGCGGAGATGCTGACCGGGATCCGTTTGCGGTCTGGTCGATGACTTTTGGCAGGAAGCTTGATGGCCTACTCCCGGCGTTCCGGCTTCGGGCGCACTTGGGGCTCTGAATAAGCGCGTTGGCGACGACGCGGCGTAACTGAGATGGCGTCGTTGGCAGGGACGCTCCTACAGCTTCAGGATTGACGGATGTGGTGGTAACGGCGGATGTGAGGACTAAATTCGGTACAACTCACGTAAGTTTCGGGTCACGTTGGTAACCGTCAGGTAAACGCAGAAAACTCAGGAAACTCAGGGGCCCTAAGAGCGAGATGATTCGTTTAGCGTCGAGTTTTGGAGCGGTCATGGTCGGGAATATGCCGTGAGAATTCTCTGATAGCCGTACCTGGTCTTCTTTTCGCACGTCTTTTTAGTCTACCTTTAAAACTTTGTATATTTGTAGTGGTGTTTCACTAAGAATTTCTGATACGTAGCTTCATACACTCAGCTCAAACTTCTATTTTAGTTTTGTCTTCACAGTCTCAGTTGTGCGACTATATTTCGTTTTTCAGTAGCGTACTGTTTGACTTCGGACAGGGCAAAGGCTCAAGCTATCTTTTGTCCAACGACCTATGACCTTTTCACGCTAAAACCTCCACTGTCTCTCGCTTATCGTTTTCTTGATCGCCACCCGCAATCCATGTTATCTTTGCTCCATTTTCCGCCCCCTGGTGGTGGGTGGGTGGAAGCCGTTGACGTGTGGCTGCGTACACGTTATCGGGGAAAGCTGTTCGCAACAGGGTGTTCCAACCACTCCCTTGGCAATTTATTACCAGACATTCATAAAATATTTTGCACCCGCGACAGTCTCCTAAATCTTGGGCAGATACCAAGCCGACGGTTACAGAGAACTCGCAGGTCCTCCTCGAGTATTGTCTATGTTTCATGCTTGTAGAGAACAACCGGTCTAGTAAGCGTTTTGCACAGGGTACACTTTGTACAAGGGCAGTCTGCTCGACCGTAATTGCTTATGAAGCCCATAGTAAGCACGACTTCCGCTATTAATACTGTCGTATCCGAAATCTAAACACGACTTTCGTTCTCGTAATTAGCACATAGAGATAGAATGCCGAATGACCTGTCACATTTTTCCGACCTTACAAGAAATGTTGCGCATACGCAAAACAATTAGACCTGGTTGCCAAACACAATGTCTAACTCATCAGTTAGCATTTAGAGACTATCAATATTTTAAAAGAGACGTCATTATACCATATTCACGTCCATGACTAAGCGGTTTATAAATTATGTATCTCATGAGTACTGTACCATAGAGAACAGACATCCATTCAGGAACAAATTTTTCGGGAATTCTTGTACAAAATTTCAAATTAAAATCACCTAATATGCTAGCGACACCACCACTATAGTTTCCCAACTAAATGATTCATTTGATTTGCACACTGATAACCTTTGGCTCCTCTGGCGCTAGTATATATGGACTATATGCGTTATGCTAGCGCCAGAAGCTAGCTGTTGTGATTTTGGTCTAGAATTTCATGCGCTTTTAGCGACACCATCACTATAGTTTCCCAACTAATTTGACATAAGTTTTATCCAAGTGGGGACCTTTCGCTTGGATGTCTGTTCTCTGTGACTGTACTACCTCGAATACATAAATTTATTTACATCCTACCATGCCATTCGTATTCTCTACAAATACGTCTCCGAATCTCACGACTAGTATCATTGTCTGCCGTTACCAGTGAGCCAAGGTGGACAAATTAGTCGACTACCCCAACTCATCGCCGTCGGCCTATGAAGATTTAGATTCGATAAATCGACCAACCTAACCTTCCGCTCCTTGTGTTTAGAGGTACAATTGGGTATTTTAATCTTCCCAAAAAAGTTGCTTTTTTACCTCATTTGATAGCCCGTCGTTTTCTGAATCTAACAGTTCTTTTTTTATTTCAATTGAGTCAATATTTGATGAAAAAATTAATAAAAATCAAAAATAGATTGATTTGCTGTTTGACAGATATCAACCAAGCCGATTGATTGAAATGATGTCAGAAGTTCTCTTCCTCTCTTCTATCTTTCTGATAGAGCTTTTCATTTTGACCGAGCTTTTGACAGCTCCCATATGAAACTTGTATCGTCTGATGACCATAGTTTATCTATCCGCTGTGTTGTCGAAGGCGAGCTGATAAGAAAAATGGTTTGCTTATAAGCTATCGCCTAATCCCAAAAAATTTTTTGAAATGAAAAAAATGCTTTTTTTTATTACTTTCACTCGTCAAATTTGGAAAAGTCTTCATGTGACTTTACAGTGACATCATATCTCTTATCATAATATGCGAGAATCTAAATACCGCTAAAATACCCAATTCTCATAATGCTAGACAAATATGATCGTGATGATGTACCACTCCAACCATATAGATATCCAAATTACACTCTATTGTGGAGTCAAATGCTTTCTTGTATAAATGCTATAGTGAGTTTCAGTGAGCAAGCTAAACCTAACTACCGTCGAAATGGTACCGAAAACCAGAGAAAAAGCCCCCAAATATCCTGGCAAGCCCCAGAAAACATCATATAGGAGACCAGAAACAAATAAGCCACACCATACGGACCCGGGGTTGCTCATGCTATATCAAGAGCTTTTCTCCATTGTACTCGTCCTGGCCTATTTGTCGCCAATTCGTTGAGCATCTCGACATTCGCAAGTCATCTGCAATCTGGTCGAGCTACGCAGCACGTAAGGCCCCTCTTTTTCTAGAGTCGCTGGTGCATTTTAGCGCCATTCTCTGCTTTCTGCTTGTACTCCGCCAAAAATAGTCCGCAACACCTTTCGTACAAATACACGTCTGTCTTCCATAAGCAAGGCTACACAAGTCTTGTAGAGTGAAAAGTTGTTGGTCTGGATAACCGTTCTTATGCACTAACTGCCATAGCTCTTCAAGTTTAACTGTATCGTATGCTGCCTTGAAATCCACGTCAATATAACCCGTGCGTATGTTGTTCTCCCGACAACTCGGGAGGAATTATCTGAGTGAGAAAATTTGACCCGTAGCAGCACGGCCTCTCGTAAAGCTCGCGTAAAACTGCCCTACAAAATTTCTTGCTTTTGTAGAAAGACGCCGCAACAAAATCTGGGAGCACTTTGTATTCCATCGTAGGTTTGAGCGCACAGTTACTGGTACTAGGTAATGATTCAGGGTGTACCTGCATCCCGTAGGGAACCCATATTGACGATATTTGAGAAAAATCGACCATCGATGAGAATTAGACAGATTAGGCTCAATACCTGTTGGTCAGGTGATGCCACCCAAGGGTGGCTTGTGATTACCTTTGCTTGGAAAAAAGTGCTTCCGATAATCATGCAAAGTTCTCGTTCGTGTCGGTGCGCAGACAATAAACACCTTCATAACCCCGATGACGATCTTGATGCCCCATCGAGATCAACTGTCGAACGTCTCGTCGTCGGGTCTACAGCAGTTTAAACAGTTGAAAGTATGCTACATTTACGAAACTGAGAATGTAAAATCAGGCGTCGAAGATAAGATAACCTATGTTTCTAGAGAAACTGACAAAGCAGGACTTTAAAAACATTTGTACTTCAATGTCTTTAGTAAAGCAGGATTTCATTTAAAAAATCAGGATTTTCCGCTGTAAACCAGGACACCAGAACGCCGGTCGTGAAAACAAGACATGTCCTGGTGAATCAGGATGTGTGGTCACCCTATTTAAGATATACTAAGTCTGTACTGCCTTGCACCGTAGACTGTAGAACAACAAACTTATTGAATCTCTTTTTATTTCAAAGCAGCATACGATACTGTCGATCGAGACCTGCTATGGTAGAAAATGAACGTATACGGTTTTCCAGAGAAACTGACACGACTGATCAGAGCTACATTGAATCGAGTAATGTTCCGAGCGCATCTCGAGAACACTCTCGAGTCCCTTCGAAATACCGCATGGGTTGAGACAAGGTGACGGTTTATCCTGCATGCTATTCAGCATCGTTCTTGGGAGGTTTGTGGGATCACGAACGGCTACCAAAACGAGAGGCATGATTTTAACCAACTGCTAGGCTTTGCAGATGACCTTGATGTCATAGCCTGGAACTTTTTGACGGCTGAGGCGATCTACACTAAACTAGAAGCGTAGTCTAGCAGGATTGAGCTGCGTTGCGTTACTTTAAATGCGTTACTTTACAACGACGCGACGTCACGGCAATCTTCTTCTTCTTCTTCAGCAGCATAGAACCGGGGTGGCTCGTGCCGTTTCAAGCACTCGTCTCCATTCAACTCGGTCTTGGGCCACTCGTCGCCAATTTCCTAGTCGTCTCAGAAGTCGCAAATCGCTTTCGACCTGGTCGAGCCATCGTGCACGTTGGGCCCCCCTGTTCCTGGTGCCGGTGGGGTTGTTGAAGTCGTCACGGCAATATAAAATAAATAAAGTATTCATGCTTAGAACGTTATATTTATATAATAATTGTCGCGACGAGCCCCTCGTTGACACGACGCTACCACGAACGTACTACCATTCCGAATGTACGATCGGTTTCGTCGATCAATCGATCATGCCCTGATAACAATAGTCGATCTGTCGGGAGAATGACCAGCAGATTCCATGTGCATTCGAACAAAAGAAGTACTTACGGGCTAATGTGAAATCTTAATAGTCCTAATTATATCGCTTACAAATTTATACGTATATTATCCTACATCTAATTGGTTAAACTTATATTGTATCCTACATCTAATCTAAAACTAGTGAGTATTGGTCTTATTTCTACTTAATTATTGCCTAAAATTAGGATTTGTCTTAAGCTACGCGTAATTCTAAACAGTGGAACTAAAGCTACTTAATCCTAACGCAAATTTCCAATTAAAAGTGAGTAATTATATGTTGAACATCACAGTTATACTAAAACAAACAATTATTACCAGGCAGAATATTAGCGAGCTTTAACGGCGAAACGATTCTACCATTGATCGGGTAGATCACCAAAATTGTAAGCCACACTATATTATTCTTAATCATAATTTCTAATAAAGTTTATTTGTAGCTTAAAGCTATATACCACATATTCGGTGTTTGCTCTTAGGAGTTGGAATCACCCTACTATCCCCACAATAATAGTAGATCGAGTAGTACTAGTAGCTGTAGGGAAATAGTCCTGCAACAAAAGAAATAAAAATAAATTTATGCTTCATTTGATACTTACTTATTCAATAAATCAAAAGTGCATGATTCTTTTTGCATTTGCACTTATCGAAAAATGTAAACAAATTGGTTATCAAATTTTGAAAAAAACGCGGACATTAGCAATTGGGTAAAAAATGCGTAATTTTTCAAGGGTGGTGTCTTCAGGTGACCGTGAAGCCACCTATTAAGGTGATACAAACTTTTGTTTTTTTCAAAATTTCAAAAAAAAATTCAAATTTCAAAAAAAAATTTTTTTATTTCGGGCAGCTTTGCACCAAACCAGACCATTAGGTGAAATTACTATATTTCATCTATATAAAAAAATGTTTCCATTAGGAGCACTCTGAAGGAATGTCATAAAAAAATAATTGAAAAATTTGTTTTTAATAGAATTTGTTGTAGCTCGTTAAGGAAAAGAGATTGAGAATTACTGTATTTAACAAAGTTGCTTATTTTAATGTGTTCTAAAACTTTGCTGAAGACACCATACCTTTTTGAACGCATTTAAATAAACGAAAATTTGTATCACCCTAATGAAACGATGACCGGACCAGAGCCATAAATACGATAGCCATACGGACGGTTGCCATACGTACGAATGCCATATAGATGAATGTCATAATGTATGTTTGCCATAATGGACGGGATCCATAATGTACGTTTGCCATAATCTATATATTCAACGTTTTCTAGATAATTCAGGGCGAGCCGGCCGCAGGCAATGGCGAGTGCTCACCGGTGACCCGCCGTCGGAAGCGCCGGCCTCTGCGAGGGGGCAGCCCCCCGCAGAAATCACATCTGTCTAGGTTTATTCGTTATCCTAGGTTTACCGTCCTCTATGGCTCCCGTCCATTATGGCAAACATACATTATGGCATTCGTCTATATGGCATTCGTACGTATGGCAACCGTCCGTATGGTAAATGTATATATGGCTGATGGAGTGTCGTCTAATGAAACCACCAAAATCACAATAGTTTGCTATAACGCAAAAATCAGTTATTTTTGAGGCATAGTGTCTTTGGAGAAGTTTAATAATAAAATGTAGCACATCTGTTTTTGAGATAGGGTGTCATTCCAAAAAATCGAAAAATGCGCGCGTCACGAAAAATGAAAGGCTTTGAGTGCTAATGGCTCAGCGGTTTTCCGATCGATTTTCAATATTCTTACACCAATCGATTGGAAAATCTTCTAAGAATTGACCCGACCCAAATAAAGAAAAGTGTGGATTGTTGATGTTGAACTATTGAAAAATTGAAAATAATGAACCTATGTTTTACCAGAATTCTCGCTTCGTGATTGGTTGTTGGAAATGACGTCATCAAAGTAGAAACGCGTTTTCACGTTTCGGCTCATAATTCAGTCAATTTTCAATAGATTTCCAAGGTATTTACACCAATTGATCGGAAAATCGATTGAAAATATTGAAAATATAGAAAACTATTAATTTTGTTTTTGAAATTGAATTTGAAAAATTTTGGTTTTTGAATTGATTATGAAAATTTGAATTATTTTCATATTTTTGCCTTCCCTCGTCAGTGCTTCCTTAGCACGGATGACAGAAATATATACGATATAAGCTATGGGTTAAGCTTCCTTATGATTGTATTTAATTTACGCCCTATAGAATCCCATCGAAAATTGTTGAGCTTCAGCTGTTGTTGCTTCCCACGGATAAGGCAACGAAGACATGCAAATTCATCAAGCGAGGTGTTGGAGGTGGAGCACTCGTTTCGCTGTCGTGATGGAATATCTGGCTACAGGAGTTCTGGAATTGGCAGGAAATGTGCTGCTCGCGACAACGAACCGTTCAGAATTATTGTCACTTGCGGCTGGCCATCCGCAACAACGAAGAGTTGAACAAATTGCTGTCCCGTGTCACCACTGCTATGAGAAGTGTCTTTCCGAACATCCAAATTCCAAACTGTTTTGTTGCTGCCCAAGAAGACGGAAAAGAAGGCTTAAATTTCCAGCATATCACGTCGAAAAACCGTTCTTTTAAGAACGAAACATATGTTCATGAAGATTTGAGGAATTTTTGCTCACTGATTTTAATTCTATTTAATTTAGATTGATTCTAATTGTTCGCTTCTTATCAAATAATTTTACCGATCACCTCGTGGTTTTGTTCGCTTGTTGCTGGTGGTTCATTTCGATGCCGTGATGGAGTATCTGGCGACAGGAGTTCTGGAATTGGGAGGACATATGCTGCTCGCGACAACAAAACGACCAGAAGCATGAAGCATCCCACGTCACTTGCAGCTGGCCACTTGGAGTGGTATTTCATCGTGATTCAGGACCATACACGAACGGTTTCGTTGATCGCATAGCTGCTCAGGCTTTCCGGTTGGTCCGTTGCAACAAGCCGTGCCTGGTTAGCGGTTATCTGTACTCCAATTTATCGAACAGAGAATTACGTTAAATGCGTTAATGCAAGTTTATTGCAAGCAGGAGTTATGATAATCAAACAATCGGTTCTTTTAAAGGCCACACAACGATTGAAGAGTTTATTATATTTTCTTGCCCAGTTAATACCATAATTAACACAGGCAACGAGGGAAAAGTTGAATTTTCGCCATTGCGGACGACCAACCAATGACGGTAATAAGTTTTCTGGTCACAGGCGACATTTTATGCGACTTCTAAAACGTTTGCAGGTTGTAAATGCTTTATCAGTGTTCTTTTGTAAGCCGCAGAACAGTTGCGAAAAATTTTCAACTTTTAGAAAACTCGCGCGTACTGTCTACCGATTACCAGAGGAAAAGCACTATTCAACGTAGAAACAGATCATAAAAATTTATTTACTGTTTGGTTTAGTTACTGACTTGGTTTCGTTTTAGTAAAATAGATTCAATCAATTCATGGATATAACTCCAAAATCGGTTGAGGATAGAACGTATACAATGTTCCTACTTTGATAAACGTTACATATGTAGCATGTATACATGAAGAATCGTATTATTACATACATGGATACTTCCTACTATCGCTACAAAGAGACTTACGTGGTCCTACGTCACCTATGTGGTCGTGTCTTGTGCACAACCCCTCCGATTTTGATTGCTTTCAAATATTCTACAAAGTTATTCAGAATGGTAAAATACATTGCTTCTCAGAAGACTGTTTTTCACGAAGATGCATATTTAATGAGTTATAAAAATTTTTATCAAAAAATTACACATTTTTCAATTGATTTTTCTGAGATTCCTTTGGAGTGCTCCTGATGAAAATATTTTTTTATACACACTTAAAAAACTCAGCAAAATTTGCCGAGATTTGGACAGCCGAGCGTTCGGTAAAAATTTCAGTTTTGCAATTCGATGTTTACGGATCACTACTAACGTTTGGCATCATAAAAATTTTACCGAACGCTCGGCTGTCCAAATCTCGGCAAAATTTTGCTGACTTCGGCACTTTTTTTAAGTGTGGAGATAAAACATAGTACTTTAACCTAATGGTTGTCTAGTTTGTGCGAAGATGCCCGAAATTGAAAAATTTTTTATTCATTTTTATTTCATAACTCATTAAACATAACTTAGCGACAAACAGTCTTCAATGAAAATGTGTATTTTAGCATACTGAATAATTTTGTAGAACACTCAAAAGCAGTAAAAAAGTCGTATGCAAACTTATTGAGCATAATTGATTTTTAAACGCTCCTTTTTAACACATCATTATATTTCGCAACCGGTAAGAGATAGATAGATAGTTAATGTATTCAGCAAAGTTGGTTATTTTAGTATGTTCTGCAGCTTATTGAAGAAAAAAAATTTTTTTGAAATTATTTAAAAACCAAAGTTCGTATCACCCTAATAGGTGAATTCACGGTCACCCTGATAGTGCAGAAAGATGCCCTATGTTTTATTATTAAACTTCTCTAAGACATTACCCTTGAAACATTATGCATTTTTACCCAATTGCTAATGTCCGTGTTTTTTTTTTTTTTTTCAAAATTTGACCACTGTGGAGTGGTTGGATGGCCTTATTTGCCCTATTTTCAAGAAAGAAAAAAAAAAGACACTACCTCGAGTGTAAAAATTATCGAGGCTCTACATTGCTTAATTCTGCCTATAATGTGCTTTCCCGTATCCTGTTCTATAGACTGAGACCGCTGGCAGAGTCCTTCTTCACCGAGTTCCACATAACAAACATTTTATTTGAACAGCCTATTCAACCATTATACAGCCAATATGCAAGAAAGAAACGCTTAATAGACAATTATACAGCAAAAACGTTTGTTTGGCAAGCTGGTTTTCGTGTGGGTCACTCCACGACAGATTAGATATTTACCCTGCATCAGTTGCTAGACAAGTTCCGTGAGCACATCTTGCAGACTCAACTGTTTGTGGACTTTAAGGCGACGTACGATTCAGTGATGTCCCGTAGTTTGCAAATTCGCACAAAACTGGCGCTTTACAGAACACTAATCGCCTTGGTGGCCCTTTACGGACATGAATCAAGAACGCTAAAGGAAGTTGATCGATGAGTACATGGGGTTTGTGAGTTTAAAATTTTGCTAACAATACTTGGTGGCAAAATATAAAATGGAGACTAACGCAGACGCATGAACCACGAGCTGTATCAAGTATACAAATATGCTGACATAGTGAAGGTAGTACAATGTGGCTGGTAGGCTGTGGTGGGCTGGACACGTGACCAGGCCCGACGTAAGAGTAGCCACAACTATTTTCAGCAGAGAACCGAGAAGAGGCCGGTGGATGTGCGCTGTCGAAGACGACGCCGTTCGTTTGACGCAGGATTGATGACGGATCGTCGCCTATAAGGTAAAGTAAGTACCGCACGGTTATTGGAACTCGTTCGTCTGTTATCGTTAAATGATCAGTTCTGGTAATAGTCCTGATCCTACCTTGACCGTTGGAGAAGCCAAGATAGATTCGAATCAAATCTTGGTCAACAATGTTGTGTACAATTTGGGCACTCTTACTTTGGTTATGTTATTTTGCTTATCATCTCGATTTGGTGTCACTGTAACCTTCTATCATAGACTAACAGACGTAACACTTCGAACAATATTGCTAACAAACCATCGTTTCGATGAAACCCCTAAATCTTGGAAAAAGTACTAGAATCACCTGGTGCAGTCTTCGCGATATGCAGAGCGGTTCGCTATAAATTTAGCAATGCTATAAATTTACTCGTATATTGTCCGACAACAGCGCCAGTGTAGGCGAACGGCGTTCTCGCGCAGCGACTGTTGTTTAAGTCTTGGCTTAAGTTTAAATTTGAAATTATCGTTTTTATTGGCGATGGAATGAGGCTTCAATGTTACGCCTGTTAGTCTGTGCTTCTATGTTAACAGTCCGACTCGATTCTCGGCTCTTTGCAATGTTATGCAGAGGCGGCTCGACCTTTTTGACTCAAGAGAGAGAGAGAGAGAGAGAGAGAGAGAGAGAGAGAGAGAGAGAGAGAGAGAGAGAGAGAGAGAGAGAACAAAACTTCATTCAGCAATATTGTAGATAATAACCAGTCACAGACTAACAGACGTAACACTTCGAACAAATTTCCTAGCAAAACGTCGTTCAAATGATTATGCGAAATCTTGCAAAAAACACTAGCATCGTCTGGTGTCATCTTCGCGCTACGCAAAACGGCTTGCTATAAATTTAGCAATGCCATAAATTTACTCGCATTTTATCTGACAGCAGCGCCAGTGCAGGCGAACGACGTTCTCGCGCAGCGACTGTTGTTTGTGTCTTGGCTAGTATGGAAATTTAAAATGATCGTTTTTGTTGGCGATGGAACTATGCTCCAGTGTTACGTCTGTTAGTCTGTGAGCCAGTTGTACAAATGTCCGTTATAAGACTTTTTCCATTCAATTTACTAAGCTGACAGGTGACAGGGTACTGTCTGTCGCATAAAAACAGAAGGTCAAGTTTCGAAACCAGAATGTAGCTCCTAGGCGTGAGTTGAGATTGTACTGTTAAATGAACCAAAATTAAGTCAAGGCGACCGAGCCATCCGTGCTGTTATGTGTGCTATAATTCTAACGGGTGGCAACTAGCATTTTGGAATTTTTTTCTCAAGCTGTCAAAAAAAGACAAAGATACATGAAGAAGATCTATCTGATTTACCGAAATTATCCGATACATTATCCACTGTTGAAAAAAAATAGTATACCGTCGATTCGGGCGAAATTGATCAGTCGGGTGAAATTGATCAGCTTGGACTAACGAATAAAAAACTCTTTATTCTACGTTTATACTGATTCATAAAGCTGAATATGCACCCATCCATATAAAGATTGAGTTACAGGTCAAAGTCACTTGGCTTTCAGCGAGATTGATCTTGTAAATGGCTTGATTTTTTAAAATTTACTATTTTGATCGAATCGCAATTTTCAACATGCCCGATAAAACTCCTTGCTGTTAACACAAATTTCGTTGCAGAAGGAAATTTTGATAAAACTAATTCGATTCTCTAATTATCTGGCTGTGCTTTGATAATTTCCATGAATAAAATTATGCGACAGATATTGTTTGATTTGACCTTTTACGAAATAAAACGATTGATAACATCATGAACTGAGGCAACATAGATTTCTAGATCGCTATGGGTGCGAAATGGAGCTGCCACCTGCGAAAGTTTATTCTTTCTGTAAAGCAGAATGGAGATTTATAAAAGGGTGCAAAAGACAGACAATACTTCGCACAAATTTTACAAACGCTCCATATGGCAGTTGCATGAGAGTGCAAGAGATCGGTTTGTGCTTACATAGCGAAATGCAACTACACATTCAAAGAGACAGTCAAGCTCCCGTATATGAGGAGAATTAAATTATTTGTTTCACTAGATTGGTGAAGATTGTATACGAAAATCGTACATTTACACATATATACAGCAATGTTTAAACAAAAACAAACGATTACGATGCTAAAATTGGCTTAATATCTTTTCTATCGTTCATATTTATTTAGCAGATGCATCAACCATGCTAATGTAGAGCTGACTGTTTGATTTTTGTGCTAGTTGCTGTACGCGACATTGTTGCCTACATACAGGCAATATCTCGATTACGCCAGATTTTATACTGCACGTTAAGTTATTGCTGTCAGAGCGTATGGTTTAATAGCAATATCGTCTTGATTTCTACGTGATCAATTTCACCCGTTATTTGTAAATTTTCAATTTCACGATTACATTAAGTTTTATCTAAAATAAAACTATTTATATAAGATATAGATGATACTGTCGTGTAGCCAGCACTACAGTACTTATTTTAAAATTGAATCATCTTCCTAAATATGTTTCTATTCAAAGATATTTAAAAAATACTCGAAAAAGTGATCAATTTCACCCGAATTCACGGTACGTTTGAAAACGGTCCGTAATCGGCTGTTCGGCGAAGCTTTCGTTTGATGTCGAAACAAGAGCGTTGTACGGCCGTCATGTCAACTTTGCGAATACATGTCTTGATTCTACCAATCAACTGTTTGCAATTTGTGGCTCTCCAGTTACTTTTGTACACCAAGGAACTCAAAATCTCGAAGAAATCTTCGATTGGGCGCACTGAGACAGATTTTTCGGGTTGTGGTTTTTGGGTAAAAATGGGATCGAATGAGTATTCAGGAACGATTGTGTTTTTCTGGCATAATGCGATGATGCTCTATTCGGCCAAAACCCATATTGTCCATCTGCATGATGTTTTTGAAGAAACGGGATCAAAATATTCTTCAAACATTCGTCTGGTGCATCTGGCTTGTTGTTGAAGAAACGAGAAAGAGAACGATGCTCTTCTGCGTCTATAATTTTGGCTGGTCTTCCACTACTTTGCTTGCGAATAGTTGTTGAGCATCTTAGGATATGGTAAACAGTCGAAACCGCAACATGTTTGCTTTTTAAATGTTGTACCGTACACTTTTTGCCGAAATTTCTGTTGCAGTTCGTAGAAGTGCACAATAACGCGCTCCCGAAATACTTCTTATTTCGACACCATTTTTAACAAAACCGGGCAAACATAAACAAAACAAAAATTATTAACAAAAAGAGAAGAGAGAGAGCTAACACATACATACTCTCATTTCTCTCTGAGCTCGTTTGTTGTTGAATATAAGGGCCGCGAAAGATTCCAAAATTTTAGTTGCCACCCGTTAGTATTCGTTTCCGACATCTCTGAAGTAAAGCTGAGAATTGCGTTAGTAAATTTTGGTCATTTCCTTCTTCTGATCATTGCGTTTTCTCACTCTTGAATGTCCAAACTCAAGAAAGTAGAAAAAGGAGACTAGCCCGGAGTTTTCTAATTTTCGGAATCTAATCACGACTTAAATTCATAGATGCATCAATAATGCAAATGGGTTTCAAATAGCTAGTACTCGCAATCGGGATTTATGTAACTTCATAACTGTAAGCTCAAGTGCAGATTCATTAAAAAAATTCTCCCAGAAAACGTTACATTTTGCTTAGCTCACTCTTTCCCCCTGGCAAAACTTCTTTTTTTTTGTTTAGCAGTTTTCTTCTGGAAATGCTCTTACGTAGATTCAATAAAAAGTCAAAGTTATATTAAAATTGCTATTTTGTAAGTGGCATGAATTAGTTGCACATTACCTTGCAATTTTTACACCAACAGACAGTTTATTTTTTTAAAGATTACCTGAAACGCTGAAAGTAAGTTTTATGTCCAACAATGAATTCTGGATTTCACCTGATGGTTTTTCCTTTTTCTATCATTTAGAGAGCACCACTCAATGAAGCGTGCATAATTTAGTCCCACACACCGTTGGAGTTCGCTTCGCTCAGGTAGCTCAAAAATTAACACATCCCTACTGTTGTTTCGGTTACTGATTTAAAGGCGGTTGGCAAAGAAACGGCCCAACAATAGGTTCCTTCGATTGAAGCGCCAGGTCTGTGAAAACTAATCTTGCCCAGAAAGATAAATGCGTCTAAACTGACACCGCAAATTTGGAACAATGCAAGATTCAGGTCAGGAGAGAAATTGGAACGCTAAAGTATCGGATAATATTTCCAGTGCTCACACCGTTCGGTTCGTGTGCTGCTTGAGAAATTTTAAACGAAATCAGGGGGCCAACCGGAAAAATCACAAACTTCCTTTGGAAACTTTGCAGTCACGGAGAGTGATGCAAACAACTTCTTCGGGAGCTTCCGAGGGATGATGCAGAACACCATGGAAGACATGAGGTGATAGAAGGGAGTGCAATCAGCGCCACCATAGGAGCAGGATGCCAAACAATATGCATTTTCCTTCTTCGATGCAACCGTCTCGCTGTGAAAGAAGGGTGTGGTAATTTTGCACCAAATATAGCCTAAGATCCAGATCTCGGTCGGGATCGGAAGAAAAGACAAACAATGCACACCCATCGAAGCCAATCGAGCGCGGATCTATCCTTCTCGGCATCGACTGGCGACGGGAAATTTAACGGTAAATCAGGTATAGATCGCATTCTTTTGCCAGCTTCTAATGGTGGTTTTGTTTGATTCTTCATTCAGACGTTGATTTATGCGAGACAGGAAAATGGGAACCGAAGGTCGGCATCTAGCATCGTCTCAAGCCCTCGGCTAATAAATTGCGTTCAATCACACAGCAGCACTGTAACGTCGGCAAAAGGCGCCCTTTTAATTATGCATTCATAGGCACCGATTTTGGGCAATCCTTAACTGACTGGAGTGCATTTGGCAGAAAGAAGAACGTGTAGCGGAGAAAAGGGTGCCACATTGTGGGAAATTTGCACCAAATTTCCACGTGGTTTTAAACTTGAGCAATTGGCAAATCCTATTAACGGATACATTGAATGACAGTGACATTGAAAAAAATGACTGTTCAAAATCTTCAGTTATTTTTAAATGTAAAATTACGGTAATTTACGACTTTCGTAACACCTTTTAAACACGGACGATGATCTACACCGAATCGTCCTTCGCCAACAAACTAATAAAATTAATAACTACAATTGAACGGTCATCTGAGCAAGCACAATAAATGTCATCATTCGTTCACGCACATTTTCCCTCGCTTGACCCTTTCCAACAGACAAGCGGTGGGCACAGTAATCATCATTATTGTCCTAGAAAGTGCACTTTCATTCGTTGCAGCCACAGACACACAATTATGCACATTAACCAACCCAACTGTCCCATGTTCCATCTCCCAAGCGCGCATCGTGTGACATATGGGAATGACGATCACCTTTCGCATTCATTCCATCACTCACTCGCGTATAAACCCCATCGACGATGCCGCTTACGAGTCCTCGTGTAACGGAATGCCCCTTCCACTTTCCTGTACACTCATAATTAATAACAAACAATAAAATTCTGTCCACTCCATTATTGGTCACACGCGGACGCCGCGGATGATGATGATGGCACAAAATCGTTTATTCAAATTTCGGCCTTCGAAAAGCCGAAGCGAGGTCACCGCCGTGGAAAATTAATGACTGCAGGCCAGCCAAGCCTGCCAGGAGTCCTGGCTTGTTGACGGTTAAGCAAACATGATTGCGTCGCGAATAGGGACCAACCTATCCGGCAGGATCTCACGTGGTACCGCGATAGGTTATCGTCTAGCGCTCGTCAATGTCGGTCGGGTCAGGCCAGGGCAGGACACACAAAGGATAGCTTCCGTTTTTTACCTGCTTGCGACGCCGCTGCCACGCTAGGACAAAGGGATCGAATTAACCGTTAGATTATGCAACCGCGGCCTCTTGATGAGAGCCATGCAGCAGCGAAAGTAGGGAATCAGTTACCCGTCGAGAGTGCACCGCTTCAGGTCTATAAGCACGTAAAATTGACCTCTGTCCAGTCGAATTACGCGGTTATTCGCGTGATGTCCAGCAAAGGTTCCGTACAAAACGGTGGTCATAATTCTTTTCAAGATCATGTTTTGAGGTCGCGGTTTCGGGTTTTATGGCTGTAAGAACCTTGCTGCTACAATTTATGCTTAGTTGCACCCTTTTTTCGTGATAAAAATTTTGGAACTTTGATTAATTGAAAATAAAACGAATTGGAACATTTGATGATCTGCCTCTTAGTGACATAATTTCAATAAAATCTCAGAGACTGCGTAATATTGGACTTATTTGACTGCGACTTTTGACTTATTCGAAAAATTAATATAGGATCAAGCTTTTTTCCTACTAAAGTTCATAGCCAATGCCAATTTTATGTACTGAGCATAATCTCATGAATATTGTTTAACAATTTTGTACCCTTCATGCAAAGAAAAGTAATTCTTGATATTGATAATTCATAGGAATATATTCAATAAATTCAATAACTGTTTACCAAACTGTTCGAAAACAGACACTGAGGAAGCCTGCAAGTCGTAGGCGAAATACGTATCTGTCGTGAATAAAATATACATGGTAGAATTAAATTGGATAAGTTTTCTTTTTATTTAATTTTAGGTTTCGTATTCTACTAAGACGCTCCAAAAAGTTCAGTCGAATTATGATATTCATCGGAGACTAATATTGTCAGAGAATCTAAAAAATCTTTGCACAAAATTTCAGTTTTTTTCATAGAAATCTTGTTTATGCTGTTATTTTCGTTTTGTTATTAGTTTTGAATTATTAAAACCATGTTCTAAAATTACCACTCATACAAAAAATTAAGCGTTAATCTTTTCCCTACGATTTTTATGCGAATTTCGCATAAACTGCTAAAGTTCAAACGACACTGAAATTGCCTATGCTCAGCCGAACATAAGTAAGCTTTCCCCCGGTTTTTATGTTGCTCAGACGTTTAGCTCAGATGGCACTGGCGAAAGAAAAATGAAAGCATAATAAAGCGTTGAATTAGCTTCGCAATTTTCCTATAAGAATTATGCTTTGCGCATGAGCTTTTGACAGCGACAGTGGAAAGCTTTATGCGTTGTACATCGAACTTTGAGTGCGTTTGAATTGCGGGTACGTTCTGTCAAGAACTGTAGGGGAATTGTGTATAACGTGCCCCCCCTGGCCAATGTGCCACCCCTTCGTTTTTCCCTAAACAAGCGAAATTGAAATGCAAAACCACCCAGAAACCATAGTATTTGATGGAACTAGCCTACTATACAAGCATGACAGTTGTCACATGTTGTAAAAAACAAAACAAAAATAAATTTGTTTTTGAGCAGCTTCCGATGTAACTGTTGGCGTCATTTCCATAAGCTATTTTCTTGTCAAAATCGGTAAATAAGCGGTTGTTGCAGTTCGATTGCGTGAAGTGAACTTCAAAAAGATATCCCTGCCGAAAATAACGGTATGAAATGCTTAATTTGCTCTGACATTTAATATTTTTTCAAATAAGTAAAAGCAGGCCCCACTTGCGGTGGTTATTTGTGCAATATAATGCATTGTTATGTCGACTAATGTGGGATTTCACTCCTGAGATTATTCGAAACTTCGAAGTAATTTCGAAACTTGAAAATGGCTTTATTAACACTTCATTGCACTATGGAAAAAATTAGCTTTTATTAACCATTTTCAAGTTTCGAAATCACTTCGAAGTTTCAAATAATCTCAGGAGTGAAATACCACATTAGTCGACATAACAATGCATTTTATTACACAAATAACTAGCACAATCTATACCTATAAAAATGGATTTCTGTATGTCTGCCCATATGTTCTTTATAGAATCGAAAAGTACTGAACCGATCGGCGTGAAAATTTGCATCTAGGGGTTTTCGGGGCTAGGGAAGATTCTTACGATGGTAAGAGACCCCTCACCCCACTAAGAGGGGGGGCTCCCATACAAATGAAACACAAATTTCTGCATAACTCGAGAACTAATCAAGCAAATGGAACCAAATTTGGCATGTGGGGGATTTGGGAGGCAGGATTTTTTTTATGATGGTTTGAGATCCCTCACCCCTGCACAGTGGTCAAATTTTGAAAAAACGCGGACAATTGGGTAAAAAATGCGTAATTTTTCAAGGGTGATGTCTTCAGAGAAGTTTAATTATAACATATTGCGCATCTTTCTACACTATTAGGGTGACCGTGAATTCACCTATTAGGGTGATACGTCTTTTTGTTTTTTTTAAATAAGGCCATTACAAATATTTTATAACGTTTTTGTCCTTCCGGTGTTCGGTCACTGAAGGGGGGGGGGGGAGGGGGGCGAAAAAAACAAAGTAAATTTTTTAATCGAGCAAAAAAACATGGATTTTAAGAATTTTTATTTAAGGTTTAAACGTGAAAACCGAATCTATTCTTGCTTATAATATATACGTTATTATTTTCTATGTAAAAATATACGAAAAAAGACAAAAACGAAGGAAAATTTTTTTGGACGATTTTCGGAAATTCCATTGTTCGAAATTCCATTTCTGTTTCGTGCTAGAAGCATTAATTCAACTCGGAGACTCATTTTTCGAGTTTTTCAGACTGTAGAGCTCACAGACTATTGATTTTATAAAAAGAAATTTGACTCATATCCTACAAATTATTTTTTTGCCGCCCCCCCCCCCATTTTTCAAGTCAATTTCCTAGGGGGGGCTGACAAAAACTTTTAATATGATTTGCAATGGCCTAATTTAAAAAAAAAATTTCTTCAAAAAGTTGCAGAACATACTAAAATAAGCAACTTTGCTTAATACATTAACTATCTATCTCTTACCGGTTATTAAATATGCGTCCTAGCGACAAACCGTCTTCAGTGAAAATGTGTATTTTAGCATACTGAATAACTTTGTAGAATACTCGAAAACAGTAAAAAAATCATGTGCAAAGTTATTAAGCATAATTGATTTTTAAGCGCTTTTTAACACATCATTATATTTCGCAACCGATAAGGGATAGATAGTTACTATGTTCAAATTGCTTATTTTAGTATGTTCTGCAACTTTATGAAGAAATTTTTTTTTTTAAATTAGGCCAATACAAATATTTTAAAAAGTTTTTTTTTTCCCACCGGTGCCAGGCCACTTGAGGGGAGGGGGAGGGGGTGGCAAAAAAAACGAGATTTTTTTAATCGAGCACAAAAAAATATGGATTTTAGGCATTTTTACTTAAAGTTTAAACACGAAAACCAAATCTATTCTTGCTTTTAATATATACGTTATTATTTTCCATGCAAAAATCTACGGAAAAAACACAAAAACGAAAGAAAAATTTTTTGGCCGATTTTCGGAAATTTTACTGTTTGAATTCTCATTTCTATTTCGTGCTAGAAGTGCTAACTCAACTCATTCATCATTTTTCGAGTTTTTCAGGCTATAGAGCCCACAGACGATTGATTTTATAAAAAAATTAACTGTTGTCCTACAAATTATTTTTTTGCCCTCCGATTTTTTAAGCCAATTTTCAAGGGGGGGGGGGGGGGGGGGTGACAAAAACTTTGAAAATGATTTGCAATGGCCTTATTTAAAAAAAAACAAAAGTTGGTATCACCCTAATAGGTGATTTCACGGTGACTCTAATAGTGCAGAAAGATGCGCTATATTTTATTATTAAACTTCTCCGAAGACACCACCCTTGAAAAATAACGCATTTTTTACCCAATTGCTAATGTCCGCGTTTTTTCAAAATTTGACCACTGTGCCCTGTGGAGGATAAGGACTCTCATACAAATAAAACAGAAATTTTTGCGTAACTCAAAACCTAATCGAACTCAAATCGAACTTTTAGACTCTTTCATAAAACATTGGTCAATAACAAGACCACCAAAAACTA
Source organism: Sabethes cyaneus (assembly GCF_943734655.1). NCBI lineage: Eukaryota > Metazoa > Arthropoda > Insecta > Diptera > Culicidae > Sabethes > Sabethes cyaneus. The sequence goes on from NC_071354.1 coordinate 49,336,919, forward strand.
TCAATAGTAACATTAGATAATTCAGCGCGAGACGGCCACAGGCCGCGAATGTTGCCGGCGACCTGCCGTCGGAAGCGCCGGCCACTGCGGGGCCCCCCGTAGCCCCCGTAGAGATCACCTCTATCTAGGTTTATTTATTTTCCTAGATATACTGACCTCTATTACTTCCCTTCAGTTGGGTCACCCCAGCGAAATGGTACTTTCTACGAAAAGATTTTCCGTGAAATGGTACATCCCGCGTAAGGTTTTTCGCGAAATGGTATTCTGCAAAACTCTATATTCCGCGTTATGGTCAACCGAGAATTGGTGTTCCGCAAAATAGTATTCGGCGAAATGGTTTGTAATGATGGCGAATATTTAAATGCTATCCGCTTTATTTTAACAGGCTAAGGAGTACGGGGAGTTGTTTTCTACTTTACTGTGAGGAAAATTTATATATTAAAACACCCATGAACTCCCCAGAAACTTGCAAAACTCGAGATTTTTTTGTGTGGATATTATAACTACGACCAGCATTTTGATCTATTGTGATCTTATCCAGGTGTTGTTCCGCACTTCGTTGTTATTGCAGTATCGCTATCGAGTGAGTGAACTGCTTATTATCCGTGCTTAAAGTAGTGTCGGTGTGTTTTCACCCCTTTTTCTCTCTACGCTTCTTACTATGTACTTTTCAACCAATCTAGCACTAGAGCCAGGAAGTGCGGAGACTAGTTATAATTTGTCCTTGGACAAGAAGCTTCATTCGCACCTCGAGTATCATTCTTATAACCAGCCCCGGCTAAAGGCTTCGGTAAAGCCGAGTTCAGCACAGAGTGAGGGAGTGTATGTGTGTATGTATGTGTTCCTTACTACTTATGCATTACCAATCTCGTTCCTAGAACCAGGAAGCGGAACAAGCTATAATTTGCCCTTGAACAAGAGGCTTTATTCGCACCTCAAGCAAGTACCACTCTTATAATAACTTGCCCTGGCAAGAGGCTCTCATTGTTAGGAAACGCATAATGCAGTAGGAAGGATATGGAGGGGCCTGAGAATAAACCCATGCTAAAGTCACTTAACTTCGAATGGCCTGATTCTACTAAGATTCGTATCCACGACCATTCGCTTGTCAAGGCAGACTTGGTAACCTTGCGGCTGATCAGGCGGGCTTTATGGGAGCCCGTGCTACTACGGATCAAATCTCCGACAAATCCTTCAGAAATGTCGAGAGTAAAACGTGCCCACGCATCATATTTTCGTGGATTTCAGAGCAGCATACGATACCGTTGAACGCGAACAGCTATGGCAGATAATACACGAATACGGTTTTCCGTACAAACTGACGCGGCTGATCAAAGCTACTCTGGAACGAGTGATGTGCTACGTGCGCGTTTCGGGGACACTCTCAAGTCCTTTCGAATCGCGCAGAGGGTTACGACAAGGGGATGAACTGTCCTGTAAGCTATTCAATGTCGCTATTGAAGGTGTGATCCGGCGAGCGGGCATCGAAACGAGAGGAACGATCTTCAGCAAGAGTAGCCGACTGCTAGCCTTTGCAGACGACCTCGACATCATTACTAGAAAGCGTGGGACGGCGGAGCAAATCTACGCCAGACTAAAAACGGAGGCTAGGAGGATAGAGTTACAAATCAATGCGTTGAAAACCAAATATATGGTAGGAAGAGGCTCCCGAGTAAGTAACGTTTGCCTCCCACGGACAGTGACTATTGACGGCGATGAACTGGAAGTGGTTGATGAGTTCGTATATTTGGGATCTTTGGTCGCCGCCGACAATAATACGAGTAAGGAGATCCAACAACTCATTCAAGCTGGAAATCGAGCCCACTTTTCCCTTCGCAAGACGTTTCGATCAAGGAGCATACGCCGCCGCACAAAGCTGACGATGTACAAAACGCTAATCAGACCGGTAGTCCTCTACGGACTTGAGACCGTAACTTTACTTACGGTAGATATACGTGCACTTGCCGTTTTTGAACGAAAGGTGTTGCGGACTATTTCTGGTGGAGTGCAAACGGAAAGCGGAGAGTGGCGGAGACGTATGAATCACGAGCTACAGGCACTGCTTGGAAAGATTCCCATCGTACACCTGGCGAAAGTTGCGAGACTACGGTGGGCCGGCCACCTCGCAAGGATGCCGGACGACTGTGTAGTGAAATTCGTTCTCTTCAAGAACCCCACCGGCACCAGGAATAGAGGGGCTCAACGTGCTAGATGGCTCGACCAGGTTGAAGCCGAGTTGCGTGTGACGCGCAACGAATTGGCGACGAGTAGCCTAGAACTGAGTACAATGGAGAGGAATTCTTGATACGGCAAGAGCCACTCCGACTTTCGGCTGAATAAATAAAAAAAACTACTACTGCTTTTCACCCGCCTAATCTTACAACTATGCATCTTATACACGATTTGTATCTAGATACCTAGTTGTAAGATTGAGCGGGCAATATTATAAAGTATATACAATATCCTAAAAATTCCCCTTTTGATGCGAGGGTCCTAGGGGTAATGCTCCTAACTGCATCGACCGACCGCAAAAGCACTTTGAGAGTCCCGGCAGCGCTTCGTAGGATATGAACGACTGCTGGATGGATGCCAACGAGAGTCCCAGCGGCTGCCATATTTCGACAACGACCGCTGTAGGAGATCAAGAAAACCCGTGGCGCGCTTACTTCGACAATCACTGCTGGAGAACATTGTGGGTTCCAACGGTGTCCTCTAGATCACCGGCGATCACTCGAGGGCGGTGAAAATCGCAAAGGCGCCCAAGCTGTGACAAAGATTGCTCAAGAACGACGAGAGTACCGGTGGCATAAGGACCGGCCGTTAAAGGACTTTGAGAGACCAAGCAGCGCGTCGTAGCAGATAAACGGTTGATGGAACACAGCGATCCTCAATGTCCTCGAGCGATCGCTCGAGAAGTAGAGGACGCCGTTGGAACCCACAATGTTCTCCAGCAGTCATTGTCGAAGTAGGGGCACCACCGGTTTTCTCGATCTCCTACAGCCGCTGGGACTCTCGTTGGCATGTATCCAACCGCTACTCGTCAACCGTTCGTTGATAAAGAATCGTTCGTTCTACAGCGGTCGTTTTCGAACTAGCGGGTTCCGTTGGGATTCTCGTTGTCATCCAGCGATCATTGTCGAAGCAAGGGATGCCGCCGGGACCTTCGACGTCCTCCAGCAGTCGTTCGTGTTGTTGTTGTTGATTTAGCCCTAGGACCCTCGGATCAAAAGGCGGATTTTCAGGATATTGTATATACTTTCTAATATTGCCTAATAATATATAATCTTACAACTAGGCATCTAGATGCGAGGCGTGTATAAGATGCTTAGTTGTAAGATTAGGCGGGTGATATATGAAAAGCAAAAAATTCTACAACTCTTAAGAATGGTCTCAAATTTGCAAAAGTTGACCGATTAGGCTGAAATTTATTTATTTATTGGCCAATTTCGTGCTCAAATAATTTTCCCCATCAACGTGCTCAAACGTTGGCATCACTACATATAAACGTCCGTTCCCTTGGCAACGTACAACAACGACGGTCGCGGATTCGCAATTACAATCGAAACGAAGTGAAGTTTTTCCTATCAATTCAAGTGAACAGTTTGGGCTAAATCATTATAATGTCTTGCTAAATAACTGTTCGGGTGACAAATTAAAGTTTTCTGTGTCTCTAGTTAAGTTTCATGAGTGATGTGACGAATGGACCGGCCGAAAAAAATTAATAAAAAACCGATGGCGAAAAAGTGAAAATATAGTGATGAATTTTAATTGGGTAGAAATCTCAATATTTAGTGTAATTAATGCCCCAAAAAATAATAGAACCTATAAAATGCAATGTTTAGTGCTTTGAGTTGCAAGATCTGATTACGGCTAGCAGGTTAGTTGAACTGATTTTATTTTGTTGTGATGATTTCCCGAGTCTATGGGAGCATGTTGGTACACTGAAGAAGGGAAGGGAAGGGTGATATTCGGTGCCATACTGACTGCCATAAATGTGCTCTGACGACCTTGTCGTTAAATCCATCCAAGAAATGATAAAAATTAGGGTGGCTTTACTTAATATGACGGGAATTAGAAATAAACCCTACCTTTTCCTGGAAATATTCGATCGATACGTACGACAAATTAGAATTAGACACAAGTACACTTCCGTAGTTTTGCAACGCTGTACAAGGGACACGTGTTTCTGATGATGTACGATACCGTCAAATGGGGTAATATGCAACAGTTCTCAGCTTAGAGTTCGAGTAAAAACGCATGTGCAACGCAATTGAGGACATTCAATTACAAAGAAGTTCTTAGGTTTAGAATAGGGCAATTTCACAAATTAAGAAAAAATGTAGTTTGTTGCATGTTAGCTCTTCAACGGAGTAAACGTTCCCGCGTGTGTTAACGAAGGTAAAAAATTATTTCGAAATTTGATTACCTCGACTTCCTTAGGAAAGTTTTTGCGAACTCCTTTTTTGTACTCCGTTTTGTAAGAACTATAAGTGTTGTGTCCCGTTATGCTAAATGTAGAATTTTCTTGGGTTGCTGACAAAATTGGCTTACATTTACTTGAAGGAATGTTTATTCTACGATGCTTGACTTAAGAGTTATATTGTTTTTGAAAGTGATCCTAGATTTATTTATTTATTTATTCACCTGTGGCTCTAGGCCTCTAAAAGCAAAACTCATCTACAGACGGTCTTCGGGGGTAAGAATAAAAATTTTTCTGGGGATGAAATTTATCGTGGAACGACAAGTATTTGGGTGTTGCCCTGACAGACTTTTAGATTGGTATATTACAAATGAAGATTTTTCATAGAGTTAATAGTTGAACCTTTAGCCACAAATCACGCTTAAAACAGATAGTAGATTCACTCACGTAAGCCGTGGCACTTATTCGTTCACATGAGCATGAGTAATGTCAAGGATTTATAGGAAAAATTGCATCCACGCAGACATTTTTCAATGTCTCCTGTTAATTTCTCAGCGGAGTTGCGAAATCCTGTGCCAAAAAAAAAAAAACAAAAAAACAAACGAATCACACCTTCGTTTGCTGGCCCTGATTGCTCGACTGCTGGCTGTTGGTGCATTGCAATGTTGGTAGCCTACCTACCGTTGTTGTTCTGATTGCACCAAAATAGGCCTTCGTTGAGGATCTCAACAAAGCATCCGGGTCCCGCGTATGTTTGCTCTCGAACGAAACACAACACGGGCTGTTCTACGTACGAGCGGACAAGAATCCGGACAGGTTTGACTAATTGCTTTGGGCCTGTTCGGTAGGAAAAATTGCCAATTTGAGATAGCGCCTCGGTCGGTGAAAGTCCTACCGTCGCCGTCGGTCGGTTAGTGGTGGGCTTTGAAAATCTCACATTTTTTATGCGGTGCAAATTTTGTGTGGCAGAATTTTCGAAACGCGCGGGCACATTTGTGAATCATTTTGGGTTCCGGATCTCCGGAAGGGGACACAATGTTCACGGGATTTCGTTCCGTTGATTGGGATGATTTAGAATCGGTTCTAATTGACGTTAATTGTCGCACGGATTAGATTAGATGGTCGGAGCAGGGGTACTACGGCTTTGCCGGTTGATGATCCTTTTTCCGAAATTTTATTAGCTGTGGCCATTGCTTTATCGGAGAATGGTTGATTTAGGTTTCTATCTGTGTCGGAGCCTGCAAATTGATAAGGCATCTCATGGCGCTGATTGACAACACAACGTGACAGTGAGTTATGGCAATGAAGAAAAATGTCTCACTTTCTGAATATTGGCTAACTGATTGATTAACCCTCATTAGTTTTGCAAGATTCGATGAAAATCTGGATAAATTAGCACCAGTGGATGATAATTTTCACAGTCACACCGTTTTCGTGTACGTTTTATCATTGTTATTAACAATATTGCAGATATTAAAGCAAGCACCTAATTAAAAAGATACCATTGCACTAACCCTCACGTGACTGCATCGCGTGACTCTGATTTATAAGGTAATTTAAAAATTGAGTCAAACAAGTTCCACCCCAACTCCAGTCCAGTTCAGTTCTTGCTGAGCCTTTGTTGCACTTGCCGAAAAAAAAACGATTCACAGCGTGAGAATTTTCCGCCAGTAGCGTCCTCACGCTAGGAGATTCTTCGTACAAAAATCCAGAATAAATTGCATGAAGAGTCCCGAAGGACCAACAAAAAACGCGTCGAATCTTCGATATGCTTGCTCTCTACCAGCCAGTGAGCCAACTATGTAAGGGCTTTCCACACTTGCGTTTATGTCCGAACGTGAGCATCACGTTTTGAGGGGGAAAATCAACAGCAGCTAGTGTGCCATCAATATTCTGCACTTGTGCCAATAGAAACATAAAGTGGAAATCAAGTGAGCAAGTGAAGTGCGGCAGAATGGGATTTCCTATGGTGACGTTTATGCTTATGCTGGCTCATCTGAATGCCTGAGTGGGTATATGAATATAAAACATTTTTTATGACACCGAGTGTGTGTGATGTGAAGGGAAAACAGTGTTCTTTTCGACCCCTTGTGAAAACTAGCTTGGCGTTAAGAGTGTTACTACCTTAACGGAGTCGGTTCCAATTTTGGCAACTCTTTCGGGCCGCGGAAGAACTGTTGAGCTGCTGGCTTGAGAATGAATGATTTTCGAGCAAACCGATCGATTATAGATATGTGGTTTTAACACTCTTCCTACGCGCGAAAAAAACGAACGATTGTCTATCGTTTCGTATCATTTACTTCTAGTCAAATATATCATTTTGTGATGTCGGATTACTGGAATGAGGAAAGGGATTCTGTGAATAAAAATTGTGGAGGATGCCTTCAATGATGTAATGCTGTAGTACCAACGGATATCATCTGTTGTGAAAGTGAAATAATGTCAAGACGCAATCAACATGAAATTTTAAATTTTATAAAAAGATAAAATTGGAATAGGATTAACAAAACTGAATTATAATTCATAAGAAATGGTCAGTAAAATAAAATCGCAAATATCTGTTTCGATAAAGTTTTGATAAATTTAAGAAAATATTAAAATTTTATTCTAATAACATTGAATTAACAGTTAAGAGAATTGGTTTAATACAGAGACTAAACTGTGGCAACAGAAAAACTTTGATTTAAGTCAAAGCAAAACTTAATAGAAATAGATTGGAATAATAGTGAAACAATATGGGATCGACATAAAATAAAATAGAGCGACATTTGCGGAACGGTGTTTCTTTCGGGACTTGCATAAATCTCGTGTGTGTTTAAACATTAATTTTGAATATTTATATAATCTTGTTGTTTTGCTTGTCGGTTTCTGCTCATCATTGAATTAATTTCCTTTTTATGGTAGTAAGATTTTATTGCAGTGAGGTTTTCAAAATTTTCGACCAAAGCATAGCTTGAGCTTACCTAAATTTCTTTTAAAATTTTATAATAATACTGCTTGATTTTAATTCTATTTCTTCATTAAATATTGTTTTCGATTTACCTTTATCTCAATTATGGTTTTATTGTATTTGTATTTGTATTTATTTAGTTTTATCGCAAGGGGAAAAGCCAAGTTGGAAATAAGTACTTTCAAATGTCATTTCCACTTCCATCTCAGGCATAAAAACTCCTGAGTATCTAATTACAAAGAATTACTTATTGTCTAATAACAATATGATAGTTTATTTTATCTCATAATTTCCACATTCGTGGATATAATGTATAGATTATTATAACAGACTTCAAACAGTCCTTAGGATTAATGAGTTGAGACTGATGCTTTGTCTTTCAATCATTTAATGCAATCTAAGCATGTTAATATTGACTGGGAGCGGTTTAAGGCTGTTGAATATGTCGATGAATGAGATGCTTCCAGTGCTCCCAATATGGGCACAAAGCAATAAATTGCAACAACACTGTGTGCTGTCCTAAGTGTGCTGAAGGACATCCTGCCGGCCAATGTGAAGCAAACACCGAAAAATGCACCAATTGCGTTTCTCTAAAGGAACAGTAAAAACTATCGCTCGCTGAGCAGTGAGGTGTAAATCATGGCATGCTGGTGTACAAAATGCCCACTGTATCAAAAGCGTCTCAAAAAATCAAAGCTCAAAATTGACTATGCTGCAGAGCAGTCAGTTCAAACCTCACCGTGGATTGATGCCAACTTTGGACCAGTGACTCAAAACGACGAGTACGTTGCACAGTGGTCCAAACAGCGAAATACGTGATTATTTGATATAGCGCCGAAACGTGAAGTTTTTCGCATATAGTGTCTTTAGGAACATTTCTTGGTATAACAAGCCCCTTCTTGCGAGAGAAATCTTTGGGTGATTAATTCCCTTAAAAGTGAGATACGAAATTTATTTTCTCGTATATTCGAGATACAGGTTTAGTACTTTCGGCAAAGTTGTAGTAAATATCAATACAAACAACTTTGTCAAAGACACCATACTTGTATCTCTTCATGGAAATTGTCTGTGAAGCGTTATTCATGGACAGTCCCTTCAAAACAGTTTTTAAACCTTGAGTTATTCTGGTCAACTTGTACGTGTTCGTGGTGTTCTAAGAAGTTGATTATCTTGCTAAAATCAACGTTTTTGTAGAACATTATTATACGTGATTTTCTGAAGTTTCGGAGATATTGAGCATTTTTGTTGAAAAATAGTACTACTTTGAGCTTATATGTTTCCCAAGGTGGCAAATGATGGTGGATCAAACAACTCGTACTTAAAAGTACAACAAAAAGATGTGTTGCTTATTTTATTTTTTGTTTGAGTAAGGTTAATTGTTACCTGCTTGTCAATTCGTATTTCAAATTAAATAGACTAAAAAGTCATTCCGAGAAAATTCGGTCTTCTGTGACTGTTGTTAAAATTCGGCCATTTGGATTTTGGCCATTCGTGATTCGACCATTTGTGTTTCTGCCATTTGGTACTAGCCCATTATGAGTGGGATCTTTTGAAAAGACACCAATCGAAGGTATTGAACAAAATGGACTTAAGTTAGTTATTTGGAAGCTTTTCTGTTATTAATTGCGTCAAATAATTTTCAGTCTACATTTATTTTCGACTCGAAAATAGGCGAAAAAATGACTGGTAACTCAACTTGTTAGAAAGAGATTGTCAACATAAACAAAATGGCGTTTATTGCATCCGAAGTACATTTTAATTGTTCGATAAACATGACTGTGAATGATTTTTAAAACAACTATAACTTTTGATGATACAAACAGATACAGTCAATTGACACTTGATCTTAAAGGTTTTTTGTTGTACTTTTAAGTAGGAGTTGTTTGGTCTGCCACCATTTGCCACATTGGGAAATATTTAAGCTCAAAGTAGTACTATTTTTCACCAAAAATGCTCAAAATCTCAGAAACTACAGAAAATCACTTATAATAATATTCTACAAAAACGTTGATTTTAGCAAGATAAACAACCTTCTAGAACACTATGAACACGTAAAAGTTGACCAGAATAAGTCAGGGTTTAAAAACTGTTTTAAACGGTTTGTCCACGAATAACGCTTCATAGATAATTTCCATGAAGAGATACAAGTATAGTGTTTTCGACAAAGTTGTTCGTATTGATATTTACTACAACTTTGCCGAAAGTACCAAACCTTTATCTCGAATGTACGAGAAAATAAATTTCTTATCTCACTTTTAAGAGAATTAATCACCCAAAGATTTCTCTCACAAGAAGGGTCTTATTATACCAAGAAATGTTCCTGAAGACACTATATGCGAAAAACTTCACATTTCGGCGCAATATCACACGATCACGTATTTTGCTGATTGGACCACTGTGCGTTGGACCATTTACAATTCGGCGCAGTTATTAATCCAACAGAAGACCGGAAACCTCCCGCCGGTCCAACGACCTCCACACTCCCAATTACTGACGACAACGTGGAATTATCTACGCCGTCAGGACGCATCGCCTACGGTACTAAGGGAGTCCCAGAGCCACCCGATCAAGTCGTGCTTGCGGATAGTTCATTCCTACATATTCGACAATCTTCCGATAGTTCCTGCCAACAGATTGCTTCCAGTTTGTCCTCGTCGATTATCACCTGAAGGTCATGCGGGACGCATTGAAGTTGGTAATATGGAAGCCGTCGATCCCTCAGCCACAGTCGTGCAATTCCTGCCAGCGGCCAGCAGTCGTCCCTGCACTGTGTGCTGGTGTGGTGACAGGGTCTTCCAACCCTGTTATGCAGGCAAGTGCAATTGTAATCCGGACATTCCTTTCGCTGATGTATTTCCCGCTTTCAGCTTGGAATCTCCACGTGCAGGGAGTTTTGTTTCGGAGCTTTCAGCACACGCCAACGACGTGGATGGTATTTGTGCATACTATCAGAACGTGCGAGGTTTAAGGACTAAAGTGGACGACCTATTCCTTGCATCTAATGACTGCAACTACGATATAATCATGCTAACTGAAACCGGTTTGGACGGCTGCATCGATTCTCTTCAGCTGTTTGGATCCGCCTTCAACGTGTATCGTTGTGATCGTAGCTCGAAGAATAGTGACAAAAATAGTTTTGGTGGCGTATTGATTGCCGTTGCCCAACAGTTCCCTAGTTTGCTGGTCAACTTAAGACATGGAAATTGTCTCGAACAAGTCTGTGTTTCTACTGTCATCAAAGGAATGAAGTTTTTGCTTGCTGCAGTTTACATCCCACCTGACAGAAGTAAAGATGTCAAGTTTAGCGATGAGCATATTCTCTCAACACGTGAATTGAGGGGTCTTCAGAAGAAAATTTTTTTCGCAAATTTCTTGGTTTAAGGGAGAGGATGGAGTACAGTACTACCATTCTCTTCCGCTTCCTGCTGCTAACGATGCTGTGGTCGATGGATTTGAATTCCTGAATTTGAAATAAGTTAATTCACTGCGTAATAATCTCGGACGAACACTGGACCTCGTTTACTGCCTTCCTGAACAAGAGATCGCTGTGCGTCGGGCCGTTTCTACGTTACTTCCTGTTGATCTTCCCCATCCTCCACTGGATTTATTCTTGCCTATACTGGTATGCCCCGTTGAAGTTCCAGCTGTCAGTTTCGAAATTGCGCCTCTGAACTATCGTCGTATTAACTTTTATGTTCTTGTGGACCACCTTTTGTCTCTGGACTGGAGAACCTTCCCAGAATTAGACCTCGTCCAAAACCTGTCTGGTGTAATAGTGAGTTGCACCGATTGAAACGGCACCGAAACGCAAAGCAGAGACTACTTCGTAAGCAACGAACACCGCAGCTAAGTAGTTCTCTCTGCAAATCACACGTACTGCGGACGCAATTCAGATTGCGAACTAATCCAAAAAGCTTTTGGACATTCGTAAACTCTGAGAGGAATGGATCTTCTATGCCTTCTAGTGTGTTCTTGGGCGGAACGGAATCATCAACTGTTACTGAATCTTGCGAATTGTTTGCTGTTCATTTTTCTTCTGTGTTCACGCAGTCTGATGCTGAAATAGCTGCGTCAGGTGTCCCCGATGGTACTGTTGATTTGGACATTTTTGACATCACACCCGACATGGTCAGTTCTGGAGCAAAGAAATTGAAGAGCTCCTACTCACCTGGACCCGATGGCGTTCCAGCTATTATTTTCTGTCGCTGCGGTAATGCTCTTGCCGTGCCTCTAAGTCGAAATGGAACGCTGTGGAAACACTCCCATATGTTTCCCGAATTTAAAAAAGGAGAAAAGCGAGATGTGGTGTTCCGCAAGGCAGTAACCTGGGGCCTTTGCTATTCACCTTGTACTTTAAAGACATTGCCATTCTGCTTGGTTCCGGGTGGTATATGCCAACGATCTAAAGATCTACCTCGTTGTGAAATCTATCGGTCATTGCTACCGATTGGAAGCGCTGTTGGGCACCTTTGCTGATTGGTGTAATAGAAACAAGCTCACAATAAGCATTGAAAAATGTGTGGTTATAACGTTCCACCGATGTAATACGCCTATCTCAGTTATTCTCGGATGCGTCGATCAGATCAGCGATCTTGGAGTTCTGTTGGATAACAAGCTCATGTTCAACCAACATTATACAGCTTTCATCTCTAGAGTTTCGCAACAACTTGAGTTCATCATAAAAATTTCCCGAGACTTCACAAATCCCTCACAATCCTCGTCTACCTCACAATCTTCCCCGTTACGTAGACCGATGCCAGCTTTTAGATTTGGAAACATTAGAGAGTCGTCGAATGATTCAACAAGCAACTTTTTGTGGTCTCGTATTGATTTTCGTGCTTGGTCCAGGATGCCTCAAAAGTTTGATTCTAGATTTAAGTTTCATATTCATGTAGATAATATCAAAATTGTCCGATGAATCGACCACAATACAAATACAAATGCAAAAATAAGACTTAAGATCCACTCTGGAAGGAGTGCTTTGTCCCATCTACAAAAAGGGTGTTCGGTTCGACTACTATCGTAGCATAACGCTGATGAACGCCACTTACAATGTATTCTCCCATATCGTACAACAAAGGGAATTACCAGGTGGGCTTCAAGGGGGCTCGCGCAACTACGGACCAGATTGTTACCATCCGACAAATGTTACAGAAATGTCGGAAGTACAACGTGCGCACGCATCACAGCTTTATTGATTTCAAAGCAGCATACGATACAGTCGATCGAGACCAGTTATGGCAATGGAAGATAATGCACGAACATGGTTTTCCGGATAAAACTGACTGATGTGTTTCGTGCGCATCTCGGGAATATTTTCGAGTCGCTTCGAGACGCGGCCAGGGTTGAGACAAGATTACGGGGGTATGACTTGGACCAGGGCTGTAACCTGAACTTGGACTTGGGCTTAAGTTTTGATTTGGACTTGGACTTAGATGTGAACTTGTATTGGTACTTGAGATTAAACTTGAGCTTGGTTTTGGATTGGGGTTGGATTTGTACTTGGACTTGAAATAAGTCTCGAATTTGGCCTTGAAATCGACCACGAGTGTGGTCTACAATTTGACCATGAATTTGACCATGAACTTGACCTCGAATTTAGTCACAAAATTTGGGATTGATTTCGACGACATATATGATATTGAATTTGGCGATGACAAATATGACCTTAAATGTGGCATTAAATTTGGTGTTGAATTTGGTCATAAATTTGGCCACGAATACAACTTTCAATTTGGTCTTGAATTTTACCTAGAACTTAGCATTGAATTTCATCTTGAATTTGGCCTTAAATTTGGTTTCGAATTTGATCTTGAATGTGGTCATGAATTAGGCCTTAGAGTTGATCTTCACTTTGGTCTTGTATTAAACCTTGGGTTAGATCACGAATTTGACCTTAAATTTGGCCTTGGAGTGGGTCGTGAATTTGGTCACGTCAGAAACCTTGAATTATTGCTTGAACTTGGCATGGCAATATGACCTTGATTTTGGCCTTGAATTATGTCTCGAATTTGGCCTCGAATTTGAGCACGATTGTGATCAATTAGGCCATAAAATTTGTCTTGAATTTGGCTTTATATGACAATGAATTTGACCACGAATCTGATTTTGAATTTGGTCTTGAACTTGGTCTCGAATTTGCCCACGAATGTGACGTTGAATTTTACCAAAACTTTCTTCATGAATTAAGTCTTAACGTTGGCCTTGAATTTGATCTTGAATTTGGCCTCGAATTAGACTTCGAATGTGGCCATGATTTTAGGCCTTGGATTGTGTCTTCACTTAGAAATGGGTCACAAATGTAACCTTGAGTTTTTGCTTGTATCTGGCCTTGAATATAACCTTAAATTTGGCCTGGAATAATGTCTTGGTCTTGAATTTGACCTTGAATATGAATTTCGCCACGAATGTGGTCTTAGATATGATCTTGAACTTGGCCTTGAATTTAACCACGAATGAGACTTGAATTTGGCCTTTAATTTGACCTTGAATTAATTTTTAACGTTGGTCTTGCTTTGGACCTTGAATTTGGCCTTGAATTTAACACTGAATTCGGCCACGATTATGGCTTTGAATTTTGCCTTGAATTTGAAATCAAACTTGAGTTGAATTGTATTTGGCCTTGAGTCTTGAGTCGAATTTGGCCTTAAATTGGGCCTTGGATTTTGACAACGTGGCACTGAATTTGACCTTGAATTTAACCATGAACTTGTACTTGAATTTCGACTTGAATTTAGCGTTGAATTTAGCCATGAATTCGGATTTGACCTCGAACATGGGCTTGAATTTAACCTTGAATGGGTCTTTGAAAATGGCCTCGAATTTGGAGCGAATGTGGCTACGAATTGGGCTGGAATTGGGCATTGGATTTGGATTTAAATTTTGCCTTTAATTTGAAATTGAATTGGGAATCGAATTTTGCTACGAATGTGGCCAAGAATATAACCTTGAATTTAGTTTTGAATTTGGCAACGAATATGACCTTGAATTTTGTCTTGCCTCAAATTTGGCCATCACTGTGACCTTGAATTTGACCATGAATTTGGCTTCGAATTTGGCCATTAATGTGGTCTTGAATCTGGTGTTTAATTTCATAACTGGCACAGAGAGAAAGCTCAACGCAATCTAATCAACCGGGTACAGCACATTGGTCTAGAACCTTTTTGGTGCGCATTATAGTTTTGAGTGGGAAAACTTGGTTTTAGGTTTATAGAACCTTTGGAAGAGTTTCTCAAAGATAAAAGTTCTATCATCTAGCGGATTTTAAATTTAGATTAATCCCCCGAAATGTGCAATAATAAATTTATTTTTCTTCAGTTTTTCGGTAGCATATTATTATAACAATTTTGCCGAAGACAGTAAACTACTATCTTTTCAGCAAAGATAGAAAAATCCTATATCTCATACAGCAGTCCCCCGAATAACGCAGTTTCGAATAAGAACGTTTCCAATAAGGACGTTCTCGAGTGATTCCATTAACGCGGTTGAACGTCCTTATTGGAGTCTACGTAGCATATGGGAATTGACTTAATTGGTTCCAACATGGAATAACTCGTGATCCAGACCGTATAGAAGGTTGGTGTCTTCGACAGAGTTGTTCAGTACATCAACAGGTTTTCATTGGATTATATTATTGCGGAATTGACTCACTACGTGGCGCAAGCGTATATGTAATACTCTTATACAGGCTATATCTTGCGCTGCTGACCATCTAGAAAGTTGCGGTCTTCGGGAAAGTTTCTCAAATGACTGACACCTTCAAGGTGGTATGGAAAATAGCGCAGAACTCACTCGCGGCGCGGATATGTCGTATATGTAGTAATCTTATACAGGCTGTATCTTGCAATGCTGAACGCTCAACGGTCAATTTTATTCTCTAGCAACATTTACTGCCTTCAAAAAAATCTATCGTGCTAATCTAATGCTACTTCCTAAATGGCCATAGGAATACCACCAACTTACTTATTCAATTAGTCTTAGTCACGTTAACAGCTACACGTCAGCATTTTCAGCTACTTTCTAAACATTCTTAATGATTCAGGAACAATTATATTTGCATTTTTATCACTATATTTTTTAATCGAAACTTGCAACCACTTAATAGGCATTTATGTCACAGAGCATTAATAATGTGAAGTCAACGGTATACGCAATGTTACTATTAGTAATTCAGTTTTCTCGTGTTGCAGTATATTTTTCATGCCGCTGCAAGTTAAATGCGAGCAGTGAAAAAAATTTAAGGAATTTCATCGACTGCCAACGTTGCATTTTACAGAGAGTTTTTGTAAGTGACCAGCATTGTGTTAAATAACGAGCAAAATATTAGATAATTTTCCAACTAGTTAAATAACCACTGTCACTTAAACATCCTTTGCGAAGAAAGCAACTTCTGGTACATTACCAAAATTATGAGTTGTGGCAAAAGGCAAACACAAAAAATCACAAATAAACTAGCACCGTCCGTTGAGTCAATTCTGCATTATTTGCCACACCATCTTGTTCTGCGCTATTTCCCATGCCATCTTGAAGGTGGTAGTCATTTGAGCAACCTTCCCGAAGACCACAACTTTCTAGATAATCAGCAGCGCAAGATACAGCCTGTCTTAGCATATCACATATATACTAGCGCCACCTAGTGAGTCAGTTCTGCGCTTATTGGGGGGATTACTGTATATGAAAAATCGTTAAAATCAGTTTTTCCGTTTTTGTAGTTGTCGTATGACCTTTTCTTGTTTTACAAAGTTGTAAAACAGTAAAAATACACAACATTGCTGAAGATAGTATACATCTATCTTCGCTTGTTTAGGAACGGTAGAACTTTTAATATAAAGATACCCCAATTTCGACCCCGAATTACTCGCAAAAAAAGCATCATTTCATTCAAAAAGTGTCCCCAGGGAATCAGAATAGTTTCTTGCAGACTGAAAAGTTCTATAAATCATGTTTAAAAGCACAAAAGTTAAACAAAGTTTATAAGCTGACAAAATCGGGGGCTGACAAAACCAGAACATTATTGTAATACAACCATCAATTTCTGCGAAAAGTGTAAATTAAAAGAAAAGATTATAAAAATTTAAACTAAATATACAGTACAGTTTTCAACAAAGGTTCTTTGTGATAATAATTTGAGAAATAGTTTCTTATAAATAATTAGTCGCAGTGGTGCAAATCTTCCGACAAAATATAAATAAATAATACGCGATTCTATTAGCGTACTAATATAGCCACCCAGTAAATGAATGTTCATTTTTTCATTCTGTGCCCTAGTCAATTGACTATCAAACGCGATACGAATGAAAATAGATGAAGAATTACTAGTATCAAACTGGTACGATGAACCAGAATAAATGCCTGCAACCAATTCAGGAACAAAAGAATTGCTAGCTTTAAAATATGATTACTTTTTTCAAGAATAATTTCGTTAAAACACACATTAATATAATATTCTGTTACCTACGTGTTCGTACGGGACTTCAGTTTTAATCATCTTTTAGTGACTGCTGCGAAAAACTGGTTGAAGGGACAGGGTGGTTGGGCACTTCTACGAGATGGTTTACTTTCAGGTCGGGTTGGCCTGGTTACTATTTTTTTGGAACCGGAGCCAACGAAATCGAAAGTGTACAAATTCGTCGTCCAACGACATACTGACGATGGAAATCACTTTTAAGTATGGCCAAGAACGGTAACCCTTCCTGTTTTTTGAAGTAATTTAAAAGACCATACATTCCATCGCGTTTCACAGACTTTTGGGGGTAATGCAATCATGTGCAATACAAAATGCTTACGGTTTGCTTTACGATGCATTTTTAGGCACTTGTGATTAATATTAGATAGCCTTGTTTTGTACTCCCGCAAAAAATCACAAACAGCAAGTTGGGCAGAGTGCGCACAACTCCTTACACTGTCGAAGTTATCCAATTTCACATCTATCTTCATCACCATCTAGCTCCGCATCTTCACATTTCGGTTTTACACAGTCTGCTGTAAAGTCATCGTTTTCCGGTAATAATTTCAATTTTATTTTCACCCATGTCTATCTCCTCTGCAGGGATGGTTCGATCACTTTGACTCAATTTTGATTCATTTGACAGTACCGTCTCAGCCGAGTCAAATATGGCAATGTTATATATGGGACATTTGTAGAACAAGTTTTAATCTACAATTTTTCTGAACAAAGTTTTGCTGTATCGTTTGTGGTTACGGTGCTACAACGCTAGTAACTCATCAGTGACTAAATGAACGTTCATTTAGTCACTAATAAGATACTAGCATTGTAGCGCCGTAACTACAAAAGATACAGCAACACTTTATTCAGCAAAATTATAGATATTAAGCTGTTCTACAAATATCCCATACGTAACTTTGTCATATTTGGCCCCGTTAAGACGGTACTGTCAAATGAATCAAAATTGAGTCAAAGTGATCGAACCATCCCTGCTCCTCTGCATCACTATTTGATTCTGAATCTGCAGTGGTGCTACAAAGCAACGCGTTTTCATTTGGCAGCATAGTCGCTAAAGAATCTTCTGCAGGTTTCGCTTCATACAGCGTACTGCGGCTAGCATATTTGCGCCATTGTCATGGGTTTCAGCTAATATCTGCTTGTAATCAAGAAGACCGAGAATTTCCATTTCCTCCTCAATAACCTTTTTTAAATTTTCCTGTGTCTGTTGTACAACTATTTCATGAGCAGCTTAGTTAGGGTAATTTGCTTATTGTTGCACATTGCGTAATGTTGTTTTTTAAATAATATTTGAAAATATCAATGTAACCATTGTCACAAGTGATAGTTACGAGTCACGGCTATGATTTGTGACTATATTACATTGATATTTTCAAATATTATTTAAAACTCAACAATATGCGGTGGACAACAATTGGCTAATTACCCTACATCATAAACAAATGAAATGAACGCATAGGAAGTTTTTCATCAAAATTAAATATTAGATTACTAATATTAAAGAAAACAACTAGCAATTAATGACCAACCCACAGATTATTGTATTAAATATAATTATGTGTAGCTTGACAAGTTTCAATAATCTTGCTTTAATTCGGTTGTGGCCTTTAAAAGGGCCGTTGGTTACAAATAACATCACAGCCAAAGCACGTTCATCGCAAATACGACGTGTCAGTCGAATGTCCCTCCCTTTTGACATGAATTTCACTAGTTTTACTTTCACTAGGTTTCGCTAGTTTTACTTTCACAGCTTACGGCTGTTAGAAACCAGAAAAAATGTCACGTTGTGAAAAAGGGTGTAGCTTACAAAGTGGTATCATACCATATCATTTGGATCCGAATCGGTTGGTGCACCTAATTGTCGTCTGTGTCTGTGAAGCAAAGCAATCACAAGGAAAATGTATGTAGAAATTTGATTTTGAAACTTTACGTACATTTTTACGACATATTAATTGCTCAGTTTCGTTCAGTAGTTTGGTAGTTATTAGCATTTGAAATCTTTAATTCAATCGTTACACTTTTCTATTTTCGTTTTCACAAACCCGTTTCACCCCAGTATAGTAAACAAAGACGTGACGTAGTCCTACGTCAAAAAGTGAAAATACAGTGATGTATTTCAATTGTGAGCAAATCTCAGTATTTAGTGAAATTTGTGACCAAAAAGTATTTAAACCTATAGAATGCAATGCGTATAGAGCTTTGAGTTGCAAAATATTCTTATTACTAGTGGGTTAGTTACCAGGGTTTCCTGAGGCTATGGGAGTACGAAGGTAAGCGCTAAAGGGAAGGGATGGAAGATATTAGGTGTGGGTATGCACCTTGATTTTTCAATTTCAATTTTCTTTACAGTTAACAATTTCACTGTCCACATTTACTGTCAACTCTGATAATTTCATCTGTAAAAATCGAAAAAAAAATTTTAGGTATATAATTCATTATCTGTACTCATTCCGAAAGCACCCTAATATCGGTTAAATTTAATCACACTGTTGGCCTAGCACTTTTCCGTCACTATCAGTCAGCAGCAAATATTTTCTGTTAAGCATTTCCAAACGCTGCAATAAAAATCACTCCACTAAATCACCGACATCTTACCTGGAACCTGTACTGTGGCCTCCCACTTTTACGATATTTACGAGATCGTATTGCAAATGGCGTGTTTGTTATCAATTAGGGGGCTTCGAAGCAGTTGCAAAACAACATCCAATTTCACCCGAAATCGATCCCTGATTCCGAGCCGAACCGAACTGATGGATGAATTCATTGACCTACAAATTATTCATCACGGTAAACACCATTTTATTATTCAATCTTCATTTTCTATTTATTACCGTGTACAGGTATTTCTCTTGGTCCATCACACTTCTCTATGCCAAGGGATCGTAAAAATGTTGTTCAACACTAACGGACTACCTAGTGGATGGAAAACTGAACCAAGCGAATAGAACGCTGCAAGTCGACTTTTATTGTTGGGAATAGGTTTTCCTTGCGGACGCGGAAGCAAATCTGGTCGGATTGGTTGCACTTTTTATTTTTTTTTCTGTCAAATGTCTGTCTGTTCTGTCTGTTTACGAATTCAAGTTCCTACGAGCACTGCGATTGAATCTTGTCTCCTAAAAATATTAGTCACTGTGAAGGTTTACGAAGTTGACATTTGACATTCGTCAGTACCTTTATAGATTTTTTTTTTTACTTTGGTCAACTTGATACATGGATGACTTCTAGACCAGAAGTTCTGATACCTAGTCGTGATGATGATGGTTTTCGTTCTGGCGAAAAGACGGTCAACACGGGCTTTGGCTGGTACAGGCCATCGTTTCATCATTCAAACGTATGTCAGGATCAGGACATACATAGGCTTCGTGGTCCCCTGTCTAGTCTAGCGGCAGTGCTGCGCCGTTTGCTTGTTTTTTCCTCTGTAGTAGGTATGTATTAGCAAATACCATGAAATCCGGAATCTGTCGTTTTCCGGTTTGATTTTACTTGCCGGGATGAGACGGAATCGTTGAACAAAAATTGAAAGGTGTCCTTTGCTCCTGCAGACGCAGTGGCTTTACTGCTAGCTAGGTATATGGACATGGCACTGTCACCGTGAACATGCTGAGCTTCTGTGCTAGTGTGGTCTTCCACCTGGCAGCTTGGATTTTTGAAACAGGGGGAGGCACACTCATTAGCTCTTCAAATATGTATTTAGGGACACATTCCAGATGCGAGCTCATCGAAAGGTAAAGTAGAAAACGAAGGATCTATCGTGGTCATTGGTCGACTGTGTGTTTCTGTGAATTTTCCTGCAATCAGTGGATGTTTTAAAGAGTTGTTTCTGAGGGTTTCGTTATTAGAATATTTACTATCAGAATGCTAAAGTTTAAACACCTTAACCAGGGACCATAGCATAATGACCGTTTTGTCACCTCCTCTCTAATCAGGTATAAAAGTTGCGACAAATTCAGGTGAACGAGCAACCAAAAGCCATTGAAATCTAATTAAATCTTGGCCCTGACTTTGTGAGCTCGCCAGCAGCGCTACCACACTTTGTTAGGGAAATCCCAGACCCTCGAAAGGTTACCAATGTAAACTCATCGAAGAGAAAACTTTTTAATCACCATTTTCCTTAGCCTCGTTTCGAAAAGTCCTTAAACAGTGTTTTACGATCGTCGTAAAAAGATCCCGTTCGGTCTCTCCATCCCATCCGGTGATGGAGACAGTCAGTGTCAGTGACATGTGCGCCTGAAAAACACCAAACACGCGCTCTGTCATCGTTTCGGTTCTTCCGCTACCAGCAGCAGCTCACAAGACAAGTGCGCAGCATTTTTCCCTGATTGATTATTATTATTTCACGATTGTCATCCTGCTGCTTCCCTTTTAATTCACCCTCAATTCGCAGCTCATCCCTCCAGCAGCAGCAGCGGAAAAGCCAGACTTGTGTTGTTGGCCGCAAACAGGCACACTTGAATAGGAAGCTATTAGCCACAATTCCCCGGAAAGCTAGCAGCCGGTCTCAGCTCGGCCGCGCTTTCGGGACGACGATGACTGCGGCACGAGCGATCGAAATCTGCCTTACTATCCAAAAATTAATGTACAAAAGTGAGCAACAGTCAGCCAAGCTGCGACGACGGTTATGCTGCACAGTGGAATAAATTTTTTTGGCATTCTATTTCGGGGAAATTAAACGTTATACTATCTTAAAGATCTAATCTACTGTAATTTTTGGATTTAAGTATAGTATTATTTTTAGCGTCACGTTTTTAGCTTATCAACTTTTATAACTGCGAATTCACAGTCCGCAAATTATCTAATTTTAGTCTTCATCTTTCACCAATCACCCACAGTGCCACCTGCTTCGGGCGGTGGTGATAAATTATTCATGTAATCCATCGGATGATCGAACGGGATTTTTGCCGTCTTTTTCCGCCAACGACGTGCCCACATACACAAATATCCTCCCAGCGAAAGTGACACTGCTGTGACTGCGGAAGCATCCACGTGTCGCCGAGTGTGATCCTATTATTTGTTCTCGCAGCAAGCAGGTCCCATCTTGGCCTACTAAACATGGCATGGGTAAAGGCTCAGCTTGCTCGGTTTGCTACAACGGCAGTGAGTAAGTAATAATGGGATAACAAGTGGATGAGGTCAGAGAAAAACAATCATTTTCCCCCAGCAGCAGAAGTAGGCGCATTTTTGAACGAGGCGAATTCTCGAGTGCCCGCGCAACTGCTGAGGCACGTGTTCCCTGCGGGCCACGTGGCACGCCGTCTGGTGTTGGTGATGTACGCCTTCTTCGTTCCTGGATTCATGATGACATTGATCAGGGTGGCTGAGAAGCTGTTTGTTGCTATTGGAGATCAGTGTATTTTTATTGTTGCCTTCGGCATTGTTTGGAAGATTTTCAAAACAATAATCGACGTTTTTGCGGCTTATGTAGAAACTTTCTACATCTGTTTTAATCGAGAACGGGTTTTAATTTCACGTTTTAATTGTGGAATCTGTGGAAGGTATAAAACTATTGAATATTGTTTTGATGCAACCGAAAAAATAAACTAAAGGTTTATAAACTAATAGTCCTGTACAATTAATTCGGCCACCTAAACCAGAAAGTCTAAACCAGTAAGAAAAGTGCTAATTAAAACTATCGGAAGTCATCAGAGTAAGATAATTTTACTGCAACCTGCAACATTCATGGTCGTAATATCATATTAATTTGAATTCACTTTGCTCCAAATTGTCAGAGGTAAGTCGTTCCAAACAAAACAAGAACCATTCAATTTACCAAATTAGATAATACTTTTGTTATTAAATGTATATTTAGGAAATTAGATTTCGCCCCCCTCGGTTTCGAACTGCGAACGAGCACGACTATTACACTGTGTCTCCTTTTTTCTCTCCTCATCTTCTTGTTTTGTTTCATCTTCGTAGTAAGTTCAAGTGTGTCTACTTGCAACACAAAACACGACCGCCAAATCTCAACCGAACCGGAGTCCACCCGCGAAATGCTGGCTGGCTAGCTAGGCGAAATCGCAAGTGGTCCTTACCGTAATTAAATCGTAAATTCTGGCCTGCCCTTTTTGCAGCAGCTATCTTCACCGGAAGAAAAATTCAAACCAGCACCATTGCATCGGTTTTTGGTTCGGATTTGCGCTACATTTAATTCAATCGTGGGACCATTTCAATTTTGTTTTGTTATCATCAACAGCAGCGGAACAGAACAAGTGAATTTTGTTAACCCCCGGGGAGAGGACAGCACGAAATTCCTTTCCTCGTAGCAAAGGGGAAGATTTTCCCACCCGATAGATATGGCGTATTAGGCCGGCTGGTTGGTGCTGTTCGGCTTCGGTTCGGTCGCATTCGAGGGGTCGGAGTTCATACGTGCAGCATTCATCCATTATGCAGCACTTGATTTCTGATCCGAGTCGCATTACTACGAGAGCGAGATATTTATCGGCACTTTGAATGACTAACTACAATACAACGATTACTGTAGGGTAAAACGATGTATAAATTGGGAACCGAAAGGATGTCGTCCCGAAAATCGTGATACAATTGCAGTCAGAAATAAAGCAAATCGTAAAGCAGAACTCTAAATCTTCCGTTTATAATTGTAATAATTAATAATTGTAATCATTGTATCTCGAAAATAAATCTGAGAGTTTCAAATGAGTAGATTTTTAAACGTTTGATTAAATTCAAGCTTGCAATATTGCTTTTTCATTAAAAAGTAGTTCTCAAATATTTACAATACCTACCTATTTTTAATCTGTTCTGCGTGTTTATTTTAGGTACTACAAATTTTGCAAGTAACATAATGGTAGTAATTATCACATAAATATTTTTAAGTTATTTATTCAAGTGCTTTACAAATAGCATTCTAAATGCATAATACAGCACTTGTACCTTATTTGCATGTTTTGTAATTGTACCGTCTTTTAATTGCACGACCACAGTTATCTCTCAAACTACACGTGGTTCTCGAAGTGCTTGCTATAAGCAACAATGCAAAAAGCCGTAGGCTTAAACATTTTTCTAAGACTTGACCCTTCTTTATCGACAGACTTCACAGCCGGCTATTAGAGTACAGGATAATTACGGGGCTAGTGCAACAATCCTGCTGACTCGATCCAAGGTGAGTTAAAATAGGTGAGCTAGTTTTCACAGTTTATAGAACAGAAGTGCGGGAAGCGATTGGTTAGCAACCGTCGACGTTGTTTATACACATTCAATAGTTTTTGCTTCAAAAATTTCGGTGATCGTCGAGGGTAACGGAGAATCTCGTGGTGTCCACCCCTTTCGTGTTTGCCATCGGGAAGTGCCCCATTTTGCTCATTTTTTCCTATTTTTGACATTTTTTCACACAAACACACCAAATTTGGACGAAATCGGAGCACTTTTATAGTTGCTCCTTTTCCTATCAATACTTTGTCAGATTTCAGTACAAGTTGTATGGTAAAACTAGATAAAGTATTCCCTAACACGACATTTTAGTGAAAAACGTGATCGTCGTTCCATCTTCTGACTTTTTCAACCTGCATAACAGGCATGCCTCCTTGAAAATTTCTAGTAAAATCGAATTGGCATTTTGCCTGTAGTACAAAAACTTTGAGTAAAATGGAGCAAAACAGAATTCTAGCTTATGTTGGATTAAAATAAAATTGTTCATATACCTTTTTTCTAACATTCTACTTCTTTCCTTATCATAGAATCTCAAATTAGAGAGAGTTTGTGCATGATTCTTTGAAAACTATTAGAAAACAGTGGTGAATGGGGCAAAATGGGCAACTTCTAGTGATTTTCGCGCATTTAGAAATAAATCACGAAACCCCATCGCCCCTTTTTTGACTAATAATCTCTACTAGATTGACAGATTATTTGATTGAAAAAGTATACAGTTAAGATTATATGGTCTTAAACATTTTTCCCGATAAAAATGAGTTTTCTCAACAATGATGATGTTGGTCGTTACATCAACTATGTAGCCATGGGCAGTACTGACTTCTGTTAGTTTTCTCTGGCTCTCGCATCGACTTACCGGGCTAATATCGAATGGCTGAATAACAAATAGCCGGAATCCAAATAGCCGAATTCCAACAACTGCTTACTTACTTTACTTTTTCGGCGAAAATCCGCTTATCGAATCAATGCTGAATTCAGGAGCCGTCTCCACATTACTCGGTCTTGGGCTGCCACTCTCCAGTCGCCCCTAACACCCGCTGTTCTAGCATCCTCGTCAACAGCGCTCATCCAACGGGTACGGGGTCTGCCTCGAAGTCGTCGGCCTCTGTCGGGTTCTCTGCTAAATATTGTTTTCGCTGGTCTCTCATCCGACATCCTTGCTACGTGGCCAGCCTACTGTAGCCTGCCGTATTTTAGGCGCTTCACAACATCCGCATCTTTGTACACTTGATATATTTCATGATTCATGGCCCTGCGCCACACTCCTTCGTCTAATATGCCGCCAAGAATTGATCGCAGGATCTTACGCTCGAAAACGCCAAAAGCTCGTCGGTCGCTCTCTTTCAACGTCCACGCTTCGTGGCCGTAGAGTACCACCGGGAGAATTAGCGTCTTATAGAGCGCGAGTTTTGTACGCAGTTGTAGGCTACGGGACCTCAGCTGGCTACGTAATCCGTGGAAGGCCCTGTTGGCAGCCGCTATCCGCCTTTTTACTTCACGGCTCACATCGTTGTCACATGTCACTAACGTACCAAGGTGAACAAATTCGTCGACCACTTCAAAAGTATCTCCATCTATCACCACCGCAGTTCCAACACCCGAAGGGCTACCACGCTCTCTACCAGCCACCATATACTTTGTTTTGGTAGAATTTATGATAAGCCCTATCCTCGCAGCTTCCTCTTTAAGATGCGTGTACGCTTCAAACCATCTAACGTGACAAACGAGTCCGAAGTCCCGCTATCCTGACGCTTGATTTTGAACCATCAAGGGTAGCACGTATCAGCCTAATCAGTTTTGTTGGAAAACCATGTTCAAGCATAATCTGCCACAGCTCGTTTCATTTAACTGAATCGTACGCCGTCTTGAAGTCTATAAACAGATGATGCGTCTGCAAGTTGAATTCCCGGAATTTATCGAGGATCTGTCGCAAGGTGAACATTTGGCCCGTCGTGGAGCGTCCGTCTCGAAAACCGCACTGGTATTCGCCAACAAAAGTTTCCTGTAACGGCCTCTGTCTGAGAAACAGGATGCGGGAGAGAATTTTGTATGCAGAATTGAGGAGAGTAATTCCTCGATAATTGCTGTAAATTGGGCATATGAGACCTTCCAACCAGTCCGTAGGTAATTCCTCCTCAGTCCATACCTTTTGTATAACCTGATGGATTGCACAAACAGCCGTTCGCTCCCGACTTTCAAAAGTTCGACGGAGATGCCGTCCTTTCCAGCTGCTTTGCCGTTTTTCAGCTCTCTCGCTGCTTTCCTAATCTCGTCCAAAGTTGGTGGATTCACAGCTTGTCCATCATCCTCAATCGTTATCCTGTTTCTGTTGACCGTTCCATCTTGTTCACCATTCAACAATGCATCGAAATATTGTTTCCAACGCCTAGCCACCTCCGATCTTTCGGTAATCAGGTTTCCCCTTGTCGTTGCACATAACAGGAGTTGGCACGGTCCGGTTCCTGATTCCGTTGATCGTATTAAAGAAGCTTCTGGTATCGTGCCTCTCGAAGCAATTCTCCGCCTCCGCAAGAACTGGATCCCAGTGCTGACGTTTCTTACGACGGTGAAGTCTCTTTTCGGCAGCTCTAGCATCTCGGTATCTCTCCCTGCTCTGGCGTGTCACAGTTGCAGCCAAAATGTGACTTCTGGCTCGATTCTTCTCATCAGTCACTCGCTGGCACTCTGCGTCAAACCACTCACTGGAAGTGACTGCAGCAGTAGTACCCAACACTTCCCGCGCTGTAGTACTGATCGCGTCGTGGATGTGTCTCCACTGTTCGTTCAGGTTCTCTCCGAGATGTTCACCGATCCGCTCATCAGTCTTCTGAGAGTACGGTTCAAATAGAGTCCTAACATTCCAAGTACCAAGTTTCCAATAATCGTTGTCCTTTTTCTTTTGCCTGGGTCCATGTCGATTATCCGGTTGTAGTTCCTTTCCTGAATTTCTCCTAGCGAAAGTTGTTTAAGCATACTGCCTTACTGGGGCTGCGATGCCTAGTCTCGCGGACAGGGCTGCTGTCTTGGGTATAGCTGGCGAGACACAGCGTCTCATAAGTCAGCCGTCCGCTCCGGATCAGTCGCTGTTGTATGCCGCCCCTAACCTAGGATACAGCCGCATACCTGGTACGGAAACGGCGATTCACCGTGCAGTAGAATCACCGTCGCGAGCCGCCCCTAACCTGGGGTCAGATGCTCACAGCTGGCAAGGCTATTCCTTTTGCCCCACACTCAGCAGATGCATGAGTGCCTCCTTCCCTGTCGGTATACGACCTTAGCTTCCACCGGGGTTGATTACCCGATCTCCACCAAGGTTGCTCGTATTCCGGCTGGTACCACGAGGAGGTAGGGAGAGGAGTTGCTGGATAAGAGGTTAATGACCACTGCGGATCTATTTTATAACTGCAGGTACGCGGGGTACCGATGTTACGCATTACCCAGCCATTTACCAGCCAACAACTGCTACAGAAGGCCAAAATTCTATTTGGCTATAAATCACAAGGATCCAACTCCTATTTGACCGAACTACGAAAGGCCAAATCTTGGTTGAAACTCACCTAAAACTATTTTCTTTGATCCTTGGATTGATAAAAATAATGTTTTAACGTCAATGTTAAGCTGTTTAAGCTATCATCAATACAATTAAAAGATATTTTTGTACGTTCTAGAAAAATATCGAATAACAAATGAAAAAAGCAATTCGTAAAATACTGGCACCTTAGTCTCAGAAAATTAAGATACGCACACTCTGCGCCTTATTTCTCAGCATAATTCTTGTTGGAAAGATTAAACCTGCGTTAGTACACAGAAATGTTGATTGCCTTGCAGGTATGTTGAAATAATATAATCTTTTATTATTATTTTACAACCCATTGCATTCTTTTGTAGATGATAAAGGCTACGTAAGTGTACCGTGACCGCTCCTAATTCTGCGCATTTTTCTTTATATAAGTATTTTTTAGCATTGTGCATAACTATGATCATTGCGTTATTTTTTTTATAAATGTCTGTTGAATATTACGCCATTATTCACAAATGGGTCATAATATTTGAGAGCGAATTAATTTAACGTGAACTGAAAGTATTTTATATGGCAGAAAACATCGTCGTTAGCACCAACGCTAAGATTGTCCTTCTAGAAAATTAACAAATTTATGATCGAAATTCTTTGCAATGATCAAATTACCCAGCATAATTAGAAAGAATAATTATTTTTAGTCATGTTTTAGACAAAAAGAGTGATTCCATGCATTGCTTTCCTTAGAAAAATGCGATGCAATGCGCAGATTTAGGCACAGATTTTTGATTCATGTTCCAAATTCTGCGCAGTAATGTACCCTACGAAGAAATCACGAAAGAATACGCAACCGAACCCAAATGGCTGAGGTATAGAAGCATGAAAATTCAAGTAGAATCTTTAACTTGCATTGATTGGAATCCTGTGCTATGTCTCGGGGTCCGACCTACGAGCGCCAATTCATGAAACCATGTCTTCTTTTTTTTTTAATGTCCAACCTCATGGGGCTGTCAGAGAATCAGGAAGTGGTTTCTATATGAAAACATAATTTTTAGTATTAATCTAAAGTGTAATGTTCAGTATGCAAAAAACCCGAATCAATTCGCCCTTCACGTTATCGTGAATAAAATATATAAAATGAGGCAATCAAAATGATAACAACATTCCTTTGCCACCCGGACAGCACAAGAAGGCCGGATCATGGATTTATTTATGGTAATGGCTAATGCCGGATTTTTTGGTGTGCTTTCAGCGTATGAAGACATAAACAGCATGGCAGGAGTATTAATTTTCACTTTTTGGGTGCGCAGAATTAGGAGCAAACATGCGCAGAATTAGGAACATGGGCAACAAAGTGCGCAGAATTAGGCATCGTGGATAAGTTTACAAAACGAAAAATATGCTCAATTGTTAGTCGACTTATAATTCCCATATTTTTTACCAGATATTATAGATCGTAGCACTACACGTTGCTGCTATCCACGTTGTTAATTTAAATCTAGAATACTTAGAATAGCGGAAGAATCATAAAAATGTCTTAACTGCGCAGAATATGGTACGTTCACGGTACTCAAGTAACGTAAGTTACTCCCATCTCATTCTAAGAAGCATCACAGAATTAAACCCACGAATATTATCCAATCACGTGACTCATTTATCATACACTTGCACCGAATATGGATTGCATTTTGTCTACAAATGAAGCTCACCACAAGAAGAACATGGGCAACGCCAAGCGAAACAGGTTTTCTTGTAGTCGATAATATCCGCGGTTGTCCCCGGAAGGCGACGGGGGGGTTGAAAATTGGTATTTTTCTGTCCACCCTATTTTTCGCTCTTTCATCTTAACGTCTTGTCTCGCACTGGAAATACAGTATCCCCCCGCTAATCCAACACCCAATAATCCAACGACTCGATAATGCGGATCTCGCTAGTCCGGAAAATTCCGAATTAAAAAGAATTGCCCTTAGCTTCTTTCAATCGAACACTGCCTTCAGGGGGGTCTTCTTTTGAGTCAAGATGTTACTGATTCCAACTAAATGGAAGTAGTAAATGAAGCACCTGGGGGCTCTGTGGCCCCAAGGTTATCGAGTCTGCTTTGGTCGTGGGTTCAAATCTTAGTAGAATCAAGCCATTCGTTGTTAAGTGACTTTATCATGGGCTCAGGCCCCTAATTAACCCTTCCTTCATGCTGAATTCTAAATTTACCTACTGAAGTCTCATGACAGTGCAAAAGTCCCTCCTGCAGTTAAGTGTACTGGTCAGAGGAACGAATGAGTCCTCGCTAGGGGTGGTATAGTACTGGCAGTGAGGAATAAGTGGGTAAAATAGATCAAACTTCGAAGGAAGGGTAAACCCCAATACACACAAGCACGCATAAAATTTAATAAGCGTATCGCTCATTCAATAGCGATTATAGCAAAAAGAAATGCAGTGCAGGTCATACAGCAAACACTCGGGTGATATCACAATAGATAAATTATACTGGTCGCAGTGATGAGTCCACACAGGAAAAAAATTGGAGCTCCTTATAACTGCGTTGAATTTTGCCAGGAGGTCCATTTTGTATCATTCTTCTCAATAAGAATAATGTTCTTGCGCTTATTTTTAAGTTAAACAAGAATTTAAAAGTATTTTATATAATGAATTGAGCATTTCTTAGTACAACGCAAACTTATCGCGTATTTACGAGAATATTTTTCTGAAATTTCTGGAGTTGTTAACGTCTGGATGTAAACAACACGACATTCCGAAACCACACTGACTTTAGTTTGACTGCCGGATTATCGAGTCAAAACTCGTTAATCCGGCCATAAATTTGTCGTATTCGCGGGGTGGTACTGTACCATCAAAACTTTTGTTTCAATACGTTCTTCTACCGTTTATTCCGCCTGCTGAAAAAACTACCGTTATAAATAATTTATAAATAATTAATTTATGTCTGACCTCATTATAAAGGTCAAAACAACAAAACAAGAGTGTGATTTTATTTTAGAGTAATCTTTACTTTTCGGACCTCCCAGTTGGCCTCGAGGTAAGACGCTGGTCTAATAAGCCAGTCGTCGTACGTTCGAATCTTGGCTGGGAAAGGCTGTTAGAGTCAATAGGATCGTAGCACTGACCCCGCACTGTCCTGTATTCTAACAGCTGGTTGCGAAGTCTGTTGTATAAAAAAACAGAAGATCAAATTTCGATAACGGAATTAGCACCCAGGCTTTGCTTTTTACTTTTCGGAACACTGTTTTTCAAACATAATTTCCATGAAAATGTTGCCAATATCTGTGGAAGGTGCAATCTCTATCTCTATCTTTATATATCTGTCCATCCCTCTCTCTCTCTCTCTCTCTCTCTCTCTCTCTCTCTCTTGTTATAAAAACTTCAAAACACTTCAACCTACTAACGGGTAACCAGCTGTTAGAATACAGGACAGTGCTTCGATCCTACTAACGCTAACAGCCTCTCACAGCCGAGATTCGAACATACGACGACTGGCTTGTTAGACCAGCGTCTTACCTTGAGGCCAACTGGGAGGGTGTTGTAGTAAAATAATTATTTTTATGTAACATCGAATAGCAAAAGAAATCGATAAGAGATATTGCTAAGATTGTTGAGATTGTTGTATTATAAAAACAAACCGAAAGTCCCTATAATATTACCCAGAAACCCTCTTTAGCGGCTACATACAAAATTTTCCCAAGCAAACCAATTTTTCAGCAAACTTGTTGCGCTCTTCTCTTCAAACTTTGACCTGACCGGAAGTAGGTAATTATGCAGAAAATAAGCGCGGGTAAGATTTTTACAGTGAACGTAATTTTCCGTCCCCAAAGCAAAGGTCCTGAAAATGACAACAGCTTCGGGATGCATTGCTGTTGCTAGTTAGCAGAGACGAAGACGGCAGCCTTGTGTTGCCTGTTTTTGCATTACTGAAATCCGGCACCGGGAGAATCCGCCGAAAGTTGCACGGCTGTGGTTTGTTGTGTACTTCATCCATCGCCATCGGGTGGGCAACCCACTTTGGAGTTTTCGAAGATTCGCAGCCGCCTGAGTGTGTGGGTGCGGATGAGCGCAGTATTAATGGAAATTTATCGAGCTAATTTGCGGACGTGATTTCCAGTCGTTAGTTTTGCTGGTTCTCGTTGTTGCAATATTTTTTCCTTCTATTCCGCTGTGCGCTTGTGGCCGAGCATACCAATCTCGTCGTTGGATATATATATTTCTAGCCAATACACGCGGCAAAAAGCGAGATTTAAAGCATGCAAGTTAATCAAATTAAGTCTTAGCGGTGCCACCCGGGGAGGGTGGCACGTCGAGAGGTGAGAATGATACGGTGATCTGAGCTTCGGGATTAACTCTGCGGTGCGCTTTCAATGGTGGTGGCAAGCAATGCCACGCTACTGTAGCGATGTGCACCGAGACCTAAATGTCTAGAGATGGGCAAATTTTAATGGGGTTTTCCCCTGTGTAGAATTTGACAACTTTTTCAGAGCATCCCTAACGCTACTTTATCACCAAAGTGGCTCGGTTGTAATCCATTATTTTGCAGTTCGGTTCACTGTTTTCCCCGGCCGGCCGTCGCATTGTTTTGCTGCTGCTGCTGCTGCTGGCTAACTGCAAGATGCGACGTGCAACCATAAATACTGTTTCAAAATATATTTCGAGTTACAAGTCAAGGGGTCTATCGAAAACATTACTTATACGCACGGTTAACAATAGAAACAGCAGTGCAGTGCAGCGCTACGTGAGTGTGAGCATGCAAAAACACTTAAGTAATTAAATTGCACGTGCACAACGCGGACGACAATGATTATGCCTATGCTGGGTGTGCCATTACTGGTAAGGAGGCTATTTATCGTTTTGGTTGTCTTTGAATGTTGATTATTTGAATACTTTTTCTTCGATAATCAGCTGCGTGAAATTTGATTTTTCCTTGTTTTTACTTTTAAAAATTGTTTAAATAACAAAAAAAATAATAAAGACAGAATTCGAAAAAAATCGATCTCATGACATGAAATTATACTCGTACTTGGATTTGAATTTGATCTCGGACTTGAACTTGAACTTGGTCTTAGATTTGGTCTTGAATTTTAACTTGGACTTGGACTCTACCCGCTCGATAGTGTACCACGGAAGGCTGCAAACTAAAAATGTGAGGG
Organism: Sabethes cyaneus; assembly: GCF_943734655.1. NCBI lineage: Eukaryota > Metazoa > Arthropoda > Insecta > Diptera > Culicidae > Sabethes > Sabethes cyaneus. Next base: position 49,369,586 of record NC_071354.1, read on the forward strand.
AAGTTTCCAGAAAACGCTACTATTTTGACAAGAAATTTGCGGCTGCGGACTGAATGGTGACACTTTTACAACGTCTAGTGCCAGAATTGCTTTTGACAGTGCCTTTCCTGGATCAACATTGCTTTTCTAGCCGGAATTAATAAACTGCCGTTTTCCAAATTTTAACAAATAGTGGTACAACGACAATAGCGTCGCTGTGGAGACGAAAGAAGTGAAATCCGTCCAATAGCATGGAGCCATTTAAGGAATACTGGTCGATGGCAAAGGGCAAAGTGAAGAAGAAGGTTAGAATTGCAAGATACAGAAGTTGGCTGCCAAACAAGGAACGACCATATTTAAGGAAAAGTTCGATCAGTGGGCTGTGGTAAGAATAGGAAGTACGGTTCCGCCGCGGCGGAAGCAATGACCTGGACTTGGACTTCAGTCTAAAACTTGAGCTAGGACTTGGACTTGAACTTGGACTAGCACATAGGGACATCGGACTTGATTTTGATCTTGGATTTGGACTCGGACTTGGCCTTGAACTTGGACTTGGACTTGGACTTGGACTTGGACTTGGACTTGGACTTGGACTTGGACTTGGACTTGGACTTGGACTTGGACTTGGACTTGGACTTGGACTTGGACTTGGACTTGGACTTGGACTTGGACTTGGACTTGGACTTGGACTTGGACTTGGACTTGGACTTGGACTTGGACTTGGACTTGGACTTGGACTTGGACTTGGACTTGGACTTGGACTTGGACTTGGACTTGAACTTGGACTTGGACGTGGACTTGAACTTGGATTTGGACTGGGACTTGGACTTGGACTTGAACTTTGACTTAGACTAGGACTAGGACTGGGACTGGGACTGGGACTGGGACTGGGACTGGGACTGGGACTGGGACTGGGACTGGGACTGGGACTGGGACTGGGACTGGGACTGGGACTGGGACTGGGACTGGGACTGGGACTGGGACTGGGACTGGGACTGGGACTGGGACTGGGACTGGGACTGGGACTGGGACTGGGACTGGGACTGGGACTGGGACTGGGACTGGGACTGGGACTGGGACTGGGACTGGGACTGGGACTGGGACTGGGACTGGGACTGGGACTGGGACTGGGACTGGGACTGGGACTGGGACTGGGACTGGGACTGGGACTTGGACTTGGACTTGGACTTGGACTTGGACTTGGACTTGGACTTGGACTTGGACTTGGACTTGGACTTGGACTTGGACTTGGACTTGGACTTGGACTTGGACTTGGACTTGGACTTGGACTTGGACTTGGACTTGGACTTGGACTTGGACTTGGACTTGGACTTGGACTTGGACTTGGACTTGGACTTGGACTTGGACTTGGACTTGGACTTGGACTTGGACTTGGACTTGGACTTGGACTTGGACTTGGACTTGGACTTGGACTTGGACTTGGACTTGGACTTGGACTTGGACTTGGACTTGGACTTGGACTTGGACTTGGACTTGGACTTGGACTTGGACTTGGACTTGGACTTGAACTTTGACTTAGACTAGGACTAGGACTGGGACTGGGACTGGGACTGGGACTGGGACTGGGACTGGGACTGGGACTGGGACTGGGACTGGGACTTGGACTTGGACTTGGACTTGGACTTGGACTTGGACTTGGACTTGGACTTGGACTTGGACTTGGACTTAGACTTGGACTTGGACTTGGACTTGGACTTGGACTTGGACTTGGACTTGGACTTGGACTTGGACTTGGACTTGGACTTGGACTTGGACTTGGACTTGGACTTGGACTTGGACTTGGACTTGGACTTGGACTTGGACTTGGACTTGGACTTGAACTTGGACTTGGACGTGGACTTGAACTTGGATTTGGACTGGGACTTGGACTTGGACTTGAACTTTGACTTAGACTAGGACTAGGACTGGGACTGGGACTGGGACTGGGACTGGGACTGGGACTGGGACTGGGACTGGGACTGGGACTGGGACTGGGACTGGGACTGGGACTGGGACTGGGACTGGGACTGGGACTGGGACTGGGACTGGGACTTGGACTTGGACTTGGACTTGGACTTGGACTTGGACTTGGACTTGGACTTGGACTTGGACTTGGACTTGGACTTGGACTTGGACTTGGACTTGGACTTGGACTTGGACTTGGACTTGGACTTGGACTTGGACTTGGACTTGGACTTGGACTTGGACTTGGACTTGGACTTGGACTTGGACTTGGACTTGGACTTGGACTTGGACTTGGACTTGGACTTGGACTTGGACTTGGACTTGGACTTGGACTTGGACTTGGACTTGGACTTGAACTTGAACTTGGACTTGGACGTGGACTTGGATTTGGACTGGGACTTGGACTTGGACTTGAACTTTGACTTAGACTAGGACTAGGACTGGGACTGGGACTGGGACTGGGACTGGGACTGGGACTGGGACTGGGACTGGGACTGGGACTGGGACTGGGACTGGGACTGGGACTGGGACTGGGACTGGGACTGGGACTGGGACTGGGACTGGGACTGGGACTGGGACTGGGACTGGGACTGGGACTGGGACTGGGACTGGGACTGGGACTGGGACTGGGACTGGGACTGGGACTTGGACTTGGACTTGGACTTGGACTTGGACTTGGACTTGGACTTGGACTTGGACTTGGACTTGGACTTGGACTTGGACTTGGACTTGGACTTGGACTTGGACTTGGACTTGGACTTGGACTTGGACTTGGACTTGGACTTGGACTTGGACTTGGACTTGGACTTGGACTTGGACTTGGACTTGGACTTGGACTTGGACTTGGACTTGGACTTGGACTTGGACTTGGACTTGGACTTGGACTTGGACTTGGACTTGGACTTGGACTTGGACTTGGACTTGGACTTGGACTTGGACTTGGACTTGGACTTGGACTTGGACTTGGACTTGGACTTGGACTTGGACTTGGACTTGGACTTGGACGTGGACTTGAACTTGGATTTGGACTGGGACTTGGACTTGGACGTGGACTTGAACTTGGATTTGGACTGGGACTTGGACTTGGACTTGAACTTTGACTTAGACTAGGACTGGGACTGGGACTGGGACTGGGACTGGGACTGGGACTGGGACTGGGACTGGGACTGGGACTGGGACTGGGACTTGGACTTGGACTTGGACTTGGACTTGGACTTGGACTTGGACTTGGACTTGGACTTGGACTTGGACTTGGACTTGGACTTGGACTTGGACTTGGACTTGGACTTGGACTTGGACTTGGACTTGGACTTGGACTTGGACTTGGACTTGGACTTGGACTTGGACTTGGACTTGGACTTGGACTTGGACTTGGACTTGGACTTGGACTTGGACTTGGACTTGGACTTGGACTTGGACTTGGACTTGGACTTGGACTTGGACTTGGACTTGGACTTGAACTTGAACTTGGACTTGGACGTGGACTTGAACTTGGATTTGGACTGGGACTGGGACTGGGACTGGGACTGGGACTGGGACTGGGACTGGGACTGGGACTGGGACTGGGACTGGGACTGGGACTGGGACTGGGACTGGGACTGGGACTGGGACTGGGACTGGGACTGAGACTGGGACTGGGACTTGGTTTGTTTCAAACCTTTTTTAAGCTCAATTTTAAGTTCAAATTCGATTCTAATTTCATGCCCAATTTCAACACCAATTGCATGACCAATTTTAAATCTAGTTACTGTTCAAATTTCAAATACAGTTTCAAATACAATTTAAATCTAATTTATTAGAGAAAAGTAGAAAAATTATAGAAAAGCAGGAGAAACCATAAAGCGAACGAGCTATGAAATGAGGATAAACTTGACTAAATAGGAGACTTATAAGAAGAAAAAATGGAATAGAAAATGAAGAAAAGAAAATGTTAAATTATGGAAGCAATAAAATGAAGAAACGAGAACAGAAAAGAGGAATAACGGATCAGGGAAAGAAAAAAATGGTGAGAAAAAAATGAAAACGGAAGACAAAAGGAAACGGAGAAGAAAAGCAGAGCTGGACAAAAGACAAAGAAAAGCAAGATATAATACGACGAAGAACAGAGCAGATTGAAAAAAAAAATGCGATAGAAAAGGAATTAAAAAGCGAGAGAAGAGGAAGAGCGGGACAGAAAAAGTCGAAATGGGACGAAAAATGGCAAGAAATGAGACAGACAAAGTGGAAAACCGGAAGAAAAAAGACGGAAAACGTAATAGAGGAATCAGGATTCAGAAAACTGGCGAAACTGGTGCTGGAAGAGAAGGGAAAAGGTACAGAGAAAGACGAAGCAGCAGGCAGCTAAAAGAAAAACGATAGGGAAAAGGTAGGAAAACGAGACAAGAAAGGAAATACGAAATAGGACACCAGAGAAACTGAATGAGAATAAAAGAATCCGACAGAGGAAACGAAGAAAACGGGAAAAGTTTGACCTTGACGGGATAAAAAGGGAAAAAGATGGGACAAAAAACGGGAAAATGGGACAGAAAATGAAAAAAAGAAAAGCAAGAAAAAGGGAAAAGAAAATGGTTAAACGGAAAAGGAAAAGACGAAAACTGCCACGGGAAAACGGAACAAAACTAGAGGAAAACCGGAACAGAAGAAGATGAAAGACGAGAAAAAAAAGAGTTAAAAAAAGTTAGAAAAGACTAAAATTAGAAACGAAAAAAAGGAACAAGAGAAGAGAAAAAACGAAAACGGCTAGAGAGTAATAAAAACGAAAGAAAAACAAGAATGAAAATAAGAAAAAATTGACAGAAAACGAAGGAAAAAGTAACAATAATACAGGAAACACGGTACGGAAAAAGGGAAAACCAGAAAAAAAAGTGAAAACAAAGGTAAAAATGAAAGAAAAGTGAGAAAAGGAAAAAACGGAATAAAAAGTGAAAAAACGGGACTTGAAAAAATAGAAAACGGAACAGAAAAGAAGTAGAATGTGTACGAGAATAAGACGAAAAATGAAAAATTCTAATTTTAAAGATGACTTCTTGTCAAATTTCGTGGTTATGTCCGGTTTGAAGTAGAACTTCAAGTCCTAACAAGTTCAAGAGTCAGTCCTCTTTAATGTCCAATGTCACGTTCAATTTCATTTCAATTTAAGGTTCAATTTTAGCTCAAATTTAAAGTCTGGTCCAATTTCAAGTCCAATTTTAAATGTAATTCCTAGTTTAATGGAATTCCAATTTAGAATAAAATTTTGAGTCCAATTTTGAATAAAAACTTCAAATTCTTCTTAAATTCAAATATGAAGTAAAACTGCTAGCTCAAATTAATACAATTCTAAATCTAATTTGAGTTCCAATTTCAAATCTAATTCCAGTTTAAAGCTAAAGTTTAAAGCTAAATTTCAAGTTTGATTTTAAGTCTAATTGCACCGAAAAGTCCGGAGTTTTCACTACTCGGCCGGCATTTTCGTTATAAATAATAATAGATTTGCCATCCTACAATTACTCTGTTTTTTCAGGCTAACACATTCTTCTGATCTGATTGATCCGGTGCCCCGCCTAATTAGTCGCACGTCGCAACACGATTGTTCCGTGTTGTTTTGGCCGCATTTGGTTGGCACCTTGCCATTGAATGAAGTGGATGTGCAGAAACTGACGGAAGGAGTCTAGCTCAAATAGCTTGGGAATCGGTCAACCGGAAGCATAGGTGATTAAATTTTATACTAATTTAATTTTGAAAAGGGAAACAATCCGCACATTTTTGTTTAACCAAATTTTAATCGTAAGACCCCTATGCCTTCCTCTGAGAAATTTACTACACAAAAATTAGATTCGAGCCAAATCCCAAAGATTAAACCATTATTTTAAAAGGGACTTTCGTTGATTGATAGATTAAATTATAATATTGATAGCAGGTGCGGCCATTAAAAGAAATTTCACAGTGTGATGATTAATTACCATCGGCATATTTGCCGCCAAACATACAATTAAATTAACCCATACCTTGTGATACCGTTGCTTGTGGGTACCTGGTGTGGGTACCTGTTCGAACATCCTTTTTCCCACTTCTCCGGTGTCTCCGGCGAATCGCCGTAATGTGCCGATGCTAACGATTATGGAAACGTTTGGACTGACACCGGTCGGTCGAGCCGGTTGGGAGCGATAAAACTTCAAATATCTTAAGATTTTCTATCGTGTCGTTTACACGATACCTTCCTAGCAAAGAAATAGTCTGACCTAAGACTCGATTTCACAGTGAACGAACGAACGAACGAACGGAAAGTGACCATCTTGAGCCACGCGGGATAAACAGAAAGATGTCACAGATCATGAGCTATAATCGTAAAGCTTGCGGCAAAACGAGCGGCATCAAGATGTGCTATTTATGGCGAAGAAAATACGGTCGGGTCAGTCTCGTCGTGTTTACAGCTTAGATCGTCGGGAAGATGCCACCTATTCAGGCAAGCTAGAGAGAGAATTTGCTTCCGAAGATTTTACAATTTGTCTTGCCCCTTGAATGCACAACGACGACGACGACGACGAGGACGACGACGGCTCGCCTGCTTTTCCTGTGAGCCACAAGTCAGTGCATACAGCAGGACCGTAAATTGGTTTGCCTCCATCTTTCTGCCGATGTCGTCTGCTTTCTATAGCTCCTGAAAGGCGCACAACGATGGCATCGTTTCCGGGTGTGTTCCCTGGCAAAAGACATCGACTTTCGTCTTGGTGAATTGTGTCGCTTTTTGGCTTTTGCTCTTCTCCTACAACTGCGAAACTCCGAAACGACCCGGAAGCGGTGTAAAACTTTTCCCATCCCACCGTAGTCCCCAGAATGCATGTAAAAGATGTGCACTGACTTGTTCGCCGTACGGCTTCGAATCTCAGTAGACTGGGAGGTTTTATGTGTTGTGATAGTGGTTTCAGTGTATGCTCGTATTAAGGAAAATGTGGCAGCGCTGCTGCTGTTGCATGACTGTCGGCGTCGGGAAAGCATGCACTGTTCTGTCTCGCTTTCACCCGGATGGGGATGTAATGAAATGGAAATGACGATAATGATAATGGTGATTTCACTTATGGTGCTCAACGGAGATGTGTTGCTAGCTGTTAATGTTGTTCAAGTAGTTTGGCATGCATTTTGTATACTTGTTTACAACGGGTGAGAATAATGATGATGTCGGTTTGCATAAAACGACGCACTATCAATTGACGGCGGAGCACGCTGCTTGTTTTGTTGGAAATCGCTGAACCGCAGTGATTCATTCAGTCGACCATTTTGCTCAGTTTTCACGCCGATAAAACGATCCATTTCCCTAAATGCACTCCATATTTCATTGCAAACATCGTATAAATCGTCTAATCACGCTCTACGCGAGAAGCTCCGCCGTCGGTGATCCTGTATGCACCAGCAGTGGCAGTTTGTCCGGCCGGCTGCAGGTTGTCGCCTGCAGTGCACGGAAAACAAATAAATTCATTTAATTTTCTTAATTATTTTCCCGTCATGCGAGCTAGAACAACGGTGCAGCAGACCACAGTGCAGTGCCTTCGATAGCTGCTGTCAGTTTCAATCAGCGCGCGTCGCGACGCCGTATCTGATGGTTGTTCGGATATCGGAACGCTGCGGGGCCAAACGGTGAATGCAATTTGCTTCAAACTGCACTCTATAATAGGTTGCTCCGTTAGGTGATTGCCGCCAAAGTGACTAATGCGCCGTAATCGGTAAATTCAATCGATTTGATCATAATCGAACGCGAAGTGGTCGACTGGTGAAAGCAGTTCTTCGATGAACGCCTCAATGGCGAAGTTACAGAAAGGCGCGGAACGGAAACTAACCAAAGAGTGCCCATGGAGGATAGTAATATCCCAGCACCTGATCTCCAAGAAATCAAGCGAGAAATCCAGTTGCTGAGAACTAGCAAAGCCGGTGGAAAGGACGGTCTGCTGGCAGAGATGTATAAACATGGCGGAGAAACGCTGGCAACGCTTCATCACTATAGATTATTTCCAAGAATTGAGAGGTGAAGAGGCTTCCGGAAGAATGGATTGAAGGAGTGGAATGTCCCATCTATGAAAGGGCAATCGGCTCGATTGCAGTACCTATCGCGGCATAACGCTGGTCAATGCCGCTTACAAGCTACTCTCCTAGATCCTGTTATGCCGACTGTCACCGATAGCACAAGATTTCGTAGGGCGCGCTCCATGGACCATCCGACAGATCTTACAGAAATGGTGGGAGTACAACGTACTGATGCATCACATCTTTATTGGTTTCAAAGTAGCATACACTGTTCAGCGTAACTTGATACCATATCATCAGTCAAAGCAGCATACGAACAGTTAAATGAGACCAGATATTGCAGATAATGTACGAACACGGTTTGCCGGATATAATGACGCGGCTGATCAGAGCTACATTCGATCGAGTGATGAGTTTCCTGCGCATCTCCGAGACACTCTCGAGTCTCTTCGAGACGGCCTATAGCAAGGTGACGGACTCTTTAGGGGGTGACCCGACGAGCGGCCACTGAAACGAAAGCCTCAATGTTCACCAAGGGTAGCCAAGGGTAGGCTTTGCAGATGACTTTGATACCATAGTTAGAAACTTTGCGACGGCGGAGGCGATCTACGTCAGACTAAAAGCGGAATCCAGGAGGATTGGCCTAAACATAAATGTATAGAAGACCAAATACATGAACGGAAAAATCTCAAAGGAAACTAACGCGTGCCTTCCACGGACGGTAACCGTTGACGGTGACGAACTAGAAGTACCGCCATCCGGGGTGAAATTGAAATGCAAACAACGAAATACGTGATCGTGTGATATTGCGCCGAAACGCGAAGTTTTTCGCAAGTAGTGTCTTTAGGAACATTTCTTGGTATAACAAGCCCCTTCTTAAGAGAGAAATCTTTGGGTGATTAATTCCCTTGAAAGGGAGATACGAAATTTATTTTCTCGAATATTCCAGATACAGGTTTGGTACTTTTGACAAAGTTGTAGTAAATGTCAATACAAAAACACTTTGTCAAAGACATCATACTTGTATCTCTTCATGGAAATTATCTATGAAGCGTTATTCGTGGACAAACCCTTCAAAACAGCTTTTAAACCCTGACTTATTCTGGTCAATTTTTACGTGTTCATAGTGTTTTAGAAAATTGTTTATCTAGCTAAAATCAACGTTTCTGTAGAACATTATTATATGTTATTTTCTAAAGTTTCGTAGATATTGAGCTTTTTTGGTGAAAAATAGTACTTTTTTGAGCTTAAATATTTCCCAAGGTGGCAAATGGTGGCAGATCAAACAACTCCTACTTAAAAGTACAAAAAAAACCTGTAAAAGCAATTGTCAAATGACTGTATCTGTTTGTATCCTCAAAAGTTATAGTAGTTTTAAAAATCCATCTAAGTCATGTTTACAGAATAATTAAACTGTACTTCGGATGTAATAAACGCTATTTTGTTTACGGTGACAATCGCTTTCTAACAAGTTTAGCTAATTTCGGCCACTCGTGATTCGACCGTTTGTGTTTCGGCCATTCGGTACCAGCCCATTATGAGTGTGTTCTTTTGAAAAGACATCAATCGAAGGAATTGAACAAAATAGGCAAAAGTTAGTTATTTGGAAGCTTATTAGCTCTTATTAATTGCGTCAAATAATTTTAAGTCTACATTCATTTTCGACTCGAAAATAGGCGAAAAAATTGCTGGTAACTTTACTTGTTAGATAAAGATTGTCAACGTAAACAAAATGGCGTTTATTGCATCCGAAGTACAGTTTAATTGCTCTGTAAACATGACTGAGATGGATTTTTGAAACAACTATAACTTTTGAGGATACAAACAGATATAGTCAATTGACAGTTGCTTTTAAAGGTTTTTTGTTGTACTTTTAAGTAGAATTTGTTTGATCTGCCACCATTTGTCACCTTGGGAAATATTTAAGTTCAAAGAAGTACTATTTTTCACCAAAATAAAAACTCAATAACTCCGAAACTTTAGAAAATAACATATAATAATGTTCTACAGTAACGTTGATTTTAGCTAGATAAACAATTTTCTAGAACACTATGAACACGTAAAAATTGACCAGAATAAGTCAGGGTTTAAAAACTGTTTTAAAGGGTTTGTTCACGAATAACGCCTGATAGATAATTTCTATGAAGATATACAAATATGATGTCTTCCACAAAGTTTTTTATATTGATATTTACTACAACTTTGCCAAAAGTACCAAACCTGTATCTCGAATATACGAGAAAATAAATTTCGTATCCCACCTTTAAAGGAATTAATCACCCAAAGGTTTCTCTTTCAAGAAGGGGCTTGTTATACCAAGAAATGTTCCGCAATATCACACGAACACGTATTTCGCTGTTTGGACCACTGTGCACGGGAGTGAGATTGTGCCAAAAACCAAAAATGTTTATTTGTGAAAATTTATTATATCTATAGAAACTAGTGACCTGAATTCAAAATGATGATGAACATAACATATTTATTCATAACTTAGAATGGAACACAGATAATATTAGCACACTATTTAGCCTAAACAGGGTTTCAAAGTTCGCGATCAAAAATACTCGGAAATAACGCTTGTAAAAAATATCCCGCATAAACCAACCCAAACAAGAAATCGCATCAACTTGCTATTTTGAAGGTATATATACTAATCATTTACAATGTATTGAAAGGTTATTATGCGTTGGATAAGTTTTGATTACGAAAATGATATTTTTCGAAACTTTGTACTTTTCGAGTTTCATGGGGGTGAGATTGTGCCAAGCCATAATGATCGATCCAATTTGTGGATTTCACATACACAACAAAAATACGTTAGTACACACCAGTGCACTCACATTCTTTACTTTTGAGCACAATATTTTGACAGATTAGATTGCATCATCCGTTTTGTAGAAAACAGCATCATAGGTCTGCTAAAGAATTTAAACTAAGTTTTACTTTTTCTCTGGAAATTTCAGATGCTTTGAATAATCACTCTAATATAAGACGAATATATTATACCGTGTATAAACTGCCAGTTTTGAGGAGGGGGGAGGGGGGTGGGATAGACTACATGTTGCCTATACTGCCTAACGCTACGATCAAGATGTACAAAATCCTTATTAGACCGGATTATGGGTTTGAAGCCATGACGCTGCTCACAGAGGACATACGTGCGATTATCGTATTCGTGCGGAAAGTGCTGCGGACGATATTTAGCGTAATACAGACTGAAAGCGGAATGTGGCAGAGGCGTATGAATCACAAGCTACAGGAACTGCTTGGGCTTCCGTCATACATTTGGCGAAAGTCGATAGGTTACATACCTACTGCCCAAGTAACAATTCAAAGCCACTTGGTTTTACTTTAATTTTATAAAGGTTTTATTGCGGTATGAATCATTACCACTGGATTTATGGTGGTATTGCGCAATACCAAGAGGATACGAGTCCAAACACACTTATAGCTAGCTAGAAAACCATAATAAAACTGTTAATAAAGCGAATTTATTGTGGTTGCTTATATTACCACGTTAAAACTTGTTGGCTGCACCACGTCTCCTATAAACTTACCATAAGTGTGGCGTAGCAACACAAAATGGCGCACCAATCAAAATTGATCTTATCACGGTTACTTGTCAAACCGCAATAAATCTGTTAGTTTTATAGAGCTATTAAAATGGTAACACCCTGGCCAAACAGTTTTTGTGCTGTTATTATGAAGAATGCCGAAGTTCAACACCAAAATCATTTTTTTTATGCGAAGCCATATTGCCATATTCTAGTATTTTGTTTTAGCTCGCAAACAACAAGTCATCAAAGCAAAGTATTTTGCAGAAAGAAGGTCATTATCAATCGGTTTTCCTGTCAGAGGAAACAACTAAAATGATTTTGCTAGAAATTGAGATTGACTAACTGAATATTTTCAATTTGTTAAAACAACCAGTTTTCGAAAATTGCAAAATTTCAGTGGCGCGCTGATTTTATCGACCTATCATATCAAAATGCACGATGAAATTAAATGCGCACATAGTGCAAACCAACGAAATTGCTTAAAATTAATAAATATTCTATGGGATATTTTATTCTGGTCGCTATAAACCAAATCGTTCAGAATGATCTGTCAGTAAAACTAAAACTTTTCTGCTCACGGATATATTTTCAAGTTGACAAAGCTACCGAACTTATCTGGCGTTTGCTAGTAAAGCGAAAAGCAAAAAGCGAAAAGCATAAAGCGAAAAGCAAAAAGCGAAAAGCATAAAGCGAAAAGCTTTTTTAAATTATGGCGATGGCTGTCAAGTAGCGAAAGCTTGATCGGTTTTATTGCTGCTTTTAGCAGAGCGTGATACGACTACTTGAGTTTATAGCCTGATTCTTATAGCAGTTATGAAAACATTCTGAGGCGTGGGCCACTTGGTCAGAAAGCAGTTTTATAGCGGTCATCAGAAAGTTCTGGTGGAGCTCATAGTTTTATTAGCGGTTTTATGAAATTGGTCATGAAAACCGCTATACGAACGTAATAAAACTTGGAATTGTTACTTGGGTGGTTAGGTTACTGAACATATTCCAAATGCAGACTAAAAAGTGACGCTTTGGTAACTTGGGAAACCATAAATCATGAAATTTATCAAAGAAGTGCCTTCAGAGGAGATTGCTTCCTGTTCTGAAACAATATGATGTGATTAGCAAGCTAATTCATTACCTTCCCCTACCGTCCCTCCATCAATTGTAAAAACCATCGTTTCAAAAAAATATCAATATTAATGCCTGACCGCATTTCAAGGTCAAAGACTAAAAACACGAGTTTGGTCAATTAGCAAGCTGTTACTATTTAAATTTGACCAAACAGCAGTACAACGACAATGGCGTCACTGTGGATCCAAAGCAGTGGAATATTTGAAAGAAAGCAAAGCCTGGGTGCTTTTTTATACGACAGACTTCGCAACCAGCCGTTAGAATACAGGACAGTGCGGGGTCAGTGCTATGATCCTATTGATTCTAACAGCCTCTCCCAGCCGAGATTCGAACGTACGACGAGTGGCTTATTAGACCAGCGTCTTACCTCGAGGCCAACTGGGAGGTTTGAAGGAGTAAAGTGTTACATACTGAGGGCGGACATATCAGTGTTTTATGACACACAATGTAAAATTAGTTATACCCTAATATTTTAGTTTGTTGGCCATTATGTGCGATCAATAAAAGTGAGATGAGATCTATTTAAACACATGAAGAATTCCCAGCAGCCAAATTACCTACCTTTTTTCGTGCGACGAAGAAAAAATGTCAACTAATCGTTTCAATTTCCGTCATTCATAAAATGAAAATAACACACGTAACACATTGTCGTTATTGACATTTGTTGTGCCGTTCTACACAAATTCATGCGCACTAATTTCGTAAACATTGCTGTGATTTTTGGTTCAGATGATGGGAAATTTTGATGGATGAATTGTAAAACGGTATGATGATTTTAAGCAATAAAGCCAGTTGCGTAATTTCAATAAAATACTTGGAATAATTGCATTTTAGTGAAATTAGAGTGCGCGGATCAGAAGGTAAGTGTGTTTGAGTCTAATCAGCATAAGAACGTTTGGATTACTCGTTAAATCAATTCAAGAAAAGATGAAAATTAAAGTGACATTTCTTACCCAGAAGGTAATTAGCAGTAAACCCTATTTGATTCATTGAAAATAGTTAGAAAAATAAGAATTACACTTTCTATATCTCGGAACGAGGGGTCCGTTCACCAAGGGGCAGGACAGTTTTTAAAAAAAGTTGTTTATTGTCAAACTTTGACATCCTTATCATGTAATATTTCCTAAGTTTGCTATGAAACGAACAATAAATGACTTGGTTCTGTAAAGAGAGCATATAGGGATTTCAAATGAAATGATAAAATTTTTGACGACCATCTTAGATTTCGGAACTTGGATATGCCAAACAGAATATCGGAGCGCATGCTCATTGACCGCGAGAGCAGACATTCTGTGGTGCTCTGGTGGAAAAAAAAGGTAAAATAATATTGAGGCTCATTGGGCGCCAGAGCAAAGCAGCCAAGCATTACAAAAGAAGAATCCTCGCTCTCTGGAGGAGATAGCATCTGACAGATAATTGAAACTACGCAAATTTCTTGATCGATGGAAATTGTCTGACCTTTTTTTAACAAAAACGGTGATAAACGCTGCATTACTGCTATTTAATTCTGACAACCGATTTCGACCGTGTAGACCACGGAATACTGTTAGCCAAAATGTAGCGACCAGGCGTTTCGATGGCCATCACCTGCTGGTTTAAATTTTACTTGACTAATCGAAGTTAGTGTGTCACAGTAGCATCTATTGTTTTTAACTACTTCTCCAATCGATCCGGAGTCCCGCAAGGCAGCAAACTGGGCACGCTTTTTTGTATTTTTATTAACAACGTTTGGCTGTTGCTACCGCTTGGCTCTATGCTGACGATACTAAAATCTCTAAAGTCATCAAGTGCCAAAGCGATTGTGTGGATCTGCAGGAATACTTGAATACTTTTATGGACTGGTGCAAATTACTTACCGCATTCCTCCTTATAAAGTGTGTCGAAGATCTTGGAGTCCTAGATAAAGAGCTGACATTGAGGAACTATGACAGCATCATATCCTGGGCTAACCGCCAACTGGGATTTATTTTTAAAATCGCTGATGAGTTTCATGATTCACTATGCTTCAAATCGGTTTGTAGTTTCCTTGTCAGATCAATTCTCGAAACGAATTCCATTGTGTGGTACCCATCCTGCCTTTCGTATCGAGTTCAACTGCGGACTCAGCTATCGAATTTCGTGCGGGAAATGCACAAAGGGAACCTATTGAGGTTCAAATCTAAGAGATGGTAAACTGAGTGCGAATTTTTCTTTTGCTAGAAATACCGCATGTACACTTTATCGTTCATTTGGTAGTAAAGCAGAAAACCGTAACTCTAGTAGTGAAAGACAACTCTTTTCATAGATTTGCAATCGTAAATTACTTCACTTTCATTAGATTCGTTAACAGTGTCCTCTACATTTGTAGGGACGGAAAACTAACTTCATGGGTTTCCACCTACCGGCGAACAGGGTTTTTGACACCGATGAACCGAATTCGTGATCCTATAACCTAGAAGAAACTTGAGAGTATAAAAGAAAATAAATGTTTTATGGTGAACCCAGCGGAGGGGAAAAGATATCCATCACTGGGTATTTACGTCTTCCAAACTCGCTGTTTACAGCATAGTATAGTCAGGGAAATAGCATTCAGTTGCTGTTAAATCGCGCACTTTTGAATCTTTATACATAAACCAAACCACGCACTTCTCTTTTAACTATTTTTCAAACATGCCATAACATTTCACCTCGAAACTTTACGTTAATTTTCACTATTCAGTTATTGAATAATAGAAAATTACAATAGTTTTCTTAATTTGGGTCGACGCGTTTGGTAAACACGAGATCAGCAAGAACACGATATGAATTGTGAGCGACGGCCAAGCTGTGGAACCACCAATACAGGAGAAGTTTAATAAGGTATTAGCGGGCTAAAAACGGCTAGGCTGCTTGGAAGGACGGCATACCGGCTGAACTTCTATAGGCGGGCAGCGAGCGGATGTACAATGCAATCCATTTCATAATTGTCAGGATCTGGGTAAAAGAACAAAGGCATTACAATGCCGAATTTTGTCTAGAATGTGCTTTCCCATATCCTGTTCTGTAGACTGACTCCGTTAGCGGAGTTATTCATCGGCGAGTACCAAGTTACTTTTCGGGGGTTGCTCCACGACGGATCAGATGTTTACCCTGCGTCAGTTACTAAGTTAGTATAGCAATCCTTGTGAATGATAGCAGTTATCGATACATATTACCACAAAAGACGCAAAATCGTTGAAAAATATGGCAAACATCTATATTTTTTAGCTAAGTTTTTTTTATTTCATTCTATGATAAAATCAAATTCAACAGTATATGAGTATAATACCTGTTTACGAAATCTTGTTAGCCACTTTTGCTACACACAGTGCAGTGCACAATGCAGTGGTAAACGGTGCGGATGGTGAACATCAATAAATCACGAAATGACAACCGAAATGATCGAGCTTTTCCGTTGATTTGTTACACTTTTTTCGGCTGTTTGAAATTGTTTATTAAAGTATCCAACACAATCGTACATTTAGAGATTAGAGGTCGCCTACTTGGATTTTCTTCCGTATCTTAGAAGTTGGTTAGAATTTTGACTAAGTTTAGGTTTGGAATTTTCCTTAAATTTTGAAACAAAACATTGTGTAAAAAATGATTTCTTGTGTGCACACTGACTGCAGCTGGAAGCGAGATTATGTTTATTGTTTTCCGACAACCATTTGACCGTGAAATGGGTAAATATTCTACCAATGTTTACAAGTCAACCGACTACAATTTCATCTAATTGATAAACATCCACATGTTCAGTGGCGTTCTGTCATGGCGAGTAAGAGGACTTTCTTAAATGAAAATAAGACCAACCCGACAATACACCCCCGCTACATAATTCCACACGAGTTGGTTGGAGACATGCACTCGAATGCAAAAGCAACTGCGTTCGGAAACCTCCTGCAAGTCACAAAATGTAATGCAAATTGTAATTGACATTAATCGAATTTTTGCACGACGAAATTTCCCACACGGTCAGTATCTCGATCCGTACACAAACAAGGCAAAGCGTAGATCGCATGTCAAATGTACGAGCACGCGCCTACGAATAGAGTGAGGTTACGTTACAAATTACAACTGTCTTCATCCTGGTGTGGTGGAAACCAGGTGAAACGCCCTATTATCGTTCGCATCATCCCCGAACGGTCAACAATGCACATGCACACAATAGAGTGCCAGTGGCACTCCGTGTGACAGCACGCGCATAGATTTGCTCAATATTTACCGTAGGATTTCGACCGGAAGTATGCGATACTGCAGTATCCGTACAGCAGGTAGCAAGTGTTAATTACTTTAGCAACGGAACGCCAACCGAGCCGGGCAGCCAATTTGTTCGCCATCTGTGCGCGCTCGGCTGGGCAAAATTTCGCATGGCTGGAGGAGTAATTTTGTTAATTTCACCTGCAAGCAAAACGCTTGCGTTCAGTTTCGAGTTGAGTTCCTGTTGTTGGGGGTTGCCCCCAAGTCAGGGTCCGGCCGATCGAGGCAGGCTTTCCGTCCGGTGGGTGCTGAAAATGATGATAATACAAAACAACACAACGGCTAAGTAGGATTGGCGAGAACGGGACAACGTTTGAAAGCCTGGTGGCATTTGGATAGCAATAAATCAGTTTGCACTCATTGATGCGTGACAGCAGCGCAAATATTGAAGCACCGGAAGCTTCAGTGGGGGTATTTTTGAGTTTCGCATTTTCGGCTTCAGTTGTTGTTGTTTGTTTTGTCATGACATTAACTTAGCTGGTTCAATTTTTTCCTCGAATTGTTCGATTATATGTTTCGCCACCAATAATATGTAGTTGTCTTGAAATATTCGAAAAAAATTGAAGGTTATCAATCATGTGACATTCCAAATAATAATTTCATTTTTATTATTTTTTCAAATGGGTTTGAACCCTAAGTTTAAAAAACTGCTAATAAAACTATCAGATTCCCACAATTTTCTGATAGTATTGACATAACTACTATACTGCCAGGTGGGCCACTCTTTAGAAGGGTTTTATGACCTCTTTAAAAGTAAAGTTGTAAGCTCAAGTAGTCTTATTATTTTTACATTGTTCTTCAAACCTGTAAAGCTTAAAACTTGTAATGGTAAAAAAGCTAAATCAGCTAGCTTGATATTTTTTTCTTAATTTATTTTCAAGATTTTTAGCCGTGGGTTGATTCATCTTATTAACGTTGATGATATGTAGGTGGGTGCACAAAGGATAACATTTTACTGTCAGATCATTCTGCTCAATTTGGTTTAAAGCGACCATAATTAAATATCCCAAAGAACAAACAATACATTTTTAGCAGTGATGTGCAGTCCGTAGATGTGCAACATATGCGCATTAAATTTTATCGTGCATGTTGGAATAATAGGTTACTAAAACCGTCGCGCCATCGAAGTTTTGCAATTTTTGAAAACCAGTTGTGTAAACAAAATAAACAAATTCGATTAGTCAATCTCAATTGTCGTGTCAAGAAACTAAAGACAGCGTTTGGATCTGGAAAGATTGTTTACTTTTACTTAATGGTAAAATTTCATCCGGATTCATATACGCATTGAAAAATTGTCGAAAATGAAATGCTAGAGACATGAAAAACTTCTGCACATTCACGTTGAAAACCGTTCGCGGTCAGGAGGAATGATCGCCAGGCTCTCAAAGTTCCCAAATCGACCGCAAATACTGTGCTCAAGCGTTACCGGAAAACATTCACGTTGGATCGTGCAAAAGAAGCCACACGGAGAAGTGGAACAAACTTCGAAAATTACGAGCGAGATCATAAGGGCGGTCCGAAATAATTCTGGTAAAAATAAACTTTGGACAAATCCCAGAACAAAAATATTACCTTGCAAAACGTAGGGAGATTCTCCGGGTATGTTTAAATATATATTTGTGGATAATTTCGATCGAAAGTTGACGGTTTGGCAAGGAATCCGTAGTTAGGTACAACAAAGGTTTTCAACACCGGAGCTACTATGAATGGACTACTTCACCAGCAGAAGTACCTTCAGAAGTTAACTGTGTCATTCATTCGATTGCCCGATGGTCCCGTGAGGTTCTGTAGAATTTTATAATCCACATAATATTAATTTTATTGAAGTATTTAAAAAAGTTTTAATCCACCAAATTCTCTAGATTTTCTTTCCTGGGCGATTGTCAAACGTAATTTGAAGAAGTGTGGAAAAACTATCAGAACACCATCTGAAGTGGTGGAAAAAGATGGCCGATACGGTTGACAAAGTCACTGTGCAAAAGATGATGGGAGGAAAAATATTTTTCCTGGATTTTTTCCTAGAAGCTTAAAAAAACCTACCTACCTATTAAATATTTTTACATGTACTTTATTTTCTCATGGAGAAATTAGAAATTTTGAGCATCAAAATGCTAAATAAAACCGACTCTACTGGTGTTAAATAGTCCCAACCCGCTAAGGATGAAAGGTTCACCAATATTTGCAAATCACAGAATTGGGAGAAAAGTTGGGTTTGAATTCGGTTAGAATTGACTACCGTTTGAATAGAACAGGGTAGATGTGCCAGTGATACTAAGTAATAGCACTATTACTATTACTTTTATCACTTGGTAAAACAATGTTTGTCATTTTTTTTAGACTTTTTATGAATTTTTTACTAATATCGGATGTTCTATAATTATTATTTATTTAGAAATATGTCTACGATTTGGTTAAGGTGAAATTGTTCGCATCGGTTCTGCAAAATTCAAAAGCAGTTTTTTTATATTCGCTGTGTTCAGATTGGCAAGAGCAATCCAGTGAACACATTTTTTTAAACAGCACCCCGCTTTTAGGCCCAAAAACTGCTTTCGAAATTGGGCTCTCCTACGAAAAGTTAATGACTGCTAGTTTCCCGTTAACTTCAAATACTTCTAAAATTCATAATACCGAACAATAACTTTTTGTTAATTTAGTTCGAGAAGAAAGCTCTAACTTCACTACTGGAAAAACTTTAGTATCCCTGTTCCAGTAATAGTGGCAACTTTTGCTTAATGGCTCATAGGCTTTAATGTGTTATAGCTATTTTCACAAAAATGTTAGTAGTTTGCTGATTTTTTATTTAATAAACATCAAAACCACTGCTTCTCCACTAGTACGTCGAAGCCGAAAATTTAAAAGCAAACGCTTACGTGTATCCGCTCTCAATGATGGTTTGGAAATCACACGATTATTTTTATATTATTTACTTATACTAGAGATTCCAGAGCATCCAAACCGCTACGCTACGTGTATTTGACGACCTCGCAATGGCCATCGATAGAAAGGGCACTGCTGTTTTGTTGCTGTTGGATTTCTCGAAAGCGTTCAACACGATATCACATCAAAAGCTTTGTTTGAAACTTTCGGCGGTTACGCTGATGGAATCGTATTTAAAAGAGCGCACCCAAACTGTTTGCTGTGGAGATCAACATTCCAATGCCGGATTTACTACCTCTGGTGTGCCACAAGGTTCAGTGCTTGGCCCTTTACTGTTCTGCTGCCACGTCAATGATCTGTTCTGAAATATTGCTCAATTCAGCTCTATGCGGACGATGTTCAGCTGTACATCCACGGCTGCGGAATGTCTCCTCGTGAGCTTGTTCGATTAGTTAACGAGGATCTTGAAAGAGTTGCGTTGTGGTCTCAACGCAATCAACTGTTCGTCAATCAATCCAAAAGCAAAGCGATGTTCGTGAAGGGAAGGCGCAGGACAGTGGTAACAGATTCGTTACCATCAATTATTTTAGATGGAGAGACTATCGAATGGACGGATAGTGCAAGAAATTTTGGTTTTGTGTTTCGAGCTGATCTGCAATGGGAAGATCTAGTCAGTCAACAATGCGGAAAAATATACAGTAGTCTGCGTTCTCTATACTGCTGTGCCACTTTTGCTCCCGTAGACACGCGTTTGAAACTCTTCAAGGCGTTAATTCTCCCACACTTCATGTTTGGTGATATAATGCTGGTTGGCACATGTGCTTGTGATATGAATAGGCTTCGTGTAGCCTTAAATTGTTGTGTGCGCTTTGTGTACGGGCTGACTCGCTACGATCACGTTACGCACTTGCAAAAGAATCTCATCGGATGTCCGTTAACAAACTTTTATGCGCATCGCTCCTGCATGTTTCTGCGAAACCTGATGAAAACACGCTTGCCGAATCTACTTATCCAGAAGCTACTGCCGTTCCAAGGAAATCGTTTACGAAACCTAAGAATACCACCTAATACCACGGTTTGCTATTCCAGTTCTCTGTTCGTACGAGGTGTAGTAAACTGGAACAGTTTACCTGATATTGTCAAACGTTCAACGTCAGAAACAGTTTTTAGAGTGGGCAGTCTCGAGTTCTTCAACAGAAACTAGCAATTCAATTAGTATGTATGTTGCAATAAAATGTTTTATAGATTTATAGATTTTAAGATATATGGTATGTAAACCGTAGATATTCGAGGATAGCAAATGAAAAAGGGCTACCTTTACGCTATCAAGACAGAAATAAACAGAAACAGATTAAACAGCTGTTAATACAGTATCACAGGACAATTCTACTTCTTTTTATCAAGAAAGAACATAAAAATTACCCGCTGATATGAAAATATAAATCAATTTTCAATCAATAACTGAAAATTCATCTTGTTAATTCCAGCCTAAACATACTGATAAATGTACGGAGCAGAGGCACCAAGAACACTTCTAGGTCTAGCATATTGAATAAAAATCCATACTAAATTAAGTACCACCACTATTCTAACATCATTTCTAAAGCGAATCGCAATTTAGGCTTCATAATGCGTACTTATAGCCGACGATTTCCGTGATCTACATTGCTTGCGAGCTTTATACTTTTCGTTGGTGCGATCGATTCTTGACATGGCTTCTGTGGTGTGGTATCCGTTTACATATATTTGGTCGGCCAGAATCGAGGCTGTACAACGTAGATTCGTCAGATACGCGCCGAGACATCTCCCGTGGTCGGACCCCAGGAATCTCCCAGATGCAGATGCAAGTTACTCAATATCGAAACGCTGAGTAGCAGGAGATTTGTATCAAGAGCGTCTTTGTTGCTCAACTCCTAAAGAGCGAAATCGATGCTCCTGAACTTCTGTCCTGCATTAACCTTAACATGATGCCTCGTCCACTTTTCCCGTTCAAACCTTCACTTAGACATAAGGTCAGATGAAGAAAGTTAATAATAAATAAATAAATAAATAAATAAATAACTACAAGGTATACAGCCCTAAGGGTTGTACGAAAGGGTGACGTAGGACTATATCAGATCATCAGATCAAAGACTAATGTAAACAGCATTTCTGGCATAAGTATGTTTATAAGAATCTGTGAGTGCCATTGTTTAAGTGAATGTTTAAAAGAGAAGAGCGAAATATTCAGATTCAATTCTTCATTTAATATTGCATTACGGTGGCTTTGAAAATACGTGGACGGAGATTCAAAAGTACAACGCCTGCAACCTTTGAGACATAGAAATTTCTTTTAAAAATCACTTGTGTGCATCATAAAGATTGAAATGGTAATAAATTATCCTCCTACCACAGGGGTGAGGGGTCTCAAAGCATCATAAAATAAATAAATTCATGCCTTCAAAAAACCCCACACGGCAAATTTGGTGCCATTTGCTTGATTAGTTCTCGAGCTATGAAAAAATTTGTACTTCATTTGTTTGGGATCTCCCCTTCTTAAAGAAAGCAAAGGTTCTAATCCACCACCCCTGTTAAAAGACGGACGGGTCCCATTATACCAATCCCCCTCCCCCTGTTAAAAGACGGATGGGTCTCATTATACTTTAGAAAACACTCCTTCCTTCTAAAACGTCTACATGCCAAATATGGTTTCATTTGCTTGATTAGTTCTAGAGTTATGAGGAAATTTGTATTTCATTTGTATGGGAGCCCCCTTCTTAAAAGAAGAAGGGGTCTCAGTACACCATAGAAAAATATCTTACCAAAAACCCCCACAAGCTAATTTTGGTTCCTTTCGCTCGAATAGTTCTCGAGTTATGAGGAAATTTGAATATTATTTGTATGGGCCGCCCCTCCTAAATAGAGGAGGGGTCTCAATTTACCATAGAAAAAATTCTTGTCCTCAGAAGCCCCTACATTCCACATTTGGTTCCATTTGCTTGATTAGTTCTAGAGTTTTGAGGAAGTTTGTATTTCATTTGTACGGGAGCCCCCCCTCTTAGAAGAAGAGGTCTCAGTACGCCGTAGAAAAATAATCCTGCCTTCTGAAACTCCCACATGCCAAATTTGGTTCCATTTGCTTGATTAGTTCTCGAATTTTGAGGAAATTTGTGTTTCATTTGTATAGGAGCCCCCCCTCTTACGCCCCCCTTAAAATTTCTCTCTTTCCCCCCGAAAAATTGCTGGCCATTTTATCTATTCAACGACATAATTTGTTTAGTTTCGTTCAGTAGTTTAGTAGTTATTAGCAATAAAAAGACGTTGTTTCGAATTTCATGAAATTACCTCATAGTATTTGACTTACTTATTTCTAACAGCATAGAGCGGCGGTGGCTCTTACCGTATCAAAATTTCCTCTTCAGTGCACTTGGTCTTGGGCTACTCGTCGCCAATTCGTTGAGCGTCTCGACATACGCAAGTCGGCTTCAACCTTATCTAACGAAGCGTACGCTGAGGGTGAAGATTGATAGCTATGAGTCACTACCCGCCTCAAACAAATCCAGACTTCCAGAGTCCCACAAGGTAGCAATCTCGGACCGCTACTGTTTGTTTTATTTTTTAACGATGTTGCTCTGGCTCTGGATGGAAGTTTCGAACTAGTTTATGTAGATGATTTGAAGCTGTACATAACAGTGCGCACACTAGAGGGCTGTTGGCGTCTACAGAACTCAGTAGTAACATTTGCGAACTGGTGCCGAAGAAATAAGTTGATTATTAGTGTTGAAAATGCCAGGTTATGAGAGTTATTAAAGTATCTGACTTGGTAGTTGGTAATACACCTTGATACAAAAATGGCATTCGGTTTACACTGTTCAACAATTAAAAGCAACGCGACAGTTAGGTTTTGTTGCCAAAGTAGCGAAGAATTTTTCTGATCCGTGTTGTTGGAAGTCGATGTACAAGACGAGTGCACAATAACTCATCCGTCCTATTTAGACAAATGTGTCTATTGTATGGCATCTTCATCAAGTTACATGGTGCGTTAAGATTGAACGGTTCCAGAAATGGTTTTTTCGTTTGACGTGCAAAAGCGTACCTTGGTGTGATCCAAACAATCAACTACCTTATCCTGACAGATGCCAGCTATTGGGGTTGGATACTCTGGAACGACGACGGAATATTAGGGTGGGCAAAATAACTAAGTAACTAACTTTCAATGTAAAATTTTCGTGTCCCAGGCAGATCTCTACGAAATACGACGTTGCTGCAGTCTGGGTATAATAAACCGTTCTCAGAGTGCATTCGCGCATTTACAGTCGTTGAAGAGTATTATGAGTTTGACTTAACCACTTAACCGAATCACTTAACCGTTTTTCGTGTAGAAATAGGTCGTTGTTATTTTAGTTTATTATTTCATTCATTAAGATATCATTGTCAGCTGGAATTACTATTAAATAAACAAATAAACCAGACCGAGCCATCTAGCACGTTGGCGCCGCGCCGGTGGGGTTCTTGCAGAGAACGGATTTCACTGCCATAGTCGTCCGGCATTCTTGCGACATGGCCGGCCCACCGTAGTTTCCCGAATTCCGCCACGCGTACGATGGAAATCTCTCCAAGAAGTGCACATGCAGCTCGTGGTTCATACGTGGTTCTTGTACATCGCCGTCAATATTCACTGTTCGTGGAAGGCGAACATTATTTTTCCTTGTGCCTCTATCATACATTTGGCTTCCGACGCATTGATTTGTATCCCAATCATACTAGCCTCCGTTTTAGTTTGGTGTAGATTGCCTCCGCTGTCCCAAGGTTTCTACTAACGATGTTCAGTTCGTCTGCAAAGGCTAGGAGTTGGCTACTTCGTTCCTCTCGTATCGATGCCCAATAGCGATGTTGAATAACATACAGGACAATTCATCACCTTCCGCAACCCTCTACGCGATTCGAAGGCACTCGAGCAAGAGTATCCCCGAAACACGCATGTAGGACTTATATCACTCACACCAGGGTAGCTTAGATGAACCGCGACAGTTTGTCCGGAAAACCGTTCTCGTGTATTGTCTGCCATATCTGTTCGCGCTCGACTGTATCGTATGCTACCCTGAAATCTACGAAAATATGATGGTTGGGTACGTTACGTCCCAACATTTCTAGTGGATTTAACAGAGAATGAAAATTTGATCCGTAGTATCACGGGGGTAAACGACGTAGCAAAATTTGGAATATTACTAGTGACAAATTTGGGGTTTGCACATAATTAATCGCAGAATTGACTTGCTTCATAGGCTTCATACCTCGCATCTCATGATTTAAACCAATAAATATTACCTAGTAAACCTAATACCAAATAAATAGCATTTTCAGTTGAAAATGTTATAATGATATCTTTTATTATTGGAAAAGTGTTCAGTTCATACCTTGGACCAATTGTGCATTGCCCTTAACGCAACCCATTATTGAGATGTTCTCTGTGATTCGATGACGCCTCCGGTAATTAATCCGCAATACACAGTGCATTATTTTTCTGAATCATAACTGGCATCTCCAAAGCTTCGTAAGGATTTGTATCAGTCTAGAAATGGCAATTTTATTTTTTAAAAAAGGGCGTTAATCCAGAAAGTGGCAACGCCACTGAGCGATATTGATGTTGAAACAACACCATGCGATAATTAACCATCTGTCGGGGAGCATCAACCTCCCCTTTTGCACATCGAAAGACATTTCTTAAAGATTATTTCGACATTTATTGACGGCTAATGTGGGAATAGTTTAAGGGTGCGTTTTCCAATATAGGGTAGATGCTCCAGTAGTTGTGGTAGTACCTATAGTGGTGGAAACTCAAATTATTCCGTTATTTTTGCAGATTTTGGTGCAAGTTTGGTGCTTACCGATAATACTGGTACTGGCAGTTCGATACCTATCAAACTTGTACCAAAATCTGCAAGAATAACGGAATAATTCGAGTTTCCACCACTATAGGTACTACCACAACTACTGGAGCATCTACCCTAATGGTAACAGCTACCTACCTATTCTTGCATAACATTTTTCAATGCAAAAAATAACAGCAACTGTTGCTTAGGAACCGACACAGTATCAGAATTGCTTAGTGAGCTGTTCCAAAACAAAGAACGATTCAAAATTCGGTTATTCGGTAACAACAAATAAAGTAGATTTTCCATTTTCCAAAACGCTGAAGATGCCTGATGGTGTGCGGGGACCCCATTTTCCCCGTCGAAGCGAAGCGAAAGAGAAACGAGACCGAAAACCAGTGCAGAGCGACGTACATACCAACCGCCGACGTACCTACCGACATGCAAAATCCGGCCCGGCAAGATAAACCATAAAATCTGAAAACGTGTCGAAAAATAAAACTGCAAATAAAATGTTGCACTTTTTCCCGTGATGTACGAAATTGTCTCACTTTTCCACAACTGCTGGTGCTGCTGCTGCTGCTGCTGGTGGTGCTGTGTTTATTGCTCAAGTTATACCAAAGTACAAACGTTGCTTTCGTCATCGTTTCCAGGCGGAGGAAGACACACTCAGGCGCGCAAGGTCCACGCTCTATGCTGCACGATACACCCTACGATGCAAGTTGACTTGAGGGCATGTATGCGTGAGCATAACCATTGCAAGGACGACAGGATCACCCATACAGAGGCGAACGTCGTGCAAAGCGAGGATACGGTGACGTCATCGTTTGAATTTCTTTTTGTGCTGCCAGCGGATTGGTTCGCACGTCGTAGCAGGCGTGGCTTGCCACCCCACGAGGATAACGACTAGGGATGCTGCGTTGCTTTCCTGCCAGCAAAGCAAACTGGGGGTGGAAAACAACCCCGGTTATCATGAACGGGCTCTGGCTGCCGGTGCCTTGGCTTTGCCAGAAGCAGCAGGTTTTGAGTTCACGTTATTGAATTAGGCTTATCATTTGATTTTGGCTACGGGAAGCAACCGGTCGCGTGCTGCTCTAGGGTGCGCGTTTTTGTCACAGGATTCGTGCAAAGTTCCGGAAGTCTCGGCAGTTGGAAAAGTTTTGCGGTTTTGCCAAACCAAGTGGGAACGTTTTTTTCCGCTTTTCCACCGAAGGGTTCCTCCGTTCGTGACAGGTGCTGAAGAAATTTAGCTGAATCTTCAATCAAATTTTATGTAGGGCATTCCGGTAGTACGAAAACTTCAGATTGGTGAACAAGAAAAACAATCCAAACAAGCTTGGTGTAGGTGAGTGTTTGCGGCGGTGTGAGTTTCGCGCAAAACGCAATTTTAACCTTAAGACTCCGACAGCGGCAGAGACGGAAAGATAGCCGAGATAATCTAATTTGAATTCGCAGAAATCTAATAATCTATTCCTGATTCAATAACAGTAACAATGATTTCGATCTGATTGAAACGACGATCAGCGGTGAAACCAAGAGAGAAAACGTTCAAAAATAATTTCGCTTATGGAACTTGAATCGCGCGAAAAAGTGAGTGTTGAGAGCTATAAAAAAACACGCGCCGCAAGTGTTGTGATACATAATCTCATGAAATAGGCATGAATCCCAGTCCGGGAGGTGTTGAGCGGTAAACTCAGGGATAATATAAATAAATATTCCAAAACAAAACAGTGTGAGTCGGCGAGCCCGAAACCGAACGGGAACACAAGTGAAAATTAATATTTAATTTCATTTTTCGGCGCCTTCCTGCGAGCGGTTCTGTTCTGTTGACTGTGCATTTCTGTGCAGAATAAAGCAACCGCCGCGCCAGAGCAAAAAGCAGGCAGCCATTGCCAATCAACATTATCGTAATCGAACTCCCTCGGCAGCTACGGTGAACGTGTTAGCCCCGTGACTTTATCCGCCAATTCGGAGAACCGAATAAAAAGCCGCCAAAATTTATCCCCACGAGATGGACTACTCCTACCTGAACCAGGCGGCGGCCGGATTTGATTCCAGCTGCCTCCAGGGCGGTATGGATCCGACCGGGCTCGGCAATATGCCCTGCTCGTACGGTGATCTGACCTCGTGCAGTCAGATGTCCCAAGCGGCCTACCGGTACACGGCCGCCGCTGCGTCGATGGCACGGTCCTACAACCCCGTCGGGACGGCCGTCGGGCCGGGCAACGTCAGCATGAGCGCACTGCACCACGCGGCCGCTGCCGCCGGACCGGGCAGCCAGTGCTCGGTGATGGGCGGCCGGACTCATCAGGATGTGCAGCGGGCTTCCATGTTCCACACGTCAATGAACTTGCAGTGTGAGTAAATTGCCAATTAACAAAACTGGTGTTTATTTCAAATTGCTTTAATATTGAACATTTTTGAGCTATCCTCATTACTGGTCCAGTTTTACACATATTTTTCCGGAAATATCCGGAAATTTTTAAGATTTTCTCCAGCATCACTATTTTATACTCCATTAATCGAGCGCAGTAGAATCAAAGTTTTTAAGTCACATATTCGCTCTTAAAACTTGAGAAAAAATTTAAAAACGAATGAGTAAATTTACAAACAAAATTCGAATTACCCGAATAGACTATTAGGAAAATAATCCTGAAACGGAACCCGAACATTTTGGGGAAATTAGAATTCTTTTCTTATACGGTATCAAAAACTTTTTTGTTAGGCAGCGGCCTATCCGCTACAAAACAGGAAACGAAATCTTCATATGTAAATAGGTATGTATGCATGTATATACAAAGGAAAATGTTTCTGTGGTCGAATAAATATAGATGGTTCTAAAACATTCTGTAAATAAAAAAAATGTACAGTTTATCATACATGCGTTGCATAATGTACGTCGGTAGTTGACTCTTAATTTTTGGACAAATGCAGGAAATATTCTCATCACAAAATTGGATATTTCAGGGAGATTTGATCCCGGAATCAAGTGTGTCTAACTTAAAATTTGTCTAACTTAAAATTAACTGTATCTAAATATGTTAACTAATAATAGAAAACGAGTCTAAACATTTAATTTAATAAATAAAAGTCTCTGTGCAGTGAAAATTTGGTATAGTTTGCCTGAATACAAAAGATATAAAACTTTTTATGTAATGCTAAAAAATGTCAAAGCAATTGCACTTTAACCCATCAGCTTTGCAAGAATCGGTTGCTCACGTTACTAGTTAAATAAACGTCAAGAAAATTTCCTTAATAAAATTTATGGTACCGTATTAATCGGAAGATTTTACACATTTTCAGTCATATTTTGGTTTGTTTATATTGATGAAACTTGGATTTTTACGAGTACTCGGTTTCATCCGCTATTAGAAGCATCAAGTCGTCTTTTTCATCTGAAACTGATATAATTCCTACAGCTCTATTTTAAAACAGTGGTCCGATCAGCTGGTATCTTCATCCAACTGCTTGTTTAATTAATAACTGCAGCAGCAATACTTTCCGGCTTCTTGGAAAAATTCCTGCCTGTCTCCAATTTAGAAAAGGGGACACCAATGTAATGTCGTAAACTACAGAGGAATAACCACTCCGTGTGCTGAATCCAAGGTATTCGTGAATGTCATAAAAGACACGTTATTTGCAGTCAGCCTGAATTATATAAGCAGACTACAACATGGATTCTCTTCCCGAGTGATCTGTAAAAACTAGTTTAGTGTACTTTGCAAGTTGATACAGTTTATACTGACTTGAAATCTGCTTTTGATACCATTATTCATACCACACACAGTATGTGTACCACAGGGTAGCAATTTGGGACTGCTGCTATTCTGTATCTTCATAAACGAAGAGTATTAGTACTCAATGAGGGTGGAAGTCTTTTATTCGCTGATGATTTGAAAATCTTTCTTGTAGTCAGACGAATCGAAGACTGCAGAATGTTACGGAAGCTTCTGGACTGGTGCATAAGGGATCAATTTATTCATTTATTTATTTATTTATTTACAACTTAGGCAACAAAGCCCTTATGGAACTTAACACCTAATACAGTAAACATCGACTGTAACACTTACTGAAACAGATGAACACTGTCGAAACTCGGTTGAATGCACGTTGCAGACCAGTGATGGCGCTGTAAGCACTGTAGTTGGTGCGACGAAAAGGTAGGTTAAGTAAAGGAATCCTATATGAGTAATAGTAATTCAAAAAGTATAGTGTCTTCACAAAAGTTAAAGAACACAGTTAAACAAGCAACTTTGCTACACATAGTAACTATCTATCTCTTACTGGTTTGGAAATATGGTTTAAAAATAGCTGCAGGGACCTTACCTTGGAGGATCTAAAAACAATGGATTTTCGTGATTATTTTTCTGATGTAGAAATTAAAGCTAAGTATTTGAATATTTGGTATTTTTGGATATATTCGAAGATATTTGTTATATTTTTAAATGCAAAAATAGTGATTAATATGCAGTAAGCAATCGCGTGAATGCTCTCTAGAAAACAATTCCTATGATTTAGAATGATGATGATTTAGATCCTAAATTGTTAAGTAACGGTTTTCGAAAATTCGATATATTATTAAAATTATAATTAAGTTCATCAAAAATCGCTAATTGAGAGCTTTTAAAAATTGAAATATCGGAAAACGGCTCGTTACAATTTAGGTAATAGATGTTTACATGCTCAAAAAAAATTTTTCAGCCAAGTCGGTTCACGAAATATACGTACCACCAGCTGAAAAAATATGGGTTTGCGTCTGATGTTTCGTACACAGTGCATTTTCATTGAGGCGACCCCATAGTTTTTGCTGTAATTTTTCAATGAGAGCAAATACCGAAAAATCAATCCTTTTAGCACAACATTTCTGAACGTATTACTTACTTACTTAATTGGCCTAACGTCTTATGACAAGGCCTGCGCAGTATAATTTCTCCATCTGTTTCGGTCCATGGCAACTGATCTCCAGTTCCGCGGGCACCCAGTGCTCGCCAGATCTCGCTCCACCTGGTCTTGCCACCTCGCTCGCTGTGCCCCTCTTCGTCTTGTTCCTACCGGATTTGATGCGAAAACCATTTTTGCAGGATAGTTGTCCGGCATTCTAGCAACATGTCCTGCCCAACGTATCCGTCCAGCTTTAACCACTTTCTGAATACTTGGTTCGCCGTAGAGACGCGCGAGCTCGTGGTTCATTCTTCGCCTCCATACACCGTTCTCTTGCACTCCGCCAAAGATGGTTCTTAGCACCCGCCGTTCGAAAACTCCGAGTGCTCGTAGGTCCTCTTCTAGCAATGTCCACGTTTCGTGCCCGTAGAGGACAACCGGTCTAATTAGCGTTTTGTACAGTGTGCACTTTGTACGGGGGCTCAGATTGTTCGACCGCAAGTGTTTGTGGAGTCCGTAGTAGGCCCGACTTCCGCTGATAATACGTCTTTTAATCTCACGGCTGGTATTGTTGTCCTCTGTTGCCAGCGAGCCAAGGTATACGAACTCGTCGACTACCTCGAACTCATCCCCGTCGATTACCACGGTGCTGCCCAAGCGAGCCCTGTCGCGCTCGGTCCCGCCCGCCAGCATATACTTCGTTTTAGACGTATTTATCTGCAATCCAATCTTCTCTGCTTCGCGTTTCAGTCTGGTGTACTGATCTTCCACCGCCTCAAATGTTCTGCCGACAGCATCCACGTCGTCAGCAAAGCAGATAAATTGACTGGATTTGTTGAAAATCGTGCCCCGCATTTCGATCGCCGCTCGCCTTATAACACCTTCAAGCGCAATGTTGAATAGCAGGCAGGAAAGACCATCTCCTTGTCGAAGTCCCCTGCGAGATTCGAATGGGTCCGACAATCCACCCGAGATTCTCACACAGCACTGGATCCCATCCATCGTAGCCATGATAAGTCTGGTAAGCTTACCCGGAAAGCCGTTTTCGTCCAAAATTTTCCATAGCTCTTGTCGGTTTACGCTATCATATGCGGCTTTGAAATCGATGAACAGGTGGTGCGTGGGGACTCGGAATTCGCGGCACTTCTGGAGGATCTGCCGCAGGGTGAAGATTTGGTCTGTTGTAGACCGACCCTCCATGAAGCCGGCCTGGTAACTTCCCACAAATCTATTGGCTATTGGCGATAGTCGATGAAAGAGGACTTGGGACAGCACTTTGTAGGCGGCATTCAGGATAGTGATGGCTCGGTAGTTCTCACAATCCAGCTTATCACCTTTCTTGTAGATAGGGCAGATAACCCCGTCTTTCCACTCCTCCGGTAGTCGTTCCGTATCCCAAATCTTGACAATCAATTGATGCAGACAGCCGGCCAACTTGTCCGGGCCCATTTTAATAAGTTCCGCTCCAATGCCATCCTTTCCCGCTGCTTTGTTGTTCTTCAGCCGCTGGATGGCTTCTTTAACTTCCCTTATCGATGGGGGTGGCACATCTTCGTCGCTTGCTGCACCAATGTGGTCACTTCCTCCGCTATCATGGTCTTCCGCCTGCACGCCATTCAGGTGTTCATCGTAGTGCTGCTTCCACCTTTCGATCACCGCACGGTCATCAGTCAAGATACCTCCATCTTTATCTCTGCACATTTCGGCCCGCGGCACGAAGCCTTTGCGAGATCCGTTGAGTTTCTGATAGAACTTCCGTGTGTCGTGAAAGCGGTACAGCTGTTCGAGTTCTTCGCACTCCTTCTCCTCTTGGTGGCGCTTCTTTTCCTTGAAGAGTCGGGTTTGCTGCCTCCGCTTCTGTTTGTATCGCTCCACATTCTGACGGGTGGCTCTACGCAGCATTTGTACCCGCGCTGCGTTCTTCTCATTCAATATCTGCTGGCATTCCTCGTCAAACCATTCGTTACGTCGATTCGGTGCCACACTGCCTAGGACGTTCTCCGCTACGCTGTTAATGGCTGTTTTCACGGCATTCCAACAGTCTTCAAGAGGGGCTTCATCCAGCTCTCCCTCTTCCGGCAGCGCGGTTTCGAGAGATAACGCGTAGTTTTCGGCGACCTCTGGTTGCTTCAGTCGCGCTAGATTATACCGTGGCGGGCGGCGGTATCGTATGTTGTTCACAACCGATAGTTTTTGACGTATCCTTACCATCACTAGGTAGTGGTCCGAATCAATGTTAGCGCCCGGATAGGTTCTGACGTCGATAATGTCTGAAAAGTGCCGACCATCTATCAGAACGTGGTCGATTTGTGATTCTGTTTGGTTGGGTGATCTCCAGGTGTACCGATGGTAGAGGTTATGCTGGAAGAAGGTACTACGTATGGCCATGTTCTTGGAGGCGGCGAAGTCGACAAGTCTTAGGCCGTTTTCGTTCGTTTGCGGGTGAGCGCTGAACCGTCCAATCACCGGTTTGAATTCCTCCTCCTGACCAACCTGAGCATTACAGTCCCCGATGATAATTTTGACATCATGTCTTGGGCAGCGGTCGTATTCACGCTCCAACTGCGCGTAGAATTCGTCTTTGTCATCATCGGTACTTCCGAGGTGAGGGCTGTGCACGTTAATTATGCTTATATTGAAGAATCGGCCCTTGATTCTTAATCTGCACATTCGGGGGTTGATCGGCCACCACCCGATCACCCGCTTCTGCATCTCGCCCATCACTATAAAAGCTGTGCCCAGCTCGTGTGTATTGCCGCAGCTCTGGTAGATGGTATGACCATCTCTATACGTACGTACCATCGTTCCTTTCCAGCATACCTCCTGCAGCGCTACGATGTCGAACTTGCGGCTCTTCACTTCTTTAGAAAGCACGTGGGTACTTCCGAGGAAATTTAGAGACCGACAGTTCCATGTTCCTAATTTCCAATCGTTAGTCCGTTTTCGTCGCCTGGGTCTTTGCCGATTGTTCCGATTAGAGTTATTATTATTACTTACGGAGTCCATTGCTTTGGTTTTTTTAGTGGTTCAGGCTTGCAAAGCCCGCAACCAACCCCACAGTATCGCCGGAGGGCCAACGTAGCTCGAAGGAGCCCTCCCCCCCGGTCAGCATACGACCTTGGTTTCCACCGGGGTTGGTTACCCGATCTCCACCCGAGGTTGCTCGTATCCCGGCTGGTACCACGAGGAGGTTGGGGTAGGAGTTGCTAGGTAAGAGGCTATGAACCACTGTGGGGTCTATTTTATGCCCAGTGCACAAGGCACCGATGGTACGCATTACCAAGCCATTTACCAGCCTTCTGAACGTATAAGCCTCCCGAAAATCCAAATCGAGTTTTACAACATTAAAGTGTAATATTTCCCTCAAATTTCAATTCTGCTCAAAAACTTAAACAATTTTTTATTGCTTTCGCTTGCTATTGCTTTCTGAACAAAGTCAACTTGCAACTTGTGGTATATGGAGTTTGAAAATATTAACAGTATGGATTGAAACTAATTATTATGTGAAAATTTTAAATCACACTGTTTTGGGTGGATTTTAAAAGACAGTGATTAGAAAAAGGATAAAATTTCATTTATTTAAGTTGAATGACATTAAGAACATTAATACTTATCAAAGTAATACAAGTGTTCGATGTCCGAGATTGAAATATTCGAGCTTTGAATGTCGACCATGAAAGTGTTCGAAGTTTGAATCAAAACCGAGCTGCAGCTTTTTAGTGGTTTTCAATGTAATGGGTGGCAACTAACATTTTGGAATTTTTTTGCGGCCCTTATGCTCAACAACAAATGAGCTCAGAGAGAAATGAGAGTATGTATGTGTTAGCTCTCTCTCTCTCCTCTTTTTGTTAACATTTTTTGTTTTGTTTATGCTTGCCCAGTTTTGCTAAAAATGGCGTCGAAACAAGAAGCATTCCGGAAGCGCGTTATACACTTCAACGAACCCCAACAGAAATCTCGGCAAAAAGTATACGGTACAACATTCGAAAATCAAATATGTTGCGCCTTCGACTGTTTACCATATTCTACGATGCCCAATTCGCAAGCAAGCTAGTGGAAGACCAACCAAAATTATGGACGCAGAAGCACATCGTTCTCTTTCTCGTTTCTTCAGCAACAAGCCCTCTGGTTTGGCTATCAATTAAGACGCACCAGACGAATGTTTGGAGAAAATTTTGATCCCGTTTCTACAAAAACATCATGCAGATGGACAATACGTGTTTTGGTCGGATAGAGCATCATCGCATTACGCCAAAAAAAAACACAATCGTTCATGAATACCCAGTTCGATCCCATTTTTACCCAAGAACCACGACCCGAAAAATCTGTCTCAGTGCGCCCAATCGAAGATTTCTTCGAAGATTTTCAGTTCCTTGGTGTACAAAAATAACTGGAGAGCAACGAATTGCAAACAGTTGATTGGTAAAATCAAGAGATGCATTCGAAAAGTTGACATGAAGGCCGTACAACACTCCTGTTTCGACGTCAAACGAAAGCTTCGCCGAACAGCCGATTACGGATTGTTTTCAAATGTACACTAATTTTTTTAAACAATGGATAATGTATCTTTAATTTCGGTAAATCAGATCTTCTTCATGTATCTGTCTTTTTTTTTAACGGCGTGAGAAAAAAATTCCAAAATTTTAGTTGCCACCCGTTAAATTAACATTTTATCCTCGTTTTTGAAATTTTCCCATGAAAATTAATAAATTGTCATAATATTAAACCATTAGTGGGTGTAGAATAAAGATGTTTTCGAACATTTTTCTTTGAAGAAAGTTTCAGCATAGCTACGGTAGAAGATTACGATTTTCGATAAAGTTGGTTATCTAGTCAAAACAGAACCAATGATATACAAAAGATTCAAGTTATTTTCTGAATATTGCGAAACCGTGGTGACATAAAACACTGATATTCGCTACAAAGTGGTTTATGTAGTTAAAACACGTTAGATAACGCATACTTGACCTCTTCACCATTGCGTTGTCAATTCCAGCCAATCAACAGTTAGATAGAAAATTAGTTGCTTGACAGAAGCAATTGATACGTATTGCTTCCACTGTTATCTAAAG
Source organism: Sabethes cyaneus (assembly GCF_943734655.1). Taxonomy (NCBI): domain Eukaryota; kingdom Metazoa; phylum Arthropoda; class Insecta; order Diptera; family Culicidae; genus Sabethes; species Sabethes cyaneus. Next base: position 49,405,142 of record NC_071354.1, read on the forward strand.
ACGAGAAGAGAAGCATAGAGAGACTGATCAACAGCCTTTTGACGAAACAATTTCGTTCAGGTTTGCCAAACCCTTTATATCGTCTAGCCAGATTCCTGGAAGCCCACGCCGCGTTCCCATCACATTGTTCAAAAATATTTTATAGAGTGTTTGACTTCCTATTCCTCCCAGGGTTGCCAATAGCACGAATAAGTGTCTGGAAAAAAATCTGACGATCAATTTGGCCGATGGGAAGGACTTTTTCGGGAAACGTGTTGCCAGTTTTGCTCAACGCAGATACAAAATATTACAGATAGTATATTCCTGGACTGTTGAATAAATTTGCTTAATATCTATGAAAAGAGAATTATAGGGTAAATACACCAGTTATGGTTCTAGTTAATACGATATGTCACTTTTTAAGCTATTTCAATATGAGAAAATGCTGATATTTGTCCTACTTAGCACATCTATAACAGAATTTGGACGATTTTTATTCATTGTATGATGAAAAACTCTTGATCTGGACGTAATTTATTGCTTAAATGCGATCCGAAAACTTCATTCTAACGTACCACTTATGGCTATAGTGTTCTTTAATTCGCCATAAAATGTACCAGTCAGGAATGGCACAATCACTTTGACTCAATTCACATTCAATTGACAGTACCGTCTCAATCATGCAGAATTTGAAAAAGTTATATATGGGACGATTGAAGAACTAGTTATTATCTACAACTTTTCTGAATAAAGTATTGCTGTATCTTTTGTATTTACGGTGCTACAATGCTAGTACCTCTTTAGTGACTAAGTGAACGTTCATTGAGTCATTAGCGAGGTACTAGCATTATAACGCCGTAACTACACAAGATACAGCAAAACTTTATTCAGCAAAATTGTAGCTTATAACTACTACAAATGTCCCATATGAAACTTTGTCAAATTTTGCTTGGCTGAGACGGTACTGACAAATGAATGTGAATTAAGTCAAAGTGATCGTGCCATCCCATGGTACCAGTTATGGTTGAATTATAAATTAGTGAAAAAATAAATTCTTCCCCATAAAGTAAAGAATTAGTCCCTGAAGATGTGTAAAAAGGTCAATAAACCTGGTTAAACCAACCTGAGATATAGAGACTAGAGTGTCCCAAAATAGCACTATGTCAGAAAACCCTGGAGCTCACCCCTCAAATGATAGCCTAGGGTGTCACAACAAAGCTTTTGTATGGCGTCAACAATGGTTCACGCGATTTAGGGGTCGCACATTTGAGTTTTATGAAAAAATGGCATTTTTTGGGACCAAATTCAAAAAAAATATTTTTAGAAATGTTAAAGTAGACGAAACAAGGTACCGTGAGCGCACACAATTGCGATCGGTTCCTAATTTCGATCACTCAACCTAAATAGTCAATTTTTCGAAAATTGAGCCAAAATCTGTAGTAAATGATCATGCTCAGTTATTGTGTTATGTTTTTATGTGTCAGTTCTTGAAAAATGACCGCCTTTGGGGCACCATGCACTTCACAATAAATTAAATTCGACAGGCAGTAGCAAAAAATGTCAGCGAAATGTATTTTCTTAGCCAAAGTGCTAAGCGAGCGATCAAATTTGCTAAGATCATAGAACAGTGATGTTAAAAACTCGAAATCTCAAAACTTATCAAAAATCAAAATCAACTGTGAATCATGCCAACTTGATCCTACGCAGAAAAAACCCACACGTGAGTTTTTCTGTTTTCATAGCAAGAAGCACAAAACTCACATATATTTCTTCCCGCTTGATCATATTCTGCTTTGCTTCAACTGCTACTCGTAGCTTTACACCTATACATACAAATTCGTTGTTGAACAGCATTCTCTCGTGCGATACGTAACTCTGACTGAGCGTAAGAGAATGAATCTCTAAATAAATCGTATAGTTAAACTAAAACACACATTTAAACTACATGTTTATCTAATTCTGATTAGGCTTTTTACTTTCTAGTTAAGAAAATGTCGGTTCCCGCGAAGGCAAAACGTAAATTCTGACAATTTGTTTGCCATCTTAATTCATGAATGTGTGCTAGCTTTTTTCGCAGCTGATGTTTTCTCTGGCAGTTAATTCTTTTTCGCTCTCTGGTTCGGTTGTATGAAATACCAGCTGTGGAGGAAGTAAGCAAAATGCTCACAGCTGAATTTGGTTCACATCGCATAGCAACAGAGACATCGCATATAATAGCGAGAGAAATTCATATGTGAGTTCGGCGCTTCTGATCAAGGTTGAAATTTGTTGTGCTTGAAATCTCATTGAATTTTTTGCTGCTATGAATTTTTCAACATTGGCGTGGAAACATATTACCTTCTTCGGTATGCTATGATAACATGTAGATACAAGCATATATAACCGTTCTATATCAAATTGTGCTGAAAATCTGCTAAATTTGCGGAATTTATTCCATTAAAGTGATTGATCGAAATTATGAACATAACATTTTTTTTCTGCTTTTAATTCCGATCACTATATCAAAGTTATAAACTCGCAAAATGCGTGCTAACGAAGTTGCTATTTGGATTTTAGGATTATTCGCAACATGATAACATGGTAGGATTATTGAAATCTTTTGACATAGAACTACGTCTTACTTTAGAATGTCGACACAAAATTTGGAGTCAAGTCAGCTCTCCCAATTTAAAATGGATTTTGATTATAAACGATGCAGCAATTGCATGGCTTTCTTGATAAGATTATTTGCCAATCACTAAATAGTGAAAATTAACGAAAGATTTCAAGCTAAAATTGTGCATGCATTTTCCGCATGATAACCTTGCTTCCCAGGCACGGACGACCAAGCTTGTGGCTGCTGCTGCTTCAAGACAAAGAAGCAAAATAAACTTGCGTGTCTTTTGCTTACTACAAAGCACAGTATAGCCTAGGTGCTATACATTCCGATTTAGAATTTTGACCATCTGTTTTTATACGACAGACTTCGCAACCAGCTGTAAGAGTACGAGACAATTGTAGGACTAGTGCTACAAATCCTTTGACTCTTTCAATCAAGATTCGAACATGTGACGTCAAGCTTCCCGATCAGATGATTCTAACAAAAATCTTACAGAATTGTTGCTCAAGTTGATATTTCTATCAAACTTTGTTATAAAAGTGTTAGAAAAACTTAGGACACACACAATTTTCTACGTTCTTTTACTTATAAACCGCTTTGTTAAAATTTGGTTATACAGCAAGACAGAATACTGATTTTTGTTACCCATGTTGATATGAACTAGATTAAATGATATCATAATTTGATATATTTGTGATATGCCTGGAGCGAATTTCGTTGCAATTTTGGTTATTTTAACTACTAACTACTACTACAAGTTTATAACAAAACGCAAAGGAGATTTTGTTATAAAATACTTGTTATTTAGAACTGATCCTGTTATAAATTTGATATTTTCATTTGATCGGGTTATTAGACCAGTGCCGTACCTCGAAGCCAACTGAGAGGCTGTTATTAATGCCTGTTCTTTTGATATAACATATTATTTTGAGGACTTTAGTTTTCTCCTAGAACTTTGTTAATAGCCTGGATGCTTGAGGCAGATTTCTATACTGAAATACTCCGATTTTGGCACTGGTAAAAATATTCGTTTTTGATATCACAAAATAGCTCACCCATTAAAAATACGGTACAATTTATAAAGCAAGATTATTATTATTATACTGTTTGTTTTTTCTTACTTTACTCTATGGTATAAAAAGTTTTATTTAGAATTCGGGGTTTCTTCGTAGTTAGGCCTAACGTCGAAAGTGGCCCAATTTTATTGTAATTGCAACAGTTAAACGAAGTTAAAAGAAGGGGAAAGTTTCATAGTCCGCTTGTCGAGCTCTCGAGTACACATATTTTATGAATATGATTCTAATGATAATAATGATCATTAACGCAAGCAGAAGATGGCTGGTAGTGGGATTTACGTCAGATTATATAAACGTAATGCATTTCAGATCCATTTGGTACAAATTGACAATAGTTTTATACTTTAAGGTGAATGTCGTCAGAGTCCAGTTGCAGTTCTTACTGATTTCAGTACTTTCACGACGAGAACAGAGTTGCTTGTAGTAGGTAATAATCTGTTATGAACAATTATGAAACGTAGAATCGCTGCTGTTGAACGAGATCCGACAGTTTTTTTTTACTATTTGATGGGGCTTTCAACCGTTGGTTGGTTCGCCCCGACAGTAATTCTATCACATAAAATACTGTTTACGGTAAATTTTATTATCATTGAATTTTAAAAGTATATTTTCGACACTTTGCGACCGTTGATTTAATAGCAAAAATTGTTGGTCAATTTCATGCTCAAACGTAAATATGGCATCACTCCACATATACACCCGTTTCCTTGGTAACGTACATCAACGACGGCCACGGATTCGGAATTGCAATCGAAACGAAGTAAAGTTTTTCATGTCAATTCAAGTGAACAGTTTGGGCAAAATCATTATAATATCGTACCAATTAACTGTTCGATTGGTAAATTAAAGTTTTCTGTGTCTCAAGTTAAGTTTCGCGAGTGATGTGACGAATGGAACGGCCGAAAAAAAAAAATTAATGAAAAATCGACGGCGAAAAAGTGAAAATATAGTGAATAATATTAATTGGACAGAAATCTCAGTATTTAGTGTAATTTATGCCCCAAAAAGTAATAGAACCTATGGTATGCAATGTTTAGTGCTTCGAGTTGCAAGATCTTATTACGGCTTGCAGTTTAATTGAACTAATTTTATTTTTTTGTGATGGTTTCCCGAGTCAATAGGATGTTGGTACACCGAAGAAGGGAAGGGAAGGGTGATATTCGGTGCCATACTGACTGCCATAAATGGACTCTGACGACTTTGTTGTTAAATATTTAGAGACTATTTCCTATAACTTTATTCAACTCTGATACAAACAATGCAATAAAAATGAGTGAAAAGATAAACAAAAAAAAATTAAAATATTCAGTTTGAAGTTAAAAGTTAAAGTAACTTCGGTTAAAAATGCAATACTGCTCCAAGCAAAAGCTTGTTTCGTCAATATTATAAATTACCTCGGAAGGGATATTGCGGGCAGGGGCGGACTGACCCACCGGGCAACCGGGCATATGCCCGGTGGGCCCCCAGTAAAAATTTCGTCGTTACGCAAAATGAGATTTTCCAAAATATGCCAGTTAAACTCTTTCTACGACTCACTAATGTTCAATTGCTGGGGCGCATGATTTATGAAATCATCCGATTTGATGATTGCAATTTCAGTTTCAAATGGTTCTGTTGGGGCCCCGAACTTTGACCAAAATTTCTATTTCAATTAAACTCTTTTTACGACTCACGATTGTTCAATTGCTGGGTCTCCAGGATTCATAAAATCATTCGTTTCGATGATTGAAAATTCAAATGTAGTTTCTCATATATAAATTCAATTCTTTTGCAGTTTTAATTTGGACTTGTGATCCTGAACTCCGAAAAAGACTTGTAAGAGTCTGCAAATTTTGAGCCAAAGTTTCTAAGTTCATGATAAACTCATGTCATATAGCTTGAATGCCTACAAATTGAATGGTAAAATTTTGTTATTTTTTTATTTCTTCTAAGTGCAGCCCAAATAACACGAATAGAAGATCTCAATCTGCAATCAGGCATACCAACATTTCTTTTAATTATTTAATAGTTTTCTAAATGTAAGTGTTTGTAAACTTCAAATCAAATTCACCCAAGCGAAATGACACCAAAAAACTAAGCAATTCCTTAAAATTATGAAAGTAAAAATTCTACTTCAGGCGAAGTCGTCCTATTGTTTATAAATATTAACTTTTTGGGCCCCAAGCTTTATAGAATATTATATGAGCAGATTGAATACTTGCAAATTTAGGTAAAATTACTATTTCAGTCGAACTCTTTCTACTGCTTATAAATATTGAATTGTTGGGACCACCGAGAGGATTAGTGTTCTCTATAGCGTCAGTTTTATGCGATTTTGCAAGCTACAGGACTTCAGCTACAAAACGTAATACGTAGAAATCCCAATTCGCAGCTGCAATTAGTCGTTCTATTTTGCGACTTACATCGTTGTCACATATCACGAGCATACCAAAATATATGAATTCATCTGCTACTTCTTATCGTTCCCCATTCAGTTCCTCTTCGGCACCAACACCGTTTGGACTTCCACGTTCCCTGCTAGCCATGTACTTCATTTTGGTTGTGTTAATGGTAAGTCTCGATTTCCCGATGGCCTAAAGGTTTCTTTCCCTGCTCTACTGCTAATTTCGGTGATATCGACGTCATCCGCAAAATCAAGAAGCATGTGAGGTCTCATCCGCTATTCTGACTCATAAGTTTTACTCATCCAACGTCACACGAATCAACGTAACTAGTTCTGTAGGAAAACCCTGCCCTAGCGTTAACTGCCACAGCTCATTTCGTTTGACTGAATCGTATGCCGCTTTAAAATCCACCAAAAAATGACGAGTCTGCTAGTTGTACTCCCGAAACTTGTCAGTTACTAGACGCAGGGTAAAAAACTGATCCATCGTGGAGCGACTTTTATGAAAACCAGCTTGGTACTCGCCGACGAAAAACTCCGCTAATGGTCTCAGTCTACAACACAGGATAGGAAGAGCACCATATAGGCAGAACTGATCAATGAAATTCATCAATAGTTTTTACTCTCGAGTCGATGTCCGTTATGGGTAATGAGACCAATCAACCACTCCTCCGATATTTATTTTCCACCCATATCCTGACAATGATGCGGCCAATTGTTTCGTACAGCTGCTCGCTACCCGCTTTTAGAAGTTCAGCCAGGATACCATCCTTTTCAGCAACCTTACCGTATTTCAGCTCACTGATTGCCTTCATAACCTCCTCCTGTGCTGGTGACTCCACAGCTTGGCCGTCGCTCACAATTCGTGTTTACTTGTCTGTTCAACAGCGTCTGGAAATACTCTTCCACCTGGCTGCTACCGTCATTTTGTCAGTAAGCAGGTTGCCAGCACTATCATTGCACATCACAGGCATGGCAAAATTCCTGCACCTGACTGTTTTGTAGAAACTCCGAGTGTCGTTGCTGGCGAACCTCTCCTATGGACCGGCGAACACGTGCGCTTTGTACTGGCGTTTTTTAGACGGTGGGTTCTTTTTCCGCAGCTCTACCAGGACGAACCCAAAAGATTCGCACAGAATCTCTGAGGTTCCACGCATTGGAATCGTGTGAAGGAATTCTGTAGAGGATTCGCACAGAATTCCTTGCTTATAGAAGCAGGATTCTTATAAGAGAATCCAAAAGTTGAATCCCAGGGATAACTACAACTCAGTACGTGAATCGCCTGCACTATGAAATAAGAATCCTCTGGATTCTAAAAGCAGGAATCCTGGTCTCTCGATTCTTTTCTCTGTTCGGACGTGTAGGTGCAGTAAGCTACTCATATATATTGAACTCATTTATAAAATCTACTTATTTAATACTTGCAATTTTGTATGTAATTAGCACTATAACTTAAAACCTGCAGGAATATAAATGGGTGATAGATGAGGAAAACGCCGCATTGGCTACAAAGATACGCAGTGGCACTCATCAGAATGTGGCAAGTGCCCTTCCGAGTTCGCTGAAGGACGGTCAGTAAAGAATCAAATATTCAAGCTGCGGCAGATCCTCCAAAAAGTCCATGAATACAGAATTCAACGCACAATTATTTCATCGATTTCAAAGTTGCGTATGATACCATCGACCGTAAAATCATGACCATTCTAACCTCGCAGGGGACTGAGTCCCTCATGTGGGCTGTTCAACATGCCGCTACAGCATGTTATGAACGGAGCAATCAGACACAATCTTCAGCAAATCTTGCTAGTTCGTCTGCTTTGCCAATAAAATGAATATCGATCGATTGCCAAAAAAATGGATAAAACGGATATTCTATCGAGAACAACATCTGTGGTGGTGTCTGAACAAACTAAAACTCAAAGTAGCGAAGATTGGGTTGAAGAAAAATGCGTCCAAACTAAAGTACCGTGAACTAATATGATGCACTCGCTAAAAGATGGTGGCTCGGTCCTAATGACGAGTGAGTTTCTTTTGTTTCGATCGTGTATCGAGCCACTATGCTGCCCGTTCTCTCCGTACTCGACGCTCGACAATGACTAAGTCGAGTCAAGTTGCACGACATGATTTATTTTGTAAGTAAGAACCCACAATTATTCAATGTACTGTCCTTGTAACGATGTTGTTTCTTGAGTAGATGCCGTTTTTTGTGTTAATTGACTGTTATGAGAATATTGCAGACTGGGGTCCCTAATCTCAAAGGCCCGGTGGGCCCTTTGGCTCGCAGTCCGCCCCTGGTTACGGGCAACGTTTCGGAGCTAATCGAAATAGTGTGAGATCAAAAATGGCTCGGCAGCTCGTTTCCTGGCAACTTCAACGGATTGTGGCTTTGTCAGAGATAAACCGTGCCGGCGCTTGAAATTCCTAAAATAATCATCTTCTGGGCGGCCATTTTTAAACACCTTCTCAATGGAGTTTCTCTTCAAGTAGCTCTAAGTAGTAGGAATGTCTCCTTCGAGTATGTGAAAATGGTTTTCCGGAAGTACTTTCGGACCATGATGAATTCTAAAATACTCAATTTGAAATAGGAAGTTAGTCACTGTTGCTATTTCAACTTGCCCCTCTGTATGCATTTCTATTTATCACATGAGGTTAAAATATGAAGGCTAAGCTGAAATGCCCACAATACAAAACGGGAAAAGGATTCTGCATAGACTCTTTTTAACATTGTTACACTTAATGAAAACCAAATAATTACCTAACGTGCAATTATGAGATAAAAATTGCCAAACACACTGTTAATGAGCGAATTTAGACAACCCGAAAAAAAATGTTTGTTTTAAATTTCCGAATAGCAAAACGTAAACAAAAGGACGGAGTGCATTTAGTCTCTTCGATCTTCCATTTATGACAGTCAGAAGGTACATTTCGGGAACCTGTTCAGTGAAAAAAAATCTGGCAGCTATCCATCATTTCCGGAGAACATTGTCGCTTCCATTTCAACTTACCCCGCATTTCAGCTTGCCCCGGTGTACTTTAAATGAATAATATTCATTTGTATATAGCGAATTCGTGGGTTTTGTAACTCAAGGAAAGTGAAGTTCATGAACTTTATGAAAATCTGTAGTTTTGAGAACTTGGTCCGTAGGTCCGTAGAAAATTCATAAGTCCGGTTAAATCCGCGGATCTGGCAACACTGCATACAGCTATATTTAAGACGATCTTGGATTTCAAGGAAAGTCGAGGTCATTCATAATTCGAGGTGTTCCATAATTCTGTTTCTATTTTGCGAAAGTCATTTTGTGTAGAACTTTTTATTTTAGTTTCTAAGTATGTTTATATCGAATTCATTGTGTAAATATTTTTAGTGTGAAATATGCCATTAGTATTTATTATTTTACAAACCATTTATTCGGAAATTATTTCAATTGCTAACAAAAGTATCCTCATTAGGAAAGTCTTCCAATTAGACGAATCTCTTCCCCATGCTACCACCAGACCAGTGAGTGAAATGATCTCAAAGTACCAGATGTAAACAGCAAATAAAGTGAAAAGTACCCATAAACGTATATGACCCATTTCTTGCGAAACAACACCGAAAACAGAGCGCCGCCGCCGCCGCGTGGAGTGGCAAAATAAAAAACCCGGACAGCTTCTGTTGTTGGCCCCTGCCGAACGAAGCAGCAGCAGCAGCGTAATGGTAATTTTAATTAGAGCAGTCCTAAAATTTAATCAACGGTTCCGTCTGATATGCTTCCGCCAGCCCGTCAAACCACGCCGCCGCCGCCGAGCCCCCGGGTCGGGTCACCCATTAAAAAGAGACCATAAGCTTTATTAGCACGCACCGTTTCGCACGCAATCCGTCCGCCGTTGCTGGCTGGATCCGATACTGTCTTCCCTGCGTCTATACGACCTTGATTTCGTCCGATTTCAACATGGCGGGATGGCGGAAGCTAAGCTTTGAAATTAATTTCGAGCCGAAGTTTCTTCGTCTGCAACAGCAGAAACTTTTTTACGCAAATGCTAAAGTAACCATTAAATTTACATCCGACTTGATTCACAAAGTAGCGATAAATATTCCAACATTTCATAGTTAACACAGTTAACTAGTTGGAATGTCACAGAAACTTTATACAACTAGCAAAAATAAAACGGATTTAAATTCCGTACAATTAACTGCTCATACAATAGGTAGCAGAAGCAGGACGAACCCAAATCAGAACATTCTGGTCCCGTTTGGAATTTTTCACGCTACATAAATTGCTTGGCGGATGAGTTTGAGCATTCCATTTTTTATTTGCCCAATCTTTTCCCCGTTTATGCTTCTTCGGTCCTAGCTTCAGAGACGTTCAAGCCTCGTCAGAAGAAGCTCCACTTTGTTCCATGAATTATTTACAAAGTATTATTGTCTGTATTATTAAGTGCGCGGCATTTTTCTTCCGTCCGGATTTGCTCTGGCGACCCAAACTATCCTTGCGCCACCCCACCATTACCGGAAGGCCAGAGTGAAAATGGAAGGGACAAACTGTCGCTTTATTTTACGGACTCGTGTCATGTTTATTCTGCCGGGCTGCCAGTGTGCTGTGCCACCCACCCTCTGTAATCTACCAGTTTGTCCTAGTCAAATCCTTTCTCCTTTCCGGCTTATTGCCGGCGTGGCTTTCTTTTTCATCATCGGAGCGTACTCTTTTTGAAGGTTATTACCAGACTTGGAAGAAGTTTATGACGGCTGTTTGGAATTTGTGTCCGAAAGCCTGGTGGGACTCGGAGCTTGGAGCTCGGAGCACAAACACGACATCATCGAGCAGGATGAAGATGGCTGGCGTTCGTCTAAGCCGAAGAGCAATGTGCTGTGGTGGATTATGGACGATCCGGTGGAAACGGTCGGTCATTGATTGATATTGGATGGGAGTTGGCATTTTTTGCCGACCGCCCGGCTCTCGGGCGCATGTTTTCTTTTTTTTTTTTGTTTTTGTGCCTAGCAATCAATGGCTGACTGCCGGGTTGCAAAAGGAGGGGTAAGAAAGATGGTTTCTGTGCGCCCTCGGAAAAGTTCGGGATTATTTTAGAAAGAAAATAACCATCATCTAGCGGAGATAGAGAGAGAGAGTAAGGGAAAACAAAAACGGCGAAAGAACTGATCTGCTGTCGGAACGGAACTGGGGACGTCTGTCAGGCTCAATTTTGGTGGCAATCGGTCATGCATGCTGAATGAAATATGATACGAGAGGATGATAGAAAATAGACCTTTGGATGTAATTTTCTTGGATAGTTTAGGAACATGGTTAACTTTAACGACATTTCAATTGTGCTTGCTTTTAAAATAAAATGTAGGTACGTGCAAGCTGAGATTTATATTCAAGTATTTTTACCTTGCAATAGCTAAACATAAAAAAATTGAAGGTGAAAGCAGTCACTTGAAATTATATGGCAGATGAAAAGGAATGCTACAAAGCTGTCATGAATCAAGAAAGCTAACATACAAAACACGAACGATGAGAGGTCTCGAGCTTTGAGTTTTGACGAGAGAGCAATTTAGTGAAGTGGAAAAAGTAACATATATATATTTCATCGCGCTTGATTCCCAAGTGAACAACAAAGAGCGGACAGATGTATTTTTAAAATAGTTACATACAGTTTTGGTTCAAAAATGAACAACCTACGTGTTGGGGCTTTACTTTGTTTTCATTTTATCATTTACGGTCTTCAGCACTTTTGTTCGTATGAATATCCCCCTTAATCTAAAACTGTCAAAAGTTAGTCATCGCTTACTATAATGAAAATATAAAAATTACTAAAATTAATAGACATAGTTTCTTCGGCAAAGTTGTAAATATTGTAAAAACAAGCAACTTTGGTGAAGAAATAAAATTTCTATCTTTATCGAGTGCTGAACTATAGGACATATTCTTCAAAACTTCTTTACAAATTGGTTTTTCATGCTTAGCTTCTGATAGTTTTAGGAGTATACAATATTCTAGGCAATTATCGATGCACTCAAAATACACGTTTTTTTCAGAAGACCGCAAATCTGTTGGACCTTTATTTGCTGAGCTATCGCATATTCAAGCTTTAAATTTCCATAGCTTCAGGAGCCCATGGGGTAAATTGGGGCAAGTGGATTTATAAAATCAGCACTTCATCTTAAAGCTTAAGTCGAGTACTACAACCTTGTATGGGTTTCGCTTGTTCCTGATACACGTTCATTTTTTTGTGTTAGTAGATAGATACATGGTTTCTTCGGCAAAGTTATGGAAAATATAAAGATAACAAATTTTGCTAAAAAAACGACGTTTCTATCTCTATCGAGTGCAGAGCTATAGAGCATTTTTTTTGGAAATTCATTAAAAATTAGTTTTTCATATTTAGCGTATGTTGGTTGCATTTTACAACAGTATATGGTTCTAGGCGATTATTGAAAGACTCAAAACACATGTTTTTGCAGAAGGTTATAAATACCCATGACCTTTCTTTACCAAGTTATCGCTTATTTAAAAATTTTTTTCTTAACTTCACGAGCCAAAAGCGATAACTTTGTAAGGAAAGGTCCTAGAGATTTGCAATCTTCTACAAAAACGTGTATTTTGAGTATTTCAATAATCGCCTGGAACCATATATTCCTGTAAAATTCAACCAACATAAGCTAAGTATGAAAAACTTATTTTTAAAGAATTTCCAAAGAAAATGCTCTATAGCACGAACAAAAGTGCTAAAGACCATAAATGATAAAATGAAAGCAAAAGACACTAGGAAAAAAGTTCCGCTTTTCGACGTTTTGGACCACTGTGCAGCGTAACTAAGCTTTTCTGTTGATAATAAGAAAAGGCGTACCGTGCAACGCGTGCGCGTCACTTTGAAATATTTCAAAAACATGTTTTTTAGCTCCGTTTATTCAGTCATAAGAAAATTTCGGAACCATCCGGCCATCGCGATTTTTTCCTGTTAGCGCCCATTGTTTACTTTTTATGCCCACACCACTACACCGACCAAAACAGATTAAGGGGAAAAGAACGATTAAAATTTTTGAAAAAATCACAGCTTTTTTATTGCAGTAGTAGTGCAGTAGTACGGATTCAGGAATTTTGTAAAGACCGATGTAAAGACAACGAAAGTGCGATGAAAAGATGACAGAAAAAAGATAAAACGGCAGTGAGTAGACGATGAAAAGTTGACGATGATTGACGGCGAAAGACGATGATAATACGCCAGAATTTACATGAAATGATGAGAAAAGTGACAAAAAACTACATAAAGGTGACGAACAGATGACGGATACACTAAAGGAAAAACGAGGTAAAATTGACTTAAAAAGCAGTAAAAAGACAGCATTGTTGTCGTATTGACAATAAATAGAAAGATGAAAAATGGGAAAAGTGACAAAAAGACAAAACAACGACAAAAGACGGTAAAAAGGGAAGATACGAAGAAATGAACAACAAAGACTACAAAAATGGTAAAAAATTATTGAAAAAAGCGACCAAAAATGCCAAAAGCCAAGACGACAATATGATGACCAAAAGACAACGAAAAGACAATAAGGCCATTACAAATATTTTTGTCCTTCCGGTTTTCGGGGTGTCCACTGAAGGGGGAGGGGGCGAAAAAAACCAAAGTGAATTTTTTAATCGAGCAAAAAAAACATGGATTTTAAGAATTTTTATTTAAGGTTTAAACGTGAAAACCAAATCTATTCTTGCTTATAATAGGGTAGATGATCCATTAGTTGCGCTACTAAGCACAATATAACTTCATTTTGCTTGTTTATTGAGGTATATGCTTCAATTAATGCTTGTGGGATATAAATTTATCAAATACAAGGTATTTGTCACAAGGCAAGACAATTGCTTTCGTTGTACGAGAAGCTTTATAAAGAAAAAATGAATTTTCCGATTCAATTATATTGTACCAACTGTTGCGCTAATGTTTCCTTAATTAAGTTTGATGTTCCTTTAATTGTGGTATTCCATATACATTGCTACGTTGCTAAGTGAAAAAACATCGTAGCAAAACTATAGATGAGCGCCTATAGTTGTGCGCTTCAACTGCGCGTTGGATTTTGGAAAATTAGCATTTTAGCAAATAATGCTTTAATTTTAAATGGTGTAGTCCAACTACCAATACTTCTAAAAACCTGTTTTATATAATGAATGGAATTGTTTTATCTAAACTGCTACGGTGACGAAAATATGCATTAATAATGAATAGCAGCGCAACTATTGGTACTACCACAACTATTGGATCAAGTACCCTATATACGTTATTATTTTCTATGCAAAAATATACGAAAAAAGACAAAAACAAAGGAAAATTTGTTTGGACGATTTTCGGAAATTCCATTGTTCGAATTTCCATTTCTGTTTCGTGCTAGAAGCGTTAATTCAACTCGGAGACTCATTTTTCGAGTTTTCCAGAGAGCCCACAGACAATTGATTTTATAAAAGTAAAGATAAGGGTCCATGCCTAGTGGCACGGGCGCAGGACTGAAGTAGGACTACGAATGTAGAGCAATTCGTCTCTCAATGCCAAAGCCGGTGATTTTTGTACGAATTTCATATAATAGATTCCCCTGTTGCGCAGTAACGGAAGGTTTATTTGCGCTGTTGTATTTTGTACAACACCTGTGAACCGTTGACTTTATCTCGGTGTATTTCGGGAATCTAGCAATAAATAAAATTACTGTTTTTAGTAAGGTTGATCCGCAGACAAAGATCTTTCAAATGGTGGAAAAAGTTCCATAAGTTTTTCACCAAGTAGCATTAGTATTCGAGAGAATTCTGTTACGTTTTAGCATGCCTATAAATCGGAGTTGACGCGAGTAACGAAAGGTACAGGATTGTGTTCTTACATGTGAGAAATTCATAATTTCAACTCTTCAGCTAATTTAAATAGTGGACCTGAAAAGGTCCGTTTGTTAATCTCGAATTCTCAAATTTCTGACTCGTGGTGTCCATTGTCTACTCTCGTCCATGAGATAGGTTATTGGTGTGTGGATTATGCGTCGCAAGCTAGCTGCTGCTGGCTGATGTTTCGCCAACAAAGGCCGGCGACCGACTGATGACGCACACCGAGGCAAAGGCAAACAAAGTTTCAAATATAATCTTTAAAATTATGCCACGGATGTGACTCGAAAACTGGCTGTCCGATGCGTCGCAACTCGCAAGCTAGCTGCTTGCCGATGTGTTTCCAACGAAAGCCGGTGACCGAAGAAGGTAAGGAAAGGAAGTTTCACCCATAGCTCATCTCGTATATATTTCTGTCATCCGCGCTAGGGAAGCACTGACGTGGGAAGGCAAAAAAATGCAAATAATGAAATATTAAATATTCGACTCATATTTTCTCAATTATTCTCAATTTTCTCAATTGTAATGGATTTTTGGAAAAATTTCCAATCGATTGATACCAATATCTCTAGAAGCTGTTGACGGATGACTGAGTTATAAGCGTGCAAACCATAACCACTTTTCGTTACATGTTGCATTTTCGTTTTTCTAAAGTGCACCCCAATATATAAACCAAAGAAGTAGTCCTACTTCAAAAAGAAATTTAACTCATAACCTACAAATAATTTTTTTGCCCCCCGATTTTTCAAGCCAATTTCCAAGGGGGGGGGGTGACAAAAACTTTAAATATGATTTGCAATGGCCTAAATAGACGATAAAAAGACAACGAAGAGGCGGCGAAAGACGACATAATGACGACGAAAACGCGTTGAAATGAACACGAACACACGAACACGAAGAATAGTTGACGAAAAGACGATGAAAAGATACAGCAATAAGAAAAACAAAAAGTGACAAAGGGACGTTTAAAAAGTGTCAGCAAGACGACGAAACATGCTAAACAGTCGACGAAAAGATGTCGAATGTGCAACGAAAGACCAATACAGGCAGCAAAAAGACAACTGACAATAAAAAAGAGGCCGAAAAAATGGCAAAAAATATAATGAAAGGACGAAAAAATAGCGAAACGAAGACAGAAGACGAAGAAAAGACGCCAAAACAACAACGAAAAATACGACAAAAACGACATAAAACAAAAACCAAGAACAGACGCAAAAAACTACCAGCAGATGTCGAAAACATGACGAAAACCAAACAAAAATATCCCAAAAAATGATAATAAGACGAATACAAAGAAAACGCAACAAACAGATGACGAAAAGACAGCAAATGGGCAGTAAAAATGACGTAAAAACGGTAAAAAGTTGCTGTCGATGGAAACATGACGAAACGATTATGACCAATAGGCGAAAAGCTTATTGAAAAAAGATGAAAGCCGAAAAACATACGCTGAAAAAGCGATCAACTAAAAACACCATGAAAGACGATTAAATATAACAACAAATCGATGAAAAGAGACAAAGAAACGATGCTTACAACAACAAAAGAACAAAAAACACAACAGAAACTATTAAATACGACAGTGAGACGACAAAAAGTCGACGAATACGAAAAAAAACAACAAATAGATAAAAAAGGCGTCGAAAAGACAACAATAAGATAATGAACAGATATCAAAAAATGCATCAAAAAACGACAAGAAAAACCAAAACCGCGACAAAAAGAAAATTAAAATTGTTAAAAACTTCGGAAATAACATGAAAATACAATCCAACAGGAATAAACAGGACAGAAAATTATTTAAAAAAAAACGTTAAAAAGGAGACAAAATATGTAAAAAAAACAACAAATATAGGATGGACGACGGAAGAACGATGAAATGACAGTGAAAAACAACATATTAGTCGTCTTTTCTATATGCCCGAAGGGCATTGGGTTAAAAGACCACTGTCGTCTTTTGTGGCAGTTTCGGTTGGCTTGACAACAAACAGGAAGCCGAGAAAAGGTGCCAAAAATGTAATGTAAAAACAATAGAAACGGCAAAAAGATAACAAAAAAGACGACACAAACGGTAAAAAAACGTCGAAGCAAGCGATGAAATGAACGGAAATGCAAAAACGAAGGACTTATATATGATGAACAGACGAAAAAATGATAAAAAAAACGCGCACAAGAAGGATGAAAAGACAGTAAATAGACGACAACAAGACAATGACGAGGGGGCGAAAATACAAATAAAAATATGACGAAAGAGGACGAAAAAGTGTTGAGAAGTAGGCGAAAAGTCTCTGAAAATAAAAGACAAAAGATGACGAAAATACGACGGAAAGATACCGAAAAAACGCCAAAGAAGTAACAAAAAATGCCAAGAGAGTAGGCTAAAAACAGATGCAAAAAATGCGAAAAAGATATTATTAAACGACAGCGATAAGAAATGCCAAAACAGACTACGAATGAGGACAAAAAGACGCCATCAAGAGCAACCAAAAACGCAACAAAAGACAACAAAAATAATAACAAATCACTGGAACATACAAAACGACCAAGTAAAGAAGCCAGAAAGGCAGATGTTAAAAGGAACGAAGCAGTTAAATACTACCGAACTGCAGAACCGCACGAAGAAAAATGAAAGTGGAAAGGCGGAAAACATGAATGAAAGGCAAATGATGAAAAATCCATAACGAAAGTTGAGAGTAAGCGTCCTCAATTAACATGAACATCTACATGAAATGATTTAATTCAAAAAAGCGCCATTGCTCTCTTTTCGGTCACATCTGGTCATTCCACGCGAAGTGTCCGAGCCCCGTGTAACCGACCTTCACGAATTTGGACCAAATTTCGCCAGATTGTTCGTTTTTGGTCAGATAGCAAAAAGCGAAAATTTGGTGCTGATCGGACATTCCCTCGATTAACGGGAGCACCTCCATTTTTAAGGAAAATACCCTTTTTTGTCAAAACCTCTTATTTTCTTTTGCTTATATCTCTGGAAGGATTAGGTTTAGAAAAACATTATTTCCACATTTCTAAAGGAAATCACCCAAGAAACCCGAAAAAAATATTATTTTTAAGCACCAGTGCTGCCAAATATTTTAAAATTTACTTTGAAAACTAAATTTTCATTTTTCTCTCAATGAAGACAATTTGATCTCAAAAATTCTAACTTCATCGTATTTTGCTGATTTTTTTACATAAGAATCACTTATTGCCCTGAGGTATTCCTTGCCAATTCCCAGATACAGCGTTTTAAATCAAGCAATACCCCATTTTTTATGTAAAATTATAAGCGAAATAACTTTTTTTAAGCGGTGATTCTCTACGCAATGTAAAACTATTTTACCATATCGGGAAAGCATTTATACAATATATAGCAAAGTTTTTCTTAACAGCGTTGCCAGCTTTTCAGTCTTTCGTTTGATTTATAGCACTAGATGAGGAAATGTTACTTCAAAAAGGCGTAAAATACAGGTTAGTTGTTTGATCATAGCCTTGTAAACTGTTTTTCATCTCGCTAATAGACATGAGCTCTTACCTTTCTTGTTTATTGCGTTTATTGTTGCTAAGAGGCTAATATTCCCTTAATTAATGTAACTAATCATGCGGGAAACTGAACAGTAGGCAACACTGTTAAGAAAAACCTTGTTATATACTGTGTAAATGCTTTTCCGATATGCCAAAGTATTTTTACATTGCCTAGAGAATTACTGCTTTAAAAAAAAGTTATTTTGCTCTTAGTTTTACATTAAAAATGGGGAATTGCTTGCTTTAAAACGCTGTAAAATTGTCTTCATTGAGAGAAAAATGTAAATTTAGTTTTCAAATTGAGTTTAAAAATGTTTGGCAACACTGGTGCTCAAACATAAAATCTTTTTCGAATTCCTTGGATGATTTTCTTCGAAAATATGAAAATAGTGTCTTTCTAAGCTTAATATTTCCGGAGATATAAGCAAAAGAAAAAAGAGGTTTTGACAAAATCGGGTATTTTCCTTTAAAATGGAGGCGCTCCCATTAATCGTGGGAATGTTCGATACATACCAAATTTTAGATTTGTTCTTTCTGAAAACGAAGAATCTGGCTAAATTTGGTTCAAATTCGTGAAGGTCGATTACACGTTTGAACTTTTTCTCGGTCACTTGGCATGGAATGACCCATATGCAATTTCTACAAGACAAAGATGTTTGCATTTTTCTTGCAAAACTTATGAAACTGAGAGTTCTGCGACTCTGTTGTCGCAATGGTACCGAGTGTACTTTGATGAATCTTAGTAGATTCAGGTTTTTCGATATTAGGTGGATTTATTTTCAAGCCCCTACACATTAATCCTTCTTACTGAATTCTGTATTTTACCAACGTAGAAGTTTCGTGCCAGGGCAAGTTACGAGAGAGGTACGTAACGAGACCTCTGGTCTAAGAACAAATTAAAACTAGTTTCCTCACTTCCTAGCTCTATAAAGCAAGATTGGTTGAAAAGAAGTAAAAACATGAAACGAGAAAGAGTGAAATCACTTACCCTCGAGCACGGATAACAAGCAGATTGTTTACTCAATTGCGATGCTGCAGAAGAACGAAGTGCGGAATACGGAAAAACACCTGGACGAAGCCCGTCAATTTTAGCTACGATTATTGAATAATCAATAGGAATTGGCGAGAAAGAAAAAAATCTAGAAAATCTGTACTCTTTGGGTTCTTCGACTACCGTGAAAAATTTTGTGGAAAGCATTTTTCATATTATTGCTGGAATTTTGCAAAAAAATCTAGGTTTTAGAGTTATGTAGTAACTCACATAAGCAATATCCGAGGAAGTCGGAAAGAGTTTATCGGGCAAGTGTGTGATCTCAAACAATACAGATATTGTGATAGGTGTACAAGCTATGTTCGCCAATATTGTTGTTTGTAACTAAATCACCCAATTCTGGGAGTCCTTTGGCCCATCCCCATCCTTATTTGCATTGAAAAATTGCCTTATTTTTATCTTTAAGAGGAAATATCTTCGATATTCTTACCCCTATTATAGATATATTTAAGCCACAACATTTGTCTCCTATTAAAGTACTCTTGTGGACATTTTAAACTATTCAGTCATCTAGTGATGCTTTACCTGTTATGCTGAAACCATTGACCGGCATTATCGTGCTATTCAGTCAGTGTTGATTTCTTCCACAACCAAATCAGCTTCTCAGTTTCCGATTCTCAACAAGGCACACCCAGGCAATCAAAATTGAAAACACATTATTCAAACTAATTGACCGTGAAATCAAACTGCGGCGAACCATGCTTTAATCCACTGCAGTGAAGTTCGCTATAATTACGTGCTGTACCGACGCCACTTCATACTACATGCCTGCGGGTCATTTACTGCGGAAAAAGATTTACTGAGTCGAGAGTTGAAAGACTTCCCCATTCCACTCGATCGGAACTTTAACGCCCCAAACACCTTCACCAGACCGTGATTTAGATGAAGCCCCGGCCGATTGAAACCGAAGCCAAAGAACGTCGTTCGGAAGGTAGTGCTGCCCGACAACAGACGGACCGGATGGCCGGATGGCCAAGACCGCGTGAACCAAAACTTCCGCAATTAGGCCGCATTAGCTCTCTAAAACGACGCCTAATTGCGTTAATAACACCAGGCACTAAATTTTGTACCCACATACATACACACACACACACAAACACTACCAGAGACGCAATGGAAAACAGCAGAATCATCTTGACAGCCATTGTTAGATCTCTAGGAGAACCCGAGCTCGGCTGATAGTTTCAGGCATTCCAAGGAACAAAGCTGCCGCATAGATATGGTTCCCGCAATTGGCCGCACATTCTGAGCGCAAATGTTTATCCATGCTGGTCAGGTTCATGGTTTGAGGCTGTTTTTGCCTGTTTCCAAGGGATGGCTGATAATTGGAGGTCCTGGGGGAGTGGCAATGAAGACACCGGTGCCGCTCGCGCTGCTGCTGTTGCTGCTGTTCTATAGAACCGAGAAGCAAGTGCGAATGAAATAGTCACTCATAAATAATTCCTCGAGGTGCTTCTTGGAAAACTGTACGGTTCAGACTGTGCGACAGCTTCCGATAGGAAAACCAGGCCAACAACCAACATATATGTACGTGTGCATGCATGTTCAGTGGAATGAGAAGGACTCTGGCTAGGTACGGAGCGACAGTGTGTAAGTGGAGAATTGTTTCAGCTGAGATGCTTTGTTGTCTCGTGCCGCAAAGGGGACAAATAGGGATGGTTCAATGTTGACGCCACTCTTATTTGGCAGTGCCCTTTTCGGTTTATCATAAAATATTTAACACACAAATACCACCGATGGAATACCAAATAGATAAAATCTGGTCAATGTTTGCAGTCCCTTTTTTATTGAGGCCCAAACTATGGTGCGCACATATATGACCAAGCCAGCTTTTATCCTGGCTGGCTAGTGACGAAGATTATCACTGACACCATAATTGGTAGTGTAATAATAAATTAACAGCTCAGACCGTAATTTTATACTACATAAGCTACCTCGAATCCCTGGTTTATGTGGTGACTCGTCCTTGCTTCATTTCCGGTACCGCTCGACTCCCAGGAATGTGCATGCAGAGCTGCACACTGCCAGGCGGTATAAAGGACATGATCTTTGGGATTTAATGCAGGCTCCAAATCCTACATACAGTGGCTACGGTTGCTGGAGCCCAACAGACCACAGCAGAGGTGGAACATTTACCACCGATAGTAGTAGTGCGCTTACTATCCTCAGCCCACTACCACCCGTTTCCGGTTTACTGAAACGTCTATCACGAAGATTCCACCCGACCTCGGGTCTCTGCTGCCACGTCAAGTCATAATAAATTCAACAGCTCCCGTACATAGGCCCGCACACAAACACACAACCGAACCACAGCCGGAGCGGATGAGCACTTTGGATTTTCAAGATTCAAATCTGGTTTTAATTCGATTGCCTCTGGCGGTAATTGTTGATAATTGAGAATGATTTCCGAAATTGGATTACCCGGCAATTAGTAGCCACTTAATTGGATATCATATTTCATTATCCCCACTAGGATTCGGTGTCCCGCCAACCGGTGGTCCCGCGTCCCGCCACCGTTTCGCCGTTGTTACCGTGCCGGATCCGTTTTCTTCGCGTCGCTTCCCATCCCTGGTCGGGATTTTGCAATTGAGCCGCCGTAGTAATCGGTTGCCAACGACGCGCCGGTGTGCAGCCTACTTCGGTTAGGAGTTATTAACGTGCCCGATGCAATAGTTTAGTGCGGAGTTAATCGCAGTAATTGTACATCTCAATGCAAACAATGTTAACATAAAGATAAAGGCTTTTCATACTTAGCTTTTCTTAGTTGCATTTTAAAAGAATACAATGTTCTAGGCAATTATTGAAGCACTCAAAATATACGTTTTTGCAGAAGACCACGAATCTCTTGGACCTTTACTTGCTAAGTTATCGAATATTCAAGCTTTAAATTTTCATAGCTTCACGAACCCATAGGGTAAAATGGGGCAAGCGGATTTATTAAATCAGCGCTTCATCTTAAAGCTCAAGTCGAGTACTATAAACTCGTATGGGTTCCGCTTGTCCCCAATCACCCAAATGAGTGTACGGCAAGCATACGTTTTATGTGTTTCGCGTTAGCGAAAAGCTCGATACACGTTCATTTTTTTTTGTGTTCGTAGATAGATACATGGTTTCTTCGGCAAAGTTATAGAAAATATACAGGCAAACAACTTTGCTAAAGAAATGACATTTATATCTCTCTCGAGTGCAGAGATATAGAGCATTTTCCTAGGAAATTCTTTACAAATTAGTTTTTCATACTTAGCTTAAGTAGGTTGCATTTTACAAGAATATATGGTTCTAGGCGATTATTAAAGGACTAAAAATACACGTTTTTGCAGAAGGTTGCAAATCTCGTTAGTCCTTTCCTTACAAAGTTATCGCTTTTGGCTCGTGAAGTTAAGGAAAAATAAAGCTTAAATAAGCGATAACTTTGTAAGAAAAGGTTCTGGAGATTTGCAATCTTCTGCAAAAACATGTGTTTTGAGTCCTTCAATAATCGCCTAGAACCATGTACTCTTGTAAAATGCAACCAACTTAAGCTAAGTATGAAAAACTAATTTTTAAGAAATTTCCAAAGAAAACGCTTTATAACTCTGCACTCGATAGAGATAGAAATGTCATTTCTTTAGAAAAGTTGTATATTTTCCATAACTTTGCCCAAGAAACCATGTATCT
Source organism: Sabethes cyaneus (assembly GCF_943734655.1). NCBI lineage: Eukaryota > Metazoa > Arthropoda > Insecta > Diptera > Culicidae > Sabethes > Sabethes cyaneus. Next base: position 49,428,243 of record NC_071354.1, read on the forward strand.
ATCTATTAACACAATAGAATGGCCGTGTATCGAGCCTATAGCGAATGCGCAACACATAAAACGTATGCTTGCCGTACTCTTATTTGGGTGGTTGGGGACAAGCGGAATCTATTCGAATTTATAGTACTCGACTTGAGCTTCAGGATGAAGTGCTAATTTCATAAATCCGTTTGCCCCATTTTACCCCATGGGCTCGTGAAGCTATGGAAATTTAAAGCTTGAATTTGCGATAACCAAGCGAAGGTCTAAGAGATTTGCGGTCTTCTGCAAAAACTTGTATTTTGAGTGCTTCGATAATTGCCAAGAACATTGTATTCTTGTAAAATGGTCTAAGAAAAGATAAGTATGAAAAACCAGTTTTTAAAGAAGTTTTAAAGAATATGCCCTATAGTTCAACACTCGATAATGATAGAAATTTTATTTCTTCAGCAAAGTCCCTTGTTTTTACATTATTTACAACTTTGCCGAAGAAACTATGTCTATATTTCCTAATACAAAAAAGTTATTTTTTTATTTTCACTATAGTAAGCAATGACTAACTTTTGGCAGTTTTAGATTAAAGGGGATATTTATACGAACAAAAGTGCTGGAGACCATAAATGATAAAATGAAAACAAAAGACACTAGGAAAAAAGTTCCACTTTTCCCCCTTTTGGACTACTGTGCAGTGGTGCCATACATAATACTAAGCTTGTGGCTTTTTCGTCATGTAATAAAGAAATCTAACGGAAGATAACATAACGTTGGGTAAAGAATACCAGCGAATTTTGTGTTAAGCTCTCGCGTGACTACAATATTACCGTTTTTTAATAACATTGCTCGTCAAACTGCATGTACACACACAATGCGTTTGGTTATTTGTCGCTTACAGTTTCTATTCTATTCGCAAAACAATACAAATATAAAATGATGATATCTTAACCCTAGAGCGGTCGCGCTAGTGTACTGAGTACACGCGTTTTCGAAAAACGCGAAAAAATCATCGAAATTTTAATCAAATCACACCAGGTTTTGGTTGTATTCGAAGATCTACTCTTCCTCTTTCTAATGATGCCAAAATATAGAAAAAAGAAGTAAAAAAAGTGATCGAAAGATGCTTGTAAAAATGGTGTGCCCGCGCGCGTGTACTCAGTACACCAGCGCGACCACTAACGTAACTTTTTTGAAATGAAAAAAGTTACGCAAGCGGTCGCGTCGTGTACTGAGTACACGGCGGGCAATAACTCAAGTTTGTGAATAGATAGATGGTTGCGACTTTCGACAAAGTTGCTTATCTAGTTAAGACACATCCCGTGATATACAACAAAATTCGGAACTGATTCGCTAGATGGCGCTAATAATGAAGCAATTAAATTCATTTAAGAATATTTTAAAACCGTAATGAGCTAAAAGGTTACTATTTACTACAAAGTTGTTTGTAAAGCCAAGACGCATTTGGTAACGAACTCTGAAGTTTGGAACTAGTCCGCTAGATGGAGTATACGGTGAAATTTAATTCATTTGGCGATATTTCCGAACCATGACGAGATAGAAGGTTGATGTTTTCGACAAAGTTGTTTATCATGTCAATATGCTTCCGATGAAGGTAAATTAAATTCGGAATGAAGTAGTAGTAGGTAGAGATGATGAGAAAATCAAATTATTTTCGGAATATTGCGGAACCATGATGGCATAGAACACTGCTGTTCGCTACAAAGTGGTTTCTGTAGTCAAAACACGTTAGATAACGTATCGTTGTCCTTTTCATCATCGATTGCGTTGTCAATTCCAGTCAATCAACAGCTATTTTTATGGTTTCCTGAAAGAAGCAATTGATACGTATTGCTTCAACTTTTATCAAAAGACAAGATGAAGAGCACAGACTGATCAAAATGCTTTTGACGAAGCAATTTCGTCGTCTACATCGTCTATATAGAAATATAACCAGAACAAGATTCCTGGAAACCCGTGCAGCGTTTCCATCACATTCTTAAAAAAATATTTTAGAGTGTTTGAGTCCCTATTCTTCTCAGGGTCGCTAATAGGTTTATTCGAAAACCTGGCAAACACGAATAAATGTCAAAATCTGGCGATCAATTTGACCGATGGGGAGGACTTTTTCGGGAAACGTCTTGCCAGTTTTGATCAACGCTGGTACAAAATGTTGTCTGAAATTAGGAGCGATGACTCCTTTGCAGAACGGAGAAACAAAAATCTGGCAAAAATCTGGGACATTACCAAATATCTGGAAGATTTAGAACTTTGTCTGGCATGCAATAAAAAATCTGGTAAAATCTAGATTTATCAGCAAAGCAAAACCATGCATGGATATAAACGTCCTTCAGAACTTGACCCTTCTTTATCGATAGATATCGCTGCCGGTTATTAGAGTACAGGAAAATCACTGGGCTAGTGCAAAGATCCTATTAACTCTGAAGCGGCACCGCCCAGTCGAGACTCGAACATACGACGAGTGGCTTGTTGGGCCAGCAACGTATCCCGGAGTTAACTTGGCAGACAGGCATAATGGCAACGTTGATGCTTGCAATTATTAACGTGTGCGTGATGATAAAACCAAAGCTATTTGTTTTGCTAACGCGACAACACGACTGAAGTGCACTCTCTTGATACTCATTTGCAAAACAGCTTGCTTTTTTCATTGGGCTCGAATTCTTTACTCTTTCCTTGTATTACGTGTGTGTTATTTCCTGTATGATATAAGTGACCGTAATAAGAATATTATAGAATTGTTAGGAATCTAATGTACATTTTTCATTCTCATTATCATAGCAGGAAATAAAACAAACAAATGCTAGTTTTGTATTGTTTTATGGTAAGTGTCAACATAATTCTAACATTCTAATGTTTAAAGCATTACCTCAACATACCATAGCAAGCTTCCCTAATAACATACTCATTATAAAACTGTACAACTAATTGTTATACAACTAATGTGAGTCATTAATAAATTGATTTAAATAAAAGTATCGTAAGTGTGCTACTTGGGTAAGTTGAATAAGTATCATGTATCCCTAGGTGATATGTGCATTATTCAGTTTGTCAACATTGTCGATGATTCACAAACTCTGTTTTGGGAAAATCGTCAAAAGAAACTATTTACAAACATTTTGGTGTTCTTTTCCAGACCAGATAAGCCATTTTACCGTTTATTCGACATAAGCTGAGATATCGCAAAAAGAAATATGATTTTACCAACTGCGACATCTAGCGGGACAGTTCTGAATTTGACCGATCATTTTCAAATTCGTCTTGTCTAGACACACAACTTTGTCAAAAACCGCCACTTTCTATCGTATCATGGTCATGAGATATCATCATAAGATTATAATTTGACCACGCGCGCCACCTACTGAGACAGTTTCAAACTTTGTTATGAATTTCCAAATGTGTCTTGTTCGAACAAATAACTTTGTAGAACACAATAACAGTCTATCTCGTCACGACTCTGAGATATTCCAAAAAAAAACTCAATATGCTCGTTATAAGCGCCATCTACCGTATCAGTTCCGAATTTTGTTATCCGCAGTCAGATTGATCTCGTCCAGATAAACAACTTTGCCAAAGACAGCAATCGTCTATCTCTTCTCAGTCCCGAGATATTAGAGATTCTAGTATCGAGATTCTAGAATCATTTGTTTTGGTCGCCATTTGCGCCATCTAGCGGATCAGTTTTCAAACTTTATTGTTCGTTTCCAGATGCGTCTTAAATTGATAAACAACTTTGTCGAAAACCGCAACCTTCTATTTCATGTCAGTCCTGAGATATAGGCAGTATTATTCGCCGTGTACTCAGTACACGACGCGACCGCTTATGTAACTTTTTTTAACGCGACCGCTCTAAGGTTAATGATAACTAATTTCACCTTAAAAGTGTTGTGTATGTATGATGTATGTATGGGGTTGGCCACCATCACCTCACGGGTTTCCCATTGTATGCAAGTAGAATTACTGCAGAATCGAATTTTTCTACCCAGCAACTTTCACATCAATGCTGTTCGTGAAGGACCAAAAGGGATGGGGTGGATCTATAAGTAATATCGCTTACATGATTCCACGGGAATATAAGACACTCTTTCCAGCATAGACCTCCGGTTTTAATTGCTTGAAGGACGCATCAAAATCCTCTCCGACCTTATATGACTTGGGCTGGTTACCACATCCCTAAGTCACTCTTCGATTCATTCGATACCGTGATGCTTCCTTCGCTTTACCATAATGATGGTATATGGCAACCTAATAAAATATGTGTTATATGAACGTACAATAATGGGCAGAAATAGAACAATCTCACCAACAGTCCTTCGAAAGGAATAGAGTTGCATCATTTAAGTTTCCATAAGTGCTTCCATTATTTATTTAATTTTTTCTTCTGGTATCCATGAATATTACTTGAACTTTTTACGGCCAGAGGGTTCACTGTACAGCAGAAGGTGCTTCATGAGCTAAAACAAAATAAATAATTAAAATAACTTATATTAGGCTTACCCGCTAACAAGGTCGTGTGGCTCCGCCGTCACCCAAACCGGGTAAGGCCACGTGGAAGCGCTAGGTAGGGGCTTGGGATGACTGGAGCTATGTCGGACGCTTCCTCATTTCCCTTCCCCATATCATACCCACTAATCTGATTTAAAAGTGTTACCCTAAATTTGCAGTATTGAAAGCCTAATGCACTAATTTCTAATTGTCAATCACTGTTTTAAACTTTGTTTTTGTATGGCCAATACAAGCAATAACTTTTCTATGCTGTTAATGATGCCATGGCGAATCGAATTTTATATTCTTATTTATATTCATATTCAATAGCGAAATGGTTTCATTCATTCCTTATAGTAGTTTTATCGGAGCATTTGAGAATCTATCAGACATTTAAAGTATTCAGGGATTCAACTGAACTTCGTTTCATTCAATTGTAAAAGATGTGTAAAAAAAACTCATAAAACTGCATTATTGTTAAGTGTAACCTAAAAAGGTGTTTTAAATGACCCTTAATTCACATTTAAAAACGACATTTTACAGCTTCCTTAAATCTTGTTGACAATAAATTGACAAGTTTCCTGTTATTTTTCAGCAAGATGGATTTACCTTAACCATGTTGCCATCAAAATCTCTTAAAGCTGCATATTCTTGAAAAAGAAATCATACTCGTAACATTCTAGTTAAGTTAAGCACAGATTTAAGTGAAAGTTAAGCAAAAATCTATCCAATATTTTACAAACTCGGTCTGAAGAGTCAGAAAAGTCACAGAACAATGAAGATATAGTAGAAGAAGATAGTGATGCACAGTTTCTTGCAAAAAAAAACTTGGTTATCTTGTTTATACAAGCACAACAAATTTTATTGAAGCGCAACTTGTCTTTTTGAAGAATTTATTCCGGTGATTTCACCTTCTTAGACTCCCATGCGAAAATTATTAGCGTGGTTTTTTCTGCGTACCACACACACATTCGCAATTTAACGATTTGCTCCATTAAGTTTTTGTCACTAACTCACCTCTGTACACCGGCTTGGTTGACAAGCATATTTTCAATGTATTGATGAGTATGGGATGATTATTGTTAAACAACTAATTGGCGTAGGACTCGTATAATTGTTGCAATGCACAATAACAGTAGAATCAATATATATATATATATATATAGAATGCCAGTGTCGCTGCTGTTTCGACTACTTTCGAAAACGTAACCAAGTAACAATTCTAAAGCCACTTGGTTTTATTAGCGTTTTATAAAAGTTTTATTGCGGGTTAGCTGCGACATATCTCTTCTAAACGTACTATAAGTGGGGCGTAGTAATACAATATGGCGCACCAATCCTCAGCTGAATTTGAGTTGAACTTATTGCGGTTGCTTGTCAATCCGCAATAAAACTGTTAGTTTTATGGTGCTATCATTATGGTAACACCCCGACCAAACAGAGCTATTTTTTAATTTTTAATTTTTCTTCATACGCTTTACTGGGTCTTTCTGAACCCGCAAGATTCTCGACCTGGGGATTTTGCGGAGGTTCGTTTAATTTTTGTTCATTTCCACTCAACATATTAATCTTCTTCTGTGTCTCTATCTTCAATACCACAGCCTCCGTTGACAATCAGTGATGATGGCCCTTACATATTTGCATCCTGGCATGCTGAATGCGGTGAAAAGGAAAAATTAGCTCTATGCTATTCAGTATAAATGGCGCTTAAATACTTTGGCAGTTTTTCAGAATCCAATGCAGCTTTAAAAATCAGCTTAACATGGATCAACCATTTTAAGTACCATCATTCTGAATAAAGTCATCTTTTCGACAATGATCGTACAAGAACCACTTTATTTACTAATGCGTATCATTCATTCATCTACTCGCATGACCTAACCGATCCATATCTTTTCATTTGACTATGGGCGTACAGAATCATACAGAATCAATATAAACAATGATCGCACCGAATCTTTTGGTCAAGCCGAACCATATACTCTGTTCAACAATGATTTGGTTTTAGTCACCGCGCTTTTATAGGCATGTGTTCAAATTGATTTCGATCGGTGAAATATTAAACTTTGTTGATTACGTTTCGGCTTACTATTTGCGTTTTGTTCGGCCATCATCAGATATTTACTTTATTCAACAATAAACGGACCGAACCATTTCATGCATCTATGGTCGTACCGGACCATACACTTCATTGAGCAATGATCGTACTGAATCATTGGTAAGTACCAATGGTCGTACCGAACCATTTAATTCATCTATGGTCGTACCATTTCAGTTTATGACCATATATAACCATTTTGGTTACCATGGGTGGGTAAATGGGGCTTACGAAACCATTTCTTTCTGAGCTCGGAGTATCTGAGTTTCCCTTAATCAATTGTGTTGGCCATGTGGACCAAGTATTTCATCGGAAAAGTCGATAAAAAAGTATTATGTATTAAGTATTAAGTTCAAACCGAACAAATAACCCTTCGAAACAACTGAATTTTTTTGGAGCGTTTGAGTAGAATACGAAACCTGAAATTAAATAAAAGAAAACTTTTTTCAAATTAAACTCTACTATTTTTATTTATTCGCTAGAGATACTTATTTCGCCTCCGACTTACAGGCTTCATCAGTGTTTGTGTTCGAAAACATACACCGATGAAGCCTGTAAGTCGTAGGCGAAATAAGTATCTGTTGCGAATAAATAAAAATAGTAGAATTAAATTTGGAAAAAGTTTTCTTTTATTTGATTTCAGGCCTTCGAAACAAGTACCGTGAATTCGGGTGAAATTGATCACTTTTTCACGTATTTTTTAAATATCTTTGAATAGAAATATATTTAAGAAGATGATTCAATTTTAAAATAAGTACTGAAGTGCTGGCTACACGCCTTATATAAATAGATTTATTTTAGATAAAACTTAATGTAAGCGTGAAATTGAAAAATCACAAATAACGGGTGAAATTGATCACGTAGAAATCAAGACGATATTACTATCAAACCATATGCTCGGACAGCAATAAACTAGCGTGCAGTATAAAATCTGGCGCAATCAAGATAGCCAATATAACATCCTGCATGTAGGTAACAATGTCCCGTATAGCAACTAGCACAAAAACCAGACAGTCAGCTCTACATTAGCATAGTGATGCGTCTGCTAAATAAATATAAACGATAAAAAAGATATTAAGTAAATTTTATCAACGTAATAGCGTTTTTTTTTTGTTTAAACATAGCTATATATATATATATGTGTGTAAATGTACGATTTACGTATACAATCTTCATCTATCTAGTGAAACAAATAATTAAGTTTTCCTCATATACGGGAGCTTGACTATCTTTTTGAATGTATAGTTGCTTTTCGCTATGTAAGCACAAACCGATCTCTTGTACTCTCATGCCGTATGGAGCGTTTTTAAAATTTGTGCGAAGTATTGTCTGTCTTTTGCACTCTTTTATAAATCTCCATTGTGCTTCATTCAGAAAGAACAAACTTTCGCAGATGGCAGCTCCATTTCACGCCCATAGCGATCTAGAAATCTATGCTGTCTCAGTTTATGATGTCATCAATCGTTTTATTTTGTGAAAGGAATTTTTGTTAACGGAAAGGAGTTTTATCAGACATGTTGAAAATTGCGATTCTATTAAAATAGTCAATTTTACAAAATCAAGCCATTTACACGATCAATCTTGCTGAAATCCAAGTGGCTTTGACCTGTAACTCAATCTTTATATGAATGAATGGATATGAATGGAGTTTTATCACTATAAGCCGAATCTCACCGAACTTTCACCCGAATCGACGGTAATAATATTTTAATGCATATGCGACTAATATTTTAATAGAATGTACGGATTGTAGTTGAATATATTGCGCACACGCGCCAAGTAAATTGCCTTTTCCCGGTTGCAAAGTAATCTCTGATGAAGGTTAATTATTTAGATTCATTCCACTAATAAAGCTATTAGTCAAATTTTGTTTCATTTCTCCCACATTTCTGGCTTGAACGGTAAAGACGAATATGCCATAAAGCACACAAATGTATTATCTTGCTATGTTTATAAAGCAATATGTAATTTTTGTTTTAGATAAAATAGTTTGTTCATTTGCGCTCGTCAGCTCATATACTTTGCCTGTCCATCGGCTCCTTATTACATTTAAACTTTATAAGTGCCACACTTTCTATCAGGCAATTGTTACTCACTAGCACATAAGCAGTACAATATTGTTCTTTTTTTATTTTCTACAAATTTAATGCGCATATGCTGCATAACTACGGAAACTGCTGAAAATTTATTTCATTTCATTTTTATTTATCCATCTGGCCAAGCAGGCCTTCATGAATTTACTTGGATGGAGAAAAGCCTTTTTGAAAAGATCTAACATAGACTCTCAAAAAAGGCATAAAAACCCCATCTTCCTTTGAACGTTTACAATAGATGTTTACATATATCACAAGGTTCACAGACGTTTCTAATATACAAATTCACAAAACTTATAAGCTAAATAATGTTCTTAATCTATTTTTAACTGGTCATGGAAAAGTCCAAATATACATTACATTTATTGAAAACTTCACACATTACCCTTACGGGTTCGTTCTGTCCATATTCAGTGCGCTGGTATTGTAGTCTTAAAAATTCCCATGATCTCAGGTTTCTGGGCGGAATGTTAATGCAAATTTGTGCAAAGATAAAAGAAGAGTCGATCTCGCCTGTTATTAATCTTCCCACAAAAACTGCTCTACATATGTCTCTTCGTTTAGCTAGGGTATCCATATCAAGCAAACGGCAGCGTTCAACGTATGGCGGTAATTCTATTGGGTTTCGCCACGGTAAGCTTGTCAATGCATAACGCAGAAATCTTGATTGAATTGCTTCAATCCTGTTTGACCAAACAACTGTGTATGGACTCCAAACAGCGGCTGACGGTTCCAGTATGGAACCCGTTACTCTGTTGCCTGTCTCTTCAGATATAGTGTAATTCCATTGGATTGGATTTTTTCTACGTGAAAATGAGATCACTGCGCACTTAGCCACACTCTGGATCAGCAGATTTTGAGCACATCAATCGTGGAAATCGATGAGATGTTGCTGTAGTTCGATACAATCAGCCGTCGAGCGTACACCGCAGTAAAGTTTAAGATCGTCAGCATAAATAAGAAACCGACCTGATGGTATTACATAGCAGACGTCGGTTAAAAATAATGAAAATAGTGACGGCCCCAGATTACTCCCTTGTGGTACACCAGAGCGGTTGGAAAAATTTATGATATATTCTTTCGGATTTTTAATTATGATCGCTGTAAATTAAAGTGATTGGGGTGCTCTGTCAGCAAAACTTAACCTTTTCTGCTCACAGCTATATATTTTCAAATCAATAAAGCTGTTTGGGTGATTAAGCTTTTTACGCAGCAAGGTTTATGCTTTATAGTTTTGTCGAATAATGCGAAAGGCTTTATCAGATTAAGGTGGTAGTCGTCAAGCAGCGAACAGCATAATCGGTTTTATTGCTGCTTTCAGCAGAGAACAATAAATTTACTTGAGCTCATGGCCAAAAATGTATTGTGTGGTTTTAATAGATATAAATCGTGTTCGCATAAAATACAGTACATAGAAAGATTGAAAGATTGAAAGATTGAAAGATTGAAAGATTGAAAGATTGAAAGATTGAAAGATTGAAAGATTGAAAGATTGAAAGATTGAAAGATTGAAAGATTGAAAGATTGAACGGTTGAAAGATTGAAAAAATTGAGGGATTAAGAGATAGAAAGATTGATGAATTGAAAAATTGAAGATTAAAGGTTTAAACGCAAAAGAACAATTTTGGTAACATATGAAATAGTCCAATTGAACCCTGCATAAAAAACACCACCGGCTGTAATACTAACCGGTTTAAAAACAAGTGTTTCAAATCATACCATCATAAAACCCACGCAAAGCATAAATTCATCACTGCTTTGCAAACATTAAAGCTCGTCAGCGCAATCGTTCTGCCTGTTCTGCTGTTCTGAGCCGCAGGTATCTTCCCAATAAACTTCACTTCTTAAGCACGTGCAGACATTTTTATCCGCTTGCTGAAAATCCCACCCCCATTCAGTGAGATGTATCGTACCCCCGTGAAACTCTCAATGGAAAAACTCGGCGCACCCACACACTCACGCTCTGGCATAATTTTTCGCGTATTTCGCCCCCTTCGAAATCGTCGTTCTTGTTGTTGTTGTTTTTTCTTTGTTTTCCCTCCACGTTCGGCCATTATTCATTTGAGCATAAGATAAATGACGACATCGTTTCTCTTCTGCACACGCCGTTCTTCACGCATCCCTCTACTAGTGGATGATGCTTCCTAGTCCGGGAGGCTTTTCGAGCGCCTGCTTGCTTGTTCGCCAAAAGGGAGCGGGAGATCCGGACGAAGGGCCGGGCAACGTTGGTGTTGGTGAGGATTTTTCCTCATTTTCATTTTCCACTCCGGCCTGCCTTATGCTATGCCGTGCTATCCCTTATGTAAAAAGCACCAGCTGAGTTTTGCCCGCCGCCAGCCAGCTTCGTGTGTCGGAGTGTTAGTGCCGAACCGGGACCGGTTCGACCATTATACTTTATCACTTTTCGCGCATGTTCTTGGATACGACCAACTCCGACTTTCTGAGGCGATCGAATTTTTTTTTCAATGTTAGCAAATCGTTGATACTGCCATTTTGAGTTAACAGTTGATTAGCAAACTAAAATTAGGTCTTCCAAACTGTCCAAAGACAACTAGTACTATTCTATATAACAAAAATGCAGTTTGAATAGCCCACTTTGAAAACATTTTTTCTCATTCTTGAGTTGAGATTCATCTCCGTCGCCATGGAACGTCTCTCATAAAATATGGATTCTCTTGGGTTTAACATAGAAATCTAAAATTAGCTTGTGTTCATCTTTGAAATTTTCTAACTAGATTCTGTAAACCCATGAGCTAAATTTGGAAGCCCATGTAAGTCCACAAAAGCAGTCGAATGCTGAAAAATTCAATGAATTAAAAAATGAGAATTATTAGTTCACTTTTAAAGCATTTTTCTCTCAAGCCTTCAGTGAAATGTACGTAGAAGAATGGTACGACTAAAAAAAGTTCCACTAACCGAACGAATATAAACACTGAAAATCAGCTTTCTATGCAAGCGAAAAAATGAGCAAACTGAAGCAAATTCCTCGAATGCATTGGGATGGAAAACGCCAACGAAGCCGGTCGGTCGGTGTGCCGGTTAGGAGAAATTAAGTGTCGGTTTGTGTCGATGCAACTTTTCCCTGCTGCTGATGATGATTTCACTTCGCATTTCAGTTTGTTCGTCTGTGGCTTTTTCCTTCGCAAAGCTCTTTCATTTCCATTTCCATCGCCCGGAGCCTCCTGAAGCGTAGCACGGAGAACGGAGTGGATGTTCCGCGGCAGACGGCAGGCAGTTCGTCTTTTCGGTATTGATTTTTCAACAGGTTTATTCTTTCGATCAGATCAGCCAGCCAGCCAGCCAAGCCAAAAGCAATGTTTGCTTTTTTCGTTTAAGTGAGCAAACGGCAGCGAAAGGTGAAATATTTGAATTGTTCAATCGATTCAAGACGATTCGCGGTTTGCGAATCGAATTGAAATCCGGTCTGACGGTGCGGTGGTGCAGATTCCGATTGCAAGGTATACAGTGTTCGGTGAATCGAAGAGGAGCTGATGGCAACTAGTTTTAGATGAAATTTACTTTATACTTTATACTTTATACTTTATACTTTATACTTTATACTTTATACTTTATACTTTATACTTTATACTTTATACTTTATACTTTATACTTTATACTTTATACTTTATACTTTATACTTTATACTTTATACTTTATACTTTATACTTTATACTTTATACTTTATACTTTATACTTTATACTTTATACTTTATACTTTATACTTTATACTTTATACTTTATACTTTATACTTTATACTTTATACTTTATACTTTATACTTTATACTTTATACTTTATACTTTATACTTTATACTTTATACTTTATACTTTATACTTTATACTTTATACTTTATACTTTATACTTTATACTTTATACTTTATACTTTATACTTTATACTTTATACTTTATACTTTATACTTTATACTTTATACTTTATACTTTATACTTTATACTTTATACTTTATACTTTATACTTTATACTTTATACTTTATACTTTATACTTTATACTTTATACTTTATACTTTATACTTTATACTTTATACTTTATACTTTATACTTTATACTTTATACTTTATACTTTATACTTTATACTTTATACTTTATACTTTATACTTTATACTTTATACTTTATACTTTATACTTTATACTTTATACTTTATACTTTATACTTTATACTTTATACTTTATACTTTATACTTTATGCTTTATACTTTATACTTTATACTTTATACTTTATACTTTATACTTTATACTTTATACTTTATACTTTATACTTTATACTTTATACTTTATACTTTATACTTTATACTTTATACTTTATACTTTATACTTTATACTTTATACTTTATACTTTATACTTTATACTTTATACTTTATACTTTATACTTTATACTTTATACTTTATACTTTATACTTTATACTTTATACTTTATACTTTATACTTTATACTTTATACTTTATACTTTATACTTTATACTTTATACTTTATACTTTATACTTTATACTTTATACTTTATACTTTATACTTTATACTTTATACTTTATACTTTATACTTTATACTTTATACTTTATACTTTATACTTTATACTTTATACTTTATACTATATACTTTATAGCCGGCAATTTCTAATTCCCAGATGCCTGGAAGGAATCGTTTTTGTTTCCTGTGTTTAAGAAAGGCGATCGTACGGCTGTGAAAACCTACCGAGGAAATAGGGTAAGTTTGCCTATTGTGGACCCTTTTCCTTTTATGGACCACCTGACAGGTTTTTATTTATTTCGAGATATTTTTCAATATGACCCAAGAAGATTGTTTCAAAAAATATTTCTACAATTGTAACTATAACTATTGGTAACATAATCATAATGATATTTATATCATTAATATGTGAACGTAACGTCTGTTAAAACGGACTTGGTTTCCGATGAGAATCGCTAAGAAATTTATAAGAACAGCTGTGGTTTGATAGCGTTATATGTGGTTTCATTTTGTTACATCATCCCAGTCATGATGTTCTTTCCTTCGCTAAAGACACCAACAATGTTATAAATACCTTAAATTTCCTTTAAAAGCACAAAATTATCGAAAATATTCGTGGTCCAATAAATGGTATCATTAAACACGGTTTTCCATTTTTGGACATCCCTAGTTTTAAAACGTCAACGACGTTACAAGTAAACAAAAACAAAGAAAAATTTTCGTGCGCGCAGGTCGAACGCATCTTGATTCTTGTCTAAAATACCAGCAATATGGGTAAAATACGAGTTAATTACAGTGAAGCCGACATTAACAAATGTCTAAGTGTAATTAAAAGTGGTGTGCCGTTTAGAGCTGCTTGCAGACGTTTCAATATTCCGCGCTCCACCGTAAAGTTTCGCTGCAGCGGAAAATGGTCCGGTAAAACGCGGAAAGGCAAGCCAACTGCATTGACTCCAGCGGAAGAAAACGACATCGTCGCATGGATTATACGAATGGCAAGGAAAGGATTCCCCATTACCAAGGACCGTTTAGTTCTCGCAGTAACCAACTTTCTACAAAACAATCCCCGCAGTGAGAGCTGCAACATGAAAGCAGGTTAGTTTTTAATTCCAAGAAACATAGATGAGTTACAATCGCCAGTTTCGATTTTCAGGCTACAAGTGGTATCTCGGATTTTTAAAACGGCATCCGGAAATATCGGTACGCAAACCTGAGAAAGTAACGTCAGCTGCTGCTACTGTTACGGAGTCAAACATCAGGAAATGGTTTCGATCCGTTCTAGAACTACTTGAAGAGGAAGGAAACGCAGGAATATTGACAGACAGTCGTCGAGTCTTCAATGGAGATGAAATCGGTTTCTGTCTTGATCCAGATACGAAAGCTGTTATTATTCCTAAGAGCGTTAAAAACGCTTACTTGGTTGACACTGGTTCGAAAAAAAATATTACCGTTTTAAATACCTACGGTGCCTCAGGTGCAGCAGTGCCTCCATGCGTCATCTTGCCATATCAACGTATTCCTAATGATATTGCCCGAAGCTTTCATCCCGAATGGGGCTTGGGCAAATCAGAATCTGGATGGATGACAAAGGATACTTTTTTGGCATATATCAGGAACGTTTTTCATCCATACTTGATAAAGAACAAGATTCCTCTTCCTATTATCTATTTTGTTGACGGACACCGGAGCCATACCCCGTTTGAGACTGCAGAAGAATGTGTTAAGCTGGGAATAATTTTGATTTCGTTATACGCAAACAGCACACACATAATACAGCCAGCGGACGTCGCTATATTTCGTTCCCTCAAAGCTGCGTGGGGTGCTCAAGTGCGAATCTGGCAAATGGATAACCCAGGTAAAATTTTTGTTCGCATACATTACTTTTAGAACTGTAATTTGATTCATATTTTCTTTATTTTAGGCCGAGTGATCCGCGTAAATGAATTTGGTGGCATACTACAAAAAGCCATTACCGCATCTTTCAAGGTTAAAACTGTGGTAAATGGTTTTAGAGTATGTGGGCTGTTTCCCTTCAACGAGAATGCTGTTGATTATTCAAAATGCATTGCTGGTTCAAATACTTCGGTGTCCCGTGCAACTATTGGTCATGATGCAAACGTAATCATTCCACGGCAGCTTCTGCTTGAATCAATTCAGTTGATTAGTCCAGAAAAAACAATACTATATCGTGAGCTTTTCCCAAGAATCGGATAAAGTTTTATGTCACATGTACAAAACACTATTTGAAGCACACGACAGTCGGATGTTCGATTTAGAGGATTACATACTAGAATCGTCCAATATGAATAGTTGCCTAAACGGGTTAACGAACAGTAAGAAAAATGTGGATACTATATCGGATATCTTTACAGCAGTCGCGGAAGAGTAAGTATTGGTCTTTTAATATAATTGCTTTATTACTAGTTGCCGTCGAGTGGTACACGCATATTTTATTTCCTTTTTTGTAGATCTTGTGTAAACGCTGTGGAAGCTGTTTCTGACGATTCGACAACACAGTTAATCGATAATAGTCTAAATATTTGGGATGTTTGTAATGTTGCACCAACGTAAGTTCGTATGTATGAATATTGGCTATTAATTAATTGATTTAAACGTTGATCTAGCATTTCACCTAGCGAAATACAACTTACTGATTCATCAATTCCGATGGAATCTCCAGTCACCTACGAAAATAAATCTAATCAGCTGATTGAGGAAATCATTACTGACACGTAAGATGGTGGTAAATTTATTAGATCCCACTCATATATTTTGTTTTTGTTTTTTTGCTGTTTTTCAGTGTATTGCTGAATAATTCAGACCAGAATCTTTCTGCGGAAATGCCTCCGATAACTGCTGAAGTCGTTTACGAAGAAATAAATCAGTCGAAACCCATCAATTATAATTTTGGAGAAATGCTCATCACAGTGGATATTGAAAACCAAGTTTTTACCGATCAGGTTGCTGGTGATATGGATTCAGTAATCCAGGAAAAACCTGAAACTGCCACAAAATATTCAGATTTAGAGAATCAACATCCTGCATATTCAACAATATCTGACACCAAAGCGAAGCAAAATCATATTTTGAGCTTTTTGACGGAACCCAACACACCTAAGAAAAAGAATAAGAAATTTAAAACACAGAAGAGTCCACCAGTTCTCACTTCAAAGAAACGGATGGAGCTACATCAGCAGAGAGAACAAGAGAAGGAAAATATACGATTGGAAAAACTGCAAAAAGCAGAAAACAAGCGCAAGCAAAGAATCAAATTGGCACATGAAAGGCAACTCGCGATGATCAAAAAAACGACTGAAAAGTTACAACGTTTAAATGACGGTTTGAAGGATACAGCTGGTTATTAAGGTAGTATGTTGCATTCGCAACAATTTTTGTCATGGGCAGTGCTTATGAGTTTCACATGTTATTCTTAAACTGTAAAAACTTGTGTATCAGTGATAAATATAAAATAATTATCATACTTTTTTCACTGCCTTTCTATTTTCAAGATAATGACATCTAACGAATATTGTTTAGCAGGTTTCTGACAACATAGTGATTTTCAATTACAGTTTTCTCACGAAAAAGGTGAGCAGAAATACTTACAGCTTTCCTCCGAAAGAGACGATTTCGAAGAACGTTTTCAATAAGAGCGGTCTCGAGCTGCACGGTTTGATGGGAAGACAGAAACCACACGCAACAACCTCCTGATGTGTTTACAGTAAATCTATCAACTTTTCTAAATACACTAACTACATAGTATTGATCACTTGATATATAGAAAGTTCACATCCACACTAGTGCCGCACGGTTAAATAAATTTGAACTGATTTTTCACCATCCCAAAAGAACCAGTCACTTGAATAACTTTCTAAAAACCCAAATATACTTAGATAATCAGAACATTGAAACATAAAATATACATGAAGCTATTAGATACAATTGCACCTTATAGCGAGAAATACCTGACGAAACTTTCGTGTTACCAGAAAGAATCTAAGCGTCTACGTCGCGACGCACATCGATCACATATCGCGTAATCATAACCACTCTTGATTTAATTTGCGACTGTTTTTGTAAATTATTTATTTCAGTTATTTGGGCTCTGGTTGATTCAAATAAAAATAGAGTAAATGTAACTTCACTTAGGTATTCTGTTATGTTTTAGAACAATAATGCCCTTAGTGGACCATGTTCATTAAACATATAGTGGACCACGGTCTGCAATATGAAATAGTGGTCGATTAAAGGTTAATGGTAAGCATTTATAAATTTCTCATTTTTGACAAGTTTTTATACTAAACTAATTAAATCTTTGTTGTATTCTGTAAGGTATACCCTAAACTTCATTATGAAATGATAAACGTTTCAAAATATTCACAAAATCATTATAATCCAGTGAATTTTCTTTTTATAAGATACTAAAGGGTCCACTATAGGTCAATTTACCCTACCTCTTTATGCGCAGGATCGAAGCTACTGGAGACTCTCGTAAATAAGCTTCTATTTCAGGAAGTAAAGCGTCATATCTCCTGTGACTAGCATGGATTTTTTCCAGGACCGTCGACTACCACATCATTCTACATCCAGAACATGGAAAACGACACTCAAATAGATACTATTTACACAGACCTGAAGGCGGCCTTTGACCGTGTGGACCACGATTTGCTTCTGGCCAAAGTAAAACGGATGGGTGCGGTACCGACCTTCGTAGACTAGCTGAGTTCATATCTGGTTAACCGGCGTCTTGCTGTGAGACTGGGCAGCGCACGTTCGAATCAATTTTCTAATCGATCTGGTGTCCCGCAAGGTAGAAATCTTGGGCCTTTGCTGTTTTCACTATTCTTCAATTATGGTTGCGCTGTGCTACCTCGAGGATGCAGACTTCTGTATGCGGATGATTTGAAGATCTTCCCCAGTGTAAAGTCTATTGAAGATTGTCGCGAGCTTCAAAGGCTTCTCAACAACTTCGTCGACTGGTGCAAAACGAACGAGCTCCTCATCAGTGTTCGTAAATGCTCGGTCATCGCTTTCAACCACAAAAAAATACCCGATTCAATGGATAGAGTCTCTATTATCAAAGATCTTGGCGTACACCTGGATGAGAAGCTCTCGTCCCGTGAGCATTACTCGTACATAATAGTTAATAAAAACTGGGAATTTATCCTTCGAGTCACTAAGAAATTTCGGGATCCATATGCCTGCGCGCTCTTTACTACTCCCTTGTGCGATCCATAATTCAATACGCAGCTGTAGTGTGCAGCTCTTATACAGGTATTTGGTCGTCCAGATTGGAAGCCATCCAGCGCAAATTCGTTCGATACGCGCTTAAATATCTTCCATGGAGAAACACATACGATCTGCCTCCGTATCAAGACCGCTGTCGTTTGCATATGCATATGGACACTTTGGAAAGAAGACGGAAAATTGAAAGGGTCCTCTTCATTGGGAACGTTTTAGTCGACGAATTAGATTGTCCAGCGATCCTGGCTCAAATCAACATCAGTGCTATCCCAAGTTTTCTACGAAACAGAGAGCTTCTTCGACTGGACTTTAGACGCACAGAATATGGTCAGAATGAACCCATTCGTGTTATGCGTTGTTTGTTTAACAGTGTATAGAATTATTTTGATTTCCATGTTTCATGCGGAAAATTCAAAGAACTACTGCTGCTCTCTAGAGCCTTTAATTAAGTTAGTTAGTAGTGTTTTTATTCATGTAGACAACAGCGTCAGATGAATTATTGAACGACATAAATATAAATAAATATAAATATAAATATAAATAAATATCGCGACAAGCAATCGAGTTGAGCAGGCGAGTCGAGCAGTCGAATCAAGCAACGAGTCAAGCAGTTGGGTCGAGCAGTCGAGTCAAACAGTCAAGTCGAGCAGTCAAATCGAGCAGTAAAACAAGCTGTTTAGTCAAGCAGTCCAGTCGAGCAGTCAAGTCGAGCAGTTAAATCGAGCAGTTAAATCGAGCAGTTCAGTCGAGCAGTTTAATCGAGCAGTTAAGTCGAGTAGTCCGATTGAGCACTTGAGTCGAGCAGTCGAATCGAATGGTTTAGTCAAGCAGTCGGGTCAAGCGGTTAAGTCGAACAGTTGAGTCGAGCAGTTTATTCGTGCAGTCGAGTCGAACAGTTCATTCGAGAATTTGAGTCGAGTGGTTGAGTCTAGCAGTTGAGTCGAGTAGTCCAATCGAGCAGTCTAGTCGAGCAGTTAAATCAAGCTGTTCAGTCAAGCAGTTCAGCCGAGTAGTTGAGTCGAACAGTTGAGTTGGGCAGGTGAACCGAGTAGTCCAGTCGACTAGTTGAATCGAGTAGTTTAGTCGCGCAGTTGAATCGACTAGTCTAGTCGAACTGTTGAGTCGAGCAGTCTAGTCGAGCAGTTAAGTCGAACAGTTAAGTCGAGCAGTTCAGTCGAGTAGTCCAGTCAAGCAGTAGAATCAAGCAGTTAAGTCGAGCTGTCGAATCATACAGTTAAGTCAAGCAGTTGAGTCGAGCAGTCGGGTTGAGTGGCCAAGTCGAGCAGTTAAGTCGAGCAGTCTAGTCGAGCTGTTGAATCAAGCTGTCAGTTGAGTGGAGCAATCAAATCGAGTAGTCCAGGTGTCAGTTGAGTGGAGCAATCAAATCGAGTAGTCTAGTCCAGCAGTTGAATCGATCAATCGAGTTCAGCAGTTGAGTCGAGCAGCCGATTCGAATAGTCCACTCGAGTAGTTGAGCCAAGCAGTTCATTCGAGCAGTCGAGTCGAGCAGTTCAGTCAAGTTGTCCAGTCGAGCAGCGGAATTAAACAGATGAATCGACCAGTTGTGTCGAGCGTCGAATCGAAAAGTTGAGTCGAGCAGTCTAGTCGAGCAGATAAATCATGCTGTCCAGTCACACAGTCCAGTCGAGCAGTCGAATTGAACAGTCCAGTCGAGCAGTTGAACCGAGCAGTCGAGTCGAGCAGTTTAATCGATAAATTAAGTCGAGTAGTTCAATCGAGCAGTTGAATCGAGTAGTCTAGTCGCGCAGTCTAATCGAGTAGTCTAGTTGAGCAGTTGATTCGAGCAGTCTAGTCGAGCAGTCGGGTCAAGCGGTTCAGTAGAGCAGTTAAATCGAACAGTTGAGTCGAGCAGTTCAGTCGAGTAGTCCAGTCAAGCAGTTAAGTCGAGCTGTCGAATCATACAGTTAAGTCAAGCAGTTGAGTCGAGCAGTTGGGTTGAGTGGATAAGTCGAGCAGTTAAGTCGAGCAGTCTAGTCGAGCAGTCTAGTCGAGCTGTTGAATCAAGTTGTCAGTTGAGTCAAGCAATCAAATCGAATAGTCTAGTCCAGCAGTTGAATCGATCAATCGAGTTCAGCAGTTGAGTCGAGCAGCCGATTCGAATAGTCCAATCGAGTAGTTGAGTCAAGCAGTTCATTCGAGCAATCGAGTCGAACAGTTGAGTCGAGTGTCCAGTCGAGCAGTGGAATCAAACAGTTGAGTCGAGCAGTCTAGTCGAGCACATAAATCATGCTGTCCAGTCACAAGGTCCAGTCGAGCAGTCGAATCGAACAGTCCAGTCGTGCAGTTCAATCGTGCAGTTAAGTTGAGCAGTCGGGTCGAGTAGTAAGTCAAGCAAATTTGTCAAGCAGTCGAATCGAGTAGTTAAGTCGAGTAGTCCACTCGAGCAGTTAAATCGAGCAGTCTAATCGGCCAGTCCAGTCAAGCAGTCAAGTCGATCTGCCCAATCAAGCAGTTGAGTCGAGCAGTCGAATCGAACAGTTCAGTCGAGCAGTTCAGTTAAGCAGTCCAGTCGAGCAATCCAAGCGAGCAGTCTAATCGACCAGTCCAGTCGAGCTGTCTAGTCAACCAGTTGAGCAATCGAGCAGTCCAGCAGTCGACCAGTGGGGTGACTGAGAATACAACCCATTGCTACGAAACCATGACGTCCTGTCAGAGACCTGGTTTTCGGTACAGACATAAGCCTCTTATATAAATAGATAGATAGATACTGTTACGTATAGTTTAAATAGCATTTTGATAGTATCGTTGAGATCCAATTATTATTATCAACATCATTATTTGCTCTCTGGCGCCTACCACATGAGATACATGGTTATCAATCTCAATACTGGCATCGGTTATCATCGGTGATTGGATCGTACTAGATCAGTGATAGCTGAGTGCTATCGCGCAGATTATAGATTGTAATCAGTTCGTTCTCGCATACCGACCGTGCAGGTCGTATGCAATAAATAAATATACAGTCCACTATAGAGCTCCTTTTTTCTTGTCGCCAATAAAGTGGCAAGCTTAGTGAATTTCTACCGTTATTGCCTTCCACGCTTATCACACTACGTCCTGTGGGTCCTATTCCGGCCAGCGAAGATACACATTCGAACATTTTCTGGTCCTTCGAGCCGGATAGGACCAATCCGCAGGACCACCTGTTCGATCTAATAGCGTGGGTGCATTGTATAAGTGAATGCATTGTTCGGGAGAATTAGGCTGGTTGATGCCTATCGAAATTAGCTGTGATATCTAAATCACTTGTGTGCCAATAGTCTGATAGGCTATCAAAAAGGGAAATAAGCGAAGTGCATTTTGTGGTAGCTGCTGCGTTCGGTTATACGGTCATCTGGGTTGGATAAGTGATCGCCACATGTTGAATTCTTTCCTGCTATCGGACGGCTATCATCGAGCACAAAGGAACCAGATAAGTAGCTATTGTGTGTCATTGTGTGGTTAAGGTGGCTTGATTTCTCATTGATTGCATGTAGAACGATCAAATAAAGGCGCGTTACCTATTGTCTTGATACAAATTGCAAGCGCTATATTACTACCGTATTTCATTGCGAGTTTGATCCAACTGATTTGCCTGGTTTTGAGTTTCTCCGGTTGATTATTTATGCGTAGCACTTTTCGGTTTGCATTTTGATAAATTTCCACAATGAGTGGTTTTCGATTTGGGCTGTCAGTTAATTTGTCAATCCGTTCCGCTTGAGGTCTCGGGAGTGTTTATTATACAGTGAAAGTGTTCAAGTGTGCCTAAAAAATGCCGTCCAAAGAACTGAGACAGCTGATTAAGCAGGAGAAGCAGCTGAGAACATCGCTGGACAATGTGCAAGAATTTCTAGACAACTATAATGACGAGCGTGATAAAGATGTGGTTGAGCTGCGTTTAACAAAATTGGATGAAATTTTTGAATCGTTTTGTGCTGTTCGTGTGAAAATAGCTGTGATTTTGGATGAAGTGGATGCTGGTGATACATACGAAGATGCTGCTGATGATGATGCTGCTACCGCTGGCAGTGATGCCCGTGTCGGTGATGTTCGTACCTTCAAGGAGTGCGAGAATTTATATTTTCGTTTAAAGTCTGCACTACTAGCGAAACGTATAAATAATGCTGGGACCGTTGTTGAATGCCAGCCGGTTGTTACTGAACAATGCCGGACCTCCCGGATACAATACCCTGAGCTTAAATTACCTACGTTTTCTGGCAAATTGGAGGAATGGATTAACTTTCGGGATAATTTTAAATCGTTGATTCATAACAATGAGGACTTGATCACAATAGATAAATTCAATTACTTGAGAGCTTCATTGCGAGACGATGCACTGCTTCAAATTAATCAAGTGCAAGTTAGTGCTGCAACATACAATATTGCTTGGGCTATACTTGAGACAAAGTATGAGAACCACAAGCTGATAGCCAATGAGCATTTGAAGGCGTTGTTTGCAACTCCGGTCATGAAGACGGAGTCGTTTGAAGCCCTGAATGCTATTTTGCTGACATTTAAGGCAAATCTACAACAGTTAGAGAAGTTAGGAGAGAATACAAGAAATTGGAGCACAATTTTAGCTTTCATGCTGTCGCAGAAACTAGATAATGTAACGCTTCGCCACTGGGAAACACATCATGCGTCCAAGGATATCCCTCAATATGAAGAAATGGCTGAGTTTTTGGAACAACATTGCGCAATTCTACATTTTACGTCTGGACGGAGTGGAGCCGAACAACATCGATCTTTCAGGAGCCCTGCAATTCACATGGTAACACCTACCGCAAGTAATTGTCCAATTTGTAACAACGGACCGCATAGCATTGAACAGTGTCACCGATTTGGTAGGATGAGAGTTGTGGACAGAAAAATAGCCATCCGTAGACTGGGATGGTGCTTAAACTGTTTATCTCCAGGCCATTACATGATGGATTGTTCTGAACGCAATTGTGCGCAATGTGGACAAGGGCATCACCATCTTCTACATCCGTTCATTCCAGGCTCTTCGAACGCACAAGCCGAACATCAAAACTTCCCGAACAGGCCTCAAGTCGGTAACGTGAACGCGCAAACGCAGTCTTTTCAACAGTCCCAAATTCAGCAACAACCGCACTCACAATCTCAAAACCAATCCCGGATGAATACTACTCAATCCAATCCTCAAACAGCATCAGTATACAACACTATCTCGCAATCTACACTACAGCCACCTCCCACAAACACCACAGCTACTCTTTACCACACTACTACGCTACACAACAATCGCGGTCATCGAAACACTACACTTCTGTCAACTGCGATCATTAAAATTGTTGACCGTTTCGGGAACACAACTCTGGCTCGTGTATTATTGGATAATGGGTCCCAAATCTGTGTAATTACGGAGAATCTATCTCGACGGTTGAACTTTAAACGTTTCCATGAAATCATGCCGGTAAAAGGTGTAGGTGATTCTTCGACTGTGTCAAAGCAATCGGTAATAGCTAAGATAATGTCACGCTATTCTTCATTCGAGACTAGAGAGTTGAAGTTTTACGTGTTGTCTCGAATCACGTTGAACTTGCCGCAGCATAATATTGATATTAGCACTTGGAACCTGCCCGCTGATATCTGTCTCGCTGACCCATGCTTCCATGAGTCCAGCGCTATTGATGCCATCCTGGGAGTTTCGATTTTCTACGATTTATTGCTGGGCGAACAGATGAAGCTTTCAGAATCTGGTCCAATCCTGTGCAATACGCAACTCGGTTGGATAGTGGCTGGAGGAGTTCCTGAGCATCCTGTTATGAGCTTTAGCATCGCAGGTGCTACTACGGTCACCACTAAAGAATTTCACGAGCAGCCAGTACGATTTTGGGAGTTGGAGACATGCACAACGAAGAATTGTCTCTCCATTGAAGAGTCTACTGATCTTTTTTGGGTCAAAATGCTACACTGGAAGCCATTGTCCCTAATACATCATCGCGTAGTGTTATCCGATGCCGCACGTCTATTTGATCCGTATGGATTAGCTTGTCCAGTTATCATGCAGCGAAACCTGTTTCTCCAGAAACTTTGGACACCAAAGCATTCTTGGATCGAATCAATAAGCATGAAACTACAACCACAACGGCTGGAGATCAATACCAGCCTGGACCGAATTTATACAGTTTCTGAACCACGCTGGATTACGTTTGACAGAAATGTAATATCATGCGTACTTCACGGATACTGTGCAGCTTTAAAAAGGGCAAGTGCGATAATTGTCGGGAAAATTGAAATCGGTCCTCCTCCAGAAGCTAGTCTCCCGGAAACATCGGAAGGCAGAACGAGCGGATGGCAGCGAGTACAGCAGTGCAGCCAAACGATATGGAAACGTTGTTCATCGATATGGTCGATTCCTCAGAACCGAGGACAATCTTCCTCCTCTGTGTCACAGTGTAATCAACTATTTGTCTACTAAACCTTAGTATTCTCGCCCCCATTGGGGCACTTTGGGCAGCTGTCGGCATAAAATTTGCCGTATATGCCTGGGGGCAACCCTTAAGTTACGTTCAACATATATATTGTTGTTGGAACCTACTGCTTTGTTTTTCGTCGTTAGGAAATTAGATGTCTATCTTGTTTTTGGACCTATTCGTTTCAACCGCTTTGAGAAGCTGCGCCTGGATAATAATAGGATAAGTACGCCCCCATATGGGGCAACTTTCGGCAACTTGTAGTGCATTCCACTGCATCGCCAAGGGGGCCGATATTTAAGTTACGTCGATCCACTTTAGTGTTTGTTTCGGATCCAAATCGCTTCGTATTATTTCACAGATGCTTTGACCTCTGCTAGCCATTGATGCTTGCTAGCCAACGAAGGTACGACGAGATGTCATCGTAGATTAGTCTCACCCTGTCATCGTTTGCACCATTCATCACATCGATATACCACCGTCAGCAGCTGGCTGATACACAGATGAGTATTCATTGCCCCCACGGGGCAATCTTTGGCATATTTTGAAGGTTCCACCTTTCTACTGCCAGGGGGCCGAAACATAAGTTACGTGACTCCCATGGAAATCCATGCTTCGGATTACAGTTGTGTTTATTTTCAACAGGAATCGCAACATGTTGCTATCTCCAGTGCCGCATTCCAAACTGTTTAACGCATGACATCAGTGCACGGATTCATCGTGTTACACAAGAAGGACATCGTCACCAGTGAGAAAGGACAGTCGATCCATTCACCAGCAGTTCAACCAAACTACAATGAGTTGTAGTGGGAGAAAATACCAATGAAAGCGCAGTATCAATTGTGATGAATGAGTGATCAGGGAAAAATAGTGTCATTATTTATTGTACAAAATAGTATTAGTTTGTGTTGAGTTAACTCAAGGCCGCCGGTATGTTACGTATAGTTTAAATAGCATTTTGATAGTATCGTTGAGATCCAATTATTATTATCAACATCATTATTTGCTCTCTGGCGCCTACCACATGAGATACATGGTTATCAATCTCAATACTGGCATCGGTTATCATCGGTGATTGGATCGTACTAGATCAGTGATAGCTGAGTGCTATCGCGCAGATTATAGATTGTAATCAGTTCGTTCTCGCATACCGACCGTGCAGGTCGTATGCAATAAATAAATATACAGTCCACTATAGAGCTCCTTTTTTCTTGTCGCCAATAAAGTGGCAAGCTTAGTGAATTTCTACCGTTATTGCCTTCCACGCTTATCACACTACGTCCTGTGGGTCCTATTCCGGCCAGCGAAGATACACATTCGAACAGATACTTTATACTTTATAATTTATACTCTATACCTTTTACCTAAATCATCAGATTGATTCAAATTAAAATGAAAACAATTTTTTTCCAAATGTTTCAAAGTGGTTCTTTTAACTTTCTGAAAGCATTCTTTCATTCTACTCTTCTACAGCTGGTCTCCCGTACAAGGTCTACTCCGGTCACGACTCGGTACTGGCGGAGAAACGAAAACAGCGCCGGATACGAACCACCTTCACATCGGCTCAACTGAAGGAATTGGAACGAGCCTTCCAGGAGACGCACTATCCGGACATCTACACCCGCGAGGAAATTGCCATGAAGATTGATCTGACCGAGGCGAGGGTGCAGGTAAGTCGAATTTTCTTTGTAAGATACTTTCTCGCTTAAATTTGCAAAGTATGGTTGTTTAGTTCAACAATATTGTGAAATTATATGTGATCAACCGCTACTTTCAATACTCAGTTTACAAACGAGCTCAGTTTACTCAAGAGCAGAATTGTAGTTAGCAAAGACTCTAATCCTGAGTCCGTGCTGGATTGTATCCTTGCTCTACGCGAGTGAAAGATCAATCATGCAATCCACCTGATATCCACTAGCTCCTCTGTTACTGAATTTACTGAAGGCAACCTTGATTGATTAAATTCATTTCACCAGCTGTTGGCCTTCGGCTGTACGGATAGCCGTAGGGTCAACGAGAGTATATTTTATTTCCTTGTTTTCCTCCCCGGCCCATCTTTTCACGCAGCATCTGTCTTCGTAGGCTTCCAAATCATCATTCTTCGTATTTGCGCTTCTGTACGATATACAGGAAAGTACACATACCTGCTTGGAAAAAAGAACTACACTTAGCTCCAACCCTATGACCTGTCGGCCTGGACACGCATACGCGACTAGCGAGGACCATGTTGAACGACTGCCGTCTGCCTGGGAAACCAATCTGCTACCGACGGAGGATGCGTTCCTTTGGGTACGGACCGGGCTGACGAGTGGGGAAAAACGACCTGTTAGAAACGGGAGTGGAAATGAATAAAAATTTATTATTTACGACGCGTGCCCTATTCCATATTTCACAACCATGGCACCTCGTTTACAGGTTGTTTTTTATCCTCGCAAGAGGAATACGGCCATAACGTGTGTCCTTCGTCAGCGTTTCGCAGCGAGTAGAGCCAAAAGTGGCACATTTAGTCGATTGCCTATTCCACCAATATGGTGAGTTGAATCTGTGGTTACCTGGACGATAGGAAAACGATGCGATGAATCTTGAAGGATTATGATTTTGTCATTCTGTTACCATTTTCCACGCGATCGTTGAGATGATTGTGGATCCAACCTTTGTTTGATATACCTACTTAGTCACGAATGATTGAAATCGGCTGCTTTGATGGTATTTTTCTTGTCTGACTGTTTATTAAAAGAAAATATTACTGCGAAGCAGTATTATAAACAAAAGTAGTTGCGTAGTAGGCGGCAATCAATCTACATTTTTTCTACTTTGCGCCTCCGCTATACAACTCTCCGCAAGTAGGTAGGTAAAGGCAGTTTTATCCTTCACAGAAGCCCATCCGAAAGGCGCCCATTGTAGGTACCTACAACGCAAAGGAAAGTAGCAACCGAACACAATCCGCCAGCCGACAAGACCCGTTTTTTCTGCGTCTCCTCAAACCCACCGCACCGGCGGGTGTCAGTACATTGAAACAATTTAATTCATCATGGAAAACATCCAAACGGGGTGACGCTGCTGCTTGGCTCGTTTCTTTTCCTCCAGCCAGCGCGTGACGGCGGTGGCGGCCGTGGTGGGTGGTGGCAGGAAAAAACCCTCCGTCGCTATTAAAGTAGATCTGAGCAGTCAGTGTCTTAAAGCGGCCAGGGTTTTACTACATCTGATGGAAAAAGGATATATTTATGGCTGCTTCGCACTAGCTAACCGGGAAAGACAAAACAACCGAAAATAGCAGAACCGAACCAGCCAGCAGCTGGAATCAAAATTCATTTCCTAATGAAATGAATAATTGATTGAACTGTAAGGGAATCGAACCGGTTGGCTGTGTACCTATACGACATGACGAGGATTCCGATAGTCTCTGCAGGTTAGATGTTAGATATCACCATCACCGTCAGATCAACCATCGCATCGTAAGGGACATTCCAGGGCAATTCCTTCAATAATGGTGTTCTGCAAAAGCAAAGTCCAAACGGTGATTGCCCTAGCATGATATTGAATCGTCGAATAGGACCTAGCTCGGATGACTTTCCGATGGTGACCAGCTGCTAACCATGAGATGGACTTTTTCGAAATGGAAAAAACATTAAAATTGTACGCTGCAGGATGTAGCCGAAAATTTGGTTTCAGAATCTACCAGGATTTCCAAAGGCATTGTGGGTTTGACCGATTGTTATCCGATATTTGTTGTGTAACTCGAAAACACAACATTTAAAAAAAAGACAGATTTATATTTTCTTATGGAAGGAAGTTATCACACAGATTTGGACCAAAGTTACCAGATTTCCATGAAATTTTGGACACGCCAATGTATTGTTAACGGATTTATGCACAATAGCGCCTTCTCTATCTTTTCACTTTCAACCGCTTATAAAACTATGAGCTTCACCAGAAATTTCCGATGACCGCTTCGAAACACCCTTTCGTTTTCGACCAAGGGGCTCACTCTTTAGAAGGTTTTTATAACCTCTTTCAGTATCAAGTTATAAGCTTAAGTAGTCTTATCATGCTCTACCGAAAGCAGCAATAAAACCGATAAAGCTTTTCGTTGCTCGACAGCTACCGCCACAATTTAATGATGCTTTTCGCTACAAAGGCATAAAGCATACAGCTTGATCTGGTAAAAAGCTAAATCAGTCAGTCAGATTTGTTAACTTAAAAATACATTTGTGATATCCCATAGAATAAATAGTAAATTTTCAACAGACTCCGTAGTTGTGCAGCATATGCGCATTAAATTGTATCGAGCACATTGGTATAATATGTGGATAATCAAATATGTGTTTGTTCGAAAATATTCGAGAAATTTGGGGAAATAGAGCTACTCTGCTAATAGTTTCATAGTTTACGTAGCTCCCCGCATAATCAACCAGCATAGTAATCTGTTTTTCAATAGCTTTACGCTAAGTTATCAGAATAATCGTTCAACATTCAGTCTGTTTATTCGCATAAACTGGTGTATGCATTTTTCAAACATAACAAACGAGAAATGAATCATAAAATCCCATGAGCCCTGTTTTGATTAGTAAACTCTACAAAATTGACAGACTATTTGATTGAAAAAGTTTACAGTAAAGATTATATCATGGCGTCCGACCACGTGACCACGTGGACTTATACGGATTCATATCCATGGGCAGTTTACGAAATATTGGTTACGCTTTTAGCTTTGATGTTTATATGAACATGTCACCTCGTTGGTTCCGTAATAATTCCAGAACGCCTCGACCGTTCTCCACCAAACATGATACACATATTTTTTTTATATAAAAGAATCAGCGTAGGGGGGGTTGACAAAAGTGAGAGACCGTCTCTTACAAGGGTGAAGGTTCAAATGTATGCGTTTTTCTTGCAGTCGTATGAAGAAAAAGGGTTTTGTTTCTTGCATTCCCAAGGAACAAAACGGCAGTAGTTAAAAGAGATTGTGCGGAATAAGAGTTGTGTGGTAGCATTCGGTGCTGAATAAGCGAATTTGCTAAAAGACCTGTTGTTTGAACGTCATATCAACATTTTTTTAGGTTCCAATCAACATATACACGTTGTTGTTTAAGTGTGGAAAAACAGTCAAATAAACGTTGTGCAAATGTATCAGCAGCATTGCTGAGAGTAAGTGCGGGTTAAGAGTGGTATGAAAGTTGCGTAAACGTATCAGTTGCATTGCTAAGAGGAATTGTGAAATATGAGTCGAATAATCATCGTACAAACTTATCAGTTGCACCAATACAAACAAGTGTGAAATAAAAGAGGGTTTGATCGGTTTGACATCAATAACTTGAATGACAATTTATGCCTTACACTTTATATTTTATACTTTAAATTTATGTTTTTATATTATATCACTTTATTTCACTTCATTGTTATGTACTCTGTATTTATATTCACTTTATTGTTATGTACCCGATTGTTTAACAATAAATAGATATGATAAAGCGAAATACTTGACTGTAGTAAAAATAGTTTATTAAATGTTTAACATGTGCTTAATAACTATTTCTAAAGTGGATGCCTAACATGATTTAAGAAACTATTCTGCAATGCCTAAATGTATTTTATCTGAGCTTTGTTCCACGCTTGACAAACTTAAACTTGTAAATGTGCTTCGGCTAAAAACTCGGTGATTATCTCAGATGCGTTCGTCGACGGCCTTCGACCGACAGGATGTAAGTTCGAATCCGGATGAGTGAAAAAAGTATACCGGCGGGCTTGATACATTTTGAGTGAACCAATGATTTCCTATCAAAGTCGCTCATTGAATTATAATAATACGAATACAAAATTAGATAAGAAAATAACGTAACCCACAAAATAAAATAAATACTTTCTACATAGCCATACGTAGTCACGATTTACAGTTTATTTCGAGTTTTTGTAGGAATTATATCCACAAATGCTCAAGTTTTGCCTCGAAAAGGTATGGTGCCTTCAGCAAAGTTGTAAAACACATTAAAATAAGCATCTTTGTTAAATACAGTACCTCTCTATATCTTTCCCTTAATGAGCTATAAAAAATTTTATCAAAAAATAACACAATTTTCAATTATTTTTTTCTGAGATTTCTTTGGAGATCTCCTGATGGAAATATTTTTTTTATAAACAAAATATAGTACTATCCCTTAATGGTTGTCTGGTTTGTGCGAAGTTGCTTGAAATTGAAAAAGAAATTTTTGAATACAGTGAGATTTCGAATTTGGCATGCCTCAATTTTGGCAACAAAACAAACAGATCCGTTTTTGGCAATACAAAATATTTTACTTCAAAAAATATGCCTTAATATCGGTCAGTTTCCACGTACAAGCTTTAGATTGCGAAAAAAATATGCTCTCAGAATGTTTTGAACAATCATATTTGTATTGCCGCAGGACTACGTCTTACCGTACGTTGCACAATAGTCGGAAAATCGCGATTTTTGGCCAAAATTATTTTTCAATTTCAAATTGATTCTAGATTATATTTGTTACAAAAGAAATAATTTAAACTTATAAGAACTCATATTTAGGGTGATTTGGGGAAAAATGATCAAATGTTTTCGATATAAATATTTGCTTGACAAAAAAAAAATTTTTTTCTCGCGGGGATTCTCCCATTCTCTCATTGAAACTCTCTTCAGGTACTAAATAAATTTAGTAACAAAGATAATCAAATTTATTGAAAGAGTACTTAAAATTTTAAAGATTTGCTAAAAATATGACAATTTTAAAATTATTTTATTTCGGAAAACGTCAAATTATAGCAAACTTTTAATTCATGTTTTGTTAAAACATACTTCGAGCATTCAGACGCACTTTAAGAAACTGCGGCGACAAGAGGCGACAAGAGTTGTTTTTTTGATTAAAGTTTATGAGAATTTCATTTTTATTATAAGTAGCCTATGGCGCTCCTCATTGAGTTTAAATTTGTTTTCATTTCAGTTTTTAATAGGGCAAGATATCAGTTTTAAAATGATATATAACAATAATATTTACTTCCGCGATAACTATTTAATTTTTTGGCTTTTTTAAAATGACCTATTTTTCAAACTTTTGAAATGGGCAACTTTGACGGCTTATTTCTACATGATATTTTTTTTCTATCAAAATTTAATTCGCGAATCATAAAAATATAGATAATTTACTACAAAACCGCGTTTAAACATGTGCTAAAATGTAAAATTTTACATTCGGCAATTTTGGCCGCTACTTTCTATGGGGCCCTTCTTATGTGCGTTGCCAAAAACTTATTTGCACTGGACGGATGGCTCTTGGTGGACTTTTTGAACATAAAATGGATGCAATCGTTGATTAATAATATTTAGTCCATTTCCAACGCATTTACATTCAATTTTTTCATATAAAAAAAAAGTCTCGATTTTGGCAACATAGGCTACGCGCCTATTTTTTCATATATTTTATAACTCATAAAACATGCATCTTAGTAAAAAACAGTATTTACAGAAAATGTGTATTTTAGCATACTGAATAACTTTGTAGAACATTTGAATGCAATAAAAAATCGTGTGCAAAGTTATTGAATTTAGTTTATTTTGTTTTTTTGTCTTCGTTATAAAGTCGTACAAACCTGATATTAATCTACGTGACTTATTCTAGTTTTAAAAGTGCTTTTCAGCATACCAAACGTATGAGCATAGAGTAGACGCTCTATTAGTCGCGTAGCTTAGCACAATGTAATTTTTTTTGACGTAGAACTACGTCTTTGTTTACTATACTGGGACTGGGTAGCACTTTGAGAAACCGAAAATAGAACTGTAACGTTTGCATGAAAGATTTCAAATGCTCATAACTACTAAACTACTGAACGCAACTGAACAATTTATATGTCGTTGGATAGATAAAATGACCAGCAATTTTATAGATGGGTAAGAGAGCAATATTAAGGAGGGCGTAAAAGGGGAAACATAAATTTCCTCAAAACTAAAGAACTAATCAAACAAATGGAACCAAATTTGGCAAGTAGGGGTCTTAGAAGGCAAAAATTTGTTCTATAGTGAATTGAGACACCTCCCCTCCTTAGGAGGGGAGGCTCCCATACAAATAATATACAAATTTCCGATTCGAAAACTAATCAAGCGAAAGGAACCATATTTGGCATGTGGGGGTTTTTATAGGTAAGAATTTTTTCTATGGTGTATTGAGCCCCATCCCCTTCTAAAATAAATGTCGTATAAAAAAAACAGAAGGTCAAATTTCGATAACGGAATTAACACCCAGGCTTTGCTTTGCTTTTCCGCTTCTAAAATGGGGGGTTCCCATACAAATGAAATACAATTTTTTTCTTAACTTTAGAACCCATCAAGCAAAAAGCAAAGCCTGTGTGCAAATTCCGTTATCAAATTTTGAGAAGGTCAAATTTTTATACGACAGACTTCGCAACCAGCTGTTAGAATACAGGACAGTGCGGGGTCAGTGCTGCGACTCCTATTGACTCTGACAGCCTCTCCCAGCCGAGATCCGAACATACGACGACTGACTTATTAGACCAGCGTCTTCCTTCGAGGCCAACTGTGAGGTTTATCAAGCAAATGGAACCAAATTTGGCATGTGGGGATTTCAGTAGGTAGTAGGTACATTTGTTTTCTATGGTGAATTGAGACCCCTCCTCTCTTTAGGAGTGGGGCTCCCATACATATAATATACAAATTGCCTCATAACTCTAGAACTAATCAAGCAACAAGAACCAAATTTGGCATGTGGGGGTTTTTGGAGGCATGAATTTATTTTATGATGGTTTGAAACCCCTCACCCCTGTGGTAGGAGGATAAGGACTCTCATACAAATAAAACAGAGATTTTTGCGTATGTGCCAAATTTTTTGCTATATAACAAGCGGTAAGCTGTGAAAGTAAACTAGTAGAACCTTCTCGGAGCAAGAGACAGTGAGTCGATGCCGCTAAGTAACGTGCCTGTTGTCATTCATGTCGAAAGACAAGGACATTCGGATGACACGTCATATTTGCGATGAATTTGCTTTGGCTTTAATGTTATTTGTAACCAATGACCCTTTTAAAGGCCACAAACGAGTTAAAGTAAGATTATTGAAACTTGCCAAGCTACGCATAATCATATTTATTACAATAATCTGTGGGCTACTCATTCATTACTTTTTACCCTTTATGATGCACACAAGTGATTTTAAAAGAAATCTCTATGTGTCAATGGTTGCAGGCGTTGTACTTATGAACCCCTGTTTACGAATTTCAAAGCAACCATTGCTTTCAATGAAGAATTGAATCTGAATATTTCGCTCTTCTCTTTTAAACATCCACTTAAACAACGATTCTTATATACATACATATGCCAGAAATGAAGTTTACATTAGTTTTTGACCTAATGATCTGATATAGTCCTACGTCACCCTTTCGTACAACCCTTAGGGCTGTATACCTTGTAGTTTTTCTTGTTTATTGAGGTATATGCTTCAATTAATGCTTGTGTGATATAAACTTATCAAATACAAGGTATTTGTCACAAGGCAAGATAATTGCATTCGTCGTACGAGAAAGTTTATAAAGAAAACATTTTCCGATTCAATTATATTATACGAATAGTTGCGCTAATGTTCCCTTAATTAAGTTTTGTGTTCCTTTAATTGTGTTATTCCGTATACATTGCAAGGTTGCTAGGTGAAAAAACATTATAACGCAACTATCGAAATGAGCGCCTACAGTTGTGCGCTTCAACTGCGCCTATAGTTGTTTTAGATTTTAGAAAATCGGCATTTAGCTAATAATGCTTTTAAATGGTGTAGTCTAACTACCAATACTCCTAAGAACTTGTTTTATATAATGAACCAAATTGTATTATTTAAAATACTATGGTGACGAAAATATGCATTAATAATGAATAGTAGCGCAACTATTGGTACTACCACAACTATTGGATCACCCTTATTGATTTTTAAACACAACCGGTTAAACACAACCGGCTCTTTTTAAACACATCATTATATTTCGCGGTCGGTAAGACATAGATAGTTACTATATTCAGCAAAGTTGCTTATTTTAGTATGTTCTGCAACTTTTTGGAGAAAATATATTTTTTTAAATTATTTAAAAGTTCGTATCATCTTAATAGGTGAATCCACAGTCACTCTAATAGTGCAGAAAGCTGCGTTATATTTTATTATTAAACTTCTGCGAAGATACCACCATTGAAAAATCACGCAGTTTTTACCCAATTGCTAATGTCCGCACTTTTTAGAAATCGGACCACTGTGCGGTAGTCCTGTACGAACTTGAGACAGTAACTTTGACGTACATGCAGTTTCCGTATTGGAACGAAAGGTGTTGCGGACTATTTTCGACAGAGTACAAACGAATAGCGGAGAGGGCAGGCGTAGACGAATCACGAGTGGCAGGCACTACTTGGAGAGATTTCCATCGTACACCTGACGAAACTTGGGAGAATACGGTGGGCCGAGCACGTCGCAAGGATGCCAAAGGACTGTGCAGTGAAGTCTGTTCTCTTCAAGAACCCCACCAGGAATAAAGTGGCCCAACGGGCTAGATGGATCGACCAGGTTGAAGCCGACTTGCGTGTATTAAGACGCGCAATGAACTGGCGACGAGTAGCTCAGACCCGAGTACTCTTACTTACTTACTTAAGTGGCTTGCCGTCCTAAGACAAAGCCTGTTGAACAAAGTTTCTCCATGTAACTCGGTTGAGGGCTACCGCTCTCCAATTCCTCGGACACCGAGTACTCTCCGCCAGATCTCGCTCCACCTGGTCTAACCATCTTGCTCGCTGCGCTCCTGGTCGTCTTGTTCCTACCGGATTTGAAGCGAACACCACCTTTGCAGGGTATTTGTCCGGCATTCTTGCAACATGCCCTGCCCATCGTATCCGTCCAGCTTTAGCCACCTTCTGAATGCTGGGTTCGCCATAGAGCTGTGCGAGTTCATGGTTCATCCTTCGCCCGAGTACAATGGAAGGGAATTGTTGATACACCAAGAGCCACTCGGCTCGTAAAACAAACAAGAATTTTGTTGCTCCTTTATAAGCATGTTGCACAAGGTCCTTAAATAATTTGCTACATCCCATCCGTATCAATCATCTTCAATCGTTCACTAGATTGTAGTATTTTTCCAACGATGTGGACAGTCACATCCATCACTCCTATACACAAGACTGAAAATATCCAAGACGTTGAGAACTATCGAGGAGTTTAAATTCTGAGGTGCCTCCCCAAGATTCTTGAAAAGATGATTTATGATGTTGTGTATCAGGCAGTATACCCAATAACCTCCAAACACCAATACGGTTTTATGTATGTGAAAATGGTCTACAACCACGAATTTGATGGTATTCGTCAACTCACTGAACAAGTGCATTGAAAAAAGAAGACAAGTTGATGCGATCGACTTCAGCAAGGCATTCGAGAAAGTTCTACATGCACTGGCAGTAGAAAAATGAGGTGTTGACAGCAATGGTATTAATTCGGCTTGCTTCGAGTTGCCATCTGGTGTGCCACAAGGCAGTCATCTAGGACCTTTGATATTTGTACTAACGAGCTGTGCAGCCGTTTGAGTTATTCTAAACTTATGTTCGCAGACGACTTAAAGATAATCCGTGAACAAGGCCGAACTTGATGGGTGCGCTCTCCAAAACGATATTAATTCTCTCTCACGCTGATGTACTCTGGACGGTATGGAAGTTAAAGTCACGCAATGTTGCGTCATATCTTTTAGCCGTCTACGTAACCCCTTGCGAAACGCTTACACTATCGGGCAAAACCATCTACGTCGAGTACAGGCTATTAAGGATTTGGGCGTTACTATTGATTGTAAAGCCAGGCTCAATGATCACAGCTCTACGATAACAACTAAAGCTTTCGCAATTCTAGGTTTCGTGAAAAGAAACACTAAAGCATTCCAGGATATATATGCACTTAAATCGTTGTACTATGCACCACATACCATGCTGTGCATAGAGATGCCAATACCGGGGGTATTTCGAAAACCGGTTTTTCGGTATTGTTAAATGCAATACCGGTAAAACCGGTAAAAGTTAACACTTTAAAACAACATTCACAAATTATATGATTTGAAGAAGATCTCTCCATAATCAATGGTCTTCATTTTATTTTGGCATAACTAATTGATTAGTTCATTAAAAAAATAACACGAAGAGAATTTATCGTGTTATCTTAAATTAATGAAAAAACTTCCAGAGGCAGAGAATTTTCACTCGGTGTCCACAGAAAAAGGAAGTGCAATTCCCAGCGGTAAATATGATATGTGACATGAAAATCCTTGTTCCAGAACGTTCAATAAGCGGCTTAGATATTGACACTTATGATAAATTAATACTGAAAGTCCAGTCATCCCTTAAGTAAAGCGTATGCTTGTTTCTTAGAACGGGCAGAGACGTTCGAAGCGATGATTGGAGCCCGTATAATTGGATCAGCCCTGCCAACAGGCTATTCTAACTAAGCAAATTTTTATTCCAGTTTGTACTAGCAACCGAACAAATTCCTCTTCCGTGGTGTGTTCTGACATTTCTCTAGAGTAATCCGTTAATTTTCACTGAAGATTTTCTGACCAGCTTCACTGTATATCGCACATTTCTTGTATTACGCAATATTCTTAATATTCTTGGCGGTTGGCGCATTCAAGCATGAAACCGGACCTACTTTGCCCTTCGCAAAACGCTAAGATCAAGAAGCATACGCCGCCGTACGAAGCTGACAATGTACAAAACCCTTATTTAACCGATACTTCTTTACGGACTTGAAGCTGTGATGTCGTTCACGGTGCAAATATGCGCCCTTGTCGTGTTTGACCAGAAAATGCTGCGGATGATATTTGGCGGAGTACAAACTGAAAGCGGGGAATGGCGGAAATGTTTTATGAATCACGAGCTGCATACACTTCTTTGAGAAATTGCCATCGTAGCCAACTGACTTAAGTCAGTAGGCTACGGTGGATCAGACATATCGCAAGGATGCCGAATGACAGTGCGACAAAAGCGGTTCTCAACAACCCCTCCTACACCCGGTGGGATCGACGTGCAAGATAGCTCGAACAGATCAAAAGCGACTTGTGACGTCTCAGACGCCTAGGAAGTTGGAGACGAGTGGCCCATGGAGTGGACCGAGTTAAATGGAGACGACTGCTTAAAAAGCGCAAGGCACTCTGGCTCTATACTGGCAGCGGTGTGGTATTTCGGGGGTTTCTCTTTGGAAGAATTACATAATTGAGCTATTATTTGTAGAATCTTCAATCATGAAATTTAGTTCGCCATATAATTTAAAAGTTTCACCAGTGATTTAAGTTTCTTGAGTTGTTATTTGATCATGCAAAAAATAGCGAAAATACCGGTTTTCGATCGTGGAAAACCCGGTAATTCGGTATTCGAAAATAGCCCGGTAATACCGGTAAAGCCGGTTTCGGTAAAACCGGAAAAGTATCCCTAGCTGTGCATATCACTGGGACAAAGCTATAAATCTACCAGCCTATAAGGAACGCTGCAAACTGATCGACCTGCATTCGTTAGCTGCGACTGCGAGAAGGACTACTTAACGCTTCTCGGACTACTTAACGGAGATGTTGATTGCAGCTTTCCTTGTGTGGTCCGAACCTTGTGTGGCCATGTGCTGCCGTGTCTTCAATAATACTGGTGACGTGTACGATTTCAATATTAGTGAATTTGTTTATAAAGAGAGGATACAACTATTAGACTAAATCAAATTATCTGTACAACTCTAAGTTGAAAATAATATAATAAATTAAATTAAGCTGAAATGAGTCGTCATTGATTTTGTACATTTCAAAAGCAGTTTTGTTGTTTGAAACGAAAATTCTCTTCATGAATATATATATTCGCTGTGTTCAGATTGGCGAAAAAATGCAGTGAATACATTTTTTAAATACAGAACCCCTGTTTTGCGCCCAAAACTGCTTCCGAAATTGGTAAAATTAAATGCGCAGGTTGCTCATAAATCCGCCTGCATTAAGAGAGAGCAAAAACAAAACAAAACGGAGAAGAATGCACTGTGTTGGAAACTGAACAAAGTGCAAGCATTCCTATTTTTCTTTTTTTTTTTGCTCTGAGGAGTAATCATCCCTGATCATGTGGAAGATTTGTGCCTGCGAGCCAATTCGAGTAAAAATGAATTGATTCTAAATTCGTAATAAGTTTTGCACATTCTGTGCGTTGAAATAAATAATATACATTTTCCAAATCAAATTTATGGAATTTTAAGTAGATTACACATCGAGTGGCGGACGCTGATAGGATCATAGCACTGTTCTGTGTACTCTAACAACTAGCTTCGACGTCCGTCGCATACAAAATTGAAGGTTAAGTTCCGAATGCGGAATGCTGTACCATGGCTTTGCTTTGCGTAGAAGACGATCGATTGGTGCAAAAATGCTGGAAATCGATCAGAAAATCGCTGTACTCAAGCGCTCAAGCCAATTTTCGTCACGCTCGTATTTTTAGATGTTTGGTAATAACATCTTAACTTCCTGTAAGACGTACTATTGGCAGACAAACATAGTCAAAAAAGCGGCAATTTGCTGATAGTAAAACACTGCTAGACATTTGTATTTCTATGATAAATGATGATAGGATAAAATGATTCTTTTCTTTGGTTTCTTCGTATAACGGCTCTAACGGTCTAGATACTATACAATTAATTTTGAACAAATTTAACGAAGTCATGTTATTAACACGATATAATTGAAAATTGAGTATTTTATTATACTACATCGTCAAAAAAATCGTTGCTGTAAACAACTAAACTATGCCATCCAAAGAGCTTTGTTACGTTTCAAGTTCGGGCGTAACGTAATGTTCGACAGTGACAGTCAATCTTGTTCTGGAGCCAATCCCCGCGGTGGCACCAATCAAGTACCATTTACGATTTCGTTTCGTGACAGGTGTTGCGAACGATGCGACGTACGTTGCATCAACCAACGCCTCATGTACGCCGGCACGTTTCGGACACGCGATGCACTGCGGTGTGACAGTTGTTGCCGTTTGTTAGTCCGTCCGTAGTTCATCGATTTCGCCAGTCGGATTCCATAGATGGACAGCGCACGGATAGCGGACCGTTGTTGGACGATGGATATTAATTCGGTGGATTCCCGGGGGATTTTCGTACAGATCATGGTTGTGTAAGATAGGTATCTGTTTCGCCTAATACTTTCAAAATTTCCAGTCTACATCTGTGGCAGCATTTAGTCATCCTATCAACTTCACCGAAAGTAGTCGTCTTATTGTGAATCTGCTGTTTTGGTTGAATTATCGTAATGTTATTTTTAATTACATTACAACAATATTATTCGCAATTACGGTTTGA
Source organism: Sabethes cyaneus (assembly GCF_943734655.1). NCBI lineage: Eukaryota > Metazoa > Arthropoda > Insecta > Diptera > Culicidae > Sabethes > Sabethes cyaneus. Next base: position 49,468,408 of record NC_071354.1, read on the forward strand.
AGCCGCGAAGAAGGCAATCGACGTAATGGTCGCCACGCCAGAGTGGTGCTTCCAGGAAGATTTTGTCGTTCTAATGTTTGCACACTCTGGCGAAAGTAAAAGCCTCCAGCAGGGGTTCTTTGCTCTTCACATTCGAGTGCTGTTATACACCACCGAAAACATACCGCGGTACTTTAGATAATTAATTTAGCGAGTAGAATATCTTAGCTGAAATAGTATGGCATGAAACTGCCAAATTTCAAATCCGATGCTGCGTTTGGTATTAATCGAGTCAGAAGGCTAATCGCCACACATAAATAATTTATTGATCGAGTTCCACTCGTCCGCGCGCCGTCGTCGGCGCTCCACCACAAAATGCAACTAGTGATTGATGGCTCCATTCCACTTCCGTATTTGCTCCTGTCGGCACCTTCAAATATTTAGCACGATGCACTTTTGGCTTTGCATTCCAGCAGCAACACCATCGATTGAAACACGAAAATGAAACAGCAAAATAGCTGCCGAATTGTTTTCCCAAAATTCCAATTTCATTTTATAAATGGAAAAATATGGGATCAGGTGCCACCGGCTAACGTGGGCTTTGTTGGCGAAAATATACCGGAACAGTGCATCGAAAATTTTAATATCAATAATCGATTCGCACCAGCAGCGGGCCATTATTCATCTGCACCAACGGTGTTGGCGCATACTACCTCTATATGGATGGTATACTTTTGTGTGAGTAGATTGGTGGGTGATCGCAACCCACCCACTCACGGGTGCTTTCAGCCAAGCCAGGCCAGGCTCGTGTTGTTGACAAACAATAATGCGTATTGATTAATGGTACTCACACAGGTAGTCTATTTGTGCGACTCTCTGCTCCCTGGACCGGTGAAAATCGGGAGAGTGCTTCGGGCTCTGATATAATGTGGCATAATTGAATTGAATTTTCAATTCAATTTTCGGCTGATTTGCCGGCACGGATGACACGGGGTATGAAATTTGGCGACATTGAAGAAGATTCCGGAACGGCGATGGTTATAGGTGAAATATTTGTTTGTTTTCGATGGTTTGACGTATATTTTTCCGTAGAAAAGCTTGATTCAATATGATGTTCCAGTTCAAGATTCAATTATATATATTTTTGGTAGTGTGCTGATCCCGGATCGGTTTCTTGCTTTCTGCAAATTGTTTCTACCAATAAGCCAAAGATTTCTATGGTTTTGTTGGAATCAGACCTGAAAAGGAAGAATTATTGCAAAGTTTCCAGGTCAGTGGGACTGGCAATCAAACCTAGTCCTGGAAAACTACACCCTTTCGATACAGATTCGAACGAACAATAGTGGGATAATAGTTCACACTTTGTTCGCACGGGTGTCATCTATCAGCACGGGTGAGTGCGTCAAGTACCTACCGGCTCATCGTCTCAAATCGATCAGTTACACTTGTTATACACACGCACAACCCCTCCCAATTTTCACACCGCAACACAAAGCATCCTCTATCTTGGCATGAAATTGAAATTAGATACACTTGTTGGCGTGCCACTCGGGAACGCAAACGGTAGATCCTGTGTGACACATTGACATCATAATAATCGTCCCGTGCGTTTTTGGTCCGAAAAAGAAGGGAATAAGGCTAGCCAGCAGCAGCACTACTTCGATAGGATCTAAATAATCTGGCGTAGGACAAATTGGGATTCTAGCCATCCAGCAGTCATGGGAAAGATGAGAAAACTGTTTTTTCCTGACTGCCTGCTCGATTCAGCACATCAAAGTGAAGTGTGTCCTGCCCTGCCGTGTCGGTGCGGTGTGAAGCCGGAAGCACTGCACACTTCCAATTTGTTGCGGTGAAATATTGCTCTGTAAGGAGGCTGAAAAGTTGTGCACAATCAATCATTTTCCCTCTATGCCTCAATGGGAAAAAACGCCTTCGTTGTGCTTAGCCACCGAAGTTAACCATCATGGCATTTGCTCTTCTCTAGAGCAATATTCACCCTGCTATTTGTCTTTTGGAGGAAACAGCTTGATACAGTGCTTAAAAGAAGTAGTAGTTTTTGTCCACTCTGGGTGACGGAAAACATGATTGTTTTACAACTTGTTGTTTGGCATGTAATAGTAAAGACATTCAGAAAAAAATTTTATTCAGCAACCAGTTAAATTTTTAACTTGTTTAAACAATTCCTCAAAGCAAACCTTACGTCCGTACTTCGTGCTTACAAACTACTTGCGCCGCTGTTGTGACCACTTTTCTTTTACTTACAATTAAATCCATTTTATCTTCCTGCCGGATTGCAACAAAATAGCCGATTGTTGTTACTACGCCGGTATATTTAATCGGTCGACTAGAATCGACTAAATGGGCTGATTAGCACAAGGCCTACTGGCGCAAAGTGGGACCATTCTGGAAAAAGGCGGTCAAAAGTATTTTCTCGCTTTTCCTGACGTTTTCGAGCTTAGGTGTTTTAGGAGAAGTTTCATAAAAAAGTATTCTGCATCTAATGACATTTTCATATAATTAGATGTTAAGGGGATAACAAATTTGAAAAAAATAATTTTTATAGGAACTAGATAGCATGGTCATGCGTTCGGCAAAGTTGTAGAACTTTGAATTCCATTAAACTTTGCCGAAGATACTAAGTATCTGCATCATATGGTTTACGAGATATAATTGACTTTCTGTCGTAACCCCCTTAATATCAGTTTTTTTAACTTTTTGTACACAAAACCTCATCTAACAGGTTCGACATGTTCCTCACACTTTTGGATACTATCAAAATACGTAACTTTCTAGAAGGTGTAAATATCATATGGTGCTTTATTTGCTTTAAAAATTGATTTGAAGCATAAATTTTACCGTTTTTACAAGTATTTTTTCCGTAAATAGGCACCTACTGGCAGCTAAAGTTAGCATCGCTTGAACCGCCATAGAATATAGTATAAGTGTGCCAAAAATCTCGGCCGGGTCTGGTAGGGCATTTTGGTTATTTCAATTATGAATTACATACATATATGCTGGTTTTAGTAAGTTATCAGGGTTTTATTATTAGTATATGTTCATCATAATTTCACAGGACCTTGTCCACGTCTGTTTCGCTATCTGCGCGCTCGCTATCTTCGCATGCAGAATTATTCTCGTTCTGGTACTTTTGGAAAAGTTTGCAAATAAAGCACCATATGATATTTACACCTTCTAGAAAGTTACGAATATTGATAGTATTCAAAATTGTGAGGAATATGTCGAACCTGTTAGATGAGGTTTTGTGTACAAAAAGTTAAAAAAAACTGATATTAAGGGGCTCACGACAGAAAGTCAATTATATCTCGTAAACCATATGATGCAGATACTTAGTATCTTCGGCAAAGTTTAATGAAATTCAAAGCTCTACAACTTTGCCGAACACATAACCATGCTATCTAGTTCCTATAAAAAATTATTTTTTTTAAATTTGTTATCCCCGTAATATCTAATTATATGAAAATGTCATTAGATGCCGAATACTTTTTTATGAAACTTCTCCTAAGACACCTAAGGTCGAAAACGTCAGGAAAAGCGAAAAAAGACTTTTGACCGCCTTTTTCCAAAATGGTCCCACTATGTGGCGGGCCCAGGCTAGGGCACACTGCACTGGGGCACGTGCCGCATCTTCTGTCACAACTTTAATGTGTCACAAAATAATTTTTCAATATGCAACCGGAAAGTCCGGAGCTGTCAATTCAATAGTCCGGAATTGAATAATAAACGATAAAAAATTAATTGCGTTAGGATAGCTTCTACTACAAGTCCAATTTTAACTTTAATTTCGAGTTCAAATTAAGTCAATTTTCAAGTGAGATTTGGAGTTTAAATTCAAGTCAATTTCCATGTCTAATCACAAGTTCAATTTCAAGTCCAATTTTAATGTCTCATTTCAAAGCCTTTTCTAGTCTAATTCACATCCAATTTTAGGCCCAATTTCATGTCCAATTCCCCGTTTAATTTCAAATCAAATTTCAAGTTCAATTTCAAAGTCCCATTTAATGTCCGATGCTAAGCTCTATCCCGAGTCTAATTTAATTCCATTTTCACCACCGATCTCCAGTCCAGTTTGATGTGTCCAATTTTATATCCAATTCTGAGTCTATTTGTTTGATCTCCGATTCAATTTCAAGTGAAATTTAATGTCCGATTTTAAAGCCAAATACAATTCAAATTTCATCTGCAATTTGAAATTTAGTTGAGGTTCAATTTCAAGGCCCCATTTTAAGGCATATGTCTAGTCCATTTTAATTTCTATTACACTTATTATTTTAAGTCCAATTTCTAGTTCTAGTCTCATTGAGATCCAATTTCTCGTCCAACTACGCGCCTGATTCCAAATCAAATTTCAAGTTCAATTTTAATGTCTAATTTAAGAACGATTTCCAATTCCGAGCCAAATTAAATTTTAATTTCACTTTCGATTTCAAGTTCAATTTACATCGAATTTTAAGTCCAATGCACTATGGTCCAGAAAGCCAAATTAGGTGGAAAAAATTGTTTACTCAGTAGTCGTTGATTTTAGACTATTTACGTCTTAGCAACAAAATCTTGATTTAGGATGGCGCTGTTTTTGGCATGAGCTATTTTAGGGTGACCCTTAAATTTACCAAGATCCAGAAATTATCTTCAAAACGAAACAAGATAGAGCGATATTCACTGCAGCAATTTCATAGCTTGAAATATTTTGAGTAATATTGTAGAAGACGAAATCCTTCTATCTCGAACCGTTTCCATATTAGGGCGATTTTCCTGAGTCAAGTTAGAGTGACCCTCCCAAGTAACACACAAAACAAGTTAGAAAATAATATTCGTGGAAATTAGTCGCTTAAGCGTACTATAAACGTACTTTGAAAACATATGTCGTTATTATTAAGGTTTTGAGATGTTTTGGGATAACATGAATTTATTTGACAGCTCATATCTAATGTATAATGTTTGTTTTGTCAACATGTCAACACGAAGTTTTTATTACGTCACCATTACTAAATTTAAACTACTGGAAGAACAAGTTGTAGCTTATGCTATAATAACGTTTTAAATTGGTATGAAATAACCTGATACATACTTCTTTCAATTCTTGTTTCATTAGACTTAAGTTTTTTGCGCTTTTCAGGTAATAGAGAAGTTCTGATATATGTAATATTATACTATTCGATAACAAGCTGTGTTGCTTGGGCTGCTATTTTGCGATTTTTCTCCATAACTTTTTTATTTTGCATTTCTCGCAAAACACTTCTTCAGATGACTTTTAAAGCTGAATAAGACGCAACTTTTGGTGAAAAAAGAAATTGGCTATCTATTTTACTTCTACACTTATATTAAATTTTATGATACAAATAGGCCGTTTTCAAATGTTAGTATCTCAGAAAGGTGCAAGCAGAATTAAAATCGGTTGGCTGCGTTTGAAAGATCGTGATTTTTTGTGCATAATATCAAAAAATTGGAGAGTGGATTTTTTTCTATCTCAAATAAATCAACTTTGAATATGTGTGGTTTTAACATATTTAAGTATATAAAAGTAAACGAGTTGCGCCATAACTCCGGAAGGCCTTAACTGTTCTTGATTAAACTTAGCGTACATGTTTCTTGACATAAGTAAATCAGTACAGGGGGTTGACAAAAGCGGGGTGGTCGCTGAAAATGGGAGCGGGAGGAACAAATAAGTAAAAGTGGCTGCGATCATCTTGCAATAAGGGGCGAACCAGCCACAGGCTGAAAACCTCTCAAATATAGAATAATAATAATAATAATAATATCTTGCATTTGGTCTGTTAGAAGTTGTACAAGTGGCTGGGAGATAAGATGAAGAGCGTGTGAAAAGATGGGAGGGTCACAACTATGGAAGTAGAACAATATAAGGAAGGCTTTATGTTTCTTTCAATATCTTCGGAGAGACGTACACGTTGCCATCCTAAATCAAGATTATGTTGCTAAGACGTAAATAGTCTAAAATCAACGACTACTGAGTAAACAATTTTTTCCACCTAATTCTGGCTTTCTGGACCACAGTGCAATGTGATGTTAGATTTTAACCCCGATTTGAAGTCCAATACCCAGACTAATTTGAAGGAAGTGCAATTTCAAGCCCAATTTTAAGTACAACTTCAACATTTGTGGTCCAATTTCGTAATTTACTGTGCCACTTTAAAATCGATCCAAAATCGAATTTAATTCCAATTTCATCCCCATTTAAAATCCTTTTTCAAGTACAATTTTAATGTCCTGGCTTAACGCCAATTTCTAGTCTAATTCACGTCCAACTTCAAGCCCAAATTCCTACCTTAATTTCAAACTCCGATTGAGGTCTGATTTCATGTCCCATTTAATGTCTCATTCTAAGTTCAATTCCGTGTCTAATTTAATTCCATTTTCGCCTCCGTCTCAAGTCCAATTCGAACTGTCCAATTTAACACCCATTTTAATTATTAAAGTTCTAATTTCATCTCCGATTTTATGTCCAATTCCAAGTGCAATTTAATGTCCGATTTGAAGGCCAAATACAATTCAAATTTCCAATGCAGTTTGAATTTCGATTGAGGTCTAATTTCAGTGCCCCAGTTTAAAGCACATTTGTAGTCCATTTCAATTTCTATTTCACCACCGATTTCAAGTCCAATATCAAGTGCATTTTCAAGTTCCATTGAGGTCCAGTTTCAGTCCAATTGCAAGCCATTTTCAAATTTTACGTTTAATTTCAAAGCCCAATTCGAGAACGATTTCATGTCCAATAATCCATTTTAAATCCAATTCCCAGCCTAATGTAATTTTATTTTCATCTTTTATTTCAACTTCAATTTAAATCTAATTTTGAGTCCAGTGTTGTGTCCGATTTTAAGTCCAATTTCATGTCAAATTCAAATCCAATTTCAATTTCAATTTGAACTCCAATATCAAGACTAATTTGTAGTGTAATTTCAAGCCCAATTTAAGTACAATTTGAAGTTTAATTGTGGTCCAATATCAAACCCAATTTAATGTCCGATTTTGAGGCCAATCCAAAGTCGAATTTAAGTCTAATTTCAGCTCCGTCTAAAGTCTAATTTCAAGTGCAATTTTATATCTGACTGCCAGTTCCATTTCGAGTCAAATTCCATTCTAATTTCAAGTCTGCTCTCAAGTCCAATTTCCAGCCCAATTTGAGCTTAACATCTAGTCCAATTAAATTTAAATTTATGTTCGACTCAAAGTCCAATTTCAACTTCCAATTCAGATCCAGTTTAACGTCCAATGTTTAATTCAACTGTGATTCAATCTTGTATATAAAAATGGATTTCTGGCTGTTTGTACGTTCCTAATAGAATCGAAAACTACTGAACCGGTGAGAAAATCGGTATGCAGGGGTTTTTGAGGTCGAGAATGGCCCTCTTTAGGAGGGGGGGGGGGGGCACCCATACAAATGAAACACAAATTTCTGCCTAACTCAAGAACTAATCAAGCAAATGGAACCAAATGTGGCATGTTGGAGTTTTTGGAGGCAAAATTTTTTTTATGGTGAATTAGGACCCTGCCCTTCTTCAAGAGAAGGAGAGCATACGAATCTTCTAGTTAACTTTAACTCTTCAAGCTTTTACCACTGAGAATCACTATTATTGTGCTAAACTTTTGATTTTTCACATGAAAAATTGAGTTGCTGGAACTTTTTTTAATCTCCAAGGAGCTTTCTTAAGAAGTCCTTAATTGTACTGATCTGTTACAAACTTGAGATAAGTTGACAGCTATAAGCTCGCGATCACAACACACAACACACAACACAAATGACACTCACATGTCTACATTTTGTAGTAGTAAAAATTGAGTGCTTGACTTTTAGAAATGCTGTAGTCGATTATTTTATTTTATTTATTGATTTGCTTCATCGGACCTTATGTCTAAGTGAAGATTAGAAACTGTGAATGAGAAAAGCCGGCTTGGATGAAATTTTTTCCAATTCTTAAATCGGCATAAAAACCCATTATCTTTTCAACTTTAAACTAACAACTTCTAAATACAAACATAATCAAACAACAAATAAACAAACTTGAGGCACTTTAATTTACCATCCGAACAGTTATTTAGTAAGATATTATAATGATTTTGCTCAAACTGTTCACTTGAATTGATAGGAAAACCTTCACTTCGCTTCGATTGCAATTCCGAATCCGCGACCGTCGTTGTTGTACGTTGCCAAGGGAACGGACGTTTATATGGAATGATGCCAACGTAAACATTTGAGCATGAAATTGACCAATTATTTTTGCTATTAAATCAAAGGTCGTAGAGTGTCGATAACATATTTATAAAATTCACTGATAATAAAATTCACCGTAAACAACATTTTATGTGATAGAATTACTGTTGGATCTAGTTCAACAGCAAAAATAGATACGCGATTCTACGTTTCATAATTGTTCATAACAGATTATTACCTACTACTAGCAACTCTATTCTCAACAAAACGATAGTGGCAACAAGTAATCAGTATGAAATCAGTAAAAAATCAACTGGACTCTGACGACCTTCACCTTAATTGGTTCTTGTTGTCCATAATGTGTGCGGTGAAAAGCAGGTTAACGCACGTCTAATAAATCTGCGTTGCATGGCTTCGATTCTTGTTGACCAAATACTAGTGAATGTAAGTGAAAAGTAAAGAGCTCGCAAACATAATGGGTCGCGGAAATCTTTAGCCACGCGCCTGTTAAAACCCAAATTTCGACTCGCCTTTGAAATAATATCTGAGTAATGGTTGTTGATGGTCATTCTAGTATCAAGCGCCACTCCTAGGTCCTTAACAACTTTGACACGCTCAAGACAAGAGTCGGCGATTTCATAAGTGTACACTCTGGGAGTTTTGCTTCGTGTGAAACTAGTGACTAAGCATTGGAAATACTGATGGTCAGGTTGTCTAAGCGACACCTTTTTGTAAATTGGTTGATAAATGCTTGCAATAGCTTACAGTCCTCAACAGATCGTATAGAGAGGAATATCTTTAGATCATCAGCAGTAGTAGCTTGCAGCCCGATGGGATCACAAAGCAAACGTCATTAAAATATATGATTAACAGTAACAGTCCCAGGTTGCTTCCCTGCGGAACATCAGATTCATTGCGAAAACAGTACGATTCAGTTGAGCCTAATTTAACTGAGAGTATCTGATTTGTTAGGTAAGTCTGAAACCAGTAGACGAAGCAATTTGGTGGTCAATGCGGTCAAAAGCAGCTTTGAGACCTGGGTATACTGTGTCAACCTGAGCTGCGTCTTCTACCTCATGAAAGCAAAATGAGCAGAACCGCAGTAAGTTGGTATTAATTGAGCGTTTGAGAAGAAATCCGTGTTGCTCTATCAAAATATATCATTTCACTTTACTAAACAGTACCTCACCCACAAGGATCTCAAGTAACTTAGAACCAACACATAAAGATGTTGTTCCACGGTAGTTCGCGATGTTGCATTTATCTCCTTTTTTTAAACACTGGAAAAATATAAGACCTTTTACAGACCTCCGGGAACTTACTTTGTCGAAGAGACGCGTGGTCGACATACTGCCAATTTTCAGTAGCGGTTTATATAACGCATCAGCGCATTTTTTCAAAACTACAGACGGTATCCCATAGTGCCCCCACTGCACGATGATTTTAGTATTGAAAGGCCGGCTTTAATGTCAGCTTCGCAGAATTGTGTAGAACCCATACTGAAGAGGTTTTCGGAAACATTGCGCATTGTCTCATCAATCTGGGAAAGAAGAGCTATAACTGGGTTATGGCAGCCTGGCAGCCCAATATGTTGACGTTATTCGTTGACGAAAGACCAGAAGCGCGGAGCTCCGAATCCTTTTCTAAGTTCTTCTCCAGCTACTTCAGCAGCCGCAACGCAATTGGGCAGTTATCTGGAAACTCCTACGCCTATCCGTCCTCAATACTACGCCAGTTTATAAGTGTTCGCCGATTCATTTCGCAGTCTTCTCGAGGATCTCGTGAGTCCTTTTGTCCTTGGCAGACTCCAGCGAAATGCTAATGACTGAATTTTCTAGTGCGTAGGGAGTTTTCAGCGGCTTGTGAATGTCGTCGTTGGATACATTATAATGGAATCCCATAAATCCTTCACCCGATGCGGTTGGATTTACTTGCTTGGGCTTGTAGGCCGTTCATCTGTACAGCTATGGGACCACTGCGCCGATCTTGGCTTCAAGCGGAGCGAATGAATGGATGTTATTTAGCCCTATTAGCATCTCTGGCTGTCCATGGTACGACGCAATAACCAGACCTTGTACGTGCTTGAATTATCGTGAAAGGTCCCCTACGCCTAAAGCCTGGCTAATAGTAAATTTGGACGCTCCTTGTGCGTCACCGGCACACCCTTTCAGGTAGGAACTGAAACCATTTGTCATAACTTTGTTTACATATTTATGAAGCTTATAGGTGTGAAAAGGCAGCAAAGAGCTTTCGAGAAACGAAATTCAGCGGATGTATTTTAATGGATGACGAAACCTACGGGAAAATGGATTTCAAGCAATACAATGTTTACATTGCAAGTGGGTGTGGCGAAGTGCCAGGCGAGTATAAGTTCGTATTTGCTGATAAATTCGCAAAGAAGGCCATGATCTATCAGCATCTTTGGTTCGAGCAGCTCGTTCCTCGCAATCATGTGGAACATTTGTGATGATTGGGCCATGATCTAGCAAGTAATATGTAATTGTGGACTGAAGACTGAACCTTTTATCACCTGCTCAACAATGAATTTTGGGCAATTGTCAAATAACAATTTCGGCGAAGCGGGAGGATAGTCAACAGTGCTAAAGAAATACGAATACTGTGAGTCTAAAGCTGAATTAAAATATAGCAATCCAGTCATTTATGAGTTTTTTGGCAACACTCCAGTCCCGAGATACAGATTATTCTATGCGTCCAAATGTACTTTTACCAGGCTTTAACGTTTGGTCGGGCAGCATGAATCTTTTGAGGGTGCGGACTGTCTTCAACAATATCTTCTAATCCTCTCCGACTGTTGATACCCACAGGTTCATCCGTTCAAAATCCTTCTCCACTTCAGCATTGCCAGCCGTCAACTTTATCATCAGCTTTTCGTAGACTCCGGCAACGCCTAAGCTATCCGTCAAGCCCTTCGTTTAGGAAGGCCAGGACAGTGATGGGCTTTTCCCTACAGTGCAAGCCGGAACCGGAATCACCAGGAATAGCCTGTCGTTGTTAGTCCGGATATGCACGCTGGTTCCAATGGTTCTATGCGGTTGTCTGCAGCCTCTGACGTTGTATTTCAGCTTGAACTTACATGATACCGATCGACGGCTTTTAACCGGTCTGCATACAACTGGTTTCTGAAGTCCTGGCAATGCCACGAACGGTGGTTTTACTATTCCGTTTCGCTGTGGTTGTACACCGCTTCAACCTTCTTCGACTTGCTTTGAGCTTTTCCGGCAGGCCAGAACTCCATGCTGACATTCGCTTCGCATGCATCCGACACTATTGCAGAGTAGAAATCAGTGAAAGCCCTGAGGCTTACTCTCTTCTTCCCTTGCTTAAGACGTACCCACTCAGGCTTGTCATCGCCCAGGAGTCTTTCAAGCAGTTTGGTGTAAAAATTTATTATCCGAGGTGTCTCCAACTTATTTTTAAGGGTTTTGAACAGAACATGTTGCAGAATTTCTTGTTCTATCCACGAGTATTTAATTTATATTTGCAAAATTGTAAGAAATTTTCACCTAAGTTGTTAGACACAAGCGGATTGCTGTATTACCACATCGCATCATTCTATAATTCTCCAATTATAAAATAAAAAATCATTGGCGTAACATTTTTGTCAAATTCGTCTACTGAGGAACCTACCGACGACCAGCCCCGCTAGCTTGCTCATGCTTGTCGGCTAATCAAAATTATATTAGCCGCTCGTAGCCTCCCAGAGCCCAGCAGCGCTCCCGAACACGGGCGAGCCAGGACTAGATATTAAATAGACAGCAAGCAGAGCTCACTTTGTTGCCATGACATCCCGAGAATCCCGTTCCGTCGTTCTTCATTGTTGTTTGCGCTGTGAAAATAAAACAAAGTCAAACAACACTCCGGCCTCGCTGCTGGTTCCTAGTACATAGCTTTCCCCATTGCATTGCGTTTGTCGTCTGGTCTGGCCGTCGGAGCTCATCGGAGCTGCCGTGCCCTGGTACGCCATCCAGTCAGTCATCCAGTTGATGGCGTGTGTTTGTTGACATTTTAAAGCTACTGTCATTTTGGATTTGTTTGTGCTCCTAAATGAAGCTGCCTTCGAGGTGTGTGTGTGTGTGTGTGTGTGTGCAGCCGTTGTCATCGTTGATTTGAGCAATTATTGATTTGCTGTACACTTTTTTTGTGTTCACCAGAACATGATGTTCGTTTATTTCGGCTGTTTGAAAATTCAGGAACCAACCGGAGGGAAGCAGAGTAACCTAGCCGCAAACTAAAAACTTGACCCGAATCCTACTGAATTTTAATGCAATTAGCCGACAACCGTCGTCTCGGCAAACGATCCCGAGTGTCCACTAGTCGATTCTTGGATTTTTCTTTCGGCCTCTCCACCCACTGACTGCTGCAGCACTGAGACGCAATTTTCTCTTGGTCGGTTACGAAAGGAAAACTTTTCTTTTTTTTTTCCTCCTCACAAGCCCCTCTTCTGTTGGAAGAAGAAAACGAGTTCTGCCTCGGTTGCTACGATTGCTCTAATTCAGCTGCCAAGATGGGGCATTTTGGGAACGGAGCAAGAGATGGCGATTTAAACAACTGTCAACTGTCACACATAAAGTCGAAACAAAAATGGAACCCTCGTACGAATGTGGTGGGTTTTCCCTCAACATACACTGGGAAAGGCAAAAAAAAAGAAAGACAATCTCTTAGAGATAGCGGAGCAGTTCTTTTCTGTTTAACTTTCTTAATTTATTATTTGATTACGAATGATTAAAATAAACAATTCATTTAAAGATCGAGCTCGGAATTGGGAACGAGTCAGCGAAATACTTTTGTTCGGGAATGGATGGACAGTAGTAGCAAAGTGGCCGGTTCAGCTGGTCGTTCATTCCTTGGAAGCGAACTGCATGTTTGAGATTCGGTTGACCATGTCTTGTCTCCGGACTCCGTATAGCATGTTGTTTGTCTTTTCAATTCTTGCTAAAGGATATTTATGAGCGTAGCTGGTAGCAGTGCAGTGAAGAGTAGGACTGTACGTAATTAGAATTTGTTAGACATATTGATTGCAGCAGTAGATGGTAAGGAATTAGATTTCAAAGTTTTTTCCAAAAGACACTAAATTGTACGATGGGATTTAGGAAACGAAAAAGTATTGATTGTCGTCAGGATATGAAATATTCAAAGCTGACCTGTCACACATCATTAGAACTCTAAGTGACTTAAGGGGGTTACGATTAATATTTGATCAAACAAGAAAGCGTGTAAATTGGTGGTACCGGTTCCAATGAGAATATCGCTTATCACGCCACAACTACAGATAGACCTGATATTGCCTAGTAAATTTCGACAGTTTCATATGCTTGAACATGTCTGCCACTTGTAGGACAAATGTCTTACAGCAGGAATTTCAATGTTTCATTTGTGGGTCAGGGCAGATGACATTCCGTCACGACAGTAGGCCCCATTCCACACTAGTCAGTCTTGGACTGCCCCTCTCCAAAGGTCCACAACACCCGTCATCAATAGCGCGCACCCAGCGGGTACGGCGTCTCCGGCATCTTTCCTATGTGACCAGCCCACTGCAACCGTGCCGTGTTTTTGTCGCTTCACTATATCTGTAGCTTTATACACTTGGAATATTTCGTGATTCATGCGCCTAGAGACGTCCGTAAATCGTTCGATTATTTCAACTAATCGAACAGTGAGGATCATTGGAATCACGAACAACCTTAGCGATGAAGCCAAGCTGTTGAGACGCTTACGGCATTTCCGTGGTACGATGAAGTGCGATGTTAATTGATGTTCAGTTTGGTATCAAGCATTTGGTAAATAAAGAAGATCGGAGTAGCGATGCGGCGGAAAGTCATAACATGGCACTTCGGGCTGCTGATGACAAGCCATTTTTCCCCGCACCAATAAGCGAATCCAAAAGCCTCTGAAGCCGCATACAATCATCTATAGAACGAACTGGCGAATACAATTTCAAGTCAATAGCATTCATTAGCTTGCATCCTACTCCAAGCAGCAAGGCAATATTGTTGAAAAACTACATTAACAAGAGAGATCCCACGTTGCTGCCTTGAAGCACGCCCGGAAACAGAAAGAGAAACAGGAGTTAAGCTACACACGCAGAACTCTGCCCCATAACTAGGAACTGAACCATTCAGTGACATTCCGAGGAGCGCCGAGTCGCGAAATTTTCTGTACTGGTATTTTATGGTCAATACGATCGAACCTTGCTTGTAAATCAGTATATATTACGTCAATTTGCGCTTTTTGTTCCTTGTGAGATATACAGGAAGGCGTAAAATCTATAAGGTTCGTGCTTACGGATCCCGCCCAGTTAGCTCCGGGGACGATGCTGGCCTACCAAGCCAGTCGTCGTATGTTCAAATCTTGACTGAGCGGTGGTACTGCGGTAGAGTCAATAGGATCTATGCACTACCCCCCAAATTTCCTGTACTATGATAACCGGCTGCAAAGTCTGTCGATAAAAAAGGGTCAAGTTCTTAAGAACGTTTGTACCCACGGCTTTGTTTACGGATCGACCGTCTGGACGGTTCTCCATCAAACGTCGTTTGTCAAAAACATGTTTTTTTAGCATAAGAGAATCAGCGCAGGGAGGGAAAGAGAGACAAAAGAGGGAGTCAGTCTCTTAGAAGGAGGGAGTAAGGTTCAAATGGGAAAAGAGGCGCGTTTCCCTTACATTTGGAACGATAGCAGTTGCTGGACAAGCGGCTGGATTTCTGAAAGGGGAAATAGGGTGGCCTCTTATAAGGGGAAGGTTTAAAAACGTAAAAAAGATTTTGTGTCGATTTATAGGGATTGCCGAGAAGAAGACAGATTTACAAGTTGCTAGGGGCAATAGGAGGGGAACTGACAAAGCGAGTAGACACATTTAAATGAAGAAAACGGGTTTTCTTTCTTGCATTATAAGAACTTTCGTAACAACACATGCACCACCTACAGGGTTTTGTTTTTCGGCTTCGCAGTCTAATTGTCGATAAAAACGAACGGTTTTATTCTATTTCCGTCGTTTCGATTTATATTAAATGTTTTTCAAGAATTCTATTAAAAACAGTATGCATTTACAAAAAAATCGATTAATATAACTTTAATGCTTTCAGAAAAATATCGTTTTTCATCTATCGGCACTATTCAGTTGAGCATGAACGGTCACTTTTTCATACGGTGCTAGCATTCTGAAACAAAAACGTGTCAAGAAAATTGTAAGAACTACTGTAGTATACTATTACCGTTTTTGCATTAGAATTTTGTATACAATTATCACAAAATATCACAATTTCAAAAAACTTTTCAGCCAATTTGACTGCAAAACCGAAAAAAAATCTGCAAAGATACTCAGTTGAAAGCTACAATAAGAATGTACACCTACCACGGTGTTCAAAATACCGTTATTAAAATTTAAAATAGGTCATTTAAACGGAAAATGCCAGTTGGTTTGAATTGCCATCCTACACCTCTGAGCCAATTTTTGAAAAAATCGATCGACGAATTTTTGAGTTACGCCCTTTTGAAGTTTTAAAGGGCAGATTGCTCATATAAAATTAATAAAAATCTTCAATTACACTTCCAAAATGAACGTAAATCACAGCCGGTATTGATTTTTTATGCAACATATGCCCATTGCCGACCATTTTAGGAGTTGTACGCTGTATTGGGACTAACCGGAAATATTCCGGATTAAGTTATCACTGTGGGAAATAGCCAGTATCGAACATGAACAAATACTTACCATGCGACACCTCAAATTACGCCAGAATTTAAAAACTAGATCACTGACAGTTAGATCAACTACCTAGCGTCACGTTGGTTATATATGGACAAGTACCGGGGACTTCCGGGAACACCCAGACCAGTGGTCAGTTTGGTCATAAACAAAAACTTATCGTGCGCCACCTTAAATCACACTAGAATTCAATAACTAAATCAATGGAAGCCAAATCTGCTATCTAGGCTCAGTTTTGGTCATATCTGGACATGTTAGGGGGACTCCGGAAAACCCTAGGAAATGACCAATTTTGAACATGAACAAAAACTCATCATACGACACCTTAAATCAGACTAAAACTTTTAAAATAGATCCAAGTAAGCCAAATTGAGTACCAAGAACCACAATGGCCAATTCCGAACATGTATTTATTATCAAAAATGTACCACATTGTGTAATTGACTTCCCAGGGGTTCCCGGGGTCCCCCAAATATGTCCAGACATACCAAATCTAGCCCTAGATAGCAGATTTGGCTTCCATTGATCTAGTTATTGAATTCTAGTGTGATTTAAGGTATCGCACGATATGTTTTTGTTCATGGACGTAATTGGCCACTTGTCTGGGTGTTCCCGGAAGTCCCCGGAACTTGTCCATATATAACCAACGTGGTGCTAGGTAGTTGATCTGACTGTCAGTGATCTAGTTTTTAAATTCTTTCGTAATTTGAGGTGTCGCATGGTAAGTATTTGTTCATGTTCGATACTGGCTATTTTCCACAGCGATAACTTAATCCGGAACATTTCCGGTTAGTTCCAATACAGCGTACAACTCCTAAAATGGTCGGCAATGGGCATATGTTGCATGAAAAATCAATACCGGCTGTGATTTACGTTCATTTTGGAAGTGTCATTAAGGATTTTTATTAACTTTATATGAGCAATCTGCCGTTTAAAACTTCAAAAGGGCGTAACTCAAAAATTCGTCGATCGATTTTTTCAAAAATTGGCTCAGAGGTGTAGGATGGCAATTCAAACCAACTGGCATTTTCCGTTTAAATGGCCTATTTTATTTTTTAATAACGGTATTTTGAACACCGTGCCTACAAGTGACTGAGAGACAAAGGGGCCCGAGTAAGATCGGGCAAGTGGTCGCAGTAACCTTTTAACCCAATGCCCTTCTGGCATACAAAACAAAACATCGGGCAATTAAGTAATATATAATAACTTTTAGCAGTTTCTGCAGTTGTGCAGCATATGCACATTAAATTTTATTGTGCATATTACAATGATACGAGGCTAAAATTAAAGCTGCATCAAAATTTGGAATTTCTTGAACACCAGTTATTAAAACAAAATGAATGATGAAATTGGAAAATTTCGATATGAGGCCAAAAATATATCGGGTCATTCAATGGCAGGTGGAACTCCAATCCATACTCTCTCGGATGGTACCCGAGCGTTTTAGGTAATTAAACTACCGCCGCACCCCTTACCATTTTTCTCACCAAATGCTTCTTCACTTTACAAAAAAAGTTTACGTTGGACCACGACAGAGTCAGAGAAGAGTAATACAGAAAATAAAAAAATCAGAAAGGTTGTATTCTAGACACAACCCTTTAGCTCGCGTAACTGGTGTTGGACGGGTTTTTGTGAAGAAACCTTGAATATCAAAGAAAACTTTTCACACCCTGTTGACCTATGTGTGTCGTAAAATAGCGTTAAGTAAATAATAGTGCTAAATAACTATATCGTATTTTTGGTAGGCATTTTGTATTTTGTATTTTCGGATTACAGCCTGAATTCGTTAATTGGGTCACGACGACACTCTAGCTAATTCGCTAATTGGACCGACGACCGACTAACAGTTTTTAAAAATTTTAAATTTTTTTTGCCGTTTTAACTTAAAAGTTTAATAGAATTTTCGCATTTAAGTTGGAGCTTGGCCCAACTA
This sequence comes from Sabethes cyaneus, assembly GCF_943734655.1. NCBI lineage: Eukaryota > Metazoa > Arthropoda > Insecta > Diptera > Culicidae > Sabethes > Sabethes cyaneus. The sequence goes on from NC_071354.1 coordinate 49,486,231, forward strand.
ATGAACATCCAATTAACGAACTCTCAATTAGCGAACCATTGCACAATGGGCAAAAACGAGCTCGTAGTCCCAAGTATTAGAAGCCGCTGGTTTGGAATCTTACTGGATACTTATTCTTTTGCAAAAAAATGCGGGAAATCGATTGGTGATGGTTTCATTCTGCGCAGACTTCGGAAAGTGGTCCATTTTACCCTATTTTCCCTCAAAAATCATGACAAAAGCTAATAAAACAGTAAAAAAACTTATATGCCGCCCGTGAAACGAACTCAAATAGCTTCCAAACTTTGTCAAAACATCAGAAGAATCAAATTCCATCCATTCCATACTGTGCGAAATGCAACAATAGTCCATTTTGCCAATTCACCCCCATATACATAGATAACTTAATTAAAGCAATTAAAACTAACTCAAAGGCAAAAACAACCTTCAAAAGAAATGTGTATTTTATCATACTGAATAACTTCGGAGAACAATTGAAAGCAATAAATTGCTTGGATGCGGAGTTATTGTACAGAATTGATTTTCAAGTGTACTTTTTAAATAAATCATGATATCTCGCAACTAGCAAAAGATAGATAGTTACTATATTCAGCAAAGTTGCTCACTTTAGTGTGTTCTATAATTTTTTTGAATATAAAATTTTTTTGGACGAATTCGAAAAAACAAAAGTTTGTATCACGCTGATAGATGAATATGAGATTACCTTGATAGCTTGAAAAGATGCGCTGTATTATATTGATAAACTTCTCCAAAGACATCATCGTTGAAAAATTGCGATTTTTTACGCAACAGCAAAAGAGCGTGTTTTTGTAGATCTAGGAGAGAATCAGGCAAAACGGACCGATTGTGAATTCATCACGCTACTAAATCGATGACAAACGACTCTTCTGATGTCTTTCGAGTAAACTGGTACTATTCGAGTTTAAGCCCTGTCTTTGAATTAGTTTTAATCGCTCTAATTAGGTTTTACTATGTATTTAGGGGTGAATTTAGGGGCAAAATGGACTATACCTGCATTTCGCACAGTATGGAATGGATGGGATTTAATTATTCTGATGTTTTGACAAAATTTAGAAGCTATTTGAGTGCGTTTCATGAACGGCAAATAAGTTTTTATACCGTTTAATTAGCTTTTATCATGATTTTTAGGGAAAATAGGGCAAAATGGACCACTTCCCGAAATCTGCGCAAGATGAAACCATCACCAATCGATTTCCCGCATTTTTTTACTTAAGAATAGGTATCTTTTAAGATTCCAAACCAGCGGCTTCTAATACTTGGGATTACAAGCTCGTTTTTGCCCATTGTGCATTGCTGTATTTTAAAATAGAATTCTCCCTCACGCACCCAGCGTGCTCCTATTAACAAAATTCTAGCGAGCGGTCGTGGGTTCGAATCTTAGTAGAATCAGGCCATTCGCTGTCAAGTGACTTTAGCATGGGTTTATTCTCAGGCCCCTCCACATCCTTCCTACTGCATTCTGCATTAACTAACAATGAAAGCCTCTTGCCAGGGCAAGTTATAAGAGTGGTACTTGCTTGAGGTGCGAATGAAGCCTCTTGTTCAAGGGCAAATTATAGCTTGTTCCACTTCCTGGTTCTAGGAACGAGATTGGTAATGCATAATAAGTAGTAGTAAGGAACACATACATTCACACAAAACACACCCTCACTCTGTGCTGAACTCTGCTTTACCGACCATGAAGCCTTTAGCTGGGGCTGGTTATAAGAATGATACTTGCTCGAGGTGCGAATGAAGCCTCTTGTCCAAGAACAAATTATAACTAGTCTCCGCACTTCCCGGCTCTAGAGCTAGATTGGTTGAAAAGTAGTAAGAAGCGTAGAGGGAAAAAGGGGTGAAAAACACACCGAAAAGCACGGATAATAAGCAGTTCGCTCACACTATAGCGATACTGCAATAACAACGAAGTGCGGAACAACACCTGGATAAAATCACAATAGATCAAAATGCTGGTCGTAGTGATAATATCCACAATTAAAAAAAAAAAAAAACAAAATTCTAGGAAAAAAATTAAATCTTCAAAATAATGTGTTTTTGGCATTAATAAGACCCATTTTTTGATCTGACTTAATCAAAATTCAAATAATACTATATTAGGCGTACGTTTGTCCGTGCTGACAGTTATCAAAAAGCAAGCTTGCCGTCGCTCTTGTCTGCTCTCTCATTCCGCGGTTGCAACCGTCAAACAAGGGGTTTCCAACAGCAATGATTACTACGCACCTTTGAAAAAAGTTACTTTTGATTACTTTACTGATTACCTCTGATTACCAGTAATCAAACTCTTGTGATTACTATAAATTAATCATGATTACCAATGATTACTTAAGATTATCATTGATTACTCTACTGATTACCATTGATTACCTAATTATTTCGAAAATGATTACAAAAGTAATCTCTGATTACTACGCACTTATACGCCTTACTGGAAACCCCTTGCCGTCAATGCATGAAAAATGATTTACATTACCCAATCCATGACTGCATATGTCGCCTGTTAGCAACGTTATGTAGCTAGCAAAATAAACCGAATCGTCTTTACATGTCAAGAAGGCAGAGCTACGCAACCGCTGAAAGTTTATTCTACTTCTCTGTCTTGAAGCAGCAGCAGCCACAACCAAAACCACAGGCTTAGTGAATGCAATTGTCGTCCGTCGACACGGCAAATGTATAAGAAAATTTTTACTTGAAAATTTCCGTTGATAGACAGATAGATACATAGTGAAATGTAGCGACTAGAAAACAATCTTTTCAACAAAACCATACAATTGCTGCATCTGTTATGAATCGAATGGTACACGAACCATCAAAATTCGTTTTAAATTAAAGGAGCTTTTAGCGTTCAAAATCTTTCATTCTTTCGTGACGTTTGACTGGCTTGACTTCAAAATTTTGGATTGACACCTTGCCGTAAGACGTAGTTCTACGTCAAAATATATTCAATTAGTTAATTCAGGTTTCAGGGTTCAAAATCATTCTAGTTACATTCTGGCATAAAAACAGATTAATAATAACTTCCTTTCTGCAACTCACGGTTTACTACGGCGACTAAAAAAGAATGTTACAAAACGGCACTATGGCCTCGCATAAAAAATGATTTCGACGTTGAACTCAAATACTCCTCACAATAGCTGTATTGAATCTGTTTGGTCAGGGTGTTACCATATTAGTTTAATTTCGGTTTGACAAGCAACCGCTATCAGATCAACTTTGATTGGTATTCCAGCATTCCTTTCGGACTCTCGCTCTCGTTCGTCATTGCAGCCCGAAGTGCTGATACCGATTACTCGTGAAGGCTCGCACTCCCGCTCATGAGTAGAATCGAAGGCCAGAATGCAGAAAGAAAGAAAAAGTAATGCAAAATCTGTATCCCAGTGGGCCACTAGCCATCGCGGGCAATTGCTTGCTCACGAGTTATTTGACTCGCGAGTAAGCTATGCAGACAGACGATATCAGACTTTGCGTTCGCGAGTATGTAGGTACCAGAATGTCTACACACTGCTGTTTGTCTTACCCATGCGTGAGCGGCGTAAGTGTTAAATCATACTCATCTCATACCCTCTCGCGTGAGAGCAGGCATCGTTGGCTTCCCGCTCGATTTGCAACATTGAGAATAGATGCGTAGCGCCAGTTTTATCGTGTAATATATGCTACCACATTAAATATGCTTTATTAACTCGTATCATCAGCATATTGCGCAACATCATGATTAAATCAGAAGTAAAGATTCATACCGCAATAAACCATGCGGTTTTAAAATTGTTACTTGGAATCAGCACTTAGCAGCAGCGATATTTCTCGAAGTACTTCTTTAGCTGTATCAATTTTATCGCATTTAGGTCCACAATTTCGATTTATCTTTATCTAAATATTATCTGAAGTCACACCTAGTTTTGATTGAATACTAGTTTAATTCATGGGTCGATCACCTTGACTTAATTTTAATTCATTACTGTCATCGTCTCAGTCGAGCATAATTTTACAAAATTATGTGTAGGACATTTGTAGAACTAGTTATTAAGCCATCTGAATCTGATGTGTTTACTTTACTTCTCTCATAAGATTTACCCGGGACAGTGAACGTTCACTAAGTTACTAATGCGGAAGCAGCATTGTAGTATCGTAAATACAAAAGATACAGTAAAACTTTATTCAGCAAGATTGTAGATAATAACTAGTTCTACAAATGTCCCATATATAACTTTATCAAATTTTGCTCAGCTGAGACGGTACTGTCAAATGAATCAAAATTGAGCCAACGTGATCGAACCATCTCTGAATTAATTGATTCTAATATTGTCACTTTGAAAAAAAAATCTCAAGGCAGTTCTGTTTTGATGTTGCCGTTGGCATGTATATTTTTTTCATCTACTTTTCAATCTCGTTTCTATCTTTTTTAAATTTTCATAGCTTTATTTTAATACCGTTTAGAGTTGTTGCATTTAACAGTTTTTAGTATTTGATATGTTAAATTTGTGCTAATCATAATTTTTTCGTTCTTTATCTAAGAATTTAGGTTGCGATACGCCTCTATTCATGCCTAATATGTCATCATAAACAAAAAGGAAACGTAGAATTTAAAGATGAAAAGTTTTTCTGACCTTCCCCGGGCTAGACAGAAGAACGAAGATTTACGAGCAGATAATTTCGCACTCAATTTCAAAACGCTCGTATAGGTATGCACATCGTGGGCACAACACGTCACTCATTAACGTCATAATAATATGTATAACCTTGTCTCGCTACTGCCACTGCACTGTCGGGTCACTATAAACTTCACAAAAGTGGACTATTCTTGTAAATAATAATAATACACTAAATGGTCGCCTGACAGTAATACGGTAACTGTTTTCATCAAACCGTTGAAAACGAGATCGTTTACTGTGTGGGCGTTTATTATTTTCAGATGGACAAATAATTTGCAGCTTCCGTTAGGAAAGCGGCGTTTCAGTTTCTTATATGGCTTGGACAGCAGTTTTATTGCAAAACAAATTGGAAAATGGATCGACTACCAGTAAAAATGAACCATTTTAAGGATAAAATCTACGAATACTACTTTTAAAAATTAGCACAAAATTTTGTTTGACTTTGTTTTATTTTAAGGCAATAACTCCATGGTCGAATACTTAGTAGTTTGGTGTTTAACATAGCATATTACAAGTTGCTTTCCAACTACGTATATGCAAATAAATCAACGTAACCAAAGTGCGTAATCCAGAATAAAAAGAATCCAACCACCCCGCAGGGGAGGAGTGCCTCCCGGAGCAAATCTTTTCAGTCGGGAAATGTTTATCCGCAGCCCGAATAAATAATTGATACCGAACCCTTACAAGTGTAAAAATCGAACTAGGTATACATACAGAGAGCCACTCTGGCAATCGCACTAATTCGATTCGTAATTCGATTTGCATTTGATGGGAATGGTCTTCAGATTAAGAAGAAGAAAAAATCTTTAGCAATCGCAAGTTGGGTCATGTTGCGATGGGTTGTTGAGCGGGTTTTCCGTATCCTCGACCGGATCGGACCGGGACCGGGTGTAAAGTCATAAAGAAACCACCGATTTTTATAGTTTACGGCCACGCTTTCTCAGCTTTCACTAGAGCGAAGGATCACCGCGCTGGCTGTAGAAGAAACTTGATTGAATTATTGGGCTTGGGAAGAAGTTTTATTTTCCGTACCAAAAACATCAAAACTTGCTGCTAAATGTTTAAAATGTATGGCACCACGAATCCATGGATGGAAGCGATAAATATTTTTACGACCATTAAAACTCGCACGTACGCACAATAATAAAATGCGATCCGCTTGGGCAATGTATCGATTTTGGTTGATTATTTATGGAATCCCGGGCTACTTGCGCTTCGCGGTTCAGTCCGGACGGAATGCTCCGAAAAAGTTAACAGATGTCACAAGCGCAACCGAGCAAACACCGAGCATTGCATTGGCCTGAAGGTGAACAGTAGGTACAGTCAGTGGCAACAATAACTGTCATCCGGAGGATATCGCACCCCTCGTTTACCGCTCACAGGCGACATCATAATCAGAAGCGGAAACAACGCATCAGAACTCGGGCAGGACGACGACGACGAAGACGACAGAGGGAAAAGCAATAAACTAAATAGAGAAGTTAGCAGAGCATTGTTTATCCTCTTAGCGGGAATAACGAAGCACTTGTGCCAATATTTTTGCTTCATCATCCGCTGTTTGATATGACCAGTTGAATGGTTCACTGGAATAGGGTTGGTTAACAGTGTTTCGGATAGGGGTCGTTGCCACCCGTTTTAAGGTCCAATTTCGTTACTCCAAATTTGATAATTTCAGTAAATAGACTAGTAAAAATGACCTTGGTATAATCCATTTAAAGTGTTTTTAGACTGCTTAAAAATAAAGCTGACAAAAATAAACAATAAAAAAGTATTGCTATTCGCTATATCACGGGGTTGCAACTTTTTGCCAAAAGACGTCCGTTGTTCATATGTAAGGCTCGCTAATATAATGACAAAGTGCGAACAAATGCAGTCATCCAAACTCAGTAGATTTATAGCTGTCCACATAGTTTAGCACTACGAAATAATAGAAGAAGCATCCCATATGCGTCTAAGCAGTGTCAGATGTCAAACGAAAACACTAAAAAAGCCCCTGTCGGCACCTTCGCGCACCGCTGTCATTAATCGTCCGGAAATCTGCTTGTAAACACGACCGACAATGAATAAAAAACAAACTTTTAATGATTCTTCACACTTGCTCGAAGCAAGCTTTGGCTTTTTTTTTATAGATTTAGCGCCCTAATAAATCGTTTATCCTTCACCCCTGTAAACGAGGACAACGACAACAATGACGGGGAAGGCTCTATCGGCACTAGCGTGCCGAGTTAATTGAATAAACATCGGAAACCATCAGCACGGAAAGTGATTTTCCACCCTCCCGCTTCCGAGGAGCGTCGAGGTACCGGTTGAAAATTGGCAACAGTTACTTCTTGCTTGTAACCGACGCGACCTAATGGAAACCTGTTCCCGCCTGACCGTAACGCAGGCAGCCAGGGAACGAGAAGGGTGCGGAACTGTATTATTTGACGATTAACAGGAACGACTACATCTCATCACGAAAGGTCGAGCGCGACACCCTACTCAATTTATTTTGCAACTATTGCCACCGTGTTGTTGGTTGTTGCGTCCCGAGCAGTGAAACGTAACAAACTAGCTTAAATGTTTCATTCATTGCTTATTAAACGTTGTTTTTAAAAAATGGTATCATCTCATCTGAAAAAATTCCTATTTCATTATTTTCTATCAATCGGAACATCTCGGGGACAACATCTTCGACTGTGGCAGTTCAGTCCAGTTACCCTGTAGGTAGCCAAACTAAATTCTCTTCATATGTTGTTTACTGTTCAGCTTCTACGCCAGCTAATCAGCAGGGAACGGCAAACCTCGGCTCGTCTCGTCCCTTGCTACCGACAGTACAATGGCAAGCTGTGGTGGTGTTGTGATGCGGTGTTTTGGCAGCGAAAATCATTTATCCTCCCCTTGTTGTCCGGAATAGCTAGAATAGGGTCGTTTACCAAGGAAAATATGATACTTTAAAATTCAGAAAACTTTCGAACGACGTTGGATTGGAAGTATGTTTCGAATCAATTTTCTCATTTACGCCTGTGCTAGGTTCCTAATAATAGCATTTAGATTTCTTAATAAAGTGCTAGAGATACCATGAATTTTATAAAGTTCTGTGTTTGGAGTTTGCCTGTTGGAATATTTTTTCAAATCCGCCAATAAAAACTAAAAAGAATCGATTATTGATTCATGAGGGTCATGCAGACTCAATTTCAGATTTTCATTCGTTTTTTATTCTATTCCTTTTTTCTGGGACAATATTTTGTTCACAAAGTTCAAAAGTTATAAAAATCTACTCCAAACGTCTACAAGCAAAATAAAAAAAAAATTCTAATACGCAAAAGCAAAGCCTAGCTTTGCTTAGGTAGACTGCCGAATAAGCTTGGCACGCTCGTTTCACTTCGATTTTGCACTTTTGATTACTGCCAAGCAGAATTTTAAAAAGATGTGTTTGGGGACTTGTAGAATTAGTTATTCTCTGCAATATTGTCGTAGTAAGCATTGCTATGTCTTTTATATTTTTTATTTGTTTATCCCAACAGACATATTGTTGTCACTAATAGTCCTACAAGTTAGGCGAAAGTCAAACCCAGCTGACACTTGGCTGAAAACTCGTTGTAGCTGCATGATTTATCCTTCGAAACGGTGCCATGGACAGTCGGTCCTCGCCATCATGATATCAGCTACAAGGATTGCTCGGCACAGATTTCTCCTGGTTGCTAGGGTATTGGTAGCTGGAGCGGGTTGTTCCATGGCAGGTGACGGAGGGCGAATCGAATGAATTTGCGTTGATTTTCTCTAACCGATCAACGCCGTTGAGATAATGGACCAGATTGCCGAGCAATATTCCAGCGCGACGGACAAGCGCGTAGTACCAACTCTTGTCTACCAGTGAGGTTTTTCGCAGTTCTCATTATTAAGCCAAGACTGCGGGATGCTTTAGCAACGATGTAACTGATGTGTTGCTTGCAGGTGAGCTGTGACTCAAGGAGGGCTCCCAGGTCCTTGATTCAGCACTCTCTTTTGATCAGTTCACCACTTAGATGAAAAGGATTGGCTGGTTTTACCTGGAGAACGACACAACTGAACACTTGATAATGTTGAGCACTATTCTACTTTCGTTACACCATCTAGAAAAGCTCTCCACTTGTTGTTGCAGGAACATGGTGTCTTCTACCTTTTTGACCTCGAGATAGATCTTCACATCATTAGCAAAGGAAAGCCTGAGTCCTCGTAAGGAAAAATTTACATCGTTGAAGTATAGCACGAAGACGAGTGGGCCTAGATGATTGTCTTGTGTATTACCAGACGTAGCAATAAACTCGCTGGATACTGATTCTCCGATTTTAACAGCCAGATGCCGATCAGTCCAGTAGGACTTCAGTAGGGCTGAACGCTATACAGCGCTATACGGCGACTACCCCGTTGGCAGCAAACAGTGCGCTCTTTTGCTACCAACGCACAAGATACCTATTCTTATGTAAAAAATGCAGGAAATCGATTGGTAATGGTTTCATCCTGCGCAGACTTCGGCAAGTGGTCCGTTTTGCCCAATTATCCTCAAAAATTATGATAAAAGCTAATCAAACAATATAAAAACTTCTTTGCCGCCCGTGAAATGAACTCAAATAGCTTCCAAATGTTGTCAAAAAATCAGAAGAATCAAATCCCATCCATTCCATAGGTACTGTGCGAAATGCAAGAATAGTCCATTTTGCCCAATACACCCCCATATACATAGTTAACCTAATTAGAGCGACATACAGTAATCAACAGAGCAAAATGAACGCGTAAAAGAGCATTCCAAGCCAGCCAACGTCAATAGAATTACAAAACGAATTGAATGGTGCTCGGGAGCAGCACGACGAATCATCGTCACTTTTGGACACAACACCAGCCGATTAGGTTAAAAACTCTAGGCTTGCGGATGCTATTGGGTTTAAAACCAAAGTTAAAATTTGACTAGAAATTAGGCTTGGAATTGGACTAGAAGTAGAATTGAAATTCGACTTAAAGTCGAAAGTCGGACTTGCCATTGGATATTAAACTAGATTTGAATTTGAACTAATTTGATGCTTTATTTTAAATATAACCGCAAATTCGACCTAAAATTGGATTTGAAATTGGACTCAAATTTGTATAATTTGAGTAACTTCGACTGGAAGTTTTACTTGGAATTGGACATGAAATCGGACTTAAGAGCATTTGAAGTTTCTATTTGAAATCAGACCTCAAAATTTACTTGAAATTGGAATTTGACATGAAATTCAATTTGCGATTATGTTCAAAATGGAATTAAAAATCGAAATTGAAATTCCTTTCTGTCCCAACTTTTTTTCTAGTTCTGTTTTACCACTTTCATGCGTCATTCTCCTTGACTGTATCGTTTTCTTGGTTTTTGCTCTCACTTTTCTTTTTCGTTCAGTTTTTTTTCCTGGTGTTTCTTTTATCTGTCCCGTGTTTATTGTTTCGTTGTTCCATTTTCGGGCTTTCAAGCTCTGATTTTTCTCTTGCTTTTATTTCATTTTTTTGTAGCATTCTTTCCTGTTTTTCGTCTTTTTTATCTCTTTTCCATTTCTTATTCGTTTCCGGTTTTCCTCACTTTTTCGGCTTCGTCCGTTTCGTTTTTCCTCATTTACATACCCCGTTTTTTTCTATCACGTTTATCCTGTTTTTGGCTTCATATTTCCGTTGCTCATCCGTTTTACGTCTTTTTCTCTCCAGTTTTACCTTTTTCCTTAGTCCGTTTTTCCTGTTTTGTGAATCGTGTTTTTATTTTTTTCGTTTTCTGTCCCATTTTCCCATCCCATTCTCATTTTGTTCCGTCTTTCTCGTTTTATATCCCGTTTGGCATCTTTTTCCGTTATCCTTGTTTTCTACATCGGTTTTCTTTGTTCTTACTCGTTATTCCTCCTTTACCTTTTGGATTCTCTTGGTTTCGGTTCCATTTCGATTCTTTTTCTTCTTTGTTTTTCCACCTTCTTTGTAACATTTTTGTTTTCTTTTCTGTCTCATCTTCCTTCTATTTGTATCGTTTTTCCTTTCGGTTCTCCTTTTTCTGTCCACTTTCTTTTCTATTCCTTTACCATTTTTCCAATCGTGATTTTATTCTTGTTTTTCTCTTTTTTGTTCCGTTTTTCATTTTCAGGTAAATTTTTCCTCTTTTCCAGTCTTATCGTTTGTGTTCTGTAACGTTAAACTCCTTTTCCACATTTTTTGTTTACGTCTGATCCGGTCTTCCTCTTATATTTTTCTCCCGTTTCTCATTTCAACTCTCTGTCTCTCTCTCTCTCTCTCTCTGTCTCTCTCTCTCTCTCTCTCTCTCTCTCTCTCTCTCTCTCTCCAGTTTTTGTCGAGTTTTGCTCCGAGCTCTTTTCCGTTTTGTTTCTCCAGGAGCAGTAAGAAAATTTACTTACATTTTCATAGGGAACTGTTTGCTCGTACAGCATATTGTTTGGTTCTTGAGATTTGAATTTATGAACTAGGTACGGTAAGTAATCGTAGCATGGCGAATCTGATTTTACGCAAATAACTTAAAACGATAAGCTTAATAGGTAGATATCAGAAAAATCACACTGGTTGGTGCACAAAGTGTTTGTTGCGCTGTTCCAAAAACAAACAAACAATTTTAATCACCTAATAAGTAGAAAAGCGGTGAATGTTACCACCCGCCTGATCATTTAGAAAATTGAATGAATTTTCTTTAAAAATTTCAAGAGATTCGACAACATCCAGCGTCCACGTAATAACTTCCTCTTTGATTCAAAATAGCTTATAGCCACTTAACATGGCGATCCGAAAATATATTTTAATTCGGTCTCTTTTACTTCCTTACTTAGTGGGAGAGTTTTCACACGATGAATCTTGTGGTGAAAAGAGGCTATTATGTTCATCCGTTTAGTATTGATGGGTTTCCTATAAATTTCGAAATCAAAATTTGTGGAATTTCTTATAACAACGACCCCTAAGAATGGAAACCTGTTGTTTTGATCCTTCTCGAATGTAAAGTTAATATGTCTGAGGAAATTTTGGGTATTTTCAAGAGAACATCAATATCCTATTGCTTTATTAAAATAAAAAAAAAAGTCGTCTACATGTCTCCACCAACAATCTGGTAAGACATTCATTTCCTTCAATTTAGTTTCTATGTTTGCCAGGATTGTCCGGGACAGGGAATTCCCCTTTGGGGCTCCCTTCATCTGCTTATAAAAGTTGCCTCTAAATTCGAAATAATTTTCCTCCATACAAAGTTGGGTTAATCTCAAAGATTTAGTTCACCAAAGTTCACCACTCATTTCCACTACATTGTAAAGAAACAATGGTTAATTTGCAAATAATTTACATAGCGCACAAATAGTGGCCAATAAGACTAAAAACTCAGGACATTCGGACTAGATAAGACTTGAAATGGTACTTAAATTCGGATGACTTGAAATTAGACACGAAAGATTTCAAGAAATTATAAATTAGCTTAAGCTTGAAAATTGAATCAAAAATTGGACATAAAATTGAGCTCGAAATTGAAATACAACTTACATTGATAGTTTACTCAAAGTGGACTAGAGATGGAAACTAAAATTGGATTAGGAATGAAACTTAAAATTAATTTGACTTGAGATTAGCCTTAAAATGTGGCATAAAACGGGACATGAAACGGAACTTGATATGAAACGAAAAAAAAATTCAGTTCGAAATTCGATATGAAATAGGACTTAAAATTGAGCTTCATGTTTCCATTGAATTGGGCTTGAAATTGGATGCGAAATTTGACTTTGAATTGGCATAAAATTTTATATGAAATAAGACTTGATTTTGGACAAAGTCAGACTTTAAATTTTAATTGGAATTGAGCTGGAAATTGCATTTTAAATTGAACATGAAATTAGAATTAAGTTGGACATGACATTGAACGTTCACGTTCACTGAGCTACTAATGAGCTAGCAGCATTGTAGCACCGTAAATACAAAAGTTACAGCAAATCTTGATTCAGTAAAATCGTAGATAATAACTAGTTCATTAGAACAAATATTTAACTTTGCCAAATTTTGCTCCGCTGAGACGGTACTGTCAAATGAATCAAAATTGAGCCAAATGTCTGCCATATCTCATTTCGTTTAACTGTATTGTACCCCGGCTTTCATTTCACAAACAGATAATGATTCTGCAAGTTGTACTGCCCAAACTTGTCTAGTAACTAACGCAGGATAAAGATCTAATTCGTCCTGGAGCGACCCTCACGAAAACCAGCTTGGTACTCGCCAACGAAGGACTCCGCTAACGGAGAGCACTTCATACATAACGGGTGACAACTAAAATTTTGGAATTTTTTTCTCAGTATGTCAAAAAAAAGCAAAGATACATGAAGAAGATCGGATCTACCAAAATTAAAGATACATTGTCCATTGTGGAAAAAAAATTAGTGTACATTCGAAAACGGTCCGTAATTGGCTGTTCGGCGAAGCTTCCGTTTGATGCCCGAACAGGAGCGTTGTACGGCCGTCATGTCAACTTTGCGAATGCATCTCTTGATTCTAGCAATCCAGTGTTTGCAATTCGTGGCTCTCCAATTCTTTTTGTACACCAAGGAACTCAAAATCCCGAAGAAATCTTCGATTGGGCGCACTGAGACAGATTTGTCGGGTCGTGGTTTTTGGGTACAAATGGGATCGAATGGGTATTCTGGAACGATTGTGCTGTTTTTCTTTTGGCGCTAACGCGATGATGTTCTATCCGGCCAAAACACGCCTTGTCCACCTGCATGATGTTTTTGTAGAAACGGATCAAAATTTTCTTCAAACATTCGTCTGGCACATCTCAATTGATAGCCAAACCAGAGGGCTTGTTTTCGAAAGTACGAAAACCTCACAAAACACAACTAACTTCATCTACTGGTTAACTAAGAATAATCATATATTTCTGTTATCCTATCTAGGCCTACTAATTTTACATAGAGTCATTATATAACTACTACATCTCTCCTTCCTTTTATTACTGTCTATTTATTTTATAAACTTTATAGTCATTAAAATATCCAGGTTTTCGCTTCTGACGTTTTCGAACAACCTCTTCTGTTTTTTCTTTATTCTCTGGAACATCTTCAAAGTTATTGAGTACTTCATCTAAAACAGAACTATCTGGTTTGAAAGAGTTACTAGAAATTATAAGTTTGAAAATTTCCGCCAAGTTTTTCTTAAAAATTCTTGAAATGCTTCGTCTTCCAACTGATTCAACTTCTTTTCTTTGCTTTTATATCACGCCTTGCTTCAATATTTCCTTCAATTTTCGAAGAATTTTCAGTCAATTTTTCGTGTAAATTTTTTTTTTCTCGTCGCCAATGTAGCAAATCACAAAACACAACTAACTTCATCTACTGGTTAACTAAGAATAATCATATATTTCTGTTATCCTATCTAGGCCTACTAATTTTACATAGAGTCATTATATAACTACTACAACTACCTCACTTGCAAATAGTTGTTGGGCATCTTGAGATACGGTAAACAGTCGAAGCCGCTACACATTCGCTTCTCGCGCTCCCGAAATGCTTCTTGTTTCGACGCCATTTTAAGCAAAACTGGGCAAGCAGAAACAAAATAAAAAACGTTGACAAAAAGAGAAAAGAGAGAGAGAGAGAGCTAAAACATACATACTCTCTTTTCTCTGAGGTCATTTGTTGTTGAGTACAGGGGCGAGTGTATAAATTCCAAAATTTGAGTTGTCACCCGTTAGATATAATTTAGCGATAGTTTTACACTCGAGTCGATATCCTTTTCAAAAAAATAAGGCAAATGAGGCCATCCAATCACTCTTCCGGCATTTGTTTTTCTTCCCAGATCCTGACAATGATCCGTTGGATTGCGTAATACAGCTGCTCACTCCCCGCCTTTAGAAGCTCAGTCGGGATATCATCCTTCCCAGCAGACTTATAGTTTTTCAGTTCACTGATTACCTTCTTAACCTCCTGCTGTGTTGGTAGCTCCATAACTTGGCCATCGCTAATATTTCTTATCTTGATCCTGCTAATCTCTGTGTTTACCTCTGCACTCACTGCACTGTCTGGAAGTTTCCCTTCCACCTAGCTGCTAGCGCCGTTGACTGCAGGTTGACAGCACTATCATTACACATCACAGGCATGGCAATAATAATTGAAGCAGTTGAAACTAAAAAAGAAACTATCAGCTTTTGAAAAACACACCTTTTGCTACTAGCCTACTCGGATATCATAACCAGAATTAAATTAGTACTTTTTATTAACATATCTCATTTCATTTATTATGCTCGTGTTGAGTCGTTCCAAACACTGATTTTATGAGCGGCTTTTTAAATTACTTTTTCTAAACCAGTATCAGCATTTGTGGCTGAAGCAGCACGCTGACTTTGAGCCCCCCAATCAGCATAAAATTTTATCTAAACCTGAATTAAATCATTATTCTTAGATAATAACCGATCGGTTACTTTCTGATTCAGCATTCAAGCTAATTGGATAATATTTACCGAACTGCAACGTCATTACTTTTGTGCGGTCGAAAAATAGAACCGCAAATCAATTATGCTAGCAATTTAAAAACCTCCCACCTCACTGCAGACTGGCTAGTTGCTAGTCTGATATTCTAACCGGCAAATGGGCCACACATGGAACCGTTCCGACCGCATCCTGCTGGAACCCCGGTCCCGGCCCGGACGGATGATTATTAAAATTTATCTTTGCTAGTCCACCGGAAACCACCGGTGGAAAATTATAATTTTTGGAAAAGCTGCTTCTGCTGCTGTTGAGAGTTTTTTTTTCTATAAAATGTTCGCATCTGCTATACCTAGCATCCGCGGACAGGAACCAAATAATCGTAACTTTTGGAGCATATGTGCAAAAACAGTGACCCCGCGGCGGATGGAGCGGATATTTACCGGATACGTGCAAGTGTAAGTAATGAGAGTAATTTTACGGCAATAATGCCCTACTCCCGTGTATTGCACGCCGGGAAGCGGCTTCAGAGTAGATAGAAAACCGACCGGCCATAAACTTTAATGTGGCCAAGCAAATTGACCGTTCAGCTAGCGAATAATTTGACGAACACGGAGTTCGGAAAGGTGGGGTGAGTCAGCCATCGAGCTCTCTAAAACTCATACTCTATTATTTATTGGAAAGCAGTGCAGCAAGGGGTGAACAAAAATGGCGACTAGCCATTGCAGCATGCTCGTTTGCATACGTCAGTGTGTGTATTCGTCTATGAGCTTATGAAATCATCCCCACAACAAAACCGCATAGTCCCAATCCCCAGAACCAATAAATTATGAAACCACAAGTCGGACAGATGAACACAAGCACACGCACAGCAGCACAGTCGCAAAAAGTCTCGCATCGGACTGTCCAATTCTAAGCAACGGACGTTGGTCGGAATTCGACCGGAAAACATTGACATCAAATAATCTCTGAAACAATTTAAATAATTAGTTGATCCTCTGGGAGCTGAAAGTTTGTATAGAAAATGACGTACGCCTGCCCGCCCACCGTCTAGGACGACGACGTATCCCCCCGTAACCACATGACCGGACCGAGTTGATGGCCGAGCAGTCCTGGCATGAGAGGTGTTAGAAATGAAGTGCGGTGTCGGATTATGAGCTGTTCAGGATGGGCTATAAATTTGCAATTCAGCAGGCGACGTGACGTGATTCCAACCAGACAGACTGCATGCAACCCTTGCCTGGGTGGACATACGCTGCAGGTGGAAAACTATACGATGATCTGCCCGGACTAGGTTGGTGATGGAGAGCAGAAAAATTTGCTACTGAATAAACGATGAATTGTTTGTCGAATTTAATTGCGAATATCAAGTGGGTTGTAGGTTTTTGGCAATCTTATTGTTTCAATGCTTGTTACAAAAGTTTGACTTTTATCTTAATTTAACTTTTTTTTCTTATATATTTTCAGGTGTGGTTTCAGAATCGAAGGGCAAAATTTCGAAAGCAGGAGCGAATTGCACAGCAGAAGGTGTCCAGCAATAATAACAACAATAATAGCAGTACCAGCAATAATAACAACAACAATCCGGATTCGTCGTCGGTGAAAAGCGAACAGAAATCTAGCGCCGGTAATACGACCCCCAAGGATATCAAACCCGGATCGCCGCTGTCTACAGTTTCCACCACGCCCAATTCTAGCACTTCCTCTCACCACTCTAATGGAGACATCAAACCTCTGAATGGTAAGTTCCATTCTTTCAAATCTTTGCAATATTTTTAATTATCTACATCATTGAATGGCTCAATTTAACATTCGATGTCTTGCAAATCATTATACCAACAACATGAAGTAGCATCCGTTGCTGAATATAACTTCAAACAACCACCATTTTCACCCGGGCAGCATAATGCATTAGATTGTTTAATCAAGAAAATTGCCTGTTACACCGTTCATTTATACGAATTAGCGTCACATTATTTCGGAGAATGTCGCGCCTTGAACCGTCACACCGAACCGAAGAGGCTCCAGGTTTTCGCTTCCACCGCTTGTGCGGATGTGCCAACTCGCAATTCGGGGTGACGGTGGTGGTGGAAGGCACATTTTCTCTCGAGCCTGTATTCCCCCCATCGGCGAACCAGACATTTCTGTATGGTTCAGATGAAAGTAAAAGACTAGGCAGCAAGTGCCCTATCGTATTAAAGTGCCTCCAGTGAGAGTGAGTCTGCACTTTTAGGTGCTAGTACCTAAGTTTAGCTAGGGAAAATGTAACAACAACCAAACAAAACGAAGAAAAAACAACCATGTGCGGATGAAACTGTAACACAGAAGCGCTTTCGTTCCTCCTGATTTGTTTGGCTCGCAATGATGTCTCATTTCTTTTACCATCCATTCCCTCCTCCTTCTAAATTCTCGCAGCAAAACCCGTAGCAAAGTTCGGCCGTAGCAAAGGCAGGGTAGATAGCGACAGAGATCTTACGTTACTATTTTTAGTGGAATGTAAAAATTTTCTAATGAAAAATTTACAACCAAGCTTTCAGTTCGGAACTGCAGGAGGCTGCTCCACTGTTTCAGTTGGTGCTATCTCCATACTATTTATTATACTTAAAGTATATTTTCAAGAACATAGTCAAAATTAAGGTCTCTGTCTGGGCGGGTCAGTGGCCCTTAATAATCGGCATTCTTGCGCTTGCTCGACAACAAAATTTTTGTGTGGTGGGTGACGTAAAAATCTGAAAAGGCGAGCACCACGGATTTAAGTGCTAATAACTCGGCAATTTCTGAACCAATTCGGAAGGTATTTTTATCAGTCGGTCAGAAATTTCGGTACAAATTGAACAAATACAGTGGAAACAATTTATACTTTAAAACTCACTATTGACAAATGGACAAATATGAATCCATCAATCACGTTTAAGAAAACTTTTATTTCCCAGGCCTGGGACAACCTAAACACGCTGCGATTTCATTCATTTCCATCTCTGGAAAACAGTGAAAGGGTCCCACCGTCCCAACAGGTTATGAATCATTCTCCTTGTACCAATCTAAACAAATTTGCTGTCCTGAACGTGTATCTTACGTTCGACGGTTTGCATCGATACACTACTAGAATCTAATCAAAATTGAAGTCTTGTGCAAAAATGTAGGTAACAAAATTGAACATTTCATGCATATCACCGCAAAAAAAGAGCTTGGAAAAATTATCTAAGCAAATTATCCAGAAATGACGGGAGTACAACGTGCCCATGCATCATATTTTCGTGGATTTCAGGGTTTATGTCCGGGCACTGAGATTTATCCAAAACAAAGCCTGATAAAAATATTCGGAAAGACTGCAACAATAGTAAATTGCAATATTCCATCGTGTCCTGATTATGACGTCTTTGTTTCAAAAGGTAAACAAATTAAAACTGTCAACAGTTCAACTATTTAAAACAAAAAAAATCGAGCAAATTTCATGAAAATGCAGATGCAGATGTTTTGAATAAATAAAGAAGCAATATTTCTAAACGTTAGCTAGAAAAAGTTGTTTTTCCGAAACAGCATAAATTTGAAGTGAACATAGAATATTTTAAAGAAAAAACTTATTTGTTTGAAACTGTGTAGTGTCCTCTATGACCGGACACCAGCTTGTCTCATATGACCGGAGAGTAAAGTAATTGGCGAAATATACTTACATAACCTACAACTGCTGTAACTTTGATTCCTATGTGAAATAAATATTAAATTAGAAAAAAATGCAGCAAAATATCAGTTTGATACCAACTTCTCAACGTACTTTGTAAGTGGTATTGCCGCGCACATTTTCGAATGCATTCCGCATTAACAGCACTTTCAACAAGCATTTTATGTGGATAAAACTTTAATCAACTGTTATCCAGCAAACCTGCAAAGACTGGACTCACACGATTTGTGCTGGAGTTTTGAAGTGTTCAAAGAACTTTTTCTTCCATTGGCATTGATGCAGGTTTTAATAGATCAAATGGTCATATCCGAGCATAGGGGACAGTTTTCGGTTTGAGCTAATTAATACACAAAATATTTTCTAATTTCAAATTTAAACTTGCTGCACAAATTTTGCTGCTTTGTATTTTTTTTACTTATAATATTATTTTGCTGCACATTATAGGAAAAATAGATGTAACAAAGCCGGGATTTATTGAGTTTTATCAGAAAACCTTAAGTGTCCAAGCATAGAGGACTTCCCCCTACAGCATGTAGGTACTTACTTACTTACTTACTTAGGTGGCTTGCCGTCCTAAGACAAAGCCTGTTGAACAAAATTTCTCCATGTAACTCGGTTGAGGGCTACCGCTCTCCAATTCCTCGGACACCGAGTACTCTCCGCCAGATCTCGCTCCACCTGGTCTAACCATCTTGCTCGCTGCGCTCCTGGTCGTCTTGTTCCTACCGGATTTGAGGCGAACACCATCTTTGCAGGGCAGTTGTCCGGCATTCTTGCAACATGCCCTGCCCATCGCATCCGTCCAGCTTTAGCCACCTTCTGGATACTGGGTTCGCCATAGAGCTGTGCGAGTTCATGGTTCATCCTCCGCCTCCATACTCCGTTCTCCTGTACGCCGCCGAAGATCGTTCTTAGCACTCGTCGTTCGAAAACTCCGAGCACTCGCAGGTCCTCCTCGAGCATTGTCCATGTTTCATGCCCGTAGAGAACAACCGGTCTAATAAGCGTCTTGTACAGGGTGCACTTTGTACGGGGACTTAGTCTGCTCGACCGCAATTGCTTGTGGAGCCCATAGTAAGCACGACTTCCGCTGATAATACGCCTCCGAATCTCACGGCTGGTATCATTGTCCGCCGTTACCAGTGAGCCAAGGTAGACAAATTCATCGACTACCTCAAACTCATCGCCGTCGATCAATATACTACTGCCCAAGCGGTGTCGTTCGGCCTCGGTTCCGCTGGCCAGCATGTACTTTGTTTTAGACGTATTTACCTTTAACCCAATCTTTTCTGCTTCGCGCTTTAGTCTGGTGTACTGTTCAGCCACCGCCACAGATGTTCTGCCGATAATATCCATGTCATCGGCAAAGGAGACGAATTGACTAGATTTGTTGAATATCGTGCCCCGCGTGTTGATATCCGCTCGGTTCATAACACCTTGTAGCGCTATGTTGAACAGCAGGCATGAAAGACCATCACCTTGACGAAGCCCTCTGTGTGATTCGAATGAACTTGACAATCCACCCGAAATCCGAACACAGCACTGCGTACCATCCATCGTAGATTTAATCAGTTTGATGAGCTTCCTGGGGAAGCTGTTCTCGTCCATGATTTTCCATAGCTCTTTCCGGTCGATGGTATCATATGCGGCTTTGAAGTCAACGAATAAATGATGCGTGGGAACTCTGTATTCACGGCCCTTTTGGAGGATTTGCCGCAGTGTAAATATTTGATCCGTTGTAGACCGACCTTCGACGAAGCCGGCTTGATAAGTTCCCACAAATCTATTCGCAATTGGTGATAGACGGCGGAAAATGATTTGGGACAGCACTTTATAAGCGGCATTGAGAACGGTGATCGCTCGATAGTTCTCACAGCATGTAGATATGTTTCTTTATTCAAACATCACGAAGCTGTATGGCGACGGACACTAATTGCCTATCGTTTGTCGCTTCTTTGCATAAGAAATAGACATGCTGCGGGCATATTTTCGAGGCCACACGATTCAAAGCAAAAATATAAACCACACGTCGACAATTGCCTGTAAGATAAGGTAGTATAATATGCACCCCTTAACCGTTATGTGTACGGGAAATTTAACACCCATAAGTGTTCGGATGGGTACCCGGGTACCCACCGAAATGAAATGCTTCTAGCTTTATCAATTCTTGACCGATTTTGGATCTTGAACCGTCAAAAGATTGGAAAATTTGTCTATTTTTAGGGCATGAGACTTACCAAGCCTGGAACCACGTCTGGTTCCCATAAATCCGGATCTCCGGGACCATATTTCGGATGCAAAACAAATGTGAACAATTGTCAATAAAACCACACAATATTGGTATCAAAATTCATGAAATCACTCCAGGAGTTGATGTTTATCCATTTTGAGTCCATTTAACGAGTTGTCTTCGCAATGGCCATTCCGGAGCAGGTTCTTGTGGGGCTCCATGAGACCAGTAACATGTTTGGATAAAACCCTAGCAATATGTATATCAAAATTCGTGAAATTACTCCAGGAATTAAAATTTATTCTTTTTGAGTCCATTTGATGAGTTATCCCCGGAATGGCCACTTCGTAGCAGATTCCCATGGGGCCCTGAGGCCACTAACATGTTTGGGTAGAAACCCTAGCAATATGTATGTCAAAATTCATGAAATCCCTCCAGGAAATGATTTTTGTCCATTTAAGTCGATTTGACGAGTTATCCTAGGAATGACCATTCCGGAGTAACTTACCGATGGGCCCGATATGGCCACTAGCTTGTTTGACATAAAAAGAAAACTCGGCAAGATGTATGTCAAACTTCATGAAATCACTCCAGAAATTGATTTTTATCCATTTTGAGTCCATTTGATGAGTTGTCCTCGGAATGGCCACTCAGGGGACAACTTGTCAGATGGACTCAAAATGGATAAAAATGAACTGCTGGCGTGATTTCATGAATTTTGACATACATATTGCTAGGGTTTCTATCCAAACATGCTAGTGGCCTCAGAGGACCCCACGGGAATCTGCTCCGGAGTGGCCATTCTGGAGACAACTCATCAAATGGACTCAAAGTGGATAAAAATCAACTCCTGGAGTGATTTCATGAAGTTTGACATACATATTGCTGGGGTTTCTAACCAAACATGTTACTGGTCTCATAGAGCCCCACAGGAACCTGTTCCGGAGTGGCCATTCCGGGGACAGCTTATCAAATGAACTTAAAATGGATAAAACTCAACTCCTGGAGTGATTTCGTGAATTTTGATATACATATTGCTAGGGTTTCTATCCTAATATGTTAGCGGTCCCGTAAGGCCCCACAGGAATTTGCTCCGGAGTGGCCATTCCGAAGACTATAAGTTGAATGGACTCAAAATGGATAGACATCAACTCCTGGAGTGATTTCATGAATTTTGATACCAATATTGTGTGGTTTTATTGACAATTGTACACATTTGTTTTGGATCCGGAACATGGTCCCGGAGATCTGGATTTACGGGAACCAGACGTGATCCCAGGCTTGGTCAGGCTCATGCTCTAAAAGTAGACAAATTTTCCAATCTTTTGACGGTTCAAGATCCAAAATCGGTCAAGAATTGATAAAGTTAGAAACATTTCATTTCGGTGGGTACCCGGGTACCCATCCGAACACTTATGGGGTAAAAAAATTCGAAGGCCCCCCCTTCGACCCCCCCTGCTGCTACAGGCAATCTGTTGATGACAAATGGTTTATTCCCACTAGTTAGGAGCATTCTTCGAGTTTTAGCTGGCTGAGTTGTCGTAAACCTTGTTTTTCGAGGCAATAAAATCTCAAAAGGTACCCGGGTACCCAGCCGAACACATAACGGTTAAGAATGAATGGATAGATCTCGACCAGGCTTCCCAAGAATAACGTTAAAATTGCGAATATATGTTACCTTTTGAGCTGAAAATCAATGGTTTACTTCCTTTAATATTGTGGAATAAAAATGCTAGGAATTATTTAAAAACAGCGTCTAAAATGTGCGAGCAATATGCCCCAGCATATTTTTGAGATTGATATGCCTATACTATTTTGTGGAAAGTTAAACTTGTTTAGATATTCCCAAAACATTGTGTTTTCACATAAAATAAACCTAGTTTCGGTCTCCAACGATAACTTTTGTTTTTTGCATGGGGCATATTATACTGCAGCTGATGCATATTGCCCCGCATTGTTAAGTAACTTGGAACTTGGATGTGGTAGATAAATTATTCCTAGCACTTTCATTCTATATTACTAACTGAGGCTAATAGTGGTAATAGACTGTCACTCATATCTATTTATCAGTATTTATAGCCAAATTTGCAATAGGGCATATTGCATCATCGCAAGTGGGGCATATTGGCCGCATTCGACATGCTGGGACAAATATTAAATAATTACATAAACTAAGCGTTTTTCACATGTTTTTCGCCTGAGATAATGTTTTAGACCTTCACTTTACGCAATCGAATCGTAACAACCTTATATTTACAGATTTTAACCAAAAGAGAGCTTACGAAAACGACGCAAAGAATTACATCGGAAGCTGTTAGAAGACAAATTTATTTTTCTTTTGGTTTGTCAGCTAGTGACAACTGTCAAGCTTACATAGTAGGTTGGTTTCATCGTTTTTTAAGGTTTATCGTTAGTTTTGCGTTTTAATTTATGCTATTTATTCAAGAAAACTTTAATGACCAAACCTTTAATGGGACCAAACCTCAAAAACAGAATAATCGAGTAAAAATGTGTAATTTTTCAACGGGTATTTCTTTGGAGCAGTCAATTAATAAAATATAGTAGGTACATTTTCTTATACTTTTAGGGTGACCGTGAACCCGCCTAATAGGGTGACACAAATTTTGGTTTTTTAAACACGTCCAAAAAAATAGCGTCTTCACAAAAATTGTAGAACACACTAAAATAAGCAACTTTGCTGCATATAGTAACTATCTATCTCTTACTGGTTGCGAATTTTAATGATTTGTTTAAAGAAACCCCTTTAAAATCAAGCAAAGCAAAGCCATGGGTGTAAACGTCCTTCAGAACTAGACCCTTTTTTATCGACAGACTACACAGTCGGTTATTAGAGTACAGAAAAATTACGGGGCTAGGGTAAAGATCCTTTTAACTCTGTAGCGGCACCGATCAGTTGAAATTCGAACATACGACGACTGGCTTGTTAGGTTGGCATTGTACGCCGACGCTAACTGCGCCGGCCACTTTAAAATCAGTTCTGCTCAGAAAATTTGCACACGCACATTTTCATTGCTTTTCTATGTTCTATAAAGTTATTTAGTAGGTTAAAATACACTCTGAAGATTGTTTATCGCTAGGATGCATATGGATGACAACTAGCACAGCGTTAACAAACAGTTGAATTAAATTCCGAAGACGTGTCGATTTCTTTATGATCATTTCCAGCGCAAAACGCTAAAAAAGCCTCGACTATTTTCGATTGGAATTTGAATGTGAAAATAGTTTCTTTCTAAGACTAATATTTGACGAGCAACATTTCAAAAGGTCCAATGTGCAAATGAGAGATTCTCTTTGCGTCTCCTCTCTTACGTTTATTACGGCGGCATAAATGCACTTGAATTCGTCTATTTTGCATGAAATGGTTGCTGGTGTTATTGGAAAGCTAATACTTTAGAAAAATTGGGTTAAAATGCATTTATGCCGCCGTAATAAGCATAAGAGACGCAAAGAGAATCTCTCATTTGCACATTGGACCTTTTGGTCGAGATTTTCATGTTTATCTGTAAGTAAAAGATAAAAAGGTTTGACAAAACGGGTCCTTTTTAAAAAAAGGAGGTACTACCACTAATCGTGGGGGGTATCAATCGGCACCAAATTTAAGATTTTTGCTTTCTTACCTATAATGAACAATCTGACAAATTCGTGAAGGTCGATTACACGGTTATCGGATACTTTGCATGTGTTGATTCTAACAGATAATTTTTAGATTTCACATCTGAATAACTTGAGAACGGCTGGGCTTGAGAAACAGTTCATTTAAGAATTTAGTTCAAATTGATGCGTATAGAATTTGACTCTGTCAGTTTTATGAAAATTACAAATTCAAAGACAAATCAAAAATAATATTTGAGCTGGAAATGCCCATATCAAATGACATATAAGATGGTATAACAAAGGTTCCTTTCACCACCAGGTGGATTAAATCGGGTTTTTATCGTGGGTTTTCATGAAATTTTGAATGAAAGTTTTTGAAAGTTTTTCTTTCCGTGTAATTTTTTAATGAAAATACACTTAATTTTTGACAACTTTTTCTTTGACGTCATTTTGAACAAATAAGTAGGCTTTGAAATATAAATTTTTAAAAACATAATAACCTCATTTCTCAATACGCCCGTTTGGAAAATTTCGCTTGACGAAAAAAAAGTTTCATGGAAAATTAATCCTTGCATGGTATCCAACATATCAGCAAAATTTCATTTCAATCAAAAATAGTCGAATCAAACCGTTTTGTTAGTTAAGCTGGAATTGCTCTTCATCACTTTTCCTGTATTTCAATGCAAATTACAAAACTGCAAATTGTACACACATTCATCATACATACATACATGTACCCACATAGATACAAATACACATACATGCATGCATACATACATACATTATATACAATCGACCCTTGATTGATATATTTTGGCTTTGCACGTTTTGAATGTCTTAATATACAGTGCTTAAGTGTTAAAGTTTGAATAACTTTTGAAGGAATCATCCGATTTTCAATAACTCGGTTTCGTTTGATAGATCCGTTTGTTTAGTAGTTTTCAAATGACAATAAATTGTAAAGTATTTCCAATTGAATTATTGCTTATATGTAACAAAAATATGTTTTGAATACTTTTGTATCACATTTCTTTATGTAACTTTCAAACCATAAGCCCATTCATCATGAAATTTGGAAGTTAAGGTTTTGAAAGGCTCCCCTTTCATATGCAATCAATTTTGTTCAAATCGGTTAAGGGACCTATGAGACCTATTTTTCGTATTTTTACATAATTTTTTAACTAAAAGACCGATCAGTATGAAATTCAATAGCGACCTATGGAACACCTGACCTTTCATTTGACACTAAGAACATTAAAATCGGTCCAGCCATCTGCGAGAAAAGTGAGTGAGATTGAAAGCGTCACATACACACACACATACACACACACATACACACATACACACACACACACACACACACACACACACACACACACACACACACACACACACACACACACACACACACACACACACACACACACACACACACACACACACACACACACACACACACACACACACACACACACACACACACACACACACACACACACACACACACACACACACACACACACACACACACACACACACACACACACACACACACACACACACACACACACACACACACACACACACACACACACACACACACACACACACACACACACACACACACACACACACACACACACACACACACACACACACACACACACACACACACACACACACACACACACACACACACACACACACACACACACACACACACACACACACACACACACACACACACACACACACACACACACACACACACACACACACACACACACACACACACACACACACACACACACACACACACACACACACACACACACACACACACACACACACACACACACACACACACACACACACACACACACACACACACACACACACACACACACACACACACACACACACACACACACACACACACACACACACACACACACACACACACACACACACACACACACACACACACACACACACACACACACACAGAAAATGTTTAGTTTTCGAAACTTAGTCGAATGGTATATGACATTCGGCCCGCAGGACCTTCTTTCCATTTCCGGTTTTCCGAGTGATTTCTATACTTTTATACTATATATTTATATAGTAGAAAGGCAAAACCTTCCAAAATAGAGTCAAAATCGGAAAAAAAATTTTACCGGTTTTCGGAAGCTACATAATATTTGTACATCCATTTTTGATTCATGCTAGAAGCGTTAACACTCCGCACACTCTTTTTTCAAGTTCTTTAGGCCACAGATAATTGATTTTATACAAAAAAAAAATTTACTTAAGTCTAACAAATTTTTTTTTTGCCCTCCGATTTTTAGAACCAATTTTGAAGGGGCGGGGGGACAAACACTTTAAAAATAATTTGCAATGGCCAGCAGGGCGCATGGATACTCTTTAGAAAACAGTTCCCTGCTGGCGGTACGTGCTGAGAACCAACGGAGTATCAAAAAACGGATTTGAAGGATGGTTTTGAAGCTTTAGGTCAATACCTTGTTACGTAGGGGTTTCTGAAAATTCGAAAAATTGCCAAAATAGGGGCGATTTTGCCAAAATAAGTGCGTTTTTTCATCAAAAATCGCCATTTGAGAGCTCATAAAAAATTTAAAAAATCAAGATATCAAAAAACGGCTATGTAACAATTTGGATAATTCATTTTTACATGCTGAAAAAAAATTCTGCCAAATCGGACCACCAGATTCTGAGATACACGTACCGCCAGCTGAAAAAAAACATGGGTCCGAGAAAAACGCGTTTAAAGTTTCGTACACCCATGAGCTTGCTTTGAGGTGACCCCACAGCTTTCGCCCTAACTTTTCAATGAGATCAGATATCAAAAAATGCTTTTGGCATGACATTTCTGAAGGTACAGCCTCTCGAAAATGCAAAACATAGAATTGGATTTTTTCGATTTTCCAGCGTAGGGCCCCCCCTTAAGTAGATTAATCCAATATTAACAAAAACCAACAAAAACTACCTTAAACGACTAAATTTGAGCTAAGACGCTTAAAAACAACTCTTTTATTTATGAAATATCAGCTTTAATTTAGACAAAAAAGCGAGATTTTCCAAATAATAAAATAACACGAATACCGAACTACCAGTACATTAGATTAGCTGACACTGATTCTAACATAAAATCCGGAAAATTAATATTAGGATTTAACAGATCCGGTAGGAACTAGGCATTATACAATCTAAAAAATCGATAAGTCATTAAACATCAGTTATGTTCAAATTGCAATTTTAACGGTTTACTATTTAAGTCCGTTTGTTGAAATGTATAACTTATAATCGGCAAAATATTTGAAATAAACTTTTAAATCTTCCGCTTTTTAGAGGTAGTGACTCAGAAGGTTTTAGATATTTTCTGCTATTTAATGTGCTGACCAAGGAGACAAACTTCACCCCATTATGGCAAACCACAAATTACTGTCACAGTGAATGTGCCATTCGGTTGTTTTCCACTCCAACTCATATTAACTCTTGTACTATTAATGTCGCCTGCAACTCAATAAATTATGAATTATGATATTTCTGACCCGGCCACACACTGGCGCACATACACACACACACACACACATGAAAATTGCCGTCACTAGCGATCGCAAAAATCATCTGTTTCTGTCGCATCATTTTTCCGACTCCACTAATATTCGTTTTCTACCACTTTTTTTCTCCAACTTTTTTTTATTGTAGGCAAACTGTCCGATTCCGACATGAACGGTGGAGGCGGCGGGGGTGGCAGCGGCGCTGGTGGAGTTGGCCTGCTCGGCAGCCATGGACCAACCGTGGCAGGAAGTCTGTCGACGCTACACAACGGTAGCAGCAACAATAACAACAACACCAACAAGTGGAGCACGTCCTGCAATTCGCTGCTGCAGAACCACCAGAAGTCGGCCGCCAACCATTTGAGCATGAATCACAACTTGCAAAATCACCATCACCACGCGGTGGCCGCCCTTTCGTCACCCTTTTCATCGCTGCTGGGAGCCGGTGGCGGTGCGGCCGGCTATTTGCTGGATCCACTCGGAGGATTGAACAAAACTACCGCCGCTAATCATTTGTTTTAAGTGCTTTCGTTTTAGATTGCTCTATCCATGACGATTTGTAAAGTTTCTGACATTCTTACGCTAAGCTTTTTAAAAGAAACTAGAGAGCGATGACTTAGATTTTAAGTGATTATGGTGGAAAAGGAGAAAGAAGTTAGGATTTAGCTTTCGTTGCAATACTGTACCGCAAGTAAGTGTGTCACACTTACTGAAAAGTAGGTACCTACCAAAATGCATCTGATTATGTTCATTAGTTTATTAATTTTAAAGTGGCGTTAATTAGTGTTGAATTATGTGGAACTCTTTCCGCTACAAAACTGTGAACCACAGGCTGCTAACGGTGCGGAATTTGAGAGCCAATTAAAAATCCTTCTGGTAATGCAGCATGATGGAGTGGCTGAAAAAAATCTCCAATTAATCAGAGAAAAGTCTGTCATTTCATTAGCGTCAAAGAGAAATGCAAACGTCCATCAGCATAACGACCAGTGACGTATGAAGATCCACGTCTAAAGCAACACCTTTCTCTCTAGTGTGTCACGTTTGCCAATTAACTAGTCATGGAAAAGTGTTCCATTTCGTAACCGCCCACTCGTTTAAAATTGCATCGGGAAAAACCCATGGCAAATCGTCACGTCAATGTTTGAATAATGTTCTATTTCAAACAAACAATTCGATACATTCTAGTATACGAATCAAACAATCTTAAACTATCCGCGAATGGCTTCCCGATATAGTCGGTTTAACCAGCACAGAACATGCGCGTTCTGTGGAAAAATAATCAAAGATTCCAGTCAAATTCAAATGCTAGTCGAAGTCGTAGGAAAGCAAGCCTAAGCATTATATCTTGATATTTAAAATCTATCGTGACAAAGCTATATTAAGAGAAAATACGCTAGTAAACGAGTAAAACGATTCGGTCATCCGCAATGTTTGTGAGCTGTAAATATGAGTATGATAAATAAAAATACAAAAAAAATGTTTAGGTCATGTAAATATAAACAAATCAATAAAATTTTCGTAAAATGGAGTGTCTTGTTTTTCTTGTAATAGATTTAAAATTTTCGACTAAATAAAGAAGGTTCATGATTAAAAAAATCATGATATGAAATCTTAGTAATACTATTTTACCACGTACTTCGATAAACTTTTATTCACAGTATCGTGAAATTTCCTAAAACAGTGCGGTAATTTAAAAAAGAGGCAAACACAATATGTGATTTGTAAAATTATTTTAGATTTCATTGAATGCAAAAATATCAACGGTTTTCAGGCAAAATTTCTCTTATTTGTTGGTGAGCGGAAACTTTTCCTCTTCGATTACATACGATCAGCAATTTAAATTGAATTCATCAAAACTAGTTAACTTCGAGATACGCTGCTGGTCTAATAAGCCAGTCGTCGTTTGTTCTAATCTGGGTGGTTCTGCTAGAGTCAGTAGGATTCTTGCACTAGCCCCATAATTATCAACGACGATTGCGGCTGATAATTGAAGCAAAGAGAGAAACATTTGAATTGGATTAATTTAGGATAAATGTTACGGATATACTTTACACGATATATACTCAAAATTAAAATTTATGCAAGCGTCTTATTTCTTATTTCTCCATTTCTAGTGACCATTTACTTTATTGGCAGTTTATTATTACTCACCCTGTAATCTGTTATATGAAGCGGCTAATCCAACCATGCCGTTGAATTGAAAATTGTCTAGCCTCCATCACACGTAGTTAAGGTAACGATGATTTCTGTGACCTACAAATTTTAGCCCAAATCTGCAACTAAATATTGAGTGATAATATGACCTCTTGCAGCCGCAAATATGTGAAACATTTCATCAAAGCACTAATGAAATACTTCCAAATCCATTGGATAGACTAAACAACAAACTAAACCAAACACCTTTCTCTAAACGTTTTTTTTTAATTACATTTAAATGATACGCAATACTAACCCTTTTTGTTCGTTTCGGTCCGCCGATTCGGAAGTTCTTTTCGGTTCGCAAATGTCAAGTGTCAGATGTCTGCGAGTGTTCACGCTCAATCTCAGCAACCCAGAATTGAGTGAAGAACTACTCAGTTTCAGAAAAACCGTGAGTATGCAAAAATTAGCAAAGGTGCTGTCACTCATAAATGAGTAACCATACATTTTACCAAAAACGTGTAGTTTTTGTTCAGTTTTATTTACTTGAATTAATGGGTGAAAACTACTCATTTTAAGGTGAAGGTTGTCAGAGTTCAGTTGCATTTTAGTGATTTCAGTACTTTCACAACGAGAACAGAGTTGCTACTTTAGTAGTAGGTAATAATCTGTTATGAACAATTATGAAACGTAAAATCGCGCAGCTATTTTTGTTGTTTGTTGAACGAGATCCAACAGTAATTCTATCACATAAAATGCTGTTTAAGGTGAATTTTATTATCAGTAAATCAGTAAATAAGTGTATTTTCGACACTCTACGACCGTTAATTTAATAGCGAAAATTATTGGTCAATTTCATATTCGGTGCCATACTGACTGCCATAAATGGACTCTGATGACCTTGTCGTTTAACCGTAACCGTAACAGTTCATTTTGTCAAAACAGGGTAGTTTATACTCAGTTTAATTTACTGGATAGATAGGTGGAAACAATAAGTTTTATTGAGAGGAATGGGTTGAAAATACTAATTTCGAGTATGTTATTTCACTTAAAATATCTAATTTTGTATGGTATATTATATTATTATCTTATTATCATTAGGCCATTGCAAATCATATTTAAAGTTTTAGTCACCCCCCCTTGGAAATTAGCTTGAAAAATCTGGGGGCAAAAAAATAATTTGTAGGATATGAGTCAAATTTCTTTTTATAAAATCAATTGTCTGTGGGCTCTACAGTTTGAAAAACACGAAAAATGAGTCTCCGAGTTGAATTAACGCTTCTAGCACGAAACAGAAATGGAAATTCGAACAATGGAATTTCCGAAAATCGTCCAAAAAAAATTCCTCCGTCTTTGTCTTTTTTCGTATATTTTTGCATAGAAAATAATAACGTATATATTATAAGCAAGAATAGATTCGGTTTTCACGTTTAAACCTTAAATAAAAATTCTTAAAATCCATAGACTAATCTCAAGTTTTTAATTTAAGTCTTGACCTTGAAATGCAGTCATACATATATATTAATTTTTTTTTGAAACGATGGTTCTGCAATTGATGAAGGGACGATAGGGGAAAGAAATGAAAATTTTTTGGTGAAGGAGGGGAAGAGCGGAAAGGAAGGGGAGGGGGAGTATTGGTAGCTATGCTTGACAAGTAGTCATTTTGACTCCTACCTTTTTGTCCAATACTGGAAGGTGCATGAGTCGAACCAAGCTGTAATCTAAGATCTAAGATAAATTTTTTTGGAGTGGAGGGGAAAGAGCGGAAAGGTGAGGGGGGACTATTGGTAGCTACGCTTAACAAGTAGTCGTTGTGACTCCTACCTTTTGTCCAATGCTGTAAGGTGTATGAGTCGAACCAAGCTACAATCTAAGATTATAACCGGATTTGAACCCACAACACCCGCCAGGGCGTGTAGCTCGCTGATACCCGTGTACCTTTGAAACGCAGAGGCGCTGGACAAAAGGAGACTGCAAAACCCCTTTTTATGGTAGCGACGTATCTGGTTGGGTTATTTTAAGACACAAATTGTGCCTCTTCCTCCGTCTACTGTAGAAAGCACCGACCGAGAAATTTTAATCTAACTTGTTTTTACTGTCAGGACGACGACACTATGCAGGCCCTTACGACTTGCAAAGTACTGCGCGTGACGCTGTCTGTCTGTCAGCGTGTTAGCCGCGATTCTCAACGCGGGTTTTCGGAGAAAGGCTCCGTTCCTATGAAATAGACCAAACTCGTGTTTTAGTCTTTGACCTTGAAATGCGGTCAGGCATTAATATTAATATTTTTTTTGAAAAGGTAGGAGTCACAACGACTACTTGTTAAGTGTAGCTGCCAAACTCCACCCTCCCCCTCCCTCCCCTTCCAGCTCTTTCCCCTCCACACCAAAAAAATTGTCATTACTTTCCCCTACTGGCCCTTATTGATGGAACCACCGGTTCAAAAAAAAATATTAATGTTTATATAGCTTTCGAAGCGTTTGTCTCTGCCTCCGTGGACTCCTTCAGAGCATGCATGACATATATCATTCCAAGTTTTGCGTGTGCTTTGTAATTTTAGCTTATAAACCAGAATCGAAGCTATGGCGAACAGCCATTATACTCTACAGCAGCCTCTGGAGCCGGTGTGGCTCGTGCTGCTTCAAGCAGCCGTCTCCATTCAACTCGATCTTAGGCCAACCGTCGCTAATTTCCCAGTCATCTCAAAAGTCGCAAATTGAAATCACTTTCGACTTGGTAGCCGCCCAGTTAGCTTCGAGGTACGACGCTGGTCTAACAAGCCAGTCGTCGTATGTTCGAATCTCGGCTAGGCGGTGCTTGCTAGTTAGAGTCAGTAGGATTGTTGCACTGGCCCCGTAATTTTCCTGTACTCTAACAGACGGCTGCGAAGTCTGTCGATAAAGAAGGGTAATGTCTAAAGACGGTATAAACCCATGGCTTTGCTTTTTTTCAACTTGGTCGAACCAAAAAAACACGGCTTTAAATCCATAAAAAAACCTACTACTTCAATAAGGGTTTCGTACATGGTCAGCTTCCTATGGCAGCGTGTTTCTTTTGAGCCTCTTCCTTTCATGTATTTGGTCTTCGATGCATTTATTTTTAATCCAATCTTCCTATACCCACTTTCAGTATGGCGTAGATTGCATCCGCCGTCGCAAGGTTTCTGACTGATATCAAAGCCATTTGCAAAGCTTAAGAATTGGCTATCCTTGAAGAAAATCATGCCTCTTGTTTCTCTTGCCCACTCGTCGGAATACCGCCTTGAGAGCGATTGTGAACAGCATGGTGAATAAGCTGTCACCTTGCCTCAACCCTTGTCGCGTCTCGGAGAGACTCGAATGTGCTCCTGAGTCGCGCGAAATATATCACTCGTACCGGAAAACCGGTTTCATGCATTATGTACCATAGCTGGAGTCGATCGACTGTATCGAATGCGGCTTTGAAACCATCAAAGAAGTGATGCGTGGGCACGTTGTACTCTCGATGTTTCTGCTAGATCTTTTGGATGGTGAAAATCTGGTCCGTAGTTGCACAAGCCCCCATGAATCCCGCCCGCCAGGTAAATTGTAGAATATAAACTTACATTCAATAACGCAGTTATAATATTGCAATTTCCTATTGTTTTTCTTCATTGTTGTGATAGGTAAAATTACTGATATTTACTTATAGATAGTTGTCAGTTACGTACTGGAAACTACTGATAGTTTTCAGTAACGATTTTTAATGATAGTTTCCATTCCTACAGGAGAGAATATGTTAAGACAACAACCGTGTCAACGTTTTCAAGGCCGTTGAGGGATACCCGTCTCCGGAATGGCGCCTTAGCACATCGCAAGTAGCCGATGATAGCGACTATTGTTTGTAAATGAACTTTTCCTAGCGCTCTAGCCAAATGATATAGGCCATGCCACGATGGTGGTGTTGGGAAGACACTCGAATAACCCGGCAGGCAAGAAGAAGCAAGCTGCGTCTACCAAAGCATCTTTTTCGGCGTCATCAACACCTTCAATTAATCCAAACCTTCCCGCAAAATTGGACCCTATCCAAATTCAATACATTATCGGTACGAGGTTATTTTTAATTTTTGATGATCAATTAATTAATTATTATTTCAAGAATTTTACCACTGCGCTAGCCATCAATCCTACGCTTTGGACGATTAGCAGTTGAAGAAACATGTCAATACCACATTCAGTTTGGGATGATATCTGAATCGCATAGAAGAGATGTTAGCATGTTTTTTTGAACAGTCTGATGTTTTATCAAGGACACACTCAATTGTATGTGGAACTTTGCTGATAAAAAGCCAGAATTCATCAAACTTTGCTTTGCGCGGAACGTGTTGTTCTATGATTTTGTATATGTGAAATGTGTTTAGTAAGAGTATTAGAATCCGAGGCCTAAATTAGTAATTAAAATAAGCAATCTGTACGCGCGCCGTAGTTGAAGATGAACAAATAAAATTTAAAAAAATAAAACTTAACGAAACGAACATAATTTAGATTAGATTGCGATTTAAGCTACTTAAAATATTAGTAAAAAATGAAAAATCAAGGAAAACTGAGTATTATGCCTTCAATCCATTCAAGTTATTGAATGATTTTTGTGGCTTCTGATCCAAGTGGACCATTACTGCTGCAAACTCAATTAAAAACACATGAAAATATTTGCGCTATTTGCTGAAAACGTGCTCATGCCAATCGTTGTAAGTACTCATACCGAACTGTAAACATGACACACTTAAAGTGTATTACTAATTTTCCACTGTTTCAGCCGGCTTCGGCGCACGTATGATGTAAGCCAAGAATATTCCACACCGAGAGGAAAAGTGTGTGATTTCCCGAAGAATTTGTTTCCAAGGTGAAAACATTCAACTTACCTAGTACATAGTTAGTGGATGGGACTGCATGCCAGCAAACAAAGTTCATAATGGCCATTAAAACAGCGTCCATCATGACGGTTGCGCCGCGGATAACTTTCAGGCGGTTTTGCTTTCAAAGCGGAGAAGGAAGGACATTTTGTCTACATTTTGCGCGTGCTCGATTTGGTGGACTTTATTTTGAGCTGCGGTGATTTATTGGCGAGTGAAATGGAATTCTGAGCGGAGCACCTACAGTCTGGTTCTTAAGTTGGTAGCGCAAGTCACACCCCGGCGTGGGTGAGAGACGCTCAGTAACTTTGGGGGACATTTTCGCTCGAGAACGGTGCGGCAGCCAGCCAGCCGCAGCGACGCAACGGGCGGCCGAGGTGCTGTCAGGTTGATCCGGTTATTTTTGACGTGCTGACTACCTGTGCGATCACGATGTGTTATGCGGCTATTAATAGGGTGCGACTCTGCAATCAATGTTTGGTCCGAAAGTGGATGGCGGCGCTGCTATATTTAGGCGTTGAAGCACTATGGAGAACATTCCTGCTGACATGACAGCAGCGAAGCGACTCGGAGGCGGCGGTCAGAAGTGGCCTGTTTTTGTTGCGTTGATGCAGTTTTTGTTTTGAACGCATTGAATCATTCTTTCTTGACATTTGCGAAAGCAAATTAAAAATAAGTCCGGTATTTTGGTGGATGAAAATGATCTTACTCGTGTCTTTATTATTAGTCTAGCTTTAAATCATTTCGTTGGACAAATAATTTCACCTACGCACAGCTAGAAACTGCATTTAATTACAGTCAAGATACAGTGTTTGAGCTAGCAATGGTTCCTATGAGTGTAGTATACTACAAGATGCCTGATTCACGTTAGCATAATGAACATTATGTCCAATGCAAAAGGCTACGCTGGGCTTCAAAAGCTAGTTTTCTCATAACTGCCGGAATGACACCTAAATCAGAGGCACACGCTATGATTTAAATAAGTTCCTGAAAAAGGCCCTTCTGTGGCTGACGATCAGTAAGAAGGGAAATTCCATGCCGTTGTTCTTTCCTTCAAGGCTCGCAGTGAACGGAGTGATATAGTACCAAATGCTTATCGCAAGTTACCGCCTTCATCAAGAAGTGTCACGTGAGGGACGGAGGATTTAGTCTTTCGGCCGGAACAGGCCTCGACCCATTGGACCCATTGATCGCCAAGGCCACTAAAGTGCTGAAGAACAAACCGACAGACATCTTTCCATCGGCCATGGCATAGGTTCCGACCAAGTCAATAGGATCGTAGCACTAGCTCTACAATTGTCCTGTACTCCAACAGCTGGCAGCGAAATCTTTTGAACAAAAACAGAAGGAATGAAAACAGACGCAACGGAGTTGCTTTGCTTGGATTTAATCAGTCAAAAGTAAAGGAAGTTCTGACACTTTTCTATAACGGTTCACTTTCAGGACATCATATTAGACAAGTTTCAATATTTAAACTATGAAGTCGATTGAGCAACACGGAGTGTTTTTATACTCTAACAAAAAATTTACTTTCAGGACATCAACTTAGCCAAACTTTAGCTTTAACCGAAACGATTAACCATTGATTTGTTGGATGGGTAAATTGTGCTACTTTTTTTCCAACGTCTGACCCTACGGTTGTACTTACATGAGACTAGTTTATTGGTTAATTCTTGACATGCTGTTGTTTTTGTAGCAAATTTCTGATACTTTTTGTCCTGCGTTGCCTTTTGCTAGACATGATTTTCCCAGCACACCGTGACTACTTATCTAGTCATGAATCAAAAGGAGTTATGATGAAAATATACCGAGTTCTTAAGTATCTAGCTCCTTGAAGAACTCATATCGGCGGTAAAGCTTCACTGAAGTGACTAGTACCAGAAATTTGGAACAAAAAAGGACGAAACACGAACCACAAATTAACTGTAATATTTTGATCCACTCGCAATGGATTTTGTAAATAGTAGATTAGTTGGCCAAGGACCTACGTCACTAACCCATAAATTATTATTAGTACTTATTCTATGTTATTCTTACATCTAGTCATTATTTGTCCCACTACTTTCTCTCGGCAGTCGAGCCCATTCACTGTACCTCTTTTGAGAAATATTTGCCTTTGTAAATGGAGTAGAAATAAGTTCATCTTCCGATGGAATTTATTTTCCATATTTGTAAACGTAAACATTCCTCAGAAGTTTTAAATAACCTCCTTCAGCCAAGTTTTGGTTTATTTCGGAAAGCAGGCAGACAACTTTGAGATCTAAAATATCAGTCAAGAGCAAAAAAATTGAATGGCAGGTTAGTCGAGCGGTCATTCGGCCCTGCAATTCATGAATGAATTGTTTTAAAGATAGAAAACTGAGAAAAATAAACACTGCCAGCAGTTCAGCAGACATGTCCATGAGCTGACAAATAAAAGAATACTACCAGGGATAAAACTGTAAGCACTAAATGCGTTTTATATTCACTTTCATGCAGGGCGGCCAATGTAAAACGGTTTTTGTTTCACCAATATTTTAGCAAATTGCTTGTGAAACCGGTGACTTAAGGGTACCTTACTTTGCAGTTGTATGCCAGGGATTTGGTTAAATAGTAACTGATTTGCGTGGTGCCTCGAAGCGCGATTGATGGGCCATAGAGAATTTCAGCTCATTGCATAAAGACATCTGAGAATTTACCGGTTAGTTTGAGCCTTCAATAAGATGGCTTTTTTTGCTAACAACGGGCTAGCATCCCCATAGTGTCATAAATACAAAAGATAAAACTATACTTTTTTCAACAATATCGTACATAATAAATAACTCTACAATTATACTCACACCACTTTCTGTTTCGAATTCGCAAGATCTGTTTCGCTTAGGAACTGTAGTCAAGCATAAACTGAGCAAAAAACTACAAGGTATACAGCCCTAAGGGTTGTACGAAAGGGTGACGTAGGACTGTGTCATATAACACTCATTACATTGATAACATGTTTTAATCGATGAAGTATAACTTTATGTCTGATCATTAGATCAAAGACTAATGCAAACTGCATTTATGGTATATGCATATTTGAGTATCTGTGAGTATCATTGTTCGAGTGTTTATTTGTAAAAGAAGAGCGAAATATTCTGATTTAATTCTTCATTGAATCAATGGTGTTTTTGAAAAAACCGTTTGAAATTGTTTGGTGGCCCTGAAAAGAACTATGTTTGAGCTGATAGCACTTCTTAAAAATCAGTACTATAATTACTGTTGCCAATATATAGATGGATGTCGCTATTCGGTCCTTTAGACTCTAGGATGATGGTTGCCCGCTAATACAGGAGTGATAGGAAATACCAAATCACTGTAAAGTAGAAATGGATTAGTTTTATCAAAATACTGACCGTCCGTCAGTGCGATCGTGCGATAAATGAGCAGACGGCGAACCTAGTGTGCTATTTTATATTCACTGGCACTGCCGTTGCTACTTGTAAGCTAGTGTAGGTGTGGGAGAAACCAGATCGGCTGCTGCTGCTGCTCAAATAATTATCCGAATGGAACGTTAACCATTTAGAAAGTGTAGAAAAATCTTTCCATTCTTCAATTACTATAGCTCTTATAAGCACTGTTTAAGACCACAAGGGCCTGCTGCTGAATTTACTGCCAGTCAGTTGTTCCGTTTCCGTTTGCCATCAGTGTTGGTTTACGATAATTGCGATCGAAGTTGCCGCCAAAATGCCATCGGCTTTGCCTCCAATTGCCATTAATGTTACCACTAACAACCGGTGTTGCCGCGAAATGTCCTTGGTCTTGCCATCAATTGCCATCCCAAGCCCTTGGTTTGCCTCCAATTGCCGGTGTTTCCGCCGAAATTCTATCGTTTTTGCCTCCATTTACCATCGGTGTTGCCGCCAATTACTGGTGTTACCCCACCAATAGCCGTCGACGGTAAATACTGACCGTCCGTCAGTGCAATCGTGTGATAAATGAGCAGTCGGCGAACCAAGTGTGCTATTTTATAGTCACTGGTACTGCCGCTGCTACTTGTAAGCTAGTGTAGGTGTTGGGGGAAACCAGATCGACTGCTGCTACTGCTCAAATAATTATCCGACGCTGAATGAGCAAGCATCTTCCATGTTTACCATGGTATAATGCAAAATGGTACGTTAACCATTTAGAAAGTGTAGAAAAATCTTTCCATTCTTCAATTACTATAGTTCTTATAAGAACTGTTTAAGACCACAATGGCCTGCTGCTGAATTTGCTGCCCGTCAGTCGATCCGTTTCCATTTGCCTTCAGTGTTGGTTTGCGATAATTGCCATTGAAACTGCCGCCAAAATGCCATCGGGTATGCCTCGAATTGCCATTAATTGCCGCAAAAGTCCTTGGATTTGCATCTAATTGTTGGTGTTGCCGCCAAAATACCATCGTTTTTACCTCCAATTGCTGTCGGTGTTGCCGCCAAATGCCGTTGGTTTCGCCACCAATAGCCGTCGATGATAAATACTGACCGTCCGTCAGTACGATCGTGCGATAAATGAGCAGGCGGCGAACCAAGTGTACCATTTTATAGTCACTGGCACTGCCGCTGCTACTTATAAGCTAGTGTAGGAAACCATATCGGCTGCTGCTGCTTAAATGATTGTCCGACACTGATTGAGCAAGCTATCGAACAATTTCGCATGTCTGCGATGGGGATAATGCAAAATGTAACGTAAAGTGCATCGTGTGGGATTCACGTTGGCCATTGCCCGCTGATTCCGCTTTTCTTCGGGGTCGGTGTTGCCGTCATTAGCCATCGATGTTGCCAATTGGAATGGAAAAGGGGTGTGGCTTACAAAGTGGTCTCAAAGGTTATCATTTGGATCCAAATCCTTTGGTGTATCTAATTGTCGTCCGTGCCTGTGAAGCTAGGCGATCACAAGGGAAATGTATGGGAAAATTCGACCTTAAAACTTTACACACATTTTCACTATTGAGCGCATAAAAAATTATTATTAATATGTTACTATAAAATTGCTGGACATTTTATCTATCCAACGACATATTAACTGTTATGTTTCGTTCAGTAGTATAGTAGCTATTAGCGTTTGAAATATTTCATTCAAACGTTACACTTCTATTTTTCGTTTTTACAAAGTGCTACCCAGTCCCAGTATAGTAAACAAAAACGTAGTCCTACGTCAAAATGGCAGTCAGTATGGCACCGAAGATCACCCTTCCCTTCCCTTCTTCAGTGTATCAACATGCTCCCATAGACTCGGGAAACCATCACAAAAAAATAAAATTAGTTCAACTAACCTGCTAGCCGTAATCAGATCTTGCAACTCAAAGAACTAAACATTGCATTCTATAGGTTCTATTACTTTTTGGGGCATAACTTACACTAAATACTGAGATTTCTGCCCAATTTAAATTCATCACTATATTTTCACTTTTTCGCCGTCGATTTTTCTTTAATTTTTTTTCGGCCGTTCCATTCATCACATCATTCGCGAAACTTAACTTGAAACACAGAAAACTTTAATTTACCGCCCAAACAGATATTCTAATGATTTTGCCCAAACTGTTTACTTGAATTGATATGAAAACCTTTACTTCGTTTCGATTGCAATTCCGAATCTGCGACCGTCGTTGTTGATACGTTACCAAGGAAACGGGAGTGATGCCATATTTACGTTGAGCATTGGCCAGTAATTTTCACTATTAAATTAACGGTCGTAAAGTTTCGAAAATATACTTATAAAATTCTCTGATAATAAAATTCACCGTAAACAACATTTTCTGTGATAGAATTTCTGTCGGATCTAGTTCAACAGCAAAAATAGATACGCGATTCTTTGTTTCATAATTGTTCATAACTAGGGTTGGGAGTACCGACAGGATTTTTGAGAACCGGTATTTCGGTACTGGAAGGATCAGTACCGGTAATACCGGTACTGGTACCGGTACCCAAAGCTTTAAAAAGAAAATCCTTGTTCTTTGAAAAATCTGCTAATACTTTTATTTGAGGTCCAATTCTTAAGTCACTTCACCTCAGCTACCATTTCATTTGTACTGTCACTTAGGTAACAGGAGTCACCCAGGTACTTTCAAAATCGCTATGTGTGTTCTCATCTAAGATATATGAGAATGGGGCCCTTGTGAAAATGAACAGAGTTAGCGATTGCAAAAATTGGAGTGATTCCAAACGATATCTGGCGAAAGTCGGGAGGCTACGATGGGTCGGCAATGTCGCAAGGACTGTGCACCGAAATCTGTTCTTTTCAAAAACCCCACCGATACTAGGTTGAAGCCGACTTCGAGCAGCTCAATGAATTGGTGACAAGTAGCCTAGAACCACAGTGGACAAGTTTTTGATACAACACGACCCCCTGGCTGCTAGAGGAGAAGCTTGCAAAATTCAACTTTAAGATGCACAGAATATTCAATGTATTGTTCACCATGCGAAAACGAATCTGCCAGACACTGAAAATGCTTTCTCAGAATGTATCGCTGAAGGACAGGCTGTACTCAGGGTACCCAAAAGCATAGTCCAATACTTGTTCTTCAATCCTTGAGTTACATCGAAGCGAATTCATTCTGCAGAGTGTTTTGGTGTACAGGTCTAATCGAACTCCTTAAAGCTTGAACTGCTATAGGGGTCTGAAGTCCGTTCTAATTTTTCCTTCATGATCAGCTAGCCATATTCGTTCCAATAGCTAACGCTCAACAATTTCCTCAATCTCGTTATTGGTGTTAAATCGTTGTAGTAACTCATCCGCTAGCTTTATCAAAATGTAGCGCGTAGTTTTAGAAATTATTTTAAAATTATTATCTTCGATTTGAAGGCTGAATGTAACAAAAATTGCATAATTGATCAGTACCGAAAGTACCGGTTTTCTCTTGTGCCAGTACCGGTATTTCGGTACTGGAAAATCAGCCGGTAGTACCGGTATTCCCGGTTCCGGTACTCCCGGTATCCCAACCCTATTCATAACAGATTATTATCTACTACTAGCAACTTAGCATAAACTTAGCATCAACATAATGATAGTGGAAACAAGTACTGAAATCAGTAAAAAAGCAACTGGCCTCTGATGACCTTCACCTTAAGGAAGGTGACCATTTATAGCATTTTTATAGCAGATATATCCATGTCTAAGTCTAAGTCTAAAACTGAATCCATGTTCAAGTCACAGTCACAGTCCCAATCCCAATCCCAATCCCAATCCCAATCCCAATCCCAATCCCAATCCCAATCCCAATCCCAATCCCAATCCCAATCCCAATCCCAATCCCAATCCCAATCCCAATCCCAATCCCAATCCCAATCCCAATCCCAATCCCAATCCCAATCCCAATCCCAATCCCAATCCCAATCCCAATCCCAATCCCAATCCCAATCCCAATCCCAATCCCAATCCCAATCCCAATCCCAATCCCAATCCCAATCCCAATCCCAATCCCAATCCCAATCCCAATCCCAATCCCAATCCCAATCCCAATCCCAATCCCAATCCCAATCCCAATCCCAATCCCAATCCCAATCCCAATCCCAATCCCAATCCCAATCCCAATCCCAATCCCAATCCCAATCCCAATCCCAATCCCAATCCCAATCCCAATCCCAATCCCAATCCCAATCCCAATCCCAATCCCAATCCCAATCCCAATCCCAATCCCAATCCCAATCCCAATCCCAATCCCAATCCCAATCCCAATCCCAATCCCAATCCCAATCCCAATCCCAATCCCAATCCCAATCCCAATCCCAATCCCAATCCCAATCCCAATCCCAATCCCAATCCCAATCCCAATCCCAATCCCAATCCCAATCCCAATCCCAATCCCAATCCCAATCCCAATCCCAATCCCAATCCCAATCCCAATCCCAATCCCAATCCCAATCCCAATCCCAATCCCAATCCCAATCCCAATCCCAATCCCAATCCCAATCCCAATCCCAATCCCAATCCCAATCCCAATCCCAATCCCAATCCCAATCCCAATCCCAATCCCAATCCCAATCCCAATCCCAATCCCAATCCCAATCCCAATCCCAATCCCAATCGCAATCTCAATCTCAATCCCAATCCCAATTCCAATCCCAATCCCAATCCCAATCCCAATCCCAATCCCAAGCTCAAACATGCTTCAACCATTCACACATGTTTCAGAACTTCGGTACATTTTATTTAAAAAATACACTTCGTACAAATTCATAAGAAATTTGTAAAAACGAAACAGAAAATTTTACATCTATCAACATTTACCTACTTGAGTTCATTTTTTTAATCTAATGATGAATATTTAGTTCTTGTTTATTTTCAATTTCCACTTAGAGTCCGCTAGGAAGCAATCCGGGACCATTGCTGTTTTGACTGTTTTTCAATGACTTGTGATACGTTGATAATCAGAAACTGTCTCTGACTGTTAAAAAAACTGAACGCCTGCCAGTTTTACTCGATATATTTGTCGACTGGTGTGTGTAAATGAAACTGGTTAACGTTAAGTATAGCAAAATGTGAGGTT
Organism: Sabethes cyaneus; assembly: GCF_943734655.1. Lineage (NCBI taxonomy): Eukaryota > Metazoa > Arthropoda > Insecta > Diptera > Culicidae > Sabethes > Sabethes cyaneus. The sequence continues at coordinate 49,529,918 of NC_071354.1, forward strand.
ATGAATTCTTACCGCATGAAGAGCCCCATTCTTTTTAACTACCAGGTCGATGGGACTGAGCTGCGTAGGGTAGACCACGTTAATGACTTTACACTAATTTGACCTACATCACGAGCCGATAATCTCGAGCCCAGTCCATAATTGATGGCTTATTATTTTAATAGGAAAATGACGTTTTGTCAATAATAGGAGCAAATGTTCACCTTACGGTAGTTTAAATTGGTGTTCCGCACAAATAATCGTTGTTCTTACGAATTGTGAAATGTGAAATACAATGTACTGATTCCCAGCTATTCACCGTTTCAAAGCTTAGTAGAGGAACCAGACACGAGTATTTCGAGATATTTATTCTATATGTAACAGCTGTCAATTTGTCACCCCTGTTGTTCAACTTATGGCTGCAATTTATAATTATACCTATGTCATTTAACGAGTAGCTGCTTACAAAGCTAAATAGATTTACAAACGGTGGTCAAACTTTTTGCACTAATATTGGGTGACATTTAGGCACTTTTATATATCCTCACGTGCTGTTAAATATAACTTTGTCACAAGCTAGTATATAACTTTTTCGTAGCACTCAGTTGCAGCCGAGAACAATAACGTACAATGAATGGGAATGAGAATAGATCGTGCCGGCATACGGTCGGCTGATTTCAACGCCTCATCCGCCACTCCCGCCAATGGAAAGCTCGATACAAACATTCAGTACATCAACTACAGCAGCAAAACAATGCGAAATCACATCTATGATCATCCCTAGCCACGCTCACTGCTATTTAAACTATTGAATTTGCTGCTTCTTCATGCTCAATTTAATCTTAACCATAGTAAGTATGCCAACACCCAGAATCAGTCATGTAAAAAAACGTTTTGGCGTGGCATCGGTTTGTTTGTTTTCTGTTTTCTGTTTTCTGTTTTCTGTTTTCTGTTTTCTGTTTTCTGTTTTCTGTTTTCTGTTTTCTGTTTTCTGTTTTCTGTTTTCTGTTTTCTGTTTTCTGTTTTCTGTTTTCTTGTTTTCTGTTTTCTGTTTTCTGTTTTCTGTTTTCTGTTTTCTGTTTTCTGTTTTCTGTTTTCTGTTTTCTGTTTTCTGTTTTCTGTTTTCTGTTTTCTGTTTTCTGTTTTCTGTTTTCTGTTTTCTGTTTTCTGTTTTCTGTTTTCTGTTTTCTGTTTTCGGAGCATATATTACCAATTCAAAGAATTATAACCACCGATAAAAGTTGACTCAGCTGCGTTGGAATTTAACCACCACTGAGGCAAGGGCAGTTGTCTGTTGTTTTAGTCGTAAAATTTGTTTTCAGAACCTTGATTACGCATTTGGTTCTCTCTTTTCTTTCTTTGATCAAATCAAAGATGCTCTTAAATCGCATACCATGGTACCTATTTTTAGTTTGTTTTGGATTTTTGCGTTCCGCTATAAGCAAAAATTTAATTTATGAACTGGTAAAACGAACCAGATACCTTGCGAATTAAGCTAATAGACCATTCTCAGAGGTATTTAGGTCGCATATTTTTTCCTAATTGTGAATAAAATCATAATTATTTACAAACAACATACAAATTCTATTTATAAAAATGATAATTAATTCATCTGTAACCAGTCCCAATCTACTCAACGATGTCAACGCAAAATGGCGAAAAGTGACGCCATTCGGGAGGTTTGGAATAATCCAAACATACCAACTAGCTTATTGCCAGACATCGGGATCCCGAGCAAACAAATCACCCGTACAGCTGTTGTTGTAGAAGAAATCCGCGATCGTAACCGTAACCGGTAACTGATCGCAGACGGACCAACCGGCGCGGCGTGATTCGGCAGAAGCAAAAAAAACGAGTCTTCCGCTTAACAAGCGAACGTGGAACTTTCCCGAATTTTCCCCATCTATCGCAGCGAAGTGAAATGATGATGAATACATTTTATTATAAACATTTCCTTTTCGTGTTTGGCGAAATTCTTCACTGCCCACCAGCACCCATCGGTACTCCGTGGTCCAGCAAAAAAATGATCCAAGATCACGAACGTAAATGACGCGAAGCTATCGTTCTGATGGTAACCATGCGAGAGCGATGCAATAGTGTCCTAAATGCAAGCTGTTGCATTAATGCATTAATGCGAATAAATAATCCTGATTTCCCAAATAAGGAAAAAATTATTGAAGGGTTTCTAAGTTCTTGGAACAATTTTTAGTGTGCGTAACATAAGTTGCCACTAAACGAAAAGACGTATCTCAATAGAAAACTGCTCGAACTGCTCCACTATTTAAATATTAATCCCACCCTGAATAAAAAAAATAAATACCGACCTCAATTAATACCGTGTGTGAGGTCAAGATGAAGAAATTCTCTCGGTTCCGTTAATTACATCCGATGAAAGTGCCACTCTTGCGAACAGGGAAACGGAAATAAAGCAGCGCGCATAATTTCCCCTCCGCACAGCAGATTTCACGAAAAACAAAGCCCACCGCTGTGAACTCGCTTCTCGTAGCAGTGCAGTCCGCTAGGGAACAGTAGCGCAGCGTCTTGCGGCGGCAAATACCGACCGACCGAAAAGGGCTGCGTGCGCATTTCGTCCATTCTCCATGAGGGCGTACGGCGCATGATCAGCCAGCGGAAGGATTCCTCCCAGCTGTAAGCCGCCTCCATCCGCGGCCAATCAGCCGATCATCGTCGTCATCGGCGTGTCAAGTCGGCTAATGTTTAAAAGCGATTCGCTGCATCCGCATGGACATCAGTTCCGAACAGTGATTCGAAGAAGCAAGTTCCTTGCGAGCTTAGTGCGCACATAATCCAAGTGCCCCAAAACTAATTAGTGTTATTTTTGTTGTCCGTGAAACAACTGAACCGTAACTAAATTACACAAAATGGCTTTGGAACGTCAAGTTCGTGCAAAGGTAGGTGTCCTGTACGGTGGTGGATGCAACGATTCGATCCCAAGAACTGTGGGGTCCAGTGGAAGTTTTCCGGACTAATGGGACTTTGCCTGTCTTTCGCAGATCGCCGGCAAGCGTGACCTGGAAAAGGACAAAGAAGCACAGTACTGGATCGAGGAGGTCCTGCAGGAAAAGTTCCCGGTCGGTGTCCTGTACGAGGATGCCCTCCGGGACGGGCTGGTTCTGTGCAAACTGATCAACAAGCTGGCTCCCGGTTCGGTGGCCAAAATCAACACCTCCGGCACGCAGTTCAAAATGATGGAAAACATCAACCTGTTCCAGCAGGCCATCAAAAAGTACGGCGTCCCCGATCTGGACGTATTCCAGACGGTGGATCTGTACGAGAAGAAGGACATTGCACAGGTCACCAGTACGATATTCGCGCTTGGACGAGCGGTAAGTGGAATTGAGTGTTTTACTTTGTGTACCCTTTCAAGTGCGGTGGTTCAATGAGTTATTTTATTGCGGGATTATTACCGAGAGCTTCGCACGTTTAGCGATTAAAATCTGGTTGAATTACAATTCACAAGAAGGTAATTCATTTCGTAAAGGAAAACTTGTGAATTAATGTTTAACTTCTCGCATAAATCATCAGAATACCAGCGGCGCCGTTAATCAAATTAGAAATTTTTGTTGTGCGGCATATTTTCGGACAATTTAAATAATACCTATTTTGTTTAAACATTTTTAAACATTTTTAAATATCGATTAACAGCGCACAATGCTAGTTTTACGAAAACGTATTCCTCTAGCTTTCTTTGCTCGATGGGAGCGCAAAAACACGTGCGGCTTGCTCCTGTGAGTAACTGCCAATCAACCACGCGCTGGTCAGCTAGTATCGGGAAAGCAACAGTCGCCGTGCACTTGGCAGTATTTTCATTTCACTGTAGGTTTCGCAAAAATGAAAGCAAATCGGTCAGCTTACTTTTTATGACTAGAATACGGTCGTGGTAATGCAAACACAATACAGATTTTGTGAATTAAAAGCGAGTCAGTTGTTCAAGCTGAGTTTGTTTAGTTAGAGTTTTAGATGACTCATTCGCTAGATCCTAGAGCTAGAGCATTTCGAAGTGAACGAGCTATTCAGTAATGATCCAAAAAAAAATGAAATGCTGTGAAATCATGACTGAATATAGAATATGGTAGATATTAGGCAACACAAAATCATGAATAACTCAGGATCTAGTGTTGTGTTTATAGCGCAAGAAGTTCACTATACCAGGATTATTATTCATGATATATTTTTATAACACATAAGCTACAATCTTGAAATTATGAATCATTTTACTCATTTTGGGGATTGAATTTCTTTTGATTTAATTTAAAAGCACTGTAACTTTTTCTATTATCCCAAAATTTGATACATTTTTGCAATAATATAACTTCAATGTTTTGTCTATACGATTCTGATCTTATACCATTCTTGCTTTGATTCAAGTTTTCAAGAGAGTTGTCTCCGTTTATCTGAATTTATACGTAAATGCTGCCTTATTTACATCACGTATTTCGTTTCTGATTTACAGGTTTCATCAGTGCCTGTTTCAAGCTCTCAAAATTTGTAAATATTTGCTTCAATATTACCACCTCAAAGCTTTCCTTTTTTATGTCGGAAGATTAGCACCACTGCGATCATTTTTTTGGTCTATTGTGATATACTTCTTCTTTTTGTCTAGGTGTTCATACCTCTTTTCCTAGGTCAAGTCATACCTCTTTTCCCAAACCGACATTGCACTTGTTATAAAATTTATTTCCTAATTGTGATTTGCAGACCAGATTTCGAAAGGCTCCATTGTTCCTTTACCGAAGATTTCAGTTTTTTTTAACTTGTAGGTATAGGTGTAGGTGTTGAACCGGCCCTAAATATTTCCGTGATGAATGGAATTATTACCACTTTGCATTGTTGGAGCACTATTGGTAGAGTTCCATCCAATCCTGGCCCCTTATGGGGTTCAAAGGATTCAAATGCCCATTCAAATTTCGATTCTGTGAAGACATTATAGGTTATGTAGCAGGCGTTTGTGCTAGCACTGATCAGACTAGCGCATTCACCGCGTAAATCCTGAAATTCCTCAGCAAGAATGGTCTGCGATCCTTTCTCTATCATAACTCTCGGCGTTGTTAAAAAATCATTCGTAAAAGTACTATTGTCTTGCTTTATTATTATTAAACCGTTTGTGTGGTCCTTAGAAAGAGTGTTTTATACTTCGGCGATGGTCGAAGTGCTTTCAATGCGTTCACACATTTGTCTCCATCCACTTCTACGTGATTTCCTTATTTCTCTGTTGTACTCTGTTTATGGTATCTTGTAAAAATCCCAATCAGAAGTTAACTTGGCTTTGTTAAACAATTTCCTTGTTAACTTCTAAAGTTTCTCCAGTGTTTTTTTTCACCAAGGCACATCTTTGTTAGAGGTTCGGGTCCTTACTGGGTCCTTATTACTTGATTATAAAGGGCAATGATCTTCCATTTGTTTAACTGGCTGGGTTTTGCTTTTGAAAGCATGTTTGTCGCGTAAAAGTCTAGAATAAAAAAGTTCCTGTTTATCTTTTTAGGGTCTTTACAAGTTTCCGTCACTAAATTCCCTGCATTGTAATAATTGTAATTTATATAACGGGTGACAAGTTAAATTTTGAAGGCCCTTATACTCCATAAAAAACGAGTTCAGAGAGAAATGAGGGTATGTATGTGTTAGCTCACTCTCTCCTCTTTTTGTCAATATTTTTTGTTTTGTTTATGCTTGCCCAGTTTTACGTAAAATGGCGTCGAAACAAGAAGCATTTCGGGAACGCATTGTACACTTTTACGAACTGCCACAACAATCTCGACAAAAAGTATACACTAATTTTTTTTAGTAATGGACAATGTATCTTTAATTTCGGTAAATCAGATCTTCTTCATGCATCTTTGTCCTTTTTTGATATCTTGAGAAAAAATTCCAAAATTTTAGTTGTTACCCGTTATAAGAGGCCTGTCTGTAGCCAAACCCAGGTCTCTGACAGGACGTCATAAGAGGCTTATCGGCAACTAAAAACAGGCCCCTGACAGGACGTCATGCTTTCGTAGCAATGGGTTCTATTCTCAGTCACCTCACTGGTCGACTACTGGACTGCTCGATTGCTCAACTGGTCAACTAACAAGGAAACATCACTATCGGTCACAGGCCTAGAGCCTAACCAAATACACCATAGTGTAGTTCTGTCGATCCAGAACATCACTGCACTGCTCGTATAGGTGTAGCCTATGAAACTTTTTTGAGAAAACTTGAAATTTGTATGGGAATATGCCTCAATGGAGGCGCATGGTACATGAATATCCTACATACACCCTCAAGTAACAGAACAAAAAGAAAATTATATTGATTGAAAAAGCATGATTTTATTATGTAACAAGCGTTTCTAAAATTAGTTTTTTGTCCACATGGAAGTGTTATTAAACTTGTCTTTTACTAATAATTTGTTAATTGCGTTACAAGTTATTCGTTTACGATGCAGGATGGAATTTTCTCCCTATTTAAGTAGATACTGTGGCATAATTGGGGCAAACTTCTCTGTTGGCAAACTTTGAACAATGTTTACAATATTATCAGCTATCAGCTACAAGGATTGCTCGGTAAAGATTTCTCCTGGTTGCTAGGGTGTCCAGTCCAATTAGCATCAGGCACGCTTCGTATCTTGGAAACTGGAGCGGGTACTTCCATGACAGGCGACGGAGAGCGAATCGAATGAATATGCGTTAATTTTCTCTAACCGATCAACGCCGTTGAGATAATGGGGATTGCAGACCGCCGAGCTATATTCCAGCGTCGAATGGACAAACGCGCAGCATGAATTCTTCAAGCAATGCATATCGTTGAAGCTTTTCGCAGTTCTCATGATTAGGCCAAGACTGCGGGATGCTTTAGCAACGATGTAGCTGATGTGCTGCTTGTAAGTGAGCTGTGAGCCAAGGAGAACTCCCAAGTCCTTGAGGCAGGACTCTCTTTTAATCAGTTCGCCGCCTGGACCCTAGATGATAGTTGAAAAGGATGCCGTTTTTTTCCTGGAGAACGACACAACTGAACACTTGCTAATGTTGAGCACCATTCTATTTTCGTTTCGTATTCGGAAAACGGCGTCTTCTACTTTATTAACCGCGAGATACATCTTAAGATCATCAGCAAAGGAGAGCTTGAGTCCTCGTAGTGGAAAGTTTACTTCCTTGAAGTATAGCATTAATATGAGCCTTGTGGAATACTGGATGTAACAATAAGCTCGCTGGATATTGATCTTCCGATTTTAACATCCAGATACCGATCAACCAAATAGGACTTCAGCCAGAGCAGAAGGGTGCCGCCAAGTCCCATCCTGTCGAGTTGGACAATCGAAATTTCATGATTTAACTTATCAAAAGCTCTCTGGTCGGTGGAAACGCCTCGACATGATATCCGTAGTATAAGTAGGTAGTAAATGAAAGGAGACTCGTCGTGGTTGAGGAAATAGAATCTTGTACGATTTTTTTGCTTTTTGAGACATTGTCATTGTGAGCTACTACTTCAATGATGTGCTCGAACATCGGGATAGAAAGGTGTTGTAAAATGTGAGTTTCCTAGTTTACATTGCGGCGATAAACTCCGAATTATTACAAATACAACTAATGCTTCAGAGTCAGAGATTATTTAAATTGATACTGCGCCTGCCAGCCAAATCTAGATTATTTACCCTAATGCCAAGTGCTGTTGTTGCTCTGTCTCTCTCTTACGGCAGTGACTTCAGTATGTCGCAATTTGGTCACAGTTCTGTGCAGTCTCACTTTCAAACAGCAGAGTCCCGTTTAGCGGAAAGTGCGGTTTAAAATAACATGGAAAGTGTAGCGTAACAAGGAGAAAAGTTTAATAACACTTCCAGGTGGACAAAAAGTGATTTTAGAAACCCTTGTTGCATAATAAAATCATCCTTTTTAAATCAACATAATTTTCTTTTTGTTCTGTTACTTGAGGGTGTATGTAGGATATTCATGTACCATGCGCCTCCATTGAGGGATATTCCCATACAAATTTCAAGTTAAGTTTTCTCAAACAAGTTCCATAGGTTACACCTATACGAGCAGTGCAGTGATGTTCTGGATCGACAGAACTACACTATGGTGTATATGGTTAAGCTCTAAGTCTGTGACCGATAGTGATGTTTCCTTGTAAGCTGCTCAACAGGACTGGTCGAGAAGACTGCTCGGTTTGATTGCTCAACTGACCTGTTCGATTCGACTGCCCGACTCGATCGCTCTACCCCACTGCTCGACTGAACTAGTTGGTTGAACTGCTTGACTGGACTGTTCGATTCGACAGCTCGACTCAACTGCTTGACTGAACTGCTCGATTCAATTTCTCGTCTAAACTAATCGATTAAACTGCTCTAACCAACTGCTCGATTCAACTGTTCGACTTAGCTACTCGACTCGACTGCTCGACTTAACCCTTCGACCCGGCTGTCCGACTCAATTACTCGACTAGACTGCTTGACTAAACTGTTATATTCGACTGCTCGACTCAACTGCTCGATTGGACTGCCCGATTCAACTGCTCGAAATACTAATTGACCCGACTGCTTGATTCATTTGCTCGACTTGACAACACAATTGAACTACTCGACTAAACTACTCGATTTAACTGCTCGACTTGAGAACTTGACACAACTGCCCGACTTAACATTTTCAAACATTTTGATATTGTGGCTAGCCACGACGGGTCAACCTAGTAAAATATAATTGGCTTATGATCTGATATGGAAGTTTCTGGACAGTTTAGGACTAAACAGTGTCATATCGAAGACTACAGAACTCAAGACTGGCCATAGTAAATTACTTGCATATAAAACACAGCAAAAAGCCAGCACTATTTCGGGCCTTCCTTGCGTTGTTGGCAGTTCTGTTCTGTTCCATGTCACTTCTGATAATTTCTGTAATTGGCGGTAAACTTGTTGTTAGTTTTTCCCAAAATAGCTAATCTAGTTCTGGCTCGGTGTTATCATAAAGTAGCTTACCAGATTTCGTTGAAAGTTCTAGAGCTTCAGTTTTATTTACCCAAGGTTCTTGCAGCAAGGCCACATATTGTTTTTTCGTGAACTTGCGGCAAAGGATTCCAATTGCCCCTTTTGCGTTGTACAAGTTCACTTGAATGCATTTAATTGCATCCGCCACTCCCACTGGTCTCGATCATTTCCATGGAAGTTGGCAATTCAGTTCACTCGTCCTTTAGCATCCCTTTTTCTCGTGCTCAGTACACTCAGAATTTAGCTCTTGATTCCAGGGATACCCTGCCTTTATATTCCGTGGATATATTTGTCCCAATATATAATTTAGCTTGTAGTTCTAGTCGACGATTTTTCTTGCAGAAGCTTCGTCCACTGAACGGATTTGATGCACACGACTCCTGATGGGCTTTCTCTTTAAGACCCTGACCTCAAACATCCGTGACAATATCATTCTTGCTCTCTACTAGAACAAAAATTTCCGAACGGTCATTTTGGCTGCTTTTTTTTTGCTTAGTGATGAGTGTCTACAACCATTAGTTCAACTGTCTCCCATAGACCGATATCCGGCACAACCTTTTTCAGCCACACTGTAGTACTGTAGTGCTGTAGGTCTACTATTATCATGAAACTGAATTTATAACGGCAATTGGCGAATTTGGATTCCAATACCTCTTTCCTCTGCTCTACCACCTTGGCTAAGATGGACTCTTCTATTAGATCCACCGTGCAAGCTTCTAATTGGACCCTGTAGAGCTTCTAATCAGCTACTGCCATCCTACTGTTTACTGATTTCTTCTGGGGTGTAGCAGTTTTAAGGCAATCTCTTTTCCGTTTTGGATTAGGTTTACCTCAAGTTACAGTCTGAAGTATCAAACTGCCTCGGTCTTTTCAATGTTTGGTTCTGATTCACTTCAGACTCGAACAGTCGTTTGAAGGGTGCAATCTTCTAACAAATTGTCTACCGTGAGAAGTTATACTTCCACTCTCTTGTATCGGAGTCGGCTCTTCAGGGTTGTGTTTCATGAGTCATACTGTTATGACTTTTGTCATTTCTTCTCGCTCAGTGACACCATCAGAGCAGGATTTCGGTTTTTCGTACTCCACTTTATGCTAGTTCAATACCATTGATATGCGCGAGGCAATTTTTTCTAGTGAACTAACTTTGTTCGACTATTGTTTCCCGTAACGCGTAAAAAAACGCGTTAAATAGAATAAAATCTGGTTTTAATTTCAAATTTTCATGAATCGATATGGAATTTATCAATTACTGAACATTTTCATGTCGATTATCAATTTATCAAAATCGATTTATCAGAAGGTATTGCCCAATGTTTGGCTGCAATGTCAGATTTTGTGTGGAAGCTTTCCATAACAGATCAACTGATTGGAAACGAGCATCACTATAGTTTTTCGCCGTTAGCATATCTATTCGTGTAATCATGAATATAATTCACACTTGGCACTGCATAATTTCACTTATGTCGAATTTGTTTATTCAATCCGGGTTGAAACTGAATGAATTTTATCTGTCAGATAGGAGCAAATGAACACAAAAAGTTCATCCAGTTCCAATCCGGATTGAATAAACAAATTCGACATTACATACCTTTATGTTCATTCGGGTTTGCCGCAAATATTTATCTACGCACCTCAGCTGCTTAGTAATGTTGCACTTTGCAGCTGCGTCTGCTAACAAAAACACACACTCATACTCTGACACCGCACTTGGGCTTTGTTCCATTGCTCTGTGTTGAGAAGCGAATACGTCAGAGCAGTTTTAGATAGCACAACACGAACTAAATCACTTAAATTCTCTGTTTGTTCCCGTACCTACCGTGGAATTATTGTGTCATATAAATGACTCGCAAGCAATGTTAAGCGGTAACGCACTCTAAATTTCGGCTTTTTATTCGGGATTTCGGACGATTGTTTACACCGGCTTGAAGCTTAGGAAGTGTTGCCAACAACTGGTGTTGGCTCAATGCCTAATTGGCTTTTCACAAACAATAATAAAAAGGAATTTAAATAAGCTAATTAAATAGAAATAGCTTTTTATCACTATTGAAGTAAGGTTTCAGTGTAGGTAACAGAAACTAGTAGTTCAGTTATTGCAACAATAATAGAACGAAATACTTTCCTCTGCACTTTCTTTTTCACACACCAATTTCACTTGCATGAAATGAGAAAATCGATTGACAGCATGCTGTCAGCCGATTTTAACCCGGATTTAACTGGAAGTGACCTAATGTAGGATAAAGACCGTTTCTTGAGACACTTATGGGTTTAATCCGTCATAAAAACACTGATTTTCTTGCCACATATTACAGATCTTTTGTCAAATCAAAAATTTGCGTCGAGTACAAGGTTTGTAGAATTTGACCCCCAGGATTTGGCTAAAATCGGCTTTCGCATAAGTTTCAAGGTAGTGTAAGACATATCCATCGTGTTTTGTTAATTTACGAGCCCGAATTCTGGTTACTGTTTGCCATTTGACGCTTTGGTTAGGTTGTCTGCCTGCTCGTTAAAACTTGTAGTCTTTTTGGAGACGAATTCGCTTACTGTACAGCTCCCAGAATTCAAACTTTACAAAACTACCGTGTCCGAGACCTGTATAATCGATTTTCTCGAGTTCGAACCAAATTTTGTCAGATTGTTTGTTTTAGATCAGAAAGTAAATAACACAAATTTGGTAATAATTTCAATCCATGTTTTAACGTAAGTAAATCTTATAAATTCAAAGCAAAATTAGAAAGTTCTAATCAATGAATTCAGATTTGGTTTGAACTTATATAGAATTCTTATATAGAATCATTTTGAATACCGATACTATTAGTCGTGAAATAGTACCGGTTAGCTAAAGCACGATCAAAACGAAAATTAACTTGTTTTTCCTCAAACCGGCACGTACTCTGCGGCATAACCTTCAAAACCAAAAAAAGTTGATATTTACAATACTGCTCTCAAAATCGGAACAAAAAAAATAACGATGAACCACAAGAAAAACACCGAAAACACAAGCGCCGTCTAAAAGCCGTCTTCCTTCTTCTTGCTTTCGATTTCAGTGCTACAAACACCCGGAATTCAACGGACCGTTCCTCGGACCGAAACCGGCGGACGAGTGCAAACGTAACTTCACCGAAGAGCAGCTGAACGCCGGCCAGAGCATCATCGGACTGCAAGCCGGAACGAACAAGGGAGCCACCCAGGCCGGCCAGAACATAGGCGCCGGTCGTAAAATCATTCTCGGAAAGTAAACACAACCTGACTGGGATTAGGCCTAGCGTATGTGCTTTTGTTTATTTGGTTTTGGGGTCGTCGATTGATGGTCGATTTTGCAATTTTATACTTTCCGTTTTTGCCGTTTTTTGTCGCTTACGAATAACGCAAACGATGCGAAAATCAAAAGAATTCATAATGAAGAGACTACCCTATTATGTATTATCGTTAATGGTGATCGGTTTAAAAATTTGTCTCCAATAATCCAGTACGATCATTGTACCTATACGTAGTGTAAGCTGAAAGGTGTTTTTCGTATTTCACAGAGTATGAAAACTATTTATATAAAAAACAAACAAATAGATACTTCTACACGTGCGCCATTTGGTTACTGATCCGAACCTAGCCCTCACCGCGTTGGACAGCAAATCGGAACAAGAACGCCCCCACGCAGAAATGATTGCCTCATCGCCTGCTGGCCGCTGCTGCTGCGTTGCGTTGGTCCATTATGAGAGCAGCTTTCTACAATGTCCTCCACACACGCTCTGCGCACGTTTTCCAGCTCATTTGGCAGTGGAATTTTCCTCCGCGCAAATTTGACAGTCTATTTTGAACGCATGACTAATAACGGGGCCGGCAACGATCGCAATCTCGCGCTATACGACGGCACTCAACGCAAACGAGGGCGGATGCCACCCTTGAGTGAGGTGATGACCATGGAACATCCTTCAATCAAAATTAGCTTGCGCAAGACGCCTACCTACCTATGGGGTTCGGAGAGGAAACCCGGCTACCGGTTGAAATAAAATTTAATCCGAAAAATGTCAACCGCTTAATGTCTCCACACCGGTAACAAATTTCCTGTTTGCTTAACTAACCGTAGATGACCTTTTGTCGCGATTGTCATTTGTTTTTGTGGGATGAAAATATTTTCAACAAATACCTGCTGTTGGTTGTTATTTTGGTGCTACTTTCCATGACTCGGAGCTTCTTCCGAGTGACCAGCTAAATCAGTGAAGCGTACAAATGTTGTCTGCTGTGGTTGACATTAATAAACGTTAAAATACAATCATCGTTCATCGTAGATTGCGGTTGACAAATCGCCCGCAACAGTCGGATCAACTTTATTGCCTCAATGGAATATTGTTTGAATCGTTCTCATAGTCCTTGAACTCATTGTTGAATATATACTGCTTGAAAATATACATAATTCACATTCCGTCTAAATTCACGAAACAGTCGAAAAGTGTGTCTATCGTCATCTTCAAGGTTTTTAGAAAACAAAACAATCTTGTTAATTCTATCAACAAAAGGCATAATTTAAATTTCAATGAATGGTTTTGATATCAAACTATAGTGAAATTTGATTTCGTTGAAATTCACTTAGTGGATTTATGACTTGAGGAATGATGTCAAAGTTTTTCTTTCACATTCTTGCGGAATAATATTGCTGTAAAGTGAAGTTACTTTAGAAACCGTCTCAATAGATTTGGCAAATTGTCGAAAGCAAGAGTTTCAGTTTTCTCAACATTTAAATAGTTCAACAATAATTTGATGCACACTCTTAGGAAAAGTTTGTTAAAATATTTCACCAGCAGACTGATTAGTAACCATAAGTAACCAAGCTGCTGCACCGCTTAGAAATCGATGGAGACGCCCAGTATTATACATCCTGTACAGCAAATTTCGATTGGCTCGGAAATTAAAATGAAAAAAAAAACACCTTTACGAATGGCTCATATTCAGCGATTTTTGGAAGAAACAGTCCTGTATGGCCATTACTCTTTCTAAAACAGATTTGATTATTGGCATAACTTTCAAAACAATATAAGTAATCTTTGACTAAATGTTAGTTAACTAAAAGTCAATGTTTCACGGTTATTTGAATTTGTCTTGTAATGACTGCGACTGAACTTCAATGTTTGATCAATGAATTTATTAGAATTGTTGGTAATCAAACTACTAACAAATGCAAATTTAAAACCAATCTTCAAGAGTATTTACTTGTTAGGTAGCAAAAAAAAGCTTGTTAGGTACCAAAAAACCTTGTTTTGTTATAATTAAACTATTGAATCTTGACTGGGATGCAAATATACTTAAGAGACCATCGTCTTTGATCAAATGGTTTAAGTATAAAAAAGCCTTACCCATAAGGTATAATCATAGGTATCACAGGAGGTATAATCACAGAGAACAGATTAACAGGCTCGAAGAAAGCAATCGATTTTTTGTGTGTAAAATCTGCCGATGGTACCCTCCAGAAATAGTTTACCAAACGCATAAAAAATATGCATGCAGCTTTATTAATATTACTTCCAGCTGGAGTTACATAGTAGCGATGGCAACGACATCAAGTTTTAGTTTGCCTACAGCTCGAGGGGTGCTCTATCGTAGCATTACTCGTTGATTACATAAAAACCTTTTACACATTTTTCGTCAATTACCTGGTAGTCTGTTTTCTGATGTATAATTACTTATAGCGGTTAGCGGTTACTTAATTTTACTACATAGACTAGCATCAACTAAAGGAAGAAATGTTGTAGAAAATTATGTAATTGACCAATCCTTTTCAAACTTTCAAACAATAAAATATAACCCATTAGTAAGCTTTTGGCATATTTATTTTATTCAACTTCAATACCATAACCGTATGCTCGCACGCTTAACTCCACTCATAAGGTTCTGTACAACGGTATTATAACACTAGCCCGAATACCACGTGCCCGAAGGGCACTAGCCCGAATGTAACAGTAGCCCGAATGTCACAAGCCCGAATGTAACAATAGCCCGAATGTCACAGTAGCCCGAATGTCCAGGGGCGGACTGGCCCACCGGGCAACCGGGCAAATGCCCGGTGGACCACAGTAAAAATTCCGTTGTTACACAAAATGAGATTTTCCAAAATTTTTATTTCAGTTAAACTCTTTCTACGACTCACGAATGTTCAATTGCTGGGGCCCCATGATTTATGAAATCAACCGATTTGATGATTGAAAATTCAGCTTCAAATGGGCCCCGAACTTTAAACCAAAATTTCTCTTTCAATTAAACTTGTTCTATGACTCACGATTGTTCGATTGCTGGGGCCCCATGATTCATGAAATCAACCGATTTGATGATTGAAAATTCAGCTTCAAATGGGACTGTTGGGGCCCTGACCTTTAAACCAAAATTTCTATTTCAATTAAACTTTTGCTACGACTCGCGAATGTTCAATTACTGGGGCCCCATGATTCATGAAATCATTTAAGTTGAGCTGTTGGGGTCCAAGCTCCGAAAATATTACCAGCTTCAATTCTGAGTATTTAAAATTAGAATTAGTATTTCATCCGCAGTTATTTGACTACTTATAAATATTGAACTGTCGGCTTAAGCTCCATACTCAGTTTACTTCAGTGGCGACGGTTCGTTATCGATCCTGCGCCGAATGAATTATGGTCCTATCTTTCTTCAAACCCCTCGAACACCAGCTGAACGTGCATCATCCTCAATAGCGCACATCTATCAGTGCGATGTCTACTCCGAAGTCTACAGCCTCTTCTTGATTCTCTGCTTAAAATAATTTTGGCTACTCTTTCGTCGGGCATTCTAGACACGTGACCAGCCCAGCGCAGACTGCCACACTGTACTATCTTCATTATAACAGCATATTTGCATTCTTAATATAGCTCGTGGTTCATGCGTCTGCGCTACACTCCATTTTGGATATTGCTAAATTTTACGCCAAAACCCCAAGCATTCGTCGATCAGCTTCTTTTAGCATCTATGATTCATGTCCGTAAAGGGCCACCGAGAGGATTAGTGTTCTCTAGAGCGTCAGTTTTATGCGAGTATGGCCACGGAACTTCAGCTACAAAATGTAATGCATGCGTAAACGCCAATTCGCAGCTGCAATTAGTCGTTTTATTTTGCGACTTACATCGTTGTCACATGTCACGATCATACCAAAATATATTCAGTTCCTCTTCGACACCAACACCATTTGGATTTCCACGGCATGTACTTCGTTTTGGCGGTGTTAATGGTAAGTCCCAATTTCTCAATAAATGACCTAAAGGCTTCTTTCGCTGCTCTACGTTTGATTTCGGTGATATCGACGTCATCCGCAAAATCAAAAAGCACGTGAGGTCTCATCTGCTATTCTGACTTATAATTTTTACTCATCCAGCGGCACACGAATCAATGTAATTAGTTCTGTGGGAAAACCATGTCCTAGCGTTAACTGTCACAGCTCATTTCGTTTGTCTGAATCGTATGCCGCCTTGAAATCCATAAAATATGATGAGTCGGCAAGTTGTACTCCCGGAACTCGTCAGTTATTAGACGCAGGGAAATATCATGATCCATTGATACTCGCCGACGAAGAACTCAGCTAACGGACTCAGTCTAAAACACAGGATAGGGAGAGCACCTTATAGGTAAAATTGAGCAACGTAATGTCTCGATAGTTTTTACTCTCAAGTCGACGTCCGTATTTAAAATTATGGGAAATGAGGCCAATCAACCACTCCTTCGATATTTATTTTCCACCCATATTCTGTTCCTGACAATGACGTGGCGAATTGTTTCGTACAGCTGCTCGCTCCCCGCTTTTAGAAGTTCAGCCAGGATACCATCCTTTACAGCAACCTTACCGTTTTTCAGCTCACTGATTGCTCTTTTGACCTCCTCCTGTGTTGGTGTCTCCACACTTTGGTCGTCGCTCAAAATTCTTATCCTGCACCTGCTGATCTTCGTGTTTACTTCTCTATTCAACAGCGTCTGGAAATACTCTTCCACCTGGCTGCTACCGTCGTTTTGTCAGTAAGCACTATCAATGCACATCACAGGTATGGCAAAATTCTTGCACCTGCCGTTTTGTAGATACTCCGTGTGTCGTTGCTGACGAACCTCTGCTCTGGACTGGCGAGCACGTGCTCTTCGTACTCGCGTTTTTAGACGGTGGGCTCTTTTTTCCGCAGCTCTTCCAGATTCGCGCAGAGTCTCGGGCATTCCTCATATTGGAATCGCGTGAAGAAATTCTACAGAGGATTCGAACAGAATACCTTGCTTATAGAAGCAGGATTCTTATAGGAGAATCCAAGAGTTTAATCCCAGGGATAGCTATAACTCGTCACGGGAATCGCCTGCACTATGAGCTGTTCTGTTCTGACGTGTAGACGCAGTAAGCTCCTCATATATATTGAACTATTGACATCCTATCATTTATCACGCAAATCAAATCAAATATTCACGCTGCGGCAGATCCTCCAAAAAGTCCATGAATACAGAATTCAACGCACAATTATTTCATTGATTTCAAAGTTGCGTATGATACCATCGACCGTTAAATCATGGCCATTCTAACCTCGCAAGGGACTTTATTAACGTGATGGTCCCTCATGTGGGCTGTACAACATGCCGTTGCAGGATGTTATGAAAGGACCAACACGCAGGCACAAGCTTCAGCAAATCTAGTTAGTTCGTCTGCTTTCCCAATGAAATGGATATTGTCGATAGAACAGCATCTGTGGTGGTGGCTGAACAAACTAAAACTCAAAGTAGCGAAGATTGGGTTGAAGAAAAATGCGTCTAAACTGCAGTACCGTGAACCGCTAATATGACGCACGCGCTAAAAGCTGGTAACTCGGTCCTAATAACGACTGAGTTTGTTTTGTTTCGAGCATCGAGCCGCTATGCTGCCCGTTCTCCCGATACTCGACACTCGACAGTGCCTGAAATAGCGCCCATATTCATTCGATTTACTGTTCTTGTAACGCTGATGTCTTTTGAGTAGATGTCTTTTTTTGTGTTAATTTACTATCATGAGAATATCGCAAACTGAGGCCCCTAATCTCAAAGGCCCGGTGGGCCCTTTGGCTCCCAGTCCGCCCCTGCGAATTTCACAAGCCCGAATGTAACAGTAGCCCGAATGTAACACTAGAAAACGGGGGGCCCGCACAAATCACATCTGTCTAGGGCTATTCGTTTTCCTAGATCTAGTAAACCTCTAGTTATTTTTCCCTAATCCTCGCATCAAGTTACCTTTATAAAATAAAGCCGTCCAGTTAGCTTCGAGGTACGATGCTGGTCTAACAAGCCAGTCGTCGTATGTTCGAATCTCGCCTAGTCTGTGCCATGGTGAGTATAGACATGGTGAAACGCACAGGACAATCAGTAGGCGAAGTGGAGTAAAAGCTTTCGTTGCAAAAGGGAAGAGACGCGACGGTTCTGTGACGTAGGCAGTTTGCAGCTTTTCTCGTTGCTTAGGTTTTATAAACAGCAACCGTAGCAACGATGCTTTGCTACTAAATGTTTGCTGGCTACAGCAACAAATCATTTGACTGATCGATGGTCGAATATTTGTTTTGTCTAACGAAAACTAAAACCAAGGTACGTAATTCTGTAATAACATGTCTTAGCGATTCTAATGTGATCTTTTCAGAATTCAAAAATGGAGCGTGCTACAACTTAGTTACACTCAAATAAGCGAAAATTGAATTAAGTGCAATCAAGTCACGTTACCAACTGGCAAACGGCGAACAGTTTTCGTTGCAATAATTTACAACACAAATCTTTGTGCTGGATTTCATGAATCCCTAATACGGGGCGAATTAGCAAACGTCGCATTGGCCGCCGAAGGTCTTAAGGTACATCGACTCATTCTGTCAGTATGTCCACCTTATT
Source organism: Sabethes cyaneus (assembly GCF_943734655.1). Classification (NCBI taxonomy): domain Eukaryota; kingdom Metazoa; phylum Arthropoda; class Insecta; order Diptera; family Culicidae; genus Sabethes; species Sabethes cyaneus. The sequence continues at coordinate 49,548,735 of NC_071354.1, forward strand.
TCCGGAAGATGTAGCCCTAAATGTCAGCACGTATTTATTGGGACGGAGAAATTAATCGAACGGAGTGAACAGTGAGCAATTGATCTGATCGAACGTTTATTCGAGAATGACCACATTCGTGCTTCAACTGATTTATACTCTTCATTTCTAGCGGAATGGCGACTATTCTCTGCGTTATTTCTGAATGGGTTGTTTCCGAAGTTAAAACCACTGCAGCGGAGTCGAATTCAATTGTACAAGTTCGATTCATTTGATGGAAGCAACCACGAGAAAATACACCTCTACCCTTGCCGCCGCTAGTAGTGATGGACCGAGTGCTACCCTTGTTGGCCACGCAAGTGCGGCGCCACAACACATACAAATTTTGAAAACACAATCGTCACAGAAACGAACGCTTCGCAAAACCTCGATCACACCGCAAACGGCTCAGATCAGATCAGAAACTGCCGTTGAGTCTGCACCCTAAATTCAAACCGTTCCAATTGTCAAGCGAGTCACCCTCCAAACACAGCAATCATCGTCGGATTTGGAATATTGCAGTTCTACATCAAGCAAGAACATGCAGCAAGAAACAATCAGTCCTAAAACCGAGCCGGAATGCGCTGATCCCTCGAAGGTAGCAGCGATAGAAGCGGACAATAAACAGGAACAGACTGGCGGAACATGAAGCAACTGAACGGGACAAGAAAGCAGATGATTCGGCTCATAAAGTTATAAACGCTCATAACGTTAACGATAAATGTGTTTAGTTCAATACCATCTTTAAAACTTATGAAAAAGTGTCACATATTTAAAAATAATGATACATAAATAGAAACTTTTTGATAAAAATAAAAATCTGTTAGATAATTTAAATTTTGATCTCTTTTTACAGGATATCTAAGTACTGTAAAGCATCCTAATGAATGTATTTAAATTTTCATGCAGCAGGAATTGAATTCGACTAATACGTGCAGAATCTAGAACTTTGTTTCAAATTTGTTCAGACGATCGCTCATTGAAAATTAGTAATTTTAGTCATGACTAAAATATTCCTTTTAGTTCTACTTTTGTATTGCTAGGGTCTAAAGGAAAAACTTTATTTCCGTAGGGCGGAAATACTTTACGTTTACACGGTTTACACTGATAGGCACGAGAACGTCACCACCAGAAAACCGCTCACCGCCTGCGTTGATGAAAAAAGCAAGTCTTGTATAACACGAGCACGTGTTTTCGACTGTAAGCTTTTGTAAAAAAAGATGCCTACGTCACAAGCTTTTCTAATATGACTGCCTCTGTCTTTTGGCGTTTCGTTTCACCATGCTCTATACATCATGGTCTGTGCTTGCTAGATAGAGTCAGTAGGATCGTTGCACTGGCCCCGTAATTTTCCTGTATTCTAATAGCAGGCTGCGAAGTCTGTCGATAAAGAAGGATAATGTCTAAAGACGGTATAAATCCATGGTTTTGCTTTTTTTATAAAATAAAAAGTGGCGAAAGCGCTTTTTTGGCTTTTACACTCAACAAGCGGTGTTTACAATTTACTTACTATAACTTTAATATTATTTGTCACCAATAATTAATATTAAATTGATGTTAATTCAATATAGTAACGAATTATTTTTGCTTTGTCGTTATTACACTGTAAGATTTAAATCACTTGACTAGAGTTAGCTGATTTTCGAGCTCAGCCATTTTTAAAGGGTTTGGTTTTTAAAGGGTAAGGGCTTTGATTTTGGTTAAGCGAGCTATGAGTTAGGCTTATCATAAGATATGGGACCTTTTTACCAGATTAGTAGCAAGCGTTTCCTAGATGATTCAGGGCGAGCCGGCCGTAGGCAACGGCGAGTGTTCGCCGGTGACCCGCCGTCGGAAGCGCCGGCCACTGTGGGGGGGGGGCAACCCCCTCAGAAATCACATCTGTTTAGGTCTATTCGTTTTCCTAGGTCTACTGACCACTAGTTAGCTTTCCGTAGTCCTCGCATCGATTTAACTTTTGGAAAATATATTTGCGACTTTCAAACTGAATAAGCGGCGGTCTTTTGTTTCAGTATTTATAGGCTAGGTTAGAGCGAGGCTAGTTTTCAAATAAAGTTTACATAACAATTAATAACAGCAGTTAAATTACTATTGTTGTGTGTCTTATTCTTGAGTATTCTTGGGATTTAATAAAACTAATAACAATGTCGCGAATCGAACGAAAAGTCAACGATGCCTACTCACACGCGAGAGAGTATGAGAAGCATAGTATTCAACGGTTTCATCGCTCACGCAGTCGTAAAAGAAACAGCCGCCGTTGCTGTGTGTAGACATTCGGCTACCCACACACTGGCGAACGCACAGTCTCACACCGTCTTTCTGCGTAGCTTATTCGCGAGTCGAAAAACTCACGAGCAATCAGTTGCCTGTGAAGCTAATGAAGAACTGCGATACAAATTTTGCATTACTTTTTCTTTTCTTCGTCATCTTCGCCCTCAATTCTATTCATGGGCGGGAGTGCGAACCCTCGCGAGTAATTGATATCAGCAGCTCGGGCTTCAACGACAAACGAGAGCGACAACCGTAGCTGTTAGCTAAACACACACTCGCAAAAATTCGTTGCAGTGCATGAATAAATAAGAGCGAGGGTCCGAAAGAATGAGTACGCTTCTGTGAGGAAATTAGACCACACGAGTGTGGGCTTCGCAACACCGATCCGAAAGCAAATCTTGGGTGCTACACTCCGTACACCTTCTGTTTTTATACAACAGACTTCGCAGCCAGCCGATTCTGCAACCTTGCGGTTATGGAGCTCCTAATGTTACATTCGGGCTACTGTTACATTCGGGCTTGTGTTACATTCATACTGGTATTACCTTGTTGGGCTTGTGTTATTTGGGCTAGTTGCTTTCGGGCTAGTGGTATTCGGGCTAATGTTATAGAATCCTGGTTGCAGCTTCTTCTGTAGGGAAACCCACTTTTTCTTCATGTCTTCCTCAGATTTGACCTCCTTGGGATGCTTCCGTAGTGCCTGCTCCATACTAGTCCAGTATTTTTCGATGGTCCTTAGTTCCGGTGCGTTGGGGGGGTCCATGTCCTTGGGTACGAAAGTGGCCCTGTTGGCTTCGTACCTCTTCAGGCCATCTTTTGAATCCGGCCAGAAGATCGTAGGGTCCTCGTGTTGCTTCAACAGAGGAAGCAAACGTTTCTGCAGACACTCCTTGAGGTAGATCTGCCCGTTTACAGTCCCGATAGTCACGAACGGCGCACTCCGTTTGCCACTTGAGCAGATCGCTTGCCAAATAATGTATTTTTTGGCAAACTTTAAAAGTTTGTGTATCCTTACTTCCTCCGGAACATCAAACTTGTGCTGGGCGGTGAAGTACAGTACTCTCGGAAGCTGACGGAAGTTCGCCTTGACGTGAATCTCATCATCCATGATGAGACAATGAGGCTTCGTCAGCATCTCGAAGTACAGTTTCCGCCACCGTATTTTGCCATTCGTCAGTATTTGCAGCCTTCTGCACTTTGAAGGACTTGGACAGATTCAACATTTTGGTCACATCCCTGAGCATTGGGATTCCGCTGAAATGCCTCCACGCCACGCTTGTGATCCTGATCACTAATAGAACATCCATTTTGATCGCATTTCTCCTTCCGTTCGATGCTCAGAGTTTCGTAGCAACGTTTAATCACACAACTCACCGTTGACTGCACGATTCCGAGTTGTTTTTTGATGTCCCGATGAGAGAGTTGAGGGGTTTTCAGGTGCTTGCGCAAAATAAATTCACGACGTTGCTTTTCGGGTGACGCCATTTTTCCAATTTTCGAAAATACAATGTAAACAATACACACTAAATTACTTCTACCCAAATTTTCAAGAGAAAATAATCAATGGGTAATTTTCTAAAGCTTTTCTTCCGTGCTGCAATTGGATGTGGGATAATTGTATTTTTAAACACTGAACATGATATTTTAAGACAGATCATAACCAATATTAATCGTCAAATATCAAAATAAAAACAAAGCAAATGCGAGTGTCGCCGATGCCAACTGGATGAAATATCTCACGAGGTATTAGGCTTTAATTCTCAGGAAGAGTTTCAAGTTCAGTTTTAGTCGGCTGGCAGCTCTGTATAAATAATATACTCTACGAATGCATGGATACCTTCGCAGAAATCCGAAAAAGTTCTGGTCATTTATCAACTCTAAGAAAAACAAAAACGACCTGTAGATCTGTTTCTAAACGATCGTAAAGACAACGTTACCCGAGATAACTGCCACCTTCAACTGCACACTTCAAGCAGACTTTTAATCGTTTTCCTGCTTCCTTGGAATAAATAGCCTCTGCTGTTAGTCGTCAACCTCAAAGTTTTTCGTATAAGGAAGGAGATTATCACAACTGCCAGCGGAAAGTTGAAATATTCGTTAGTGGCCGCACCGAACAGTATTCCATCGTGAATCCTGAATAAATGCTCTACTGTTCTCGCTAGACCTCTTTTACTATTGTTCAATGCTTTAATCCAACAGTGCAAGTTCCCTACTATTATGTTTTCGTTCGTCTTTCTCCATGAATCTCGCCAATTTCGTCTCATTCTGCCTGGGCAACATGAAAGAGGGAGTACAAATTGATGAAGTGTACATACACCTGAAAGCAGTGTTTGATCGAATTGATCACGGCATTCTCCTTGCTAGGCTGGAGAAGCTGGGAGTTTCCGTACCGTTCTCCAACTGGAACCACTCGTATCTAACACACCATAATAGGCTGAGTGTGAAAATCGGGTCCGAGTTTTCTAGCTCGTCCTACAACATCTCTGGTGTATCACACGGAAGCAACCTTGGAACACTGTTGTTTTCTCTTTTTATAAATGAACTGTCGGGTCCCTGCGTACCGTTTATGATCTGGTCTGTTTTGGAATTTAGATCTGTGATCTGATGACCTTATCAACAAATTTGGATCACTAGAATCGAAGCAGTACAGAACAATTCGTACGGTATGCTTTGCGCAGTCTTCCATGGCATGATTCCAGAAACCTTCCGCCATATAAGGAACGCTGCCGTTTGCCTAATTTGGAGACCCTTGAGAGAAGACGCGCCAACGGTCAAGCCACATTCCTAACTAGAAAGCTTTTAGGAGATATTGACTACCCCATTTAGTAGAGTACTGAATACAGAGACTGGCCATGGTAACTCAGTAGCTCGCAAGAACTTGTCATCATTAAACCAGCGACACACATAACACATAATCAGTGTGTGTCGTTGGTTTAATGATGCGACTGAAGTTTTTGGAGCGTCTTAGTAGAATACGAAACCTAAAATTAAAAAAGAAGAAAACATATCCAATTTAATTCTACTATGTATATTTTATTCACGACAGATACGTATTTCGCCTACGACTTGCAGGCTTCCTCAGTGTCTGTTTTCGAACTCCAAAAACAGACACTGAGGAAGCCTGCAAGTCGTAGGCGAAATACGTATCTGTCGTGAATAAAATATACATAGTAGAATTAAATTGTATAAGTTGTCTTCTTTTTTAATTTTAGGTAATGATGCGAGTTTTTGAGTGACATGGCCAGTCTCTCAATTCAGTACTAGTCTAGTATATAGCTATCAGGCACGGTCGTCGCTCTCGCTCATATTTGCAAACCGAGCAGCTGACACCGATCGTTCGTGAACGCCCGCAGTCTTATTCGCGTGTGTAAGCGAGAGCGTATAACGAAGAAGAAAAGAAAAAGTAATGCATCCATACATCCTAATGTGTCGCTAGCCCGCACGAGCTGTTGACCTCGTCAGCGGGCTGTGCAGAAAGACGCTACGAGCACAAAACAATGTTCCGAAAAACTACTGAAAACGCCTGTGGATTTTTTTAGTATTTATTTATTACCCAGTAGCGTAAAGGTAAACCTTTTTCAAATTTGCTACCTGCGGATGTCTTAGTATTGTACATCAAAAACTTAACTCTAACAAAAAACTTAACTTCTAACATTAATTGCGATTCCAATAATCGAGGCAGCCCCTCTTAAAAACTGTTTCAGAAGTTGATCGTTTAACAATCGGGGGTATTGCGTTATAGTTTATCACACCTCTAACGAACAGTGAGCTTGAGTAGCTAGTCGAGTTGTTGGGAGGAACTATCAGGTTCTGTAGCCGACGCCCTTGGGATGGCAACAATTTCTCAATGAGTACTGGCGGAGATTGCGTTCTGATCAGCTTGCGAAGGAACACACATGAGCGGTGCGCGTAGAAATTCTCAAGTGGGCATCCGATCAGGTTTTCCTGCGGTTGAGTTACATGCGCGAAGCGGTTCAACCCGTAAACAAAACGTACACATGAGTTCAGCGCGACTTTTAGCCTGTCTATGGAGCCCGCACTTGGTTTAACTTGCAGTAGTTCGCCAAATGTGAAGTGGGGTAAAACCAACGCTTTGAACAATTTCAGGCGTGTGCTGGTTGGAGCAGCAGAAGTAGAACCGTAGAGCGTTCGAAGGCTTGCGTAGATTTTCCCGCATTGCTGATTTACTAGCCTGTCCCATTTTAGATCCGTCTGGAAAATGAATCCAAGATTCTTCGCACACTCTGTCCACTCAATAGTTTGCCCGTCCATAGTGACAGAAGGCAAAAAGTTGGTCTGATCTGTGTTTCTACGGCGACTCTTCAGAAACATTGCTGTACTCTTCGATTGCACACTTAAACGATTCGGTAAAATTTACCGAAATCTAAACAGCTGAACGTTCGGTAAAATTTTTTATTGCACCAAACATTACTAATGATCTGTAAACGTCGATTGGCACCATCGAAATTTTTACCGAACGTTCTGCTGTTTAGAATTCGGTAAAATTTTACCGAATTCGGTGCTTTTTGTTAAGTGTGTGGTTGACGAACAACTGGTTACGTTGAGACCATTCCATTATTCTCGCTAGATCTTCGTTCACCATCCTAATCAATTCATGAGAACAGGGACCAAGGCGGCGGATATACAGCTGAACGTCATCCGCATACATCTGTATTGAGCAACATCTTAATACGGAGGGTAAATCGTTGACATAACAACAAAAAAGCAGAGGTCCGAGTACTGAGCCTTGGGGAACTCCAGATGTTGAAAACCCCACTTCGGATTGCTGATCTCCACAGAACACGGTTTGGGCTCGTTCCTTCAGATACGACTCTACTAGGTTAACAGCAAAAACGGCAAAGTTAAACTGAGTTTCCAGCTTCGAACAAAGTTTAAGACGATGGATGGTGTCGGCTTTAGAAAAATCCAGTAGAAGCAATATGGCTAAATCTTTCCTGTCAATCGTTTTTGCTGTAACATCGAAAACGCGAACCGCTGCCGTTTGAATGCTTTGCCCTTTACGAAAACCAGCCTGATACTCAGATAGCAAGTTGTTCTCCCTGATAAACGTAGACATTTGTTGCTCCAGAAGTTTTTCAAACACCTTTGACAGGGCACATAGAATACTGATAGGTCTTAGGTTAGACAGAGCATTTAAATGCGGTTTTTTTCGTAGTGGCAATATCTTGGCGTGTTTCCAGCATGTGGGAAAGTAGGATGTTTCGATGATGCGGTTGAACATGTACGTAATATGCTGGACTACCAAAGGCAGAATTATTTTTACGAATTTGATTGACAAACCATCCAGACCGGTTGCATTCGATATAATATTGCATATTGCGTTCACCACTTCCCAGGACTCCACTGGACGGAAGGAAAAGCTGTAGGGCACGTCTGGCATCGGTCTTCTTCGTTCCCTGTTTTCGTCGTTTTGAATGTAGCTCGACAAGAACGTACGATTCACTTCATCGGGATGGTACTCGCACACAGCTGCCGATTTATTTTTGCCCACTCCAACACTTTTAAGCCGTTTCCAGAGAACATCAGACGGGATCCGGTCATCTAACAGTTGATTTAAATGGTGCGTTTTTGCCATCGCTACCATCGTATTTGCTCGGTTTCTCAGAACAGTATATCGTCGACGCGATATTGAACAATGTCCAGTGAGTAGTCCCCTGATTGTGCGCAGTTCCCTGCGCTTTAAGGTAAGTAGTTTTTTAACTACTGCTGGGTCTGGCTAGATAAACTATTTAGCTTGTATACAGCAATGCGCTTGGTATCAACTGTATGCTATTTCTGGCTTTTCCCAGGTCAGTAGTTCGTTTTTGACAGTGGATATGAAGGTCCCCAGAAACGGTTCGGGGCCAATGAACTGCTGAGATATCTATCAAAACCTTACACCTCAGGAACCAAACAACGAACCCAGCAAACAGTTCCTTATGAGAATGTTTGTACCTAAATTATCTAAGTATGTTCACAAATGGATTACCAATAAATCTAGAGTTAGTTCCACTCTATTACTGCTCGTCAGAAAATGAAACAAAAAAGGAAAAAAGAGACAGATGGAGAGAAAATTAAAAACACGAAGCACGAAGGAAAACGTGATAAAAACTGCCGTAACGGCTTAGAAAAATAGGAAAAACTCGAGAGAAAAGAGTACAAACTGGCATGAAAAAAGAAAAGCGAAAGAAAAATGTGACAGAATGGGAGGGAACATGGGGAAAAATAGAGAAATAAAAGTAGAAAAGAAGAACAAACGAGGCAAAAAACAAGGAGGCTGGACAAAACAAGATGAAGAACGGAAGATAAAAAAAGAAAAATGAGAGAAAAGAATAACAAGCTCTAAAGAAAATGAAAAAAAAACATAAAAAAATGAGAAAGAATGGAAAGAAAAAGAAAAACGAACGAGAAAAAACGGACTAAAATAGGAGGAAAAGAAAAGATGAAAATACGACAGGAGAAAAACAGATAAACGAGGACAGAAAAAGAGGAAAAATGGGACAGAAATTAAAACAAGATGGGGAGAAAAAAATAGAAGGAATAAAATGGAATATAAAAAACAGAATGTGACAGAAAAGAAGCAAATGCAGATCATAATAAAAAGAAGAATGGAAAAGACGAACGAAGAACGAACGAATAGAGGAGTTAAAAAGCGAAAAAAGAAGAAAGCCGGCACCGAAAAAAGTCGATTCGGGAAAGCAAGTGTCAAAGAACGAGGCAGAAAAAGAGCAGATGCGGAACTAATAATAGGGAAAAACGAAATAGAGCAAATTTACGGTCAGGAAAAGGATGAAAACAGGACCGAAAAAAAGAGAAAAGAAACAGAAACAGGAGAAACAACGGGCAGTAACAGACAAAAGGAGAGAGAGAAAAGAAAACTGACAAAGGAAACAAGAAAAATGGAGGAGAAGAAAAGGAAAAAGAGAGCCAAAAACAGAATAAAGAGACAAAAAGACGGAAAACAGAAAAAGAAAAACGGCACAAAGGCGAAAAACGAGAAGGAAATGCGATAATATGAGCTGAAATGTACGAAAACTGGAAACGAAAAAAGGTAAAAAAGAGAACAGAAAAGACTGAAAACTGGAAAGAAAATAATAGTAAAAAACGATTGAAAATCCTGACGTTCTGTTTTTCCTGAAAATAAAAAAAATTGGGGATAGAAAAACAAAACGAGAGAAAAAGAGGAAAAACGGATGGAAAGCGAGAGCACAAAGAAAACGGCACAGAAAAGGAGAAAATGGAAACTCGAAACAAAAAAAATAGAAAAACGAGCTGGAAAAGAGGAAAAACGAAACAAAAAAGTGGTAAAACGTGTGCGAGAATAAGACGAAAGATGTCAATTTGAATTTCAAGTCAAGCTTTCTCTCTAATGGCGCTGCCCAGCTTCAAGTAAGATTTTCAGTTCAAATTAGCCCAAATTCAAGTTTATTTTAATGTCTAATGTTAAATTTAATTCCATATCTGAATTTAAGCGCTATTTCAAGTCTAATTTAATTTCAGTTTCAGGCCCAATTTAAAGTCAAATTTAAAATCTTATTCCGAGCCCAAATTCAAGTCTAATTTTAAGTAAGTTTAACTTTAATTCTTAGTTCTTAGTTAATTAAGAGTTAAGAGCAATAAATTATTTGCATAGTCAGGTAGCTTTATCTGTTTTTATGAAACAAAGATCAGCATCCTTTGTGCATCAATTACCCGAATTGTGCAGCTTTCATTCCGCTAACTTTGCATTTCTAACTTATGTGACATCATCGTATGATAGATATGAAATACATAGTCGAACAAAAAATCGGCAAAATGTTTCTGAAACACATAAGAAAAAGAACTTTCCCTATCCTCTCTTGAATTAATCAGAAGGTCAAACACTTTCAATATCAAGCGCAATAAAACCACTCAATTTATTACTTCATAATTCCAACAGCAGGGCGGTGAGCACGTTTTCAACTTCTGTTATTGCAAAATATTACGCCTCTTTTTTTGCTGGCCATTCAGAAAATCTCCAAACATCCATTCCCATTGACGCAATGGATCGGCGGCGGGCCCGGACCAGTCCGTCTATGAATAGACTATCAAAAATCCAAAACGCCAATCGGCACGAATGAATGCGTACTCTAAACTAGCCGTTAAATTGCAATGTGCAAATTGGCTTTTTTTTCTGAAACAGATAACTCTGTGTTAAATACTTAGGTAGCAAAAGATACCGTTTTTTTTCTCGCATTGCAAAGAATAAAAAGAAAGCATTATTACGGCTACAGTTTCCGGCCGGGTTAAGAAAAACCTTTGAAGTTGTTCATGTTTATGTCTATCTAAATAAGTACTGATTTCAAAGAGCCATAATTACAATGTTGTTTCATATCGGTCAGACGTTGCCATCCTGCAAGTACTTGAGGCGCCAAAAATTGGCGCATGCTCAGAAGGAAAAGCTCCTCTTACCAAAAGCACTGTGAGTGTTCTGAATACAGCAACTTAGCTGAATTCGTCTCAAATATCGCTTTTTATAGCACAATGCTGTGCTTTAAAGCTTACAGTAGCATAATTTATTTTTTGAATTCAAACGAATAGATGGAGACGCACAGTTGATTTTAGTCATTATCTTTAGTTGATAAAGAAGACAAATGACTGTTTTCTATTGTAACAATTGCTTTGTTACAAACTTGATACCTGAAGAAAAAAAACCGTTTTAAATTTGGAAAGAATTCAAAAGGCAAAATTTCATCCCATCACCAAATTTAGGTTTGATTTATAAACTCTTGTTTCCAGCACGTCATAAATATGTATAAAGTTTATGTCAAACAATTTTTCTATATGAATGACTTCTTTGTTGTACACTTTTAATTTAGCTTTGAAATATATGTTACAAATATCATAACACATTCGTCGGGTTCTTATGAAGCCCCCCTATTCATGCTTCGACAGTAACATTACACAGTGACAGGTGCTTCGCTGGAGTGCAAAGTGCTCCGGTTGGAAAAGTATATTTTTAAACAACGTCTATCCACATCGCTGAACGGAGCCGGCATGCAAAGTGTCCATCAGCGAACCATCCACCGCGCTCATTCCGTCGGTCGGTTGGTCCGTCGGTGGAAGAACACGGATGGATTTGTGTATGATCCGAAAATAGCGCAGAGTGCCGTGCTCTCATCGGTTATTATTAGAAAGTTTAACTTGGAGTATCCCCGCACATTTATACATGTATCGTAAACTGCACTCACCTGTCCCTTGGGTTCGGTTTGTATCGAAATAAATGACAACACAGCTAGTCCAATCATACAACCTGAGTATGACTGTGTTAATTTAATGAATGTTGTATTAAGCCACAAGCTTGAACAATCTAGAAAATCGTGTGTGGAATACGCAGATTTGGATCATTATAGATTTAAATTATTAGTATATCGCAAACTATGATATATTATGACAGACGGAAATACACGACCATTGGCTTATCCGCCTTTAAACTGTAAGCAATCATAATTCACTAGAATTCGATTAACACAAACAAGAACTCTGTTTGTGAGAATACGAATCGAGATCATTATTGGAGATGATTTATTTAATTAGTTTATGGCTAGTAGTAGTAGAATTTAAAACATGTGTCCTTTTTTCATTTCAAAATTCGGCTTAGCTTCTGGTGAAATTCTATAAAATTTCCACAGGCAGTTTGAAAATCGTCGGAATTGCCGAAAAGTCGAAGAAATCAAATTTGATTTTTTTTGCATTTTTGGGAGACCTTCTGAAATATACGAAAAAGGATTTTTCGATATCTAATATCTAATCTAATTATAACAAAATATGTTATTTGCAAAAAAATTAGTGTAATTAATATGATTATATCAACAGTCATATTTTTGGTCCTGAAACGCCTTAAACAAACGGACGGTGTGCCACAATCTGTACACCACGGCGATCAGTCTGCTGAAAATCCAACTGATATTGCTGATCTTTTCTCCATGTTTTTTCGCGGGGTACTGAACAACGATGAACCGCCCTTTGTAGAATCTTATTTAAACAGTCTACCTCAGCTTGGTGTATCGATTCCACACCTGTCATTCTCGCCAAACGATGTCCTTGTTAAACTTCGGTCACTCGATATTTCAAAAGGCTCTGGACCCGATTGTCTCCCGCCCGTCCTCTTTAAAAACTGCGCAGAGTCCCTTGCAGCTCCTTTGAGCATCATCTTTAACAAATCTCTCAGCGAAGGTGTCTTCCCTACTTGCTGGAAAACCGCTACGATAATACCTATTCATAAGGCCGGAAGCATTCATGACGTGAAGACCTACAGAGCAATATCTATCCTTAGTAGTCTTCCAAAAGTCCTAGAGTGTTTAATCCTGGATGCAGTATACCCTCAGGTTCATCATTTTATCAGCGAAGATCAACATGGGTTTATGAAAAAGTGTTCTACAACTACCAATATGATGTCATATGTCTCCTCACTAGTACGTAGCGTCGAAAAAAGAGTGCAAGTCGACGCTGTATATGTGGACTTCTCAAAGGCCTTTGATCGTGTACCGCATAGACTCGTCGTAGAAAAACTGAAACGGAGCGGTTTTCCAGATTGGTTGACAACGTGGATTTCTTCATACCTGAGTAACCGAAGCGCGTCTGTACGAATTGGAGGCATCTTGTCGCAACCGTTTAATATCTGCTCTGGCGTCCCACAAGGCAGCCACCTGGGTCCGCTGCTCTTTATTTTGTTCGTCAATGACTTATGCAGCTTACTCAAAGCACCGAAATTTATGTTCGCCGATGATCTCAAGTTCTTCCGTGCGATTACTTCAGTTGATGATTGTATCGCACTCCAGAAAGACATTGATCTGCTTGTGGAATGGTGTGCAACAAATGGAATGGAAACTAACGTTAAAAAGTGTCACATCATAACGTTCACTCGCCAGCGCAATCCAATCTATTTTAATTACACTATGTCATCAACTGACCTGGACAGAGTGCAGACCGTCAAAGATTTGGGAATCACATTGGACAGTAAGTTAACCTTCTCGGAGCATATTTCATCATGTGTGGCAAAAGCATTCTCCGTGTTAGGTTTCATCAAGCGCAACACTCAGCAATTTAGCAACATATACTGCTTAAAGTCGCTATATTGCTGCCTAGTACGAAGCATCCTAGAGTACGGAGTTCAAGTTTGGGCACCATCCCAAGTAGCACTTGTAACTTATTATAAAAATAAAAAAATAAAAAAGGTTACACAATAGTTACATTTAGGACACTTGTAACGAGCTAGGTTACATAAAATTAAAAATAGTTACCTTTTAGTTTTGTGGTGACAAAAATCTCAAAAAGTTACCAAATAGTTACCAAATGACCAAATTGAAACCTTTTTTCGAACTGTCATAAACTTGGTTGTCGCAAAACAGTCAATTTTCAGTTACGAGCCGTTACATAAGCAAAACAGTTAGCTAGTAATATTTCCACAACAACTCGTTTACTCTACCTTGTAAACACGATGGATTGAGCAAACCATAATCTGTATTTTGTTTATAGAATTAATCTTGTGTGTTAATTTTGCGTTGCGAGCAGTTACGAAGTCATCGAAAGTTAGCTAGTAACATTTTCGCAGCAACTTGTTAACTGTACCATGTAAACATGACGGATCGAGCAAAAAATACATCTCAAGAATTTTACTACTGCTCAAGATAAACATTTGGTACACGGGATGCAAAATGCACATAAAAATGCTTTTGCTTACTCAACTGATACTCGGAATATTCTCCGGGGAATTCTTCGCAGAAACTGTTATTAAGTAATCAATTTTGTTTACTCTCAAACGTCAAAACGATCAAATTACAACGAAACGAAACCGGCAATGAAAATAAGTTAGTATGTAACCTAAAAATGATGATGTAAAAAATATTTTAGTTACCAGGTGACTACAACAGCTTTAATATTGGTTACCGTAACCACCAGCGTAACCAGACAGAAAATTTAGGTTACGTGCAATTAGAATGTAACTGAAATGTAACCTTTATGATCAACTAAAGGGAAAATGGCTATGAATTTTTCTTAGCGATAGCGAAAACTTTTAAAACTTACTTTTGATCAATTTCAATTCATTTTTGAACGATTGCTGACTAAGAATAAATTAAAAAATCAGAAAATAAAAATTAAAATTTTTTGACGTAGGACTACGTCTTTGTTTACTATACTGGGACTGGGTAGCACTTTGTGAAAACGAATATAGAAGTGTAACGTTTGAATGAAAGATTTCAAATGCTAATAACTACTAAACTACTGAACGAAACTGAACAATTTATATGTCGTTGGATAGATAAAATAACCAGCAATTTTATAGGGGGGTAAGAGAGCATTTTTAAGGAGGGCGTAAGAGGGGGGGGGGCTTCTATACAAATAAAACTCAAATTTCCTCAAAACTCGAGAACTAATCAAGCAAATGGAAACAAATTTGGCAGGTGAGTGTTTCAGAAGGTAGGATTTTTTTCTACGGTGTACTGAAACCACTTCCCCTTCTAAGAGGGGGGCTCGCATACAAATGAAATACAAACTTCCTCATAACTCTAGAACAAATCAAGCATATGGAACCAAATTTGGAAAGTATAGGGCTTTCAGAAGGTAAGATTTTTTTCTATAGTAAATTGAGACTCCTCCCCTCTTTAGGAGGGGGAGCTCCCATACAAATAATATACAAATTTCCTCATCACTCGAGTACTAATCAAGCAAGTGGAAAAAAATTTGACATGTGCGGGTTTTTGAAGGTAAGAATTTTTTCTATGGGGTACTGAGACTCCCCTTCTAAGAAGGAGGGGGGAGGCTCCCATACAAATGAAATACAAATTTATTCATAACTCTAAAACTAATCAAGCAAATGTAACCAAATTTGACATATGTGGGTTTTTGGAGGCATGAATTTATTTTGTATCTATTTATTTTATGATGGTTTGCGACCCCTCACCCCTGTGGTAGGAGGATAAGGACTCTCATACAAATAAAGCAGAAATCGGTCATTCATTACCATTTCAACCTTTATGATGCACACAAGTGATTTATAAAAGAAATGTCTATGTCTCAATGGTTGCTGGCGTTGTACTTATGAACCCCCGTCTACGTATTTCAAAGCCACCATTGCATTCAATGAAGAATTGAATCTGAATTTTGTGCTCTTCTCTTTTAAACATTCACTTAAACAATGGCACTCACAGATTCTTATAAACATACATATGCCAGAAATGCAGTTTACATTAGTCTTTGATCTGATGATCTGATATAGTCCTACGTCACCCTTTCGTACAACCCTTAGGGCTGTATACCTTGTAGTTTTTATTGTTCTACAAAAAATGGATTGATTAAAGAAGTAAGTAATAAAAAACTACATTAAATTAGAGCGCGTGAATTTTTCAAAGCTAGAATCATTGGTTTCACCATAAATTTGAAACTGCATTAAAATTTGTGTTGAGCTAACAAGCGAAATTAATACATTCTTCAATATTCATTTACTTCTTGACGTTGATAGCCATAGGTTGAAATAAATCTTCTTGCATTCAAGCAATATTGTAACCTGCAGCATTATTTTCACCAGGCAATAAAAGTTTCAAAATGACTAATTTGCCACCAATTGAAAACAGTTTCTAGTTTATGTGTAACTACAATAGTTACATATTGGTTATTGAGTAACTGTTAATGTAACCATATTTAGTTACACAAGTTGCGCTATTTAGGTTACACAACTGTTATATTTTCAGTTACTGTAACCCAAATTTTACATTGAAATTTGTCGCATATCAGTCTCTGCGACTAAATTGTGACAACGTGTGCTACTTGGGATACCAAGCCATCCACATCAACAGGATTGAAAGAGTCTAGAAAATGTTCATCCGCTACGCACTTCGTTCGCTTGCTTGGAATAATCCCATTGCACTTCCACCGTATGAACAACGTTGTCAACTCATCTGTGTGACTACTCTCGAATCCAGACGGTTGCTGCTTCAACGGCTGTTCATTTTTGACATTATCAGCAATAACATCGACTGCACGCACTTGTTATCGCAATTGCGGTTCAACGTCCCGCTAAGGAACACCCGATCATCAACTTTCTTCCGAACGGTTCATCATCGAACGCAGTATGGCCAATTTAATCCTCTGGAAACCTGTTGTCGAAGATTCAACGAAACTTGTGATATGTATGATTACAATATAACTAAGTCAGTGTTTAGATTAAGACTTTTAAGATACGAACTGTCTGTACGACAAACTTGAGTCGAAGACTGAATAATAATAATAATAATAATAATAATAACAGTAAATGAATTTCATCGCATAACGTTTGTTGTATTTTTTAAAATATTTATATTTACTGTCATATTTTTTAAATATCTGGATATTTTGAAAAACAATTCTAAACAAAATGTGTTACAATCTAGATAAAACCATATCAAGGCCTGTTCGGAATCAGACATCAACGGTTGTTATTATTTATCTAATTTCTAACAACCGTTGTTAGAAAAAATGGTAACAAACTAGTCCATTGGTAACATAACTTGTTATAATTTTGTTAGATCCTCCTGATCGGGTAGGTTCAAAAGTACAACAGTTTTACCTTTGTTATACTATAACAAAGGTTTAAAAATTGGTCGAAAAACACGAAATTGATCCGAGGCCCGGAGGGCCAAGTCACATATACCAATCGATAGGGTTCGACGATTTGAGCAATGTCTGTGTGTGTGTGTGTGTGTGTGTGTATGTATGTAATGATTTTTTCTATCGCCTGTTTCTCAGAGATGGCTGAACCGAATCGTTCGCTATTACTTCTGTTTGAAAGGTATTATTGTCTAGTAGATCACTATTGAGTTGCTTCGTGGCACGACGTTTCGTTTAAAAGTTATAAGCAAAAATGTGAAAAATACGTGACACGGGTTTCTCTAGAACTACATGACCGATTTGAACGATCTTAGTATCAAATGAAAGCCCTTATTAAAGCTAAATTATTCAGCAATTTTTAATTGAAAACGAATAAGTAGTTTAAAAGTTATGCTTAAAAAACCTGTTTTGACAAGGTAATAATTATCGCCTGTTTCTTAGAGATGGCCAAACCGATTTATGCGCTATTGGTCTCATTTGAAAGGTAATATATCCTAATAGATCACTATTGAATGATTTTTTGATTGGACGTTTAATTTGAAAGTTATGAGCAACCGTATACACCACACCAAAATTAACAATAATTTATAATGATTTTAAC
Source organism: Sabethes cyaneus (assembly GCF_943734655.1). Classification (NCBI taxonomy): domain Eukaryota; kingdom Metazoa; phylum Arthropoda; class Insecta; order Diptera; family Culicidae; genus Sabethes; species Sabethes cyaneus. The sequence goes on from NC_071354.1 coordinate 49,566,229, forward strand.
CAAGATAATTTTCCTAATTTCAATTATTTTAATATCAAACGAGAGGTTTTGACACTACGAATATATATGCAAAATTGCATAAGAATTGGTTGTACCGGTCAAAAGATATTAACCCTCGAACACTCGCGCCTACTTTTGTAACACAATTACTCGTGCGCACTATAACCCCAAACCAAAGAAAACGTGCGCACTAGAGGTTTGACTGGAAAACTTGGTTTTAGGTTTATCGAACCTTTAGAATAGTTTCTTGAAATTAAAAGCTCTATCGTCTGGTGGAATCTAAACTTTGATTAATCCCTCTAAAAGTGAAATAAAAAAAAAATTTCTTCAGTATCAATATAACACATTGATGTGTTCTGCAAAGTTATAGAGCATATTATTACAAGAAATTTTGCTAAAGACAGTAACCTTCCATCTCTGCAGCTAAGATAGAAAAATCTTATTTATTGTATATGAATTTGTAAACTCAGTTTTTATATTTTTGCTCTTTTTGTAATTGTTGTATGACTTTTTCTTGTATTACAAAGTTGTACAAATGATAAAAATACACAGCTTTGCTGAATATAGTATACCTCTATGTTTGCTTGTTTAGGAACTGTAGAACATTGATTATAAAAAATACCTTAATTTTGACTCCAAATTTCTCGACTACCAGCAGACGGATATATTTTAAACATTTTACATTGGCTAGTTTTGCTGCATACAGACACCATTTTTCCATATGAAGAAACGAGAGAAAATTCCACTTGGGGTAAATTGCGGTACACCTCGCATGCTGATTGTTTCGTTTCTGTGATGGCGGTTTATGCTGATCTATTTTCCCAACAATTTAAATTATTAATGCATTGAATAATTATGACATTTTGCTCAGAATAAGCTTATTGAAGAATATACGTTAGTTAATCAACGATTTGTAACTTTATAACAATATGGCGTTGAAAAACCTACGCGTGTTGTACAAAATACAACAGCGTGAGTAGCTGAAGGTTAATAAAAATTGATGAAAATTATTCAAGAAAACTCTATTGATGTGAATCAAATAGAATGGCATTACAGGACCTTTACTAGGCAATGTATATGTTAAAGAATAAGACTTCCACATACAAGTTACTTTTATTTCCACTTACTCAAATTAATAACAACTTACTTATCCTTACTCAGCAATTTTATGAAAAAAGGATCTATCAAAATTTAAAAGTATTTCTATTTTGTTCAAAATTTGTAAACTTATTCAATTTTCAAAAATTTTATGTAAACCAACGTATTACGCAACGTTAACCAATAGATGAATTATGTTCCGAAAACGTGTCGATTTCTATCTCAAATAACAAGTAAGACCGTATAACAAAGATTCCTTTCACCACTAGGTGGATTAAATCGGGTTTTTTTATCTAACATGCAACATAAAAATCAATAAAATGTGTTTAAATCGTGAAGTTTTCTAAGGCCATCGAAAAGTTATTTTCAGATTCGTTAGGGGCAAAATGTGCCTAAGTGTGTACAAAATGAACCACAACAAAGGGTCAAAATGCGCCACAACAAAACCGGCACGACTCTGAACAACGTGGGTACCTACCTACTCCTTAATCTGTTATTCCGGATCCCGATTCGGACGATCGCCAGGTCTTTTGACGTAGGACTACGTCTTACGGCAAGTTTTGAGATAGGGTGTCATTCCAAAAAATCGAAAAATGCGAGCGTCACGAAAAATGAAAGGTTTTGAGCGCTAATAGCTCAGCGGTTTTCCAATCGATTTTCAATATTCTTACACCAATCGATCGGAAAATCTTCTAAGAATTGACCCAAATGAAGAAAAGTATGGATTCTTCATGTTGAACTATTGAAAAATTGAAAATAATGAACCTATGTTGTACCAGAATTCTCGCTTCGTGATTGGTTGGAAGATTCTTTACGATGATCTAAACCTATACCAATTTGATATCTGTGCTTGGGAAGTAAGCCAAAACAAGTGACAGTTACCTCATTCCAACAAGATTTCTTAACACCGCGGTTCAACCTAGACCATTTTGATGTCCTTGCTTGGGAAGTACGCCAGAGAGAGTAACAAAGCCCCCTCGTGCCAACAGATTTCTTACGAACGCGATTAAACCTAGTCCAATTTGATGTCTGTGTTAGGGAAGTGTGCCAGAAAAAATGACACAAGTTCGTTGTCCCAACAGATCGCAAATTCTTTACTGCGAGACGATTAAACCTCGGCGAACTTGATATCTGTGTTGGAAAAAGGTGCCACAGCTGTACTGTTCGGTTATAATACGACTCTGTATGAATACGCATACTTGCCGTTTCATTAGAAATGTAGTGAAAAGATGTGCTGTTGATAAAATACGATTGAATTGGTAAAATCCCTTCAACGTGGGAAACCATGGATAATAAAAACAATCTTTAATTTCAGTAAGGTAGCAGGAAAGCAATAGTTTGTGTTCTTGATTTTGTTAAATTGTTTTCAAATGCACAATCTTTTGAGAATTGAACGTATGCAATGTTACTACTTTGATAAATGTTACATACAACGCATGTAGCATGTATATATGTTGTATATAGCATGTATACATGAAGAATCGAATGATTACAAGCATGAATACATGCCACTATCACTACAAAGGGACTTACGTAGTCCTGCGTCACTTATATATGCGGTAGTGTCTTGTACATAACCCCTCTGATTTTTTCACTGGAGCAGCGGTCGGTGCTAAGATATCGCTTTATACGAACATTTTGACATTTGTCCAAACACGCATGAACTACTAGATCGAAAAACCTTTGATTGCACTGCAAGCGTTTGTTGAGTAAATTCGTGCTTCTCATGGCGGATTTTGCCCCGCCTCAACTTGTTGATGAAAAACGTTTATATCAAGCAAATAATTATTCAATTATAAAATTTTACGTTGGCCGCTGAATACCAAGAGTATTGGTCATAAGAAGAGCAGTTTACCGGTAGGTAATACTGTTTATTGGCGGCGTAATGTCTTACGAAAAGAGATGTGAAAATTGCAAGAAATAGGCTTGAAAATATCTTTTCTATTATTCGTAGGATTTGTGTAACAAAGAAAGCTGGTATGATCTACATTGCTTTATAATTTAAAATAGAAGCGATTGTTAACTTAATTAGCGCAGGGGGGCTCCGTAGCCGCAAGGTTACCGAGTCTGCTTTGACAAGCGAGTGGTCGTGGGTTCGAATCTTGGTAGAATCAAGCCATTCGATGTCAAGGGACTTTAGCATGGGTTTATTCTCAGGCCCCTCCATTTACCCTTCCTTCGTGCTGAATTCTATACTTACCCTCTGAAGCCTCTTGACAGTGCAAATGTCCCTCCTATAGTTAAGTGTACTGGTCAGAGGTACGAATGAGTCCTCGCCAGGGACGGCTATAATATGGGATAGTACTGGCAGCGAGGAATAAGTGGGTAAAGTAGATCAAGCTTGAAGGAAGGGTAAACCCCAATACACGCAAGCACGCATACAATTTAAAATAAGCATATCGCTCACTCAATAGCGATTATAGCAAAAAGAAATGCAGTGCAGGTCATACAGCAAACACCCGGGCGATATTACGATAGATCAACTATACTGGTCGCAGTAATGAGTCCACACATGGAAAAAAAAACTTAATTAGCGTTTATAAGTGAGTGTTTCGTGAAATACAACAGTGGTGCGTTTTGCCCCGACTGGGCATTTTATCACCAGTTACCCTACCCAGACATAAACAAAAGGTGAGACACCCGACCTGTCGGAAGTATGTTTTGTCCTGGAAAAACAGAGCAATCGTAGGATGGCAAATCTATTATTACTTATCACAAAATCATCAGACGCTCACCCCCCCTCGTTTTTCTTTTTTCTGCTCCGTATTTCATTGTTTCGTTTTTTTTTTGTTTCCTGTCCAATTTTTCTTATTTTCAGTCCTGTTTTTCGTCATGTTTTTAATTTGTTGCTAGTTCTTTTTTGTAATTGCTAATTAAATCGTTTGTTTGAGAAACCCCACAAGTCCACTCGACACTATTGTTGGAAAACAACAAAAAACTGATTTTCTCAAAATTTTGAACCAATCCTTATATTTTTTGGTATGAAGTTCTATGACAATATCTAAAATCCATTATGTAGACTTATTTTTTAATCAAAATAAAATGATTTTAAATCTTGGATAACATCCGTACTATGATTATGGAGCAGAATTATTTAGAAATAAGGGTCTGTTGTCAAATTACGTTATACTAAAAGGTAATGAAGATACGTGAACAGCACCTTAATGGCGGTAAATACTTCAAATGGATAAGCTATTGATTTTACAGTTACTCGGCAGTGCTCGATGGATTACTCATATTACAGTTTTTAGTCTAGTTTAGTTCAGTCTTTGTCGATTTCCGGAACGAGATTGCCACAGTTTTTAATGCATCTTTATTACAAGAATGGTTTATTTACGTTTATCGACGAACTAATTCAAGCTTATCTGCATTTACAATCAGCTCTCACTTTTTCTGCTGAAACATCCTTTTCTTTTTGATTCTTGTACGCCGTTCCCTTTACTTTTACTTTTTATAACTTCCGCCTTGTATTCTGTAGTCCGCCAAACAGTATGCTTCTTCTTTTTGACTGAGTCCAACTCGTAATTTTTCGATTCCGAAGACATTTTGATACTATCCAGCTTTCCACGAGCGATAATGACGGCTATACAGCTTTCCACGAGCGATAATGCCGGATATTGGGATCCGCAAAATTAAACAATGTTTACATTTTTACATTTGAACAACAAACAAGCATGGATGTTTCCATAGTAACTACGTCAGGGCGAACTCGACGCTCCTGCAACAAATGTCAAAAGATTGTGCCCACTTGTGCTCAATAGCCGCCATTATCGCTGGTGGAAAGCTGGATTGAATTGTGTTGCGCATACTGCTTACAATATTGCACGTTAACATCGCAGTAACCTATCGCAGCGCCACTCTAGGCGATTATCGGAAACATGGAACTAACTTTGTCTGGAATTTTAGGGGAAGGTGTAGATATCCTCAAGGATTCGAAAACTAATTAAAAGGCAATTTTCATAATAATGGCGTTTGTGGGGTTTCTCAAACAAACGATTCGATTGCTATTTCCTTCCCGTTTTTCGACTTTTCCTTCTCTTTTTCCCTTTTTCTTTTCCAGTTTTCAAAAAGAGGAATATTTTGTTTGCTTTTTTCTCGGCCTTCGTCTATTCAATTTTTTCACTTCTTGATGCCCGTTTTTCGTTTTTTCTGTCACTTTTATTCTGTTTGGCTCGCTTTACCTTTTCCTCTCCAGTTTTCGTTTTTTATCTCTCGTTTTAGGTCTTTTTCTCGTTCGTTTTAAATTTTTCTTGAGTCCGTTTTTCTCTCTTCTTCTGTTTTTGTCCCATTTCGTTTTCTATCTAGCATTTCCTTTTTCGTCTCGTTTTGTCTCTTTCCTTTTACGTTTTTCATTTTTTCTGTCCACTCTTTCCTCTTTCTCTGTTTTTTTTTCTTTTCCTGTCATATTTTTCGCCCTTTTCCTGAATAGGGGAGAGTAGTCAACAGTGAGACAACGTGAATAACTTCAGCCATAAAGCATTCAAGATCCATGAAATTTTCATGGAAAGAGAAGGTCATGAACATATATTACATAACGTAGTTTGGGAAAAATTTGTTGATCTTTCAATCAGGGTTGCCACATGCACACATTATTCTGTGTTTAACAGATATTTGAAAGAAATCGCCTGTACAGAATCTGTATGCACAGAATACAGATTTTCGCCAATTACACAGATTAAACAGATTTTTTAGCTTTTACATGAGAGTGAAAGAGTCGGAAATAGTCAGCAAAATGACACTCCGTCGCTTTCACTCTCATTGTTTTACATTGGACAGATTTTTGCACAGATATTTTTCCTCGCTGTACAAATGGCCAGATTTTTCCAACAAAAAACACAGAACTATATGTGGCATCTCTGCTTTCAATATATATTTCAACAAAAGTCATTTTTGGGGGGGGTCAAAGTAAATTTTATTGCAATCATTTGCAGGTGATTTTCAACAGGAAACCGCATATTTAATCCAAATTGAATTTACTACATGGCATACTATGTGATGAGTTGATAAAAATATAAAAAATATGACAATCGAATCGTTTGCTAACACCACTATTTCAAGATTTTTTATAAAACATTCCTATTTGGAACAGTGAAGGCCCAGACACAATGCGTACGGATTTTACTACGTTGCGGCAATCTGACAGTTTTTCCATGGGTTTTCTGTCAAATATCCGCAACGTAGTAAAATCCGTATGCATTGTGTCTGGGCCTTGAGACACACAGTTAATGCGCATGCTTTGCGAATTTTAAAAAAATGAATTCTGAAGTGTAAATAAAAAGTCAGATGACTAGCATTATTATTTCATATGAATATATATGTAGATATGAAAATAGTCGAAATTTTCAATCATACCCAGCAATAATGTGGCCTTTGTACACACAATAAACAGTACGTCTTCTAAACTATTCTTTACAACCAAATTATGCGGTAAATTGAATTCAAATATGTGTCTTAGTATTCAATACTGGCTGTCTCACTCTTCCCACCTATTATGAAACAGTGAGACAAAAAGGCACCTTCACATTTGTGACTGTAACTAATTTAGCTTATAACCAAAACGACTGAAACTTTTTTTCAGACAACTAGAAGGATATACCTTTCCAATGGAATAAAGAGCTTGTTGGTAGCAATCACTAAAAAAAATTAGACGTGATGACTCCCCTACTTATTTTCCTCTCCAGTTGTTCATCGTCTGAGGCCCGTTTTTCTTTTTTTTCTTGTCCTGTTTTTCGTTATTATCTGTCCGCATCGACTTTTTTCTTTTTTTTGGTTCCCGGTTTACGTTGTTTTCGGTTTTCCATTCCATTTTTCGTTTTCGTCTGTCCCGGTTTTATTCTTATTATATATTCTTATTATATTTTGTTTTATCGTTTTCTTGTTTTTTCTCTTTCTGTTTCGCTTTTCCTCTTGTTCTATTCTCTTTTGTCCCGTTTCTTCTCCAATTCTGTCCAATTTATTATTTGCTTTTTCTTTATGGTTTTTTCTTTTTTTTCTATCGTTTCCCTACTTTGCTCTTCCGTTCTATATCTTTTTCTTTGGGATGATTCAATTACTATTGCAGCAATTGCAATAATAATTATCCTGTAGGTACTTACCAATTACATTGATAATATGCTTGTCAAACAAGGAGGGGTGCAGTGGGGAGGCAATAATGAAAAACTAATGGTTCAAATTGCTAAATTGCAATCATGTGTGGAACACGCAGAAAACAACCACGCTAATAATTTTAGCGTGGAAGTCTGAAAAGGCGGAATTTTCCCTCCCGTTTTCTACATGTCGACTTTATTCTCTGTTTATGACCCATTGACCCTCCATTTTGTCACGTTTTTATTCTTTTCTTTCGTGTTTCTTTCTCTTTGTATCCCGTTTATCCAGTTTTTGTCACAATTTCTGTCATGCTATTTTCATTTTTTTCTGTTTCTATCCCATTTCTTTTTTGCTTCTTTTTCTGGAAAACAGCTGAAGATCTCTAAATCCATCGGTAATCCATCTCTGAATAAACGATATTAATACATGAATGGGTACATTAATTAAGTCCTCTTCCTCCATCAGCCGAGAGCCGGGGTGGCTCTTGCTGAATCAAGATTTGCTCTCGATTGTACTCGGTCCTGAGCTACTAGTCGCCAATTCGTTGCGCGACCCACACAAGTCAGCTTCAAACTGGTCGAGTCATCTAGCCCCTCTATTCTTGGTGTCTGGGCTTTTTGAAGAGAACGGATTTCACTGTATTGCCAGACATCCTTGCCGGCTCGCCGTAGTCTCCCAACTTTCGCTAGGTGTGGGAATCTCTCCAAGTAGTGTCTGCAACTCGTGGTTCATACGCCGATGCCACTGTCCACTATCCGTTTGTACTCCGCCAAAAATAGTCCGGAACACCATTCGTTCAAATACGGCAAAAGCACGTATGTTTTCTGTAAGCAAAGTTACTGTCTCAAGTCCTTAGAGGACTACCGCACAGTGGTCTAAAAAGCGAAATACGTGAAGTTTTTCGCATATAGTACCTTTAGGAACATTTCTTGGTATAACAAGCCCCTTCTTGTGAGAAACATCTTTGGATGATTAATTCCATTAAAGGTGAGATACGAAATTTATTTTGTCGTATATTCGAGATACAGGTTTGGTACCTTCGGCAAATTTGTAGTAAATGTCAATACAAACAACTTTGTTAAAGACACCATACTTGTATCTCTTCATAGAAATTGTCTATGAAGCGTTATTCGAAAACAAACCCTTCAAAACAGTTTTTAAACCCTGACTTATTCTGGTCAACTTTTACGTGTTCATAGTGTTCTATAAAGTTGTTTATCTTGCTAAAATCAACGTTTTTGTAGAACATTATTATACGCGATTTTCTGCAGTTTCGGAGATTTCGAGCTTTTTTGATGAAAAATAGTATTTTTTTAAGGTTAAATATTTCCCAAGGTGGCAAATGGTGGCAAATCAAACAACCCGTACTTAAAAGTACAACATAACGATGTGTTGCTTATTTTATTTTTGGTTTGAGTAAAGTTAATTGTTAATTGCTTGTCAATTCGTGTTTTCTAATTAAATAGTTATTTAGTCATTCCGAGAAAATTCGGCCTTCTGAGACTGTTGCTGAAATTCGGCCCTTTGGATTTCGGCCATTCGTGATTCGACCATTTGTGTTTCGACCATTCAGTACCAGCCCATTAAGAGTGTAATCTTTTGAAAAGACACCAATCCAAAGTATAGAACAAAATAGACTTAAGTTACTCATTTGAAAGCTTCTCTCTTATTAATTTCGTCAAATAATTTTGAGTCTACATTCATTTTCAACTCGAAACTAGGCGCAAAATTTGCTGATAACTCAACTTGTTAGAAAGAGATTGTCAACGAAAACAAAATGGCATTTATTGCATCCGAAGTACATTTTTACGAAGTACATTATCAGAAGTACATGGATTTTTAAAACAACTATAACTATTGGGGATACAAACAAATACAGCCAAGTGATACTTGCTTTTAAAGGTTTTTTGTTGTACTTTTAAGTAGGAGTTGTTTGATCTGCCACCGTTTGCCACCTTGGGAAATATTTAAGCTCAAAGTAGTACTATTTTTCATCAAACATGCTCAAAATCTCCGAAATTGCAGAAAATCACGTATAATAATGTTCTACAAAAACGTTGATTTTAGCAAGATAAACAACTTTCTAGAACACTATGTACACGTAAAGGATGATCATAATAAGTCAGGGCTTAAAAACTGTTTTGAAGGGTTCGTCCACGAATAACGCTTCATAGACAATTTCCATGAAGAGATACAAGTATGGTGACTTTGACAAAGTTTTTTGCATTGATATTTACTACAACTTTGCCGAAAGTACCAAACCTGTATCTCGAATATTCGACAAAATAAATTTTGTATCTCACTTTTAAGGGAATTAATCACCCAAAGATTTCTCTCACACGAAGGGGCTTGTTATACCAAGAAATGTTCCTAAAGGTACTATATGCGAAAAACTTCACGTTTCGGCGCTATATCAAACGATCACGTATTTCGCTGATTGGACCACTGTGTACCGGTCTGATTAGCGTTTTGTAAATTGTTAACTTTGTGCGGCGGCGAATGCTCCTTGATCGAAGCGTCTTGTGGAGGTAAAAGTAGGCTCAACTTCTAGCTTGAATGCGTCCTTGAATGTCCTTACTCGTATTATTGTCGGCGGTGACCAGAGATCCCAAATATACAAGCTCTTCAACCACCTCCAGTTCATCGCCGTCAATAATCACTGACCGAGAGAGGCAAACTTTGCTTTCTCTGGAACTTCTTCCTACCATATATTTGGTTTTCGACGCATTGATTTGTAATCCTAACCTCCGTTTTTAGTCTGGCGTAGATTGCCTCCGCCGTCCCAAAGGTTCTAGTAATGATCTCAAGGTCGTCTGTGAAAGCTATGAATTGGCTACTCTTGCTGAAAATCGTACCTCTAGTTTCGATGTCCGCTCATCGGATCACACCTAAAATAGCGATATTGAATAACATACAGGACAGTGCATCTCTGCGCGATTCGAAAAGACCCGAGAGTGTCCCCGAAACAAGAACGTAGCACATCATTCGCTCCAAGGTAGCTGTGACGGCGAATAGCCCCCAGATGTTTGGCAGTGTAGACTACACGCTGAGCATTTATTTTTCACCGGGCGTAGTGACGTGCGTCACAGTGACGGATTGAATTGTAAACAAAAACAAGAAATCTTTGCCAGTTAAAATCTTTCACGCTCTCGTTCTTGTGAATTAAAACTTAAATTTATAGTTGAAATTAAAAGTGAATTTGTTATTCTAAATTGGATAAAAACATAGTTTGTTAAAATAACTAGAATTACTATTTACAATTAAAAGTAAGTAAAATTCGGATTACCTAGAAAGCTAATGTACAAAGCTTATAAAACTGTAGTTGGATAACCTAAAAGTGCTCAACGTTTAGGGAAGCATCTCGTCGGTGTAGATTGTACTGAAAATTTGTAAGTTGAAAAGTGATTATACCAAACATTGTTAATAAATAATTAAAATCTTGCAGCTAAAGCTGAACCCATCGAATCGTTGCGTTTTGCTAAGGAAACAGTGCCAACAATTCTTTAGAAATTTTCATCGAGAGATCCCCTGGAAATGAGCCGAATGGGTGACGACAATCTGCAATCCGCTTGCGCAGTCTGCGATCGGCCGGACAATGCTGAGGACATGGTGGCATGTGACTCTTGCGGTTCCTGGTATCATTTTAGTTGTGCGAACGTAGACGAAAGTGTAGCGGATCAGTCGTGGAATTGTACTTCGTGTGGCAGCGCAGCTCGCGCGCGGTCACAGAAAGCAGGTCCCCAGACGTTGACTGTACCATCCAACGCAGGGAAGTCTTCGAAGACATCGGATGTAAACAAATCCAACACCGGGAAGAAGTCGACAGCCAAGGGGTCTGTAAGTGTTGCTTCTAGTGTTAAGGATAAAGCGATTCAGATAGAATTAAAAATGCTAGAAGAGCAAGAGCGAATTAAAGAGCAAGAGTTGATAGAGGAAAAGGAGATTAGGCAAAGAAAGCTACAGCTAGAAAGACAAATGAAAGAGCGAGAGTTAGCATTAGAAGCCAAAAGGTTGGCTGAGGAAAAGGCGTTCGAAGAGAAACAGCTCGCGGATGAGGAAAAGTTTCGTAAAGCTCAGTCAAAAATGAGACAGCAGTCTCTCGAAAAAATGAATAGTCTTGTCCGGCAACTGTCGCAGCGCGGTAGTGATACTTCGAGCGTTTGTCAAAGTGAGGCGGCGAAGTCCGTGGAAAAGGTTAACTTGTGGTTGCAGCAATCAGATAAGCAAACAGGTGGAGAGAATAAGAAACCAGTTGACAATGTCTTGGAACGGAATTCCGGTAAACTGGTCAACACTGATGCATCCCGTCCCAAACGCGATCATATTCGTAGAAGTATCCAGAAGCCGAAGGAACCCGGGAGAACTAAGGACGATGATAGCCAGTATTCAAATGCACAAGCGGAGATACCACCGACCAGCCGTCAGTTAGCGGCGAGACAAGTAATGGGGAAAGACCTGCCGGTATTTTTTGGGAATCCAGAGGAGTGGCCAATCTGGATCAGTAACTTTGAACGGTCTACGGTTACGTGTGGGTTTTCCCAGGATGAAAATTTAATGCGGTTGCAGCGTTGCCTGAAAGGTCCAGCGTTGGAAATGGTGCGTAGTAGGCTTCTTTGTCCAACCAGCGTGCCGTATGTCATCAAAATATTGCAGTTACGATATGGTCGGCCAGAAACGTTGATTAAAACGCTAACTGAAAGGATTCATCGTCTTCCTCCACTAAACACGGACAGTTTGGAGAGTATAGTTGACTTCGGTATAGCAGTTGATAATCTGGTGGAACATCTACTTCACGAGCTAGTGGGGAAGCTTCCTGTTGATTACCGGATGAAGTGGTCGGCAAATAAAAGTCCTTTCGCGGAGGTTGATCTTGGAACGTTTGGAGCGTTCACGTCTTCGTTGGTAAAGTTGGCATTCGAGGTGATGGACGACACTCCAACAGGAACGACATCCAAGGGAACTTACCAGAAGCCCAAAGACCGAGGGTTTGTGCAAGCTCATTCGGAGCAACCCACGGCTGGGCCATCATCGGCAAACAGCAACACAGTCGCTTACTTGAAACAATCAAACAATTACTGTATCTTTTGCCAGATAGAGGGGCACAGGGTAGCGGATTGCTTCAAGTTTCAGGCCTTAAACATAGATGAGCGGTGCGAGGTTGTCAGTCAAAATTCGCTGTGTTGGATGTGTCTCAATCAACACGGGAATTGGCCGTGCAAGACCTGGCAAGGATGTGGGATTGAAGGCTGCCGTCTACGTCACCACAAATTGTTACATGCGACGACACCATCAGTAAACAGAGAAGTCTCTACGAGCCATACTGCCCAGCAGACTACTGGTGCTCCTCTTTTCCGGATTCTTCCAGTAACTTTGTACGGGGAACGGTGTCAGGCTGAAGTGTATGCGTTTGTGGATGAAGGTTCACAAGTAACACTGCTGGATGAAGCAGTTGCTGTAGAAATGGGAATTAGTGGACCGGTTGAAAAGTTAAATTTACAGTGGACTGGAAATGTTACTCGGAATGAACCGAACTCCAAACGAATACGAATGGAGATTTCGGGTAGTGGATCTACCGAACGCTATGCGCAGTTCCACGTTCGGACCGTAGCCAGCCTTGACTTGCCGAGGCAGTCATTGCGATACCACGAATTGGCAAACAATCACTCACATTTGCGAGGTTTGCCAATCGAAAATTACAGAGATATTACTCCAAAGCTACTGATTGGTCTTGACAACCTGAAACTCACGGTTCCGTTAAAGATTCGGCAAGGAGGTTGGGACCAACCAATTGCTGCCAAGTGTAGACTCGGCTGGAGTATCTACGGCTGCATACAGCCGGTATCGGAATCATTCACTTGTGGGTTTCACGTTGGAGGATGGACCAATTCAAAGCTTGATTTGAACCAAGAAAAGGGCTACACTCGTCAGGTTACGAAGGTGGCAAGGCGAAAGGCTGATGTCTTTGAATCGAACCGTCGGCATAATCCATCCGCCCAGTTGGCAAAGAACGATGAACCAGATAAAGCGATGGTTCACAGTGCCGAGGCGCGATATCGTTTCTCGCTGGACGGTATATTGATGAAGGCGATTCCGTGCCAGAAAAGTCAGCAGCTGCAGTGGAAGGGGCGAAGACAGGATGACATCCACCAGCTGTGGCGTTACAAGGCCAGTGGCAATGCACCCAAAGTGCGAACAACGCGGAACTGTTGTGCGACATTCTTCAATCGGCGGAAGAAAAAGTTCCATCAGCACGATTCGCAGTTCAAGAACGAACCTGAGGTGAAGAAGGTAGAAGGAACACGAATAGAGGAGGTGCCTGTGGGACCAGATCATCGGGTACGGCAGACTTGGGCGCGTACGAAAGGAGGAGTTGCTCGAAGGTCGGCAGTTAAGTTGACTTTGTTCGACGTCAGGATGGATGGTGATCCTGAACAAGGAGATTGCAACGGATCACGGGCCGGGGTATGTGACGGCGAATAACCCCCAGATGTTTGGCAGTGTAGACTACACGCTGAGCATTTATTTTTCACCGGGCGTAGTGACGTGCGTCACAGTGACGGATTGAATTGTAAACAAAAACAAGAAATCTTTGCCAGTTAAAATCTTTCACGCTCTCGTTCTTGTGAATTAAAACTTAAATTTATAGTTGAAATTAAAAGTGAATTTGTTATTCTAAATTGGATAAAAACATAGTTTGTTAAAATAACTAAAATTACTATTTACAATTAAAAGTAAGTAAAATTCGGATTACCTAGAAAGCTAATGTACAAAGCTTATAAAATTGTAGTTGGATAACCTAAAAGTGCTCAACGTTTAGGGAAGAATCTCGTCGGTGTAGATTGTACTGAAAATTTGTAAGTTGAAAAGTGATTATACCAAACATTGTTAATAAATAATTAAAATCTTGCAGCTAAAGCTGAACCCATCGAATCGTTGCGTTTTGCTAAGGAAACAGTGCCAACAGTAGCTTTGATCAGCCGCGTCAGTTTGTCCGGACATTAATTAAGTACGTCACGCAAATTTTGGCCAAAATCAAACCTCCTCCCCTCCGGGGTGTCCCCGACACCCCCCGAAACACATCATTTGATCCGCTGCTTAACTCTAATCGGACACGTCACTTTGTCTGAAAAAACGTGTTGGTGCATAAATTCGCATAATTATTATATTATTGCGTGCTAAATTTATGTTATCGATTCGATTGACTGCATCGTACGCTGCTTCGAAGTCAATAAAAATGTAATCCATGGGCGCGCTGTATTCCCGAAGTTTTTGCCAGATCAGTCGGATGGTAAAAATCTGAACCGTATTTGCGCGAGCCCCCATGAAGGCCACCGGATAGTTCCCTACGAAACCTATTGGTGACAGCTTGCGTAGAAGGAAGAAAATCTTGTAGGCGGCGTTTACCAGTGTTATACCGCGATAGTTGTAGCAACCGAGCCGGTCACCTAGATAGTGCAAACAACTCATTTCTCCGGTTGCCTGTCTTCCTCCCAAATGTTGGAAATATCCCAGTGCACAGTCATTGGCAACGTTTCTCGGCCATGTTTGCAATGCTCTGCTGGTAGGCGGTCCTTACCGGCGGCTTTGTTGATCTTCAGCACCCGATTTCTCGATTAACTTCTTAGAGATCAGGTGCTGGTAGATAGTTATCTTTCAGGGGCATTCCTGGGTTCACCTCCGTCCCGCATCCCTCTGCAACTCCACCGTGAGCTGTTCATCCAAGAACTGCTTCCACCAGGTGACCACCTCGCACTGGTTGATGATCAGACTGTGTTTGTGTTGATGTCTTTCTGTATAGACTATTCTGTGTAAATTATATATGTTTTTTTTTTTTGTATTTACACTGTAGTTAGTCCTTCATTTATTGTAACAGTAACTTTTTCATTGGCAAACAATTGTTAAATTATTAATAATAAAGTTTACAGACCTTTAGCAGCAGAAATTTAGAAAATAATTCAGAACTCTATTCAGAAATATAGCAGATAATACTCAACTCTACAAATGTGTCAAACATTACTTTTGAACAGACTTCCTAATCGGGGAAGTAACAACAAAATTTCTAGTTGGTACAGATTCTGACAGTTCTAACTCATTGAAGTATAAATTAACAGTATAGGTAGAATTAAGAAATACCATTCCCGTCGAATTTTCCATCAATAATTAAAAGTTGTGATGATTCAAAACTACAGTGATCGCCCAGTTGAATTACCTCATTCAGTTTAATTTATCATATAGACAGCTGCCGCTCCGGGCAATTAATTAGCTAACCTCGTTAAAAATCATCCCACATTGTCATCCATATTTTTAGAAATAACAACTTTGCGAATTTAGAAATAGAAATAATCAGCCTTTCAAACAGCACCATCCATTAGCAGCCAAGCAGCCCTTTTGTAAGCCAACTCATTAGCAAATTTTCCGTTCGATTTAATTCATCATCGACTTCCCTCGTACAGGTAATTTTCAGTCCAAAGCACGGCGGAAAGAATGTTTAGTGGCGCGCAGGTGCAACGTGTCACCTGTGACGATAAAAAATAAAACTTCTATTTTTTCGCTACAAGGTTATGCGCTAGGCAAAAAATTCCAGAGTTGCCGCTCACGCGTAGGAGTTTAGCTACCTGATCGCGGTTTGTGCAACGATTTAGTGTGGATCGTCCGAAAATGTTTCTATTATCTGTATGTATTCAAAATACAGATAGACAATCGGTCGAACCGACTGCGCTGGAAAGTTCTGTCGAATCTATTTTCGTCTAACCAGGAAAACAACAAATTGATGGAATCGTTAGCGGAATGCAAAGATCGATTGATTTTAAGAAAATTTCGCTTCCACTCAAGGATGGAGATCACGAGGTATTGTTTGGAACGGATCAAACTAGAACGCATGGTTTCCAGAAAATGTAACCTTCCACGTCCACGCAAACATATCCTGTCACATACAATAATTCATTCTTGCAATAAATTGAATGTTTTTCGCACTCGTCTCTCTGTGTTAAACTCGTTAGCCGCCCCCACCCTGTCCCAGGGTCAGCTGAAACCAGGAACCGACATCCTCATCAACCTGTTCGCACCACACCGATGTCTGAGTGTTCCTTAAGCGGTCGCCACTTGACCGATGGGGTGATATTTTGCCAAACGTATTTGTTCAGCTAGTCGATTTACTCATTTAATTTACCTTTACGTAATCGGCCAGAACCATTTTCCTAGCGGTGAGGCAACCGCTCTGCGTCGATCGGAACATGCAGCTTCAAAACGCATCAAAAGCCGCTTGAAAATTATTCATCGCGAATAAAATTATCCACCTTTCGGTCGGTCGAAGGAATATTTTCAAAATAAACAAGTAACATTTCCACTCATCGTTCAGAATGATATTTTTTTATTTCTGTTGCTCTCTTTAAATGGGGGTACTATTTCTGGACCATATCGTCATTTTTCTACTGTCCGAAAATAGCACACGACACTTCAATAGTGCTGACTGGTTGATCTGTCTCTATATACCTACGTTGCCCCGCGGCAGTCAGTCGTTCCTGGCTGGGTTTACGTTCGGTTCTGGGTGGCAGCAGTGGGAGGACAGCCAGATGACGAACCGAAGGTGTTCAAGTTTGTGTGCCACTTTTTCAAAAAAACATCATCATTATAGAATACTTTTCACCCACCAGATTAAGTGATTAGCTCGTTCGCGGTTTGTTTGGTTGGATGAAGCGTTGAATGGTTGGCAAAGGTGGTCTAAATAGGGACTGGCACTGCTGGCCGTTCGAAAGAGCAACACAAAACACGCTGCTTGACGTAAACCTTGACACCCTTTTTATATTAAATAATAATGGTTACTCACTGGAATGGACCTTAGAGCAAATATATGAGAGTGTTTACCGCTATTATCAGAAATAATAGCTTTACGACATAAATTTTGTTGGACTGATTTATAAATACACAGTTGTTACAGTATTTTTCTTGTAGAAATCGAGTCCATGTCCTACGGTTGACAATAATGAACTTCAAAAGACAAAACAAAGAAATGAATCATTTCAAACAAATTTGTTGTCTATTTCTGCTGCCATTTCGAACCAAGACTGTGTTGCCGGAAAATACGACAAGCTAATGAATGCAGAATAGCGCCAAATACCTTACGGCAGACAAAGTTGTGGATGTTGTAAGTGTATACGGTTTCTGGTAGGACGGTCACAGCTGTTTCCCCCCCGCAGTAAACTCGGTTGAATAATTTCACTGTTTTTCGCGTATGTACGTAATTCGCTTCGGTAGAGGACACGGCAGCAATTAGCGGGAAAGCGTGACGCTATTGTGATGAATCAGCAAGGGTGATTCTTCTTCTTACAGGACCATCAGGACGCGCATGCCTCGTGCGACGCGACGGCGACGGGGCGGTGATTGATGCTAGTGTGCGAAAATTGAACAATCTTGTGTAGGGGTTCGCTACCGCGCATGTCTAGCGGTAATGAAATCATTTGCTTTGGATTCTCCATTTTGACCATTTCGAGCTACTTACTGGACAATGTCAGAAGTACAGAATCTGATTTGCAAGAAAAATGTGAGTTGAGCTTTAGATGTGTGAAACGAAAAACCGCTTGTAGTTTATTTCTCACCTGGCTCACATCCAGATAATTATTTTTGCATTAAATCAAAACTTAAGTTTCCTTTGACTGTAGTTAAATGCAATAATAATTATTAGCTTGGGCTCATCATTTTTACGGTATTGCCAGTTGGAGCGTTAATTTAACATCCCTTTTTAGACTTTTCTCTTACGAAATTAGGTTATTTTAATAATAAAGAGGTGCATATTAAATTTGCTTCAGATTGTATTCATGCAGTTCGCAAACATTATCACCTGAGGAAAGGCGAGTCATACTGCAACACGGATTGAAAAAGTTAAGACTCAAAGTTCGGACCAAGGCCAACTAGCAACATTTTAGCAGCTTTGACGTAGGACTACGTCTTTGATTTCTATATTGGGGTGCACTTTAGATAAATGAAAAGGGAACATGTAACGAAAAATAGTTATGGTTTGCTCGCTTATAACTCAGGTATCCCTCAATAGATTCTAGAGATATTGGTATCAATCAATTGGAAACTTTTCTAAGACACAGTACAGTACAGTAGATTATATGTTTCCCTAGCAAATTTTAAAATAATTGAAAAATGTTAGGCATTGTCTAACTAAAAATCCACGTTTTGTGATTGGTGGGAATAAGTAGTGCTAAAAATTTCCCGTAGCGATAATGATGTTTCCATATCACAAGCAGTACAGTTGTATACACTTACTTACTTTAGTGGCAACGGTCCGTTACCGATCCTGCGCCGAACGAATTATGGTCCTCCAGTACCGTCGGTTCTGGGCTGCCGTTCTCCAATCCCCACGAACACCAGCTAAACGTGCATCGTCTTCGACAGCACTCACCCACCGGGTGCGGGGTCTGCCTCGGAGTCTACGGCCTCTTTCTGGTTCTCTGCTGAAAATAGTTTTGGCTACTCTTTCATCGGGCATTCTGGCCACGTGTCCAGCCCACCGCAGCCTGCCACATTGCACTACCTTCACTATATCAGCATATTTGTATATGTGACGGCGAATAGCCCCCAGATGTTTGGCAGTGTAGACTACGCGCTGAGCATTTAATTTTCACTGGGCATATTTGACGTGCATCACAGTGACGGATCGTATTGTAAACAAAAACAAGAAGTCTAGCAAAAATCGGAAAGTCACGCTCACAAGTTATAAGTTAAAATTGATTAAAATTATTGTTTAAAAGTGTTAAAAAGCTACTCTATTGGATAAAATTGATTTGTGTAATAAAACCTAGCTAAATTACTATTTACAATTAAAAGTAAGTAAAGTTTAGATTACCTAGATAACTAATTTACAAAGCGTATAAAATTATAGTTGAATGATCTAAAAGTGCTCAACATAAAGGGAAGAATCTCGTCGGTGTAGATTGTACTGAAAATTTGTAAGTTGGAAAGTGATTATGACAAACATTGTTACTAAATTAATAAAATCTTGCAGCTAAAACTGAACCCATCGAATCGTTGCGTTTTGCTAAGGAAACTGTGCCAACAGTATACTTGGTACAGCTCGTGATTCATGCGTCTGCGCCACACTCCATTTTCCATTTTGCCACCAAGTATAGATCGCAGAATTTTTCGCTCAAAACCCCAAGCACTCGCCGATCAACTTCCTTTAGCGTCCATGATTCGTGTCCGTAAAGGGCCACCGTGAGGATTAGTGTTCTGTAGAGCGCCAGTTTTGTGCGAATTGGCAAACTACGGGACTTCAGCTGGCAACGTAATCCGTAGAAAGCCTGATTCGCGGCTGCAACTCATCGTTTCACTTCGCGGCTTACACTCAAGTACTTTTTTTACGCGGTTTGTTTTTTCGATTAATAAGAACAGGGCAACTTAGAGACCATTCATTTATATCTCAATACATTTGGGAGTGGCTTGACATTCGACACGTAGTTTGTAAATGGTCCCTCAGTTGTACCGTTCTTGAGTAATCGAAAAAAACAAACCGTGTAAAAAAAGACTTGAGTGTATATCGTTGTCACATGTCACGAGTGTACCAAGGTATATAAATTCCTCCACTACTTCATATCGTTCCCCATCTAACTCCACCTCGGCACCAACACTACTTGAGCTCCCACGTTCCCAACCAGCAAACATGTATTTCGTTTTGGCGGTGTTAATGGTAAGTCCCAATCTCGCCGCTTCCCTTTTAAAAGGCCTGAAGGCCTCTTCCCCTGCTCTACGGTTGATTCTTGATTCCGATGATATCGACGTCATCCTCAAAACCAAGAAGCATGTCAGATTTCGTGATGATAGTTCCATTCCTTTCCAAGTTTGCCCTTCGTAATGCACCTTCCAAGGCAATGTTGAATAGCAGGCTAGAGAGGACATCCCCTTGCTTTAGTCCATCCAACGTCACGAAAGCAGCTGAGGTTTCACCCGCTATTTTAACGCATGATTTGGATCCGTCCAGCGTCGCACGAATCAGCGTAACTAGTTTCGTCGGAAACCATGTTTTAGAATTATCTGCCACAGCTCATTTCGTTTAACTGAATCATACGCCGCTTTAAAGTCCACAAACAGATGGTGTGTCTGCAAGTTGTACTCCCGGAACTTGTCTAGCAACTGACGCAGGGTAAACATCTGATCCGTCGTGGAGCGGCCCTCACGAAAACCAGCCTGGTACTCGCTGACGAAGGATTCCGCTAACGGTCTCAGTCTCCAGAACAGGATACGGGAAAGCACCTTGTAGGCAGAGTTGAGTAATGTAATTCCTCGATAGTTTTTACACTCCAGTCGATGGCCCTTTTTGAAAATTGAGCCCTCCAACCACTCCTCCGGCATTTGTTCTCCCTCCTAGGTCCTGACAATGATCCGGTGGATTGCTTCGCACAGCCGCTCGCTCCCCGCATTTAGAAGTTCAGCCGGGATACCCTCCTTCCCAGCAGCTTTACTGTTTTCAGCTCACTGGTTGCCTTTTTAACCTCCTCCTGTGATGGTGGCTCCACAGCTTGACCATCGCTTACAATTCCTATCCTGTCCCTGCTGATCTCCGCATTTACCTCTCCATTCAACAGTGTCTGGAAGTGCTCCTTCCACCTGGCTGCTACCGCCGTTTTGTCGGTAAGCTGGTTGACAGCACTATCATTGCACATCACAGGCATGGCAAAATTTCTGCATCTCACCGTTTTATAGAAACTCCGTGTGTCGTTGCTGTCGTATCGCTCCTCTGAGCCAGCGAGCACGTTCTCCTCGAACTCGTGTTTCTTTAGACGATGGATTCCTTTTTCCGCAGCTCTAGCCTCTCTGTACCTCTCTCTGTTTAGACGCGTTGCCGCAGTGAGCATGCGACTCCTGACCTGGTTCTTTTTATCTGTAACTCTCTGGCATTCAGCATCAAACCAGTTGTTAGGCTGTCTTTCACGCGTCGTACCTACCACCTCTCTCGCAGCTGTTTCGATGGCACCATGGATGTTCCTCCACAGCCCATTTATATCTTCTCTTTCTACTTGCTGTTCTGCGATGCGTTGGTCAAGGTTCCTGGCGTACTCCACTGCTACACCGTCTGCCGTTAACCGCTGGATGTTGAAACGCAGCGTCCTGTCAGTGCGAGCTTTCGCCGTGTTCGACAGCCTTGCGCGAGTCTTACTCACTACGAGATAGTGGTTAGAGTCGATATTTGGTCCCCGAAAAGACCGTACATCGATAACAACCGAAAAGTGTCGACCGTCAATCAAGACATGATCGAGCTGAGGGCTAGAGTCTCCATTTGGATGCCTCCAGGTATGTTTCCGAATATTCAAACCTGGAAAGTAGGTGCAACAGATGGACATTCCTCTGGCCGCGGCAAAATTTATGAGCCTCAGACCGTTATCATTGGTCGACAGATGAAGGCTATGTCTTTCAATGACTGGACGGAAGAATTCCTCCCTCCCGATCTGCGCATTTGCATCTCCGATGATGATTTTCACGTCGTGTTTTGGGCACTCTCCATAGGTCCTCTCAAGCCCTCTTGTCGGTGCGTATAAGTTGATTAGCCTGTAGTTTGCCCTTAATCCTCAACACCCATATACGGTCATCTACGGGTCTCCACCGGATAACACGTTGCTTTTGTTTTCCCAACACTACGAAACCGACTCCATGTTCTGCTTTTCTACCGCCTCTGTAGTAGATGTGGTACTTGAAAGAAGTGCCTGCAATAGGGTCTACTGCACGGAACTCCCTTTCTCCGGAATTTGGCCACCGAACTTCCTGAATAGCAGCGATCTCCACTCTGAGTTGATGCAGCTCTCGAGCAAGCAAGCCAGCCCGTGCCGGTTCATGGAGAGTACGGACATTCCAGGGACCAAGTTTCCAATCGTTATCCCTTAATCGTTTCCTTGTCCCTTGCCGTGTCCTATACCTGTTAGGATTTCGGTCACTACCTCCTTGAAGAATCAGTCAATATTTTTGGACTGATCAAAGAAATTTAGTTTCGCGATCCGGGTTACCTCCTGCAGATCGGATTCGTTTTTCTTTGCACAAATGGCATAGCCTGCTTGCTATTTCTGTTTTTAACTAATTAGGTTTACAAATTATTTTTAAGAGCGAATCTCGTTCACCGTCTGTAACTTTACTACCAATTAGATTAATAAATCCCGTAGATTAGATAATATAAACAAAGTAATCACTGTGAAATAAACTTTTAACTGGATATTTTCTGGAGAAACTCTTTCCACGCGCTAAGCAATTTCGGTGTTCTTTTCGTTTTGTTTACTTTTTTCCACTTACATCGACTTTCTGCACTCACCGCCCGTGGTGTTGCAAGTTTCGTCGAACTGCCCGCGGGCATCACTTTGTGACAGTGACAGCGTTGCCTGCCCTGCGGTTTCTGCCGCAACAGATTTTGTTTTTGTTCCGTCCTGAATTTCTTTCTTTGTTAGTTACCACAGAGTTTTCGGTATACTATTTCACCGGGGCCCCGCTGATGGGTCTGCCATCTTAGGTATAACTTGCGGGATACAGCATTTCATATCCAGCCGCCCGTTTCGAGACAGACGCTGTGTGAGCCGCCCCTCACCTGGAGAACAGGCACTCTAGTTTGCTTTTCCGATATGCTAAAGTATTTTTACACTGGAGAGAGAATTACTGCTTCAAAAAAAAGTTATTTTGCTCTTAGTTTTACATTGAAAATGGGGAATTGCTAGCTTTAAAACGCTGTATCTCGGGATCGGCAAAGAATACCTCGGGGCGATGAGTGATTCTTATGTAAAAAAGTCTGCGGAACACGATGAAGTTGAAATTTTTCAGATAAAATTGTCTTCATTGAGAGAAAAATGTAAGTTTAGTTTTTAAATTGAGTTTAAAAATGTTTGGCTGCACTGGTGCTTAAAAATAATAATTTTTCAAATTCCTTGGGTAATTTCTTTTGGAAATGGGAAAATAGTGTCTTTCTATACTTAATATATCCGGAGATATAAGCAAAAAAAAGAGGTTTTGACAAAATCGGGTATTTTTTTTAAAAATGGAGGCGCTCGCATTAATCGATCCGTACACGGTAAAAAATCGTCACGTTCAATTCAGGTGCTTTTGCATTTGAATCAATCTGTTACGCAGCATTGCATATTGAAGTGATTTAGTGTTGATTTTTGAGAGATTTCCATTTTTCGAAGAAGAGATCTTTCGTTGAATATTATTCAATGGAAATTACCATCGAATCATAATGCATATCTATTGAATTTGCAACTAATTATTTTTCGCATTTCACAACTGTCAAAAACTCGCGAAGTGGAAAAGTATCCTTCAGTGATCGAAAAAAAATCATAAATCCAGATGATGAAAATACGTTTTCGTATGAAATTACTGCTATTCTAGAGTGTGAGTACAGCTAGATTATGTATGTTGTTAAAATTAATAAATTGCTATCTGTTTTCAAGTTATGGGATTCATCACACCACCACGGTTATGGCAACAATCAACCATATTTGGACGTGCCAGCATTACAAACAATAATCCACTTTATTTATCATCAACTAAGGTTTATTTTTTTTATTTGTATTTTGTTTTTAATTAAACAATAAAAAAATAAATTAATTAAAAAAATTAATTCGAATACATTTAATTCATTTGACAGCTCAAAAGTTTAAAACATAGCGCATTGGAAATTAAAGTGATTTTCTGTTGATTTCGTTTTGCTTTGTGTTGATTCATCTTCAAAAGATTTTCATTTCGAACCGTAATGATAGGCAAGTAGTGCGAATCCAACGGTAAATCACTTCGCTTCAACGTGTTATTTTTTTACCGTGTACCAAATTTTGGATTATTATTTTCTGACCGAAAACGAACAATCTGGCAAAATTTGGTTCAAATCCGTGAAGGTCGATTACACGTTTGAACTTTTTCTCGGTCACTTGACATGGAATGAACCATATATTAAAAGCAAAAATAGATTAGGTTTTCACGTTTAAACGTTAAGTAAAAATGGCTAAAATCCATTTTTTTTTTTTGCTCGATTAAAAAATTCTCTTTGTTGTTTTCTGCCCCACCCCCTTCACTGGCCCAACACCGGAGAGACAAAAACTTTTTAAAATATTTGTAATGGCATAATTGGTGTGGATGCGTGGAAGATTTTCCGCTCGATTGGCGTAAAAATATTTAAAATCGACCCGATGCTATTAGCGCTGAAAATCTTTCATTTTTTCGTGACGCTCGCATTTTTCTATTTTTTGGAATGACACCCTATCCCAAACCTTGGCGTAAGACGTAGTCCTAAGTCAAAATGCGAAAAGACAAACCCAAGATTTGCATCAATTCTATCATCTTTTCTTACATGACTTTACTTTACTTTCAAGACATCACATAAGTAAGTGTAGATCTAAGCGACAAAAATAATATCCGTCCTTAAAGCACGATGGAAACTTGGTCACTAAGAATTAATCCGACGTCAAGCAACTGTAGAGAGTACAGTGCCGAATTAATTTATGCTCCCTGGTCCCTGTCAATGGTTTTGAAAGGCGTTGATTATTTGGGCAGGTTACCCTTACATTCCCGCTTTTACCATATTCAAAACGTATATCAAAATCAATAATTGAAATAAGAAAATGATTAACATGAATCAACATATCGTTGATCGGAGAAAATATTAATTATTTTTTGTTTAATTCTAAATCTTACTTAAAGATCAGAAAATTTTCTTTCAGTTCGCGCGCCAATGCCATTTTAGTTCTTTTTGAACTGATAACATGATAACAACATTCGTTTTTACAGCTGAGATAATTGATGGCAACACTATCTCATCACCGAACGTGTAACAGAGTTTATTGGGTGTATCTTCGTAATCCCTGAAGTAGTCATGCTTGCTTAACCAAATTCTCTGGCATTTCTTGGCTCCACATTCACGCATCTTTTTCTCAATAGCATCAATGACGAACGTAGTCATATCCGTTAGACTGATGCTTCCAAATGGAACTTATAGATTTAAAATATTGTAGAGATGTAGGAAGTCTTAGCCATCATCGATTGTGTCGCGTATACGTACCTGGGTTGTCGCAGATGCTATCTGAGGAAAGCCAGTTTTCATGTCTTACCTTGTGCTGGTGGTCCGATCAAGAATGACGTCATTCTATGAGGCAGTCACAAAGCATGCTTTAGTACGTTGATTTTCATGATACTTACGACGTCGATATTATGCTAAATCGATAATTTCATCCCGATACTGTTTTGATAAAGCGGGATATGCAGCTGAAAAAATATAAGCTAAAACTAGGTCAGGAAATGCTGAAGAAAGCAATATTTTAAGGATTTTTTCTGGCGCTGTTTTCTTTTTAGTTATCTACCTACTAAGCTTAATTCTCAAATTTACTTTATTAGAATTGACTCTCATGCAAAACCTTGAACAATGCCACTTACGTGTTTAACGCTTATTGAAAGGTAAGTGCATACGATACGCGACTTTCAGCAATTCAGAACTGACCAGAGGGCACAGAGAGTGTGGAGAGTGGGCGTTGACGGCATTAACTAAGACTTTCCAGGTTTTTACGCGCCATAATAGCGATGAAAGTGGCAGGGGTGGGACAGAGATCGAGAAGAGCTAGAACCGGAAAGGAGCAATTCCCGGCGGAACTCTGCAGGAATGGCCAAGAACCGCCAGCAACGACACATCACTGGATGGTTTGAGGGGTTTGGGAGAGGGCTCCGGACGAGTGGATGGAGGGTGTGATTTGTCCCATCTCGGATGGTTGACTACAAAAGACAGGGAACAAGGCATAATTTGAGTCTAAAAATTACTCATTGATTACTCATGAATTACTAATTCAAATACTTCGCACACTTATAAAGGTTATGTATAACAAATTTTACCAGTCCTCTATGGTTTTAGGGTTCCTCCATAGACTATAGACTACAGCTTTTCTGTTCACCAATATCATTGAGCGTGTCATACATGATAGATTTAGCAAATTTCAATATCCTTGCATGTTTTATGATTGAAATTCATTAGTAACTAGATTAAAGTGGATTTTTACGTTCCTTCACTAGCCTTTCATAAGAAACGTTTTATCGAGAACAGTTCCAACCGAATCTACTTCACCATTTGCGAAAAAGGGCGTCCCTTTGTCTGTGCCATCCACCCATACACATCATAGCGATCCAGTAGTTATTTACTGTTTCACTTCAAAGTAGCACAAACTTGAAACGCGTTCATCTTCAGGAGCTTGTCGTACGCTTGGCAACTATAGTCTCCACTGATGTTAGTGTCAGACCCATAAATATAGTCATTATCACGCAAAAATAATCTCTCCGTCTATTGCAGCTGAGATCGTCCGCAACAAAAAAACAATGAGTCACAGCACGTTAACAGCAAGTCCGCCAACCAAGACATCTTTTAGCACGCTTCAAGGAGACTGCCGCTACTCGTAGCCGTATTTCGGGTGGAAAATATTAACCAGAATCATGGCATGGCGACTATTTTTAGTTGCTGGTTTCCTTCGGTAAGCATTTGGACCTCTTCCTCCATCGTGCCACCTCAAACCGCCAGCATCAATCAACGAAAAGTGATCCCCAATCTTTAAAATATAATAAAAACCTATCTAAACGTGCTCTCCAAAGTCGATCTCCCGCTATCCTCGCAGTAATCCCGGCCAGCGACGATTGGCCGTTTTTTTATGATGTACGATAAACATGAGTGGGCGCGTTAAGCTGAACCAAACAAGCGGACCCATCCCCACTCAAGCCAACCCCAACCACCAGCTTCCGAGCCAGCAGCGCTTTCCCCCTGTTTACACATCGCACAGAGTGGAAATTCCCTTCGTCGCCGTGACGAGCGAACAAAATCGTTCTTCTCTTTGACTCGGGAATTTTAACGCCCACGCCCTGATGGATGCCAAACTGTGCTCCTGCGGTTGCACCCGGTTTGGTAACGTCGGATGAATAACTTCGCGGTTTCTCGTTTACTTCACAGCGAATGCATGCTGAATGTGTATAGCCGATTTGGTTAGAAGCTGCTGAAAAGATTAATTACAAATAGAAGTGAAAATTATGGCATTTTTTAGAAGATTGATGAATCACATCATTCAGAGAGCTTCCGAAAATAACAAGGTACAGCCCCTATGCACTAGACCCGGAAGATGACAACCGAATGGGTATGAGACGATTTCTATATTTATTTTGAAAGAACTTCAAACAACTTAAGGTAAAATATTTACTAAAATAACATGGTTTTCGAAAACCTATTAAGCTACATATTTCGAACCTGATATTTTCTTGAAGCGATGACTGTTTCACGCGGCCCTGTACCGTTAAATTTCGTGGAATGTAAATTGCTACAGCAACTTCTGCTATCCACCGACCGATCTGAAAAACCATATTTTCCAACGAGATTTTGGAATGCGATTTAGTGCTGTGTTTCACCATGCATGCATGCATGCAACTCCTAGCCGCTTGCGAGAAACGAACGCACGAAAATCGCTACGAAGATGATGGTAATGATGATGGCGAAGAAGAAAATAACACCTTGCCTGCGATATAGGCCATAGGTGACGATTCAGACGGATCATACCTACTATTCAGAAATTCTGATGCTGTTAGGAGGTGTTCGGGCTAAAAATAGCCGCATAACGGTGTGCACACGAGCGACGACGACGACGACGGTGAACGCTAATGCTGTTTGGTGCTGGGCATTTTCCTCCTACCGCTCTAGTAAAGGTGTTTTGCTAGATATTCACTGATTTGTTGGATCTGCCATTTCGCTTTTCTAGATTGTGACTACAAAATACATTCCTGGGGAGTGATTCATAGGTTCCGGAATTATAATATAGCCGTGGGTTGAATGCAGATTTATTCGCTCTTTTGGTGTGGAGTGTGTTCCGAAATAAAATATGACAAGTGAGAGATTTAAATGTTTTACATTACTCACCAATTGATAGGATACATGTATGAAACCAATTATTAGAAAGCTATAGATTGAAATTTTCGTCTGAAATTACGTTCACTACAATACTAAATTTTACATGTGATTAATAATCACTGTGGAGTTTCTTACTCACTAAACTAAGTGGCTTGCCGTCCTAAGACAAAGGCTGTTGAATAAGGTTGAACGCTCTCCATTTCCTCGGACATCGAGTACTCCCCGCCAGATCTTGCTCCACCTGGTCTAACGATCTTGCTCGATGCGCTCCTGGTCATCTTGTTCCTACCGGATTTGATTCCATCTTTACTGGGTACTTGTCCGGAATTCTTGCAACATGTCCTGCCCATCGTATCCGTCCAGCTTTAGTCACCTTTTGGATACTGGGGTCGCAACAGAGCTGTGCGAGTTCATGGTTCATCCTCCGTCTCCATACTCCGTTCTCCTGTACGCCATCAAAGATCGTTCTTAGCACTCGTCTTTCGAAAACTCCGAGCACTCGCAGATCCTCCTCGAGCATTGTCCATGTTATGTACTAAAGATCCTGCCCCGCTTGTTGATATCCGCTCAGTTCATAACACCTTGCAGCGCTGCGTCACTATGAGTGACCATCACCTTGACGAAGCCCTCTGTGTGATTCGAATGAACTTGATAATCCACCCGAAATCGGAACACAGTTCCGTTGTTCTCGTCCATGATTTTCCATAACTCTATCCGGTCGATGGTATCATATGCGGCTTTGAAGTCAACGAACAAATAGTGCATGGGAACTTTGTATTCACGGCCATGTTGATCCGTTGTAGACCGACCTACGATGAAGCCGGTTTGATAAAGTTCCCACAAAGAGACAGCACTTTGTAGGCGGCATTGAAAACGGTGATCACTCGATAGTTCTCACAGTCCAACTTGTTGCCCTTATAGATCGGACAGATAACCCCATCGGAAAGATCGGACTCCTCCGGTAGCTGGTCCGTATCCCAAATTCTGACAATCAGTCAGTGCATTCAAACGGCCAGCTTTTCTAGTCCCATTCTAGTAAGCTCCTCTCCGACGCCATCTTTTTGATTTATTGTTCTTTAGGTGCATGATGGCCCCTTTAACTTCGCCTATCGTTGGGGCTGGCACCTAGGATCGTAGCACTAGCCCCGCAATTGTCCTGTACAATATGAATTGACTGGTGTTAAACAGGAAAGTACAAGGTCAAACTCCGTCGAATTGTAGCGCCATGACACACACACACACACACACACACACACACACACACACACACACACACACACACACACACACACACACACACACACACACACACACACACACACACACACACACACACACACACACACGCACACACACGCATACACACACACACACACACACACACACACACACACACACACACACACACACACACACACACACACACACACACACACACACACACACACACACACACACACACACACACACACACACACACACACACACACACACACACACACACACACACACACACACACACACACACACACACACACACACACACACACACACACACACACACACACACACACACACACACACACACACACACACACACACACACACACACACACACACACACACACACATGGCCGCAACACGATTGCCGAAATTCAACAACAGTCACAGAAGGCCGAATCATGAAAGGTCGAATTTTTTCGGAATGCCTAAGTAAGGCCATTACAATTAATTACAAATTACCACCGAAGGGGGGGGGGGGGGGCGAAAAAAAACAAAGAGATTTTTTTAATCGAGCAAAAAAAATATTGATTTGAAGCATTTTTACTTATAGTTTAAACGTGAAAACTAAATCTATTCTTGCTTTTAATATATACGTTATTATTTTCCATGCGAAAATTTACGAAAAAAGACAAAAACGAAAGAAAAAGTTTTCGATCGATTTTCGGAAATTCCGTTGTTCGAATTTTCATTTCTGTTTCGTGCTAGAGGCATTAACTCAACTCGCACACTCATTTTTCGATTTAATGAAAAAAAATTAACTCATGTGAATTTTTCTCGCATGTTGGAATTATAGTTAAGTGTTGGGGTATTTTGGTTATAGGTTAAGCTATATTCGAACATGTATTTTCTGTAATACCAAAATAGTGAATATTATGCTGGTGACAGCCAGTGATGCCAGATTTTGCTGAAGAAAAATCCGTAGTTTTATCATTTGTGTTTTAATCACAGAGGAAAGGATTGTAAATTATAAAACCAAATCAAAATTTAAATCAAACTCTTGATTTAAATGGAAGTTTAACCGACATTTGTTCTTCATAGTGACTAGAAAGCTAAAAAGTGACAATCTTATCACATAGGTATACTTGATTGCATTTGAAACAAATTAATACTTTTTCGAATCGAATCAGTTTATGATACATTTCAAATTTCCTCTATACTATTGAAGAACGCATAATCTTGACTTTTGTTATTCGCCTTTAGCCTTTATTTTTTCAAATTCTTTCATTTTTCGTCGTTTGATACAAACGACAAAATAATTTTGTTTTTAATTTTTCGTTTTTTTGTTTTACTAAGTGTACTCCGTCAACTTTTCCACCGTTATTGTCATCTTCTTGTTTGAAGTTTTTGGAGCGTCTTAGTAGAATACGAAACCTAAAATTAGTAGAACATTCTACTAAGTTTTCTTCTTTTTTAATTTTAGATCTTCTTGTCGTTTTTTGTTAGTTTTAATGTAATTATAGTCACTTTAACAGCTTGGGTCATTCGTGGTTTCTGTGGGACTGGAATTTGAACCCGAGTCCTCGACATGAGAGATGTGAATGCTAACCACTACACCATGTTGACCTCTCGTTTTTTTTTTGTTGTCTTTTAACGTTTGTTGGTCTCCTTTTTGTCTCTTTTCAGTGATTGGTTTGTCATATTTTGTTGTGTTTTGTGGCGTTTTTGGTTTGATGGCATCGTCATTAGTGACTTTTTTGACCTGTCACTGTTTTGCTGACTTTTAACTGTTTCTCTAATACACTCAAGTTCTTTTTTACACGGTTTCTTTGTCCGATTATTAAAAACGGGACAGCTTAGGAAACATTCATTTATTTCTTAATACATTTTGGACCGGCCCGACATTCCTCAAGTAGTTTGTAAATGGTCCCTAATTTGCACCGTTGTGTAATCGAAAAATGCAAACCGTGTAAAAAGACTTTAATGTACCTTCAGCCAAAGGTTACAAATATGTTTACAGTATTTTCGTCGTTTTGGCTTTTATTTCGCCTACTTGTCTTAACTTTTTGGTCATATCTTTTCGCAGGCATTTCACTGCCTGTTCGTCGATTATTTGCTCTCGTTTCATCGTTCTTCCATCGTCTTTTCGCTACCTTGCATTGTCTGTTCGTCATATTATCGTTTCTTTTTCGGAACCATTTACCCGTCTTTTTGTAATCTCCTTATTGCCTTTTCTCCGTATTCATCATCTCATTTTCATTTCTCTGTTATATTTTTTATCGTCTTTTTGTGTTTTTTGCCATCTTTCTATCGTATTTTCGTTTTATGACATTTTGCCGCCCTTTCTTCGTTTTCATTGTTATTTTTTATCATTTCTCGTCCTGTTTGTTGCCAAGACAACAAAATTGTTGTATTTTTCTTGTCTTTTCGTTGTTCTTTCGGCGTCTTTTTGATAACGAATTTTCGCCATATTTTTGTAGTATTTTTTATATATTTTATCGACTGTTTGACAGTTTTTATCGTATTTTTACCATCTTTTCATCACAGTTCCATTGACTTTTCATCGCTTTCTGAAAGTCCAAGAGTTTTTATTTGTCGCATATTGAAGAGCATATTGAACAAGGATTCCATCTACTTGGTTAAAAAGAACAACCTTATTCGCTTGATTTTGAAGTTCTATCGCACTACATAAATTTAATTACCGAGCTGCCAAAATATGGGAAAAAATATAAATGAAAATATTTCATAACCTTTTGGCCGCACTTCAATCAAGAAAATATCAGTATTACTATAAATATCTGCCGTCAAAGCGAAAAATGCTAGTTTTTATTAGCAGCAATAAAGCAAATCTTCTATTTTTAATACACTTCTCATTAAAGAAAAGTATTCTATTCGCTTCTTTCTCTCAGAAAGAATAAAGTTATGCTTTTCGGGATATTATTCATTTCAAGTAACCCACACGTACTTTTTGTCACTAAATGAAACTTTCAATCTTTTCCGCAAAGTTTATGAAAATCCGTAGATTTGAGTACTTGATCCGTAGATCCGTAGAAAATTCCTAAATCCGTAGAACTACGGACAAATCCGTAGATCTGGCATCACTGGTGGCAGCTGGACGCGTGGATGCTCTCTATAAAATAGTTCCTTACTGGCGGTACGTACCGGGAACCAACGGAGTATCGGAAAACGGATTTCAAGGATGATTTTGAAGCTTTAGATCAATACATACATTGTTACGTAGGGGTTTTTGAAAATTCGAAAAATTACCAAAATGGCGGCAATTTTTTCAAAAGAAACGTGTTTTTTCATCAAAAATCGCCAATTGCGAGCTCATAAAAAATTGAAAAATAGATATATCAAAAAACGGCTACGTAACTATTTAGATAATTCATTTTTACATGCTGAAAAAAAATTCAGTCAAATCGGACCATTAGATTCTGAGATACACGTATCGCCAGTTGAGAAAGTATGGTTTCGAGAAAAACGCGTTTAAAGTTTCGTCCAGCGATGCACTTCTCTTGAGGTGATCCCACAGTTTTTACCATAACTTTGTAACGAGATCAAATATCAAAAAATCCTTTTGGCGTGACATTTTTGACGGTATAAACCTCTCGAAAATGCAAAAAAATAAAATTCGATTTTTCCGACTTTCCAGAGTAGGGTCCCCCCTTAAGGTTTTTTGAGTGTATGTACTGTCATGATAAAATAGTCATTAGCTTGATCGCATCGTTTTTACGGTGTTGCCCGTTAGAGGGTTAAACCTAAATAAATAATTGATTTATAATATGGGTTAAAGACTTTGAATTTTTAAATAATAACTAGTTTTCCATTTTGAAGTATCGCATAAGCGACGGGGCCAAAAATTTCAATGATTTTTAAGTATAAATTCATAACTTGCTGGTTATTATTTATCCCTGGTAGAAAAAGGCACTGATAAGATGTTTAAAAAAATATTTCAAACTTGGAATAATATCATAGGACATAGAAAACTTCACTGACACACTTTGCCCCGTCCTACCCTAAGTATTTATACGATAATATCCGATTGAGTACGACTGGCTTCGTACTGCTATACAATTTTGTGCTGAAAGTCGTATGTACTTACCTACTTTAGCAACCTAGAGCCAGAATGGCTCTTGCCATATCAAGAATTCCTCTCCATTGTCCTCGGTCCTGGGCTATTCGTCGCCAATTCGTTGCGCGTCTCAACACACGCAAGTCGGTTTCAAACTGGTCTAGCACGTTGGACCCCTCTATTCCAGGCGCCGGAGGGGTTCTTGAAGAGAACGGATTTCACTACACAGTCGTCCAGCATCCTTACGACGTCGCCGTGATTCATACGACTCCACCACTCTCCGCTTTCCGTTTGCACTTCGTCAAAAATAGTTTGCAACACCTTTCGCTCAAATACGGCTAGGGCTAGTTTCGAAGATCGAAGCGTCTTACGGAGAGAAAAGAAGGCTCGATTTCTAGCTTGAATGCGTCTTTGGATTTCCTTACTCGTATTATTGTCCGCGGCACTCAGAGATCCCAAATATACGAACTCATCAATCAATTCCAGTTCATTGCCGTCAATAGTCACTGTCCGTGGGAGGCAAACGTTGCTTTCGCTGGAGCCTCTTCATACCATATATTTGGTTTTCGACTAGCGAACAGTCCACCCTCTTGCCGCAGCCCTCTGCGCGATTCGCAAAGACTGTAGAGTGCCTCAGAAACACGCAAGTAACACATCACTCGCTCTAGGGTGGGACTTTAATCAGCCACGTCAGTTTGTCCATTATCAACCATAGCTGTTCGCGCAAGACTGTATCGTATGCTACATTTGTGGAGGACTTATCGGAGAGTACAAATTTGATCCGTAGTAGCACGGACCCCCATAAAGCCCGTCTAGCACTGCCACACGAATTCCCTTGCTATTGGGGATTGCAGAGCCGGCGTTAGAGCTTGCGAGGCCTTGTGCAGATTAAGTAGTGAGGCCCTTTTTTAAATGCCCGAAGAGCATATGATTAAAAGGCCACTGTGTCAGTCTTAATGATCGTCTTTTGGGGCGATTCGGTACTACATGGTTCACACTCGCGTACTCTTTCTGCATGCAGTACAACGAGTTTTTGCGCGTATGTGTTGACTAACAGATACATTGTTGCTCGTCATTTGTCGTTGAAGCCGATTACACGCGAGGGCTCTCGCTCCTGCCCATGAGTAGAATCGAGGGCGAAGAGGGTTGAAAAAGAAGAAAAAGTTATGCAAAATTTGTATCCCAGTGCGCCACCACCCTCACGGGCATTTGATTCCCCACGAATTTTTTGCTTCGAGAATAAGCCATGCAGGAAGACGATGTGAGGATGAGCGTGCGCGAGTGTGTGGGTAACAAAATATCTCACACAGCACCGGCGGATGTTTCTTTTACGCCTGCAACGTAAGTGTTGAATGCTATTTTTCTCATACTCTTTCGGGCGTAAGTAGGAATGGTTGACTTCTGGCTCGATTCGCAACATTGCCTCTAACGATAAGAACTACGGCCTTGAAGTAAGCAATAGTGTCATTACCAAAACGCGCTGCTTGTGAAGGAATACGTCGGCCACTAGTGACCAAAGCAAGGACGAGAAAGCTCCTTGTGGATTTCCTTTCATTGCCGACAATGTTAAACGATGTATGAGGCTGTGGCTACCAATGAGGCTCCCAATGAGGCTCACAATGAGGCTGTGATTTCACCGCTTGAAAGCAGTGCTAGAATCTTGCTTATTTTAGTCGATTCAGTTTTAAAAGAAAGCCGTAAAAATTAAAGCGTAGAACACGTTATCGAAAGCGTCTTCAATATCAAGGAAACCCCAAAGTACCGCCTCTTGATATTGGAACGATTTCTCAATTGAGGGGGTTAGAAGGAAAGGGATGTAAGTGACAAAATTGAAAAAATCGAGATAATGATAGGAAACGATACTTTGAGCATGGTTTTATGCATGCTAGAAAATTCATGTCAAAATTTTACCGTTTAATGACTTTTTTAGAAACATGAAAAAAAAGAGCAAAATAAAAGTTGGGTTTCGCTTGGAAGGAAAGGGGTGTGTAAGTGCAAATAACGTTTTCAAAAATGTCTTATAACTCCCAAAAATTATAAAATGCTTTTCCAAGATTTCAATAGAAATTAATAAAGTGAAGTTAACAGAACCATAGTGCGCCATTAGTTTTATATTTTAACCTGACGAATTTTCTAGCTGACTTCTAGCTTAACTTTGGATCCGATTTTCTCGAAATATACTTTTTGTCACTTACACCCCTTTCCTTCTAAGCGATTCAATTAATGTCACAACGCAGTGCAATGCAGTTTTCGTAGATTTACCGTTTTAGTATAGATGTTGAATTACATGCAACGGTGAATTCTTTAAAAACTCTTTGCGGATACAGTTATCCGCGATTTTTTGGATCAACTTGAGAAGCATTAATGTCAAATTTATTGGTCTGAAAGCATTTTGCATGGTTTTCTCTTTTTTTTCTGTCTTAGGTACACCTTCAGGTATCTGCCTACATTCCGCCAATTCTCCGGAATATGTTGCAAAGTGAAATTGGCTCGAAAATTGTTAATATGCTCATAATCCTACCCATTTTGTGTAAGAAACGGGTAGAATATTATCCGGATCTAGAGATTTCATTGGTTCAAAATAGCTAAGAACCGACTTGATCGAATCCTCCGTAAACAATCGGAGTGCAAGCAGAGCCGAGTCGTTTGGCATATTATGTAACGACACATTCCAAAGCAGCGAGGCCTAATTTCATCGATTTATTCTTAACACTTTACACTCGAGATTTCAATAAAAGAGGAAAGGAAAAAATACAAATTATACAAATATTTCGGAACAGTATTGTGTTATATATAGCCAGGGATTGTCCATAAGAATTCTTAGCATTTTTCTTCAGTCATCAGCAAGCGCGAGGCCCCCCTGAAGCGCGAGGCTCCATTCCACAGCACGGGTTTCCCGGCACTGTCGGGGATTGGATAAAATCATGGAGATCACCTATAGGTGGCGTTGACCAGCATTATGCCGCGGTAATTACAGCAATCTAGCCGATCTCCCTTTTTGTAGATGGGACAAACCACACCTTTCGTCAACCCCTCCGGTAGTTTCTCCACCTTCCAAATCCTTGAAATTATTCAGTGAAGTGCCGTTGCTAGCGGGTTCTTAGCAATTCTTGTAGAGTTCTCCTCAGGATTGTGGCCAAGTTATTCCGCGCTCGTCGATACTTGGCTGAATTCTCCCCGTGACAATGCTTTCCAAGAAGATTGTTAGAACTAAACTTTAAAAACAGCTTCAGACAACTAATTTTTACTGTCCCATATCGTATCGTAATTTCAAAGAGGTCATTACAAATAACAGTTGTAGTAATACTTTCTAGTGACAATTTGAGCTTTTTTAAGTCTTTTATCGATTTTTATGAAAACTAGCCTAGTGCCCACTCTTCAGAAGGTTTTTAAAGCAATTTTTAGAAAAACTATGTTGCCGCTTTAAATCGATTTGTATGTAGCTTCTGTATTATTCAGGAGATTTTAGGGAACTCTAAGAGTAAAGTCAAGCTCATTGATTGTGATTGTGTTTTTTTTGGCGTAATGCGGTGATGCTTTATCTGGCCAAATCACGCATTGTCCATCTGCATGATGTTTGTATAGAAACGGGTTTTCATCGTCGAAATCTGTCCCTCAGTCTATTCCGAAGGTCTTGTCTTCTTTAGGCACTTTATTCCGACTCTTTTCAATGTTTTGTGGTTTTACTAGTGGGAATTGTTGAACTTTTTGCAGCATCCGATTGGCTCACGGAATCCTTGTTGTTGAAGGCACGAGACAGAGACCTAAATCCGCAACGACACTGCAAAGATGGTGTTCGCTTCAAATCTAGTAACAACGAGACGACCAGGGATGTAGCAAATAAGATGGAGGAGCGAAATCTAGCTAAAAGTACTTGGTGAAGTATTGTTGTTAAAATCAATCAAAATGTCGTTTTTTACTAGTGCTCAGTGTAATGAGCACTTCTTGCTCTGTATAGCTACAGAGTTTTAGGCACTTACATATTTACGACGTTTTAAAAGAGTTGTTTGTAAGCAGCGATGCCAAATATTGAGATTTGTCTAAATTGTACAAACTAGTCAGTCAGATGGACTTTATCAGATTTTGGCATTCTATCAATGCAAACCTTTAATGATTTTTCTCGAAACCTACAATAAAGGTTGCTTTCGTGTTGTTGTTTCTATTGTATACTATTATTGTTTAATTGCCCTGTTTTCTATACTCATAAATATAGAAACCCATCAATATTCCCGCACTCATCATCGATCAATCAGCAAACGGTGAGCAATTTGGTACTTTTCACGAACGATTTATCCCGCTCAAATTGAGACGAATTGCATCACTTCAGCGTGCCCGAAAATAGCCCCTGCTCGGCCACGTATCACGGACACATTTTACCTGTATTAGCTAAAATTAGAAAAGCTGCTTAACCGTGTGGGTGTACTAGTGTGATGGAAATAGCAAATCACCACCCGAAAACGGTACATTTCCTGAACAAATCGCTGGAAAGTGAAATCTCTGCATCGAAACAACCGCGGCGGGTTGCTACACATGCTGCTTGCTCTAGCATTTGGTAGCTTTGTAGTGGCAGGTGATACACAGACAAGTATGAAAAGGTGTTTCCTCGCTCTCCGTGGGTGGTCACGCACGAAACCGATGGCAGTGTGCTGTTAAGACGGTTAAACCGGGTGAATGTGGGATTAACCCAACAAATTTTTCTTCCAGCTCAACAATCATTCAAACCGATAAAATATTGAATGTGTTTTCAGAAGGTATTCTAACCGTCAACCATTTGATGTTCCACTAAGATTAAATGGCGATATTTCCCCGAATATCATTTGTTTACACAAATCAGCGTGTATTAATCTTGGGCAATTTCCAGTATTGCTCTACGTTGTTTACTGAACCCGTGGAATTACACCATTTGTACATTTATGCATTCGTCTTTTCGCCCGTAGATTTATCGGAAAAGCGAAACAGCTCTTCCTCTGATTTTGACAAACAGATTAACCGCCTTCAAAAAATAAACCAGAAATGCGATATGTGTCTATCACACGGTCCGAGTCGATTAGGTTCAACATCACTGCCCCTTGCACGTAGCGACGCAGGCAGAGCGCGGTGAACCGGCCGTCCGGCGGTGGAGCGAAAGTGAACGATAGACACAAAGTAGAAGCGTGCACGAAAAAGCAACATATTCGGAAAGATTTTCACGATTTTCATTCCTTTTCATACCTACGCATACTTGGCCCCCGAGTCCGTCGGTCGGGCAGCCGCCGGATCCGAGTCACGAAGTTTGTGAAGCGAACGGTGTTTACTAATACCAATTTGCGGACACCTCGGTGTGATTGTGATCTTACCGGTAAACCGTAGCACCGGCGGGTTTAGGCGCATTTTGTGGCCGCCGTTCGGCGGTTTAGAAATTATTGCATATGAAACAAATATTTATGAAATTCCTAATATCGATCAAAATTATATTTTGCTAAAATTCTACTCCACTCTGCGCTGAAATTATAATGAGTATAGATACAAAAGAGCCCACACAAAACTTGGATCGCTTGATTTGTACATTTTTACTTAGTATGTTAATCTCACGTTAATATTCAGAAGTAAAAATAATATTTTCAAAACATAGATATATAAAAAGTAACCCACGACGTTCGACTGAACAGCTAAGATGGAAGTTGCAAACTTGAGCGCCTGTTCCCCAGGTGAGGGGCGGCTCAAACAATGTCCGTCTCGGAACGAAGGACTGAATATGAGATGCTATGTATCGGAAGTTATACCTAAGCTGGCAGACCCATCAGCGTAAAATAGTATACTGAAACTCTCATTTTTTGCAACCTTAAATTGAACTGTTGGGGCCCAAGCTTGGGAAAATACCTACTTATAAAATGTAGGGGCCCAAGCCCCATAGAATGCTCGAATAAGATAAGATAAGATGCAGCGAACCTAAATCTACTGGGAGGAAAAGCAGGAGTGTAGAAAGCAGCTGCATGGCTCTTAGAAATGTAAGAGTTTTATCAGAAACTTAATGTATCCCGCAATAGCTCTGTGCCGCCGAAATGTGTCAGGCTTAGAATAAGAACGGCAGTATCATGAACGTCAATCGTGAGACTACCAAAAGGTGGAAGCAGAAAGAACTTTGATAAACACCTTTTTATGGTGCCCGGGCAGAGAACCATGTACGATAATCGTGGAAGAGGTGTTAGCCCCAAAGACAGGTACAGTTAAGGAGGCCAGCAAACAGCTTTGTTCTTCAGCTGTTCAATTGGGAAGGATGGTATTGGAGTGGAGCTGATTGAGAAGCACGAGAGAGCTAGTCATTTGTCTACACCGACGGATTGTAAGAATTTTGGATACCGGAGGCGCGAAGGGATGGTATTATCTACCCAATTTACAAGAAAGGCAACAATCTAGACTGTGAGAATAACCGTGCAATCACCGTTGTCAATGCCGCCTACCAACTGCCCTTTTCATACAATTTATTTGTATTCTGTGTTCCATACAGAGGCGTTGGGTTGTTGATCGTTCAATGCGATCATTTTTGCCGACTCTCATCACTAGTAAACAGATTGTACAAATTTATCAAGCCGGCTTCGATGTAAAATGATCAGTAGCGAACTAAATATTCACACTGTGCCTGTCCTCCAAAAAATACACGCACAATTTTTCCATTGATTTCAAAGCTGCGCATGATACCATCGCCCGTAAAAAGCTATGAAAAATCACGAGAATGGTTTTTCCAAGAAGCTGATCAAACTGATTAGTTAAACGGTAAGCAGTGCTATGTGCAGATTTCGGGTGGATTGCCGTGGTGATTCGAATCCCGAAGGGGGCTTTGTCAATCAATGGTTTTTTATGCATGATATTCAGCATATACGTTATAAACCAAGCGGATATCAACACGCGAACACAATCTTCAACCAATCTAATCTGTTCGTCTTCGATGACATGGATTTATCCGGCGGAAAATTTGTGGTGGTGACTAGAGCGCACAACAGAGAAGTTGGGTTAAAAATGAATACGTCCAAAATAACGTATCTACATGCTGGTCGGTGGAACCGATGTCGCTTTCGCTATCATGAGAATACTGCAAAAGGGGCCCCTAAACTGAAAGGCCCGATGGGCCCTTCGGCTCCCAGTCCGCGCCTGTTGTGCAATGCTAGTGCTTGCAACCTAATTACCAACAAAACGGTGGTAGCAGCCAGAAGGAAGGAGCACTTCCAAATGTTGTTGAATGGAGAGGTAAACATGGAGATTAGCAGGAACAGTATAAAAATTATGAGTGACGGCCAAGCTTTGAAACTGCCAACACAGGAGAAGGTTCAGAAGGCAATCAGTGAGCTGTAAAACAGTAACTAGGCCGTTCGTGACTACCGAAACTATAAACGGGCAGATCAACTTCAAGGAGTGGCCACAGAAACGTCTGCTTCTTCTGTTGAAGCATCACAAGGGTCCTACGATCTTCTGGCAGGAGGGGTACGAAACCAAATAGATTACTTTCGTACCCAAGGACACTACGCAGGCACTACGGAAGTATCCTAAGGAGGTCAAATCTGAGGAAGACATGACGAAAAAATGGGTTTCCGTACAGAAGAAGCTGCAGCGAGATGCCGCACAATACTTTTTGAGTGGAGTGAATATGCCAAAAGCTTACTAATGGGTTATATTTTATTGTCTGGAAATTTGAAAAGTATCGGTGAATTAGATAATTTTCTACAGCGTTTCTTCCGTGATTCAATTTGATGTGGGACTAAAGGGTGTTCTAGAGGGTGTTTAAGATCTGGGAGGAAGAACAAATGCCGGAGGGGTGGTTGAATGGCCTCAATTGTCATATTTTCAAGAAAAAACATAGATTCAAGTATAAAAACTATCCAGGCATTACATTGCGTAATTCTTCCTCTAAGGTGCTTTTTCGTATCCTATTCTGTAGATTGGGACCGTTAGCGACTTTTTTATTAGAGTGAGTACCAAGCTGGTCATCTATTTGTGGACTTTAAGTCGGCGTACGATTCAGTCAAATGGAAGGAGATGTGGCTAATAAGGCCCTAAGGCCTTTTAAACAAAAAGTAGCTAGATTGAAACTTACAATTAACACCGATTAGACGAAATACATGGTTGCTGGTAGGGAACGTAGGAGTCCTAATGGTATTGGTGCCGATGTGGAGCTGGATGGGGAACAATATGGAGTAGTGAAAGAATTCAAATACTTTGGTACATGTGACAACAATGTACAAGCCGTGAAGTAAAACGACGAATTGCAGCCGCGAATCGGGCTTTCTACGGAAGTCTCGTAGTTTGCAAATTCGCTCAAAGCTAGCGCTCGAGCGAATACTAATCCTCCCGGGGACTCTTTGCGCACGTCTATCATGGACGCTAGAGGAAGCCGAGCGACGAGCGCTTGCCCGACAAAAGAGTTGCCGAAAATATTTTCAGTTGAGAACCAGGAAGAGGCCGTAGACTTCGGTGGCAGACCCCGATGGATGTGCGCTGTTGAGGGGATTGGAGACCCGTAGCCCGGGACCGATACCCAGTTTGCTTCCAGGTACAATGCTGGTTTAACAAGCCACTCACCGTATGTTCGAACCTCGGCTAGGCGGTGCTTGCTAGATAGAGTCAGTAGGATCGTTGCACGTGGCCACGTAATGTTCCTATACTCTAACAGCCGTCTGCGAAGTATGTTGATAAGGAAGGGTAATGTCTAAAGACGGTATAAACCCAAGGCTTTGCTTGCTCAGGACCAACAGCACTGGAGGATCATAATACGTTCTGCGCAGGATCAATAACGGACCGTCGCACTGTGGGATGGATTCACGAAAAGGTGGATATTTTGCGGGGAAACTACTAAGTTTTCCGCATTTGTGTCTACGGGAAAGTTTCTTGGTTTTCGAAGTACTTTTTTTGTTATTTTTGCGTTTGGAAAAACGTCTACTACTTTTACTGAAGCATCAAGATTGTTCCGTGCTGTTTTGGCCAGGTCTGCCATTCTGCCATGGGGGAACAAAGGGTATGGAGTAGTATACGCCAACCATGCACGGGTGGTACCCAAGGAATAGAACCCAAATACGCCTGAACTCTGCTCAAATGAGATATATTAGCCTATCGTCAAACGGAATTTAACCATATCATATCTTGCGATTTCCAACAAAAGCATCAAACTAAAAAATAGTAGGGTACTTGATCCAATAGTTGTGGTAGTACCAATAGTTGCGCTACTATTCATTATTAATGCATATTTTCGTTACCGTAGCATTTTAGATAAAACAATTATATTCGTTATATTAAACAGTCTTTTAGAAGTATTGGTAGTTAGACTACACCATTTAAAATTAAAGCATTATTTGCTAAAATGCCAATTTTCTAAAATCTAACGCGCAGTTGGAGCGCACAACTATAGGCGCACTTCTATTGTTTTGCTACGATGTTTTTTCACTTAGCAACCTAGCAATGTATATGGAATAACACAATTAAAGGAACATCAAACCTAATTAAGGAAACATTAGCGCAACTGTTGGTACAATATAATTGAATCGGAAAATTCATTTTTTCTTTATAAAGCTTCTCGTACAACGAAAGTAATTGTCTTGCCTTGTGACAAATACCTTGTATTTGATAAATTTGTATCCCACAAGCATTAATTGAAGCATATACCTCAATAAACAAGCAAAATGAAGTAATATTGTGCTTAATGGCGCAACTATTGGATCATCTACCCTACTTGTCGTTTTTTTTAGATAGAACGTGGAAAAACTATTTCGTCGAAAAAGGAAGTTTTGACTGTAAACTTTTTCTTAGAATGAGTAATAAAAATGTGTAAATCCACACCTGCCCAGACCTAAACAGAAGGCAGAGCACCAACCTTTCAAGGGCAAGTTTTGGACAGAAAATCACCAAGTAATCGTAAGATAGCATATCTTTAATTAATTTATCGCATTTTGATTTAATAACTCCAAAGTTCAAAGTTCCACTATTCGGTGTCCACCCGTGAAATTTAAATTGAATTTGAAATCAAACTTAATATTAAACTTAAGAATAGGCATTAGACTATCATGTGAATTTGAATTCGAAATTGACATTTTGTTTTAAATTGGGCCAAAATTTAACAAAAAATTACACCTAAATTGGAAATTGTAATTTGCCTTTGAGTCAAACATAAATTGGAACTGAATTAGACTAGATATTGAGCTCAAATTGGACTTGAAATCAGTATTAAATTTGATTTGAAATT
The DNA here is from genome assembly GCF_943734655.1 of Sabethes cyaneus. Taxonomy (NCBI): domain Eukaryota; kingdom Metazoa; phylum Arthropoda; class Insecta; order Diptera; family Culicidae; genus Sabethes; species Sabethes cyaneus. The sequence goes on from NC_071354.1 coordinate 49,609,807, forward strand.
AGACTGGACATCGGATATACAATTGGATCTGAAATTACTCTTTAAATCGGAGCTGAAATTGCTATTAAATTCGACTTGAGATTGGCTTTAAAATGGGAAATGGGTTTGAAACTGGACCACAATTGAACTACAAATTGTACTTAAAATTGAGCTTGAAATTGCACTTCAAATTAGACTTGGTATTGGACTTCAAATCGGAGTTGAAATTGGATTTAAACTAGACATGAAATTGGATTCAAAATCGGGCATTACATTGGACTTAAAAGTAGACTTGAAATCGGAGGTGAACCTGGAATTAAATTGTGCTCGGAATTGGACTTTAAATGGTTGATTGGACATGAAATCGTACTTAAACTGGACTTTGAAATTGAACCTAAATTTTAATTTAAAATTAGGCTTCCAATGGGGCATGCAATTGGACCTCAATGGGATTAGAAAATGCACTTGAAATTAGTAGTGCAATTGAAATAGAAATAGACTAGAAATTGACTTTAAAAGGGGGCAGTGAAATTAGACCTCAATTGAATTTTTCAAATTGCTGTTGAAATAAGAATTGTATTTGGCCTTAAAATCGGACATTAAAATTGCACTTGAAATCGGAGATGAAATTAGACACAGAATTGCACTTAAAATAGGAAATTAAATTGGACAGATCAAGTTAAACTTGAGATCGGAGGTAGAAATGGAACTGGACTTAGAATGAGACTTGAAATCAGGCCTAAATTGGACTTTGAAACTGAACTTTAAATTTGAATTGAAATTAGACTGAGAATTGGACATGAAGTTGCGCTAGAAATTGGACTTGAATTAGACTAGAAATTCGCTTTAAAATGGAAAATTGAAATTGGACTTGAAATTGAACTTGTAATTGAACATGAAAATTGACTTTAATTTAAACCCCAAATCGTATTTGAAAATTGACTTGGACTCGAAATTAAAGTTGAAGTTGATCTTAAAGCAGAATCTATTTTAAATCGATTAATTTTCTTATCGGGGTATTGAATTTTCTCAGGACTTGCCGGTTGCACTTTGAGAAATTATGTTGTTATACATTAAATTTGTTATAGAAGGCGAGGTACGTGCCCCAGTGCTCCCCAGCCTGGGCACGCCAGTTTACATCCATGTTTTTGCATTACTATTGGTTACAGCAAGGACATAGTACCGAAAAATTAAAAGATCCATCCATAGAGATAATCCATCCAACCGATTGCTCTAATGGTTTGTTAGAAAGCCTCGTTGCAAATCCCGGATTAATTTCGTGACTAGCGTTTACACTATGGGCGAGCTTACCCTAGCACATTAGAGAAAGCCACACAGCCGAGAAAAAAAACTGTCATAATGTGAGGGCAGCAATTCGTCCCGAAAGGTGCCGTGCCGTGCCGTGATCCCGACGCGTTGGTGTTGGTGCTCAACTCCACCTCGCGGGACGGTCAGGCCGGGCGGCTGCTGTGCGAGTTGTTTTGGCCGTAAAAAGAAATAGCGTGCCGTGTGCAGCCCGATACATAGACTACCGAGTGCACGCTACCCCATTGAACCATTCGAAATACGACGGTTGCTAGTCAGAGTTATTCCGTGGTAGCGAGTAAGTTTCGACCCCAAAAACCGACCAATCAGTAACGAGGTCCCGCCGGACGATAGTGGAAACTCTAGTGCCCGCTAAATAGCAATAGTGTAAGCGTTCGGGGTTTTGTTTTGCGGGATTTTAGTGGTTTTGCTTGGCACGCGCCAAAGGGCCCAGTCAGTCTGCAAGGATCTCTCGTTCCGATATCATCTTCTGCTGAGCTAGCCGCTGAAAGCTGCATTTATTAAGACCTTCCAAGTGATATCTGTGACAAACATTGAACCTAAAACGATTAGAAAGGTTAATTTCCTATCGAAGGACTGAAGTGAACTGTGATACCGGAAGTCGATTCCATTGGAATATCCTGAAAGTGAAAACTATTTTCTGGCAAATCTAGACTCGGACAAAAAGTGTCGAGGCGATTCCAAAAGTGGCAGCCACAACTAAAAGAAGAGATTCAGAATTATTGTTGCGAAACGCTTGTGGCCTAGAAAACAGAATAAAATACCGCGCTTACCACTCTCTAATTGTGTCCAAAAGTCAACGATGAGAGTTTCTATTTTTAACTATACGAGTGTGTGAGCCAAAGGGCGAAGCATGATGGAGCGAAAGGTCAAACCCATTGTATTGCCGGAGTGCACCGAGGTGGAAAATGTTAGATGATTAATCTACGATCTACGATGGTACGATGTGCGAGCATCCTGCGAACAGAGTGCGAACGAAGTGAAAAGAGTTCCAAATTTTCCAAAAAAAAGATGGAATTCTTATGCAACACAGTGTTTCTTGCGCTGGTGGGGTTGATTTTTCTCACGCAGACACCCGGCGCACGGTTGCGAACCGGGACTGTATGGTTTAATAATCCGACCGGACCGGAGAGAGGCTATTTTTAGCAACGTGAGGTGGAAGGTTTTTTTTCTCGAACAAATATTGACGAGAGAGAGAAAGAGTATTACGCTCGAAACCGAGGTTATTTATAGGGGTGAAAGTGGAACGGAAATACAGGTATATTGTGCAATTGCACTATTAATTATCATTAGGGATGACCTTTAGTCGCAATTTGTAAATAGTTTGGAGTTCTGTCTAAAATTCAGAAACAGAGATGCTTTTTATTCTAAAAATAATCATGAAGGTTGAAAATTTATACCACAATAGATCTAACTAATAGCAGCAGTAATTAAAGGCTCCTACAGCAAAAACGGTTACAATTTATCCAGTAATAGGTAATATCCAGTGTGCGGATTCACCTTGCAATGCACATTCTTTTCTATGGAGCATAAAAGAGTTCTCCAATTATTGATCAAATTAAACGTAACACTGAGAATTTAAAAAAATCTACACCAACAAACTAGGTATTCTTTTATAGCTTTGCATTGAACATTTCCACAAATTTTCACTCAAAAGTCAGTTAAAATTTACAATTCATAATTCATATAATTCAGTTCATAATTCAATGCTCGTATTTAAAAGATAAATAATATAATAGGTAAAACACATGTGAAACACTACATTTATTCTACAAAAAAGTATGATGGCGTTTGATTTACTACAGACTTTTATATCCTTACTGCAATTTTCAAAAAAAAATCTTTCGCTGCGTTGCAAATTCCCAACCGGACTATCTGAACAACAAACGATGTACGAACTCACGTAGAAATTCGAATCATCATAAGATGTACATCATTCTGGAAACTGGGAATAAGAGCACTTTACCCAGTTATTACAGAAAATGAAAAATTTGCATTTTATTTTAGAGTTTCAATCAAATTATCGTTCCAAAAGTTGGCTATTATTAAATGATTTTTATAACCTAATATTCATTGGATCGTGTAATATTCATTGGATCGTGCTTTTTGTTTGTACATGACAACTGTGAATACGAAAATTCAATTCCATACAATTCTATACAAAACATTCTATTCTATTCAAAATATTATTATTAATTTTCAACAAATGTCAAACATACGTTAAGTAAAAGAAATTAACCAATAATTTTTTAAGGCGAATAAAAAATACCGGTACTTCAATTGATGTTTTACAAATTACCAAACAAGAACCGCAAGAACATTTATGATGGTAAGCAGTCTTGATAAATTCATTTCTACTTATCCAAATTCATTTCCACTTATTAAACTCTAATCAATTAAATTAAATGTTTATGTTGGTACTGAATTTACATTACTATTAAGCTATTAACGGCCAAACTTGACAATTTGAAAAAGCTTCCTTAATACAATGACCAAAAAAAGGGAAGTTCATAAACAAAATGCACATTCCATTTACTGGAAAATTTGCGAACAGTGTCAACCAGCACTTTTGGAAAACCTTTGTTATCACTCCAATATTTTAATTGTTCTTTGTCCCATAAAACGGGTAAACTTGATTTGGAAAAACCCAAAAGTCTTACACATGTAATTACCGCAGAACTATTATTGCTTTCTGCATCCCTAAACGTTCTGAACCCTTCTAGTTGGCTTCAAGGTATGACGCTGGTTTAATAAGCCAGTCCAGACATCACTGCGACCAGAATTTGAAAGTCCACTAGCATCACGGTGGTGTTTTCTGTATTCCGCACTTCGTTTTTATTCTTTGCAGTACTACTATTCAGGAACAGTTTTTTCACACTTTTTGCCTGCTGTTTTGCAATACCATTCACGCTACTATAAAGTTATCGTTTTTATTCCTTCTTCATTGAAATTGACTACTTTGCAATCCCGCCTTTAGACCCAAAGAGTAGAAACAAGCTATAATTTGGCCTCGGGCATAAAGCCTTCTTCGGTTACTCAAGTCAGTATCGCTCTTATAATTTACCCTGGAAGGGGTTTGACGTAGGATTACGTCTCTCAGGAAGATAGTTAGTACAGGAGGTAATTTCAAAAATCAAAAAATGCGAGCGGCATAAAAAAATAAAAGATTTTGAACGTTAATAACTCTGCCAATTATGAATGGATATTGATGGTTTGAATACCAACCGATATATAATAGATGTAACAATTATGTGGTTTTTATTATAAGTTTCATTTTTAATCGCAAAATAGTGAAAATTAACAAAAAGTTTCAAGGTCAAATTTTTCCATAAATTTTCTTCTTACTTCACATTTCACAGGCAGGGATGACGGTTAAACACACCATCTGTTAAGTGTGGTTTCCTTTTGCAAAAAAAGTAACAAATCCCCCCACCCCCAACAGGACGAAGATTCTTCACGACGTTTAAACCTATACCAATTTGATATCTGTGCTTGGGAAATCAATAGTCAATAGGATCGTAGCAACTTGCCCTGCAATTGTCCTGCACTCTAACAGCTGGCTGCGAAGTCTGTGGTATAAAAAAACATAAGGTCAAGTCCCTTTTCTTCAACCGATTTTAACTGTAAACATTCAATGAAATCCAATGTGATGTCCTGAAATTGAAACTTCACAGAAAAGTAAGCGATCACTCTTTCCTTTTGCCAGATTGCATCGATATACTGCAAGAATTTGTTCGGAACTGTTGTCTTGCACGGAAAGAGGGCTGAAGGGATATTTGTGCATGTGACGTGATGCAGCAATTCTCAAAACGAGGAAAATCAGCGACTGTCCAAGAATAGTTTTTGAGCGTTTCATTTGCTCCTTTGCGTCAGTTAATTACTCGCAAAACGAAGCAAAGCGTTAGGCTTAGAACGTCTTTCTTAAGACTTGACCCTTCTTTATCGATAGACTTCAAAGCCGGCTATTAGAGTACAGGACAGTTACGTGGCTAGTGCAACAATCCTACTGACTCTATCTAGCAGCACCGCATAACCAAGATTCGAACATACGACGACTGGCTTGTTAGACCAGCATCGTACTTCGAAACCAACTAAGCGGTTGCTTGCACGTCTTTTCATAGTTTCAATCGTATTTCTGTCAACTATGCGAATAGCTGTAAAGTAGAGTGTCGATAGAAACTAGTAATATGTAGAGCACGCTAGCTAATTGGCTATTCACATGTTAGTTGTAAGACAATTATACCTTAAATCAATCTATTACAATGAATGGTGCTGGTAACAATTTCGTGGAAATTGACGAATGCAAATCAGTGTTGTAAATGATAACAATGAATAGTCATTTTTACGGTTTAACCGTAACTAGTGCTACAAGTCATGCAAAAATTGTCAAATTGTTAAATTATCGCCTGATGGTCTGATGGTTTAACTCTTAGTGGAACTATAAACTCTAAGAAACTTATATACAGAGTATAGACATTTGGGATATTTCAACTTAATATCATTGTGGAACAAATCCATGTAAATGTTTTAGTTCATTTATTACAATACAGTAAATCATAAATTTGCGTAACAAACTGCTGAACATTTTCAAATTGTCAAGCATTGTTGAATTGCACCCACATTCGTAGTCCTACGTGAACACCTCGTTCGTTTCTCTAGGCTCAGACCTTCATGCTTTTTTATCCAAACGAAATGTAATTTAATTTCAAGTACTGTTGTGCGGGACTTTTTTCACGCTTTTTACAAATATTTTGACTTTGAGAATTTACCGCTTCCTTATTAGAGGATCTATAGTATGTGCGGCATTTAAGCTTAATATGTGTAAAAGAGATTGGAATATTAAAATGTTGTTCTCATAATTCTTTGTTATCGACACGCGATTTTATTTTTTTTTTCGGAAGAGTAAATGCTTAATATGCAAGACGAAAAATTAGATGAAGTGAAAAATCTTGATATTAGACTAAAAATATTGACTAAGCGAAGGTGAAACCCGAACTTTGTGCCTATTTGTGCTACTTTTGACCAGCCGTAAATGATTGTTGAAACGATTTGATGGCTATTATCTCGGCAGTAACAAAATCCGGCAAATTTTTCGAACAACAAGAAAATACAGAATCTTTGCTTTCGAAACCAAGTCGGCACCGCCACTTGTCTGTAAATTTTCTCTAATATAAGGAGTTTACCAATTAGGACGATACATTTTGATATTTAAATAAACCATAAAAAATTTGTTCGCTATTCGTGCTCGGAAATAACTGGTGGAAAATATTATGCCATTTAAATTTTGAGTAGGATTCCGTTCAAGGGAGCGTCTTGACTTTTTTACGCTAGTGCATTCTAATAACCCAATTTCAGGTGCACATTGCACAGTGGTCCAAAAGGGCGAAAAGCGGCACTTTTTTGCCTTTCTACTATATAAATATATATTGCCTTTCTACTATATAAATATATAGTATAAAGGTATAGAAATCACTTGGAAAACCGGAAATGGAAAGAAGGTCCTGCGGGCCGAATGTCATATACCATTCGACTCAGTTTCAAAAACTGAGCATTTTCTGTGTGTGTGTATGTATGTGTGTGTGTGTGTATGTGTGTGTGTGTGTGTGTGTATGTGACGCTTTTAATCTCACTCACTTTTCTCGGAGATGGCTGGACCGATTTTAATGTTCTTAGTGTCAAATGAAAGGTCTAGGTGTCCCATTGGTCGCTATTGAATTTCATACTGATCGGACTTTTAGTTCAAAAGTTATGTATAAAAATACGAAAAATATGGGACTTCATTATCTCATAGGTCTCTTAACCGATTTGAACAAAATTGATTGCATATGAAAGAGGAGCCTTGCAAACCCTTAACTTCCAAATTTCATGACGATTGGACTTGTAGTTTGAAAGTTACATAAAGAAATGTGAAAAAATAGTATTTAAAACATATTTATGTAACATATAAGCATTAATTTAATGAAAAACATCACACATTTTATGATTATTTGAAAATTACTGCTGAGATCTATCAAACGAAACCGAGTTATTTAAAATCGGACGGTTCATTCAAAAGTTATTCAAACTTTAACACTTAAGCACCGTATATTAAACCGTTAAAACGTTTGAAATCAAAACATATCAATCAAATGTTGATTGTATTCAATGTATGACATGTGTGTGATGTATGTGTGTATGTATGTATGTATGTATGTATGTATGTATGTATGTATGTATGTATGTATGTATGTATGTATGTATGTATGTATGTATGTATGTATGTATGTATGTATGTATGTATGTATGTATGTATGTATGTATGTATGTATGTATGTATGTATGTATGTATGTATGTATGTATGTATGTATGTATGTATGTATGTATGTATGTATGTATGTATGTATGTATGTATGTATGTATGTATGTATGTATGTATGTATGTGTGTATGTATGTATGTATGTATGTATGTATTTTTTTTTTTTTTGTATTGTTTATGCAGGGAGAAAATCTTCATAGACAGCACCTTCGCGGTGCCGAATAGGATTCACATGGTGCCAACATGCGCCTACCTACTAAAAACTCTCCTGCTGCCCGTTCCTGAACCCCTCCCGGAACTACCGTTAGGTTTTACTTCAGGAGGGAGGACGTGCCGAAGCACTCCGACTTGTCCGTTGCGTGTGTGGGTCCACACAACACCCTTGCCATTTCATACCGCCACTACCCTTCACCTAGGGCCTGGGCTGCCCAATCAGCCCGTTACTGACCCTAGCAAGCTATGTCGGCCCTGTCGTTGCAAACGTTCTAGCCGTTGCAACTCCGTTATCACCGCGGTTACCGCCCTATCGACGGCACCCCATGCACGCTGCTCAGCGCACATTCTCTGCACGATGTTGTCGGCGCTGGTGTCTTCTCCAACGACCGCAAGCATCACCTGCCGAGTGGACGCAAACCGCGGGCAGTGAAAAATCACATGCTCCGCCGTTTCCTCGGCTACCGTGCAAACGGGGCAAAAGGGTGAATCTGCCCGCCCGCGCGTATGTAGATACTTCTTAAAGCATCCATGACCCGACAGAAACTGGGTAAGGAAAAAGTTTACCTCACCATGACCTCTGCCGATCCAGGACGATATGTTCTGGATCAGCCTATGGGTCCACCTACCATGGTCGGTGCGATCCCATTCCGCCTGCCAACGCCTAATAGAGTCCAGCCTAACTCTGTCCCTAGCGCCCCTGACGTTCCTCTGCCTATGGCACTCGATATCCTCACCTAGGAGTATGCATATTGGAATCATGGCTGCAATAACCCCAATCGCATCCAACGATATGGTACGGTAGCCGCACGCAACGCGCAATGCTAACAGCCTGAACACCTTGTTCAGGCATGCCTGATTGCGCTTACTCTCCAAAGCCGGGGCCCACGCCGGTGCACCGTATCGTAGCACCGACATGGCAACGCTGGCCATCAGGCGTCTCTTACTGCTGCTAGGACCATAGCCGTTCGGCATGACCTTTGACAGCGCAGTAACCGCCGTTGACGCTTTACCACAAGCATAATCCACATGGCTGGTGAAGTTCAGCCTGTTGTCTGTCATGACACCCAGGTACTTCACACTTCGTTTTGAGACAATCACCTGTCCCCCAACGATTATTTTGCCCTCTAGGGCCGACTTGCGGTTACTAACCATCACCGCTTCAGTCTTATGGTGGGCCAATCGCAGATTGACGCCCGCCATCCAACCCTCTATTATGCTTATGGCGTCTGATGCCAGCATTTCCACCTCTTCTAGAAACTCGCCTACCACCGTAAGGACGATATCATCGGCGAAGCCAGTAATATCGACCCCAGTGGGTAGTTCAAGCCTCAGCACCCCATCGTACATGGCATTCCAAAGCGTGGGGCCGAGAATCGAACCCTGTGGAACACCCGCTGTCACTTTGTACCTCTTCGCCCCATCCGCCGTGTCGTACACTAGCGTCCGGTTCTCGAAGTAACTCTTAAGCAACCTGCATAGATGATCCGGTACCCTCATCCTATGCAGCGCTAACGCAATTGCACCCCAGTTAGCGCTGTTAAAGGCGTTTTTGACATCGATTGTGACTATAGCACAATACCTGTCGCCTCGCCTTTTCCGTTTCATAGGCTTCTCGGCCCTCTCTACCACGGACTTTATGGCATCTACAGTGGACTTCCCCTTACGGAAGCCAAACTGCGTGTTTGCCAGTCCGACATCACTTTCCGTCACAGGTGTTAGCCTGTTTAGGATTACCCGCTCTAGCAATTTGCCTAGCGTGTCCAATAGGCAAATTGGCCTGTACGATGAGGGATCACCAGGCGGTTTCCCCGGCTTTGGCAGCAGTACCAATCTTTGGACTTTCCATTTGTCTGGAAATTCGCATACCTCCAGGCAACTCTGAAGCGTCTCTCTAAACATATCGGGATATGCTTGGATCGCCGCCTTGAGTGCCTCGTTCGGAATCCCGTCTGGACCGGGCGCTTTCTTCGATTTCAAACCCCTGGCAATTACGATGAGTTCCTCATTCGTGACCGGAGTGAGGACATCATTCGATTGACCGTACGGGGTTGGAGGCCACCAAACTGGATCGTGTTGCGGAAAGAGCCCTTCCACGATGACTTTCAGCTTTTGGGGGCAGGTTTCCTGCGGCGCAGATGTACCCTTCATCTTTTTCATTACCACCTGGTATGCACCTCCCCAGGGGTTTGAATCCGCATCGCGACATAGCTCCTGGAAACAGGATTTCTTGCTACGCCTAACCTCCTTCTTAAGCGCCGACCTTGCCGCTCTAAGTTCGGCTCCCCGAGCTTCAGCATCTACATCGGTCCGGGCCCTCTGCGCTAGCCTTCTCGCTCTGTGGCACCTGGAGCGGAGCTGGGCAATGGTATCACTCCACCAGTATACCGAGCGACGACCGTTCATTGGCTGCCCCGTCCTAGGCATAGTGGTATCACATGCCCGTACTAGGACGTTGGTCAGCTCACGAGCACTCAGGTTCGAGCGGGTGCTCTCTGCACTGAGTGCTTCAACGAACAGGTCTTTGTCGAAGGCCTTCACTTTCCACCTCCTCCCTGTCGACTTCGCCCCGCGTGGCCGTAGCGCCCGTCGTTCAATCGTGTACCGTATAGCTTGGTGGTCACTATGCGTGTACTCATCTGACACCCTCCAGCCCATGTTGGCAAGCAACGTTGGGCTGCAGAAGGTGACGTCGATGATCGATTGTTGTACCCCCCTACAAAAGGTACTGACGGATCCCACGTTAGCCAGACTTACATCCAGCTTGGACAGAGCTTCCAGCAAGCTTTGCCCCCTCGGGGTAGTGCACCTGCTACCCCATTCGACAGCCCAAGCATTGAAGTCCCCTCCAATGACAACGGGCTTGCGGCCCGTGAGTTCGTCGGTGAGCACGTCTAGCATCCGGTCAAACTGCTCCGGCGACCACCTAGGTGGAGCGTAGCAGCTACAGATGCAGACGCCATCGACTACCGCGATCACGAACCCCTCTTGGTCGGACGACACCACCTCCTGGATCGGGTATCTACCCATCACGGCGATCGCTGCCATCCGATCCTTGTCGATAACCCAGTTTGTGCCTCCACGGGGGACCCGGTAGGGATCCGCGATAATGGCAATATCGCACCCCGTTTCGGCTGCCGTTTGCCAAAGCAACTCCTGTGCCGTTTCACAGTGGTTTAGATTAATCTGTATAACCTGCACCATTATCGTTGCAAGGCGCGTCTATAAGCTGCACACAGTGGGCCGCCTGTGGCATGCTTATTTCCCTCTACGGCTGTGCAGAGCAAGCACCTGGGGGGTTTGCTACATCCCCTGGCGAAGTGGCCCTCTTCACCGCACCGCCTGCACAGCTTGGACCGATCGGGGGCCTTACACTTGGCCGCCCGATGGCCGAAGCCCATACACTTGAAACAGCGTTCTATGCGCCGTTTCACCGTCAGTGTACATACTGACCATCCTACCTTAATCTTGCCAGACGCCAACATCTTGTTGGCGATTGCCTCTGGCACGTTTAAGGTCGCGGTTTGCATATCTCCATATGCCTTCCGCAAGCGGATGTCTGCGGGTGCCACATCAACCTTAAGCTGATCCCGCAGAGCGTCACTCAGGTCAACTGTCGTCGTAATCTCGTCGAGGTTTTTACACTCGACCAGAACACGCTGCGACAGCGCCTTGACCTGGCCCGCTTCGCCCAGGGACTGCTCAACCAGTTTCTGGTAATTCGAACTCTGGACCGTTGGGTCCTTTCTAAGTTCGAAAAGCATATCCCCTGCCTGGGTTCGGCGGGTCTTTACAACGTTGGCCCCAAGCTCCTGCAACTTGGGGTCCACACGAACCTTGCGCAGTAGATCAGCATACGACAGCTTGCCTGTCAGCTTCACTACTAAGGCGTCGCCCTTATGGACGCGCCTTGGCTTTGGCTTTGCAGCCGCAGCCTCGCTCGGTTTCGGCCTCGGCGGTTTAGGCGGTTTACGCCTAACCACCTACCAATCCTCTTCCCCGGTCCCGGAAGCACCATCCGGGACCGCCTCCGCACGTTCGCTGGTAGAGGCGCGAGCCGAAGTCCGCTGCCTCTTGGCTACCAGCGTTGGTCCATGGTCGGGCGTAGCCGCCTTGCGCTTGGCAAGCGGCGTACGCGCCTGACTAGGCATGGCCACAGCCTTAGCGGCTATGACCTGAGCTTCGGCGATTTCGCATCGCTGCAGAAGCTCTTGCCTCTCCACCTCGGCACCTATGACGGTAGAGCGGAGGCTCACCGCCAGCTTTTTAATGTCGAGGTGGACATTTGACCTAGAGTTGATGAACGAGTACAACTCGTCCACCAACTTTTTGGCTTCCTCCAGCTTGCTACTGGCTGGAGGAAGCCCGACTTCGCCCTCAGGAGGGTGCACCATGCCCTCCGTTGACATTTGCCTACCGCTGTCGCTCGCCTTCTTGGCTGAGCTGGCAGCGATGGCCACCGGCGTTCTAACTGGGGTGTTAGTCCTAGGTGGTGTCAACTTCCTCTTCGGTATCGCTCCCGTTTTCGGGGGGCTTCCCTGTATGGGCTGTGCCCCCGACTTCGGCGGGCTTCCCTTCTTGGGTCGCGCCCCCGATAACGGGGGGCTACCTGTCTTTGCTGTTGGTGACCTAGCCAACTTACTACTTTTGGCAAAGATATCATCTTTGCCACTAGTAGCACCCGTATTCGATCCCTCTTTGAAATTTAAAAATTTGTCCATTCGAAAGGGTCCCAACTCTAGGCCGCTATCTCCACTCGTAATTGTGTAGTCGCCTTAACGATCCCATGGTGATCTGTGCAAGCAGGGAGGCCATGGCTAGGGACACTCCCCCCTACCCTTCATGGGGGCAGGGATGTCAGCATCCGATCGGCGTTAGTCAGGAATGTATCATCTGAACCTACACCACCGCACTTTGACGTGAGTGACGAGCTTTGAACGTACCTAGAGACCAGCCACGGTTTTAACGGGACGGAAGGCAGCTGTACCATTAGCCTACTCGCCGTTTCGGGAAGGTATCACCCTTCCTTACATAAGGTAGTAGAATAGCACAGCCGTCAGCCCTGTAGCGCCAAATCCAAACGATTATTCCCGCCCGTCCAGTACACCGTAATTAGGATCTTCCTGGAACCGATCCTAATGTGCCCATGGCACTCCTGACCTGGCTTTTTTGCTTAAAGTCCTGAGCTCTAACAGGACGCTACTACGTCCGCAGCTGGCTTATAGGAGTTGAGCCCCGCTCGCCTCTTTACACCACTACGCCACGCTACCCTCAGGCACAAAGTGCCCCCCTTTCCCTGTTAGCACACAACTGAGGGTGCAACCAAAGACTGGTATTTGGTTGACCCTAGGCCCAGTTGCGTCCCGGCCGGTACCGCGTGGAGGTAGGGATAAGAGTTCCCGCTCCCATCGTAATGGCTATTCGGAGTCGCGCAAAGTCGAATGCGACTTTGTTCGGCGCCTTAACCTCGCTGAGTTAGGGCCTTAACCGGCCATGTATGTATGTATGTATGTAGTATGTATGTATGTATGTATGTATGTATGTAGTATGTATGTGTGTGTATGTGATGACAATTTGCATTTTTTAAATTTGCAATGAAATTCAAGAAAAGTGAGAAACATGTCAATTGTCTGAAGTTTTTGAAGCCTCTTTGTGGAATACGAACTCTGAAATCAAAGAAAAGAAAAAAAAACTTCGATACTGATGAAGCCTGCACGTCGTAGGCGAACTACGTATCTGTTGCAAATAAATATTAAATAGTGGGATTCAATTGAAAAGTGTTTTCTTTTCTTTGATTTCAGATTTCAATTGTCATTTTCTTCACTTGCTGTTATTCACAGTTGTACAAGAAAAGCAAAAAGCAAAGAACAGAAGTTAATTTAAGCATGTAGATATAGTGGTATATTGGATTAAAAATACTAGTGAGTTGATTTTTCCAAATAAATTTATACAAATTTCAAACAAATTTTGCGCATCAATAGATACTCTTTTCAATCAATAGATACTAGAGCTTAGAAATGTTACATGAAAAATAGGAAGTAAACGTTGCACTGTAGTAATTTTGTAACATTTGTTTTCGTTAGTAACATTTTAAAGGACAGATGTCTTATGTCATGTATCATGTTTTAATAAATAAATCAAAAATGACAAGCACTGGACATCATATCGATCATATTTCCCATTCTCAAGCATGTTTATGGCGCAGCTTTTGCACTATTTTTCGACCTCATCTTGTTTTCCTAACCCTCTAACATTGTAAAAACGATGCGATTAAGTTAATCAAGACTATCTTTTCATGAAAGTACATTCAAAAGAAGCTTAAGTTTTGATTTTCATGCAAAAATAATTATTTGAAGGAGCGCCAGCTAAGAAAAAGTTCAATTTCTCTTTTTCATATCTAATGCTCTATTCAGTTATTTTTTTCTAATTCAGATATATTGAAAAATTCAAGCCAAGCAAACTAATAGTAAAATTTTGAGATTAATCATTTTGTTGTCGATATCCTTTTTCTTCAAAAGCGAAGTATAATAATAATTTTTCTGAACTCTTGTTTTTCAAAGATGCTAACTTTTGAACGTATGGTATTAATATCAAAATATCAAAAAATCTGCTATGAACACATATTTCATATTGTCAATTCAAAACAAGTTTCGTATGTGGCTCTGAAGCCCGAAAGTTAAGGCCAACCGATTATAAAAAACTAAACAAGGTGTTCATCAAGTAACATAAATGACGCTTACAAGTATTTACGCACCCAAGGAAAGAAAATATAATTATTCTACGCAATACGTTGTGAATTTTACTGGCAAATAAGGATTTTGAGGAATACGGAACGGATATGTAAAAATATAGACAAGTTAATTATAGATGTTCCTGCGAAATTAAATAATGATTATTGTGGCAGTAGAAAGGCTAGATCACGCCGCTAGGTGGATTAATTCGGGTTTTTCCTAGTGTCTTTTGCTTTCATTTTATCATTTATGGTCTTCAGCACTTTTTTTCGTATGAATATCCCCCTTAATCTAAAACTGTCAAAAGTTAGTCATTGCTTACTATAATGAAAATAAAAAAATTACTTTTTTGTGTTAGGAAATATAGACGTAGTTTCTTCGGCAAAATTGTAAATAACGTAAAAACAAGCAACTTTGTTGAAAAAATAAAATTTCTATCTTCATCGAGTGCTGAACTAGAGGGCATATTCTTTAAAATTTCTTTAAAGATTAGTTTTTCATTCTTAGCTTTTGTTAGTTGTATTTTACAAGAACACATTGTTTTACGCAATTATCGAAGCACTCAAAATACACGTTTTTGTAGAAGACCGTAAGTCTCTGGAACTTTTACTTTCTAAGTTATCGCATATTCAAGCTTTAAATTTTCATAACTTCACGAGCCCATGGGGTAAAATGGGGCAAGTGGATTTATGAAAACTTAAATCTTAAAGCTTAAGTCGAGTACTATAAACTTACATGGGTTCCGCTTGTCCCCAACCACCCAAATGTGAGTACGGCAAGCATAGGTTTTATATGTTTCGCGTTCGCTATAGGCTCGATACACGGCTATTTTTGCGTTAGTAGATAGACACATGGTTTCTCCGGCAAAGTTATGTAAAATATGAAGGGAAACAACGTTGCTAAGGAAATGACATTTCTATCTCTATCGAGTGCGGAGCTATAGAGCATTTTCCTGGGAAATTCTTTAAAAATTAGTTTTTCATGCTTCGCTTATGTTGGTTGCATTTTACAAGAACATATAGTTCTAGGCGCTTATTTAAGAACCCAAAATACACATTTTTGCAGAAGATTGCTTTGAAAGGAAAGGTCCTAGAGATTTGCAACCTTCTGCAAAAACATGTGTTTTGAGTTCTTCAACAATCGCCTAGAACCATATATTCTTGTAAAATGCAACCGACATACGCTAAGTATGAAAAACTTATTTTTAAATGGGGACTTTAGATTTAACATATGGTCATAGAAAATAGTTTGACGGTGTTAGATAATACGATTGCCTCAACGATTAAAAGGTCTGAAATTTTCAAAAATCATCGATTTTTAGAACTTTACACACAACAAGTCCATTGTAACAGACGCTGTATGGCATGTTGCCCCATCTTGTTGAGAAAAAGGTCATCGCCATCAATCTCACAAACTTTTGGAAAGAGAAACTTGGTTAATTTGTCGCAATACCGGTGATCGTTGACCATAATCGTGCTTAAGGTACAGACCTATGACCACACCAAACCATTAGTTTTTCATGGTGTAATGTAATCAATCCCAAGTAACAATTTGGGTTTTATTACACTCTTACGATGGCATTTAAGACCGAAATTGATCATGATTGATTTTTATATGAAAAAAGCGTCAGTTTCTGTTAATCAGAAATCTGACGGCGCAAAATGTCGGCGTGAAACGGTATTATAAAAGTTTTTATTCTTGCATATTAACTATTTGATTACTATTCGGGACGAAACGGCAAACCTGACCGAAGACAGATCACCTTAGACGTCAAAAACATAACTATTAACATGACCGCAAGGGAGCTCCGTACCCGCAAGATTGCTTTGACAAGCGAGTGGTCGGGCCATTCGATATCATGGATTAATTCTCAAGCCCCTCATTGCCCTTCCTTCACGTTGAATTCCATATTTCCCCGATTAAGCTTCTGGACAGTGCAAAAGTCGATCTTATAGTTCAAGTGTACTGGTCAGAGGAACGTAATGCGTCCTCGCCAGGGACAACTATAATATTCAAATTCAAATTGTATTCGAAAGGACTCCGATAGCAAATTCATAAATTGAGCTAGCTTATTCAGATTAGGACTCAGTTTTAATCGAATTCATTCGTCCTGTTGGCAACCAACTGTGCAGAAATGAAAAAGCATTTTACCGCTACATTTCACTCGTCATCCAATAACCTGATTTGGGCTAGGCTATGTGGATATGTTTTCTCAATCCAGCTTTTTACGAGCCATAATTTTTGACATTTCAGTAATACATCGCACGCTTTGTTTCCGCACGTTCACGGTAAAACCAAAGGAACGTACGATCCCGAACAGAACCCGAGTTAATTATGAAAATATGCTATTCAAGCCAAACTACCCTTTGATCTGTTGCAGCAAATTATAAAACTAGAACTCAGCAAACATTCCTAGGTAATTAAAAAAATATCTCGACATGCGTGCGACATCACAGAGCGGCAAGGCATGATGTCCACATTGAGCAGCTGCCAGAAAACCCCACGAAGCTCGACCAGAACCAACAAGAGTACCGGGGGAAAGAAAAGCGCGCATTTTCTTTTTGGAATGGTCTGCTTTTGCCCACCGCACTACAGTGTGCCTATCGGCGATCCAACTTGATCACACCTAGCTCGACCGCTCGAGTCGAAACGGGTGAAGGAAGAATTCGGAGCATTTCCCAACCTTCCACTACTGCTGCTGGTGTTGTGGGCGACACCGGGATCTCGTGAGTTGAAAGTTTCAAAAGCGGTTGGTGAAAGAAAAAAATAGCGTCGTACGAGAACGGTAGATTTATTTCTGGCATTTTGGCACGTGCAAATTTTTATGTGCAAATATTTGAATACTTCTTGATGTTGACAGATAATTACTTGAAAAATATGGATTGTCTAATAAAACAAGACATTATCTGTCAACTGGGCTTGTTGGTAAAATTAATGTCACTCACTACGAATAAAGTAATGGTACAAGAAGCTTGTCACAAACGTACTTTGACAATTTATTACTTGCTTCACAAATATTTACAGAGAAAAACGATGAAATGGGGCTTTCGACTGGGGGTCAATTAGGTAGCAACAACATTGTAGCTAAGTTAATTGTAAGTAACGCGTGACTTACATTCATTTATCTGCAGACCACTCTGGCTAAGCATCCACAGCACATCGAGCCGGCTAGCACTTTGTTTTATTTTTATCTCAAAGCGGCATGTAATCTGCGTGTAACAGTCCATTGTTGACATGTACCGCAATACGGAGGGATGCGCATGTCCGCAAAAAATTTGCGCCTCCTAAAGGGTTGCTCTCGTTAACCAGTTTCTCACATTGGAATCGTTCCCATAAACCCGCCGACTAGACTTCACCCATGACGATTTGCAGCTGGTCGAAACCGAACTACCATATTATCTAACTGCTCGTCTAATTCACTCGTTACGACTCGCCTTTATTGAAACTGCACTTCTATTCGAGTGATCGTAGACTTTCCTTAGTACTTACATCGCGGTGCTCTCCGATAGTTGATGCAATGTGAAAAGTGCACTCGAACGTTCCGCCGGCTCGCTTTCTGTCTCGCCTCGACATCATATACTATTCCATGGGAAGAAATTAAGCCACGAACCTCCACGCAAAAAGATTAGTTCCTCCAGAAGAATAGTTTTTGCCATCAGGATTCAAAACGGAACAAGAGTCGAACCGGAAGTGCTACAGTGTTTTTTGTACTTAAAAATAATTTCACCCTTTTCTTTCCCAACCCACCATATTGACTACGTAATCGGCGGATACGTGCGTGATTGTACGGATATTGCAAAAAAAAACTACACCCACAATCTAGGTCAAAGTGCATCGAGCTCCCGAAAGAGTGCGTGTGAGTGAAATTTCGACGACAAATACGTCCCATCCTTAGAAGAACCACAAACCGTACAACCAATCAACCAGAACCAGCAAGATGCCTTTCAAGCCAGCGGAAAACCCAAAGTGCCCCAAGTGCAACAAATCGGTGTACGCCGCCGAGGAACGAGTCGCCGGTGGACACAAATGGCACAAGGGATGCTTCAAATGCGGTAAGTAATCATCCTCCTACCTGAATGGCGTTACGCAATTTCTAATTCGTTCTGCTGGCTGTAGCTGGCTGGCACCAGCACCAGCAGAAGTACACGGTCTAATTTTGTAAACTCGCTCATCCAAGTCGTGAAACGATCGTGCGGTGCGCGGTCGAGACCGTACTTTGAACGCCGTCAACAGCCGCACGAGTGCGTGAATTTATTGTTGACATTACGTTGCAGACAGTGCGTCCAAAACGGTAACGTAACGGTTGTCGCACCATGTCGGGCCCAAAAATAGTACTTGTGACGTCGGTAGTCGCTGTACGCGCCATTTATCAGCTGGTATTACACAGTGAAGGAAAAGAAAAGCAAAACAACTACGGAAGAAAGTTTTGCTATTTAATATAATTGGTTACATCAGGTATTATTACAAATCATTTCGGTAGGCTTTTTTCCGTGAAGATCAGCCCCAAATGTCGAACGGAGCATGATGCATTTTTCATAATTAAACACCGAATTAAGAGCACAATTAATTAAAACATTTCATTTGAGACGCGATCTAAAGTCAGTATAACGGTAATGAACATGGCACCTATCAGTATTAATTGGTTTGTTCACGTGCAGGTTTCATTATAATTTTCCTTTGCTGAGGATAGCAAAAGTTTGTTTAGAAAGGCATGTAAGGCATCATTCTGACAAAGAGACAGCATTCAAATACGAAAAATCAATCTAAATACGAAAACTGAACGAAATGTTTCCTCCATTTTAAGAGGGTGAAGCCTTTCTCATGCAATATCTCTTCCAAAATGCTGAAAATTGATAACAATTTCCATTCTCTTGCAGTTTTAAAAAAACTTGGAAGTTATACCTGGCATGGAAATCAAATAAACGGAAAATTTATCCAATTTAATTCTACTAGGCATATTTCGAAGTTCGAAAACAGACACTGAGGAAGCTTGCAAGTCGAAGGCGAAATACGTATCTGTCAAGAATAAATATACACAGTAGAATTAAATTGTATAAGTTTTCTTTTTATTTAATTTTCAGGTTTCGTATTCTACTAGGACGCTTCAAAAACTTCAGTCTATACCTAGCATGACAGTTTTAAATTAATTTTCAAAATTGCATAAAATTTTACCAAATTTTAAGGCGGAAAAAGTTGAGTTCGAATCCAGTTATATTATAGCTTGGTTCGATCCGCGGATCCTCCGCGGATTTCTGCTCTTTGCCCTTCAAACCTTGTCTCTAATAAGATACTATTCACACCTTTGTTTCGTTACTTTCTTCTACCGTTGAAAAATGATTAGTTATAGAATACATTCATTTTTGGGCTGTGCTAAAGCAAAAAGTTGAATAGCTTTTAATCTTTGTGAAGCTGTAAAAAGATTCAAAGCATCAAAACATATTCTGAATCGGTCAAATAATGATGATGATGATACTTACCTCCTATCAGGCTTCCGTTATTTATTATACTACCCTACCAGCCTGGATATATCTCAATGAACCACAGTAACCCATGAAAAACGCACGATGCCTCGAATAAACAATGATTAACGACTAGGTCGTCAGAGTCCATTTATGGCAGTCAGTATGGCACCGAATATCACCCTTTCCTTCCCTTCTTCAGTGTACCAACATGCTCCCATAGACTCGGGAAACCATCACAAAAAAATAAAATTATTTCAACTAACCTGCTAGCCGCAATAAGATCTTGCAGCTCGAAACACTAAACATTGCATTCTATAGATTCTATTACTTTTTTAGGCATAAATTACACTAAATACTGAGATTTCTGCCTAATTAAAATTCATCACTATATTTTTACTTTTTAGCCGTCGATTTTTCATTATTTTTTTTTGGCCGTTCCAGTCACATCACTCGCGAAACTTAACTTGAGACACAGAAAACATTAATTTACCACCCGATCAGTTAGTTGGTAAGATATTATACTGATTTTGCCCAAACTGTTCACTTGAATTGATATGAAAAACTTTACTTCGTTTCGATTGCAATTCCGAGTCCGCGGCCGTCGTTGTTGTACGTTACCAAGGAAACGGGTGTATATGTAGAGTGATGTCATATTTACGTTGAGCATGAAATTGACCAACAATTTTTGCAATTAAATTAACGGTCGTAGAGTGTCGAAAATATACTTATAAAATTCACTGATAACAAAATTCACCGTAAACAGCATTTTATGTGATAGAATTACTGTCGGATCCCGTTCATCAGCAAAAATAGATACGCGATTCTACGTTTCATAATTGTTTATAACAGATTATTACCTACTACTAGCAACTCTGTTCTCGTCGTGAAAGTACTGAAATCAGTAATAAATGCAACTGGACTCTGATGACCTTCACCTTAATTCGACGTATGTTGCGCTAATCCTGAGAGATTGCGAAAATTTATGTCATCCTATAAATCGTTATTACTTATTAAAATGAAGTGCGGCTATAGAACTACACCAACTTTCACTGACCGCGAAAAATTAAGGCCTCTGACAGTGCAAGTACATGATCCATGATCACTCCATTTATTTATTATAACGATAGTTTTTCATAATCGTCGGAGGGGACGGATCCTTAACCCTTGAAGAACTTGATCCTTCTTTATCGGCAGACTTCGCAACCGGTTGTTAGAGTACAGGAAAATTACGGGGCTAGCGCAAAGGTCCTTTTGACTCTATAGCGGCATCGCTCAGTCGAGATTCAAACATACAACCACTGGCTTGTTAGGGCAGCATCGCACCCCGGAGCTAACTGGAAGGGAACGGTAGAAGAAAGTACTGAAACAAGGGTGTTGATAGTATCCAAACAGAATGGGATAAGGCGAGAAGAGAAAGAGCGGAAAATTAGGTAAGGCAGGGTCTTACTTACTTCACTTTTTCGGCAACAATCCACTTATCAAATCTGGGCCGATATTAAAAGTCTTCGATACGCTTGTCGGTGTTAGACTGCCACTCTCTAATCGCTCATGACACATTCCAGCGTTGCGGGACATAATTAGCACCCATTTTTACTCTGTGAATCGTCTTCTGTTTCACCAATTTTTTGGCAAATACCTTTTAAAATAGTTGCTTAAAGAGTACCTCATTTTCCACTAGAATGCCAGGTATTTGATGAAACAGGAACCGATCTGCATAATAGGGCTATAGTGTCCCGTAACGCTGGAATGTGTTTCATAACACCCGCTGTTCAATGGGTACGGGATCTGCCTCGAAGTCGGCGGCCTCTGACGGTTTCTCTGCTGAATATTGATTTCGCTAGTCTCTCATCTGGCATGCTTGCCACGTGGCCACCCCACTTTGCGTCACAATATCCCTCCTACTTCTAATATGGCGCCAAGAATTGATCGCACAATCTTACGCTCAAAAACCCCAAGAACTAGTCGATCACTCTCTTTCAACGTTCACACTACTTGGGCGTAGAGTACCACCGGGAGAATTGGTGAATGTAACTGGGTTTTTGTAAATTGGCCTGCTTACGGGGATAAAACAACGTTTAAGACCAGTAGCTTTCGTTTTATTAGGGTCTATTTTGAAACGCCCCTCTTTTGTTTAGCAGTCGAAAGCGTCGGCAAAGCTATGAGGTTAGGGTGGATCTGTAACGAAACAAAAGAGGAATAGGTGAAACTATGTTCATCCAATAACGCAACCCTAAGGGGTATATCCGGCCACATTTCTCACCTTCCGGAAAGGCAAAGGCTCGGATCGCAGAACGGACGTCAGACTCACCTTCTCCACCAACCCCGATGGCTCAGGACACTTCGCGATGGACGCTACTCCGGTTCCTGGGTAACGCGGTTCTTTGGTGGTTATCTGTGGCTTTTCCCCCACGGGTTCTTCTGGGTGGCTGGACCAGTCTAGCGTTCCTTTGGCACTTTGGCCTCCGCGGTAACTTGTATAAAAATTACAGACAGACTTATTTCCGTACTTCGGGTGCGTGTTGACTCGCTCACAGCTCACTTAAGAATTAAAATCCTGGCGATAGCGTCCTTTAAGTCTCCTTAGTATGGCGGGAAATTTCTTTAAACCGTCAACTGACGTATGTGGTTATGCTGTTTTGTGAAAATCTCACAGAGATCATCAAATCAGCAGTTGTTGAAAGGGATGAGGCTTGATTGATGGACGGTGGGTTTGATATAGGCTAGAATGGAAACGGGATCTGTGATTTCGGCTTGTCATAACTGACTCTGTTCACATTTACCTTGCCTCCATTTCCAGTGATCCGGATTTGAAGATACATCGGTCGAGGTGGCTACTAGGCTAGTTATAGTTTAGTCCATTATCTTCTCTTGGAATTGTTACACGAATTTGATACGAAGTTGCAGGCTACGGGACCTCAGCTGGCTACGTAATCCGTAGAAGGACCTATTGGTTGCGTTTACGGCTAACATTGGTGTCACATGTCACTAACGTACCCGGTAAGAGCTGCAACGTTCTCTACCAGCTACCACATGCTTCGTTTTGGTAGACTTTATAATAAGTCCTACCCACGCAGCTTCCTCCTTAAGATACGTGTACGCCTCTTGCACAGCTCACAGCTTACACAGAGATGCCAATGTTCTTGATTTGTCAAGATTTTCCAGACATCTTAGTGTGTTTCCTGATATACTGACAAGCCGCTTTTTCATCCTGAATTGGGAGAAAAATCCTAATTTTCCTGATTTGTAAGCATCTGAACTAAAAAACTGAAGTAGTTCTATTGCTATTTTTCTATAAATTTTTACCTTGCTTTACTTCACTACTTCAAACTTCTTTTTCATAAAATTCTATGTGACTGCGAGTGTGGTAGACAGTTAAAGCATAACGAGGAATATGAAAGTATTCAATGTATAAATTTACTTCTATTACAAGAAATTGCCTTTTCCCGCAACAATCCTGAGTTATCTTGATTTGTATTCCCTTTGCATCCTGAAAAAAACACTTTCTGAAAAAAACACTTGGCACCTTTGGCTGTCACCTCTGGAAGAAGAAGAGGAATAGGTCGCTTTTGAGACTCTCTTTCCAATACACCTCATTCATGGTATTTGTGGTCACGAAAAGTGTAATTCCGCTTTCCGCATGAACAAATTTCTTGCCAAATTAAGAATTTCTTGGCTAAATTCGACATCTTCTATTTTCGGATCTTCTATGAAACATCATATTTATCCTTGGAAGGGAAATACTGGCAAGCCACAGGGCCTGGGAAGGAGTAGTTGGTTCGAAACCGGCTGTACTGTTCCGAGTACAACTTGGTTCGATCCACGGATCCCCCAGCTTGGACAGCGTTGCTTCAATGACCCTCCCTTACCAAATTTTCCGCTCTTACCTTTTCACGCCTTGTTTCTGTTCTATTTGAAACACTATTTGTTACTAATTTCTTTGTTTCATTTCTTTCTACCACCGTCCCTTCATCGATTGTAAAAAATTACCGTTATAAAAAGTTAATTATATGCCTGACCTCTGACCTCACAGGTCAGCACAAAACACGAGGTTGGTCTAAAACCGACTTATTAAACTTGAAACCCATCACCTGTTCACTGATCCAACGAACCTCGGCTTCGTCAGTCCCTCTCGGTGCAGCTTCTTGGTGCGTGTTTAGTCCAACGTGTTTTATTTGTCGTTCCCGGTCGGTGCCTTCCGGCCCTAGAAAACGGGAAGCAGTACATTGCACTGTTTTTTTAATAAACCAGATGGAAATATTCACCTTCTTCGTCGCATCGCGAATCGAAAGTTCCATTTGAACGACACTTGAACACACTCAACACCTTCCTGGTCTGCACCAGGTCAGCTGTCATTGGTTTTCTGCCACTATGGGATTGCCGTTGGGTTGTCTGGCTAGCCTTGAGTGACACACCACCAACTAACTAACTACGAACTAACGAACACGCCAGTATAAGCATCCCTTTAAAACTCCCGCTCTTATTTCTTCATGCACTGCAACGAATTTTTGCCACTGTGTGTTTAGCTAACAGCTACAGTCGTCGCTCGTCGTTCGTCGTTGCAGCCCGATCTGCTGATACCGATTACTCACGACGGCTCGTACTCCCGCCCGTGAGTAGAATCGAGGGTGAAGATGAAGAAGAAGAACAAAAAGTAATGCAAAATTTGTATCCCAGTGCACCACCAGCCTCACAGGCAACTGCTTTACCACGAGTTTTTCGACTCGGGAAAAAGCTATGCAGGAAGACGAATTGAGCATGTGCGTGCGCGAGTGTGTGGGTAGCAGAATGTCTGCACACAGCACCGGCGGCAGTTTCTTTTACGCCTGCGTGTGCGGCATAAGCGTTGAATGCTATGTTTCTCATACTTTTTCACGTGTTAGTAGGCATGGTTGACTTCGCAACTTCGTCGATTCCCAACATTGTTTTTCACACCAATGTCTATGAGATAAGACAATCAAAAAGAATTTTGTTCCTGTATCGTTCCCCAAATGCTGACTGCCGTTTTATTCTAATACCGCGACACTAACAGATTCCTCTTCACACTCGTCTCAGTAAACAATTTGGTTTGCATATCTCGATTGCAACTGAGAAATACAAAATCATATCTGAACGAAAAAGTTATGTTTCACACCACATAAGAACATAAGTACCAAAGTGGAGGCAATATACGTGCGACAATTTTGACAACCATTTGTAATTCTATTTTGCGTGGTTTTTACAGCACGCAACTTAATACTCCTGGATATATGATTAAGATATAACTTAATATTGCAATCGTCTATACTGCTTTATAATTCACAGACATGAGTTGTATATGAGAACACGCTCGATTGCAAAACAACACATTGTTCACTTTGTTTTGACATACTCTAATCATTATGCAATTCCAATGTAAAATTGACATGCATACATTTGATGTGTGCATTTAATGTGAACTTTCTATTACGATGTTGTGTTATCTGGGGTACTGCAATCATGATCATTCTGACAGACTTCTCTAAGACAAACATCTTTTCTTCCGAATAATTATTTGTTCAATTTTGAATCAGATATCACGCTTTAAGAGCGATCGGAGGAATTCCCGATTAACAGGGCGACAGGCAGGATTTATTTGCTCTTTTCGGTTCGTTTTGACTACAGCGCCTTAGTTAAATAGAATTCAATAAGGTAGTGTACAGTTTAATGTTTTGTATTTGTAAAGAGTGCTCTTTTGGCTACAAGCAGAGTAGAAACCCAATAGCGCCATAAATATAAAATATAAAATATAAAATATAAAATATAAAATATAAAAGATAATACTAAACTTTTTTCAACAATATTGTAGATAACATTCAACTCTACAATTGCTCTATACTTTACTTTTCCGAATTCTGTTTGACTGAGGGCTGAGGCGCTGTAGTCTAAAAATCTAAAATAAAGCAGAAAGAGCAAATTAAGCCTGATTAGCAGATTTTTAGAGGCCTCGTGCAAATTTCAAGAAATGTACTAATATCATCTGCAGATCTATTGGGGATTTTGCAAACTATTTCAAATACTACGATCTTATTATTCGAGTTTCGAGCAGTCTTGCAGGCATTATTTAGAAAAACATGGCATTTCTGCAGTGCAGTTCCTAGCTAACTTCAAACATATCGAACAGAATTCGTCCTCGTTACTTACCGTGCAAAAAAGATATAAGCTAAACTAATCTTCTCCAGATTTCGAGGTGAAAACACCTTTTTCGTGAAATTTTCAAAATGACCCAAGTACACATTTGCATTGCATGAGTTGCTGGCGTCATTATTTAATTAATCTTGCATTGAAATGCATTTATGTCCCCGTGATAATTGAAAAAGAGGGGCACCGAAGTGAGCCGCACAATGTTATTTAAGTCTTGTTGAAAAGTTATGCCTATGCGAGCTATCTCCTTATTTTCTTTAATAAGACTGCACTTCAGAACTGCTTGCCTGTAAAATAATTTTTAATCCTAATTTCTCGGAAGTGCAATGCATCTGTTTAATGAAAGCCGAAAATTTAATAAAACGAGGCAATAATAACAATCTGCCCATATTTCACAGTCAACCTCGATTGCGCTCAGACGTTACTCGTCTAATCGATTAACTGCCCGACGCCGAAAATAGACTTCCTCAGAAAACTAGTGGCGCGTAGGTGTTTATCTGTGTATGTAGAACAAATGGCTTACGGGTCGAAATTTACATTACATGTTTGCATCTTGCCGTGTCGCCACGCCAGAGGCGCCCACCTTCTTCCGTATCATGTGATGGCGTTTTCCGCCAACATGTAAACACTGTAATACAATGTAGGTAGGACGTCCGATTCCGCTGGGAATACGGATCAGAAATTCTATTCCTGGACAAACTGTCATTTTGAATTTACTGATTTATAGTGCATAACGAACGGTGACGGCCGTGCCGTGGACACTTCGGAAACGTGCCCGGTCGTTTGCGCTGGAATTCTCGGAAATCACTTCACGTTAACGATGAGAAATAGGTGCTGTCATAATTTCGGCAGGACATCAACCTTCCTATTTTTTGCATACGTATAATTCGAACAGCACCGAGACGGAGTCCGCCCAATGGAGCCACATGATGGCGCGAAATAAATGTCTCTAATTGAAAAATTCTTGGCAGCCGGCCGTTTCAAGTCAATACGACGTAACGCCGGCAGGCAGACGATTGCCTGACCCCAAAATGCTCGACCAAAATGTTAATTAAAACTGTTTTTTTTTATTTTTCGTCGTTCGGGTTTCCCAGCCCCACACCGTTGGCTGCAGCTTGGCTCATTAGAGCAGCAGTCCCCCTGCCTGTCCTCGCACCGCGATCGATGCGCAAACAAGACGTGAACTGCAAGTCCAAACTTTGGCCAAACGTCAATTTTTCCCATAGTAAATAATCTGTTGCTGCGTGCTTGCACATGACCGGTTGAAGAATTTTATTTTTAAAATACGGTTTTCTTTCTCTTGCTAAATTTTCGCTTTTTAGGAATGTGCGGCAAGATGCTCGACTCCACCAACTGTGCAGAGCACGAGAACGAGCTGTACTGCAAAAATTGCCACGGACGCAAGTACGGACCGAAGGGTTACGGATTCGGTGGCGGCGCCGGCTGCCTATCGATGGACACCGGTGCCCAATTCCAGGAAGCGGGCGATGGGTAAGTGTTTCCGTCGGATCGTTTTTTTTTTCTTCTGTTTTTCGCTCTCTGCATTTTCAGCTAACGTGTCAGTCCGTTGGCCCTTCCTTGATGGGTGGCTAAGCGGAAAAGTCCCGTTTTCTTTTTCGTTCGAATTTATTTTGATACTTAATTCGCAATGATCCGTGGATTGGATTTATTCAGGGCCTTTCCTTAGATACTAGTCGAACTTCAAACACTTCCACAGACCTCGAAGTGGGTTATGTTTCTTTCCACTGACCATAGGGAAATGTGGCGATTTTTTCTATTATAATACAAAATAATAAACAAAATGGCCACATCTCAATTCGAACCCTCCCGATTACACAGGGTGAACACAAACAACGCCATGTCATTATGTGTTTTGTTTCAGGTTGATTTGTTAGTTTCATTTACTTGCAGTTTTTTTTTCCAGAACCAAAATCTGGTGAACAGATTTATAATCCTGTTTGAATAGCTCCCTGTTATGTTTTGTTAAAAAAATGTGCAATATAATTCCATTCTTCATGCAGCGAGTTCCAAAATGGTTTCCTATACGAGGATGCCTGTTTGTTATAAATTAAGTGAAGTAACTGAATCTTTGAGACGATTTATTTGAATTAAAATTATCAGATAACTCCTCATCAAGCGCTAGTTTTCTTGATAATAGCTATATAATAATTGAATAAGTTACTATTTGAAGAAACTGTTAGTTGGATAGTTGTGTTTGGTTATAAAATCAGTTACTTCAGTATAATTTATATAAATTGTTGGCCCAAGACCAACATCTAACGTACATCTTTAAGGAACAAACGCCCCTCAACTATATAAATATTTATATATGTAAACTCTTCGTTGCATGCTGATTTTCCATTTTTTCTGTTTTCCATTTCTCTTGTTTCATAAAAAAATGCGACACCTACAACTACCACCACCACAACCACCACCACCACCACCGCAAATGCTACAATAATTTTAACATCCACTGACCATCACCAACAATCAACAAATAAAATAAATTGAAAACAAAAAAAAACGAACCGTTGCCATTCCAGCAAGTAAACCAAATACCAGTTACTGCCAGTTTGTAAAAGCCCAAACCGTCGAAAGTAAGAATTCTAATTTTACAAAAAAACAAACGTGTAAGAGTCCAAGCGTAACATTTTAATTCAACACTCATGAATCCCACTATCAGAAAGAAAAGATCCCCTTCAACGGATCGGAACTAAGGATCCCCCTTGTTCTCTACGTAGCTTTATGTTGTAAATTCTCTGAAAAGTCATTACCGCAGCACACACACAAACAAACAAACAACAAACAACTTTAGCTACAATAGAAAAAAAAATAACGTCGTTACCGGAAATAAGTTTTTAGCAAAACCAAACCGCGTTCGTTAAGTGTTGTTTAACTTTTTGAACTTCAGCCAGGCTCTCCCCTTGAACCGTATCTGTACTAATTCTTTGATAAGTGCACCTTAGTAGCAAAACCGAAGTGTTACCCAAGGCAAGTTAAGTAAAAAGAGAGGCCAATTTCATTTTCCTAAGATGATTGTAGTGTTCAAATGAAGAAAAGTATTGTCTTTCCTTGATTGTTAATGAAAAGTGTGTTCTCTGGTAAGCAACCAACAAGGAAATTTTTGATTCATATGTAACTAAAGAAGAAGAAAAAAACTATAGGAAGCAGAAAAGTCTAGCATGTAGGAAGCTTTCTGATTTGCCCAAAAATATAATTTTTTTTGACGAATATGTAAAAAAAACAACCAAAATTTACATTGAATAAAATCGATTTTTAGTAAATCAGCTGTGACTAACTTCATTCGTCTGTACAGTGAACGTGGGCTGAGGGATTTTGAATATTTTTGTCGTTTTTGCTGATGTAACTGAACTGAAAAAGGCAACTCGTTCGGATGAAAAACAGAATAAAAAAATATTAACACTTTGCCGCTGAATTCACAAGAAACTTCGGCTGGATGGCACATTCCAAAGTAACCACAAACAGCTTTTGCCGCCTCAAAGCAGGATGAATACGCTTGACAGTATAAACGAAAAAAAACAACAAAACGCATTTCGATTCAACAAAAACACAGAAACATTCAAAAACCTCTCTCGCCATTTTGTTTTGACTCCAAATCCAAGTTACCTCGTTGTTCGTGTGGTTGGGGGTGTAACAAGCCCCCTGTTTTGGATGCGTCCCGTGTGCCGAAATCGAAGTGTACGAATCCAAACAAAGTACACTGGGCCAGATCTTTTCATGTGTCATTGAACGAAACCCAAAAAAAAAACCAAAACATTTAGAGAAATGTGTACAAAGCAAGCCACTAGCTGAAACATCTGGCGTTTCGTCTCTCTTGTGTACGTGTAATTTGACGTTTGATCGGTGAGATATTATGTTCCTAGATGTTTTTTGTCGTGTTATTGAATTGTTGTGATGTCTCTAATTGTTCTATCCAGACTTTGTTTGTTTTTACTGTTTCATTTCCGTGTTTTTGAACAAAATTTGTTTAACCAAATCCTTCCTCCTGACAGAAAGTAGCCGCTGACCGATGTGTACCAATATCGAGTTTGTGTTTTTGTTTGTTTTTGTGTCTCACCACCGCCATGAGTTTGAGCTTGAGCTTATGCGTCATAAATGTACATAAACAACCCGTCACACCGCATGCAAATGTTTCACAATCATCATCGCTAACCTGTCAAACACGAAGCATACCTTTCACCTTCCACCTAACGACACTTCCACTTTCCCTCAGTCTCAATCACTTTGACATTCTACGAAAATTAAGATTGTTCTCTTCTCAACACATTTCTATCTCTTTCTCTCATTTTTCTTACAAATTCGTAAACCAATTTGAAAAAAGGGATAAGGAAAGTGCCCTGGAGTCGATGATTACTCAGTTACGAAAAATTGTTATTTCGTTAGAGTTCGTATTTAAAACAAACAAGCAAGCAAGCGAACAAATTTTACTTAAAGAATTGACGGAACGGAAAACAAAACGGGGGACTTGACCTTGTCCCGAGACTAAATTAAGTACATTCGCGATTTGGCCGCGGGAAACTCATCACAGCAAACTAAGGCTTGCCGCAACAGTTTGATATTGGATCTGTTGTACTTAATTTCTTCTCTACTTTTCTCTTGTTTTATTAATTCGATCGTGGTTGTAAACACTGATCCATAGATTAAGTCGAACCAGATGAGAAAAAAATCCACTAATTCTTTTTCTCTTTTTTTTTTTCGTTTTTCTCATACCTTCACCATTTCGCATCGAAATCAACCATACTTTCCTCTTCCGAACATCACCCACCTATCATTACGCACACCAACACCAATGTGCGATCGCAACTTTCATCGAAACTTTTCTATCAACTCCTGCCTCCCCTATCATTCACCACACATCCGTCTGCGATCGAACATCTCCTACGGCCCACCCGATCCGATGCGATCCGTTCCTTACCATTGCACTCATAACGCGCAGAACTAACGGACACATTGAGCCGAAACCGATACCGAAAGCACCCGAAGGAGAAGGTTGCCCTCGTTGTGGTGGATATGTTTACATGGCCGAGCAAATGTTGGCACGTGGAAGAGTGAGTTGATAATTGATTTTACTACTTTCTATCGCCATTTTGATGTTCTAGATTCTAGGTATTGCATCTCAGGGTCGCACGACAAAAAAACACACACACGCTCACGCTGACCCTTCGCAACTTCAACACGAACTAACATTTAGTCGTAAGATGCTTTGCTTGGCACTTATACACTCTGCTATAACAGTGCTCTTCAATGTTGCAATTTTATGTGACAATTTAGATAACTTGAGAATCGCGTCAACTTAGATAAGGTTGAAGTTCTGCTAACCACGTCATAGCTACTCCAGCCAAAAATAATGAATAAATACAAAACATTCTCCTGAATGGATTGGAATGGTTTAAAATGTTGAATCATTTTAGATCAATCAATATTCCCAACAATAGGAAACAATGCACCTCCATCGAAACTGAACGACACTGGAAACGCATGGTGATTTTACCCTCACTTGATCAACCGGGTGCATCTCTTGATTTCAACGAAATGGAGCAAATACAATCATTTATTATAGAACATGTCAAACAAAAATGTAGACAAAATATGAATTTTGGATCGTTAAAGTTCAAACGTCGGTACATTTCGGAGATTTGACAAGAAACCCATGGGAAAACTGTCAACTTTGGGTGCCGCCTCAGCATCGCGATTCAAAATGATGATAAAAAGTGCTCTGATGTGCTTGTTCAAACTTTGTGTACTTGTCTGCTTTCTGATAATTTAAATCCATATCCAACTTATAACTTGTAGATCATTCCATCGATTGATACTTGTTGTTTATTTTTTAGTATTAGAGTTGGGCGGGGCATAAGTGCGATGTTTGAAGTTGTCATCAATTTTCATGAGATATAAAGAAGGACAACAACATAATATATTTTATAGTGATGCAGTAACTCAATGCCTTCACATTCAACTATAAATCATCCGCGGTAATAGTGTTTTGCAAAATAAATTCCTGTTTCTTCTGAACAAGTGCAGATTCGCACTTTTACCCCACTAGCGGGGCAAAGGTGCGAATGCCGCGGGGCAAAAGTTCGAAGCTAGAATCCATGAAATTAGCCCAGCAGTAGCAAACAAAACCATATTATCTTCAATCTCCGTTATGTTTCGATAAGGAATATTCCCAATTTGCACCTGTTCAATTTCGCGCTGGTATATTGCAGCCTCCGTTAGATCGAAACTTTTCCAAACGTTTGTTTTTTGTTTCATCAGCGGAAACACATTGTTTTTCTTCGGCCAACATCAGTAGAGCACACAGTTGTCTGCAGATTTTCATTTCTAGTATCTGTAATATAGTGCCTAACGCTGTATATAATTAGCTATACATATTTGCCTCGTCCATGAATCGCACTTTTGCCCCGTCCGTGAATCGAACTTTTACCCCGCTAGGCGCTTGACGGGGTTAGATTAAATTACGGAAAAGCGAAATATATTTTGTAAATTATTTTCGCCGTATTTTCAAAACAGATATGTGAGTGATGTAAAACGCTGCTACAAATTTTCAACAAGTAATATCCTCCTGTTGATATCGTATTTGCCGTATTACGAAAAATTACATCAAAACCGCCCTAAAATAACATTTGCACATAATTCAGCAACTTCGTAAGCAACCAAAGTTTACGTAAGATTCAAGCTGTCATAGTAGCCACCCATCCATGCCAATGTAGAAAATTTACTCGGAATCTGCACCGATAAATCGTTGAATCGCACTTTTACCCGCATCGCACTTTTACCCCTCCTTACTCTATCTGATGTTACTGTCTGAGATAACTAAGGGGAAAAACCTTTATATATAGACCTCGCATACAAACACGTAAAAACCCCAGATTATCGATTCGTTGCGTCCATTCCCCGGAATTCTACTCTCACCAGCAATCATAGTCCGGTGCAAGCAAATTGATAGCTTGTTCTAATTCAATTTGTCCAGAATGTTGGGTGCATCAACGACGCCTAGCTAATGAAGACACGTCTGCTGCGTAGAGTTACCATTCCAAGCCATCTGCACCGGATGTCATGTTGGCTACGTTTTTCCACGGAAGTAGTCTAAGGGCAAATCGTGTAAATTTCTTCAGAAAAGCTTAAAATCGACTCCCTTTGCCTTTGCCTTTGCCTTTGCCCCTTTGAAACGTTTGCCCCTCTTTACTCTTTTGAGAATAATAGAGGACTAAGGTTACATCCTTGAGGTACACAAGAACTCAGATTACACTGTAGCAAACTCGACGTAGAGACTGCGATCAATCAGTTATGACATCATCGAACGTATGAGGAAAAATGAAATTCAGTCAATCAACATTTATCAGGTGATGCGACGTAAATTGAGCTAGAATTGTACCAATAGATCGCCTAGAAAAGAATTCATAAGGATCCGGTGAAATGTATGATTTGGAAACCCAAAACAGAACATCTCCAGCCTGAATCTCGAGTAGTTTGGAACCAGCATAAAGCGATCTGATACCGCGATAATTGCCCTCTTTACGTTTGTATTCTTTTTTATGCAGAGAGAAAGAACATAGACGATTCTTTCCACTGTGTAGAGAATGTAGACTACAGAACGGTTGCAAATAACAGTGAATGGCATACTCAGCAATTTGGCGCATTTTATTAGGATTAGACACGAAATGGCCTATCAGCAGTAAACGATTTGATTTTCTTTATTACCATTAAGATGTCTCATTGCGGAAATCGGAAAATGTCAATATCCAAGACATCACGAAGTACATCAACTAAAATATTATCAACTAGGCGAATGGAAAGCATTAGCAAAGTGATCAACGAATAAGTTGCATTTTCATTTTAACCTCTTTATATTTTTTCAATGAAAGAAACATTAATGAACTTTTAATAAAAATTAATTAATAAATTAACAACTTTGCGAATGCATCACTTGATTCTACCAATCAACTGTTTGCAATTCGTGGCTCTCCAGTTATTTTTGTACGCCAAGGAACTCAAAATCCCGAAGATATCTTCGATTGGGCACACTGAGACAGAATTTTCGAATAGTGATTATTGGATACAAATGAGTATTCAGATTGTGTTTTTTTGGCATAATTCGATGATGTTTTGGCTGGATAGAACGTATTGTCCATCTGCATGACGTTTTTGCTCGAAACAGACACTGAGGAAGCCTGCAAGTCGTAGGCGAAATACGTATCTGTAAAGAATAAAATACATATACATAACAGAATTAAATTGGATAACTTTTGTTTTTATTTAACTTCCAAGATGATGTTTTTGTAGAAACGGGATCAAAATTTTCATCAAACATTCGTCTGGTTCACATCTTAATTGATAGCTAAACCAGAGGGCTTGTAATTAAAGGCATGAGAAAGAGAACGTTGTTCTTCTGCGTCCACAATTTTAGCTAGTCTTCCACTACCTTGCTTGCGAATAGTTGTTGGGCATCTTAGGATACGGTAAACAGTTGAAGCCGCAACATATTCGCTTTTTAATTGTTGTTCCGTATACTTTTTGCCGAGATTTCTGTGGCAGTTCGTAGAAGTGTACAACTCGCTCCCAACATGCTTCTTGTTTCGACGCCATTTTAAGCAAAACTGGGCAAGCATAAACAAAACAAACAATATTGACAAAAAGAGCTAATACATACATACTCTTTTTTCTTTCTGAGCTAGTCCCTGGCGAGACTCATTGCGTTCCTCTGGCCAGTACACTTCCCTGCTAGCACGAAAATTATCGTAAATAACTCTTAACAAATTCGGAATTTGGTGAATGGCCCTCTGGGTTAAAACTACTCTAATACAAAAAAAGAATTCGGAATCGTAACTTAACTTAACGCCCAAGTTGATTTTCAATCGTATATATGATAATAACTGATGCACATACTATATTCAGAACAGAATTATATAGCAGCATGGTGTGAGTCGGGGTTAATCGGATATTCGCTAATCTCAGGGGCCTGAGAATAAACCCATGTTAAGTCAGTTGACATCGAATGTTCTGATTGGAATCCGCAACCACTCGCTCGTCAAAGCAGACTCGGTAACCTTGCGGCTATGGAGCCACCCTTCCTAATTGATGGTCCCGGTTGCAATGAAAATATTGCTTATCAGGTCACAGGTATTGATAGCCTACTTAACTAGATGTTTCTTAAGCAACTTCATATGCTTGAAAATATCTGTCATCATACAACCTCCCGGTGGCATATAAAATTCCTACTCACTCTCAGGAAACTGTTTCGAAGTCTGCCTTGCTTAGGTTTTGTTGTTCATCGTCATGCAATCGAACTTCGTCATCATCAACATGTACAACTTCCGGGATTCTGTTTTAGTCATCAAAATCGTCACGAATATATAAGTCATTTGAATATATAAGTTCGCAGATGCTTATATCAGTTCCTTTATTCATAACGTTTTTGATAATAAACGTTCTCTACCAGCACTAAATATTTTTCTGCGTCATATTTCTATGCACTTTTCATGCTACTCTGTATGGCTGATTTAATAATTCATATCTGTCACTATACATTACATTGCTTTCGTTTCTGCATCGCCAACGGAGTTCACTAGTTTAAAGTATTTTTGTGCGCAATGTTCTTGGTTTCTTCATCGTTTTCCTGTTGACTGATAAAATCAGATAGCACAATATAGCCGGTCATTCATTTCTGCGTTTCCCTTGTTAGTTTTTTCCATTTCTCCTTTTCGATTTCTATGTTTACTTATAAGCTTTATTGCATTTGGTGATTCTGCAACGTGACCTTCGTCTTTCGGTCACCCTTTACTTGTCCTTGCTTCTTTGGTTACCACCAAACGTCATAGTTGCCACCGGGTGAACTATGACGTTTGCGAACAAAATAAATGAAGCCAAAATTAGCTTGATCACTGGATCACTTTTGTGCTAGCGGGTGTGTAAAAGAACGATTCACACTCTATTTCTGCAGAGCCAGACGTAATTTTCGCTGCGTTATCTTCTGTTTCTCGCCCGGAAGGAGATGTTTTCTGTTAACCGAATGTAAATTATTATTGTCAATTAACTGTTATTGAGATTCCTAAACAATTCTAAACTTCTACATCTAATAATTGATACATTCGTAATTAGGTTTTGTTGGCTTGATCGCATCACTTTCAGTGCCGAATGAATGCTGCTTATTGAAAGCAAAACGCCGCCTGTAACACCACCTAATAATATGGCGGTTTCAGGAAACATGGTAGATGCCCGGAAATTGGTTAGCACGGATATGCTTTGATTGCTGGCCTGTTTTTTCGCGCTCTTGGTTGCTCCGTTGCCATTTTTCGTGAAGCAATTCACCATATTGTGTGAATAGTTACGTTTTCACCTAAAACTTTCGGTAAAGTCTTCCAGGAGTGCTCAGAAGTTCAGAGAGAGAGAGAGAGAGTCATCCTCTGGTTTCGGCAATGTAATTGTTGTTTTGGACATCGACGGTGCTCTTTGTAACGCTCTTCACTGTGGTTACACTGTATGTTCACCATGTATGTTCTATGTTTAACCTTCACTGTGGCACTTGCGACAAGCAACCAACTCTTGTGCAAATAGTCTTACTGTTGCGTAACAACATAACAGACGGATTCAGTCCAATAATTATTTTTCCTCGAAACCTGGTGCCACTTGGACGGTTTGATGGAATTTCGACGCCGTCGGCTAAACCGTTTCACGAAATCAGTTGGACTTGGGCCCTTTTCAATTGTTGGTCTTCACTTGATTGAAACAAGAATGCAAAAAAAGATCAGAACGCGTTCGTTCTACTGTACAATCGGAAGTATGACTGCGCCAACC
The DNA here is from genome assembly GCF_943734655.1 of Sabethes cyaneus. Classification (NCBI taxonomy): domain Eukaryota; kingdom Metazoa; phylum Arthropoda; class Insecta; order Diptera; family Culicidae; genus Sabethes; species Sabethes cyaneus. The sequence continues at coordinate 49,646,789 of NC_071354.1, forward strand.
ACTGCACAGTAGTCCAAAAGGGCGAAAAGTGGAACTGTTTTCCTAGCGTCTCTTTTTTTCATTTGATCATTTATGGTCTTCTGCACTATTGTTTGTATGAATATCCCCCTTAATCTAAAACTGTTAAAAGTTAGTCATCGCTTACTATAATGAAAATAAAAAGATAGCTTTTTTGTGTTAGGAAATATAGACATAGTTTCTTCGGCAAAGTTGTAAATATTGTAAAAAAAAGCAACTTTGCTGAAGAAATAAAATTTCTATCTTTATCGAGTGCTGAACTAGAGGGCATATTCTTTAAAACTTCTTTAAAAATTTTTTCATACTTTTCATACTTAGCTTTTGTTAGTTGCATTTTACAAGAATACATTTTTCTAGGCAATTATCGAAGCTCTCAAAATACACTTTTTTGCAGAAGACCGCGAATGTCTTGGGCCTTTACTTGCTGAGTTATCGCATATTCAAGCTTCAAATTTCCGTAGCTTCACGAGCCCATGGGGTAAAATGGGGCAAGCGGATTTATGAAATCAGCACTTCATCTTAAAGCTTAAGTCGAGTACTATAAATTTGTACGGGTTCTGCTTGTCCCTAACCGCCCAAATGAGAGTACGGCAAGCATACGTTTTATGTGTTTCGCATTCGCGAAAGGCTCGATTCACGTTTATTTTTTTGTGTTCGTAGATAGACACATGGTTTCTTCGACAAAGTTATAAAAAATATAAAGATAAACAGTTTTGCTAAAGAAATAACATTTCTATCTCTATCGAGTGCAGAGCAGTAGGGTATTTTCTTAGGAAATTCTTGAAAAATAAGTTTTTTATATTTAGCGTATGTTGGTTGAATTTTACAAGAGTATATGGTTCTAGGCGATTATTGAAAGACTCTAAACACATGTTTTTGCAGAAGATTGCAAATTTCTACGACGTTTCCTTACAAATTTATCGCTTATTTAACCTTTATTTTTCTTTACCATCACGAGCCAAAAAGTTCCGCTTTTCGCCCTTTTGGACCACTGTGCACTGGACTGGTTGTATTATGCATAGCGTTCGAATTAAACCGCTTAACGGACGGATTAAATCTAAACGCGCAATGGTGTGACTGCGGTACAAAAAAGGATCGGTTCAAGTAATCGTAGACTACGATTACACCGATTTTATTGCCCCAGCAAAACGATCTATGTCGTTCTATTTAACGGACTAGATTTTATCGCCCATGAAGGGTTGGCCGTTAAACGGACATATATCAGCATTACTGGCTCCAGCGTGCATTTAGCTTGAAGGATTCCGACCACATTATTTCCCGTAGACAAAAATAATTCTGTACCTACTTATTTCAATTCTGAATCCTGGTCAAATATATGTTAAGACTTCCCAGGACTGCCAAGCAGTGGCACTGGCAACTATATTGCCACCAACGAAAAATATTTTTTCGCTTCTCTAAGAATATCGTTTTTATATGTTATGTACTCAATAGGTTCTGACAACATCTGGTAACATTCTTAACGTTTTAGTACCGCTGAATTTGTAAAGATGCTAATTTGGGCGCCACCCAGCCATAGACCATTCCAATCATATCAAAGTACAGTTCTTATTTTCAAAAACAGCGTGAAATTTTTTACAACTCTTAGTAACATTTTTTCCTCAGAACACGTCCCAGTGATCATCATTTTAAAAAGAAAATTAAACCGACCATTACTGTCTAAGCCAAGAAACTTGCTCTCGCACAGCATCACTAATCGCTTTTTTCCGCACACTAACCTCCCAAACCCACAGGGTTACCACCGACGCTGCTTCAAATGTTTAGTCTGCAACCGCACGCTTGACTCCACAATTCATTGCGATGGTCCGGATAAAGAAATCTATTGCCGAGGTAGATACATATCTTGTGTTAATGTGGCGTTCCCGTTTGTCTGGTTTGTTCCGGACTGGTCCGGCCAAATAAGAACTTAAACTAAGGATGTTGATGTAGTTGTAAATAAGCTTACTGAGAACCGTTTTGTGCGCTGATTGATGACTAAAAAACCGTGTGTGTCTGATAGAAAGGTTACTAACGGCGGAGAGCATCCCGAGTGTAATTTCTGTATACGTGTGTTTCGGTCTCGTTCCCGTTTCAGGCCTACCATAAGGGATGTTTCAAGTGTGGAGACTGCAAGAAGGGTCTCGATTCGGTGAACTGTTGCGAGGGTCCGGATCGAGAAATCTACTGTCGAGGTTGGTTGTTTTGTCACCCACCTTCATGCGTTGGGAGCTTTGTAATCCTTGTATGTTCTATGTTTAACCTTTGTAGTGTGCTACGGTAAGAAGTTCGGTCCTAAGGGATATGGCTACGGTCAAGGTGGAGGAGCCTTGCAAACCGATAGCTCTGATCTGATTGGGTAAGTGTTGGGTGATTCCTGTCAGTCCTAAGTGGTACCGTCACTAACTAGTTTCGAACCTTAAATGTGCTTTATTCGTTATTTTCCGAACAACGATTAAATGATTTGACTATCGTCTACAGGATGCTATGCCAGTCGGTTCGGTTCTCGAGGGTATGGCCACTCAGGTATATCTTTTCTGGGTCTTATGTGCGATGCTCGGGATATTGAACTGCAGAGGTACAAAACCGTTGTATTTTTTTCGTTTAGTTAGTGACTACCACCGATTCACGTTAGACCGCAATTAGTTTTTTTCAAAATTCTAACCATTTTATTGTGTACGACGAATAGTGAATTTACACCGAAACCATCATCTGTGGATACAACAGCCATCAAGGCCTCACCTGGACAGGGATGTCCTCGTTGTGGCGGTGTGGTATTCGCTGCTGAGATGGTACTCTCGAAAGGACGCGAGTGGCATCGCAAGTGCTACAAATGCCGTGATTGCACCAAAACTCTGGATTCAATCATCGCCTGCGATGGTCCGGACCACGATGTGTACTGCAAGACTTGCTACGGCAAAAAGTGGGGACCGCATGGATATGGGTTTGCCTGCGGATCCGGCTTCCTACAGACGGATTGCATGACGTGAGTAGTTTACTTTTTTACTACTAATTTTGTAACCAATTTAACACTCCATAAATTTTTAGCGAGGATCAACTGGCAGCGCAGAAACCTTCCGTCCCGATTGACACAACCTCGATCAAAGCCCCAGAGGGACAAGGTTGTCCACGTTGCGGTGGAATGGTATTTGCCGCCGAACAACAGCTGGCCAAGGGCACCATGTGGCACAAGAAATGTTTCAATTGTGCCGAATGCCACCGGCCGCTTGATTCGATGATTGCCTGCGATGGACCGGACAGAGAAATCCATTGCCGCGCCTGCTACGGAAAACTGTTCGGACCGAAGGGCTTCGGATTTGGACACACCCCAACGTTGGTGTCGACCGATGTGCAGACCACCGCTCCAGTGTAGTAAGTAGTTTCCATAATTCCATAATTCTATTAATGCAAAAAAATACTTTCCCACAGTACTGACTTCAAACCGATGAACGGACCGAAGGCCGCCGACGGCAAAGGATGCCGCCGCTGTGGTTACTCGGTGTACGAGGCGGAAAAAATGCTCAGCAAGAATCTCGTCTGGCACAAACGGTGCTTCAGTTGCTTCGATTGCCACAAATCACTCGATTCGACGAATCTGAACGATGCACCGAACGGAGAGATCTACTGCAAAGGCTGTTACGGTCGCAACTACGGTCCACGTGGCGTTGGTTTTGGCATAGGCGCCGGAGCGCTGACGATGACGTAAATTTCCTTTTATTCGAGATTTTGTTTTAATTTTCGCTTAGTTTAACTATTAACAACAAACAAAAGTAAATGTATTTTCAACGCTTTCCGAAGGAAAGCAAACAGACTTCAGCAGTGCTACTGATTTCCTATCCGCTAGTCGTGTTTATTAGCTATTTATTTTTCGCGTCCGAAAAACTCTGACAAACCAACCAGTGAGTGTGTAAGATGTAACCAGTAGAAGTCGAGCTTCGCTAGTCCTAGATAAGCAAAAATAAAAAAAAAATAAAACAACATAAAAATTTAGTTCAAACCCCGCAAAACGAAGCTAAAGCCCAATGTTCAAATTAAATTCAAAACATAAGCTGCAAACATGCGAACGACCAGGCTGCGCTAGCCTGCGATCATCTACAGAGGAGGTGTTAAGAAACGCAAATTTTCTCATCAATTTAACACAGGTCAAGCACAATTCTGCTATAATAAAAGCGACGATTTATATAGGACTTGTAACATATAGTGACGCCGTTGCCTGATATGAGACAAAAATGTTTGAATGTTTAGATTTTGTTGTGCGATATTGTCCGACAAATTGCTGAAATGAAGCTTGAAATGAACGCGATTGCCTGCTGAAATCATTCAAAACTTTAACAGTAATCTTAGCTTAGTTATCATTTGAAAACGCTTAACTTAACAACAATATTTTCGTTAGCTTTGATACGTTATACACTGTGCTAGTGCTGTACAATCGAGTTAGGAAAAACCAATGATAGCTTCTGGCAAACAGAGAAACAGTAACTATCGCATTCGAAGAAGCACCCGTCCTTATTTTTTTACTATTTCGTCCAAAATTATACTTTGATCTTTGTTTTCAAATCCAAAGAATTTCGTTTCTTTGATAGTGAAGATAGTAGAGAAAAACAACAGGAATTTTCTGACGAACACGAAACTTTTTTGTGGAAACTTTGTTCTCAAGCGAGTTAGTTTTATTTTTACTATTTACTAGGTTTAGGTGAACAGAATGAAACCAGATAAAACGAACAGAAAACAATTAGTCATGTCACATTTGATTATCATCATTACTGTAATTCTGCAAATTAATAAACCTTTTATTAAATCGCTAAGTTAGCTGGTAACAACGTGAAAGTATGTAAACTATATAAAATTATTTATTCAATAAAAGATCAAAAAAATTGTTTTAACTCTCCATAGTTATCACTGCCACCTGAAAACGTTTGATCGATTGTTAGTTACCAATTTTTTCGATAATAATAATTTTGATAACAACTCTTGCTACATTTTATCAAAGAATTTTGTTCGCTTACATACAAAATATGACTCCGCTCTCAAAACTCCAAAAAATTTCACTATTTGACTGCCCCATGAAAATGGTTTTCAGTAATGAACCGGGTGGAACGATGCGTCGAAATGCACAACGTGGTTCGGCCAAGTGGAAGTCGACTTATGGTGCCTTCGCAGGATGCCAGGATGTTCTCCACTGGATTTAGATACAGTTAGGTCACTAAGGAGGAATATCACTACAATCATGAAATAAAAAGAAAAGCGATTTTTCGAAAATTCTAACTACATATAACCCTTCAATGCACATCATGCGTTTTAGCAATAGAATAGGCTGTCCAGACGATCTGAATTATGCCGGACTGTCCCAGATTTGGATGGCTTGTCCCGGATTACTAAGCGTCCCGAAAAGCGTCCCGCATTGATTAATTTTTAAATCGAAACAGTTTCTAAGGATGAAACATAGGAAATTATGTTACATTGCATAAAAAACTATTGCTGACAGCCGGTACACACCCTCTCCAGTAGGCCGTCCCTTATTTTTCAAAAATTGACCTAGCGATGAGCTCAACATCACAAAATGTTCGTTTTTTCATGCAGAATAAAATGACGTGTTGTTAAGGTCCCTGCGATAACGTTAAGTGGTCCCGCAACGGACTTTTAGATAAAATTATGTGACTGACTGGATCCTCCACATAATGACAACTACGCCACTATAATGCGTACGCTTGTTCATCCGTTATTCATTTTAGTGATGAGTTCAACATTACAAAATTTTCGGTTGGCCGTGCAGAAGAAGATTATATGCTCTTAAGACCCCTATGATAACATTAGGTGGTCCCCCAACGCTCCGTAAGTAGTTTAATGAGCGACCTCCAACGTAATGACAAGCTCTTTACTGCAGTGAGCGTTCTAAAGGGTCTAGCAAGCAAAAAATCGAGGCAGTTATCGCATGTGTCATTTTCAAATCAATTAGTTTTATTTATATCAATTAGTTATCATTGAGGTCCAACAAATTTCACAATGCTGTCACTTCTTAGTAAGAATGCGAATTTATAACTGGTGCGCGTCTTCCTACGATACACCAAGTATTAGCTGCGTTTTATTACCAGCTCCGATCGGCAAAACTTTCACTTAAAGTGAGTGCGAAGAACGCCGTTAAGTAAGTGTTGTGCTACTGGCAGAAAACGAAAATACCAATAATCCAGGAAGCACATTGCATTACGAGAATCGTATCCCTCCATGCTGGATTATCGGAACTATGCAAGCAAATATCACGAAAGGAGAGCAAAACGCAACATAATCGAGAGACTCTCTTCTGCAAAAAGCTTGACAATCTTTTCGATATATCCAAACGCACGGCGATAACGGATATGCAGCAAAAAGCTCCCTCTCTGTCCCAGGGGTATTTTGGTGGTTTACAGTTTTTGATCATGTAATAAAGCTAATAATTAGCAATTCATCAAACGCAACTATACTGCTTGTAAAACAATGTTTTTACTACGTTATAAAATCAAAATATCAGTATTTGAATGCCTCAAAAGTTTTATCGGCCAATTTTAGTATCGGAAGTCATGGAGCACCTGTGCTACCATGGGACAGAGAGGGTTAAAAGGAAAGGGATCCAATAGTGAAGCAAGCTCTGTTGGAGGATATACAATTTCTGAAGGATCAGAAAGAAGGTCGTCGTGTATGTACTATTGCTGGTGTCGATGGAGTTCTTGCTGGCAAAATCCAGGAGAAACAGAAAGCAGAGGAGCGTAAGAAACAAAGACAAAAGCTGTTGGAAGAACATCGTAAGCACATTTAGGGTATCAGACTATTTTGATACTGGCTCTCTTCAGCAGATATTCTTCGGCATTCATTTTGGAAACACATGGTAAGCCGAAGGAAATAAACTGAAAATCGACCACTGCCAAAATAGCGCTCTATCTTAATAGATTCAACATTACAACATTTTTAAACTGCAGCCAATACCGTGCTTCTCTACACATCTAGTGAAGATGAAGACTCTGAGAATACAAGCGATGGAGACGAATATCGTGTATCGACAGAATCTCCACAAAGACACAGAGGAACACAGAATGTTGTGACCCCTGAATTGGCACAGGCTCTTGACGCTGCACAGGTTAGCACAGATTCTGCTCCAGTAATCTTGCCAGCAGCTGCTAAATCACATTAACCAATAAAATTAATGCAAGACTAGAACAGAAATGTTACCCAAAAAGAAAAGGCTTTTCAGAACTTGCTGCTAAATATTGAGGATTTTCGGAAGAAACTTCCAAACAAACAGAAGGAATCCCTACGTAACTTTGTAGGATCGTTAAATGAAATAATTGACTTACGTTTGAAATAAAACTAATTGATTTGAAAATGACACATGCTTGCTAGACCCTTTAGAACGCTCACTGCAGTAAAGAGCTTGTCATTACGTTGGAGGTCGCTCATTAAAATACTTACGGAGCGTTGGGGGACCACCTAATGTTATCATAGGGGTCTTAAGAGTATATAATCTTCTTCTGCACGGCCAACCGAAAATTTTGTAATGTTGAACTCATCACTAAAATGAATAACGGATGACCAAGCGTACGCATTATAGTGGCGTAGTTGTCGTTATGTGGAGGATCCAGTCATTCACATAATTTTATCTAAAAGTCCGTTGCGGGACCACTTAACGTTATCGCAGGGACCTTAACAACACGTCATTTTATTCTGCATGAAAAAACGAACATTTTGTGATGTTGAGCTCATCGCTAGGTCAATTTTTGAAAAATAAGGGACGGCCTACTCTCCAGTCACGGCCCGGCCAGCCGACATCTCGTATTCCTCATCTGGCCAATGGCACTGGTGACTTCATCAGCTTTCGCTTCATTATCCCACAGTATTTCAATACTCTTCTGAGATGAACTGGAGTCCATTGCTCATTGTAGCATGCATGGTGAAACTGCGACAGGCTATCATGAGACCTAATGAAGGGCAAAATCCGCCTGGTGAGGCATCCACCTCTGTGTATCTCCGAATTCTTATCCGTCACAAAATACTGGTTTTCATACGGATGCCAATGAAACAGATCCCTTCCAAGTCATGATTTTTTATCACGAACCCATCCCCAAAACTAATCTCAAATCTGCTACAAACCCTACCGCGAACCAGAGCATGAAGAATTTAACCCCTGGGTTTAGCTGAAATCGGCCTGACAAATCGGAGTCTGACACATGCATCGCGTTTCGTCCCCAGCCGGTCGCGCACCCTACGACACCGGATTCTAACCTCTGTTTTTTGTTTGAGGCTTCTGTTGGGCTTCCCATTTTTTCGATAACACTTGTAGCCATTCCGAGACCGATTCGCCGTACAGTACTTACTTACTTACTTATGTGTCCATGTCCGCCGGTCCAGTAGAACAGAGGGATGAAATCATCGGTTCTCGTCTTCAGCCGACGATAGAGTTTCTCATTGGATATACAGTTGTCAGGCTACCAGGCACGAATGATATATCGCAGGCACCGGTTAATGAATACCTGCAGTTTTTGCGTTCGTACGCAGAGTGATCTGGTTTGAGCGCCAAATATTGCGCAAGCCTGCAAAGGCATCCCTGGCCTTCCTGATCCGTGTGGCTATATCAGTCTTGGTACCACCATCGGGCGTTGTCTAGCTACCAAGATATTGAAAGGCGTCCTACACAACTTCCGCTACTGTGAAGTTGGTGGAATTGTCAGTGTTCACTATCATAGACTTAGTTTTTGCTACATTGAATGTGAGACCTACTGCCTGGGAGCTCTCGGAAAGGTCATCTAATTTGCTTTGTATATCGTTTCGGCATTATGCGAGCAATACAATGTCCCCGACTAGGTCGGGGTCATTTAGCTGCTCCATCGTAAGAGGATTCCAAGGCAATCCAAGATTTGGTCTATTGTCAATTGCTCCATATCATCCATACCAATGAAAAACAGAAGCGGTGATAAAATGCAGCCCTGTCTCATGCCAGCAGTAACCCTTATAGTGTCGGACAAGACGCCGCTGTGCAAAACCTTCCACGAGAACGCCTCGTACTGAGTCTCAATGAGATGGACTAGCTTATCTGGAACTCCTCTACGCCTAAGTGCGCTCCAGATGTTTTCGTGGTTGAGGCGGTCGAACACCTTTTCAAAGTCAACGAACACCAGCAGAAGAGAGTCCCGGAATTCGTTGATCTGCTCCAATATAATGCGGAGCGTTGCGATATGGTCTACACATGATCGGCCAGCACGGAATCCAGCTTGCTGCCGCCGAAGAGTAGCGTCGATCTTCTCCTGGATCCGGTTGAGGATTACCTTACAGAGTACTTTGAGAGTAATACAGAGCAACGTGATGCCACGCCAGTTATCGCATTCAGTTAGGTCTCCTTTCTTAGAGACTTTGACCAATATGCCCTGCATCCAGTCCACCGGAAAAGTTGCGGTTTCTCATATATTGCTGAAAAGCAGATGATCATCTGGGCTGACAAAGTTAGTCCAGGCTCTCTTGTCCCGCCTGCAAGCACGTTTAACAGCCCTCTCCAGTTTGGCGTATCGTTGACGGGCAGCTGTCTTTGCCGATCTGCTTCACGCTCGCTCAATGCCGGCTTTCGCCTCTCTCCGCTCGTTGACCTTCCTCCAAGTTTCATACGAAAACCACTCCCTCCGCCCGCTGCGCTCTTGGCCGAGGGTTTCATCACTGGTCGTGATGAAGGCGTTCTTGATGCCGGTCCATCGCTCTTCGACGGTTCTACCAGGTGGCAACTCCGATGCTTGGGATTCAACTTGTTCGACAAAGGCCCTTTTCACCTCAGGGTCCTCCAATCGTCGGACGTCGTAGCGGCACCCAACTTTCTCCTCCTGTCGCGACATGTCGTGGGAAACGTGCGACACGCAAATGTATTTCAACGATAACAAGATGATGGTCGGGTGCGATATCAGCGCTGCGTTTGTTGCGTTCATCAAGAAGGCTCAGTCGCCATTTTCGGCTGAAGCAGATGTGGTCGATTTGGTTTTCTGTTCGGCCGTCGCGGGAAACCCACGTGACTTTATGTACTGGGTTATGGGGGAAGAGCGATCCACCAATGACCATGTTGTTATTACCACAGAATTCTGTAGACAAAGGTCCGCGTTGTTCGAGCCAATCTTTGCGTTGAAATTGTCGAACCAATTTAGTAAATAAGCCATTCAATATGTCCTGCATTCATCCAAAAAAAATCTTGTCACTTTATATTAAACGTTTTTAAAATATACATAAATTGCACTATCGAATAAAGGATAAAAAAAATTGTATAAGCTTTGAAACAGAAAGAGAAGCAAGTGAATTACTTGAGCGATACAAATAGCCGTAACTTAACATAAAACCCGAATTAATCCACCTAGCGGCGTGACCTAGCCTTACTACTGCCACAATAATCATTATTTAATTTCTCAGGAACATCTATAATTAACTTGACTATATTTTTAAATATCCGTTCCGTATTCCTCAAAATCCTTATTTGCCGGTAAAATTCACAACGTATTGCGTAGAATAATTATATTTTCTTTCCTTCCTTGTAAGCGTCATTTATGTTACTTGATTATTTAGTTTTATAATCGGTCGGCCTTAACTTTTGGGCTTCAGAGCCACATGCGAAATTTGTTTTGAATTGACAATATGAAATATGTGTTTATAGCAGATTTTTTGATATTTTGATATCAATACCAAAGTTAGCATCTTTGAAAAACAAGAGTTCAGAAAAATTATTATATACTTCACTTTTGAAGAAAAAGGATATCGACAACAAAATGATTCATCTTAAAATTTTACTATTAGTTTGCTTGGCTTCAATTGTGCAATATATTTGGATCAGAAAAAATAACTGAATAGAGCATTAAATATGAAAAAGAGAAATTGAACTTTTTCTTAGCTGGCGCTCCTTCAGATAACTATTTTTGCATGGAAATCAAAACTTAAGCTTCTTTTGAATGTACTTTCATGAAAAGATAGTCATTAGCTTGATATCATCGTTTTTACAATATTAGTGGGTTAGGAAACAAGACGAGGTCGAAAAATAGTGCAAAAACTGCGCCACAAACATGCTTGAGAATGGGAAATATGATCGATATGATTTCCAGTGCGTATCATTTTTGATTTATTTATTAAAACATGAATCCTGACTTAAGACATCTGTCCTTTAAAATGTCACGAACGAAAACAAATATTACAAAATTACTACCGTGCAACGTTTAATTCTTATTTTTCATATAACATTTCTAAGCTCTAGTATCTATTGACTGAAAAGAGCATCTATTGATGCACAAAATTTGTTTGAAATTTGTATAAATTTATTTGGAAAAATCAACTCACTAGTATTTTTAATTCTGTACACCACTATACCTACATGCTTCAATTAACTGCTTTTCTTCGCTTTTTACTTTTCTTGTACGGTTGTGTAACATTTCGCCGAAGACCATATCGCAGAGAACCGTTTCGCGGAAAACATTTTCGCGGAAAGTACCAATACGCCGAAAACCCTTTCGCGGAAAGGACTATTCCTCGGAAAACCGTTTGGCGGAAAGAAACATTTCGCGGAAAACCATTTGGTGGAAAATATTGTTTCGCGGAAAACCATGTTAATTGCAAACGTTTCCTAGATGGATACGCTTAGACGTTTCCTAAGATACGCTTAGAAATTGGGATGTTTCTCACTTCTCTTGAATTTCAATGCAAATTTGAAAGTTAAGGGTTTGCAAGGCTCCTCTTTCACATGCAATCAATTTTGTTCAAATCGGTTAAGGGACCTATAAGATAATGAAGTCCCATATTTTTCGTATTTTTATACATAACTTTTGAACTAAAAGTCCGATCAAAATGAAATTCAATAGCGACCTATGGGACACCTAGACCTTTCATTTGACACTAAGAACATTAAAATCGGTCCAGCCATCTCCGAGAAAAGTGAGTGAGATTGAAAGCGTTGCACACACACACACACAGACACACACACACACACACACACACACACACACACACACACACACACACACACACACACACACACACACACACACACACACACACACACACACACACACACACACACACACACACACACACACACACACACACACACACACACACACACACACACACACACACACACACACACACACACACACACACACACACACACACACCACACACACACACACACAAAGAAACTCAGTTTTCAAAACTGAGTCGAATGGTATATGACATTCGGCCCGCAGGACCTTCTTTCCATTTCCGGTTTTCCAAGTGATTTCTATACCTTTATACTATATATTTATATAGTAGAAAGGCAAAACCGTTGCAATCGTGAAAAATTCGTTGATTAGTGATAATTATTCAATTTTTGACACATTTATATGTAGTTTTTTCAGTTTAAAAATGGTCTAGATGATTTTGCCACGGTTTCGATTTTGGCAACATAGGCGACACGCATTTGTTGTCGAATTCTTGATAAAATTAGACTTGGTAATTTTACTATGTTTATAGGTTAGGTAAGAAACTAGGGTTTAATAGTCGATGAAGAACTATATCAGATAGAAAGTAGTTAGTTTAGGTGGAGATTTTTAATCTATCTGTCAATCGACTAAAACGTAATGTGAAGTCAACCTGCTTACTTATAGGCAGAATATAATTTTACTTTATTCAGCGCCTCACAATCATTTTAACTATTTAGAAAATTATCAAATACAATATTATTTCTGTTGGCAAATTTTATATATTTTGCACCATATCATTATCCAGGCCTTTACTTAATTTCGAAATCTTCCGCTTCGTAATTTTGTAGGTCGGTTGGGCACGCGTTTAAACAATTTCTTATTTGAGTTTTGTCAAAACTCAAGCGTATTCATTGCTGTATTTATATGGAAAATACAGGTTATTCGTTCATGACAAAATTCGTTTGATTCCAACAATTTTTACAATTTTGCCCGTTAAGCCCGTAGAGAATTATGCAAGGATAACCACTTTAAATAGAGTTTGGAATATTAGCTTTGTAACTTATTCTGAAATTCCAATACAATTAGACCATGCGGAATCGTATTCTCAAATAACTTCTTTCATTCTTTTGTGTCTACTTTTAACGGTACAAGAATTTTCTCGTTTATCATAATTTGGGAATTTTTTTACACAGGGCGACCAAAATACCAACACAAATACGTAAAATCCAATTGAAAAATAAGTGTAACTGCTTTTGTGCCAAATGCGAATGACGCAAAAATAGCAAATGTCTCGAACCGCAAAACCAATCAATACTAGGTCCATTCAAGATCACTAAAGAGGGTTAACATTTTCAAGGAATTTTAAGATTTTACTAGGTTTACTGAATTTTTAAATACCTAAATTGAAATTACACATATTTTACCATCATTTTAAGAGCATTGTTTTATTTCAAACCAGAATGGTTCCGGGTAGTAATAGTTTCGAAATACTCTACGGTGACTGCCAAAACGCTGAAAAACAGCTACTCTTAACCCTCTAACGGGCAACATCGTAAAAACGATGCGATCAAGCTAATGACTGTTTTATCATGAAAGTACACTCAAAAGAACCTTAAGTTCTGACTTTCATGCAAATATAATTATCTGCAGGAGCGCCAGGTTAGAAAAAATCCAATTTCTCTTTTTCGTTTTTCATGTCTAGCGCTCTACCAAGATATTTTTTCAATTCAAATACCTTACAAAATTGATATAAAGCATGAAATTTACTCATAGAAAAATTTTAAGGTCAATCATTTTGTTCTAGATGTGCTTTTTCATCAAAAGTAAAAAAGGAAATATTCGCGCATTAATTATTTTCGAAATTTTTCGGAATTTTTGTTTTTGAAAAATGATAACTTTTGAATGCATAGTCAGAATGTTGTGATTTTAATATCAAAATGTCAAGAAATCTGTTCTGAACACATTTTGCATATTGTCGAATCAAAACAAATTTCGTATGCGGCTCTGGAGCTTCAAAAGCGAAGGCCATCTACAGACGGCCTTACCCGTTAGAGGGTTAAATACGCGGCAATAAAGTGGTTTTGGCTATAAATTAATTTAATTTTGGCATATTTACGTTCAGAAATGATTAAAGATAAGCATAAAGATAAAATACAGTACAAAGACTTGATAGATAAATCCTAAAATTCTTGTTTAAAAATAGGCCAACTCAAGATCAGAATTCGACTAGATCCATTCAAAATCATTTACCTAAACAATAAAAAAAAATCGATTTTTTAAAACTCGGAAAGTACTGCATATGCCCCTTTAAACGTCGCTGTTAAACTGCCAGCACCATCGCGCAGAGATATGCTGTCAAATTATTAAGCGTACGCAACCAGTCCATGTCAACATTTTAACACTGTACGCAAACTAGTACTGCAACGCAAATGTCAAAACATACTCATTCGCGGTCGAGCTAGTGCATTTGGGTTCGTGATTACGTTTTAAAATGTTTAATTAGATGAAATTCGTGTAAATAAGACACAATATTGCTTATATTAAAACTGATACGTGTGGATTGTCCCTATAAAGCATGTCGGAACGAAAAGTCCTCAACGTAAGTACTAAATGCAACACCAATTTACTTAATTTACATAATCACAACTTTATTATTTTTATTCATATGTAGAAATACTACCCTCCGGATTTCGATCCATCTAAAATCCCACGAGTCAAACTCCCAAAAAACCGACAGTATACGGTTCGATTGATGGCACCGTTTAACATGCGCTGCGTTACCTGTGGTGAATACATTTATAAAGGCAAAAAATTCAATGCCCGCAAGGAAGATGTGGAAAATGAAGACTATCTGGGCATTCGGATCTATCGTTTCTACATCAAGTGCACCCGTTGTTTGCAGGAAATCTCCTTCAAGACGGATCCCCGCAACACGGACTACGAAATCGAAGCCGGTGCCACCCGGAACTTTATGGCGCTGAAGCTAGCGGAAGAGCAAGCCCGCCGGGAAGAGGAGGAAGCCCGCGAGGAAGAAGCAACCAATCCGATGAAGCTGCTGGAGAACCGAACGCAGCAATCGAGGAACGAAATCGAGCTGCTGGAATCGCTCGAGGAGCTGCGGGATCTCAATCGGCGCCAACAGGAGGTGGACTACGACCGGATGCTGCAGCAGTACGACCCTACGGAAACGATTCGTGAGCGCGAGGAACGACTGGAACGGCAGGATGAGGAATATATCAAGTGAGTGTATTGATTTATTTACATTTTCGTATGATTTTTGGATACCATATTTAGCAAGAGCTTTTATAAAGTCTTGTGTTTAAATATGATTGTTACTTCGAATAGTCAGTCTTAAAGACTAACTCACACTGCCACGAAGAACATTTATTTATGCTTGTCAAACATATAACATTTATACATGTCAAGGAACAAATTTACATTCGATGGACTCGTTTTGTTGTAATTAAATATATTACAATCATACATTTGCTGCTAACATAATGCTTAATAACGAATATGTTAGCTTTATGCTACACATAATTTCGAAAACAGATTTTGGTTTTAACAAGCTCTAGTGCTATTAATTTAGATCTGATAACATTGAGCAGAGACATTAATGATAAAAGGACGTTTTATCACGACGAAGAAAAGAGTTTACGCTTATGTTAGGAGAGTCAATGAAACGAAGTATGGATAAAATAAAAAGAATATTACAAATTACATGCAATTAGTGTTTCATACGAATAAAAGAATGTTACGAAACTGATTTGTCGGTATAGTAGAGCATGCTTAGCTATATTTGCGAACTGCTTGATTTTCGTTAGCTAAAATGTGAACGGTCAATGAAATGGAAAAATGGCTGCGTACCGTGATTAGGGATTTTGGTAAAGAAACCATAAGAATAAAAAACAGGATAATGCTTCCTTGAAAAAGAATAATTAAATCATGCCTCTAAAGCTACATTTGCAGTTGCAGTAGGATTGTCCTATCTATTCTTACAATTTTTTACTTCCATAGATTTTTTATATCTAGTAAGGGAAACATGAGGATTAAAAGCTTTAGTGTAAAGCCTTATTGAAATTGGATCTGCCGATGTTTTTGATAAAAACTTGATCGAAATTTTTCCAATGGTTGCATTGAAATCTTGATCGTCTTCCCTAACAAAAGTATTCATATTCGTAATCTGTGCTACTATGAAACAGAATTGATTTTAAAATATTCGAAGCAAATAAAACTATTCGAAGTTGGTGCTCACAAACAATCTTAACGACATTGAATCAACGTCAAACTACAAGTTAGAGAAACATTCCATCTCACATGTTTGCATCACCCAGGATTTTTCCGAACAATTTTTTTCTATATCTTTTCGCTCATAGCTAGCATCTTCTTTCGCAATAACAAACTATCCTTCTTTGGTCCTTCTGCTTCCAGATCGATTAAATTCCATTCTCGCGTAGCCACTGGCAGTGGTCTGAAGCGTGTTGCAACCGAGGAAATAATCGAAGACATCAAACAGAAACCGTCAGCCGAGACGGGCAGGAGTATGATTGCGGAACCGACGACGACTGGGACCGCTTCTTCTGGACCATCGTTTGCTATTCCCAAAGCGAAAAAACTAGACAATACCAGCATAAGTATTGGCGTGAGGAAAAGTTCGTTGAGTAACTTGGTGGTGAAGAAAAAGTCGACAGCGACAACCGTCGCTGTGTCTTCTGCTAGCACACCAATCACTGCCACAGAGGGTGGAGCAGAAAGGCAAACACTGCCACAGGCAAGCACCACATGCGGCAATAGCAACGTGGTAACGAGTAAAGCATCGACCGTGGTTTCCCCAGTGACATCGACGACGACGACGACGACGACAGACGGTGGTCAGGCAGTCAGCGGTTTGGGTCTCCTGGGGACCTATTCCGACAGTGACAATTCATCGGATGGCAGTAACGAGTGACGGGCAGCGTTGTACTATAGCAGATGATGATAAGTAAGATAGACTATCCCTGAATTAATTTCTAATAAACTTCATACTTTGAACGTGTAATGTTCTTCTTTGAAGTAAAGAAACTGGTAATACATTCTTTAATGTATGTGTTTTTTATAATCCGGGAGTATTTATAGGGATATAGAGCCAGTTCAAAGCGCCATTCGCTTTATTCTCCTTCCGGATAGCAGATTAAAGCAAAATTTATTACCGATGGGGGGAGAGATGAATAATCAGCTAATTGGCTTTAAATAATCAGGTCAATTCTGCACCATCCCAAAGCAAGCGCAAAAGGAAATCGAAACAGTTTATTTATTGCTAACTAGGTAATATGATTCAGTGTAGTAATTCCGATGAAACAGCGCGTTTTTCTTCCGCCCACATGACTAGCTAAAAGTAAATCAGTTCTCTGTGCACTTGCTGGCAAGCAGATAAGAATCTACTCGGAATGGCTGAAAATGAACAGCGCAAATGTCGGATAGTTTATTATCCTTTATGTGATGATTTACTGCAGTGCAAGTTAATTCCGATAGCAAAACAACTGATACGAGATTGACGATATCGCTTTTGAGGTGCTTTGATAGGAATTGTTAATGAGAGGACAGGAGCATTATCCCAATTAGCATTTTGTGTTGCGGGCTGACCGGTAATTGGCGATGATTATAAATTCTACTGATTAGTAAGTGAAATGCTACGCTAATCGATTGAAATTCCCTCGAGGTTAATTCATGATTGTTTGGTACTAAATGATGTTATTCAATGAAACAGATCAAGCCAAGAATGGGGTTCGCAGCAGCCGGATAATGTTTTAGCAACTGAAATGAAAGTGGTATTTTCAGGAAAAGTTTTACCTAAAACGAGTCAGTGTATGGAAATAAAAAATCAAACATTGCATCAAAATCTTTGTAAAACTTTTTCCGGAGTTTTCAATGTACAAAATCACAAAATGCAAGCCGAAAATGGCTAAAATTTAATGTGCGAAACAAACAATCTTCATAACTTTTTCCGCTTTGAGGTCCAGTTCCAGCGCTAGAAAAACTGTATAGCACCGCAATCGACAACGGAAACGGATCCGTACTGCTAGAGAAAGTTTTAGCTATGCATTAAGATTTTAATAATTGATACATCAATCAGCGGGAAAAAATAATGCTTCTAGTGCCGCAGCTTCCTCACAATCCTTTTTTAGCGATTGAGGAAACTTGTTATAGTGCGGGTCTCGGATTTTCATGACCGTTTAGGTATTGACTGGTAAATATTGTTTGTTTTTTTTTTTTTTCAATGTATGGCTAAGTAAACATATTGAATGTCACCATTCCGTCAACGTCAATGTGAATAGGAAAAACAACTTTAAGTTTGTTTAACGAGCTGCTAATTGGGTTATTGCGTATCAAAGGCTACATCGTCATTGCTGTTTGGTTGCTGATAATCTTTCTGCAGCATGCAGCTTTAACGAAATACATTTGAAGCTTACAGAAAATGGGTCTCTGATTTTGAGTCAGCATTTTTTACTTACTCCCCGTCCCCAGTAGCACAGCATTGACATGGTTGTTAAATTTCCTGCTCTAATTGTTTCATGTTTCACCACGGCGAAACCACGGTAGACCGCAAACTACATACCTATACATATAGGGTATTAAAAATGCAATTTCCGCGCGCGGTGCGGCTCGACTCCAAAAGCAGCTTGACGCGCGCGGATGGCGGATTATGAATTTTGCACACATATTGTACGATTTATTTCTCACCCCGCTCTGGATCGGACGGTTCAGCGTGAAATTTTGTGCAGCCATTATTTCGTCCAGCCAGCGCAAGTGCTTTTTCTGGCAAGGGAAAAGCGAAATAAAAATCGTCAATTAATAATTTCATTGTTTTCGGCTTATTTTGGATGTTGGAAGGAAATTAAAACCTATTTATGCAATTATTTACGCTACCAAGCGAACTAGGAAAGAAATGAATTATTTAATGAGAATGGTAATAATCAGAATCAACTATTTTAAATGGTTAGCTAGTAAAATTAGTAAAAAACTTATTTCCCTATTTGAGAACCGGTCACACCAAGGAAAGGAAACCATGGATGCAATTATTAAATTTATTCAAAACTCGGATGAAATATAATTTCAGAGTGAATTGTTTACGCTGCGTAAGTTTCTTCGACGGTTTAACATAAGTTATAGGATAGCACAGTGGAGTCTAAAAACAGTATGTGCGCAAAAGTTCCTCGAAACCCCTCGAAAATCCAAATTCTTCCTGTCGTGCTATCGTAAAAATAGGCCTACAGAATTACGTTTTTGCGTATCAACAACGTGATAGATACACAAACAGAACGACTGCGACTGCGTTTGGCATCACACAACTTCTGACGATTTTCTGCTCGAACTTAGCTTGGTGTACTCGAAGAATGTGCTGCATTCTTGGACCAAGAAAAACAGTATGAGTTACGTGTCCAAAGTTTCCAATCCTCCAATTACATCAGAACCACGACCAATTTAGTAGTATTTCTAGTAGTATGTACCAATCATTGATATACGCACAGAAAACAATTGGTTTTGTATGTGATATTGAGTTACGCACTACAGGCAGCTCTCCCAAATATTGTGTTACCATCCTGTTTATTATTTAATATTTACTATACAGGGTGTTAGGTAGCTTAGAGCAGATATTTCAGGGGGTCGACCCTATATAGCCATTAAGATGGGAGCGGGAACTCTTATCCCTACCTCCACGCGGTGCCTGCGGGGACGCAACTGGGCCTAAAGCCGACCAAATACCAGGCTTTGGTTACACCCTCAGTTGTGTGCTAACAGGGAGAGGGGACACGTTGTGCTTGCGGGTGGCATGGTGCAGTGGTGTAAAGAGGTGAGCGTAGCTCAACTCCTATAAGCCAACTGCAGACGTCGTCCGTTAGAGCTCAGGACTTTAAACAAAAAAGCCGAGTCTGGAGTGCCGTGGGCACATTAGGATCGGTTCCAGGAAGATCCTAATTATGGTGTACTGGACGGGCGGGAAAAAACGTTTGGATTTGACGCTATAGAGCTGACGGCTGGGCTATTCTACTACCTTAGGTAAGGAAGGGTGATACCTTCCCGAAACGCCGAGTAGGCTAATGGTATAGCTGCTTTCCGTCCCATTAAAACCGTGGCTGGTCTATAGGTACGTTCAAAGCTCGTCACTCACGTCAAAGTGCGGTTGTGTAGGCTCGGATGATACATTCCTGACTAATGCTGATCGGATGCTAACGTCCCTACCCCCATGAAGGGTAAGGCCCGAATCCAGTAGCCAGCTGGAGGAAGCCAAAAGGTTGGAGGACGAGTTGTACTCGTTCATCAACTCCTAGCGCAAAGCGGCTCCGCCTAACCATGGACCAACGCTGGTGGCCAAGAGGCAGCGGACTTCGGACCGCGCCTCTACCAGCGAACACGCGGAGGCGGTCTCAGATGGTACTGCCGGGACCGTGGACGACTGGCGAGTGGTTAGGCGTAAACCAAAGCCAAAGGCCTTGGTAGTAGGTGCACTACCCCTAGGGGAAGCTTACTGGAAGCTCTGTCCAAGTTGGACGTAAGTCTGACAAACGTGGGATCCGTCAGTACCTTTCGTAGGGGGGGAGGGGCTCAACAATCGATCATCGATATCACCTTTTGTAGCTCAACGCTGCTAGCCAACATGGGTTGGAGGGTGTCCGATGAGTACACGCATAGCGACCACCAAGCTATACGGTACACGATTGAACGACGGATGCCACCGTCACGCGGATTGAAGTCGACTGGGAGGAGGTGGAAAGTGAAGGCCTTCGATAAAGACCTGTTCGATGAAGCACTTTTTTTTTGTGTGTGGATATTATTACTACGACCAGCATTTTGATCTATTGTGATTTTATCCAGGTGTTTGTTGTTCCGCACTTCGTTGTTATTGCAGTATCGCTATAGAGTGAGCGAACTGCTTATTATCCGTGCTTTTCGGTGTGTTTTTCACCCCTTTTTCCCTCTACGCTTCTTACTACTTTTCAACCAATCTAGCTCTAGAGCCGGGAAGTGCGGAGACTAGTTATAATTTGTCCTTGGACAAGAGGCTTCATTCGCACCTCGAGCAAGTATCATTCTTATAACCAGCCCCGGCTAAAGGCTTCATGGTCGGTAAAGCAGAGTTCAGCACAGAGTGAGGGTGTGTTTTGTGTGTATGTATGTGTTCCTTACTTACTACTACTTATTATGCATTACCAATCTCGTTCCTAGAACCAGGAAGTGGAACAAGCTATAATTTGCCCTTGAACAAGAGGCTTCATTCGCACCTCAAGCAAGTACCACTCTTATAACTTGCCCTGGCAAGAGGCTTTCATTGTTAGTTTATGCAGAATGCAGTAGGAAGGATGTGGAGGGGCCTGAGAATAAACCCATGCTAAAGTCACTTGACAGCGAATGGCCTGATTCTACTAAGATTCGAACCCACGACCACTCGCTTGTCAAGGCAGACTCGGTAACCTTGCGGCTACAGGACCCCCCATGAAGCACTTAGCGCAGATAGCAACCGCTCGAACCTGAGTGCCCGTGAGCTGACCAACGTCCTAATACGAGCATGTGATACCACTAGGCCCAGGACGGGGCAGCCAACGAACGGTCGTCGCTCGGTTTACTGGTGGAGCGAGACCATTGCTCAGCTCCGCTCCGGGCCCTCTGCGCTGGCCTTCTCGCTCTGTAGCAGATGCTGAAGCTCGGGGGTGTCGAACTTAGAGCGGCCAGGCTGGCGCTCAACAAGGAGGTTAGGCGTAACAAGGAATCCTATTTTCAGGAGCTATGCCGCGATGCGGATTCGAACCCCTGGGATGGTGCATACCAGGTGGTGATGAAAAAGATGACGGGTACATCCGCTCCGCAGGAAACCTGCCCCCAAAAGCTGAAAGTCATCGTGGAAGGGTTCTTCCCGCAACACGATCCAGTTTAGTGGCCTCCGACCCCGTACGGTCAGTCGAATGATGTCCTCATTCCGGTCACGAATGAGGAACTCATCGTAATTGCCAGGGGGTTTAAAAACGAAGAAAGCGCCCGGTCCTGACAAGATTCCGAACGAGGTACTCAAAGCGGCGATCCAAGCATATCCCGATATGTTTAGAGAGACGCTTCAGAACTGCCTAGAGGCAGGGCCTTTAATTATCACCGAATTTCAAACAAAACAGAAAATCTTTTTTCTTAACATACATTGTTTTTTATGCCTCTGAGTTTCGTATGTACAACTGCACAGTGATTTTCATCATAGCATAAAAGTTCAATATATCGTGAAAATAGAACAGCAGAAAGTGATTTTCAAACCCAGAAGGTGATATTCACTTCAGGAAAAAAAACAATTTTAAATGCAGTAAATGAAAAGAAAAATCTTATGTCCAACAGCTGAACGCAATAGATGCTAAATAACAACATAATTTTTTTTTATTGATTTTCACTGCTCAAACGTGAATATCAGTTTGTTACAATATCACAGGGCGCTGATATTCTATATTCTCGTGCATGAAGTTCATGCTTGCTGTATATAGTTATTATGTACGCTTGATCAAAGCGAGCAGATTTTCAATGCAAGGTAGACTGATAATCCAGAAGTTTGAACGTTATGCTGATGAATATTAACAGCACTGCCTAGAGGTATGCGAATTTCCAGACAAATGGAAAGTCTAAAGATTGGTACTGCTGCCGAAGCCGGGGAAACCACCTGGTAATCCCTCGTCGTACAAGCCAATTTGCCTATTGGACACGTTAGGCAAATCGCTAGAGCGGGTAATTCTAAACAGGCTGACGCCTGTGTGGAGATTGATGTCGAACTGGCAAGCACGCAGTTTGGCTTCCGTAAGGAGAAGTCCACTGCAGACGCCATAAAGTCCGTCGTAGAGAGGGCCGAGAAGCATTTGAGACGGAAAAGATGAGGCGACAGGTATTGTGCCATAGTCACAAACGATGTCAAAAACGCCTTTAACAGCGCTAGCTGGGGTGCAATCGTGCTAGCGCTGCATAGGATGAGGGTACCCGATCATCTATGCAGGTTGCTTAAAAGTTACTTCGAGAACCGGACGCTAATGTACGACACAGCGGATGGTGCGAAGAAGTACAAAGAGACAGCGGGTGTTCCACAAGGCTCGATTCTCGCCCCGCGCTCTGGAATGCCATGTACGATGGGGTACTGAGACTCGAACTACCCACTGGGGTCGAGATCACTGGCTTCGCCGATGATATCGTCCTTGCAGTGGTAGGCGAGTTTCTAGAGGAGGGGGAAATGCTGGCATCGGACGCCATAAGCATAATAGAGGGTTGGATAGCGGGCGTCAATCTACGATTGGCCCATCATAAGACGGAAGCGGTGATGATCAGTAACCGCAACTCGGCCTTAGAGGCCAAAATCATCGTTGGAGGACAAGTGATTGTCTCCAAACGAAGTGTGAAGTACCTGGGTGTTATGGCTGACAACAGGCTGAACTTCACCAACCATGTGGATTATGCTTGTGGTAAAGCGTCAACAGCGGTTACTGCGTTGTCCAAGATTATCCAAGTCCAAGAACGGCTATGGTCCTAACAGCGATCGGGGTTATTGCAGCCATGATTCCCATATGCATACTTCTAGGTGAGGACATCGAGTGCCATAGGCAGAGGAACGTCAGGGGCGCTAGGGATAGAGTTAGGCTGGACTCTATCAGGCGTTGGCAGGCGGAATGGGATCACGCTGATCAGGTGGACTCATAGGCTGATCCAGAACATCTCATCCTGGATCGGTAGAAGATATGGTGAGGTAAACTTTTTCCATACCTAGTTTCTGTCGGGACATGGACATGGTAGCCGAGGAAATGGCAGAGCATGTGATGTTTCACTGCCCGCGTTTCGTGGCCACTCGGCGGGTGATGTTTGCGGTCGTTGGAGAAGACACCAACGCTGACAACATCGTTCAGAGAATGTGCGCTGAGCAGCGCGCATGGGGTGCCGTCGATAGGACGGGAACGGAAGTGATAACGGAGTTGCAACGGCTTGAACGTTTGCGTTTGACCATAGCTTAGATAGCGTCCTGAAGTAAAACCTAACGGTAGTTCCGGGAGGGGTTCAGGAAATG
Source organism: Sabethes cyaneus (assembly GCF_943734655.1). Lineage (NCBI taxonomy): Eukaryota > Metazoa > Arthropoda > Insecta > Diptera > Culicidae > Sabethes > Sabethes cyaneus. The sequence goes on from NC_071354.1 coordinate 49,670,795, forward strand.
GGGAACAGGAGAGTTTTTAGTAGGTAGGCGCATGTTGGCACCTTGCGAATCCTATTCGGCACCGTGAAGGTGCTGTTTGTGAAGATTTTCTCCCTGCATAAACAATATAAAAAAGACAGGCATACTTGCAGGTCGCCGGCCACTCTCAGTCTGAGTTCCTCTCGCTCTGAATCATCTTGAACTTGTTATAGTCAGTTATAGAAAAAAAAATGTTATCCAATGTTGTGGTAGACCCTCATTATAGCTACAGTACCGTATTTATGGCTATTACCCGATAAACAATTCAGAAAACTGGCCACTTTCTCGGAGTTTTACGGAACTTATTCGGATCTGGTCAGTAATAACCTGGATGCATGACTTCCAGCTTTCACCCGCGCTGCTTCATGAACACCATTTTTTTGTTTGTTCCAAAAATTTACCGTATTTTGTCAAATAGCCGATCAAAAGCACTGACAGTCTCATATCTTATTGAAAACAGAAAACACACGGATTCTGTAAAGAAGAATTAGCAAAATTTGCTTACTCCCCGTACTCCTAGTGCTTTATGGACTTGAAGCCACCTCGCGGCTCGCGGAGGACATACGCTTCTTCGCCGTTTCAGAGCGAAAGGTACTGCGCGGACGATATTTGGCGGAGTACAAACTGAAAGCGGACCTTTCCCTTCTTCAGTGTACCAACACGCTCCCATAGACTAGGGAAACCATTAAAAAAAAGTAAAATTAGTTCAACTAACCTACTAGCCGTAATAAGATCTTGCAACTCGAGGCACTAAACATTGCATTCTATAGGTTCTATTACTTTTTGGGTCATAAATAACATCAAATACTGAGATTTCTCCCCAATTAAAATTTATCACTAAATTTGCATTTTTTCGCCGTCGATTCGACGATTCCATTCGTCACATCACTCACGAAACTTAACTTGAGGCACAGAAAACTTTAATTTACCACCCGAACAGTTATTTAGTAACATATTATAATGATTTTGCCCAAACTCTTCACTTGAATTGATAGGAAAAACTTTACTTCGTTTCGATTGCAATTTCGAATCCTCGACCGTCGTTGTTGTACGTTGCCAAGGGAACGGACGTTTATATGGAGTGATGCCAACGAAAACATTTGAGCATGAAATTGACCAATTATTTTCGCTATTAAATTAAAGGTCGTAGAGTGTCGATAATATGCTTATAAAAGTTACGGATAGTAAAATTCACCGTAAACAACAATTTATGTGATAGAATTTCTGTCGGATCTAGTTCAACAGCAAAAATAGATTCGCGATTCTATGTTTCATAATTGTTCATATCAGATTATTACCTACTACTAGCAACTCTATTCTCAACAAAACGATAGTGGCAGCAAGTACTGAAATCAGGAAAAAAGCAACTAGACTCTGACGACCTTCCCCAAGTAACAATTCCAAGTTTTATTACGTTCGTATAGTGGTTTTCATGACCAATTTCATAAAATCGCTAATAAAACTATGAGCTCCACCAGAACTTTCTGATGACCGCTATAAAACTGCTTTCTAACCAAGTGGCACACTCCTCAGAATGTTTTCATAACCGCTATAAGAATCAGGTTATAAACTCAAGTAGTCGTATCACGCTCTGCTAAAAGCAACAATAAAACCGATTAAGCTTTCGCTGCTTGACAGCCATCGCCATAATTTAAAAAAGCTTTTCGCTTTTTGCTTTTCGCTTTTCTAGCAAACGCCAGATAAGTTCGCTAGCTTTGTCAACTAGAAAATATATCCGTGATCAGAAAAGTTTAAATTTTACTGACAGATCATTCTGAACAATTTGGTTTATAGCGACCAGAATAAAATATCCCATCGATAGGTTTATTAAATTTGAAGCAATTTCGTTCGTCTGCACCATGTGCGCATTTAATTTCATCGTGCATTTTGATATGATAGGTCGATAAAATAAGCGCGCCACTGAAATTTTGCAATTTTCGAGAACTGGTTGTTTTACCAAATTGAAAATATTCAGTAAGTCAATCTCAATTTCTAGTAAAATCATTTTAGTTGCTTCCTCTGACAGGAAAACCGATTGATGATAACCTTCTTTCTGCAAAATAATTTATTTTGATGAATTGTTGTTTGCGAGCTAAACCAAATACTACAATATGGCAATATGGCTTCGCATAAAAAATAATTTTAGTGTTGAACTTTGGTGTTCTTCATAATAGCAGCAAAAAAACTGTTTGTTTAGGGTGTTACCGTTTTAATAGCTCTATAAAACTAAGAGATTTGTTGCGGTTTGGCAAGTAACCACGATAAGATCAATTTTGGTTGGTGCGCCATTTTGTGTTGCTACGCCACACTTATGGTAAGTTTATAGGAGACGTGGTGCAGTCAACAAGTTTTAACGTGGTAATAAATAAAAGCAACCACAATAAATTTGCTTAACAGTTTTATTATGATTTTCTAGCTAGCTATAAGTGTGTATGGACTCGTATCCTCTTGGTATTGCGCAATACCACAATAAACCCAGAGGTAATGATTAACACCGCAATAAAACTTCTATGAAATTCAAGTAAAACCAAGTGGCTTTAGAATTGTTACTTGGGTCACCTTAACCACGGTGTAAATATTTGACTGTATTATGACATTCCGATAGATTAATGCCGCCCAGTAGCATATCTACTTTGGCGTTTGTGCTATCTTTCACGCGTGCCATGGATACAGCGATGAGACGCGGAAAGACTTTTTCTCGCTTCATTCACTTTCCGCTGTATGTTGTTGACCGCTTGATTGTGATAACAGTGAGTGACCTCGTCCTTATTTTTTTATGTGCTATTCGCTTGAACGCCACTGATGAATGGGCAACGTTTGATGAGGGCAATAAAATATCCCATCACTCGCTTTCGTTGCGTCCCTTGCGATAATAATCCTCGCTGGATGGGTGGGAGATATCAAAATCTTGTTTTTTACATTATCTTATGGATGATAAAATGAACAAGAAAAGTGCCATTTATTCAACACATACTAATAATGTAATATTCTCCCAGGAAAAATAAGTTTTAGTTTTGTTGAGGTCAGTCTAGTGCGTTTTATTGGCAATAAAATTACATTAGAAGAAAAACAGTTTAGAAGTGCTTTTTCATGTTCCATTATTTAAGAAAAATATATCTGAATTATATGACAGCACCACTAGATTTAAGTCAGTCCAGAAATATTAATATTCATGTACAATACCTTTTATTTGACAATAACTCTATTATTCAGGAAGCACGTTGTGCAACGGAATAATTGGAATCGCATTATATAATTGGCAGTTCAGTTCACAATAAACAATCAATATACGGTTGAATAATTTTATGCGTTTTTAACAACTGTTCCTGGTGTGGTGGGATGATGTGGCCTGAGGGCTTAATATCCAATTATAATCTATTAAGCTTCACAGTTTCACAGAGAAAGACTGTCTCTATACTCCCCACAGAATTCTTTTGTATCTTTTTTAAATATTTCAAAAACAAAATTTTCCACTCATATGGTTACATGTATGCACGTAATCGCAACATCCCCATTTAGCATAGCAACATAATTAGTGGTTTGGTCTCGCGATTGGCAAACATTTCAAACTAATTGCAGTGGTGGTAATTGTAAATTCTATTAATACATCATAGTGTGGTCGAACTGTGGTTGAACTGTTGTGGTTGCGTATTGTGGTATCACATATTTGTTCTGGTTTAACGTTCAAGGTTACAAAGATAAAGCCACGTGTTTGGTAGAGCAATTTCGTGTCGGTTCCATAAGTTATTAGTGGAGCAAAATAAACCTCGATGCTTTTTAAAACCAAAATATAATCAAACAATTAGATAATTACAAATTAAGTTCTCCTTAACATGTGTAATCGATTGGGATAGCAATTATACCGTTTTTATCATAATTGTCTAGTATAACTATAAGTTTCGGTAAATTTTCGAAATCCCAAACCGCTTTGCTACTTGTAGGATTAATCTTCATTTATTTTCGATAAAATATTTATTCACTTTTTTCGCTTCAAATCGAAATCCCAGGCGTCGATTAGTTTCAGCATCATTGTTTATTGGAAAAGTTTTCTTCGGGAAACCGATTTTGCCCCCTGGGCAATGTAATCTTACCAGCGCAGCGCAAGAAAGAAACTTCACTCACTGGCTGATTAAATACGTAAGTATCTCATGCGGAAGGAAACTTTCATTCCGTATTTGTGATCCTGCTAGAGAAACAAGAAAGTATTAGGATTTTTGCCATTTCCGCTCTGACTGCTATTGTTTTGAATGATAATGGGTTTACACTGAAGTATTTTTATGCCTAGTTACCTTCTGTGGAATTACGGTTTCAGTTTTGATTTAATGTTACGTTTTAATTGTCCGAAATGAACGTTAAACATTTTACGGACAAATTTCATTCATGGATAATTTACCAACATGGTATTTATATCGGTGGCTTTCAGCTTTCCCCTGTGATCAATCGTGTTAACATTGTTCCATTGCACCAGTGCCTGTCGTAATCCACTGGAACACACATTGCACTAAATGCTGCAGCCATCCTTCCAGGCCAGCCAAAGCTGAATGTTATTATTTGGCCCAGTAATCATGCCACTACCGTCGTTCAACTCCGGACTGTTTTCCTGATAGTAAAATACGAGCCTGTGGTCGACGGTTAACCTCCTGTGGATATTCATACCTCATAACGTTCGTCGTTTCCTGCGCCATCACCCATCCTCCCGTCACTACCTTCGGAGGTTGAAAGTGCAACACGTGAATTGTACGAACGATCACTGAACATCAGAAACCTGACCGTGCGGGCTCACCCAGAGGCATAAGCATAAGCATAGGTTTAGCATAAAGTTAGAAGGATTGTAAAAGTGACATTTCGAATTTTAAAAAATAACCACAAAATTTGAAATATATTCATTGTACAGAGAAGCCCGTTAAATTTAGCTAAGAATTTGCTTGGAAGATTTTTTTTATTTTTTTCGAAATAGCAATATTAACCGCCCTACTGAGTGTGTATCACGAAGAAGCGACGCGCTAGAAGGCATGCAGACCTAACACAGTCCGTTCCGATTAGGTTTGCACTCGGTAGAATAAACGATGCCGTCCAACGACCGGACCGGGATGGCCTCTCTAGTCGCTACGTCTGCACTGCCACAACACAGCAGCACAGCAGAAAGTAAACGTTATTGCCAGATTGGATTGATGGTTGAAACTACTTTAGCTTGTGGTTATAGGGGGTATTGCTGTTGGCAATTTTCCCTCAGTCTGCAGAGTGGATGCTGAAAGGACGAAATTCAATTGTTTGAGTTTGTACCTAAGTTTAGAGGTACGTATGAACACAACAACAGTCTCGGCGTGGCACAGCATAACCAATCGTGTTGAAATATGTTCGTCAGAAAGCAACTGGTTTATGTAATGAGATAAACAGGTCGTCAACCTACCCATAGACATGCTCAAAGGTATAAAATGCTTGCTAAATTGTATGTTAAAAACCTTTACCACATGCATCTTGCGCACCGTTGAGTTTCCATAAACAAATTTTAAACTCGACTTGTTAAGCTTTATCCCACCACAATTATGCACTCTGAAACTGAAGAAGAATGCTGCATCTAATCGAAAATACCGAAAAGTCAATAACTAGTGACGAAACCCCAACAACATAAGCCACATAGCCCAAACTTCCTAGCTATAGCTTCCTTTGGCTAGCAATGCGTAAAATTGAATTTTCCACTTCGCTGGAATTCGATATGAAAAGAAACTATTTTTAACAAAAGTTTCACACATCACAAGCCATTAAATCGAAGTTTGACGTTCGGTGGATTATACTCACTTTTTTCGGGAGCAACCATCGATTTTTCTGCGCTCGAAAAATAGGGAGGTATGTATGTATCGAACTTCAGCAGAACAACTGTGCATCCTGAGCTTTTACCGTTGTTTCTAGAAAAATAAAACATTAATGATTTACCCACACTAATTTTTGAATACCCATAGGTTACGTAATCTTAAGCTCCTATAAAAACTATAAAATTGCTTTGGCTAAGTGTCTAGCCTAAGACACTGATAAAACCATATATTGCAGACTTCAATACTTATGTTACTTTATATTGCGATATTTCAGGTCGAGTTTGTATATCAGCTTTGCAACTAAATCATGGAACAACACGTTTCACATAAACCACATTTTGATGAATTCTAGTTTTTTTTACAACCAAAGTTTGAATGTGTCCTTAATAAAACATCTGACTGTTTAAGAAAACACGCTACGTCACCTCTGTGTGATTCAGATATCATCCCACACCTGACTCGGGAAGGGTTTTAGCTACCATTCCGAAAAGAACTACGAAAGAAGTAAATGTAGTTATAAATATACTCAAGGGGTATGCGCCTTCGCGCTTTATATTGAGTATGCGCTACACTTTGGTAGCTTCTTATTATCAATTATAGCTTGATTAAATCGCAGGCTATCCTTATTATCACATTTGCCAAATCACACGTTAGGAATGCTTCATCACTCTCAAACGGTTCACATTTGCTTCAATTATTGTTTTAAAACCAAATTCTTTTGTTCCCCCGTAGGACTTGGAATCAGTATCGCATTATGTGGCAACCTATCAAATTGCCGATTTCACCCACACCCACCCACCCACTGCTGAAATCATTGTTACCTTCACTACGCGTGTTGAAGTCTATAAAAAAATTTATTTAACGGCTTGCTAGGATCTAGCGTTACAGTCAGACCCAAGGAAACTATATATAAACTCATTATAAAATCTCTATTTTTCTCTAGTCGCTAGTATCCCAAGTTAGTTCGTTGAAAGTTTCTGTTCTGACGGTTATGGCCAAAGCTGCGTTTTCCGTTAGTTTTCGATGCGGAATACTCCAGCAATTTTTTTTGCATAACTTAAAGCTAGAAAATTTAATCGAGCTCAACATTAGTGATCTTGGATTTAGTAAATTTATAAATAGTCACGTTTTTTTGTCGGATGAAACGTAAGTATAATCGAAGACTCCAGAACTCAAGACTAGGCATAGTAGAAGGTTCGCATATACACAGCAAAGGACGATACTACTAACGCCATCCCTTATTCCAAGGGAGTTGCTACTGCTAGGTGTGGACCACTGTGAAGCCCCATGGGAATATGTTCCGGAATGGCCACGCCGGGATAAAATCGTCAAATAGAGTCAAAACAATGAAAAACGAACTGTCGCAGTAATTTCATGCCATATTGCCAGTGTTGCAATCCAAACAGTTCTGTGACCACAGGAGGTTCCATGGGAACTTGTTCCAGAATGGCCATTCCGAGGATAAATCATTATACAGTTTTAAAACTTTGAAAAATGACCTTGCTAAAGACACATACCATGTAAATAAATGTCAAAGCTTTAATTTTTAGTGAAGATTCAAAGATGAATCATGCCTTAGGTGATCGGAATTAGGTACTTTCACGGTAGGTAAGCAGGCTACTACCTACCTCATGTGAAGGTAGTTTACTTCTGTTACTGTTTACCTATCTGGATCATTCGTAGGTAATTACATCTCCATTTGTATATATATTCTAGAATTGCTGTTCGGTGAATTTAGTATTCGGTTGTGCTTCACGCATTAAAGCCTTAAAATTTTAAGTGTTGAAACCAGTAATCGCAATATAGTTAAATTGCCAGCCGTTTAGTTTAAATAATTGGTGTACTATTTCAAGAAGTTAGAAAATGGCCTGCCGCTTAAACTTGGGACCGGAGATCCGCGAGTTGAAATTGGGAGTCACGTTTACCAATCCATCTGCTCAGACCGCGTATCATACTTTAAAGTATGACTGCAAACCAGCCAGTGTGGACGTCAACAAGCCAGCAACGCTAGAAGTTGGAACCAACAAAGAAGTAACAGTTACCGTACCACATATAGATAGTTCCGGAGTTTCCAACACGGTGTTCAAGGGAAACCAACGAGATGACAGCATGAAGGATTGTGTGCTTATTATCGACCATGTTACGGGGGAAATTACGCTCGAAAGGCTGTGCAGCAACGTGCAAGTCAAAAAGATTAGAACTGAATGCAAAGTCGCTCAGCCCCCAGTGCTACCATCTTCGACAAAGATGAACAAGTCTACTTCGCGGCGAAGCTCCAAGACTAAGGTCACAACAGATTCACGCAAGAACAGTCCCACGAATCTCGGTCCAAAACAGTCACTGCTGCCAAACTCTTCTTCCTGCCACCCTAATAAGAGTTCACACGACCCGATCGGGAATCCTACTTCGCGGCGAAGTTCCAAAACTAAGCTCACAACAGGTTCACGCAAGAACAGTCCCGTCAATCTCATTCCAATGCTTTCACCATTACCAAACTCGCCCACCTACCATCCCAACAAGAGTCCACAGGCCTCGTTCGGGACTAACAATGCTCAACCGTCATTGCCGAGTGTTCCATTTATCGATATAAATGACGGAAATTCTATGACTGTGCCATCTTTGTCTGTACCACCGAGACAAACTCAAATGCAGCAACACCCAAACAAGACCTCGGAGGCCCCGGCCTGGAGTGTCTATAATCATCAACAGACATTGCCGAGTATTCCGAATAAGGATTCTGTGTCAGTCCCAACGGCACTGGCGCAAATGCACAGCAGCTCGACCACAGCCATACGCCACGGAAACAAGAGACACAAATCAAACAACAACCATGCAGCGCCTGCCGTAGCAGTTAAGTTACCCATGGTACAAGCTTCTACGCAGCGGAATACTTTCGTCACTAGTACAATAAATTTGTCGGAATCGAGTGATGACAGTGACAGCGAGAGTTCACAGGCCCCGGTCGGGCATCCTACTTCGCAGCGAAGCTCCAAGACTAAGGTCACAACAGATTCACGCAAGAACAGTCCCACGAATCTCGATCCAAAACATTCACCGCTGCCAAACTCTTCTTCTTGCCACCCTAATAAGAGTTCACACGACCCGATCGGGAATCCTACTTTGCGGCGAAGCTCCAAAACTAAGGTCACAACAGGTTCACGCAAAAACAGTCCCGTCAATCTCATTCCAATGCTTTCACCATTACCAAACTCGCCCTCTTACCATCCCAACAAGAGTCCACAGGCCTCGTTTGGGACTAACAATGCTCAACCGTCATTGCCGAGTGTTCCATTTATCGATATAAATGACGGAAATGATTCTATGACTGTGCCATCTTTGTCTGTTCCAACGAGACAAACTCAAATGCAGCAACACCCAAGCAAGAGTTCGGAGGCCCCGGCCTGGAGTGTCTATCATCATCAACAGACATTGCCGAGTATTCCGAATAAGGATTCGTCGTCAGTCTCAACGGCACAGGCGCAAATGCACAGCAGCTCGACCACAGCCATACGCCATGCAGAGCCTGCCGTAGCAGTTAATTTACCCATGGTACAAGCTTCTGCGCAGCGGAATACTTTCGTCACAGGTACTATAAGTTCGTCGGAATCGAGTGATGACAGTGACAGCGAGAGCAGCTCTGACTCCGATAGTAGTTCCGACTCCGATAGCAGTTCTGACTCCGATAGCAGTTCCGACTCCGATAGCAGTTCCGATAGTAGCTCGTCTGATGCAAAAAGTTCTCCTATGAAAGACCAAAGCTGGTCAGAGATCGTAAGCCATGCTAGTATGGCTATTGAGAATCAGCTGGCGAAGGATCTATGTCTATCCGAGTCCGATACGGATTCGGATTAAGGGCGGACAATCATGGACGGAAAAATAAGTGATTTTGTTTTGTCATACACAACTGATGTATTTTATAATTATAGTGTAGTATATCTTTCCTCATTTGATAAAAAAAGTATTTTTATATAAACGATATGAGAATAAGCTCCCCTTGACAGTCGAATAAATAAGTCAAACTAACCAAACGTTTTTCATTCCTTTACCTAAAAATCGTTGGCTAATCGGTAATTTATTTATTTATTGCTTTACTTCATCTGACACATAGATAAACATCCATAAATGAATATTAAATGCTTTGAATGGGAAAAGCCGATTTGAGTTGAAATTTATTATTACTATATATAGTTTCCTTGGGTCTGACTGTAACGCTAGATCCTAGCAAGCCGTTAAATAAATGTTTTTCTAGACTTCAACACGCGTAGTGCAGGTAACAATGATTTCAGCAGTGGGTGGGTGGATGTTCGAAATCGGCAATTTGATAGGTTGCCACATAATGCGATACTGATTCCAAGTCCTACGGGGGAACAAAAGAATTTGGTTTTAAAACAATAATTGAAGCAAATGTCAACCATAAGTATTGTCGTAGGTGAAATACGTATCGATCGCGAAAAAATATACATAGCAAAATTAAATTGGATAAGTTTTCTTTTTATTTAATTTCATGAATTACAGGTAGGGTATGTTGCTACATCGTCGTAATTGCCTATTTCCGTCCTATCCAACACAAATTATTAAAAATATCAGCATTTTCATGACACACAATGCAAAACTAGTTATTCCCTAATATTTTAGTTACACCCTCGAGTTACACCCTCTTAAAGAATACATGTAAAAATTCAAAAAAAAAAACCAGTGATAGCTGCTAAAGGAAAAAAGATAGAGCTCTACTGTATTCGCCAAAAATGTGCAATTTAATGTGATTAGTAATTTCTTAGAACATTTGAGAAGCATGCGAAGCGTCATTAAAGAGCTAGATCGAAAAAACTGTTTTGAAGGGTGTCCCTAAGAGTTTGGCTCCATAACTTCTTTCATGTAAGAGAAAGAAATCTTCAGTATTCAATAAAGTTTCTCGAAAATAGTTAAGCTACAACTTTTCTGTAGGTAGCAATCATTTTTGACTTAAAATAGAGAAAATATTTTTTGTATCTGATCCCTAATCACCCTAATGTCCGAATATTTTTTCACCACTAGAAAGTGCTTTTTGAATGAAGAAACTTTTATGAAGTAACTATTATGCTGTGTCTTCAGGTTTCGTCTCACTATTTTTGAAGCCGTGTGTGTATCTCAGTATCTATAGGACCGATTTGGCTGAATTTTTTTGTCGACGTGTAAAATGAATTATCTAAATTGTGACGTGGCCGCTTTGGCCGCTTTTCGATATCGCAATTTTTCAATTTTCGTTGCCTTTTTAAAAAAATCAGTAGGATGTATCCTACTATCGCTACAAAAAGACATACGTGGTCCTACGATCAACGAAACCGTTTGTGTAAGGTCTTGAATCACGATGAAATACCACTTCAAGTGGCCAGCTGCAAGTGACGTAGGATGCTTCCGGTCGTTTTTTTGTCGCGTGCAGCATATTTCCTGCCAATTCCAGAACTTCAGTAACCAGATATTCCATCACGGCAGCGAAACTAGTGCTCCAGCTCCAACGCACGCTCAGCATACTTTCCTTTCCTCAGCAGCCGATGAATACGACCGACCGGGAACTGCAGACGTGCACGACTGCGTCACCGCTCGTATTGCCGTTGGTGGTACATCTCAATAAGGAATTTTCAAGCCAAGTAGCAATCAATGAGAAAGGGTAGGATTTTATTAAATTCTCTTGTAACTTTGTTATAGTAGAATTAAATGGAACTTTCCATCAACTTTCTCGGTGATTCCTGAATTGTACCAAGACTTGTTCGACAATAATTGGAAATTATCACAATCACAATCACAAAGCGACAATTTCTAGTACGACCGAGTTAGAGTTATTTTCAATTTTTCAATGACGCGCATTGAAAATCAATAGTTTTCTATATTTTCAATATTTTCCAAATCGATTTTCCGATCAATTGGAGTAAATATCTTGTAAATCTGTTGAAAATTGACTGAATTATAAGCCGATGCGTGAAAACGCGTTTCTACTTAGATGACGTCATTTCCAACAACCAATCACGAAGTGAGGCTTCTGGTAAAACATAGGTTCATTATTTTCAATTTTTCAATAATTCAACATCAAGAATCCATACTTTTCTTCATTTGGGTCAATTCTTAGAAGATTTTCCGATCGATTGGTGTAAGAATATTGAAAATCGATCGGAAAACCGCTAAGCTATTAGCGCTCAAAACCTATCATTTTTCGTAACGCTCGCATTTTTCGATTTTTTGGAATGACACTCTATCTCAAAACTTGCCGTAAGACGTAGTCCTGCGTCAAAAATCGTTACATTTCGCAAACAGTAAGAGATAGATAGTTACTATGTACAGTAAAGTTGCTTATTTTAATGTATTCTACAACTTTTGTAGAGACACTGTACTTTTTTGGACGCATTCAAAAAAACAAAAATTTGTGTCACCCTAATAGATTGATTTACGGTCACCCTAATAGTGTAAAAAGTTTCGCCGAATTTTTTCAAAAAATTTTTCAAAAGATACACCACCTGGAAAATTAAGCATTTTTACGCTAGAGCACAAGATCGCGTGTTTTTCTATTTGGTTCATATTAGTAAATTTTGCTTAAATAACTTTATCAATGTTTTATGAAATAACTTTTGACTGGTAAGGCCGATTCTAATAAAATTTAGTAGATATGTTCACAGCGTTAAGGCCTCTCGTTTGATACTAAAATAATTGAAATCTGCTTAATTATCTGGTTGAAATCGTTATAAATAATTGTAAATTTTATTATGCTGTACACGACTGCTCATAACTTTCAAATTAAACATCCAATCAAAAAACAAATCATTAGTGATCTATGAGGCTATATTACCTATCAAATGAGACCAATAGCGCATAAATCGGTTTGGCCATCTCTGAGAAACGTAGGGTAAGGTGGTGCAGAAGGCACCGCTTAAGCAAAACATCATTTTGCAAAGCAACGGCGTGTTTGTTCCACGTTTTTCAACTTCTAGAAGACTTTGGGATCTTTTTTACACTTACTCCTGGTGAAATTTCCTAACAAAAACCCGTATTTTTTGTTATTTTTGACGATTTTTGGCAAGAGTCAAAATCATTATGTGAGGCAGAACGCCAAAGCCCGTGGACAAAACGCACCAAGTTTGCCCAGCTAGGCGTTAAATGCAACCAAAAAATTTACCATTCAATCACGTGTTGTATAAACTCCTAAAACTAGGCTGCCGCAATGGCGGAAGCGTTCGTTATAGCGTTTGTTGCATACGCTTGTTTGCTGGGAAACAATGGGTTCATATCTCAACATAATTGGCAATAAAATTTAATCATCTACTTTTCTCCAACTGATGTGTGATGAAATATTGTAAGTTAAACAATGTACAATTAGGTTTAAGGCAAATTCTAAGTCCTATACAATACATAATATTGCTACATTTTTAATACATAATCCGAAACAAAAGATGTACTGCAAATAAAAAATATTTTATAACTGTTCGATCCCGCTGTGATGCATTCTACCCCTGATTTGTATTTTGAAGTTTTTTGCAATATATGTGAAAAATATGCATAGTTAATGCCGTTTTTGTGATGAATCATCGAGTATGACAGTATATCAATTAGATAGATTGTATTTATTATGAAATTTGCATACCGACTAGTGGTAAAAGCTTAAGAGAAAACCGTGATTTCTTACATGTGGAATGAGATCGCGGATAATCGCTTGATTTTATTGGATGTGGCTATGTTTGATGCTTTTACATTCTACACAATTATGAATTAGCGTGTTTTACACCAAAATAAAATGCGCATTCATAATTTTACCAAATAGTTTCCGCGTTTTTAAGCAATTAATAGCATGAGCCATTCTACCCACCCCCCTCCCCCCCGGTGCGTTCTGGACAGTCTTACCCTACGACCGCAAAACAATTCAAAAGTGATTTACAAGGTGATAACACCTTTCGAAAGAGCGTAATAGCAAACGAATCTGTTCAGCCATCTCCGAGAAACATACGACTAAAGTCAAGCGTCACACACACACACACACACACACACACACACACACACACACACACACACACACACACACACACACACACACACACACACACACACACACACACACACACACACACACACACACACACACACACACACACACACACACACACACACACACACACACACACACACACACACACACACACACACACACACACACACACACACACACACACACACACACACACACACACACACACACACACACACACACACACACACACACACACACACACACACACACACACACACACACACACATTGCTCAATTCGTCGAACCTTATCGATTGGTATATATGACTCGGCCCTCCGGGCCTCGGATCAACTTCGTGTTTTTCGACCAATTTTTAAACCTTTGTTATGGTGTAACAAAAGTAAAAACATTGACTTATTGCGGAGATTCCACCTTTTTAGCCTCACACGCGAATTTTTTTAGCGTAGTTATTTTCTGCGTTCACTATAGCGGTGATAACTGGATTGTATGACCGAAACGCCTGAATGTACCTCTATCAGGCATGGGCGTAGCGACGGGGGGGGGTTTTGGGGGTTCAAACCCCCCCCAGGAGAAAATTTGTTATACACTTTCAAGCTTGAAATTTCACAGCCAGCTGTTGTTTAAAGTATAGGAAAATGTACGGGGCTGATTGTACGATCCCCGTCGGCGTCGTGAACTTAGAGCCGGGGTGGTTTGTGCTGTTTTAAGCCCCATTTAATGCGATCTTGAGTTACTCGTCGTCCATTTTCCAGGTATCTCTGAAGTCGCAGTTTTTACTTAAAAAATAAAAAATGTCGCTTTTGACCTGGACGAACCATCTCGCAGGTTGAGTCGCTATGTGCCGGTGTCGGTGGGGTTGTTTTATAGAACCGTTTTCCTTACGACGTGACTAGTTCACTGTACTTTACTCCAAATGTACGTTGGTAATCTTCCCGAGCAGTGTATGTTGCCTTTGATTCATGCACCTCCGCTACTCTTCGCTTTCAGCTTGCACTTCGTCAAATGCCGTCCGCAAAGGCGCGTAAGTCCTCCGTGAGCATGGTCTATCGGTCTAATAGGGGGTTTGTACATTGTCAGGTTCCTAAAGTGGCTTATGCCTCTTAATCGCAGAGTTTGGCGAAGCTCAAAGTAGGCTCGTTGTCCTGCTTGAATATGCCGCTGGATCTCCTTATTTGTGTTGTTATCCGCGGCTACCAGCGATCTCACATACACGAGCTCATCGACGACTTCTGGATCGTCGCCGTCAACGATTACCGTCCGCGAAAAAAGCACGTTCGTCTCATTTGATCCGCGTTAAATCAGACCAGACTAAATCGCAAAATTTAAAAGAATGAGTTAATGACAGCAAAGGTTCAAGAATTTTCTAAGCTACATTTTACTCTAATAAGACTACATAAATGTTGCAAACAGTCAGTGTTATGAGATGATTTCGAACAATTGATAGTTACAAACCATACAGAGCAGCAAATTTTGAACGCGTTTTTCTCGAAATAAGATTTTTGTCACTTGGCTCGGTCTGACTTAACAGCGACCATTTGAGCTATTATCATTCATGTATTTGGTCTTCGACACGTTGATTTAAAGCCCAATTCTGCAAGGCTCCGCCTTCAGTCTAGCACAGATGGTCGGTGTTAAGTCAGACCGAACCAAGTGACAAAAATTTGATTTCGTGAAAAACGAAGTCAAAGTTTGCTGCTGCTGTGTAGTTGAAAGCTATCGATCGTTCGAAACCATTTCATATCTCTGGCTGTTTGCAACATTTGTTTGATCTTATTAGAGTAAAATGTAGCTTACGAAATTCTTAATAGTTTGCTGTCATTACCTTATTATTTTAAATTTTGCGACTTGGTCCGGTCTGATTTAACACCGACCAGATGGCCTTCGTCGTGGCAAAGTTTCTGTAACCTGCTTAGCCACCTGGCAAAGTCATCTGCTTAGCCAAGAAGTTTGCTACATTTACTAAGAATCAAACCTCTCTTTTCGAAATCTGATCGTCGGATCACCTTACGAGCGATGTCGAGAATCATACAGCATAAGTTGTTCTTCAGCACTCTCGCTGCGTCTTGAAGAGACTCAGTTCTATGGATTTTAACAGCCTCTTCCAGCCGAGATTCGAACATACAACGTACCTCAATGCCGGCTGGGAAGCCATAACTTTAACTCTGTTATTTCAATTTGATTTTTTGTCTGATGAGCAAAGCAAAGTCGTGGGATTAAACGTCCTTTCTAAGACTTGATCCCTCTTCATCGACAGACTTCGCAGTCGGCTACTACAGTACAGGACAGTTACCGGGCTAGTACAAAAATCCTACTGACTCTATCTAGCAGCACCGCCTAGCCGAGATTCGAACATGCGACGACTGATTTGTTGACCCAGCATCGTACCTCGAAACCAACTAGGCGGCATTTGTCTGATGCAGAACACTCAATTTCAACCAAAATAGTTTTTAACTGAAAATAATACTCCATTTCCTGAATAAGCTGCTTACGGTTAGGCTATGTCAGATTTGTTTTGGTAAAACTCCCCCCAAGGAACTTTTCTGGCTACGCCCATGCTATCAGGTATCAGGTATCAGCATCTTTGACTCGACCAGCATATTCCTGACAATCATGTGGAAGATTTGTGCCTTGCCCATCTTGCCCGTGTCATCATTTACCGGGAAAACAATTTGTATTTGTAAATGTACCTCTAACGGTATGTAACTCTATGAGTAGCATCTCGTTACTGATTCTTGTCTTAGAATGCAATCTTGCATAATTTGTTTAACTCACATTTATACATATACTAAATTGCCACTTTCAACTGTGACGCTCGGATTTCAACTAGAATACTAAAAGCTGTACAGGTGGCACATGCATTTAGTTTGTACAAAGCGTGTAGCGAGCGAGCTGCGATTCTTACCACGAAAATATGACGTCCTGTCAGGGGTCTGGTTTTAGTTACAGATAAGGCTCTTATATATTGGATAGTTTCTACCAACTGCAACTAGGGTGAAGACTATCAAGATATGGCTTTTGTTTCCTAGGAAATTTAGAAGATAAAATTTGATATATCACCCAGTCATGGTGGTCGGAATTTGGTTACATAATCTAGCAACAGCTATTAACTTCTGATACCCACCTATTCGTTGATTCTGAATCCTCTTAATATATTAACTCGAAGCAAGCGATACTGGCAAGCTCAACATCTTCCGAATAATTAGCGTACTTTCATAGCTTACCCATCCGCAGCAGAAACGAAACAATACGTCGTCGGCTTAGCAATTAAGCAAGAGCGATTGCAGTCGTCATGCTAACTAACCGTTCTACCGTGTCTTCTGTACTGTGCTTGCTTGTTGCCATTCAAGAACGAAGAAATTTAATCAGAATCGTGTCAGATGCAAAGAAAACCACCGGGCAACAAATATGTAGGTATGTCTGCTGGTGGTTCAAGGTTCAAGGTGGTTGCTGTTGATTAATGCTACCACAAAGGTTTTTTATCACTTGTTATTAATTTAATGTAAAGAACTATTCACTGGTGTTCCCCAACTTGGAACGAAGACGGAGCAGCACATTGTGGCATCCACCTAGTAGACTTGTTTTGTGGTTTGTTCCAATGTAGGTACTACTAATTTCGATTTCATTTTATACTTAACTTGTGTTTTAGATCAGTTCAGGTATTATTTACTTCTTATCTTGTGTGTTATTTTGTATCGCCCATTGCTATTAATTTGTAATTCTAATCTATAGATTTTGTATCAGATTGCTGGTAGATTGTACCAGCATGTTCTAGGATACTTGTGTTAATTGCTTGGTAATAAATAAACTGCGAGAAGAACGAACTCAATCCATTTCATAAACATACTGTAAATCCCATCGTGAATTGAATGGATTCAAACCCCTCCTATTGATAGCTACTTACTCAATAGAAGGAAACGTCCACAGCTGCAGAGGTCATCAGTATGACTTACGATACTGGGCAGTGAAATACAAGAAGGTGCAGTAGTATTATTTCACTTGTTCAAACGAATGCTCCCATTGGCTGCACTTGTTGCCTGCTGCCACGCCGTGGTTGTGTTTGGAAATTTTTCTACCCTTAAACGATCGAAAAGTACAGCGCCAGAACAGAACGGCAGCTTGTCGGGACATCGAACACGATTCGAAGAAAGAAAAAAACAACAAGTCCGACGCAAATGGAAACCGACACGAGCAGCAACTGTTGGCTGCAAATGCCAACCAACATAATAGATGCTTGTAGGAAAACAGTCGGCCAGACTGACATTATCCCGGAACTGTGGGAGATAAATTTCAATTAAAGTTTCTCGCAAAACTTTTCATCGGCCGCGCAACGAGTGTGCCGGGAACTCATTTTTCGCTATACAGAACATTTACGGCAGCTTTGCGTGACACTTTTATGTTCGGTTGTCAAACTCTGTTGGGTCAGTAAAATTATAGCGGCGTGTTATCGATGTTAACAGCAAATTTGTGATACAATTGTACTAACGTAACAATATTGTAATAGATAATAACTATAAATAATAAATAGATAATAAATAATCAATAACTAATGTTTTCTGTTCATTAGGCGGTAGAGAACTCGGTTGAATTCAGTAAAATTAATAAGATGAATTGGTATCCTGTTGCAATCTACAAATAACAAAGCGCCTCCATTATATTGTCGCTAATGGGAGCACATGTCTAATTAATGGAAAAGTTTATTTTTAAAATTTACTCTTATTTATTCCATAAATTTGTCCTAATGCTAGAACTAAATTATAAATTTTCTCGATAAGTATAATTGAGTAGGTGTTTTGAATTTACTCAGCTAACAAACTTCGATCTGGTCTTATCCTGATTCAGATTTCCAGCTTGGTTCCCCTCTGTAGGCGAATGAAATCAATAAATCAGGCCAAAACGGAACGTAAACGAAAAACTGCTAATGAAATATATATTATTCGTATTCATTTTACTTGCTTGTAAGCTTGCCGGTCGCTGGAAAAGTTTCACTCTTCATTTGGTAGAGCTGAATTATTCAGTATGCTATTCACGGGGTTTTGGGAAACTTTTGATCTATAGATAGAGAGATTGATTGGCGGCGTTGGAAAAGAAGAACTAAGAAATAATTTACTAGTTAGGTTGATGGAAAAAACTCTGATAACCACAATTTGAACCATTTTGTTTTTCTTTGAACCATTAACATTTTTCTAATAACAGAAGTTGGATTTATCACTTTTAACATCGAACAACAAACACTTCTGAAAACCATACCATGACTGGCTTAAATTTTACTTAGTGGCTGAGTTTTATATTGTACAATAAAATTCTATATTTCTAATTCAGCTTCTGTTTGTTTTCTCAGTAGTAAAATTTCTAAAATAAAATGATTCAAGATACAAACAAATTTTTTTGTCTGCTGGTTGTATTTCTGAACTTGAATAAATTCCACTTCCGCCGACAAATTAACTCCGAGTGGTACTAAATTGAACGTGTAGTACATGGTTCGGAGAAGATAACCCATCGGAACATAATTGATTTGACAAAGCGTCGGCTTAAATTTCACATGCTGGTCGCCGCCGGAGTCTATAAACAAATGGGTTGGGCGTGGAAAGCTGCGAAAGCTGCGGTATTTTGTGTGACCGTGTGTGTGAGTACTGAGTATGTTGAGATGAGAAAAAAAATGTGGAAAGCAATCTCGTTTTTCCAATGTACTGCATGATAATTGAATCGAGATGACTTTGGAAAACCGTACCAAGCAATTAACTTTGATTGCTTGATGGTGTGTTCCGTTCTGGTTTTGATCGACTTTACTAGATTCGGTAAAGTGATGGGATATCTTAAAATATATTTTTATTCAGAGGTATTTTATTGATCTACATGGAAAAGAGAGCGTTTACTTTCGTGTCGTAAATTTAAAACGGAATTTAAAAACAAATTTTATAACGTTTGTATAAAACACAGGCATTCAATTTATCGTTTCACATGCGCGATATTCAATGAATTTTGCCTACTACGACTTATAACCTAGCAAAAGAGAAACGAGAATGTTTTATACATATGTATTGTCGCTCGTGAGCGCAGGTTATCCATATTTTCCTTTATCCCTAGAAACATGCCATCATGATTTGTTTATTTTTAATTTTTCGTAACACGAGTTTATCCTCTCTTTGTTGCGAGAGGATAAAGCAATATCAGCCGTTTTTCAGAGACGAAATACACAGGTTACTATTGAATTTACCAAGCAACCAGCCAACAAGAGAGAGACATATAAAACAACCGAATTTATGTATTTGGGTATCACCATGGGTTTCATTATATACCTAGTAATGTATAAGAGTTTCGCGCCAATTCCACCTGCGATTTATATTTTTCATGGTTCACTGAGTGAGAGGATAAATGTTTTTCAGGGAAAAATGCAATGAGATATTATCAACTCTCATTCTGCAGCGGAAAATGTTTTTCGTTCGTTTGAACAAACAGATAAGCACAGAATCTAGTTGTCACATGAGAATAATGGATGAGCGAAAAACGTTTATCCTACATGTGAGTGATAATTTTAATCACTGATAAAACATTATAATGTTCGTTGAACGGTAGACTGTTTCTTCTGTATTTCTAAATAACACGAAGGTTTTTAGTTTTGACATACCAGCAACTAATAAGTTTTAAACAAAGCTCTATAAAATCAGTATAAGAACAAGCTATGCTGTGTATTTTTATGTGAAAACATGATACAAGAATTGGTATATTTTGAAAATACGCCATTGTCTACGAGTCGTCGTCTTTACCAGCCGAGAGACGGAGTGGCTCTTGCCGTATCAAGATCCAGTATCCATTGCACTCGGTCCTGGGCTACTCGTCGTCAATTCGTTGAACGTATCGACACACGCAAGTCGGCTTCAACCTGGTCGAGCCATTTACCACTTTGGGCCTCTCTACGCGGCGGTGCCGCGCCGATGCATCGATGGTCCCTTTGGTAGCAAAACATGCGTTTTTTTAATTGCGCCGAAATGGTTGATTATACTGGTTAAGTATGTTCAGAGAAATTTCTCAGCGTTAAAAGCTCTTTCATATGGCATAAACGATTATTTGATTAATGGCTATCCCTCTACCAAAAAACTCGCATTGAAAATTGTTACTCGATTGAATTTAATATGGCGTAGTGTAAGAACCGTGTTACCCCGATCAAGTAAGTGTGCAAATTAATTAATGAAAATGTGAAGTTTAAGTAGCATGGATTATTTGTAGAAATTCAGAAAAAGATTTTCAAAATTCGTTTTCGCATGAAATTTAATTACTGCAGATAGAGGTGTACAAATTTCGAAGTGTATTTGAAGATTCTTCATCCTCACTATCGCTATTACTGTGCATATCTCGCGAAACTATTCAAAAGAACCTAAGTATCATTGAGAGACTCTCTTCGGCGTCCCTCTTCCGATTGTTGCGGTGACAGAAATGCATTTCAAACAAAGTTTTCTTAATTAATAACTAGTTTGTAACGTCAGCAACCGATTCATGCAAAGCTGATATGTTAAAATGCGTTTACATCGCCGAGATAAGCGGAAGAGTAAAGACTCGAAGAGAATCTCTCATTGACACTTAGGTCCTTTTGAAAAGTTACGCGAGAAATCATATGTACTGACCAACAGTTGCAGTACATCTTCGGAGGACATGGCATTTTAGTTATTTGGTAGTTCTCTCATGCCAAAAATTAGCGGATCAGGAGATTCTAAGAGACGGCAGAAGATCCGTATTTGTAGCCACTCTGAAAATCTTTCTTGTCTGATGAGTTTGGAACTGTTCTATGTCCTTGTCCACCATTGTCATCAACAGCTCGTAACCACTACCGTTCTACCTTCACATTCAATGGGTGTAGGATGAATTTTTGCAATTTGCTGGTCTATGTTAATTTTTTCTTGCAGCGTTAGTGCAGTCCTTTGCAAACTGGAGATGCAACGACCGGCAATACCTGGTCGAAGACGATCTAATTAGGCTAATTCAAAGAAACATATCTGGTCGAAAATGGATGTGGCTTTAGGGAATGTATTCTTTCCATTTGTTACTGGTTTCATGGGAACAATTGATGTGACACAAAGGCTTGAGTCAAACTTCGTGCCATCATCATCAATGAATGTTTGGTTATACTCGCTAAGATCTGCGGTTCCATGATACAACTTCCATCGCAACCGTACTTTACGAAAAGAGTTAGTCTTCAGTTCTTCATAAGAAAACGTGCTTAGTGATGCAGCTTTCGAGCTGATAATCCTTGACGAGGTCTGATGTCTACAGCAACGGCGATAGTGAGAATGAAGAATCTTCAAATACACTTCGAAATTTGTACACCTCTATCTGCAGTAATTAAATTTCATTACTTACTTACGTGTCCATGTCCGCCGGTCCGGCAGAACAAAGGGATGAAATCAGAGATCTCCACTGCTGACGGTTACCCGCCATGGCTTTTACCTGTCGCCAGGACAGGTTCTCGTCTACAGCCCGGATGTCGTTGGCTAAGCTCCGTCTTCATGAGCCTCTGGGTCTGCCTCTTCTACGCTGTCCTTGTGGATTCCAGTCGAGTGCTGCTCTGCAAACCTCGTTCGCTCCTTTCCTCAAGGTGTGTCCGATCCACTTCCACCTACGCTCACGAATTTCTGTGGCAATCGGCCGTTGATGACACCGACGATGGAGTTCCTCATTGGATATCCAATTATCAGGCCACCAGGCACGAATAATGTATCGCAGGCACCGGTTAATGAATACCTTCAGTTTTTGCGTTGTCTCCGCTGAGACGCACCACGTTTCGCAGGCATACAGCAGTGCGGATTTAACGTTTGAATTAAAGATTCGGGTTTTCGTACGTAGAGTGATCTGGTTTGAGCGCCAAATGTTTCGCAGACCTGCAAAGGCACCCCTGGCCTTCCTGATCCGTGTGGCTATATCAGTCTTGGTACCACCATCGGGCGTTGTTTGGCTACCAAGATATTGAAAGACGGCTACCTGCTCAACTTGTTGTCCCGCTACTGTAAAATTGGTGGAATTGTCAGTGTTCACTACCATAGACTTAGTTTTCGCTACATTGACTGTGAGACCTGCTGCTTGGGAGCTCTCGGAGAGGTCGTCTAACTTGCTCTGCATATCGTTTCGGCGTTGTGCGAGCAAGACAATGTCGTCGGCTAGGTCGAGGTCATTTAGCTGCTCCATCGTTAGAGGATTCCAAGGCAATCCTCGATTTGGTCTACTGTCAATTGCTCCAACTAATATCTCATCCATAACGATGAGAAACAGAAGCGGTGATAAAATGCAGCCCTGTCTCACGCCAGCAGTAACCCTTACGTGGTCGGACAAGACGCCGTCGTGCAAAACCTTGCACGAGAACGCCTCGTACTGAGCCTCGATGAGATGGACTAGCTTATCTGGAACTCCTCTACGCCTAAGTGCGCCCCAGATGTTTTCGTGATTGAGTCGGTCGAACGCCTTTTCGAAGTCAACGAACACCAGCAGAAGAGAGTCCTGGAATTCGTTGATCTGCTCCAATATAATGCGGAGCGTTGTGATATGGTCTACACATGATCGGCCAGCACGGAATCCAGCTTGCTGCCGCCGGAGAGTAGCGTCGATCTTCTCCTGAATCCGGTTGAGGATTACCTTACAGAGTACTTTGAGAGTAATACAGAGCAACGTGATGCCACGCCAGTTACCGCATTCCGTTAGGTCTCCTTTCTTAGGGACTTTGACCAATATGCCCTGCATCCAGTCCACCGAAAAAGTTGCGGTTTCCCAAATATTGCTGAAAAGCTGATGCATCATCTGGGCTGACAAAGATGGGTCAGCTTTGAGCATTTCGGCTGAAATACGATCTATCCCTGGCGCTCTATTGGATTTCATACTCTTGATGGCTGCTACAATTTCATCCAGCGATGGCGCCTCCGAGTTCACGCGATTTATTCGACGAACTGTAGGCGTCGTACGCTGCTGGTTTTGTTGGTCTCTGACACTTGAAACTCGGAAGAGTTGTTCAAAATGTTCAGTCCATCGCTTAAGCTGTTCTGTACGGTCAGTCAATAGCTGACAGCTCTGTCCCTTAGCGGCATCTTTGTATTCATCCTGGCACCACTAAGGCGGCGAGAAATATCGTACAACAAACGGATATCACCATTGGCGGCGGCGGTTTCTCCTTGTTCGGCTAGGGAGTTAGTCCAGGCTCTCTTGTTCCGCCTACAAGCACGTTTAACAGCCCTCTCCAGTTCGGCATATCGTTGACGGGCAGCTGTCTTAGCCGATCTGGTCCGCGCTCGCTCAATGCCGGCTTTCGCCTCTCTCCGCTCGTCGATCTTCCTCCAAGTTTCATCCGAAATCCACTCCCTCCGCCCACTGCGCGCTTTGCCGAGGGGATGGCAACTCCGAGGCTCGAGATTCAAGTTGTTCAACAAAGGCCCTTTTCACCTCAGGATTCTCCAATCGGCGGACGTCGTAGCGGCACCCAACTTTCTCCTCCCGTCGTTGGACATGTGCGACGCGCAGACGTATCTCAGCGATAACAAGATGATGGTCGGATGCAATGTCAGCGCTGCGTTTGTTGCGTACATCAAGAAGGCTCCTTCTCCATTTCCGGCTGATGCAGATGTGGTCGATTTGGTTTTCTGTTCGGCCGTCGCGGGAAACCCACGTGACTTTATGTACTGGTCTATGGGGGAAGAGCGATCCACCAATGACCATGTCGTTATTACCACAGAATTCTGTAAACAGCTTCCCGTTTTCGCTCATCTCTCCTAGGCCATGGCGTCCCATGACGCGTTCAAGATCCGCGTTGTTTGAGCCAATCTTCGCGTTGAAGTCGCCCATGTGAATTTGGATGTCCCCCTTCGGGATTTTCTCAACCACGCTGTTCAGCTGGCTGTAAAAGCTCTCTTTCTCCTGCAGGTCGGCAGCATCTGTTGGCGCATAGCACTGGATTGCCGTAAGGTTCCTAACCCGTGTTCTAAATCTGGCAACGATTATTCGCTCATTTATTGGTTCCCACTTCATCAGGGCCGCATGTGCCCCTGGGCTCAGTAGGAATCCAACTCCTCTTTCTCGAGTAGCATTTTCACCTCGTATGCCAGAGTAGAGCAAGACTTGCCCGGTTGATGTCCTGTGTTCGCCAGTACCCGGCCAGCGGACCTCGCTCAGCCCCAGGATTTCAAGCTTCAGGCGGCTAGCTTCCCTTGCAAGTTGAGCCAGCTTGCCCTGCTGGGCAAGGGTCAGTATATTCCATGTTCCGATTCGTGTCCGTGTTTTCATGCTAAAGGTCGTTACCAATAATCCGGAGAGATTTCTTCTTTCATTTTCGTTAACTTTTTGTGTGTTCTGGTACAGTAGGCTGTTAACCTAAGGTCCATATCCCGCTGATGGGGCTGCCATCTTAATGGGGGCGGGAGCCACTATGCCCCCTTTCCTGTTAGCATACGACAACCGAAGTTGCGTACCCCAGCCGGCACCTCGTGGAGGTAGGAATAGGAGTTAATGAACAGAGGTTATGGAATGCACATGTTCACCCTTTGCCAGCCAATTAAATTTCATGCGAAAACGAATTTTGAAAATCTTTTTCTGAATCTTTACAAATAATCCATGCTGCTTGGATTACACATTTGCATTAATTATTTTGTACACTTACTTGATCGGGGTAACACGGTTCTTACACTACGTCATATTAAATTCAACCGAGTAACAATTTTCAATGCGAGTGTTTTAGTAGAGGGTCAAGCTAATTTGTTTTGCATTTTGTAGTATTTTTCTTGTACTTTCACATTGGTAATAAATGGCTTGAATGTATTTGCATGTTTAGGAGTTATAGAAGGTTAGCTAGAAGGTTACTTTCTTTGGCAAAGTTCTTAATAATAATCTTTCCAAAAAACATACTTAACCAGTATAATCAACCATTTTGGCGTAATTAAAAAACGCGTGTTTTGATACCAATGGGACCACTGTGCGATCTGAAGGAGGCAGGTTTCTTCGCGCCGACTAAACCAGCAGAACTTGAATATTGACTTGAATATTGAAAATATTGATTCTGATGATACAGAATGAGACGAAGCAGCCGGCGCGATCCCTCCACAACCAGAAGTGAACAACTGGACAGGAGCGCAGACTCCCCGGTAAGTTTATCGATTACATCACTGGCTTTGAAACGAATACTCGTGTCTCGCAGGTTCAACTGGAGGTTACCAAACGACAGACGACGCTGTAATGGCTTTTGCGTTAAATGGGGAAGCATTCGTAGATGATCTTCCTTCAACAAACGATGGGCTGAAAAAGTAAGGAGACTGAGGTCACTGGAAAGCAGCCGTATGAAGGTTAAGTGCGAATATACACAGCAAGCACCGGGAGATGAGTAATGGGTTGTACAAGTCTCCCCTCACGGCTTCTTGAAGGCGACTAGGCGCCGCCATAAGCGCCTAAGCCACCGGTACGTTTGTTCTCCAGGAGGAACGGCCCAAACAGCATCTGTACGCCAGAGGAGCGGCTGATTTTCGAAATGCTGTGTCTCGCCAGCTACACCTAAGATGGTAACCCCGTCTGCAAGGCTAGGTAGAGCAGTCCTGATAAGGCCTACTGAACAATCACCAAACAACCCAGAAAAATGAAATTAGTGAAACAGGATTGGACAATCGGCATAAGACACGGCAATGTTTAATGGACTCTGATTGGAAACTCGGTACTTGGAACGTCAGAACCTTGTTGGAACCTGCACGAGCTGGCCTACTTGCTCGAGAGCTGCACAATGTCAACGTTGAGGTGGCAGCCATCCAAGAAGTAAGATGGCGAGGCTGAGGAGAACGGGAATTCCGGGTATCTGGTCCAATAGCTGAAGCCTCATTAATTCATTCAGTCATTCGATGGAAACCGTTGAGTGACCGTATCTGCCTGCTGAGGATCAAGGGCAAGTTCTTCAACTATAGCTTAATAGTAGTAGTAGTAATAGTAGTAGTAGTAGTAGTAGTAGTAGTAGTAGTAGTAGTAGTAGTAGTAGTAGTAGTAGTAGTAGTAGTAGTAGTAGTAGTAGTAGTAGTAGTAGTAGTAGTAGTAGTAGTAGTAGTAGTAGTAGTAGTAGTAGTAGTAGTAGTAGTAGTAGTAGTAGTAGTAGTAGTAGTAGTAGTAGTAGTAGTAGTAGTAGTAGTAGTAGTAGTAGTAGTAGTAGTAGTAGTAGTAGTAGTAGTAGTAGTAGTAGTAGTAGTAGTAGTAGTAGTAGTAGTAGTAGTAGTAGTAGTAGTAGTAGTAGTAGTAGTAGTAGTAGTAGTAGTAGTAATTTGATTATCAAATGAATTGCCAAAAGGGATTGGGCGGACCCACAAGCAGAGGCACTTGTGCGCATTCCGGGGTTATAAGAGTCGCCTTCCAGCATTAGGATCCTTCCATGTAATAATCAATTTCGCTGTACCAACTTTAACCCATGTGATGATTTGTTTGTTTTGAATTGAGAAGTGCTATATTTGCTTCAGACCTTAAGGATTCAGGTTGGCAATCCACTCCATCATCCAGCCTTCCACATTTATGATACCAATAATAATACTATTAATAATGTGATATTAACATGAAATGTGGTATATATGGGCAAAAAAACAATCTCACCAGAAGTCCTTCGTAGAGTTGTATCCTTTGAGGTTCCATAAGTGCTTCTAATAATTAATTTAATTTTTTCATTCATCCATGTGCAGTATTAAAACTCGTTTTGGACAACGTTTTTACTATATACCAGGAGATGCTTCATAAGCTAAAACGAAAAAACTAATTAAACTACCTTATATTAGGCTTACCTATTAGCAAGGCCTTGTGGCTCCGCCGTCTGCCCAAAACCGCGGTTTTGAGATCAGGCAGCCGGGAACCACCCAGCATCGCACCTCCTAGCTTGGCTACTCAAAAGAGCATTACCAGGTATGGCCACGTGGAGTCGCTAGGTGGGGGCTTGGGATGGCTAGAGCTATATTGGACGCTCCTCATTTGCCTTTCCCCATTTCATAACAAGTTCTTTAACTATAGCTTGATCAGTACATACGCTCCAATGAACGATAAACCCGATGAAGGAATCGTTTTATGAATCGTTTTATGAACTCCTTGATAAAACATATGGAGAGTGCCTAAAACATGACGTCAAAATCATATCAGGTATGGCAGTCTGTAGCACCTACTTTGCATGCCGAAATATTCAAAAGTACATCCGGAGACACCCTAATGGTGAAACGTGCTCCCAAATCGAGCATCGACCAAATCGAAATTTTTCTGATGTTATAGATGCAAGGTCCTTCAGCGGGTCCAATATCGATTCTGATCATTACCTAGAGGTATGTAAGATATGCGCGCTAGGCTGTCAAGCGTAACAAGTTCCAAAAGTCTGAGAACTATGCGGCTGAACATCTAGCGACTATCGGCTCAGGGAGTGACCACAGAATATGCCCAGAAGCTTGATAAGAGAATTGAACAACAAATGAGTGAAGACACTTTGGATGCCAGGTGGCGGGTCCATGATGTATTAAAAAAACACAGCCACTGAGGTACTGGGTACCGGAACAAGCCGACCTAGAAACTGGTTTGATGAGGAGTGCCAAAAAGCGACATATGAGAAGAACGTGGCTAGGAGTCGCATGCTACCTGTGGCTTCCCGTCAAAACAGGGAACGATATAAAGAGTTACGAGCAGCTCAGAAAACAACCCATCGGCGTCGTAAGTGTGAGTACTAGGAACACGATTCATCAATTTTTTATGATTTTAAACTACTATATAAGTAAGTTAAAGATTTTTGCAATATGCGTTGTGCATTTTTATGCTTTATACGGGGTTGACGGTCAAATAAACATTGGCGTCCTTACCGGTCGCTAGTGTCTTGTCTTACTTATTATTTCGACAAAATTTGGTCTAAATTTGATGCTTCATGTTCGAGAAATACCATATGTACAAATAATATGGATTTTGTTTTTATTTTTGTAAAAACGAAAAATGTCTCAACCAATGATGTATAACACATACAATTAAAACATTCTGATGAAATTTCATGGACCGGAAATAAAATTACTCTCAACCTGCACGTAAAGGAGACTGCGTTCGACACAGAATACTAACTGGTCAAGCTGTGGAGCCACCCACGCTAGTTGAAGTTAAAAAGGTGATAAAAGAGCAAGGCTGCTGGAAAAAACGAAATTTCGGCCGAACTTTTGAAAGTGGAGAGTGAGAAACTGCACAAAGCATAATCCATGCCACGATCGAAAAAATCTAGAGGGAAGAAGAAATGCCTTCAGACTGGCTTGATGGTCCCATTTTCCCGATATACAGGGATAGCGACTCTATCGTAGTAACTATCAGGGCATAACACTTCTAAATTCCGCCTATAAGGTACGCTCCCGTATCCTATTCAACAGATTGAGACTGTTATCAGAATCCTTTGTCGGCGATTACCAGTGTGGTTTTCGAGAAGGAATATCGACTACGGATCAAATGTTCATCTTGCGTCAAATCTTTGACAAATCTCGGGAATACAACTTGCGGACTCACCATCTGTTTGTAGATTTTAAGGCAGTGTGTGATTTAGTGAAAAGAAATGAATTATGGCCGATAATTCTCGAATACGGATTTCCGACCAAGCTAATAAAACTGTGTCGTATAACGCTAGACAAATCAAAATCAAGCCTCAGAATGGTGAAATATCAGATCCATTCGTGACGTTAGACGGATTGAAACATGGCAATGTCCTCTTTAACCTACTGTTTAATATAGTACTAGAAAGGGCGATACGAAGAGCAGGCGTGCAAAGGAATGGAACCATCATCACTAAATCGCGCATGCTTCTAGGCTTTGCGGATGACATTGACATTGTTGATATTGATCGTAGAGCTATTGTAGAGGGATTTGTGCCGTTCAAAAGAGAATCTGCGAGAATCGGACTGATCATGAACACTGCCAAAACGAAGTACACGGTTGCTGTCAGAGAGCGTGGAATGAGAGAGCGTTTATCACACTCTTATGATAGCATTTTAGACCAAAATTAGTATTGAAGACCACACTAAGCGTACAATAAAACTCACATTGTTGCTTGGGATGTGGGATCTGAGGTGGAAATAAATGGGGAACGGTACGAGATTGTCGACGAATTCACATATCTGGGAACTCTTGTAACATACGACAATGACGTCACTAGAGATGTGAAGAGACGTATTGCTGCTGCAAATAGGGTTTTGTACGCACACCGCTGCCAGCTAAAGTCACGAAGTTTGCGGAAGCGTATTGTCAATTGCAAGGAAAATTGACCAATCAATAAGTGCGCAATCGCTCATAAAAGTGCTATTTTAGCTTAAATCGTTTCGGTCTCTTCGGCACACTTATTGCTTGGAAGATAACGAAAAAGTGCGCCGAAGATACCGAAACGATTTAATGCAAAATAGCACTTTTATGAGCGATATCGCACTTTGGATGGTACAATTTTCCTTGCAATTGACAATACATAATTAGCTATGTACAAAACATTAATATTGCCGGTGGCCCTCTACGGTCATGAGTCATGGACGTTAGGAGAAGCAGATCAGCGTATACTTGATGTATTTGAACGAAAAATTTTGCGGTCAATACTTGGCGGCAAGATGGAAAAATGGCGTA
Source organism: Sabethes cyaneus (assembly GCF_943734655.1). NCBI lineage: Eukaryota > Metazoa > Arthropoda > Insecta > Diptera > Culicidae > Sabethes > Sabethes cyaneus. Next base: position 49,701,230 of record NC_071354.1, read on the forward strand.
GACGCATGAACCACGAGTTTTACGAGGTGTATAAATATGATGACATTGTGAAGCTGTTCAGGCGACGGCGACTACTGTGGGCTGGACATGTAGCCCGAATGGCAGAAGTAAGGTCAGCGAAAATTGTGTTCAGCAGAGAACCTGGGCGAGGTCGTCGGCTTTGAGGTAGGTCACGCACTCATTGGGTGTGTGCGATCGAGGAAGAAGCACGCACAGCAGGTGTGTAGGGTGACTGCAGCCCAAACCGCAATCTCTAATACATACGGCTAGGATCTGCTCACATGGATTGTCGTTCATTAAAGTAAAGTAAAGTAAGCTGCATGATGGCCTCCTTTACTTCGCCGGGCTGGCATCTCTTCCCCGTTTGTTGTACCATCGAAATTGATTTCCCCACCGCCATGGTCCTCCACCTGGGTGCCATTTAGGTATTCATCGAAGTGCCGCTTCCACCTTTCCATCATCTCAGGATCGTTCGTCAAAATACTGCCATTGTTATCCCGTCACATTTTGGCTCGCGGCACAAAGCCTTTGCGGGATCCGTTCAGCTTCTGGTAGAGCTGTATCTTCTTCTATTTGTGTCTTTCCATGTTCCGACGTTGGCTCTGCGTATCATGTCCGTCTGCGCAGCGTTCTCCTCATCCATCACCCTCCTACATTCGTTTCCAATCCCAATCGTTCCGCTGATTCCGTGCCACATGCCTCTCCGCTACACTACTAATGGCTGTTTCGATGATGTTCCAACAATCCTCGAAAGGGGCTTCGTCCAGTTTACCCTCTTCCGGCAGCGCAGCTTCGAGAGGTTTGGATGCATCTTAACCATCTCTAGGTAGTAGTCCGAGTCAACGTACGTTAACGCTTCGATAGGATTTGACGTCGATAATATCGGAGAAGTACCGACAGTCGATCAAAACGTGGTCGATCTGTGATTCTGTCTGATTTGATGATCCCCAGATGTATATGTGTAGGAATCAGTGCTGGAAGAAGGTACTACGTACGGCCCCGTTCTTGGAAGTGGCAAAGACAATAAGTCTTAGGCCCATGTAGTTTATCGATGGTGGTACAATTGTTTCTGAAAATTTGAAAATTACCTTTTTACGGTATTTGACTTTCTAGTAAAATTTACTCTGTCCAACCACTTTAATATAAAGTTGTCAAACGTCCTGGGACAAAATTTTAGGCTGTACCATTGAGATCTAGGAGAATAAGCAAACCGCAACTGAAGTCCATCAGCTTAAAAATTGTGTTTTAATTTCAAATTATGAGGGGTTTATTCTTCAATCATAATATCAGCATATTATTTGGAGACGTGATCAAATGTGTATTTATTTTTATTAACACAGCATTATTTCCACTCATTATTGTTGTTGATATCATTGTTTCACTTATGATTCTCCGACAAGTTACCTGTCAGATTAAAATTCTTTTTTTTTTCCTTTTCAGTGTTATTGCCAACTTTTCTTCACACCGTAACATTCAGCTGAACCTCGCTAATTAAGTGTCATTTAGTGGTTAAGATCGGTTCATTATAAAAAGCTGCGTAACTTATTTTCATTAAAACACTCCTGATTACAGTGCGTTTCTGCTACACAAACTGATGGCATAAAAAGTCAACTGAACTAAACTAGAATCTTGCAACCAATTTCACTATACATTGATTGCATGCAAAAAACGTTAAACAAAAATAGAGGTGTAAGTTAATACATCTGTTAAACGATTATCATGTTGATCGAAAGTCAAAATATAACAACGCAAACCCGCGCAATCCGGTCGCTCACTTGGCTAGCAAGCAAGGCATTATATCACACTTCCGCTCTTCCAGTCGGTGCGGACAGTACCGGGCATTTTCCGGATTCAGTACGTAGCGAGTGCGCTGCTGGACGGCGAAGTCGCCGCAGGTTTTGCTGCACGGTGACCACGCCGACCAGGCCGAGTACTCGCACTCGATCGGTTCGGGTGAGTAGCGGGTGCTGGGACCCCACGATGGGTTCGTATCGTGCCGGGAGGAATCGCAATGTACAAAGCAACGTTCCACTTTGCGCAGCTTGCGCGGGCACCGTTTGCCACCGTTGATGGGCTGAGACTGTAAGGCAAAAAGATTAAAGTAATGGATTTGTTTAAATGTAATTCAAAAGTCACTCACTAAAATGGTTCGACTCTTCACACGACTTCCTTCGCCGCAAGTAGCATTGCAAGGCCCCAGCTTCCAGTGAGAGGTTTTACAATCTTGCTTAAAGTCCGGATCCGAATTGGTGCTGATCTGGTCACGAATAGGTATATTGGTAAACTTACGATCTGAAACAGTTAGTTAAATTTATTAAACTCTATGCTTAACTAGTGAATTGCAAACAAAAATACCTTTACTGCAAGTATCCAGACAATCCTCCCGAGACATAAAGTTGTTATTATTGCCATTGCATCCGGTAAAGATAAGTATCGCACAGTCATTCTTCTCACTGTCAAAGTACCAACGAGGCTGCGAATCACGACAGTTACCCGGTTTCGGCTCCAAGTAGCACAATTCTTTTAAAAAAAATGTCAAATGAAATTTTCTAACTTTCAACTTCTAAATGCAATCAAATATTTCTTTACCTGGAACACCATACAAGCCATCGCAGGGTGGAAGATCATGACCACAAATGACCTCCTCGACCGTGTCTACTCCGAAGCACGGATCGTTCGGATCGGTAATTTGCATGCTATTATCAGCCTCATCCTCTTCCTCCTCCTCTTCGTCTTCATCGTCAGCAACGGGACGTCGTTTCGTTAAATAGTAATTTACAAATCGTTTGTGATGCAGTCTTGTATTCAGCGACTGTCGGATCGGCATTCTCGTTCGCATCATTCTACCGAGACCGCACGTTACACTGCAAGGTCCCCATTCTGACCACTGTGTCATCTTGCATTTGGGATTAATCTGTAAAAAAACGAAAAAAAAAACTCTTAACCTTGATCAATTATACAAGAACTCACTCCTTACGTCAGCACTAATCACCGGCTGAGAAATATCCCCGGCGCACTCCTTACTGCAAGGTGTAGTTTGCTGCAGTACCGGAGGATTCGGCAGTCGTTCGCACTTTTTGCGAGCTCCTTTTTTCTTGTACTTCCGCGATCGAGTTTTGTTACCTTTTCCGCAAGGAGTACTACACTCGCTCCATGGACCCCACTCGGTAACTTCGCATTCCGAGTCACTCGGGTAGTTATCATCCACCTGCTGACTGGCTGGATAGTCACAGTCCCGTTTATTTCCAACGCAAGGTCGTCGATCGGAAAGCTTCTTCTTGCAGTTGGCCAGCTTCGCTGTGATTGGATTTTTGTAAAATCGACGTCGAATCTGTTTGCCCTTACTACAACGCGAACTGCAGTCGGTCCAATCACCCCATGGTTCCGTTTCACAAGCTTGTTTGCTTTCATTTTCCTCCTCCTCAGTGTCGGTATCGCAGTTCTTTTCGTACAATCTCTGTCTGGAGAGATAGATTCTGGCCAACGGTTTCATCTCTGCCCCTGTGGGATCGTAGAATGGCGATCGAGGATCGTTCGGGTAGTTCGCCTTTATCCTTCGAATCACATCCGGTGGATTGGTCGGTTGATCCGGCGAAATGTAAGTGGGTCCGCTGTCCGTCCCAGCATCCCACGGGTAGAGATTGAGAATCTTATTCTCAATCCAGGTACAGTTCGATAGACACAGTTCCAACCCAGAAACTCCAACGATCCAATCGGGTGATGGATCAAGCATTGACACTATCGAAACCAGATGGTGAATAGAATCTACCCGAAACACTGCAAAGGTTTTTCCTGTTACGTTTGGATATGATATACCACGGGCTTTGATGATGGTGCGGATTTTGTCACTCTGAGAAAACAACAAAGTTTATTGAATAACAAGAAACGCCTATTTAAAGTCCTAACCTCATTTTTCAGCTCGCTTTCCAACGTCCGTGTAGATCCATGTTCGGCAACCTGCTTCAGACCATCGCTCGCGACCTGACCGTACTCCCAAAAGCGATAGTCGACCGTGTGCGAAGCACCGATAACATCACTGAACCTCGTTAGCCATCCATTAGAGGGAAAATCCTTCGGATGCGTATGTCTAGACCACAATCCCTCAAAGGTTAGTTCATATTTTGCTTCATCGCAAGCGCAGCATTCCTTCAGAACGGCCGGTTGCGTGTCCACCGAATCGGCTTCATCTTCGCAGAGCACCTTACTCAACGGCCCATCGTCCATGTACCAGACATCCCGATGTTCGACCACAGTCGCCCGAATCGCTATGCAACCGCTCTTCGCCGGAGGAGCAATCCAGTTCACCTGGATCTCACTCTTCGGAATCGAGCTGGTCTGGGTGACGGCATTCGGACAACGCTCACTGAACTTAGTCTGTGCGTCTCCAAGTAGGTGGAACGTTCCCACCGTGTGCAGATCGCCGTTGATGGGCTGATCCGGCCGAATCAGCGACAGTTCCTTTTCGGCTGCCAGGAAAAATCCGGAGAATTTGTGCGGAACCTGCATCGAGCGGATCCCAACGAGGCTTACTGGAAGGTTAAATTATTAAAAATAAAAATAATTATTTGGCATGAATTATTCTATTGAAAGCATGTTTTAAGTTTCCAGTTCTTTCGAAGTATTGTAAAATGTTGCTTTAGAGCCAGTGCTAGATATAAGAAAAGATAAAGGAAGGAAATCTAATTCCAAATTAAGCTCAAAAGCGTTTCTAAAGGTTAGAAACATAAAGATGAAACAGATCTCGAAATAATGATGAACACTTTAAAACCAGAATCCTAAACTAGAGTGGTCCAGAATCCGAAAATAGAGTTCATTCTATAGCAGCGCCTCTAGTTGTTAACTTTCGAAAATATTGACCACTGGCGTTCCAGGGTGCGGCACACTGGAGCGCGTGCCCCACCTTATATTTAAAATCTGTATACATATAAAAACCTTATCTGCAACCAAAACCAGGCCTCTGATAGGGTGCCATAGCTTCATGGTAAGAATCGCCCACATTAAGCAAAGACTCAAACCAATTATACCAGCTTGCATTCAAGACGAGCAAAAGTATAATATAAAACAAAATAATTTCTGTAATCCAGAATTTCGCAGTTTGTTATTTAATCTACCGCTTTTTTTGGTGATAAGTAAATAATTAGTGTAAAATATTTTCGTTTTCTTCCTTTTCTGTATCGTTTTTTGTTCTGGTTTTTGCGCTCACTTTTCATTTTTTTCCTTCCGTTTTTCCTCTCTTTCTATCGTTTATCCTTTTTCCTGTCCCATATTTCCTGCTACATTGTTTCAAGTCCAATTTTAAGTCCAGTTATAAAATGAATCTCAAGTTTAATTTCATGCCTAATTTGAGCCTAATTACAAGTCCAAATTCAATTCCAATTTCTTGCCTAATTTCAACACTGATTTTAAGCCCAATATAAAGTCTAGTTTCAAATAAAATTCCAAATACAATTCCAAGTGCAGTTTGAAATTTCCAAAAATTCATATCTCTTCAATCAAACAACGTAGAAAAAACAGTTTCTTATGCAAATGTAAGTAAATTTTCTTTGCGTTGCTCTCTAAAGAAAAGATAAAAACTGGATAATCGAAAGAAAAAACTCGACAGAAAGGGAGGAAAAACGTAGCATGAAAAAAAGTGGAAAAAAGTAAGTGGGAGAAAAAAGAGGGAAGAATATGCTAAAAAGAGGATACTGGACAGAAAAAAGGGAAGAAAAGTGAGAGAGTATAAAGAAAAATGATGAAGGAAACGATGAAAATAAGAAGAAAATGGACACAACAGGAGAAAAAACGGAATAAAACTGAATAAAAAAGAAGAAAAAGAAAAATAACGGGAGCAGGAGAAACGAGAACAGAAATAAAGAAAATTGATAAAAAATATAAACGGAATACAAAAGAGAACAGAAAAGAAAAACAAGACATGATAAAAAAGGATGATATAATAAAGGGAATAACGAAGCAGAAGACAAAGAAAAAATAGAAATGGAATTTAAAAAGGAAAAAAGACTGAATTAGAGAGAATAAAAAAGGGGAAAAAACGAATGTAAAATTGATGGAAAAATAAGAGAAAGAGGAAACAGCGGACAGAAAAAAGGAAAGACAAGAGAAAAAGGAGGAAAATAAACAGATGAAAAGACGGTAAAAAAGAAGAAAAAAATGTAACAGAAAAGTTGGGAAAACGGGAGTGGAAAAAAGAGATAATGAAATTAAGTGAAATCAAAAGAAAAAACTACAAGGTATACAGCCCTAAGGGTTGTACGAAAGGGTGGCGTAGGACTATATCAAATCATTAGATCAAAGACTAATGTAAACTGAATTTCTAGCGTATGTATGTTTATAAAAATCTGTGAGTGCCATTGTTTAAGTGAATGTTTAAAAGAGAAGAGCGAAATATTCAGATTTAATCTTTGCTAGCGGCGTTAGCGGCGTCGATTCACTGTATCTTCCTCCGAGAAGGTTTTACTAGTTTACTTTCACAGTTTACCGCTTGTAATCAGGGACCGAAACGGTTACATTTTTCCTATACATTTACCAGTATGCAGTGCCATGTAAGAATCTCAGCCAATACCGTCGCGTCGTATTGATTCTGTATCGAGAGAGCCTATCTCTTGATGTGTTGAAACTAGCTGAAATACGTACATGATAACAAGCAAACATTCTTATTTCACTGTGACCAGTCGAGAAAAATGTCACAGTATAGAAGTGACAGGCATTCGCCGCTTTTTGCTTACAGTTCTAGCTGGAATAGTATGGGCAAGCGATAGAGAACAAGGTGTAATTTTTTATGCGTTTTCCACCTGAAATTTATGTAATGAAAATTGTTGAATTTTTGCACGATTTTGTGGTTGATCATAACTTTAAAGATATTATAAGAATAGATGCAGTAGATTTCGTTTTCAATTTTGGAAACGTTCTTTGAATCCGCATTATTTGGGGAAAAGTTGTAGGCATACGAATGAAGCAGCAAACGAGAACCCAAAAACTAGCACACCTTTTGTCATGCATGGTGCTAGCATGTTGAAGCGTGTCTCTGCCGCTCCGAAGTGTGTGCGACACGACGAGCAAGCGATGTTATCACTATTCTGGTATTTCTTCTCGGTACGTGTGTACTAGAAATCTGCCGCATGACTGGTCGCAAGAAATAATGTCAAATGTCTTCAGATTTTAGTCACAACCAGTACATTTTACGCCCTGCTTGTAACATAGCATATTGTCCTTATCCTCCTACCACAGGGGTGAGGGGTCTCAAATCATCATAAAACAAATTCACGCCTCCAAAAACCCCCGCATGCCAAATTTGGTTCCATTTGCTTGTTTAGTTCTAGAGTTTGTGAAGAAATTTTTAATTCATTTGTATGGAAGCCCCCTTCTTAGAAAGGAAAGGGGTCTCAGTACACCATAGCAAAAATTATTACCTCCAAAAACCCTCACATACCAGATTTGGTCCCTTTTGCTTGATTAGTTCTCGAGTTATGAGGAAATTTGTATTTCGTTTGTATGGGAGCCCTCCCTCTTAAAGAGGGAAGGGGTCTCAATTCATCATAGAAAAAAATCTTGCCTTCTGAAACCCCCACATGCCAAATTCGGTTCCATTTGCTTGATTAGTTCTCGAGTTTTGAAGAAATTTGGGTTCCATTTATATAGGAGCCCCACCTCTTATGCCTTCCCTGAAATTGCTCTCTTACCCCCTCCATAAATTGCTGGTCTTTTTATCTATCCAACGACATATAAATTGTTCAGTTCCGTTCAGTAGTTTAATAGTTATTACCATTTGAAATCTTTCATCCAAACGTTACACTTCTATTTTCGTTTTCACTAAGTGGTATCCAGTCCCAGTATAGTAAACAAAGACGTAGTCCTACGTCAAAAGAAAAAGAATAAAGAGAGAGAAAAATAACCCGACTGAGGAAACCAGGAAAACAGGAAGTTTTTTGAGCGTTTTAGTGAGTCGAAAACAGACACTAATGAAGGCTGCGAAATACGTATCTTCTTTAATTTTAGGTTACTACAAGCTCACTATCTTCAGGCTTGGTTGAAAATTTTCGGTGTATTGATGAAAGTCAATAATTATAACAAGCCAGAAGGTGGAACGAAAACCGACCTACTGGTGAAGGCTAACAATAATTACTATGTGACTGTGGCGTAAATAGTATAAAAATGCGTCAGACGATAGCTGAAGAGTAAGTAGGCTGAAACGTTACGCAAAAGAATCTTCAGTTTCATTAATTCATTAATTAAATTTTCAACCAAGCCTGAAGATTGAAATACGTATCTAACGTAAATATATAAAAATGAAATGCTGTTCGTGTGTCCGGTATAGACTCGCAAACCGCTCGACGGATTATGATGAAACTTGGCATACAAGTGGCGTATGATGTGAGGAATGTTGTTAGCATAGTTTGAGACCCCTCCCCCTTCTAGAAGGGGGGACCGCCATAAAAATGAAACACAAATTTCTTCATAACTCGAGTACTAATCAAGCAAATGGAAACAAATTTGGCATCTGAAGGTTTTTGGAGGCAGACATTTTTTCTAAGGTAGATTGAGACCTTTCTGTCCTTTAAGAGGGGGGGGGCTCTCAAACAAATAAAGCAAAAATTTCCTCATAACTCGACTATATATCAAGCAAATGGAACCAAATTTGGCATTTAGGGGTTTCTAGAGACAAGATTTTTTTATATGAAGGTTTGAGACCCCTCCCAACTCTAAAAAGGGGGGCTCCCATACAAATAAAAAACAAATTTCTGCATAACTCGAGTACTAATCAAGCAAATGGAACCAAATTTGGCATCTGAAAGTTTTTGGAGGCAGAAATTTTTTCTCTGGTGGATTGAGACCCCTCCTTCGTCTAAAAGGGGGGGTCCCATACAAATAAAACACAAATTTACTCATACCCCGACTTTTAATCAAGAAAATGAAACCAAATTTGGCATGTGGGAGTTACTGCAAGCAGATTTTTTTTTCTATGGTGCACTGAGATCCCTCTCTCATCTGGAAGAAGCGGCTCCTATATAAATGAAATTTCTGCAAATTTCTGCATAACTAGAGAACTAATCAAGCAAATGGCAAAAAATGTGGCATGTGAGGGTTAGTGGAGGCAAGTTTTTTTTATGGTAGATTGTGGGGCCCTCATACAAATTAAACAGAATTTTTTTACTAATTCAAAAAGTAATCGAACTGGAGAAATTTTAGATTCTATCATAAAACTTTAGTAAATAACAATACCACCAAAAACTACCTATAGTAACACTGCGAGTGTTGCCGTCCATACTCAAATATAAAATAAATTTGGAACAAAATTGTTAATAATAAATCGATGAAGCCTAGATACCTATTGAGTCAAATTAAATAAAAGTAAGAACATACAATGCTTATTTTAAAAACAAAATTAAAGAGAAAATACATTGTTGAAATAAAAAGATAAAGAAAAATAATGTAGAGATTTCTCTAAGTCTATGGTTTTTGACCAGTTTACTGAATTCAAACGAACTGCACTGATATTTTATTGCGATTTTGCCACCATACACAACCCACAACCCAAATTGTCACGTGAGATTAAAAATTTGCGGTATGATTTTGCAATATCTGGTTAGTTTAGGTTTGTCAAAAAGAAAGCTCTTGGCTGCAAGATTACAATTAAGTAATCTTCAGCATTATGCATCTACCTCCTTTTTAGAATGACGTTGCAATGCGCGCCGGGTCATCTAGTCGTAAATAAAATTAAGAGTGGAATTTAACTGTGAAAAAGTCTTCTTTAGTTTCAATTAGAAGAAAACGGGGTCAAACGAGATACAAAAAGAGAAAGATGGGACAAAGAACGGGAAAATAGAACAGAAGAAAAACAGTAATTTTCCATATAAAATTCCAAATAAAAAGGTAAAACGGAAAATCAGGAAAAACAAGAGAGATAAAAATGAAAAACCAGACAACAAAGGGAAAAAGGGAAACAAATAAACGTGACGAAAACGAAGGGAAAACAAGGCATCTAAAAGAGGAAAAAGGGACCGCAATGAAAACGCAAAAGGATAAACTAAAGAAAAAGAAAAAAACGGAAGGTTAAAGAAGGAAAGAAAAGTGCGAGCAAAAAACAAAAAATAAACGATACAGAAAGGAAGAAAAAACAATACAGAACAGAAGAAAAAACGGAACAGAAAAGTGCCGAAACGTGTGAGAGAATGGAACGAAAAATGCTTATCCTAATTTCTAGTTAAACTTCGTATTTAATTTCGGAGCCATGTCAAATTTCAAGTCTAATTTATTCCCAATTTTGTATCAGATTTAAACTCTGATTTCAAGTCCAATTTCTAGTATAAATTGAATAACAATTCCAGCGCTAATTTCAAATGCAGTCCCAAGTCTAATCTCAAGTCCAATTAGAATTCAATTTACGTCAAATTTCAATTCCATCATTAACTTCAACTTCAATTTAAGTTCAAATTCAATTCCAGTTCCAAGTAAAATTTTAAATCCAATTTCAAATAAAAATTTTAAACTCTGTCTTAAGTCCGATTTCATGTCTAATTCAAAGTAAAACTTTCAGTCCAAATTACTCTCAATATAAGTCCAATTTCAAATCCTATTCTAGTCCAATTTCCAGGTTGAGTTTAATTTGAAGTAAAGCTACAAACTCAAATTAGTCCAAGTTCAAGTCTTTTTTGATGCCCTATGTCAAGTTTAATTTCAGCATTAATTTTTAGTCCAGTTTCACGTCTGATTTCTAGTCTAATTTCAACTTTTATGTCAAATCCAACTGCACCCAAGGGTCCGGAAAGTAGTTTGTAGCCTGGAAAAGCGGCCGGTATTTATGATAAGTAATGATAGATTTGCTAGATTCGCCATCCCACGATCACTCGATTTTCCAGGCCAAAACGTCCTAGCTGGCATTTTTTACATGTACACTGAAGTCGCTTTTTACGCGGTTCGTTTTTTACGCGACTATTTTTACGAGAATTTCGGAATTTACGCGATTTTTTATCCGTACTATTTTAGAGGCGATATACGTGATAGGAAATAATTATACGCGTTTCATCTATATAAGTATTTATATAGTATAATATCCGATTAAGCGCAATTAAGCTCGACTTGTTCCGTACTGCTATACAATTCTGTACTGAAAATCGTATGTGTGTTAGTTATTATCATTATACGATTTAATATCAACCTCAGCGCACTTTATTAAATTTTACTTACAATTCCGGAGTTGTTAAGAGTGATTACGATAATTTTCGTACATCGATGTACGATTTGGTACAAGCTAAAGTTCTTTTGAAAAGTCGGGTGTCCCACCTTTTGTTTATTGCTAGACACGCTAGTAGTGTTGACAGCAGTTTATTTTGATAGCATTCGTATTTTAGTGCTGAAAGTTCCAATACGTGATAGTTTGGATTTCTAAACGATTGAGAACAATTGATCTTGCACACCCTCTTGATGGACTAAACTTTGAAAGGTCACAAAAAGGTGAAATGTAGAAAATCATCCCTAACTAAGCTTAAAATTGCTGAAAACGCTTCAGAACGCTAGAAAAAGTAACAAAAAACATAAGTAGACAATAGAAATGACTTTTAAAAAATATAAAAAGTCAAAAGGGCAGAAAATTCCAAATTACTCTTAGAATCGCATCTCAGAATCTGTCTTTTCTGCTCTTTTAAAGCGTTTCTACTTTAAAAGAGCAGACAAGACAAAAAGAGCAAATCATTTTGAATGAAATTTAAAATCATTTCAGTTTTCCAGATACATACTATTGAATTGTAGACGTGGACGGACATATCTATTTTTACTGCAAACATTAAATCAACATTCAGCGGGATGCTGGATACCGACAATGTTCGCAAATTCCCTAAAAAAAAAGCGAACCGAAACAGCTGCTACCCTCCTGCGTTCATTTTGGTAAGAGGATCATCTGTTTTTGTTGTCCCTTCCGGATTTTTGCGGCCAGCGGAAAACACAGGCATGTGTTTGCTCACTTTATAAATCGGAAGTGTAAATATTGGTTAGCAGTTTAGATTGTGTTTTATAGAATGTGTGCACAGGAATTGGGACGTTTGGATCAAAATAAATTTCGCAAGCTTAGCACAGCATATGCGCAAGAACTATTTTTGCGGGCATTTTCTTTTGTTGCGCTAACCTGTAAACTTTATTTATTTTAACTTTTTTTAAGTGCTATTTGTAACATTGGTACATGATTCAATTTTCAACACTGTTTATGAACGATGTTTTGACTGGTAATAATCAGTACCAGTAACTGCTAACATAGCTTTTCCATTCGATGAAACACAGAGCCTCAGCCGTATGCATGTTAGTGAATGTTTAACAGAAAGCTTTTCAATGTCGAAAAAATGTATTTTCAACTTTGTTCTGTCTGCGAAAAAAAACGGCATACAATTTACGTTCGGTTGGATGCGGCTGAAAGTTTGCTACGTAATCTCATTTCGGTAAACACAGCAAAACACATAGCAACGGAAGTTCAGAGTGGCCAAGATAGCAAAACATTATTTTGTTTCCATAGTACTAGCAAAGCAACCACTTCGCTGGTAACACTGACCGACAGTGGTGTGAACACCAAATAAGGCTCACTGGATGATGCGGATTTGTAGCACAAATGAACGTAAGGGTAAGCGGGGCAAGACCGCCCGCCTAAGCAAAACCACATGTATAAAAAAAAGTTGTAGCTCAATTTCTAATTTATCTGCTTTAAATGAACAATTGATCTATTACCTACATATAAAAAATAAAAACATAAATATCTGTAATGATTTTCTATTTTTTATTGCGATTTGGAAACACGTCCAAAAAATAGAGTATTTTTTCCAAGCGGGGTGAAACACGCCCACTAACGGGGTAAAACCGCCATAGCGTATAACTTTAACAATATTCAACCGATTTGAATGAAACTGGTGGCATTGGATTCATGAATTTATCTAATTTAAACAAATTGAATCAGTTTGCTATCAAACAATACATAGTTCCCCGAGATTCGCAAGTTCGAAAGAGTGTCCGGCAACCACTCGTATTGGAAGAATATCAGTAATATAGGTACCAACAGTCTTGAAATTGATACCGTGTAGTTTCCTTAGACAACAAGATGGATCGGGTTAGGCATCCTGGAGTCAATCTTTAAGGACTAGAGGGGATCTAAGATAAAATATAACAATATGGGTATTAAAGTTACTGGAATTGATCCGGCAGGTCATTTTTTGACCTTTCAAATTGTTCTGATTGATAAAGCAGATACATATTACTTTTCCATTGCTAAGATAATTTGCTATATTTTCATAAAAAATATGTTTATTCCATGTTATTGGTTCCAAGAGGGAGGAATTATTAAAAAAAGCTATATCCTAGAAAACAAGATAATGTCCATAGCGCCCGCAGAGAAAATTGGCGATTTAGATTTTTCTAAACAGTCCACCAGCTATAAACTAAGCACATTTAAATTGTTTTATGTAAATCTGAGATCCTTTGGTCCAAACTATGCAATTATTTTAAAAATCTCCTTACCGCACTAGCACTATACACGACGGTCTTGCGCCGTTCGTTGTGGGCGGTTTTACCCCCAAATGACCGATTTGCACATTTCACTATTTATTTCAACAAAACTGCATGAACAGTTACCTAATTTAGGTACTGTCGGATGAAGACAGGATCAGAGAAGCGATGTGGGTTGGATTTACTGAAAGTTTTAACGTTTTGAAGAAAATAAACCCTAAGTTCTGCGGGAACAAAGTTATAAAAAACGAAACGATTATAACGAAAAATCTATTTTTATTTATTTCTCCGATAGTTTATACGATATTGCTGTACAAGGTATTGTAAAATATTGCGTACGCATTCAGTAATATGACTGTCATCAACATTTAACACCAATTTGAGCAAGGCCCTGTAAAACCATGGTGGGCGGTTTTACCCCGGCGGGCGTTGTTACCCCGTTTACCCTTACATGGTTCAGTCGCTGGCAATGATCAGAAAGCTATTATGATAATGGTTATGCGTGGTATTTCACTTTGTTCCCCCGTATACGAGTTTCGTAGCTCCGGCCGAACGCATGGGATGGAAAATGGATTCAACTGATTCGATGGAGTCCACCAAACGGAGAACTGAGCTGGGTGGCATCTCCTCACTTTTCCTAAACGGGAATCTTTGACGGTACGTTTGTCTGTTCGAAACCACGGCATAGAATTGCAGATTCCACCCCATAGGCTCCAATAATGGAAATAAATTTAATGGAATCCATTCGGTTGTTAAAACGAACGAATTCGTAGCTTCGTTTATGCGGTACTTTCTATATTTCCAGTCTGAAAGTTCATTGTGAAAGGATAAATTATGAACATTATACGAGCTATGGAAATGTTGTTAACTTTGTGCTCAGATTCGTAACAATCAGAATAAGGGATGATAAATAACTGACACATTTGCAAACGAACTTTGTTTCCGTACATTTTCGACGGGTGCAAAAAGTTAGTGCATGAAGTATCTACCATAAATTTGTGTACGAAATGTTGTTTGTCGGGCATTTCTGTACAAAGCTGTGTAACGAACTTTCGATCTAAAACTATAATTTATGCAGCTAATTCGATAGCGGCCTTGTTACACTGCGTTATTTTTGCTTGACCAATGTGAGCTCGGGCAGCGATAACGAATCAACTGACCCACAGCCGAAAAAAAGTGGAGCACTAATAGATGCCTTTTCGCGCCTCCCGGAAGAAGATGCTTATCCATGACATTTCCAAATGAAACAATTGTTTTCGGCACCGTAGAATGATGGAACATTGGAAATGTGCCGAAATATGTATGCGCTATGTTCCTATGTATATTGTATATAGTTACTATATATATAGTTCGGCGGATAGAAAACCAGGCGAATTGGCATCCCTGATTTATGAAATTAAATTTGAAATTATGGTGAAATGTGCAGGTTTTTACGAAAAATAATCACTGGCGGGTGTTGAAAATGACTAGTTCTATGAAAATAAAGTGTGTTTTTTTAACATTACTCCTGCATTTTGTATTTTGAAAAGCGTTTGGCTCCGCTTTTGACGTTTATTTGGCTCCCGATTTTCTATCCGCCGAACTATATATATAGTAACTATAATATTGTATACCGATGACATACAAATCTATCAGCTTATTCAAAACTTGCAATGATTGCTCCAGAATTCAAGCTTTAAATAATTTGTTGGCTGATTGGTGCCGCCACAATTATATGACATTAAGCATCTCCAAATGCATTACCATGAGTTTTCACCGTAAAAAAACAGCCACAGTCGTCCGGAATCCTAGCGACGTGGCCGGCCCATCATAGTATACAGCACCGAAAAATCGGAAAATCTTCTACGGGTTGACCCAAATGAAGAACACTATTGACTCTTAGGCGCGGATTATTGAAAAATTAAAAAAACAGAAGCATTGTTCAATCAGAATTCTCGCTTTGCTGAAAAAGACTTTATCATAGTGATAATGTTTTACACGCTTACATTTCAGTCAATTCTCAATCGAATTCAAAAATATTTGCCCTAGTCGATCGGAAAATCTTCCACGCATAGACACCAATGAAGAGAACTTTTAATTTGGAGATGCGTACTATTGAAAAATTGGAAAAGAATGATGCGTTGGGTAACTAGTAATTCTCGCTTCGAGATTGGTTGAATAGTTTTTAATTATTTTCGAACCAGTCGTAGTACAATTCAGGAATCAGCTTGAAAGTTGATGGAAAATTTCATTTAATTCTACTATAACTAACTTACAGTATAATTAAATGGGATTTTCTCCGCAAAAATTCATTGAAAACGATAATTTTATTAAAATTAAATTGTTTTATGGTGAATAACCAATTGGTCGCATTAAAAAATAAAAATAAATTGTTTTATTGATATCTTTTACATCTTCATATAAGAATCTGTTCGTTCTTAAAAGAACGGTTTTCGGTAATTTATGAAACTGTTAGAAATTTAGTAACTTTTCTTATCGGGTTTCTTTGGCAACAGAACAGAACGGCTTGACTGTTCGGCAGTACACCACCTTTGGCAATAGTAACCCCATTCATCAATTGTTTACCGTTCCTGCCAGTACCAACACTTTAGTGGTTCAGTCCTATCACAAATGCTAAATAAACGGGTATAGCTTCAGTAACGACAGTAACGTAATTTCTCTTTGGCAGAACCGTGAACGACTCACTGGAAACAAGCGACACGAGCACATATTGAACGGGACTTTAACTTTGCTTCCTTTGTCCGAACTGCAATTGAAAAATTGATGATGGCTTATGTTTCATCGCTGATAACTGCTCTTGATAAACGACAGCAAATCGCTGCCGTTTATATCGATTTTGCGAAAGCTTTCGATACAGTTCCGCACGTTTTATTAGTAGCTAAATTGGAAAACATGGGATTCCTGTGTGACTAACACGATGGTTATTTTCATACCTCACTCAACGTACTGCGTATGTACGCATAAATGGAACAAATTCGACACCTTTCAAGATAGTATCAGGTGTGCCTCAAGGAAGCCACCTTGGCCCACTACTGTTTATTCTATTTATGAACGATTTGTGCTCTACCATACAATCTCCCAAATGCATGTTTGGAGATGATCTTAAATTCTTCCGTGTTGTAAAGTCAGCAGCTGACTGCAGTGCAATTCAGGCAGACATTAATTCATTAATGGATTGGTGCTTGTTGAACGGGATGCAGGTGAACGTGCAGAAATGCAATACTATTTCTTTCTGTAGAAAAAGACACGTCACTTTGTTCGATTATAAAATGTCAACAGTAAGCATCAGTCGAGTGAATACGGTGAAAGATTTAGGTATTCTATTGGGCACTAAATTGAGCTTTACTTAACACATTGCAGCTTGTACCGCAAAAGCTTTTACTGTTTTAGGATTCATAAAAAAACACAAAGCAATTCGAAGATGCTTACTGCTTAAAGTCATCGTATTGTGCACTTGTTCGCAGCGTACTCGAGTATGGTGTATTAGTGTGGGCCACCAGGTTCTGCAAAACAATCGCATCGAATGAATCCAACGCCACTTTATTCGATACACCCTACGATTGTTGCCCTGGCCTGATCCAATCCGTCTACCTCCTTACGAAAACAGATGCACGCTTCTTCGCTTGCCGACGCGATAATATTGATTATCCCGAGTTGCACAGCCGAGTTCGTTTCAATGTGTCCCCAAGGTTTACCCGGCGGACTAACTTCCTGAGGCTTCCAGTTTACCGTACTACATATGGCCGAAACAGTCCATTGGATATGTGTTACAGAAATTTCGACAATGGATCTGAGTGCTATGACTTTAACATAAGTAAAACAATTTTTAAGCGTAGATTAAGTAGTAGGAACAGTCTATACGATTAATTCGAAGACTTGTAAATAAATAAATAAATAATTACTCAAAAAGCATCAAACTTGCTCGTGCCGTCTACCGATTTTCCCCTTGCCAGAGGAAAAGGACTCTTCAACGTAGTAACGGAATAACAGATCATGAAAAATGGGAAGGACTAAAATTGTACCTGAAATGTGTTGGAATAAAACAAAGGGTAGCTCTCCGCAGCGCTATCAGTTGCTGCGAAGCAAGCGAACATAAACCATCCGTGTGCTACAAAGGTGAAAAGAAGAAAACACGGCAAAAAGAAAGGAAAACTACGCGGTATCAAACCCACCCGCACTGCTATTTCATCCTGACCCATAAGCGTCCCTAACGGCTTTGACGATATTTTGGAACGCATAGATGCTGAGGTTTCCCGGTTGCCTCGCTACATATCGTACCTAAAAGTACCGAAAAGAAAATCACGCTTAATGCGTTAGTGCAAGTTTGTCGCAAAGTGATGTATTATGAAACATTCAAGCCTATCTCTTGGCAACGAAAACCGAAACCTAAATTCATAACAATTTCTTTAATTACCAGAAACCGCCCTTTTAAGGACGACAACATTCTGATATGAAGTTTAAAGATTTTTTCTTTGCTCTCCCCTTCTAGTGTAATTTGTAGATAGTATTTCATGGAAGTTTAAGTCCACAAAAACTCTTAATACATGGAAAAGGTTTAATGGTGGAAGTTATACTTAAGTTGTCTTCCAATGTTAATACTATCGTGAAAATCTGACCGCATGTGAGTGATGATGTAATGTTGTACTATTTGAACGCGTTGTTCCTGAGACTTCTCGATTACAACAAACTTTTACCGATCATCCCTCGCGAATTTCAAGCTTCCGTTCGCTTATTTGCTTTCTATAACCATCTAACAATTGACCATTTTCAAGGCCAATTATATAAATGAATTTGAATTATTTCAAATAACAGCACAAATTTCTTTTATCAAACCATAACACGGTGTTACACGGAAAAAAATACTTCTCAAATGACCTAGTGTACGTTGTTAGTCACACCTAGTACATCATAAAAACACATTTGAAATCTTCTTTCCACCCCCAAAACTTTAAGTTATTGCAAAAAAACGTTTTTTGGCAAGGTGTACACATACTATCATGAACAACTCAATAATTTTTCGAGCAATTTTAAGTGTTTTATACATTTTTGGAAAGCTTAGAGGACAAGCTTTCAAATTATATAAACATTCACTATGGTTCTACAAAAGTTAGACGAGATTTTTTCAATTAAATATGAAATTTAACTACAAAAATGAAATTTTTCTCACTTTAGGGGTCCTACCATACCTTAAAGTGACCTTAAAAATGACCCACATTCCTGAGCTCAACATTACTTGTTTTATATTCAATCCTAACACTTTGGCCAAAATTTCAGCCAAATCGGTCAACATTTGCAAATTTGAGACCATTTTTAAGAGTTGTAGAATTCGTTGCTTCTCATATATCACCCGCATAATCTTACATCCTGTACAAGATGCTCAGTAGGGGGGGAGCCCTTAACTCTGAAACGCCTTGACCGTTTTTCATCTAACCTGGCACACTTGTTCCTTGACATAAGGGAATCAGAACTGAGGGTTCATCAAAAATGGAGGGTGAGAGGTCCCTTAATAGGTGGGGGAGGGTCCCTAATAGAGGGAGGCCATAACTCCGAAACAGCTTGACCGTTCTTCATCAAACTTGGCTCACATGTTCCTTGACATAAGAGAATCAGCACTGACGGGGTTGCCAACAGGGGGACCGAAATGTTTAGACGGTTCTCCCATAAGGACAGGACAAAAGGAGGAGCTGATGACCGGAGGTTGCTGACTAGAAGGGGGAGTAACGCCCACATGACTGTAACAATTTATCCGTACAACAGAAAAAATCAAAATAAGAAACACTAAACTGCAATGCTCGCAGCTGTAGATTTGTCAAGTGTAATTATGCACCGAATCAAAGTGACCTGCATAAAAAGTGTACGATCATTAGTGCTAATTGTTGTTGGCCAACTCTGTTTGAGTCCCAGGGGCGTGGAGTTCATCTGAGAACACCATGTTTTTCCCTTGGTAAACTTTATGTGGCATGCTGCAGAGTGGGCTCAGCCAATAATTTGTGCATACTTGCTCCTGGTGATGACACTAAAAACATTGTTTACAAACACGTTTTGTGTGAGATGAAAGGAATGACAGGTTTGTTGTATCCATGGAAGAAACACTGTTGCACCTTCTACTTTTTTTTTATTAGGATAGCATGTAATACTAAAGTAATAAATAAATAAAAAGCTGTGTTTAGAAAAGTACAATAACAAAACTACTCATTTCCTGTGGGTGGGGTGGCCATTGTTCAAAGCGGAAGGTGTAAATAGAAAAGATGGCCTTGTTTTTCTTTCTTTATAGGCTTTTATAGGGATTTCCGTAAAGAAAACAGGTATGTAGGTGGCCGGGTAGACAAAAGAGGGGGAGCTGACAAATGGGGAGGAACGGCCGAAAGAGAAACAAGCGTAGTATTTTTGCATTATAAGCATTTCGGTTACAATAACCGATGATCAAGTGGCTGAGAGATAAAGGCTCCCCGAGTAAGATCGGGCACTCAGCTAGTATTTAATAAATTAAGTGCTGGCATGGTATATTCATGCGGTCTCTCGACTCGGCGGTTTTGTTGATACCGATATGAAATTTTTAAAATGTATATTGAGTCCTATTCCTACTAAATTACTATTTACTAGTATTGGGTAATATTATTGCTACTTTTGATTGTTTAATCAATGAGACTCATTAGGGTAGTCTGCTAATAATTGTGCACTGTGCGGTCGCTGTTTTCTTATTTTCCAATTAAAATATTAGTTTCTCACATAAATCGGTCATAATCATCGGTGTTTTAATCACAAATATAAAATAATCAATCCGATTTGCGGCTTTCTCTTTGTTAGTTCAAGATCAACGAAATAGAAGTTATGGAATGGTAGAATTTGAAAAAATGGTTGGCCTTCAAAGATATATTTTGCTCGAACAAAACACGGCCTGCTGTTTGGCAAGGTTATCAGTTGCTGTTAAGCAAGCAGACGCGAAGGTGCCGAATACTACCAAGAGGTTTCGCAAAGCATATTACCAAAAAAGAGTAGAAGAAGAAGGTACGTACAGCTGTACGTGCGTCTGTTGATGCCAGATGAATTTGCTGAGCACGCAGTTTATGAGGCTGTCAAAACACGCTTGTAGTAAATAAATGTTGCAAGTTGGAGTTATGATAATCAAAGAAACGGTCCTTTTAAGGGCCCACACATAACGAATGAAGATTTTATAATACTTTCTTGCTCAGTTAATACCAAAATAACTCTCAGGCAGCGAGGTTAAAGCTGAATTTTTCATCTTTTTGAACGTGTAGCTGCTGAGACTTTTCGGTTGGCTCGTTCCAACAATCTTTTACCGGTCACCTCTCGCGAAGTTCAAACTTCTGTTCGCTTGTTGCTGTCGGGTGAGTTGGCCACACGCACATTCTCGGAAGGTACCAAAACAGTCAACAAATATACCAGCACTAAGTGAATGGGTTCCGTCAGGCTTTCTATAACCGCCTAACAACCGGCCCTTTTCAAGGCCAAACATAGAAATGAAGATAAAATTGATTGATGAAGATTTGTAAATATTTGGGATATGATCACAATTTCCCTTAACAAAGCATAGTAAATCAATTGCGCGTGATCAGCTGTCACGATTCTACATATTTAGAGGTTGTAGTGCCAAAAACAGGCTTAACAACTAGTACCCCAGCCCTACTAGGTTCGCCACTGTCGCTATCCACTTACAAAACAGATCCAATCTATTAATAGAAATAACTCTCAAATCTATTGAGAATTGAATGTATACAATGTTACTACTTTATAAATGTTGCGGTCGTGTCTTGTACACAACCTCTCGGATTTTTTTTGAACATTTATAACTGATAACTTATTAACTTATCGCAAGTGGAGGAAAACGCTGATTAAAACAAGTAGGCTCAAGGATGTGCGTAAATGGGTTTCTCTTCACATTTCTTTAGTGATTTTATGTTAAACTCCAGATCTTTTTCTTCGTCGGTTCATTCTGGCCTTAAAAAGTTTTTTCAGTGATTTTGAGCATAATTTAAGTTAATTTTTTAGCGTTTCTGCACATTAAAACCCCTCGTCAATAATTTTAACTTTAGTCCAGTTTCATTTGTCCTTTCTGGCCGTTTCTGACCTTTAGCAACGTTTGTAAGCGATTTTAAGTTTATCGGTATGTGTTTTCTTGTCTTTCGATTTTGGATTTCGTTTGAACATTATACTTTAAATGCATCATAAGAAAAGAAACTATAATTTTACAATGGTACATATTATCACTTCTTCCATGATTTGTTGCTAACATAACTTCATTATTTCTTTTAATGTTATGTCTTTTAAATCATTTGTTTAAAAAATTAAAAATTGCCTTATGATAATAAACGTAATAATAACCGTGAAGAACATCAAGCATATATCTTTCCTCTAATTTTACAACACTGACCAATTTAAAAAATCTTATGTCGATTGCTCAAAATTACGTGCACTGGCGTAAAGCAAGCAATCACTTGCAGTCCGTTTCAGAATTTAACCTTTGTCGAAAATCGTCTTTCTATACTCACTTGTGTACGACTCGCCCGGAACGTACTTCTCCGGGTTGCCGGAGATGCGCAGCCGGAAACGACCATCGGCGGGAGATTTGCTAGCTCCGGCACCCTCCGGTGTCCGGTCACATCGGACAGCATCCGTCACATGTTGACCGACCAATCCGACAAGCAGAAGGAGCAACCCGAAAACCAGCGACGTCCGGAAAGATTTCCGAACGCTCGCTGTCGATGTTGTGTGTGGATTCATTGTACCTACGACAAGTGACACCGTACGCGTGAACTACATTCGCCTCGGGACGCTGCACAGCGGTTGTGCGATGTTGTCCTGCTTGAATTTGATTCCGGTGCTGCAATTCCGAACCCGTTGGATAGATGAACTAGAAAGTAAGAAGAAAAAGATGACCCATAAATAATATGTTTGTTATGAAGGTAGCAATCGAGTGTAAAATAGCTACAAAGTGAAGTTTACTGCTCGATTGATGGCAACGATCACTTGTCATGTCTGTGTATTGTAAGAAGATTGAAAGATATCATCACTTGCTCCACTTCATTCCTCGTTTAGCTATTTCTATAGCATCGTGTGCCATTGTAGTGCACCGTATCGCACGAGCGTCTCTATCGTGGATGGAAAGATGTTATCCCGAAAGCTTTTACTCAGTCGACAGCACAAAAGACGCAAGATTCCTATTCATATGCAGTACTTAGACTCTTGTCGTTCCGTCTCGAGCGAGATGCGGTTGTCGTGTTACCAAGATAAATGGGAAATTTAGCAGCACGAAATCACTATTCGGGACAATGCAAAAGTTCGCCTTTTATATGTTGTTGAAGCTCTAGTTAGCTGCATGACTCTATCGTTTCCAGGTTGCAATATTAATGATTTCCTGGGCGCAATTTAACCCCAATGGAGAGAAAATCCATCCACGGAACTCAAAACGAGAGTGAGGGGCGGGGAATACCCACGAGTAGAAAAAATACGAACGTTTCTGTTTGTCTTCGTTTCTTTGAGATTGAAATACAAAGCGTCTCCATTAGGTGTAATCTTATGGAGACGCATGGCTATCAGCAGATAATTGTCAAACGTTTTTCGAATCAATTGAAAAAATCTAAAACATCTATTTATCTTGCTTCAAAAATATTATGGTTAAGATAGAGCAGCTAAACCACAAAACCGAAATTATTTCGTGCTGCACAGAATTTTGAAAGGTGTATTTTCTTAGGTAAAATTATTCTTCTCCTACGACGAAGTGCGGCCGGTCATGGTAAACATTTGCAACGAAGAGAATAACTTTTGTTAATTCAATAAATCATATCACTGTACGAATAGAAGAAATATCATAAAACAGATAGATAAGCAGCTTCATCCCTAGAATGTCAGGTCATGAGAAAATAAAAAATCTAATCCCACTCAATGCTTAGGTTAGCATTCTATATAACGATCCTTAGTTGCAGAAATGTCTGCTGATGCTTCCGCGCTTTTTT
Source organism: Sabethes cyaneus (assembly GCF_943734655.1). NCBI lineage: Eukaryota > Metazoa > Arthropoda > Insecta > Diptera > Culicidae > Sabethes > Sabethes cyaneus. The sequence goes on from NC_071354.1 coordinate 49,724,683, forward strand.
GCGTTTTCGTTTTTCTTTCTACATAATCCACTTCGAAGAATATAAGGAGTGACAAAATTATCACCTTCAGAACATTGCGTTTTCCTAAACTGGTAGGTATATACTACGATTTTTTTCATTCTCAGGTGAAACTTCTTCTGATTCAAGGAGCTACTTTGTACGTTCCGGTTTACGAAGCGGAAATAATGCGATTTTTCGCAATTTGAACTTTGAAGAATAGGCAGCTTTATATTTTTTAATATATTCATTTTTCTTTTATTCGACATAATACGAAAATAAGTTGTCAAAAGACCCCCAACGTGACGGTATCCAGGCAAATCAAATCAGTCCTTTTGCTTACGTGCTGTGATGATGCTAGGTCGTCCCACAAGAAATCCTGCCACCGCTTTTTTTCTCAAATTGTTGCAGCTTGTTAAAAAAGTGATTCGTTCTCAGAACAGACACGGAAGGAAGAAGAATGCAAATTTGCAAATGCCGTGCCGAGCGTGAACGCTTGGCTGCACTACAAGTGCCGCTTCTCGTGCAGCAGTTGTTCGCTCTCAAACGATCTAGTTCGAAGTTCTCCTTGGGAAGACTCGAAAAAGAAATTTCCTCCACGAAACCACAACACAGTTGTGCAACCTTTATGCCACTTTATGCTGGATGAACGTCTGAGGTCGGAATAAATTGCAGTGGTTTCTTGTTACGAGGCTTGACGACCGTCCGTCGAGGAGTGATCCTCAATCCTGTCGACGCTACCGACTGACGAACGTGGGAAGTGAGTCGTAAAATGAAAGCTCCAAGCGGAGAAGCGCACAACTTTCCGGAATATATGAACCATGCAGTAGCACCATCACTGCGAGTCGTCATGCTCTAATTCGAGGGCTTGGCGCGCTTTCTGCGCCGCTGGCTGTCATGAAAATATCGTCCGTATTCACAGAACGGCGACGACGCCGCCGACGGTATCATTCGATACAGTGACAGTGAGCGGTGGGAGGAGCCGCGTACCAATATTCTCAACATTTTATAATGGAAGACGATGAAAGGATACATACGATAAGTATATGGTATACTTATTAAAAGAATGCAGCGACATTACTTCAGAGGTTTGAATAGCAGATGTGATTATATACAGCTTTTATTAGGCGAGTTCTAAGAGTGATTATAAAAGGGATTGACAAGATGAAAGTTAGAAGCAAGTTCCATCAGTCCATATTGTAACAGTTTATGTTTTTTGTCAGCAATTCCATAAAAGAAGACGTTTGAATACTTATGCCTTTTCACAAATCTTAGAGCCACATTTTTTTCATTCGGCGCTTAGGATGCCTAAAGCGATTATTATAAGCATTTTATTGAAATTACGCAACTGACTTTATTTCCTAAATATGTCGTACCGTTTTAAAGTTCAAACACGCGTCTTCGATTTCTGAGATTTGAGAAGCAGTTTTTATGCCCAAAATAAAAAATATGTTAACGAAAATTTATCGTTATGTTCTGACAGACGTAGAGAACACAATGATAAATTTACGTGAACATTTTTTTTTTGTTTTGAGTCAGTGTTGAAAAATTCATAGCAGCAAAAAACTCAATGAGATTTCAAGCAAATGAAATTTCAAACTTGATCACAAGCGTAAAACTCACATAGGAATTTCTCTCGCTATTATACGCGATGTCTCAGTTGCCATGCGATGTGAACCAAATTCAGCTGTGAGCATTTTACTTAATTCTTCCACAGCTGGCATTTCATACAACGAACCAGAGACCAAATAAGAATTTACCGTCAGAGAAAACATCAGCTGCGAAACATGCATTCATGAATTAAGATGGCAAACATATTGGCGGAATTTATATTTTTCCTTCGCGAAAATCGACATTTTCTTAACTAGAGAGTAACAAGCCTAATAAGAATTAGATAAACATGTAATTTAAATGTGCGTTTTAGTTTAAATTTGCGATTTTCATAGAGATTCACCCACAGCTACGTATCGCACGAGAGAATGCCTATGCTGTTCAACAAGGAATTTGTATGTATATGTGCATAGCTCCAGGTAGCAGTTGAAGCAAAGCAGAATTTGATCAAGCGGGAAGAAATATGTATGAGTTTTGAGCTTCTTTCTATGAAAACAGAAAAACTCACGCGTGATTTTTTTTACATTATTTCACATGCCTTGTGGCTCGGAGAACGAAAATATAACATATAACTACCACGCGGAGTGTAATTTGCCGGCCGGCAGAATATAATAAAACGATTCTCGCATAGAGAACTCGCCTAGGGAAACAGAGTAGGTGGGGAAATTTCCCCGTTTCGTAGCGTATGTTAAGTCCCGCTGTATAGAAAAAATATTGTGTTGACAATTCCAGCCGGACGGAGAAATTGGCGGCCGTTCCCCAAACTTTGAGCATTAGTCATTTGGTCGTAGGGTAGCTTCGGGCTGCTCTTCAGTATCAAAGAACGCACATTTATGAATATAAAATATAAATATGGGCTGTCTTAACATTTCCCCTGCAATCTGAAATCTGTCTGAGATAAGTTCCTACACCTAAAGCAAAGCAAAGCAAAGCCTAGTTTCAACATTCCGTTTTGCAAACTTGACATTCTGTTTTTATCCTATAGACTTTGCAGCCAGTTGTTAAAGTACAAGATAATTGCGGGGCTAGTCCTACGATTCTATTGACTCTAGTAGCAACGTCCAATCGAGATTCGAACATATGCCGACCGTCTTGTTAGACCAGTGTCCTTACTTCGAGGCCATCTGGGAGGCTCCCCGACTAAAAAACAAAAAAAAAGCTAACCTTCGTCGATTTAACGAACATGACAAATTAAAAAAGCAAACATTCTAAAATTACAGGCCGCTTAATATTTTTTTGCTATACGCTTTAGTAGTATTAATGAATTTCTAAAACTCTGCATGCATAAAATTGTCAACCCCTGGTATGCCGATGTTTTACGAAGTTTTCTCAAAGACGTTTACAAGCGATTATATCATTTATAAGCGCACATTTTTGCCTACGTTCAACAGGATTCGTAGTTATTTCTCGTTTAGCTAGAGCTTCAGAAAATCCTCTGAAGTATAGTCTCAAAAATACACCTTTGATTGATATGACTCAAGAGGCTGAATCAAAAATAAAATCCAAATTAAGAATTAATAGAATTGAAGTTTTCTAGCTTACCTATGTTCCTAGTTTTAGAATTTGTAACGGGGTGGGATGGGTTTTCGTGCAAGAAGCAGTGACAACCTTCACTTAAGTGCCAAGCAATGTGTATCGTCGTAAAGGAGCGTGCCTAGAGATCAGTCCGGGTCCGGCTAGAATACCTCAGGGCAGATCCATCAAACGTCTCACTAAAAACATACGGACGAAATGCCGTCGAATCTAACGTCGGTTCATTGTCCGTTCGGCCGATTCCTCCGGTGGATACCATCCATCCAACCATCGGCCATTGCAGTATCCCCTAGGCCTGCTACACTAACCTGCCAGGGGCTAAATCGCGAACCGATATCAGGGAAATGAGCACATTCGGGGACTTACACCTTCCGAGAACACATTGATTAGGAGAAACGTCGTTTAGTTTCATTTAGATGCCCTTACTTTGCATAACTTACTTATTCTAGTGGTTAGTTTTGGGTTTTTCTTACGGCATGCTGCTTGAGGAACCTGGATTTTTTCCTCCAATCATGGAAAAAACCTGAAAAACTCAGGGATTTCTTTTTTCGAAACTGATTAGACACCCTGTCGAACTAATCACGAAATTTCCAGTTGGACAATGCTTCATTATTTTAAATTTTTCAATAGTACATCCTCAAGAATCAATATTTTTCTTCATTTGGGTCGGCGTGTAGAAGATTTTCCGACCGATTGGTGCAAAGTTAGTAGCGTTCAAAATCTGACCACTTTTCAAAATATATTTTTTTAACCCCCTATCCCAGCTACCTTCCAGAAAGACGTAGTCTTACGTCAAAAGCTTTGTTTCTCTTGCGTAATGGGAATTCGATCGATCTGGCCAACCGAAACCAGTGAGGGTTTCATTCGAATTCCATCAAACAATTTACAGTAGTCCACCGAATAAGGCGGTTTCGATAAATCTCGCGCCGCTGGCGCTGACTATCTAGCGAGTTGCGGTCTTCGGGCAGGTTATTTTTTGTTTGATTTTTCATTACCGTTTTCATTTTTCATTAAGCGTTAATACTCCATAAATCCATTTCATGAGTTCTTTTGGCTGTAGAGCCTTCAAACTTGATTTCATAAAAAAAATTGAATTTTTTTGCCACTCGATTTTTCATGGGAATGGGTGCAAAAATCTTAAAAATAATTTGCAATGGCAATCGCAATAGCAATTTTTCATGAATCGTCAAGAATGTTTGGAAACTATCTAGAAAAGTGTTCACGTGACTGAGACCCATGGAATAAGTGAGTTGGAGGGATTTTCTGGCCATTAAGGAAGTAACATTAATAGATAGTAGATTAGCACCATGGTTTTTTTTGTCGTAGGACTACGTCTTTGTTTACTATACTGGGACTGGGTAGCACGTTGTGAAAACGAAAATAGAAATGTAACGTTTGAATGAAAGATTTCAAATTATAATAACTACTAAATTACTGAACGAAACTGAACAATTTATATGTCGTTGGATAGATAAAATGACCAGTAATTCTATGTATGGGGTAAGAAAGCAATTTTGAGGAAGGCATAAGAGAGGGAGGGGGCAATATACAACACGCAACTCGAGAACTAATTTATCAAATGAAACCAAATTTGGCATGTGATGTGAGGGTTCCTAAAGGCAAGAATTTTTTCTATGGTGAATTATGACCCCTCCACTCTTTAGGAGGGGGCTCTCATACAAATAGTATACAAATTTCCTCATAACTCGAGAACTAATCAAGCAAATGGAACCAAATTTGTCATGTGGGGGTTTTTGGAGGCATGAATTTATTTTATGATGGTTTGAGACCCCTCATCCCTGTGGTAGAAGGATAGAAACTCTCAAACAAATAAAACAGATTTTTTTGCGTTAGGATTGGGCGATACCGTATCGATACCCGCGATATCGATATTTCAATATATTTCATCGATACTTACGACGTCGATGTTATGCTCAATCGATAGTTTCATCCTGATACTGTTTTGATAAAGCGAAATATGCAGCTGATAAAATATAGGCTAAAATTAGGCCAGGAAATACTCAAGGAAATACGCTGTTTTCTTTTCAGGTAGATAATAAGCTTAATTCTCAAATTTACTTTAATGGAATTGACTGTTATGCAAAACCTTGAACAATGTCACTTACATGTTTAACGCTTATTGAACAGTAAGTGCATACGATATGCGATTTTCAGCAATTCAGAACTGGCCAGAGAGCACAGAGAGTAGTATTGGGCGTTGACGGCATTAACAAAGACTTTCCAGCTTTTTACGCGCCATAATAGAGGTGGAAGTGGCAGAGGTGGGACAGAGATCGAGCAGAGCTAGAACCGGAAAGGAGCAACTCCCGGCGGAACACTGCAAAAATGGCCAAGAACCGCCAACAATGACACATCACTGGATGGTTTCAGGGGTTTGGGAGAGGGCTGCTGGACGAGTGGATTGAGGGTGTGGTTTGTCCCATCTACAGAAAGGGCGATCGGAATGATTTCTGTAATAATCGCAGCACAATGCTGGTCAAAGCCACCAACAGATTTTGTTGCGACGTCTATCCCCGGTGGCCCAAGGAACATTTTTGTTGTATAGCAGCTTATCAAGCACCTGTTCCATTGGTTTTAGCTATACAATAGTTAAACAAGCTACTCTTAAACAAAAATGTTTGTTGGGGAGTTCGTTGGGTAGTACCAAATGGGCTTTATGGAGGCCCGTGCTACTACGGATCAAATTTTTACTCTTCGGCGTATCATCTAGATGTGTCGGGAGTACAACCCATCAAATTTTTGTGGATTCCGGGGCAGCATACAATTCAGTCGGACGCGAATAGCTGTGGTAGGTGATGCGGTTTTCCGTACAAAGCGACGTGTCCGAAATAGAACTGCACTGGAACGAGTAATGTGTTGCGTGCGTGTTTTGGGGGCACTCTCTTTGCTCAACATATTTTTTATTGATTAATTTTTATGAATTCCTTTTTTTGTGTATCATTTCCTAATCCCAGAATGCCGCCTTAAATAGTATCGATAAATCTAATATCGATCTTCACGAACGATATATCCACGGTATCGATAAAGCGGCGGATTTGATATTGATATTCAATTATCGATACTTTCGGGAGTTTTGCCCAATACTAGGTGCCATATTTTCGGCTATGTAACAAGCTGTGAAAGTAAACTAGTAAAACCTTCAAGTATTTTCAAAGCCACCCTTGCATTCAATGAAGCATTGAATCTGAATATTTAACTCTTCTCTTTTAAACATTCACTTAAACAATGGCACTCACAATCTTTGATCTAATGATCTGATATAGTCCTACGTCACTAGTGTTGGGAGTACCGACACTATTTTTGAGAACATGTATTTCGGTACTGGGAGCATCAGTACCGGTACCCATATGTGTTGAAGAATTATAAATTTTATTTATAGCAAGAACCAAAAAAACTCATTTATTTATTTTAACACTGATTTGTTTTCGTGCTACTAGATAGAGGCAGTAGGATCGTTGCACTAGCCCCGTAGTTGTCCTGTACTCTAACAGCCGGCTGTGAAGTATATCGATAAAGAAGGGCCAAGTTTAAGCCCAAAACTTTGCTTTTTTTCTTCTTCGAGATTCGACTTTAAGATGCACAGAATCCATTACAAATTTGAGGGTACTTTTCTTATGGCAGATAAACGAGCACTTGCCTCATCTGAATAAAAGGTATTCCGGACAATTATAACCGGAAAACAGAAAGTGGCGTAAGCTCTAACAAGTGCTGCAGGCATTACTTAGAGAGCTTTCCAATTCCTGACTAATATCAGAAAGCTACGGAATTCCCCTGGCACCAGGAATAGGGGGGCCCAACGCGCTAGACCCAATGGCCAAATGGCTCGACTAGGTTGAAACCGACTTGAGAATTTGTCGATACGTTCAACGAATTAGCGACCAATAGCTCAGGTACCCAGAACCGAGTGCAATAGAGACAAATTCTTGCTATAGCATGAGCCACCCTGGCTAGATGAGAACCCGCTAGATGAGAAGGAGAAGGATGCGCGGGACATTCAATGCATTCTCTTCCATGCCAAAGCGAATCTTAGTATTATAATTGCCAGGCCCTCTTGGAATCTACCGACTTCACGTGAAAGGTATTCGAGGCATCGAAAAACATAACCAAAGTTTTGCCTGTCAAGGGCAAATTGAAAGAAACCGATTTGTTTCACAAATTTCTTTAGTATCTTGGCGTAATCGAATTCGTTGAAGCTGGAACTGCCCTTAAGTAGTGGATTTGATCTATTTATTACTCTTCGTCTCTTTACTAATGAATGGTTTCTGTTTATGATAATCAATGTTAATAAAGATGAACATTATGGAATGGAATTTCGTTGATAATCCAAACTACTGGGCTGATTCTTTTGTTGTGTAGTCGGTCAATAAACTTCGTAGAAGGCAATCTAGGTGTAGTGCTTAGCGTTTACGCCGAGGACCTGGATTCAAATCCCAACCCTGTAGATATCAAGAGTGACTATTATCGAAACAAAAAACTTCGTTGTATATTACAAAGTTATCAGGAATGATTATCAGTTTTATTTCTGCTGCAACGGATATGAATTTCAGCATCAGCGGCTGGAACCGAAAATACCGATATTCTCGCATGTCAGTACCGGTATTTCGGTACCGGAAAATCGGTCGATAGTACCGGTATTACCGGTTCCGGTACTACCGGGACCCCAACCCTATACGTCACCCTTTCGTACAACCCTTAGCGCTGTATACATTGTAGTTTTTTGCAAGCAGTGAGAGAAAACATTGAGCGTTAAAGTTAGTTATTTCTCAGAGTTTTGTAGTACTGACCCATAATTTTTTTGTGAGGACTCCTCACTGCGACCAGTATAGTTGATCTATTGTGATATCACCCGGGTGTTTGCTGTATACCCGCACTGCATTTTTTTGCCATAATCGATATTGAATGAGCGATTTGCTTATTAAATTTTATGCGTGCTTGTGTGTATTAGGGCTTACCCTTCCCTCGAAGCTTGATCTACTTTACCCCCTTATTCCTAGCTGCCAGTACTATCCCATATTATTGCCGTCCCTGACGAGGATTCATTCGTACCTCTGACCAGTACACTTAACTATAGGAGGGACATTTGCACTGTCAAGAGGCTTCAGAGGGTAAATATAGAATTCAGTATGAAGGAAGGGTAAATGGAGGGGCCTGAGAATAAACCCACCTGACTTAACATCGAATGGCTTGATTCTACTAAGATTCGAACCCGCGACCACTCGCTTGTCAAAGCAGACTCGATAACCTTGCGGCTACGGAGCCCCCCTTACTGTCCCATAATACTGGGAACATTGACCCATAATTCTGACCAGGTTTAAAAGTGGCCCATAATACTGGGAATGGAATATGCTTACATTTTGTTGTTCTGCAAAAAAGTGTTTGATTTTTGAACAAGATTGCCTATAGAACATCAAATTATGGTAAATTTATAACCAATTAAGTTATAAATAATCTGTAAATTATTTAAATCTGTGTTTCTACCGATAATTTTGTACCAAAAATCAGAGGGGTTGTGTACAAGACACGACCGCATATGTAGGTGACGCAGGACTACAAAAGTCTCTTTGCAGCGATAGTAGCATGTATTCATGCTTGTAATCATTCGATTCTTCATATATACGTGCTATATGCAACATATATACATGCTACATGCGTTGTATGTAACATTGAACAAAGTAGTAACATTGCATACGTTCAATTCTCAAAAGATTGTGCATTTGAAAACAATTTAACAAAATCAAGAACACAAACTATTGCTTTCCTGCTACCTTACTGAAATTAAAGATTGTTTTTATTACCCATGGTTCCCCACGTTGAAGGGATTTCACCAATTCAATCCTATTTTATTAACAGCACAGCTTTTCACTACACTTCTGATGAAACGGCAAGCATGCGTATTCATACAGAGTCGTATTATAACCGAACACTACAGTTGTAGCACATTTTTCCAACACAGATATCAAATTCGCCGAGGTTTATTCGTCCCGCAGTAAAGAATTTGCGATCTGTTGGGAGTATGAACTTCTGTCATTTTTTCTGGCACACTTCCCTAACACAGACATCAAATTGAACTAGGTTTAATCGCGTTCGTAAGAAATCTGTTGGCACGAGAGGGCTTTGTCACTCTTTCTGGCGTACTTCCCAAGCAAGGACATCAAAATGGTCTAGGTTTAATCGCGGTGTTAAGAAATCTTGTTGAAATGAGGAAACTTTGTCACTTGTTTTGGCTTACTTCCCAAGCACAGATATCAAATTGGTATAGGTTTAGACATCGTAAAGAATCTTCCAACCAATCACGAAGCGAGAATTCTGGTAAAACATAGATTCATTATTTTCAATGTTTCAATAGTTCAACATCAAGAATCCATACTTTTCTTCGTTTGGGTCAATTCTTAGAAGATTTTCCGATCGATTGGTGTAAGAATATTGAAAATCGATCGGAAAACCGCTGAGCTATTAGCGCTCAAAACCTTTCATTTTTCGTGACGCTCGCATTTTTCGATTTTTTGGAATGACACCCTATCTCAAAACTTGCCGTAAGACGTAGTCCTACGTCAAAAAAAACAAAGTGAATTTTTTAATCGAGCAAAAAAAACATGGATTTTAAGAATTTTTATTTAAGGTTTAAACGTGAAAACCGAATCTATTCTTGCTTATAATATATACGTTATTATTTTCTATGCAAAAATATACGAAAAAAGACAAAAACGAAGGAAAATTTTTTTGGACGATTTTCGGAAATTCCATTGTTCGAATTTCCATTTCTGTTTCGTGCTAGAAGCGTTAATTCAACTCGGAGATTTTTCGAGGTTTTCAGACTGTAGAGCCCACAGACAATTGATTTTGTAAAAAGAAATTTGACTCATATCCTACAAATTATTTTTTTGCGCCCCCCCCCGATTTTTCAGACCAATTTCCAAGGGGGGGGGGTGACAAAAACTTTAAATATGATTTGCAATGGCCTAATTATTTTGTTAAAAAACCACGCGTTACCAGTATTAATGGATATTAAAATTGTTCATATAGTGGAGTGTAACTATGAGTCTGCCTCCCAGTTGGCTTCGTGGTATAATGCTATAATACTATAATGGTAATAATGGTATAATGGTATAATCCTAATGAGCCAGTCGTCGTATGTTCGTATCTCGGCTGGGAGAGGCTGTTAGAGTCAGTAGGATCGTAGCAACTGGCCCTGCAATTATCCTGTACTCTAACAGCTGGCTGCGAAGTCTGTCGTATAGAAACAGAAGGTCAAGTTTCGATAACGGAATGTAGCACCTAGGCTTTGCTAACTATGAGTCTCACTAAACCAATAAAAAAAATGTTATTATGAGTTCTAGAAGTACCTGGAGTTAACCAAATCGTAGATGTGTTTCTAGAGAGTAATTATGAAATATCTGATGTTAGTAAATAATTTCAAAATATTCGAAAACAATGACAGACATTATTCTACCACTATTACTGGTGTATCCACCGTGGAGTATAACAAAGGTAAAACTTCTGTGAATGAAAAGCAGGATTAAATCAAAGTTAAATCTAATTTCAAACAATACAACATATTACACAAGCTCCGGTATGCTTGAGCGCTGTAAAAGTTTTGGCGTTCCTGCTTCTTTCCGAGTCTGGGCACGTCCGTCAGTGCTGATAGGTAATGGCTGAGTAAACAATCAACTCTAGATTCTGGAACAGCTCTGAAAGAACGCCCGAATTCGAATGGACAGATGATAGGTAGTTATTGTTTACGTTCAATTTGGCGTCATGCCAGATTAGAGTTCCCCTGCACGCAGATGCGATGATTGGTGCCAAAAAAGTTGACGTGGATGAAAGAGATAAGAGCTTTAGACAGAAGATTTATGTAACCGTAGCCAAAACTAGTATAATGGGAATCCTAAGTTTGAGATTTGAGTGACCTTATTGTACTTTTCGTTATGTGGGTGTAGTAGGTATTTGTTGTTGAATTTCTGTCGCTTTTTCCCTCTTAATGTTATTTTCATTATTTTTCTGAAGTTTGTGGCACAAGAATTCAGTCTTCACGGTTCATAATGTTACGTTATAGAGAGAGAGTAATGATGTGTAGAAGAGTAGCGTCCACTCCGTCACCGCTGATCAATTGCTGCATTCTAACTACTTGAAAGGATTTGTTACCGAGTCTGCTTTGACAAGCAAACTAACAAACTATTTGCCTAAGTTTATGATAATGCAATTTTATGTTAACAGATTAGTTGATACAAGCAGGAGCAGGACATGATTCTAAAACTGGTGGATTTCTCTAAAAAATATAGAGCAGCTTAAGTTTCAATAGACCAGTCGGTTCTTTGAAAAACTAATCATCAGTCGAACTTTAGGGTGGGTGAAATTGATGAAAATATCTTTGGACGCTACGTTGGAGAAGTGTGTGAAGGAAAAAAAATATTTTGCTTTACTAATGACATGAGCAAACAAGAATCAAATTAATGCTACGATGAGTGTGCACTAATCCTCTTTGTATGTCCTTTTGCTGTCATCTTTTTTCAGTTCTACTCTGCAATTAACAGACGACTCTCGTATCGTTTGTCTGAAAGCTACATCATTCGACTCATGTCTCCTGTTTGTCGACCCACAAACCAAGTGTTGACTAATAGCATTAGGTGTTATTTTTTCGCATGTAGCGCATCTGTGCACAACTGGACAGAAGATGGATGCGTTTGTTTAGTTAGATGTTGGGAAAGTTGGTAAACAGAAAGCAGAAAATGTACAAATTTACTTTGCATTGTCCATGCAAAGACAGAAAAGAGCTACCACCACAAATTTTAATACTTCACTATTTTAATTAATATTAGTTGTACGAAGTAGTTTAACTACAAATATGAACTAAAAGTTAATTTGCTGTTGATTATCTTTTTACCGCAGGTTTATTTCGAGAACCTATCCTTTCGTTGCAACCAGAAAATACCAGTTCTTAGAAATCAACTACCATGCTGAGAAAAGCATCAATGTTTCTTTTCAATTTGGTACAAAATGCACGTCCTCTTTTTTACGTAGGTACGAGGATACGTGCTACGTAAAAAGAGCATAAAATAACCTGCATAAAGAACAAGCAAAAAACCGTGCATAATGCCGTTTGCATGTAACTATCGTACCAACGCTATTCCCAAGAGAAAAAAAATAAAAAATTGGTAGTTCTTTACTAACCGGATTCGTAGAATTTCCAGAAACCAAGCGAAAACGGTACACAAATAAAACCCCTATAAAAGATTTAGATGTGTCTCGTGTCACAGGTAATTCCCATGTGCTTAGTACTCTTGTGTAGAACATTATCAAAATATTCCGGTATTTTAGAGCCATTTTACTTATCGCTATGCGATGTTGAAAGAGCTCAGAGACAGACAATCTTTCCAACCTGTGTCAACCAGTCAGTCACAGTGTGGTAAGCTTAGTACCTACCCCGGGATGAGCTTTCATCCCGTTATGCATATAGCTACATATTAGCTTGGTGTGCACGTATTCTTTGTATATCCATCTTCCGTATGTCACCATGGTCCCGACCTGGTACTAGCGATACTTTTACAACCGATCTCGGCCGGTTTCCCTTTTCGTCGGATGAAACAACAGCTAAACACAGGAAGGACCACACAGTCAGCTCAGTGGTCTCGGTTGTAGCACTGTTTTTATCTGTGCTGGGTCGTGCATGTTGAACTGATGAGTTTCATCTTTCGTAACACGATTTGTTTTACTTTCAATGTAGTACAAAGTTAATATTTTGAAACTTTCGATTGGTGTCAGATATAGTAATTCTTTCAATTTGTTGATAATAGTATCACTGAACAAAATTCACTCCCAAACGGATAAAATGCAGATAGTGTGTAGCAGATGCATATTTCATTCAACACGGCAGCACATCCTCCGAGAGACGTGTGCTCTGCAGCAAGAGAGCAACATACCCCTTTGGTTTGCTGTGCTGTGACATGGTGGAATTTTGCTGTCAGTCTGGCATTATAATCAACACCGTCATCATCATCACCGTCATCCATCAACCGGTATTACATTGATGGTACCGGGATTAATGTGTGGATCGGTGGTGGTTTGCGTTTTGCGTTGGCGTCTCGTTTGGCTATTAAATGTTTCACGCTCTAGGTGAGCTATCCAGTGGAACGTCCGGTTCGGCATGGCTGCGCTGGATAAATATTATTTCGGAAAAAGTGTAACGACGGATTTTCAACGGATAAAATTAACGTATGGTTGGAAAGTATGCAAGTTTAACTATAATTTTCAGGAAAGGTTTCGATATGGTGTGTTTTCCCAGGAAAACCAAGACAAAACCAAACATCAAAGCTTATTACTTCCATTAATTTATTAAATTTTTGAACCCATTATATTAATTGCGTCAAAACAGATTCTGCTTCAAATCCAATTCAGGGTTCATGTGGGTATCTTCAGCCTATTAAGCGGTAACCTGGACAATATTCATGAATTACGTTGAAACTACATTTATTCGAGACAAGATTTTCATTCCAATTGGTTGGAATACATTTACTAAATATTTGAGCGCATTTTGGTCTTAATAAAACGCTATTAAATTTCAATTATAGTCACGAGAAATGATAAGGTTGCTGTGATTATTTTAGCCCTATTTTTTGATTGTGGTGTCTGCGCGGTTTGAATATCCACCAGGCCGAACGCGCTACGCGCCTGTATGGTGCAAACCATAACAGTTCAATCGCAACTCCCCGAATAACTGAATGGGTGATACTGCGCGTGCACCCACCCTAATTTCTAAGTTGGCACATTGTTGGGGCTCATCAAAGGTTTATCGCCTTCCAAAAATCAGCAATATCTGTTTGAAGTAACCTGAGAAATTGCGATGAGCAAACAGCAGCACCCAAGGGCTAATTCGGTGGATTACTGTACTTCAACGGCAGACTAAAAGGCAGACAGATAGTTTACGTGTTGGTGTTTTTCAAGTGCTGCCAACATACCGGTAATAAAATTGATTTAGTATGGATTATACTCAATATGCTATAAGCGTTCTTGACGCCACTGCCTCGAACATTTGTAGTAAAGTAGATGATATACCTTACCTTGTTTGAGCTGGAATTAGCCACAAGATGAATTTTTAGCTAATGAATGAAAATCGATTTATATTTTCCTATCATAGGGGAATTTATGTGTTCCACTTTGATAAAAAGAAATAGAACTGTTCTGTGATACTGTATCAACAACTGTTTAATTTATAAAATAAGTCAAGGTGAACGTAATGGTGTGTTTTCCAAATCATCATCGAGAGCGTATACACGTATGAAATTATTTTTTCGGCCTTATGTGTAAGTGGAGAAACAGTGGTTTTGATGTTTATTGAATAAAAATCAGCAAATTACTTACATTTTTGTGAAAATAGTTATAACACGTTAAAGCTTATGAGTGCTACATTATTTTCAGCATAGTTATATAGTGGCGAAGTTTTTATTTGGAAAAGCGCAGCAAAAGAAAAGAAATGTAGGATGAACTTAGCAGCAGGATGAAATTACCCTCCGGTACGCTAAGTCAATTTTCAAGTACGATTTGGAGTTTATATTCAAGTCAATTTTCATGTCCAATCACAAGTTCAATTTGAAGTCCCATTTTAATACCAATTTCTAGTCTAGTTCAAGTTCTATTTTAAACCCAATTTTATGTCCAATTCCCGGTCTAATTCCAAATCAAATTTCAAGTTGAATTTCAAAGTCCAATTTAGGCCTGATTTCATGTCCAATTTAATGTCCTATTTTAAGTTCAATACCTAGTCTAATTTAGTTCCAACTTCATCTCCGATTTCAGATCCAATTTCAAGTAAATTTAATGTCCGAGATCGAATACAATTCTAATTTCTAATTAATCTAATTAATTTCAATAACCCATTTTAATTCCAATTTCTAGTCTGTTCGAATTTCTATTTCACCAACGATCTCAAGTTCAATTTCAAGTGCTTTTTCAAGCCCCATTGAGGTCCAATTTAATTTTCAATTGCAAGCCTAACTTCCAATCAAATTTCAATTCAATTTCAAAGTCCAATTTAAGTGCGATTTCATGACCAATGATAAATTCCCTGTCCAATGATAAATTGTTTGTCCGTGATAAATTCAGAGTCTAATTTAATTTCAATTACACCTCCGATATCAAGTACAATTTAAGTCTAATTTTAAACTCAATGTAGTATCCGATTTCAAGTCAAAATTTACGCCTAATTTAAAGCCAATTTTAACTTGTGTTTTTTTTTCAATTCAGATCCAGTTTGGAATTCAACAATTTTTAGTTCAATTTTGATCCAATTTTAAACAAAACGTCAAGTCCGAATTCAATTGCAAATCTAATGTCAAATCCAAAGTTCAATTTTAACTATGATTTCAAATGTAATTTAAATTTCCTACATCCCGTCTTACCTATAAAATTTAAGATAAAAAGTCCTAATAGTGGAACTCCGAACTTTAGAGTAAATAACTAAATTGATTTCGTAAAACAGATCCGCTATCCTCCGATTAGTTGGTAATTTTCTGTCCAAAACTTGTTTTTGTAAAGTCGATTCCCCACCTTCTGTTTAGGTCTGGGCACGCTAGTTCCGATGGATTTAGATGTAGTCCGTCTTCTGCTGCTCTCCAGAAAAAGATGGCAAAAATAGGTAAATGAGACAGAAGAAATAAAAAAGGAAAAGAACACTTGAGAAAACGAGACAAAAACTAGACAAAATGGATAAAAAAGGGGGAAAATGCAAGAAAGGTAAGGAACCGATGTTGTGTCGCTGAAGGAAGGGGCAAAAAAAACAAAAAGAGTTTTTAGACAAGCGAAAAAAAGCGTTTTCACATAAAGTTTAATTGTGAAACCCGAAAATATTCTACCAAACCTACCGAAAGAGAGACAAAATCTAAAGAACACTTTTTACCGCTTTTCGGGCATTCATTATTTGAAAAAAAAACGGGATAAAAAGATGGAAAAAGAACGGGAAAAAATGGGTTAGAAAAGGAGGAAGAGATACAAAGAAAATACAGGAGCATCGAGAACAAAAAGGAGAAGAAAAACGGGATAGAAAAAGAAAAAAATGTAGAGAGAAATGAAATAAAAGAATAAAATCGAAAGTCGGACAGAAATTGATAAAAAACGAAACAGATAAAGAATAAAAACGGAGGAAAAAAGACGAAAAACGGAACAGAGGAAAATAAGGCCTCAGGAAAAGGGCGCAAACGGGACAGAAAAGCGAAAAGCAAACAGAAAGCAAATAGCGGGCAAGGTTACCGAGTCTGCTTTGACAAGCGAATGGTCATGGGTTCAAATCTTAGTAGAATCAGGCCATTCGATGTCAAAGTGACTTTAGCATGGGTTTATTCTCAGGATCCTCACCACCCTTCCTTCATGCTGAATTCTATGTTATCCCGGTACGGCCTATTGATAGTGCAAAAATAAGACCCTTATTTGCGCCAGGACTTTAATTGGGGACAGCGCTGTCATGTGGAACGAGGTGGGTAAAGTAGAGAAAAGCATTGAAGGAAGGGTACTCAATTACGCACAAGCACGCATAAAATTCAATAAGCATATCGCTCACTCAATAGCGATTATAGCAAAAATAAATGCAGTGCGGGTTATACAGCAAACACCCGGGCGATATCACAATAGATCAAACGATACTGGTCGCAGTGATGAGACCATACCGGAAAAAAATAGCGGACAAAAAAAGAAAAATAAAAAGGGGGAAAACATAACAAGAGAGGAAACGGAACAGAAAACAAGAGAAATCAGAAGAAAAAAGAAGCATAGCGAAAGAGAAAAAAGAAGATCTATGGAAGAAACGAGGAAAACGGGAAGTAAAAGGAGAAAACAGAAGAGATCAAACGGAATATAAAAGGACATAAGAAGGAAAAAAGAAAATAAAAACATGACAAACGGACTAAAGAAAAAGGTAACACGGAAGAGAAATGAACGAAAAACGGAATATAAAAAAGGAAACCCGGAGACGAAAAAGAAACAAGGGAGCAAAAACTGAATAAAAGTGACAGAAAAGACAAAAAAAGAGGAAAAACAAAGACGAAGACGCAAAACGAGATTGAAAGGAGATTAAAAGAATTAGAAAAAGATAAAAACTGAAAACGAGAAAAAAGGAAAAAACGAAGACAGAAAATAGGAGAGAAAATAATAAAAAACGAGTTTAAAAAGTACTGAAAACAAGGAACAATGGGATAGGATACGAAAAAAATGCAACAATGTAACGGGAAACACGGAACAGAAAAAATGGAAAACGAAGGAAAAAGAGAAAAAGCAGAAGCTCAAGAAAAGAAAAACTGCAAGTTCACTTAGTCCAAATTCATTAGGTTTAATGTCAATGTCAATTGCATGTTCCATTTAAGTCTTAATTTAATTTCAATTTTAATTCAAATCCAATTCCAATATTAATTTAATTAAAATAAAAATTTCAATTTTTCAATTTTCAATTCACAAAAAAAATTGTTTTAAGTTTGATTTCACGTCAAATTTCAAGTAAAACTTCTAATTCCAATTACCCTAAATTTACGTATAGTTTTGTTTGTAATTTTAGCTCCTATTACCAGTTTAATAGGAAGCAAAACAAAGCAAAGCCTAGGTGCTACATTCCGTTATTCAAACGGCAGACTTTGCAACCAGCTGTTAGAGTACAGGATAATTGGATTGCCTCTCCAAGCCGAGATTCGAACATAAGACGACTGGCTTGTTAGGCCAGCATCATACCTCGAGGTCAACTGGGAGGCTAAAACATCAAATCCAAATGACTTCAATTTTAAGTATAATTCAATTACCTATGCCAAGTCTGATTTCAAGTCTAGTTTTAACTCTGAATACTAGTTCAGTTTCAGCTTTGATTTTAAATCTAATTGTTCCCGAAATACCGGATTTTTGAACCTGATCGGCCGTTATTTTTGCAATAAGTAATAAAATTGATTCGTCATCCTACAATTACTCCAAAATATTCTTCTGAAAAATCGGCTGCCCCACATCTTGCTTATGTCATTAAGTCATATGCATGTCAATTTTACATGGAATTGCATACTGATTACAGTATGTCAAACGAAGTGTACAATAAGTTGTTTTGCAGTCATGCGTGTCGTCATATATAACTAATGGCTATGAATTATAAAGCAATATACTGTCGCTACTCGCATAATAGTCCCATTTATATAGGAAACTTCATAGAAAATGGGACGGTTATGCTAGTAGAGGCAGTATAGATGATTGCAACATTTAATTATATCATTTCAATCGTATATTGAGGAGTATTAAATTGCGTTTTCCAAAAAACTGTTGTATTGAATGCAAGGTAGAATCACAAATGGTTGTTATAATTTTTGTACGTATATTGCCTCCACTTTGATACTTATATGTTCTTATGTGGTGTGAAATATCAGTTTTTCGTGCAGATAGTGCCCGTTTCTTTGGTAACAAAACGCACTGCTTACTTTTTTGACAGCTTGAAATTACCGTAAAAAGAATCTGCTTGGCTGTATGTAAGTTATAAGTATATATTTTGCTTGTCTAGCACTTAAGCTATTGATTTACTTGATAAAATAAACGATATTCACCGATTTGCCGATTTGTTATAATTCATCGCGTACGAAAGGGTGGCAAATTAGCAATATGATTTCGTTTCTCTCAATTACAACCGTGATATACAAACCAAATTGTTTGCTGGGTAGGTGCTTACCAGCATCAGCTAGATGCCGACTTCAGACATACAACAAGCCATCGCAAGTTCTTCGAAATGGATCAAATTACAGTATGACTATGAAATTCTGTGAATCTATTAACTCCATCAAACACAGAACAACCCCAAAAGGTACCAACATTCAACTGATATTTTAAGTACATTCCTAGTTCTAACAAGCAGCATTTCTCTCAGTTCACATGAAATTTTTAATTTAACTCTAATATTCAGTTCAATTACAGGTTGTACAAATTTTGCCGGGTCAACTAGTTTTCTAAAAAATTCTAGAAATCTTTCTAATTCAGAAGATTAGTTTTCTAATTACAACAATCGAAATCGGTTTGAATCTCAATTATTATCTTTCAGCCTGATTAGCCTCTTAATTTTATAGGTTGAAAATTTGTTGTACAAATATTTTTTGGCAAAGCTCTCATATATTTTGTAACTTGTTTTGCATTATTTTGTAGGTACGTTCATTTTTAAAGCAAAATTAGACGCTTCATTTCTCCTGAAAAGGCAATATAAAACATTACGGATGTTTTCGCAAAACGCACAACGTAATACACGTGTCCAACAGACGGAAAGCAAAGACAAACATACCAACCGGAACCATGACATTTCAACATGTTTGGGTTCGGGTGAATGCTTTTCCGGAGCGTTCTTGTTTATTTGATCTTTCGTATTTTTTTTATTTTCTTATACATTTTATTTTGTTTCCCCTCCACACCACCGTGAGTACAATCTCATATCGGTTTGAGGCTCTCACATGATGGCAATTTTGTAGCGATAGAATAAACACTCGCCTCGGTCTCGACTCGAGCTTGACTGTCTAGCTCTAGCAGGATGATGGAAACAACATCGCATGAAAAGAGGATTCTCGAATCGGTGATTTATTGCCTGCTGGAAACCAGATTGGATATATCGATTGGGGTTGCTTCTTTGCAAAATACTGCCATTTGGATGTCAAATAATTATATTTTTTTCTGCCAAATTGTGACTTCTAATGAAAATACAATCCTCTGTTTGGTCGATTACGATTTGAAATATTCTGAAAAGTACTAGTACTAACAGATCCTAACGATAAATTGATAATCTCTGTAGGTCAGCCACAATCAGCTAAACAATGCACGAACTCTTATCGTTCGTAGAAGAAAGTTGCATAGGTACATGCTGAATTCCAAGAATTTATAAATGTGATTCAATTCTCTGCCGGAATAGTAATACATGTCGTATTTGTTTTCCCCTTTCCATAGTATTAACAAACATGTAGGACACGAGAGAATGCGACTGATGCGGTCAAGCGGAGTAGGATATGGTATTTAATTGAAATTTCTCCGTGGGCCGAGGATTACACAATTTAGCGTGCTCCATAATCCCCACTCGGGATCGGTTGAACGAAAGCTGATAGGGGCTGCAACAACGACGGTCTCGTCGTCTATCGCAACTCGCTCGGTTTCCATAGCCGTGGCACCGTGAAAATTTATTGCAAAATGGTTTGACCTAACCATGCGATTCTTTGTTCCGATTTGTACCGACGTGCTACCAGCAGAATCAATGCGTGCGTGGAGAACCAAACACGGCCGCAAAAACTCCATTTAAGGACAAAATATATGCGAGGTGATGCTTGGTTGTAAACAAGTTAAAATCTTCGGTACCGTTTCTTGTTTACGTCAAACGTAAATTATGGCATTGGAAAGTTATGTATTTTTCAACAGTTTCAAACTGATGTACTCTTTAAGTTATAATTCAACAAAACACAAGTATGAAGTTTAATAATTTATGTATCTGCTGCAATGGAGGCGCCTGGTAATGAACCTTGTGAGATGATTACCTGGGGGAATCCATTTTCTACTCTCAGCAAAATTGAACAGATTGAATAACCATCCACTGAAAGAATACAACAAAGCATACTTGAGCTTAGTTCTCGGTAAATGAAGTTCACCTATTTGATTATCGTCATAGGAAACACTCTCGTACGGTTTCTATCTTGTATAATTTTTTTTTTTTTTTTTTTTTTTTTTTTTTTTTTTTCCTGTATGGACTCATCACTGCGACCATTATGTTAGATCTATTGTGATATCGCCCGGGTGTTTGTTGTATAACCCGCACTGCATTTATTTTGGCTATAGTCGCTATTGAGTGAGCGATATGCTTATTGAATTTTTTTTTTATGCGTGCTTGTGTGTAATTGGGTACCCTTCTTTCAATACTTTACTCTACTTTACCCACCTCGTTCCACATGACAGCGCACAGTCCCCAATTATAGTCATCCCTGGCGTAGCAAACCAGTGCATTTTTACTATAAGGGTCTCATTTTTGCACTGTCAATAGGCCATATCGGGATAATATAGAACTCAGCATGAAGGAAGGGCGATGAGGGGCCTGAGAATAAACCCATGCTAAAGTCACTTTGACATCGAATGGCCTGATTCTACTAAGATTCGAACCCATGACCATTCGCTTGTCAAAGCAGACTTGGTAACCTTGCGGCTACAGAGCCCCTCGTCTTGTATAATACACACAAAGGAAAAAAAAAGCATCAATCTCTGTTATGATAAATATCGCAACCCGTTCATTCATGGCAGCTAGCGATAGCTGCTCAACAAAAGCACAAATACCGAACGTACCTGTAGTCTGTTCTGCAGTCTATATTTTCCGCTTGACGGGACCCACTGCTTCTGCCAGATCAAGTTGATAGCTTCCTGAACAGCTTCCGCTCTGTGTCTGTGTGTCACTCCCGGCGCCTCGATATCCCGCCGAGTAATCCAATCTCCTTCAGCTTTAGAGGTGCTTCTATGTATATACACACAGCACACAGGTATAGAGGTAAAACTGCTTTTGCTTCACTACCTTTTCACTTCACTCGGTACGGTACGGAATATGCTTTTGCACTTTGTCACAGCGGTATCGAAATGTTAACCCCCACTTTATCTTCGCGATACAATGTTTTTATTACCCTTTTGTTTATCTCACTCTTTTTTGAGCACCGTTACCTATCGTGCGATCTATGGATAACTTTTCGTAGAGAATACCAATCTGGGTTTTATTTTTCCGCAGCACAAATATTTCAACTTTATCATCCTATCGGTGTGGTATTTTTTTTTGTTTTTTGGTTTTGGGAAAAGCAGCAGGTAGCATCACCCCATCATCAGTTGGTTCGTGTCTTTTTATGATAGGTCTTTATTTTATGGTTATGTTACTGTTTCTAATGTTCAATGGAATCAATTTGGCAGCATTATGATGAAATTCGGTTACCCTTACAACCTGATTTCTTTTCTCTAGTTATCAATTGACTTTGCTCGTTTTTTTGTTTCCAAAGTCTTTTGCCTTTTTATAGGATGGAACACTTTCTAAAAGACTGTTCTTTAAAATAATTGCACAGCAAGAGTGCGATACTGGTGGGAGTCGCAGTATAGAAAAATCTCAACGCTTAAGCTGTCTCGGAAGCGGAAGCCTTTTTAAGCAAGACGTTTTAATGTTGCCGATGTTAGTAATTAGAGTATATTCTTGTACTTTACGGACTGGACTTAACGAGACCCGGAAATGAGTGAGTGGAATTCCTTTCAATATCAGGCGGACAATATCGGCATTAATTGCACGTGGGTAGATTCATTAACCCTCTAACGGGTCAGAACTTCTGTAGATAAAATTCTAACCATGCGTTGGAGAGTTATCATTTTTCAAACACAAAAATAAAAATAAATAGTAAAAAAAATATTTTACGAGAATTTGGAGTGCAAAATGATGGAATTTTGATTTGATTTGAAAAAGTAACAGCGAAGAGCACAAAATAAGAAAAAATCCCTTACCTAGTGCTAGTCAATGCGTCGTTTATACAATGTGCCCGTTAGAGGGTTAATTTTCATTCGCGGGGGGTTCGTTTAGATCTAACCCCAGCGATATAAAATGGAAAGACTTTACTTTACAATAAGTCCGGCCTTAGCTCTTCTCTGTATACAAGGTAGTACGCAAGCACGATACTAAACAATTCAAGCATTGAGTGTAATCATTCAAACATGTGCACACGGAGATTGCAAAATAGATACAGTTCAAAACATTCTGCTCCATTCAAGCACTCTGTATTAGTAACCCTTTTCATTCATACCCAGTAGCCATCTCAATATTTTGTCCAGTTTTTAAAGTCAGTGAATATTGTATGTTAAACTCCGCCAATCAACGAAGGTACATGACCAACCGTTAGTTTTCCAAGAAAAAAATAACGCTAACGCAAAACTTTTACCTTTGATTGATGAACAAGATAAATATATTTTGAAAATTTTTGTAAAAAGTGGAACATAGTGTTTCCGAGAAATTTTTATTTTCCATAAAACAATAATATCCAAATGATATCTGTCTTGCATTACCGAGGAAATGTTCAGGAAAATCGAATTTTTCGAACATTGACCCGAAGACTGCGGTCTCTTTCTGGTACTCTGCTGCAGACAGTTTTAGCTACTCTTTCATCGGGCATTCTGGCCACGTGCCCAGCCCATCGCAGCCTGCCACATTGTACTACCTTCACGATACCAGCATATTTGTATACTTAAAATTGCTCATAGTTAATGTGTCTGCGCAGCACTCCATTTTCCACTTTGCCACCAAGTAATGATAGCAGAACTGAAAACCCTTAAGAAGCTATAATAAAAGAATGCCCACGAAACTCAATAACTTAGGAGTACCTAATATTTTTTGAAACGATGGTTCTACAATTGATGAAGGGACGGTAAGGGAAAGTAATGAAGAAGGATTTTTTGGGAATGGAGGGGAAAGATTGGAAAGAAAGGGTGGGGGTAATAGGTAGCTACGCTTAACAAGTTGTCGTTGTGACTCCGTTTTGTCCAATGCTGGAAGGTGCATGGGTCGAACCAAGCTATAATCTGAGATAATAACCGGATTTGAACCCACAACACCCGCCAGTGCATGTGGCTCGTTGGTATCCGTGCACCTATGAATCACAGAAGCGGGCAGGACTGGACAGGAGTACCTGGCATCATTAAACCAAATTCTGATGACTGTTTTGTTTCAATCCCTATAATCAAAGCGAGGTTCTGGTTTAATAATGACAGATAAACGGCAGAGAGAGAGACTTTGTTTGGCACTGCTTTTATTACAGCTTTCTTACAAAAATCACACGCACTCGCCGATCAGCTTCTTTCAACGTCCATGATTCAGGCCCGTAAAGAGCCATCAGAATACCGGCAAGAAATCAAACAGTTGAAGAGTAATAGAGCCGGCGGAATGAGCCGACTATCGGAAGAACTCTACAAAAGTGATAAGGAACCACTAGCAATGGGACCTCACTAGATAATTTCAAGATTTGGGAAGAGAAGAAACTACCGGAGTAATGGAGGGAAGGTGTGGTTTATTCCATCGACAAAAAGGGCGATCGGCTCGATTGCTGTAATTACGCCGCTTACAAGGTGATCTCCCAGATTTTGTTATGTCGTCTATCCCCAATGGTCAGAAGGGCGTTATCAAGCGGGCTTTATGGAGGCCTGTACCACTACGGATAAAATTTTCACTCTCCGGTAAATCCTCCAGAAATTTCATAAGTACAACGTGCCCACGCATCGTATTTTCATAGATTTCAAGGCAGCATACGATACAGTAGAGCTCGGACAAACTCACGCAGCTGGTCAAAGCTACCCGGGAGCAAATGATGTGCTACGTGCGTGTTTCGGGGGCACTCTCGTGTCCCTTCGCACAGGAGGAAGTCTTTCCTGTATGTTATTCTACATCGTTATTAACAACAATCTCCGGCAAAAGTAGCCAACTCCTAGCCTTCACAGACGACTTTGTGATCATTACTAGAAACCTTGAGACGCCGAACACAATCTA
This sequence comes from Sabethes cyaneus, assembly GCF_943734655.1. NCBI lineage: Eukaryota > Metazoa > Arthropoda > Insecta > Diptera > Culicidae > Sabethes > Sabethes cyaneus. The sequence goes on from NC_071354.1 coordinate 49,749,356, forward strand.
CGTCAGAATAAAAACGAAAGCTAGAAGAATTGGATTACAAATCAATGCGTCGAAAACCAAATATATGCTTTAAAGAGGCTCCAGAGAAAACAACGTTCCCCTCTCACGAACAGCGAGTATTGACGGTATTGGACTGAAAGTGTTCGATGAGTTCATATATGTGGGATCTCTGGTCACCGCCGACAATAATACGAGTAAGAAGATTCAGCGACGCATTAAAGTTGGAAGTCGGGCTTACTTTTCCCTCCACAAGACGCTTCGATCAAGTAGCATACGCCCCGTACTATGCTGACGATGTACAAAACGCTAATCAGACCGGTATTGCTCGATGGACTTAAAGTTGTAACTTTGCTTACTGAAGACTTCACTTGTCGTATTTGAACGAAAGGTGTTGTGGACTAGTTTCGGCGGAGTACAAACTGAAAGCGGAGAGTGGCGCAGGCTTATGTTTCATTGTAGAGATATCCATCGTACACCTGGCAAAATTTGGGAAACTACAGTGGGCCGGGAATGTCGCAAGGGTTCTGGATGACTGTGCTGTGAACTATTCTCTTCAAGAATCTCGCCGACACCAGGTACAGAGGGGCTCAACGTGCTAGATGGCTCGACCAGGTTAAAGCCTGCCTGCGTGTGTCGAGACGCTCAACGAATTGACAACGAGTAGCCCAGGACCAAGTACAATGGAGAAGAATTCTTGATACAGCACGTGCCGCCCCGACTCTATGCTACTAAAAATAAGTAAGATTAGCAGTTTTGTTCGAATTTGCAAACTTCTGGACTTTAGCTGGTTATGCAGAAAATCCTATTCGCGGCTGTAATTCGTCATTATACTTCGCTGTTTACATCCTTGTTACTACTCCACATCCACCTCGGCATCAACACCATTTGGACTCCCACGTAAGTCTCAATCTCGTAGCTTGCTTGCTCCCAATTTCCACTGCTTGACGGTTGATTCTGATGATATCGACCTCATCCGTAAAACCAACAAGCATGTGAGATTCCGTTGTGGTAGGCCCATTGCCTGCACTGCGTATTGCACCTTCCAAGACAATGTTGACTAGTAGGTTAAACAGTGCATCCTCATACTTCAGTTCATCCAACGTCACGAGAGTGTACGAGATTTTAAGCGCCATTCTGACGCATGATTTGGACCCATCCAGCATCGCACTAATCAAGCACTAGCTCAACTAGGTTCATCGGATCCATGTTCTAGCATTGTGTAATTGAATCGTACGCCACCTTGAAGTCCACAAACAGATTACGATTATGAATTGTGCTTCGCTATCAAGCGACCTCTCATGCGGAATTCTGAACGGATCAAACAGATTAATAGCATATAAATCTACGTTATCGGCAAACTTGGTCAGTAATTTCTCGTTGAACACCAATATTTTAATCCTTCATCAACTTCATCAACCAAGCCCTGCTAACATCATCCACGCGATAACGATCGTATCACGTACCTCGGTGGATCCAGATCAATACCATTCCACTGACATCAATTCCTTCTTATGACACTTGTGGATGATGCAGATGATTCCTCGGCCTCTAGCAGCAACAAGTGCCTGATTAATATTCCTACCTTTCCTTAATTGACCTCCATGGACGTAGCCAGTTTTGCTGTTGATCACCATCCAGAAAGAATTGAATCACCTAAAGTTGCGTACTAATAATGGTTTTCTATTCTAATGATCTAAATCAATCGCAGGCAACTCACGGACGGTCAAACTATACTATGCCATTCTATGCTCGTGTCGATGTTCTTCTCTAAAAATAGAGCAAATAAGACCAACCACTCACACCACCACCCGGCTTTGTTCTTTCGCTCAAATCCTAACATGATTCGGTGATTTGCTTCTTGTAGCCACTCGCTTCTTGCTTTGCTGGATGCCTCTGCTTGTTATTAGATGTATATTTTCCTAGCCAGTCAAGGATTTTTTCGGGTTGGAAATTTTTTTGACTTCCCTGGGTGGGGATGCCCTTATAAGTCTCATGCTAAGTTGAAGGTTGGACTTTGCTTTGCTTGCTGATTACAGCGGGAATGGCCTCGTCGGGACTGCGTCGACTTAGTAGCGGGCTAAACTGGGTATCGGCTTGACCAAAATGATATGAACATCTTGGTAACTGGCAGTAGGTTGCAAATTGATACTGGAGATTCTTGGTTTGGCAATAACTTGAAAAATCATATATTTTTAATAGTTGTAACTTGTATTTGAATACTATCGTAGGAATTTATATCTGTGTCAAAAACCAGATCGTTTTGTTTGCTTACCTGGTTCAAATGTATATTCACAATTATCTATTAGATAAATCGACTACCTCAAACCTTTGTAGGGGAATGAGGTGGGCTCCATCATCATCATCATCATTTTAGAAGTTCAGCCGGGATACCGACCGTCCTTCCTTACCGTTTTTCAGCTCACCTGTATTGGTGACTTTACAGCTTGGCCATCGATCACAATTTTTATCCTGTTCCTGCTCATCTTCGTATTTACCACTCCATTTAACAGCGTCTAGAAGTGCTTTGTCGGTAAGCAGGTTGCCAGCATCAGACAAACTGGTCCATCTTAACGACGCTCAGTATGAGGCGTTCTTGCGCAAAGTGCTGCACGACGGCGTCTTGTAGAACCCGACCTATCGGGGTTATTGCCATTGGCGTAGCTAGAGGGGGTGCCTGGGGTACCAGGCCCCCTCCAGAATTCTGCAGGCCCCCTCCAGAAATTTTCCTCATTGGAATTGGAAACCGGGAAAAAACTTAGTGTATATATTCCCGCTGTGTAGATATTTTCTTTTTCACTAGTCATCGCAAAAGCGTAGTTGTCGTTGTCGTCAGTAGCTTAGTAGCCACCCCGGCTCATGTTATTTCAAGCGTTCGTCTCCATTCAACTACATCATGGGCCACTCGTCACAAATTTCCCACTCACAGAAGTCGCAAATCACTTTTGACCTGGTTGAGCCATCACGTTGAGCCTCCCTGTTCCTGATGCTGGTGCTGTTGTTAAGAGAACTATTTTCGTCGCACTGTAGCCTACTGACTTTCGCCAGATGACGATGGCAATCTCTCCAAACAGTGCTTGTAGCTCATGATTCATACGTCTCCGTTACTCTCAGCTTTCAGTTTGTACTCCGCCAAATATCGTCCGCAGTACCTTCCGGTCGAAAATAGCGTTTGCGAAGGGCTAAGGAAGCCTAATATCCCGCTTAAATGCGCAACAAGATCTTCTTACTAGTGTTGTTGTCCGCGTACACCAGCAATCCCAAATATACGAACCCATCTGCCACTTCTAGTTCGTCGCCATCAACAGTTACCATCCGCGAGAGGCACGCGTTTGTTTCCTTCGAGTATTTGGTCTTGGCCGCATTTATGTTTAGAACCCTCGTCCTAGATTCCGATTTCGTCGGATCACCCCTTCAAGTGCGATATTGAATAGCATGCAAAATAAGTCGTCACCTTGTCCCAACATTCACCGCGTCTCAAAGTAACTCGAAAGTATCCCCGAGATGCACACGAAACACAACACTCTCTCCAATGTAGCAAAGCTCAGTTGCATCAGTTTATTCGGAAAACCGTGTTCGTGCATTATCTGCCATAGCTGGTCGCGATCGACTGTATCGTACGTTGCTTTAAAATCAATAAACATGTGATGCGCGGACAGATTGTACTCCCGACATATCTGGTAATTGCGCGGACCCTCATCAAGCACGGCTGGTATTTCCCTACAAAACCATGTGCTATCGGTGACAGCCAGAGTAACAAGATCATATTCAAAATTTTTTTTGGAAGGCACCCCCTAGGCCCCCTCCAGGGAAAGTTCGTTGCTACGCCAATGGTTATTGCTGCTATAAGATACAGCTGCGTATTAAAACTTGTATAAAATTATATTAAAAAAATCCGGTCCTGTTACAGATTTCTGTGTTTAGTGAATATCTATATCTATAAAAATGAATTTCGGTCGATCTCTCTGTATGTTCCTTATAGACTTGGAAACTACTCAACCGACCGGCGCGCAAAAGCAGCAAATCAAATTATGTATAAATGTTTAGTAATATATTGGTCTCCGAAATTGATTGAGATCACATCGGTCCAGCTCGGCCCTTTTTTGCTAGACCGTATTGAATAATGAAGTAAAAGTTACCGGTTTTCTTACCAAAATTACAATTTTTACGTAAAAAAACCTGATTTAATCCACCTAGTGCTGAAAGGAACCTTTGTTATACGGTCTTACTTGCTATTTGAGATAGAAATCGACACGTCTTCAGAAAATAATTCATCTATTGGCAGCACTTATAAATTTTGATAGTTCCTTTTCTCATGAAATTGCTAAGTAAGTTGTTACTAATGTGGGTAAGTGCAAGTAAAATTAAGTTGTAAGAAGAAATATTATTCTTTAACATATACATTGCGTAGTAAAGGCCTAGTTTATAGGTTTTTGAACTATGCATAATTTCCTGTAATGCCATTCTATTTGGTTCACATCAATAAGGTTTTCTTGAATAAATTTCATCAATTTTTATTAACCTTCGGTTACTCAAGCTGCTGTATTTTTTACAACATGTGTAGGTTTTTGAATGCCATATTGTTATATAGTTATAAATCATCGTTTAACTAACGTATATTCTTCAATAAACTTGTTATGAGCAACATATCAGAAGTATTCGATGTATTAATACTTTAAATTGTTAGGAAAACTGATCAGCATAAACCGACAGAAAATCACAGAAACGAAGCAAGCAGCTTGTGAGGTGTACCGCAATTGGCCCTAACTGGCATTTTATTCCGTTTCTTCATATAGAAAAATGGTGTCGGTATGCAGCAAAATTATCAGCAAATGTAAAATGTAAAATGTTTAAAATGTAGCCGTCTGTTGGTAGTCGAATAATTCGGAGTCAAAATTAGGGTGTTTTTTATAATCAAAGTTCTACAGATCCTAAACAAGCAGACATAGAGGTATACTACATTCAGTAAAGTTGTGAGTATTTGTGTACAACTTTGTAATACATGAAAAAGTCATACAACAATTACAAAAAGAGCCGAAGTAGAAAAATTGATTTTACAAGTGCATTTACAATAAATAAGATTTCTCTATCTTCGCTGAAGAGATAGAAGGTTACTGTCTTCAGCAAAATTTCTTGTAATAATATGCTCTAAAACTTTGCAGAACACATCAATGTGTTATATTGAAACTGAAGAAAAATATTTTTATTATTTTACTTCTAGGGTGATTAGTCAAAATTTAAATGCTACCAGACGATAGAGCATTCAATTTCAAAAAACTCTGCCAAAGGTTTGATAAACTTAAAACCAAGTTTTCCTACTCAAAAATCTAGCGCGCACGTTTTCTTTGGTTTTGGGCTATTGTGTGCGCGAGTAACTATGTTACAAAAGTTAGCGCGAGTGTTCGAGGGTTAATATCTTTTGACCGGAAAAACCAATTCTTATGAAATTTTGCATATATATTTGTAGTATCAAAACCTCTCGTTTGACATTAAAATAATTGAAATTAGGCAAATTAACTTGGTTAAAAACATTATAAATTATAGTTAATTTTGGTGTGGTGTATACGGTTGCTCATAACTTTCAAACTAAACGTCCAATCAAAAAACAATTCAATAGTGATCTATCCGGCTTTATTACCTTTCAAATGAAACTAATAGCGCAAAAATCGGTTTGGCCATCTCTGAGAAACAGGCGATCATTTGGACCTTGTCAAAACTGGTTTTTTAAGCGTAACTTTTAAACTGCATATTTGTTTTCGATGAAACTTGGTAGAAAGTTTAGCCATAGCAAGAGCTTTTATTTGGTACTAAGGTCATTAAGATTGGTTGTGTAGTTCCGGAAAAAACCGTGTCACGTAGTTTTCACATTTTTGCTTATAACTTTTAAACGAAACGTCGTATCACGAAACAACTGAATGGTGATATACTAGGCATAAATACCTTTCAAACAAAAGTAATAGCGGATGAATCGGTTCAGCCATCTCCGAGAAACAGGCGATAGAAAATGAGCTGCACACACATACATACACACACACACACACATACAGTGTTGGGGCGAGTAAAAAATCAATCAGCAGCGTTTGGTGTTTGCAGCTCAAAGCTAAAAGAAAATTTATTTAACGATGGCCGAATGTGCATGTGGTGCATACCTACATATAGTTTTACCTAACCCTGCCAAGGTTCTTCGAATGTGCACTACTGAGAAACCGTTTCAATCACCTATGTAAGTTTAATATTCTAATTTAGAAATCGATAGAAAATTAATTCGGCTTAGATAAACTACGCATACCTAACCGCACTTTAGATGCACTGGATATCGGTAGGAGAACACGTTATTTCCTTTCCAGCGAAATCTAGATTAGACCAACTAAATTAGTCGAAATTCATAACATAATTATCTAATCAATCGCGATAAACCTGTCGAGGTCACTTACAAATAAGTTAAATTATAAATGGAATTTACTTCCGAATGCCAATTTGGTTGAACTAAACGAATAGAATTATAGCCTACAAAATCGCCAGTCACACTTTTCTCTGTTTAATGGTTAATACAATGGTCATTGTTCTGGGTGCTGTCACCGCGTACTTGGACTGGATTCTGTAGGTCAAGCGTCTCATCGCCGTCGTCCGTGCTGCCAGAACATCCCCCGCCCCGTGGATCAAGGGGAGGATCCGACGATCCACCGACTTCCATCACAGCTAGCTTCACGGCAGGACGCTTTAGTTTACCGGTCGCAGTCGTCACGATCGCTTGCCGAATTCTGCCGTGCTTACCACGAATGACTTCGTCTACGATGCCTCTTATCCACGCCCTTCGTCTGCCTTCCGTTATATATACGAGGTCTCCGACTTTCAGAGATCTCGCGTCGCTAAGCCATTTCGTCCTTCTGTTGATTGTCGGGAAGTACTCTTTCGACCAACGATCCCAGGCAGCATCTGCTAGTTGTTGTGAGCGTTGAAAGCTACCTCGGAGCACCTTTCCCAAATCTGCCGAGGGTTCCAGCGGTTCGTGAGCACCGGAAGAACCGTTAAGTATAAAGTGGTTAGGTGTCAATGCCTCGGGGTTGGTCGGCTCCTGAGGCATGTAAGTGAGTGGTCGTGCATTTATCAGCCACTCCGTTTCGATGAGCGTAGTCCACAGAATCTCGTCGGTTAATTTCCGTCCGTCATCCAACGATTCCATCGCCTCTTTAACACTACGGACCATTCTCTCCCACACTCCGCCCATGTGAGGTGCGGAGGGGGGATTAAATGACCACTTTGTCTGGGCGTCGGTGAAAGTTCCCGCGCAGTCTGAATCGATCTTTTCGATTTGTCTTTTCAACTCGCGGCTGGCACCGACGAAGTTAGTGCCATTGTCGGTAAATATATGCAATGGGGATCCTCTCCTTCGTGTAAACCTCCGGATCGCCATAATACACGACTCGGTGGACAAATCATAGGAAACTTCTAAGTGAACAGCTCGCACTACTAGACACGTGAAGACGACGACGTATCTCTTCTCTCTGCGTCGGCCAACCGCTACTTCCAATGGACCCATGTAGTCAATGCCGACGTAAACGAAGGGTCTGACGTGTGGCGTCAACCGTTGCTCGGGTAATGGCGCCATCCGGGGAGGTAAGGGTTTGCACTTCTTGATCTTGCAGTTTTGGCAGTTTTTTGCCGCTTTGTCTACTGCCGAGCGGAGACAGGAAATTTCAAACCGTTGTCGAATTTCGTTCACTATCGTTTCTTTATTCGCATGGCCATAACGACAATGGTAATGATGTAGTAGTAGTCGTGTAATCGGACTGTCTTTTGGCAGAATTATCGGAAATCTCGCGTCGAAATTAGCGTAGACGGCGTTAGCAGTTCTTCCATCCATTCGAACGATTCCCCATTCGTCTATAAAAGGGGATAATCTGTACAAGGAGCTGGACCTTTCAATGGACGTCCATTCCTCAATTGGCCGTTCACGATTTTTCACCAGAATTCGAACTTCGTCGGGATAGTATTCGCTTTGCACCATTTTCCATAGAAATCGCTCCGCGTTTTGAAATTCTTCCTGCTTTAATGGCACTTTCTGAGCCACGACTGAACATTTCAATAGTTTTACTTGATTTTTTGTCACGGGAATGGTTTCTATTGGTCGGCCTGCGAGTCGTAAACGGCAGTTACTAATAAAGCGAAAAACACAAACCATCGTCCGAAGCAGTATCGTCCACTTAGAAAACCGCGACACGTCGACTATACTTGCAGGTAGCGAGATGTGAGTCAGCAAATAGCACGAACGTAGCTCCTCTACGGTATTGGCGTTGACCTTCTGTTTTGGCCATTCTTCCTCGTTGAGATACAAAAATGCGGGACCCTTGAACCACCTACTATTCGACTCTGGTTCCGTATCTCGTACCCATTTCGTCAAGCAGTCGGCGACATTATCCTTAGATGGAACCCAATGCCAGTATTCCGCCTGGGATAGCGACAAAATCTCGCCGATACGATGGGCGACAAACTGCTTATATTTTTTGTGATCCGATCGAATCCACGAAAGCACGGTTGATGAATCTGTCCAGAGGTAAATTTCGCGAGGTGTTAACGAATGGTTTGTGAGAACCGTTTTCAGCATTCTAGCTCCCAACATAGCGGCCTCCAATTCTAATCGTGGGATGGAGATGTGTTTTAGAGGGGCCACCTTACTTTTCGCCATGACCAACGAGCATTTAACTTTCGAGTTGTCTACAATACGAAAGTAAACTGCGCAGCCGTAGCCATTTTCGCTAGCATCGGTGAAAACGTGACATTGCAATGTGCTATACGAGTGGGGATTCGCCATTCCGAAATAGCAACGTGGGATTTGCAGTTTCGCAATGTCAGGCAGAAGTTTCACCCAGCGATTCCATTTTTCGCTCTCTTCGTCTCTCATTTCTTCATCCCACTGCACTCCACTTCTCCAAACATCCTGTATTAACGTCCGGCCGTGAATAAGGTACGGCGCCAGCAACCCGAGAGGGTCAAAAAGGCTCATAATAATTTTCAGGGCGATACGCTTTGTCGGACGTTGGCCCCCAGATACATACGGTTGAAGCTGATTTCCTAATTCCATAGAGAACATTAAATTATCCGATTCTGGGTGCCATAGCATTCCTAAGACACGTTCCCATCTATCCTCCGGAGATGACTGCAGAACACGCGGTTCCTTGAAGACAGTACCTTCACCAAGCGTTTCCACAACTTCGAGGCTGTTGCTTACCCAGTTCCTCATTTCAAACCCCCCACGAGCGTGAATCGTTCTCACTTGTATGGCCAGCTCGGATGCTTCAGCGGGGCTATCGGCGCTGTCGTAATAGTCGTCCATATAAGTTTTTTCTATGATCGCTGCTGCGGCCGAAGGAAATTCGTGCGCCCACTTATCTGCGTTTACTCTCAATACATGCTGCGCTACACAAGGTGAACATGCGGCTCCGAACATCACGACGTCAGCGATATAGATTTCTGGAGGGTGGCGAGTATCAAAGCGAAAGAGGAAACATTGAAAATATTTGTCAGACGTTCGCATCCGCAATTGTAAGAACATCTCTCGGATGTCACCTCCGAATCCTACACGCTTTTCTCGAAACTTGCATATAACTGATGGAAGTGCAACTAGTAAGTCGGGGCCTTTCAAAAGTTGTGAGTTGAGCGAAATCCCCTCCACCTCAGCCTTGCCATCCCAAACTAGCCGCTTTTTCTGCTTTTTCGGGTGCGTCACTAAGCCCAATGGAAGGTACCAAGCTGTCCTTCCGCTTATTTCCGCTAGCTCCTCTTTAGTTGCTTTGTGAATGTACCCCTTTCGCGTATAATCGATAATCTGCTGGTTGACGCTGTCTCTCAGGTTGCTGTCTTTCGCGAGCTGATTCTCGAAGCTTTTCAACCGCTTCATCGCCATGGGAAAACTGTTTGGTAGTTGCACGTCATCGCGCTTAAACAGGAGAGCGGTTTCATATTTTCCGTCTACAAATCTGGTAGTGCTTTCCAAAATTTCACGAGCACGCTTCTCATCGACTGACTCGTGCTGCATCGTTGCCCCAATTGCTATATCTTCTAAGACAAACTGCTGTCGGACCAACTCGTTTAATTCTCTATCGGCTCCGCAAGCGCAGTCGTGAACATTCACAACCACGTGCTTCGTACGTTCACTTCCATCTGGCCCGTAAACAGACCACCCTAATAATGATTTAACAGCGATGGGTTCTCCTGGTCCACCAACACAGCGGTCTAAAGGTGTGAAGAGATTTAGGTTGTCTAATCCGAGCAGGATTTTCGGTACGGCCTCATTATAAGATGAAATTGGAAGATTTTGAAGATGTGTAAACCGCCGAGATAGTTCCTCGATTGGTAAGCTCTGCTTCGGTAAGTTAAGTTCCCTTATAGTATGAGCGTTTTTCAACTTGTATCGTTGCGGCATACCTCTACCGGCAATTTCGAAGTTCACTCGCTCTGAGAAATTCTCTTTCCTCATCACGCTCGATGTCCACTTTAGTTCCAATGGCTCCGGAACGCCTCTTATTCCAATTTGAGAGGCTAAATTTTCTTCGATTAGTGTCAAAGAGGAACCTTCATCTAAGAATGCGAAAGTTTCGCATTTGCGGTTTTCACCGAACAATGTTACAGGAATAATCCTAAAAAGCACTGATCTTGGCGTCTGTTCGTGAGCGTTACACTCCGAAGCTTGCACGTGTTGCTGATGGTCTCGTGGTTGTTCTGTTCCTGGGCCATGAAGCAACGTATGGTGGCGGACTCTACAATTAGGAACATTGCATCGAAATCTGGACCGACATCTCCATTGACTGTGGTCATAAAGGCACACTTCGCAAAGGTTCCAACGTTTGACGGCTTCCCATCGGGCTGCCACATCCATTTGCTGGAAACGCTGGCAGTTGCGCACCCGGTGGTCAGTTTTCTCGCATATAGGGCATGGCTGACGTTTTTCGTTTTGGATCTGCACCTCTGATACTTCTTCGTGAGTATAAATATGTCCCTTTTCTCGAGGTTTATCTTTATCCCCCTTTGCAGTGGTCGTCTTCAAATAAACCGGGGATGAAACTTCGCTAGCATCATTCACCAACCCCTCCATAAACGAGCCAAAGTGTTTCAGCGTAGGATCAGCATGAAGTCGCTTAAACCTAGCCCACTCAAGTTTGATAGACGCGGGCAGTTTCTCCACCAACTCGCCAAGTAGTGTTGGATTGGACAGATGCCCCTGGAGGTTCGCAGCTTCCAGGTGGTCGCAAAGCTGTCCCACCGTCAAACCGAAATTGATTAAAGTTTCTAGTCGTTCCGATTTTGGTGCTTCCACTCGACGAACCTTGTCGAGCAGGTTTTTGACTAGTATCTCCGGTCTGCCATATAATCGTTTCAATGTACTTATGATTGCATTTACGCTTTGCGGAAACATAAGTTTCGTGGCAACAGCGTTTCGCGCAGGGCCTCTGAGGCACTCTCGAAGTCGAATAATATTCTCCACATCAGTGAACCCGCAAGCGGTGTTGGCAGTCTCGTAACTGTGGACGAATATCGGCCACTCTTCTGGGTCACCGGAAAACGTGGGAAGATTTTTAGGCCAAATTTGCCTTGCCGCTAATTGATTGGCACTGAGTCCCGCACCATGTAAACCTTTAGGCAAGCTTGGACACAATATACTCTGAATGTCTTTATGAACAGTCTCTTGATTCTGGACCGCAGGTTTTGATCCATTTTCACCCACGTCGCACTCATTCTGATGTCGCTGACTTTCTACCCATTCTTTAGTTCTATCGATGCCACCGGAGGCATTCGATTCACTCCGGTCGTCGTCATCGGCTATTTGTTCTTCCAACTGGAGTTTTTCTCGCAGATATTTTTCTCGCATCGCAAGCTCTTTGGCCTTAATCGCGTGCTCTTGCTCTTTGAGCTGCTTCTCCTTTTCTAGTCGGATTCGTTCTTCCTTCAACCGTTCTCGTTCTCCCTGCAACTTCAGCTCTTCCAGTAATCGCTCGTTTTCCAAACGTTGTAATGCTAGCTGTGCTCGACCCCTCGCAGTGGCACTGCAGGCTTTAGTAGATTTCTTTTCGCCGTGGGTTGGAGCCGTTACAGCAGGCACCTCCGGATTCTTTTTCGGGGTAACATTACTTCTTCTCGACTTCTCGCTTGGCGCCACACTGCGGGCACTCGGGTTTTTCTCCTTATTCTTCTTAGGAACAGCACCAAGGGCTCTCGAACTTTCATTCGGGACAGCGTCAGGGACGTTTAAGGAGGTCATTGAACTTTTCGCAGGCTTCTTCGTCGCAGTATCGGCTACGGAGAGACACGGACTGCATCTCCATTCACGGTTTTCTACTCCTGGAGACACTCTCGCGCATGAGTAGTGATACCATACACAGCACGCGTCGCACGCTACCATTCCAACATCGGCGGAGTTCGGACGATCGCAGGCTCCACAGTCGTGAGCATCATTCTTATGCATCCTTGCAATATATCTTTGAGGATGTTGGGGCGAGTAAAAAATCAATCAGCAGCGTTTGGTGTTTGCAGCTCAAAGCTAAAAGAAAATTTATTTAACGATGGCCGAATGTGCATGTGGTGCATACCTACATATAGTTTTACCTAACCCTGCCAAGGTTCTTCGAATGTGCACTACTGAGAAACCGTTTCAATCACCTATGTAAGTTTAATATTCTAATTTAGAAATCGATAGAAAATTAATTCGGCTTAGATAAACTACGCATACCTAACCGCACTTTAGATGCACTGGATATCGGTAGGAGAACACGTTATTTCCTTTCCAGCGAAATCTAGATTAGACCAACTAAATTAGTCGAAATTCATAACATAATTATCTAATCAATCGCGATAAACCTGTCGAGGTCACTTACAAATAAGTTAAATTATAAATGGAATTTACTTCCGAATGCCAATTTGGTTGAACTAAACGAATAGAATTATAGCCTACAAAATCGCCAGTCACACTTTTCTCTGTTTAATGGTTAATACAATGGTCATTGTTCTGGGTGCTGTCACCGCGTACTTGGACTGGATTCTGTAGGTCAAGCGTCTCATCGCCGTCGTCCGTGCTGCCAGAACATACAGACATTGCTCAATTCGTCGAACCCTATCGATTGGTATATGACACTTGGCCCTCCGGGCCTTGGTTCTATTTCGCGTTTTTCGACCAATTTCTAAACCTTTGTTATATAGTATAACAAAGGTAAAAATGGATAAAAAAACGAAAATAAGTCTAAATGCTTGTTTTTATCTGTATCCAGTTTATGAAAGTGATTCTGGTTTTTTTCGAGCTGAAAAACTTTTTATCTTAGGGGATGTGAATGCTGTAACATTAATTGACCATGGTCGCCGGAAATATAACAGTAATTCTCGTTGAAACCGGGCTACTATTGACACGTGGTCTTCAAATATTGAAAATTGTAAAAAAATGAGAATTACACTTTAAGTACCTCGAAACAGTGGACCCTTCGGTCGTCAAGACTCAAAATTTTGATGCATGGCACCACTGGAGCTGATTCCAAGGCTGATTCTCTGATATTACCGATTGGGAAGAGGCACAGGAAGCAATTACCGAGATATATAGGCAAGTTAGAGAAAGACATACACGAAAGTTTTCGAGAGATAACAACTATTGATTTAGTGAGTATGATGCTACAGTATTTAGATTTGTTAATAGCAAACATTAGAGGTATTCCAGTTTTCAAGAAACTCAAATCGCCCTGACAAGTTATACCATTATTAATTATTAATTTCGCTTTTTTAATCCATTCTATTTAAAATTGTGATTAAATTGTAAAAATTTTGATATTGGTAAGTAAAACGGTAATTTTTACTTCAACATTCCATACGATCTAGCAAAAAAGGACCGACCTGGACCGATGTGATCTCAATTAATTTCGGAGGTCAATATATTACTAAACATCTATACAAAATTTGATTTGCTGCTTTTGAGCAGTTTTTACGTTATTGACATTTAAAAAAATCATATTTTTTAGAAAAAACGCTTCGGAACAGAAGGAGATAGCAACTTCCTTCAAACCAAATGTGGGTTTTCCATGCGTGTGAAAGTGCTCAGAAGGCATGATTTGTGAGAAATAAACACGAAAGAAGATATAAAGAAAAAACGGATTTTTTAGGTCCACCCCGACCAAACAACTTTAAGTAGCTCCAGCCCATCAACTATAAGAGATAGAGCTTTCATTTCTTTAGCAAAGTTACTTAAAATTTAATGTTCTTTAACTTTGCTGAACATTTTATTCAGCTAACTTAAGCCTTAAAAAAGTATATATTTTGCACTCGCTTACTATGATGGTCACCATGCATAACTCAAAAACTAATCAAACTCGACAAATTTTAGACTCTTCCATAAAACATTAGACAAGACCTCCAAAAACTACCTATAGTAAGACCAGATAATTCAGGGCGAGACGGCCGCAGGTCGCAAGTGTTGCCGGCAACCCGCCGTCGGTAGCGTCGGCCACTGCGGAGGCCTCCCAGCAGAAATCACCTCTGTCTAGGTTTATTTGTTTTCCTAAGTCTACTGACCTCTATGTCTTTCCTTTAGCGACAGCGAGTAATGAGAGGATCACACCCGCGAAATAGTACTTTTCGCGAAACACTATATTCCGTGTTACAGTCAACTGAGAATTGATTTTCCGCGAATTCAGCGAAATGTTATTTACCTAATCACGGCGAATATTTAAAAACTATACTAGCTTTATTTTATCTGGCGTATTAATGATGGGAATTGTTTCCTACTTTACTGTGAGGAAAAATTGAAAATTTATATATCAAGCTGGACTTGGTTTCATAGTTACGTAACTGCCAAAATGAATCGTCTAAGGTGGAACTCCTCAGAAACTTGTAAAACTCGATATCATAACAAAGGTCATTCGAGATTTATGTATAGCACAGTTTAATTTGTGGCAATACAAAGTTTCCGGGTAAGCTAGTAAATATATCAAATTAATTTTAAAAAATTCAGTTCAAGTTTACTTTTACGGATCTGTGGTATAGATATGTTATGTTCATCGAATTTCAAATTGAATCGAATCGAAACGCAAACTTGGACTTCAGTTCTGGATTCAGCCAAACAATGCTAGACAGTAGTACCAAGATTTAAATAGCTACATCGATCAGGAGGACCAGGAGTCGATTATACAGGTCCCAAATACTTCGTGTGGAATAACTCTTATATTTAACTCTATACAAAACTATCTACGCGTGCAGGGCGCTATATCTCTGCATATTAGTGTTGATAGGAGAAAATGCTTATCAACTTAGGGACTAGATTGGTACACTTCATTGTGCCTGATTTTTAATTTCAGCTATAATAAATTTAAATTTGTCACGAGGTTTTCAAGCCACCGTAAATCTCGCATGTGTATAATATTTCTCGATATAAATTTTCAAACTTTGGTTCATTATGTGGTACCATTACCATTATATTTCATTTATAAAACAGTTGTATTTTTTATCTTAATTTTTTTAACTACTGGCTTTACACGAAAATTTCCGAATATCCAGGTTAGTCTCAGACAACCGGTACTTACATACTGAGAATCTTTTCGTATGGTAGTTTAGCATCGTTTGCTTTCGTGTCTCGCTCGTTGCATTTTTCCGACAGCGGTTGTTTTAGAACGCCATTTTGAATTCATTTGAGCACACTTAGCAATGGTGCGTTCACCCACCGGAACTTTTTTTGAAATCTTATAAACGTGTATTTTAATCGTAAAATCGGTTACTTAGGAACATCGCGCGTTATTTCTATCATATGAATATCAAATATCAAATATCAAAAGCTTAATAGCTTTTATACAGCTCCCTAATTAAGTAGTCAGAGTTTTTAAGCAAGTTCTATGATCGAAGGATGCCAAAAGGTATCTCGCGCAGTCAATGTTTTCGATTTAATTGCCAAAATAAACCCGTTTGGCTCGGGACAGCTTTCGTGCATAGCAACAAATGTCGATCGGTATTTAATAACTGACCGCGCGCGATTTCGAACGAATCGAATATGTTGATAGCACATAACTTTCGGTGCGGTAAACTGATGATTTCTCATAGTTTTTTCCTATATCGGTATGTCGGATCTCCACAACCTGTTTCGCAATGGCCACGTCATCAAAAACGTCCTCAAATCGTACGCGAGCTCGAATGACAGTGATCGCACCACCTCCCTCGGTGGATCCAGATCAATTCCTTTCTACTAACAACAACTCCTTCCTATGATACTTGGGATGATGCAGAGGATTCCTCGGTCTCTAGTAGCAGCAAGTGTCGGACTAACATTCCTTTCCCTCCCATATTGACCTGCATGGGCGTGACCAGCTTTGCTATTGATCATCACAAAGAATTAGATCACCAGAAAATGCACACTGAGAATGATCTGCTACTCCCAAGCATCGTTCAGAAGGTCCTTTGTGCAATCTCAGCTGATCTAGATCAATCGCGGGCAACTCACGGGCGGTCAAACTATGCTATGCTATGCTATGCTATGCTATTTAACTCTATACAAAACTATCCCTTATTTCGAATTCTAAAATTAAACCCTACCAAATAACTGTAATGTTTTAAAATACTTAGACTTGAAAAGCATACTTTTACACATCGCTTCTAGATACTTTTAAAAGTTACACTTTATACGCTCCATAGCTAGGTAAACTGATTTACAACATCAAAAAGTGAATTTTTGTTGTTTATTCCCACATCAATTGCCATCCATTTCGGGGTTCGCCCTCGCACCGAACATCAACCCACGGCAACGGGGCGGAATAAACTTTATTCCACTGACTGCTTGCTACACAACACCGATTGCTGTCAATAGCTAATCCGTGGTCTCGCTTTTCTTCCCTTAGAAAGAAACCGGAAAAGTCGTATTTCATGAACCGGAAAAAAACTTGACGGTACAAATTTCTGCTTTTGAATCAATGTCTCGAACGTTTGGTATCTATCAGGTTATGCGAGCCGTGGCGAAAGAAAACGAAACTTTTTCTGGCAGCCAAAGTTTGGAAAGCTTGGAGATTGCTTCCCCAACAACACCATCCCATCTTCCGATCTGTTTGAAGAAGGTTTTCTTTGTTCGGTCAGCCAGCAAACGGCATTGGTTAGGCAAAACCGACAAACAGATCGATACGTACCATTTTCTCGCTGATTTAATTACACCGGCGGAGTTATTTTCTAGTTGAGTGCCATCTACTTATTGACACTTTCGGCGTGCGAAATTCGAATTGATCAGTGATTTTTGCTGATTTATTGGAATTTTCAATATCACCTGCAACTGCTAGATGAGTTATTCAGTTAAGAAAACGCCATTACCGGAATCTGCACCATACATTAACCCTCCTGATATGAATGTTTTGTTTGAAAAATAACAGTCACACCCAATCGTTATCAATGTTGTTTTCTATTAGGCACATTGATTGCTCTGTTCCGCTTGTTGTAAACAATACTCGCGAGAATTCTTTTTTTTCTTTTCTATTTTTCCAGCATCGCATGTTTCCTGCACTTAGCGCGAATCACATGTACTTATCATAACGACTTGTTAAAAAAATACTCAGCAAAGTATCAAATAGTACGATTAACAGTGACATTGAAAAAACTGGAAGTGTGCGATGGATTACAGCTGCTCACTACGCGGTTCCAGTGATGAGCTAAATAACAGGCGTCCAGTCGTACGCCGCGCCGCGCCGGAGGATCCCAACCGAAGCGATTATGTTCCGAATCGTATAGACGCCAGCCAGTTTCCTATCACGTTCCCCGTTGATAGTGACTAACACAAACAGGCAGCATGCAGCAGCTCGCGCTCGGCACGGCGGCAGAGGAAAGTTCATCAAAACACCACATTCAGGAACATTCCAATTATCAGCCAGACTGTGTCTACAGGGGTTTTAATTACAAAAAATTTCTGAAATGTATTAAATTTCCCGTGTGCTATCCTCTTCTATTGAAAAATGGAATTACGTTGTTGATCCCAACAGAGTTCAATTACCAAATACCAAATGAGCGATCTGCTACAGAATAGCATTAGAATAAATTCATAACTTCAAAACTCTTCAACCACGAAATCGATTTAAACAATTTTAATTTAAAATGAAGGATATGTCAATAAAAATTTTAAAAATGTAAAGCCGAAGCTCAAAGTTTCTTATGATTGCAAAAATATTGAAAATATTTCCATTTCCGTGGAATTAATGAAAATAAACGAAAGCAAATTTTTCTCATTCGAAGTAATCCGCAAAGGAACATTTGAACACATAAGCATTTTCATTGTTTTAGAACTTAAATAGTTCTTTACGCTATAATTTTCCTTCCTACTGTGGAAAGCATAGCATGATCAGTCTGACTTCATCCACCCTAGGATAAACTGTAAGTAGAACGTCTCTCACTTTAAGTTCAATCCCGACAGCCTCATTAATTCAACCATTCAGTCAATGAACCGGCACGCTCGTTCATCCAATTTCTGAGCTCGCTCGCAAATTGCCGCTGCAACGCATACATGTGGCCTCATTTCGGGTGCTTTTTTGTCAGCTTTTCACCGACCGACGAAAACGATGGACCAACTTTTGCTGATGGCTGACATAATTAAAGCGAGATGGATTTTTCCCGAGCCGGAAAAAGTTTAAGCCTCGCCAGATTGTGTTTAATGCTGATGGAAGAAGTTGGAAATTTTTCTTTGTAATCTCGCACTCGTCATCTGGCTGATGTTAATTAATACTTACTTCCATGAAGTAAGTACAGAAGCAGCTCGGCGAAACATTGCACACTTTCAATCTCCGGAACGTGTTCATCAAACAGTGCGCGTTGATGCGATAATGTACGCGTGGGAGCTCTACCGGAAATTTTAAATCTTAATTTTCGAGAATTCGCTGTCATATAGATTTCAATATATTCTGTAAACGCAAATGACTGGAAGCACATGAACTTCAATTGTTATTAGAGTAAAATAAAAATAAAAACCGTAGCCATCACTGCATGGACAACTAACTTCCGCGCATCATGATTTCTCGGTCATCGCTACGAATGACTAAACAATGTTTAAATTGGCGCTACAATCAGAAATCATCACTCCGGGGGACCATTGCCTTTTAATGGTCCTATTCAGATGCTGCAAATAAATTCGAATCACGTGTAACCAATCCAGTTTCGACAAGTGGAGACGATTCCGGTTAGTTGCCTGTGCACTCACTCAACCAGCAGAATATTTGCAATGTGCCACATCCAACGAATTTGACGTAGATACTGGCAACTGGCGACTCGCGGCTGACCTCGCCAATCACTTCTCGCTCGCAAAAGGCCGCAATCAATTCACGCTGACCGAACGCGTCCCAGTACATCGGTTATCAGTGAAGCTAACTAACAAGCATCATAGTACAGTTCCAGATATGGGTGAGTATAACAGACAAACCAGTGAACTGTTTTTGACCCCTCCATTGGGGTGTCTCTTACATGATGTTTTCGAGATCAAACTAGTTACTATATTCAGCAATGTTGATACGAAACAGTCTCACTGTTTGCATCTCTAGACCACTGATAATAGTTGACAACAAAACATTTCAAATAAGTATTAAAAATTACAAATTTAAAATGTTTCTGGCATTTATTTCCGTTCCACGCTATCTGTTCGTATTAATCTATAACGTATTTTCGTTGCTTTTCGGTGCCACATCTGATTTACACTTGTTTACAAAACACATAAACATCGTAATGAAATTATTTTCATTACTTCTAGCACAACCGCTGTCGCGGTTTCACAGCACATCGTGTGGTATAATAAAAAAATCACGGTCATTTTTTTCTTCTCTTTATTTCATCACTAATTTTGATTTTCACCATTCTAACGCGTCCCACCCAATCCACAACAGCTACTTCCTGAACGCCTTCAGGCTCATCTGATTACCCTAGCCACTCCAAAACAAACGATTAACACCACTAAGGAATATCATAGCACTGAAAGACGCACAAAGCAAGTGCAGTTCCAACAATTTGCGCCCAAAAGTGCCACCCTTCCGCTGCGAAACCACCACACCGAAGGATTTCCGACGACGTAGTTTCAATACAAAAAAAAGAGTGAAAAGTATCCCAAACACTTACTATATTTCACTTTTCCTACTTCTTCTGAATTTTCTTTCACGTCCGAACGGCCCGACGGTCAAAAATAAACTGAATGATGCGAACTGCAAGTGGCCAATTTTGATATTGCGAATCTTGCTGCTACCGAATTCCGCAGGCTCGCAAGACGAGATCTCTGCCAACCAGGCCAGCCGCACAGCATCATTAGGGATGCTGAGCGACAGCGACAGGAGAGCAGAGCATAACTTTAGCAGACGACTGTACCAGCAGGCAGAGTGAGATTAAATCCTCTCTGTTTTGATTACACAGCCAGCCAGTGGTGGGTGGTGGTAGGAGGTGCGGTGATATGACCAACTATCAATCGAAAGCGAATGTTTCCTTGCGACAGTGGGTAACGAAATGGTAGAAACGGGCGGTCGACTTTCTGATAAAAATGTGAAACGTTTCATATAGTTTGAGAGAAATTACGAGAAAAATTATATGTTGCTGTAGCAAAATGTCCTTAATTCTTTTTGCTTTTTCCTCCTTTATGCTTTCTATGGCTTATGGCTCCTGTTTTTCAATTTGCCTTTTTGCCTTATTTTCACCTCATTTTTAGCTTCTTTTTATCTCTTTTTTGTGTCCATTGTGCCACTTTATTACTTCCTTTGTGCCTTTAACGTGCCTTGTTTTCGTCTTTTTGCAATTTACCTCATATATGCCTCGTTTTCACCTCAGTTTACCATCTTTTTGCCTATCTTCATTACTTCCTTGCGGCTTGTGACTCCTTTTTGCCACCTGTTTGCCACTTTTTCGCTTTCTTTTTCTCTATTTATTGCCTCCTTTCTGTTTTCTTTTGGTACTTTTTTCATTTACGTCTGATTTGTCTCCTGCGTTCCTACCTTTTGCCTTCTTTCGCCTACTCTTTACTTCTTTTTAGTCTCCTTTTTATCTCATTATTACCTTCCTTTTTACCTTCGGTTTTGTTTCCTTCTTCCTGCATGTTGAAAATATGATACGTTTTACATAGTTCATGAAAAAATATGAGATAAATTATAGATTGCTGGGAGAAATGTCCTTTAGCGTTTTTGCCTTTTTGCTCCTTTATTAACTTATTATATTATATTATTATTATATCCTTTATTTATTATTCTTATTAACTCCTGTTTTCCCTTTTTCGCAATTTGCCTCAGATTTGCCTCTTTTTTCTGCCACTTTATTACTTCTTTTGCGCCTTTGCCTCCTTTTAGCTGCCTGTGTGCCGCCTTTTTGCCTCCTTTTTATCCTATTTTTGCCTCCTTTATACTTTCTTCTTGGCCTGCTTTATGTCCCCTATTTGCCTCCGGTTAACGGTTAACGGTTAACGGTTAACATCCTTTTGCTTCCTTTTGGCCACATTTTTACCTCTTGCTGGTATCCGTCTCGGCTCCTTTTTGGCACTATTTGTTAATTGAATTGCCACTATTTTGTTAATTTTTCCCTTTTGTTTCCCTTTTTGCTACCGTTTTCCTCCTTGTTTTCTTTTTTTTGCCCTCTTGCCACCTTTTTGTCTCTTCTTTGTCTCGGTTTTGTCTCTATTTTCGCTTTTTTTGCAATTTACCTTAGGCCATTGCAAATTATTTTTAAAGCTTTTGTATCCCACCCCCCCCTTGGATATTGGCTTGAAAAATCGGGGGGCAAAAAAATAATTTGTATGATATGAGTTGAGTTTTATTTATAAAATCAATTGTCTGTGGGCTCTACAGCCTGAAAATCTCAAAAAATGAGTGTACGAGTCGAGTTAACGCTTCTAGCACGAAACGGAAATGGAAATTCAAACAATGGAATTTCCGAAAATCGGCAAAAAAAATTTTCTTTCGTTTTTGTCTGTTTTTCGTAGATTTTTGAATGAGAAATAATTACGTATATGTTAAAAGGAAGAATAGATTTGGTTTTTTTGACTCCCCCCTCCCTTCAGTGGCCCAACACGGAAAAGACAAAAACTTTATAAAATATTTGTAATGACCTTATTTATGCCTCCTTTTCACTTTCTACATGCTTTTTGCTTCCATTTTGCCTTCTTTTTGTCTCTTTTTTACCTTTGTTTTGCTTTCTTTTGCATCTTTTTTAGCTACCTTCCTTTTTGCTTCATGCTTCCTACATGTTTTGGCGGAATGGTCCGGTTGACATTCTATTAAAATATGAAACGTTTCATATAGTTCAAGAGAAAACATAGCATAGCATAGCAGCATAGTTTGACCGCCCGTGTGTTGCCCGCGATTGATCTAGATCAGCTGAAATTGCACAAAGAACCATCAAAATGATGCTCGGGTATAGCAAATCATTCTCAGTGTACAACTTCTGATGGTCCAAGTCTTTATAGTGATCAATAGCAAAGCTGGCCACGTCCATGCAGGTCAATTAAGGAAAGGAAGGAATATTAGTCGGGCACTTGCTGCTACTAGAGACCGAGGAATCCTCTGCATCATCCACAAGTGTCACAGGAAGGAGTTTGTGTTAGTGAAGAGGTATTGATCTGGATCCACCGAGGTATGTGGTGCGATCATTACGAACATGCGTACGGTGTGAGAACGACCATCTAGTCATCGCAAGGCAATTAATGAAAGACTGACGCATCGGCATTTTTAATTCATTCGATTGGTTCAAAATCGCGCACGATAAATTGCCTGATACCGAAACACGTTTGATATATATAGTAAGGAGGGGTAAAAGTGCGATGCGGGTAAAAGTGCGATTCAATGATTTATCAGTGCAGATTCCGAGTAAATTTTCTACATTGGCATGGATGGGTGACTACTTTGACAGCTTCAATCTAACGTAAACTTTGGTTGCTTACGAAGCATAGTTGCTGAGTTATGTGAAAATGTTCTTTTAGGGCGGTTTTGATGTAATTTTTCGTTATACGGCAAATACGATATCAACAGGAGGATATTACTTGTTGGAAATTTATAGCAGCCTTTTACATCACTCACATATCTGTTTTGAAAATACGGCGAAAATAATTTACAAAATATATTTCGCTTTTCCGTAATTTAATCTAACCCCGTCAAGCGCCTAGCGGGGTAAAAGTTCAATTCACGGACGGGGCAAAAGTGCGATTCATGGACGAGGCAAAAATGTATAGCTAATTATATACAGCTTTAGGCACTATATCACAGATACTAGAAATGAAAGATCTCCAGAAAACTGTGTGCTCTACAGATGTTGGCCGAAGAAAAACAATGTGTTTCCGCTGATGAAACAAAAAACAAATGTTTGGAAAAGTTTCGATCTAACGGAGGCTGCAATACACCAGCGCAAAATAGAAAAGGTGCAAATTGAGAATATTCCTTACCGAAATATAACGCAGATTGAAGATAATATGGTTTTGATAGCTACTGCTGGGCTAATTTCATGGATTCTAGCTTCGAACTTTTGCCCCGCGGTATTCGCACTTTTGCCCCGCTAGTGGGGAAAAGTGCGAATCTGCACTTATTCAGAAGAAAGAAGAATTTATTTTGCAAAACACTATTACCACAGATGATTTATAGTTGAATGTGAAGACATTGAGTTACTGCATCACTATAAAATATATTATGTTGTTGTCCTTCTTTATATCTCACGAAAATTTATGACAACTTCAAACATCGCCCTTATGCCCCGCCCTACTCTAAGCATCAGGCTGACCAAAGGACAAACTTTGCTCAGTTCTTCGAAAACTACTATTCGTCGAACCAACGCGATATAACCTGCAAAAGCCGTCGGACTATTCTACATCGCGTACCTAACGACAGACGTAACAGTTCGAGATAAATCCGAGAATCACGCGTAATAATTCAGTGATTTAGCTGTGACTTGAGGTCTAGGCTGTTTTTCTAAATATATTAAACCGATCTAACCAACAGACACATTGCCACTCCATTCCGATTCCTGATACATCATCCGAAAATCTCTCACGCGGTGTTAAGGCACTTGTCTATAGTAAGAAGAAACGAATTATGTCATTGCCCACAATTGAGTGAAGTTTGGGAATGCTAATACGCGGTACTCATTTTAAATTAAGTGATTATTTTATCGATCCAGATCAGTTTTGGTACAGGCGATGGCACCGATTAATATTTAATTTAAATTCAAAAACTGCTAAACGCGTCCGAACCTACACAACTGCCATCCCTGGTTTATCAAATACAACAAATGCATACGATGCATACAAACAAGATCACGAAGGAGAAGCGAGTTGACCGAAAACTTTTGTTGGCTACTAGGAGTGCACATATGCGCAATTACTTCATCTGTAACAAGCGAATAATTAACTGTACGGCAATGGCGAAAAATGTTTCCAAATATGCGTAGCCTAATAAATTGTAAATTATATTTAAATGATTATGTAATTATAAATATATTCTTTTGATTTAATTGGCTAGATAACCATCCAAATAACACTGCATGTAGTTCATGCAAACGGTAACAGCCATTGCCGTACACGTACAGCAACCATTACACTGTAATGAAACATTATTGAGTACCCCCCGAATATAAAAAGAGTATACTTAGCGTTGGCTTTCGAATTCGATTTAATTTTTCTCCATTTCCTGCCAGGGCAGTATCCGAAGTATATACTTTTACCCTCCTGAGTTAAATGGCACCAGAATTAACATTTCGCACACTTTTTGCACTATGAAAACGCTAAAAAAACGATTTTTTAAAGATATTTACACGACCGCTCAAATGTGCCGCCTAACATACAAGCAGTGATGTCAGAACCCTCGTTTCATATAGTTCAAGAGAAAACAAGAGAAAAATTATTTCTTCCTGGGGCGAAAAATCTTTAGTCTTTTTGCTTTATTGCATTTTTTTCTCCTTAACGCCTTCTTCTTGACTCCTGCTTTCCATTTTTTTGCAATTTGTCTCATTTATGCCTCTCTTTTTTACCTCAGTTTTACTTTCTTTTTGTCTCTTTTTGTTTTCATTCCACCACTTTACTAAATTTATTAGCACATTTTGCCCCCTTTTTGTCGCCTGTTTACCGCCTTTTCGGCTTATTTTTGACACCTTTTTGTTTTCTTTTGGGCTGCTTTTTGCTTTCTTCTGACCTCCTTTTTATTTTCTTCTGGCCCCTTTTTTACTTCCTGTATCTCTACTTTTAGCCTTCTTTTGCCACCTTTGTGCCAGTTTTTTGCCTCCTTTTTGCCTCCTTTTTACCTTCCTTTTTGTCACTATTTTGCCTCCTGTTTCCCTCTCCCTCTCCATCCCTCTTGCCTTCTTTTTGCCTCTATTTTGCATTCTTTTTTATCTCTTTGTGCCCTCTTCTTGTCTCCTGTTTGAAACTTTTTCCTTATTTTTCTTCTCATTTTACTTCCTTTTTATTTTCTGTATGCCTTATTTGTTGCTTCCTCTTTGTTTTCTTTTAACTTCTTTTTGTTTTAGTCTAGTACCCTTTTTGCCTCCTGTTTTCTTACCTTTTGCCTACTGTTTGCCTCCTATTACCTTCCTTTTTGATTTTTTTTGCCAATTTATTGCCTCTAGAGATGCCAATACCGGGGATATTTCGAAAACCGGTTTTTCGGTATTGATAAATTTTTTTCTCTTTTCAACGACGTATAGCAGTCGGCTTTTTACTTTTCTGTTGGGAAGAATAAATGCTTAATGCGAGAAATGAAGATTCAGGCAAACTGAAAATTCTTGATATTAGGCCAAAAATATAGACTTAGCGAAGGTGAGAGTCGAACTCACAGCTCCCAATCTCTAGTTGAGCGTGTTGTTTAACCAATTACACCACTAAGCCGTCTATACTCTGTGGTCTTATATCAAGGTTTTGTTATGACGCTTGCCTGATTCTATCATTCATTCGCACATTTATCCAGCGCGAATATATTTTTGTTGACTGTATGTATTGACTGTAAAAATATATTCGCGCTGGATAAATGTGCGAATGAATGATAGAATCAGGCAAGCGTCATAACAAAACCTTGATATAAGACCACAGAGTATAGACGGCTTAGTGGTGTAATTGGTTAAACAACACGCTCAACTAGAGATTGGGAGCTGTGAGTTCGACTCTCACCTTCGCTAAGTCTATATTTTTGGCCTAATATCAAGAATTTTCAGTTTGCCTGAATCTTCATTTCTCGCATTAAGCATTTATTCTTCCCAACAGAAAAGTAAAAAGCCGACTGCTATACGTCGTTGAAAAGAGAAAAAAGAAACAATACGTAGTGGATCCTCACACTACATGTAACCGCTGGCTCGAACGGTTATCGACTATCGTTGCTAAGCGCAAACCGAATAGCTATATGTCTATCAATCTGTGCGGTCACAACACATACAGTCAACAAAAATATATTCGCGCTGGATAAATGTGCGAATGAATGATAGAATCAGGCAAGCGTCATAACAAAACCTTGATATAAGACCACAGAGTATAGACGGCTTAGTGGTGTAATTGGTTAAACAACACGCTCAACTAGAGATTGGGAGCTGTGAGTTCGACTCTCACCTTCGCTAAGTCTATATTTTTGGCCTAATATCAAGAATTTTCAGTTTGCCTGAATCTTCATTTCTCGCATTAAGCATTTATTCTTCCCAACAGAAAAGGTATTGATAAATGTAATACCGGTAAAACCGGTAAAAAACCGGTAAAAGTTAATACTTAAAAACAACATTTACAAATTATATGATTTGAAGAAAATCTCTCTATTATCAATGGTACTCAATTACTTTTGACATAACTAATTGATCAGTTCATTAAAAAAATAATATTTAAGAACGCGAAGAGAATTAAAGTGTCATCTTAAATTTTAAAGAAAAAATCGAATTCAAATTCGAGAATTCGGTGTCCACAGAAAAAGGAAGTGCAATTCCCAGCGGTAAATTTGACATGTGACGTAGGAAAACCCTTGTTCAAGAACTTTCAATAAGCGGCTTTGATACTGACACTTATGATAAATTAATACTGACAATCCAGGCATCGCTTAAGTAAAGCGTATGCTTGTTTCTTAGATCGAACAGAGACGTTGGAAGCGATGATTAGAGCCCGTATCATTGGCTTAGCCCTGCCAACAGGCTATTCTAACTAAGCAAATTTTTATTCGTATTTCCGGAGTGATTCGCGATTAAGGCGCAACTAGCAAAATGTAAACAATGAGGAATACCACTGTGATACTTTGCAAGTACATTTTCAAGTCGTACACACTTAAACGATTCGGTAAAATTTTACCGAAATCTAAACAGCTGAACGTTCGGTAAAATTTTTTATTGCACCAAACATTACTAATGATCTGTAAACACCGATTGGCACCATCGCAATTGTTACCGAACGTTCAGCTGTTTAGATTTCGGTAAAATTTTACCGAATTCGGTGCTTTTTGTTAAGTGTGTAATTTAAATGAAAGTGACAAAAATCGGGTTTAATGACATAAATTGATGTAGAATAAAGCAATCTTATAGTTTCCCAACTATACTGCATTAAATCTGTGCATTCATGCTGATAATTTAAGTTTTTTATTTAAACCCCTTGAAATGAGCCTCAAAGCATTTTGACAATGAGATTCGCCCAGCCCTGTTTCGCCTTGTATTGGTTGTTTCATTTAATTTCGCCTGTTTACGTTCGCCTGTGTTTTGAAAACAACGCAGTTTCGCTGTTTACTATCGCCTGTTTACAAAACGATCTACAAATAAGCCTGTTACTTCATAACAAGCAAAGGGGCTAAACTGCAAATTGTCTGTGTTTAGATTAAACACTTCTATTGCCTATCACCAAAAACTTGTTTTAAATAATTCTATCGATTAAAACAGAAGAAAGGATTCTTGCTATGGATATTATCAGTCTTTTTAAGGCGATTAAACGATTTGTTGACATTTTACTAGTTGCGCCCCAATCGCCAATCACTCCGGATTTATATTTTTTGTACTAGCAACCGAACAAATTCTTCTTCCGTGGTGTGTTCAGACATTTCTCCAGAGTAATCCGTTAATTTTCACTGAAGATTTTCTGAACAGCTTCACTGTATATCGCACATTTCTTGTATTGCGCAATATTCTTAATTAATTGGCGCATTCAAGTATGAAATCCGACCTACTTTGCCCTTCGCAAAACGCTACGATCAAGAAGCATACGCCGCCGTTCTAAGCTGACAATGTACAAAACCCTTATTTAACCCGTAGTTCTTTACGGAGTTGAAGATGTGATATCGCTCACAGTGGAAATATGTGCCCTTGTCGTGTTTGACCAGAAGATGCTGCGGTTGATATTTGGCGGAGTACAAACTGAAAGCGAAGAGTGGCGGAAAAGTTTTATGAATCCCGAGCTGCATACACTTCTTGGAGAGATTGCTATCGTAAGCTGGCTAAAGTTAATAGGCTACGGTGTGTCGGACATATCGTAAAGATGCCGAATGACAGTGCGACAACAGCGGTTCTCAATAAGCCCTCCGGCACCCGGTGGGATCGACGTGCAAGATGGCTCGATCAGATCAAATGCGACTTGTGACTTCTTAGACGTCTGGGAAGTTGGCGACGAGTGGCCCATGGAGTGGACCGAGTTGAATGGAGACGATTGCTTAAAAAGCGCAAAGCACTCCGGCTCTATGCTGATGCTGATAGCGGTGGGGTATTTTGGAGCCCTTTGCCCTTTCCCTTTGGAAGAATTGCATAATTTAGTTAGAACCTACCATCATGAAATTTAGTTCGCCCTATAATTTAAAAGTTTTACCAGCGATTCAAGTTTCTTGAGTTGTTATTTGATCATACAAAAAATACCGAAAATACCGGTTTTCGATCGTGGAAAAACCGGCAATTCGGTATTGGAAAATAGCCCGGTAATACCGGTAAAACCGGTAAAGCATCCATGATTGCCTCCTTTTAGCTTCCTGCTTCCTGCATGTTTTGATGACCCCTATTTTTTGCATTTTACCTCATATATTCCTCCTTCTTACCTCAGTTTTACCTTCTTTTTGCCTCTTTGTTGTTTCCATTCTGTCACTTCATTACCTCCTTTGCGCCTTTTGCCTTCTTTTTGTCCCTGTTTGCCGCCTTTTGTACCTCCTTTTTACCTTTCTTTTTGCTTCCTTTTCAATTCTTTTTTGCCACCATCTTGCCTCCTATTTGCATCTCTCTCGCCTCCGTTTTATCTCCATTTTTACCATCTTTTTTATCTCCTTAATACCCTTTTCAGTCTTCTGTTTGCCAACGTTTTCTCTTTTTCCTCATTTTGTCTCCTTTTTACTTTCTGTTTACCTCATTTGTTACCACCTGTTTGCCTTCTTGCCACCTTCTTACCTCGATTTTGCCTCCTTTGCATCCCCTTTTGGCGTCTTTTATCCTATCTTTTGCTTCTATTATGCTCCTTTTTGCCTTTTTCGCCTCCTTTTGCCTCTCTTCACCTCCCTTTTGCTTTATACCCTTTTTTAACCTCTTTTTTACTTACACTTTTTCTTCCTTTTGCCCTTTTTTTGTCTCTCTTTGACTTTTTTTGTTTCCTTTTCCCTCTTTTTTCCGTTTTTTTTGCCTTCCTGCCTCCTTGCTTTCGTGCCTTTTCCGTACCCTCCCAATTAGTCTTGAGGTGCAACACTTTCAAGCCAGTCGTCGCATGTCTCGAAATGTTTGATCGGTTTCGAAATTGGAATAAAGTGCCCAAACTTTGCTTTGCCTGTTTCGGATATTAGCATTTTTCGGTTGTTTTTGGTTGCAGACTAGCCACAGTTAAAGATCAAAAGTCTCTTTTTAGTAGAATAAATTAGTAATTCCCGTTATATTTAATTTTCTAGTGTAATTAACAGATACAGAAAATTCAATATCATGGAAGTTAGAAATTGAATGCTAAAACAAAATTTTAAATAAACGTTGTTTTACATTTGTGAAGTGACAGTATTAGCTGTTAAGTAACCAGTAGTATCTAGCCAGATATTAAACTAGTGCTTTCCACACATTCTTCGACGACAAACGCATCAACAGGTCCAGCAATGAATCAATTGCATTAACGTTGCAATTCAATTAAACTAATCCTTAATTTCACGGTACATATTTGATATTCCTCAAGGCATCACTCACACTACCCGATGCAATGCTTCCTGGAAGCAATTTCCCGCTTGCGAGAACATACATTCGCTCGAGGACCACTTCGTTGAGCATCCCCGCCAGCTAGCGGAACGATGGAACGTCGTTTCCAAATTCTCCGATCAAGTTACGATGCTGCAACTGTACAATATAATATAATCTACTCACAGCCACAATTGTAGAGCGAACTTGCTTCCATACTTTCACCACACACACGGGGAGCATCATTTTCCATCATTACAGGAAGCAGTGCATAAACAAGAAAATAGGGTAAATTTACAATTGTTTCACAACTAAGATTATATGTATTTCGTTGGTTTAACAATACTTGTTGAGAAAACCACAAGTTCGGAACGCTGTTTTGGTGTTCTACCCTATGAGTGCCTAAAGTAACACTTGGTATATGTCTGGAACAGGCTGGAATGTTGGATTATTTCCTACCAACCACCACCAACTGTTGTGCTGCGGTGGAAAGAATACCAAACACTTGCAGCTTTTCTTACTTGCCCTCGAAGGCAACGGGAGGACGCGATGTACAAAGCATCGCCCAACCATACATACATTAGCATAAATCTCAGACACAACGCCCCGGGGTGATTCGTCGTCGTCCATACGATTGCAAATTAGAATTAAACCGCAACCACAAAGCTACTCAAAACACAGGTGGATGCAATGAAAATGTTTGGTGCTTTCAGTAATGCACTGTTGGGTTTCTGCTTTTTCAATTATTGCAGCGACAGGTCCAAATTTGCCACAAATACGTTCAAGTTATTCACTATCAAGTGATTTTAAAGTTCAATACTTGCCAAAATATTTACGGTAATCAAAAATATTTTTATTTTTTACCATAAAACTTCAATGGAGGTAAATTATACACAAAAACCTTTCTCAATTCTTCATCGCCGAAAATTCCGTTTTACTGCAACGTCCACAAAAACATTCTGATTTATTTTAGACCACTCTAGTTCTAGCACGTTATTTTGTGGCACATTTCGTCAAAATACTTGTTTATTAAAGTAATTAGTGCTGCTGAATAACGGAATGTGCAACATTCTCATTAATTTTAATTGGGTCCGTTATTTGAAGCTCCAAGTGCAACTTCAAGCGGTAACACTTTGGCTCTCCTTTTGCAATCCTTCTTCACAACAAGCTTGCCAATTCCAGACGGGATGGTTAAGCTTCTTTTCTAAGTAGCAATTATGATGCGGAAGAAGTAGGTACTTCTTACTTCCGGAAGTTAACAATTCACTTTCGCACCTAACCATTCACAAAAATATGTGCAAACCATAAACATGCTCTGACAATTACGGGAGATGAAAACTGCATCATGTAACAGATTTATTCAAATTAGCAACAGAAACCATCACCTCGGCTGTGATGGCTGTGGTTTGAAAATTTCACTAAGCATCTACTAGAAAACATACACAAACAAAAAGTTCTTTCGACAGGAAAACATCTTTTATCATCTGCATCAGCATCCTCTTGATAAAAGAGTCTAGTGAAAGCATTTGTTACGGGCTATTCGCACACCTGACGCATGATGATGTTGTCAATTTTCTATTTTTTATGTTCGGTGCGCATCAAAAAATTGTACAGACAAATTCTGGGAAAACTTTTTAACGACCCTAGCCCCGGTTCAGGCTTTCTTCCTCAACCGAACTGAGCTATAGCGTGAATTTCCACCCGAGCAAAGCGGTATACAGACCTAAAAAAGGAGGGACAGTTTTTTCCTTCTCCCAGAGTGGCAGACACTCGTTCTTTTTTCTTGAACCTGACTTAGACTTATCAGGCAGCCTTCTCGCTACGTGATGCTAAAAATATGAATTCTGTTGCTATCGCAGTCATGCGATAAGGTGGTGCTTTTTTACCTTTTTCCGCACGGTAACCGGAAGCTACAAGTTAGTGCAATTATTTTTCAATTAAGTGCCCACGCGTTATTGTTTTTTTTTTTTTTTGCATTCTGCACATGCGGTTTGGAAAAGCATACAGCAAAATGCACTTCCGTGGTACCTAATGTGTGTAATTAAAAGCTTCGGTGCAGAAAATGGGAAGCATGCTGAAGTTGCTCTGACGCAGAAGGACTCTTTTTGTTGCACTGCTTGCCACCTCTAGCTTTCAACGAGTGGTTCTGCTTTAATGGAATATCTTGCGATTTTTTTAGCATATTAATGTTGGCAATAATTTATTTATTTATAATCATATTTTTTTAATCGATCCAGTTACCTTCATTAATAAAGCACTGATCAATCAAAAAAGTTCCTACTTGTCAACTTGTGGCATTCGAATTGGTTTTTCGAGCGTACGGAAAAGGGATTATGTGTTACGATACGATTTTAATTTGCATAAATAATAAAAACGGATTTTTTACGTACCCAATGCTGAAAAATTCACCAGTTCACCAGTTCTTTTTCGTTTTTCGTTCGAACATGCCGGCACTAATTACGAAGACGCCACATCGTGACGAGACTGGTTATCATGATACGAATGAAAATTTGTTCCGTTTGATGTGCCATGTACGATGCCGATGGCGTACGGTGAATACATACGAGGAGTGAAGAAACCGCTAAATAATTTTCATAAACATCTCGGTTTCTTTTGTGGGAATTCTTTAAAAATAATTTTATTTTATTTTGGAGCAATGGAAGTTATAATGAAAAACAACTTTGAGCAGTTATGAGTGATGATTCGCTGTTGGTCAGACTTTCAGAAACATTTAATATTTAAAAATTAATGACAGGAAACATAATTAACACATAATTAACTACGGAGAACAATGTTCCAGTCTACCAGACGTTGCACATGACCTTGCCAATGCACTAGACCACTTCTACTGCTTCTCAGAGCCACTTGTTTTTCCGGAACACTTTGGCCCGAGGCTTTCCTTCTGGCGCGTTGCGACATCATGTGGGTCTGTAGCAATGTAGGAAAATGTTGATTGCTTCTTGCAGTATTCCCCCTCTGAGGGTAAATTTCTTTTGAAGGACGAATCGCCCCGCAAGACCGTTCGACCGTGCATGGAAGGGAGAGAGTTTGAGGTAAAGAATGGCGATTTTTTATGATGGTGGAAGATCAAACAGTATCCCAGTTAGCACCAACTCGTATATCAATGTACGAAAATTATCGTAAATATCTCCTAACAAATTCGAAATTGTAACTAAAGCTGGATAAAGTGGGACCAAGTTGATTTCCTATCGTATATAATGATAATAACTGAGGTACATACGATTTTCAGCACAAAATCGTATAGTAGTACGGAGCGACTTGATCGGATATTATCGTATATAAATACTTATAAAGTCGCAAGGCTCAAAATTATTCGTAATCACGTATATCCTCTCCAAAATAGTACGGATATGGCAATTTTGAGCTTCAAATACGATTTACTAGCATGGTATATCTGTACGTAATGCTGAATTTTATCTTTTTTATACATATGAAAATGTTAGCTGGGATTAGCATCCGTCCATGGGGCCGACGCGGTGTTGTTGAGATAAAGTCGTGGCCAGGGTTTCTCCGGAGATGGCTCAAGATTCGTTTTACGATCCGTCTTCGTCACACTGGAACATTCGTTACACGCTTGCAACAGCTTTTCTAATCGAGAATAAAACTAAGGTAAAACTAGGTAAAACTAAACGTTCGTTGTTCGTCAAGCAGCCATCCGTGATAGAGAGGGACTAACGACACTGGAAGAACTCTTAAGTGTGGTCTTTTGTTGATAGACCACGTGGTGTTACCGCACGAATCGCCTGTTGTAGGAGCTCATCTTTACGGTTCTTGGTATCAACGGTCTTGAACGAAGCTGGCTGAGCTTCCAGGGACTGGGTTATAATTCTGCACATGATGCTCTCGCGCTCAACGTTGGCGACAATAAGCATTGCTCATCCGGACGAACATGGGGATTAATAAAGTGAGAGAGCAGGTCTGTATATCTGAAACTTCGAGGTGCGATGCTGGTCTAACAAACCTCCGGTGAGGTGCTTCTTTGAGTCAGTAGGATCGTTACACTAGCCCCATAATTGTCCTATACTCTATTAACCGACTGCGAAGTCGGTCGATAAAGAAGAGTAATGTCTTAAAAGACGGTTATGTCCAAGGCATTTAGAATAGAGACTAGGCAAGACGGTCAAACGACTATTGACTATCTGGCATCAATTTTTTTCCAACCTTCAGCAATTGATCTATGAGGTACCGAGGAACCCGATCAACCTTATGCTAAAACCAACATTAAATATTACATCTATAATATATTAAAGAACTATTTGCGTCACATCATCAAAAAATATTACAAGAATGCACCATACTGCTTCCAACAAGATTCTGCACCATCTCACCAGGCGAAAGCTACACATACTTGGTGTGAGGACAATTTTCCGGGTTTTATTTCTTCGAAACTGTGTCTGGCTCTTCGCCTGATTTGACCCATCTTGACCTTTATGCATGGAACTAAGGAGCACCAACGGATTGACTGTGGATACTTTCAAGCAACGTTTGGAGAAGATTTGGGATTAAATGCCTTAGGATATTGTTCGAGCCAGCTGTTACGCTTTTCAACAACGATTGCAACTGGTAATTAAAGCAAAGAGAAAAAGATTTATATCAGACTAATTTAAGATAGATGTTATGGATATACTTTACACGAAATACACTTAAAATTAAAATTTATGCAAGCGTCTTATTTTTGTGACCAGCGTCTAATTATGTACAGATAACTTTAAAACGGATTACAGGAGGTGGTGAATACGATCGACATTTGTCATTTCGATCTGAAAGTGGCGCCAGGAAGTCGGTCGTGTAAAGAGTATGCCTCAGGAAGAACGGCTTTCTCTTGGGTTAAATTGGACAAAGCAAATGGCTTGGCAACGCTAAAATGAACGTTTGTCCTTTGTTGTTTCAGCGGCCAGCCGAAACAACGTAACTGAACAAACGCGACGACAGCAGACGTCACCAAGGCAGTTAATGTCGTTCCCACCAAGAAAAGCACCAGTGTCTCAATAATAGACCAACGTCGCAGACCATCCGATAGAATAAAAATTGATAGAAATTGTAGTTGTAGAACTCAACTGTAGCAAACCAGCTACGGGCGATCGACACACGAACGTTAGGCATACAGAATTTAGGCACACGGACGTTAGGCATAATTTACAAAACATCGCTTTTCTATGAATCCACACTTGAGCCAATCATCGCTACTTCACAATACAATAAGAACCGGGGCCACGAATTTAATATAAATACATTACGCATAATGCTGTTTGGCAGCATTATGCCGTAAAACATTGGCATAAACATCCCAAGCAGCAAAGTGAGTTTTATTGTGCTCTTATTGTGGTCTTCAAGACCAATTTTGGTCTTAAATCCATCATAAGAGTGTAACAAAACACAAATTGTTACTTGGGATAACGGACCATCTGGAAGGAAAGCATTTGGCATAATTTCGTAAAAAATATTTTGTGGCTCCAAATGACCGAATTTCAACAAATGTCACAGGAGCCCGAAACACGAAAGGCCTAATCTTGGCTGGATCTCGCGGAAAACTATCTTCGGCCCTTTTTAATTCAGGCATTTGCGTTTCGGTCATTTTCGATTCCATAAGATTTACTATACCATTTGTTATTTTGGACCTTTTGCAACACGAACTGAGCTTTAGCAGTCCCCGTATAGGATGTTGCGCCTTTTCAAGATAAGAGCAAATACACTACGATGCCAATTCAGCAAGATTTATTTTCATCAAGATATTCAGGTCCTCCAAGGGCCTAAGCGATAAATCCCGTCCTCTACTACATGCATGCACGCCACCGCACGATTCGTTCTGAAGACTAACGTCAGATTCCCCTTGAAAATCAGCTTAGGGAACCTGTTTGTAGAAGCTCGTAACTTTTTTCAATTGGCACGCAATCTACTCAGTTCCCAACCTTGCCGTGCTGAATGGTGAAGTTTCACTTCACGAGACGAGATCGGGAGAAAGTTTTATGGTTAACTCGGTGGCTTTTGCGCCACTCCACCGGTCGTGTGTTTGCCCGACTATTATTTTGAGAACTCTCCAGGGACGACTCGCACGGCTCAACTGCAGACTCAACGGACGAATTTCTGAACGGAAACGCACAAAGGGAATTTATCGCTATTTGAATTTAAAAAAACGTAGCTTCGGTGTGTGAGTTTATTCTATCGTTTAGAGTTAACTTATCGAATGCGATTTATAGTTCGTATGGCCGCTAAACGGAATTATGGCGGTATACCAGCAAAAGACAAATTTTCGTGTGCACAACTTTCAACTCAAGTTAACTTTAGCCTAGCTTTATTGTTCGTTCGAATTGCACATTACTCTTGCACAGGCAACACTATTCAGGGAGGGTTTCCACCTACCTGCGCGCAGGGTTTTGTAGTAGTCGACGACGGCGGCCTGGTGCGATCCGGGTAGACCACCGAACCTTCAGTGGCGTTTGACGTTGCCAGTCGGCGCTGCTTGAGACGGTGGGCGTGTGGTCTGTTCGTGTGCTAAATGGTCGAACTAAAGTTGCGGAGGGTGGCGTGGTTGGACAGATAGCTATCGACTTGTATCAACGAGAGTGTTCACGACGACGCAATTGTCGCGTGATTCCCGGGCAGTCTTCCGCAAGGGCTGAACGTACTCGCTGACGGCCCTCGCGTACTAAGATTCCGCTGCCGACCGCCGCGAATGAAATGAACCCTTGCTTCGGACTCGGTACCTCGGTGCGCAATTGGCGACGCACGAAACGAGGACCGACTCTCGGACTTCGACCCACGAAAGGTTGTAACGTAAATGGTTGGGTCGGAAACCACGAGCGGCAATTGACGACCGCCGTGAAAATTTCGCAACGGATTGAGCGAACTTACCAACGCCTCCGTTTGGCTACCCCTCAGGGCGGACCTTTTATTAGCACACGAACTCAAACGAAGAAATGGCCGAACGTAGAAACCCAGAATAAAACGCCCGTTGGACGAGCGCTTATTCTGCTATAAACCGTATTAAGAATACGGACGCCAGTCAAAATTCTGCTTACGCACCACCAAACTTTTTAAAAAAAATTGAATAGCACTAGCTCGATTCCTTTGAATCTATTCACTATAAAATTGAACTTAAATGTGCGTCTCTACGCAGTTAGATCCGTTGCGAAAATGTCCGCTTCCATCTCGCTCCCTTTCTTTTAAACGACTTCCCGTTCAATTGTTCTCAATTGAATTTCGGGTTTTAATTTAAATATGGCTACTTAAATCTACCGATCTAAATCGCGAGATTTTAACGTATTTTTTAGTACTCATAGGAATATATTTTCCGCCTCTAGGAGTAGCCGGGACTCAAACCATTTGGGTGGCATTCTCATGCTCAGCCAAGACATGAACCGTTAGGTTTATAGCTAAATACTATCGATCTCATATTTTAAATTTTAAATAAATTATCAAACAAAAAAAACTTATTTTTTCCGGCACAACGTTACAGCCTGATCAGAAATCTAATTTACATTGAAGTAATAGGTAAAACTAGGTGGCTAAAGAAGAATATTAAAGCATACAACGTTTGGTATAAATGAAATTAGAAAATAAAGGGTGTCCAGAATCAAAATGCACAATTTTGAAAGGGCTGTAACTATTTATCGTTTGGGTATTTTTTGAGACGAGGAGTGACAATTCGTACCAGACTTTTAGACCATTTTAGACCAGCCGCTGATTGGACGAATTGGACTGATTTGCACATATGAAAAAACACAAAAAGCGCACTCAGTAGTGCTGACAACAACAACAGATTCATGATTTTTGATAACACTGCTAGGCAATTTTGCCAAAAAAACTGATCTGGCAAGCAATTTGATCGTGTAGAAAGCGGAGGACTCCATTTGTGACTGAATCTCAATCCCCGGAACGCATCGGTACTGCAACCAATTGAAAATTACAGGACCATCCCGAAGCAAATACTTCGGAACCATTGTAAGGAAGTAAAATCGGCGAAAGATATGAAGAAAAAATGGATTTCCACCCAAAACTTGACAGAAAACACACTTCTCCACACTTAACAGAAAGAAATCTAGGGTATGTTGCTACTTCTTCGTAATTGCCTAACGGGTGGCAACTAAAATTTTAAAATTTTTTCGCGGCCCTTATGCTCGACAACAAACGAACTCAGAGAGAAATGAGAGTATGAATGTGTTAGTTCTCTCTCTCTCCTCTTTTTGTTAATATATTTTGTTTTGTTTATGCTTGCCCAGTTTTGCTAAAAATGGTGTCGCAACAAGAAGCATTTCGGGAGCGCGTTGTATACTTCTACGAACTGCAACAGAAATCTCGGCAAAAAGTATACGGTACAACATTTAAAAAGCAAATATGTTGCGGCTTCGACTGTTGCACAACAACTATTCGCAAGCAAGGCAGTGGAAGACCAGCCAAAATTATGGACGCAGAAGGACAGTCTCTTTCCCGTTTCTTCAACAAGCCCTCTGATTTGGCTATCAACTAAGATGCACCAGACGAATGTTTAAAGAAAATTTTGATCCCGTTTCTACAAAAACATCATACAGATGGTGTTTTGGCCAGATAGAACATCATCGCATTACGCCAAAAAAACACAATCGTTCCTGAGTAGTCTGCCCAAAAACCACGACCCGAAAAATCTGTCTCAGTGCGCCCAATCAAAGATTTCTTCGGGATTTTGAGTTCCTTGGTGTACAAAAATAACTGGAGAGCCTCTTCTTTATGTATCTTTGTCTTTTTTGACAGCTTGAGAAAAAAATTCCAAAATTTTAGTTGCCACCCGTAACACCCAATGCCAAATTAGTTGTTTCCTAATATTTTAGTTTGTTCACAATCATACGCGATCAATCAAAGTGAGCTGAGATCGATTTAAAATGATTTTTTTTGTTAAAGAAATCCTAGCAGCCGAATTTCTTATGTTTTTTTCGTGCACGAAGAAAAAAATGTCGACTGATCGTTTCAGTTTCCGTCATTCATATAATAAAAATAACTCACGCAACACATTGTCCTTGTTCTGCAGCCAGGACAACTTGCATGACCAGCAGAAATTTTTACAGATTAACGTTTGTCATGCTGGCGTACACAAATACATGCAGGCTAATTTCGTAAACATTGTTGAAATTTTTAGTTCAGACGATGAAAATTTTTGATGAACGGATTTTGAAACGGTACGACGAATTTAAGAAATAAAGTCAGTTGCGTAATTTTAATAGAATGATTTAATAATCGCGATTTAATAATAATAATAATTTAATTTAATTGTTAGTGATTTAGTGAATCGGAAGAATAAGAGTGTTTGAGTCAAATCAGCACAAGAACTTTTAGAGTATTCGTTATATCCATCCAACAAATGATGAAAATTAGTGTGGCTTTACTTACTACGACGGGAATTAGAAATAAACCCTAATTGCACAATTTTATATTTAAACTAGAACAAAACCGCCAATAATGGAACAAGATTGAGTAACACTCAAACTAAATTAAAACAAAATTGAAGTAATAAACGAAACAAACACAATTTAAATGAAATTCCTACAAAAGTCAATATTATTTAAAGAAAAAAAAGTGAAAAGTCATAGAATGTGACTTTAAATATAATTATACTGGTTTGGTCGAATAACGTTCATAAAATCTATAAGCCTATCAAAAATAATTAATAATAGACAACACACATGACTGGAAATTGAGAGTTGTGGGTTCGAGTCCCATTTTCGCTAACTTAATTTCTAGCCTAATATTAGAATTTTTCAGTTTATCCAATTTTTTATTTTTCTCATCAAGAATCTACTCTTTAAAGAAAGAAAACTGAACCTTACTGCTATAGAATAGAGTCAATAAAAAGAAAAGAGATATTAATTAAAATATATTTCAAAATAAACCTCTCCAAGAGAAACAAACTTTCCAATAAAGAACATATCGCCAAAAAAACACTAGAAACTTAGAGTGACTATATA
Source organism: Sabethes cyaneus (assembly GCF_943734655.1). Lineage (NCBI taxonomy): Eukaryota > Metazoa > Arthropoda > Insecta > Diptera > Culicidae > Sabethes > Sabethes cyaneus. The sequence continues at coordinate 49,789,369 of NC_071354.1, forward strand.
CAGAGTGGCGACAAGTCATCCCAAATGTATGCAATGCGGTTTATCCAAGGTTTTTCTTTCTCTTTCCTGCATACGCGTTGGATAGGTCGTCTGCTCGATTGGAATGACACTGACAGATAATTATCATTCCAATTTTGACATTATCGCCACTCTGTATATAGTCACTCTATAGAAACTCAGCATCAGTGGTAAATTTTTTTATCAGTCCTTGAACCGATATGAGAAGATAAATATAACTAAATATAACGTTTAAGACCTTGAATTAAATTAAAAGAGCCACTGGGACGGTTTAATAGTCTTCTTTCGCGGCAGTTGATTTTGAGATATTCACCATCGTAAACATATTGAACCTGACTTTTATTTTTAATGACTAAGACACAGGTTCGCAGGCTGAACTGTTTCGCTTCAGACGCATTCTAATTATTTATTTTACAGTATTACCCATAGCTCATAATGTTATAATTTAATGTTTTCTGCTAATCCCTTCTCCTACATATATGAATAAATGCTGAAGTAATTGAAGTTATTACATAATAAACAACCAAACCGAATTCGAATAGATACGGATGCGATATAGCGCATAGACTAAATTGGTGGGTTACTGTTTTTCGCGACGTTAAGAAGTTACTTAATTAATCGTAGATACTTCTGCAAAAAGTCTAGGTTTTTCTGTTTCCAATCGATGCTTTTGATGGTTTCCAAAGAATTCCTAAAATGACACAATAAGTTTTTAGTAATAAAACATAAGATAATGGAACACTTTCTTTACCATATATTCCGTCCAGCATACACTCTCATAACAGGTGTCGGAAAACCGTTAAAATTAGTTGCAAAAGTCATACCATAAGCTCCGATATTCTCGAACAGCACATACTCCCCAATGCTATGCTCAGGAAAATCTACATTCTCACAGATAATATCGGTGGCATCACAAGTCGGCCCCCAAACCGTTGATTTTAAACATTGCTTATCGCGCTTCTGCTTAGTTATAACAGGCATAACACGTTGCAGGTCATTAATCGCTCGCAAACTAACCCAATCGAAAAGCGTGCCATAAACACCATCATTCAGATAGTACATCACATGGCAGATCCTGTCATCATCCGTAGGATCTCTGATTATCTTCATTCCCTGAATAACCGTAAGCAATCGAACTGCGGACGCCACGTAATACCTTCCCGGTTCAGCAATCACTTGGATCTCATCTAAATTTGGGAAAAACTCATCCAGAGCGTTGTTCACTGCTAAGGCAAACTCATCGATTGGTTTTTCTGCGTCGCCAGGAAATCCTCCTCCAAGATCCAATAACGTAAATTCGAACCCAATCGTCTTGGCATAATCAAACAGAACTTTAGCTGCACTGATTGCCCTGAAAAAGCTATCTGCATCCAAACTGCCACAGCCCACATGAAAACTTATTCCAACCACCGTGAGATTCAATGCTTTTGCTTTCCGAAGCAATTTAGGGCCGTCCAAATGGGCATCGCAACCAAACTTCTTACCCAACGGGACCAACGCTTTATCCGAGTCGTGTCGAATTCGCAAAACCAGTCGAGCGTCCGGATAGACCTCCGCAATCTTCACCAGTTCCAACTCGTTGTCGAATGTCATCATGCTTACTGCTTTGGCTTTAGCATACCGAAGAGATTCCTTTGATTTAATCGGATGCGCGTAGATAATCCTTGAGCGAGGATTCACACCCATTTCCATTACACGGTCAATTTCCCCCTTGGAGGCACAATCGAATCCAGTCCCCAATGCAGCCAGCGTTTCCAAAATTGCTCGATCATCATTGCACTTCACCGCGTAGAACGGTCTGACTCGCGGCAGCTGTCGCAACCAATTCAGATGTTTCCGCACAATGTCATCCAAAAAGAGCACGTGAAACGGGTTTTCCGCAGCCGGTGTTGCTAAGATTCCCTCAATTACCTCCTCTATTGAACTGGTTTCCTCCAGTAAAGTGAACGTACGCGTACGCACCTCCGACTCTGACACACCATTGGAGCACATGTTGTTAGTAATTGAACGGCTTGTTGTAGACTGATCATGAAATTGGTCTGAACTGGCACAAGAAACTGATTATATACTTATATACCTCGATAACATTATTCAGAGATTGACAGGGCGCGTCTTACCGACCGGCCGCCCGCGGCTGTCCGTTAACAATTGTAGAACAAAACAAGCTGAGAGTGGCACTCGTCTCGATGGATGATCATAATTGGGTTTTGTTTTTTAAATCGAAATCAGTTCGGGAACTAAGCGGTAGGGCAAGGAACATACTGATATTTTTTGTCTTATCTTCCAGTGAAGCTGTGACCGACAAGTGGACATCTCGCGTCTCTATTGATTGCAACAAGAATAAGGTTGGCATATTTCCTAAATAGTGAAGTCTTCTGCGAGAACTGTACCACTAACGAGGAGCGAGTGCAAATTGTTTAAATGCAAATCTATACTTGTGTTGTATTGTGTTGTATGATAAGTCAATTAGTGCATGCCCAATTTCTCTACTAGCAATTTGAAATGCGTGTGATTTTATGTCTTTTTAACCCACCTGACGTGGCGGCTGGCAGCTGATTCACACTGAATAAAACTGCCGGAGATAACATAAGCCCGCAGCGTTGAAATGTCTGTTTTTTATTTAAGCCGAATCATCGTCCCAACAATGTGTTAATAAAATAACTCACGATATCGTCATAAATCCCCCAATACCCAAAAGCTCAGCAAACGTCCCTTCTGGAAAGCAAACAATCAATCCACTACTGGTCCGCAAAAATGCAACGCCAGTGACTGACAACAGATGCTTCTGCCCGTAGTGCCGTATCCGGTCCATGTCCTTGCGCTAAAAGTCGACCGACCGGAAAACAAAAGGAAAAATATTGTTTCCAGCCGGGGCTCATAGAAAATTAAAACATCAATTTGTACTGCAGTGCAGTCCAACCCGGCAGATGGAATGGAAAGAGGCGCGCGAATAAGCAGCTTGAATGGTGAATGCTGCTAATCTCAACGGAGCATTACCGCTCACTTTTCCCCCGCCGTCTGCCATCGTTTCTTAACGGAAGCGACACTTCCGTGATTCACAACGAGTGGCGGAACATTATAGGCTGATTAAACGTAATTTAGTAGCTTTCAGACCGTTCGTATCGAGACGAAGACATGATTTCTTTACGTTAGAACACGTTGATGCGATTATGTTGGAAGCGTCTGTTGATTGATTACAATTATTGAAGCATGCATTTAATCGCTGCTTCTGCTGCACCGTATCTTATAGGATGAAAGGAATTAATTGCTGCTAAATAGACAATATTGAGTTCGACAAACAATGGAAGTACTTTCTCTTCTTGTCTTCAAAAAAATTCCTCGGCTCGACGACGTCAATTATCGTATCATAACCACCGATCGGCAAAAGTACAGTGAGGCACATCGGGCCACGGGATTTACTTTCTCTATAAATATTGAATGCAAAACATCTCATGGTGACTGCAGATGTCCGGGATTTTTAACTTAATCATTCGGTGTTTTTGCGATAAGCTATTATAATTTGTAGACCCTATAGCATAAAGCATACCGACAATGTTAAAGATGAAAGACAGTTTTGGGGATTTTTCTAAATTGTCGTACAGGTTACGCTGGAAACTTTTTACAATTTTTTCCTGGCTAGCTCAAATGGAAATTTTCCGATGTTTTCGGTTATGACCAAAAATCTAACTATCGCTCCTATTACGTTATTGCTCGTTACTACGGTCATAACTCGGAACGAAAAATAATACTATCGTGAATTATTACCCACTAAAAGATAAATATTGGGGAACAAGAAGAACATATTTTAAGAAATTTTATTTTTAAGCATCTTAGTTACATTAAATCTCGCAAAAATTCTCGGTTACGAGATAATTCAGTAGAAACTTTTTTGCATATTTTCATACCCGCAGACTTTTATGCGTAGATTTTCTCTGTAAAGTTGAATTATTTTCCTACAAGACTGTCTTGAGCAGTATTTAGATTGCAGTGCACAGAGTGAGTTGAAAAATTGAGTTAAAATCAAGCAATAACAATCTATTTATATAAGAGGCTTATGTCTGTACCGAAAACCAGGTGTCTGACACGACGTCATCGGTAACTAAAACAGATACCTGACAGGACGTCATGCTTTCGTAGCAATGGGTTGTATTCTCAGTCACCTCACTGGTTGACTGCTGGACTGCTCGATTGCACAACTGGTTGACTAAACTGCTTGACTGGACTGGTCGATTAGACTGCTCGATTTGATTGCTCGACTGGACTGAACTGCTCGACTGAACTGTTCGATACGACTGCTCGACAAAACTGCTCGGCTGGACTACTCGACTCAACTGCTTGACTCGACTGCTCGAATGAACTGCTTGACTCAACTACTCGATTGGACTATTCGAATCGGCTGCTCGACTTAACTGCTCAACTCGATTGCTCGATTCAACTGCTCGACTAGACTACTCGATTTAATTGCACGACTCAACTGACAGCTTGATTCAACTGCTCGATTAGACTTTTCGACTTAACTGCTCGACTTAGCCACTCAACCCCACTGCTCGACTCAACTGCTTGACTTAACTGTTCGATTCGACAGCTCGTCTTAACTGCTCAATTCAACTGCTCGACTGAACTACTCGACTTAACTGCTCGACTCAACTGTTCGACTTAACTGCTTGACCCGACTGCCCGACTAGACTACTCGATTCAACTGCTCGACCGGACTACTCGACTTAACAGCTCGATTAAACTGCTAGAGTGGACTGCTTGATTAAATAGCCCAACTCGACTGCTCGACTCAACTGCTCTGCAACTGCAACTGACTGAACAGCTTGATTTAACTGCGCGACTCAACTGCTTGACTTCTGTTTGATTCGACAGCTTGCCCTAACTGCTCGATTAAACTGCTCGACTCAACTGCTCGACTGGATTATTCGACTCGAATGCTCGACTCGACTGCTAGAATGAACTGATCGACTCAACTGTTTGACTTAACCGCTAGACCCGACTGATTGACTTAACCATTCGATTGGACTGCTCGACTCAAGTGCACGACTAGACTACTCGATTCAACTGCTCGACTGGGCTACTCGACTTAACTGCTCGACTGGACTGCTCGACTGGACTGCTCGATTTACCTGCTCGACTTGACTGCTCAATTCAATCACTCGATTCAACTGCTCGACTCGACTGCTTGCCTCAACTGCTCGACCGGAATGCTTGACTGAACAGCTTGATTTAACTGCTCGACTAGACTGCTCGTTTTGACTGCTCGACTTGACTGTTCGATGCGACTGCTCGACCCAAGTGCTTGACTCGATTGCTTGATTCGACTGCTCGACTCGCCTGGTCAACTCGATTGCTTGTCGCGATATCATATAGTTGGTGTTAAATCAGACCGGACCAAATAGCAAAATTTTAAAAAATGAATTAATGATAGCAAAGGATCAAGAATTTGCTAAACAGCATTTTACTCTAATCAGACTACATGAACGTTGCAAACAACCAGAAGTTTTTATTCAGTAATAAAATCCAATACGACCATAGAAACTATTTGTTTTAGTTTCCAGCTTTGACTCTTTTATGTACATCTTAGAGCTATATTATGCAATATAAGAACTCAAAGAACTAATACAAAGATCAAACATCTTCGCAAACACTGGCCAATGGAGTGTATCCGCAGTTTTCTGAATTCTGAACAAACATTTATATTTTCCGGATCGTAAGATTCGGGCTCAACTAGTTTGTATATAAGAAGCTTGTCTGTAGCCAAAATCTGGTCTCTGACAGGATGTCGTAAGAGGCTTATCGCTAACTAAAAACAGGCCCCTGACAGGACGTCATGCTTTCGTAGCAATGGGTTCTATTTTCAATCACCTCACTAATCGACTGCTGGACTGCTCGATTGTTCAAATTGTCGATTAGACTGCTCGAGTGGACTGGTCGACTAGACTACCCGGTTTGATTGCTCAACTGAACTGATCGACTGGGCGTTCGATTCGACTGCTCGATTATACTGATCGACTTGACTGGTTGACTGAACAGCTCGATTGACTGGACTACTCGACTTAACTGCTTGATCCGACTACTCGACTTGCTACTCCACCCGACTGCCCGATTGAACTGGACTGTTTTGTTAGACTGCTCGACTTGACAGATCGACTCAACTGCTTAACTGGACGGTTTGATTCAACTGCTTGATTTGACTGCTCGACTCGACTGCACTGCCCTACTGCTCGATACAACTTTTGGACTAGATAACTCGATTAAGCTACTCGATTTACTACTCGACCCGACTGCTCGACTGGACAGCTCGATTCAACTACTTGACTAGACTACTCGATTCAACTGCTCGACAGGACTATTCGACTCAACTGTTAGATTCAACTGCTCGACTTGATTGCTCGAACAAATTGACTGAACTACTAGACTTAACTACCCGACTAAACTCGATTCGACTACCGTGTACCCCCGCTACCTTTGAGAGGATGGCGGAAACGTATATCGGCCTGAAAGCTGAAGCCAAACGGATTGGACTTGTCATTAATGTATCGAAAACAAAATACATGAAAGGAAGAGGTTCTAGAGAAGTGAATGCTGACCTCCCTCCCCGGAGTCATTTAGACGGTGATGAAATCGAGGTGGTAGAAGAGTTCGTGTATCTGGGCTCACTGATTACCGCAGACAACGACACCAGCAGAGAAATACAAAGACGTATTATGGCAGGAAATCGTGCCTACTTTGGACTCCGTAGGACGCTGCGATGGAACAAAATTCGTCACCGCACGAAGTTAACAATCTACAAGACGCTGATTAGACCGGTAGTCCTTTACGGCCATGAGACATGTACTATGCTCGTGAAGGACCAACGCGTCCTTAGTGTTTTCGAACGGAAGGTGTTGCGCACCAACTACGGCGGAGTGCTGATGGAAGACGGAACGTGGAGGAGGCGAATGAACCATGAATTGCATCAGCTGCTTAGGGAACCACCCATCGCTCACACCACAAAAATCGGTCGCCTGCGATGGGCTGGGCATGTCGTGACGATGTCGGACGACTGCCCGGTTAAAAACTTTCTCAATAACGATCCGACTGGAACGAGACGGCGGGGCGCGCAGCGAGCAAGACGGATCGATCAAGTGGAAGGCGACCTGCGGACCCTACGTAGACTACGTGGCTGGCGAATTGCGGCCATGGACCAAGTGGAATGGAGACGACTTCTTCGTACAGCAGAGGAAACCACGGCCTGGAGCTGATTAAGTGGTAAGTGATATCCTCGCTGGAATGACCTTCCTTAATCTGAACATTTTTAATCTGAACCCCGTTGGTATGAATGCGTTCACATTAAAAACTAATTAAGCGTCATACACAATCGACGGTTAAATTGACCGGGCAAATTGAAAAAAAGCAGAAAAACTTAATACGTTTTCTCTTGCTCTGCAGCTTTGGCCATATAGTTCATATGCAACTTATTTCTCTCCAGCACTCAAAATAGACTATTTTAGTTGATACTGTCGAGCCATGGATGTTCGGAATTCGAGCATATTCGACATGTTTTCAAAATGTTTGGTTTCGTCAAATCAAAACAACAAGGTCATAGGGTGCACGCCTTCCGCGTATGTGAAAGTGAATAGAGTTACCAAATATTCAGATTAAATGAATTCGCCTGATCTGAATGAGGTGTTTTTCATATTAGCGGGGGTTGAGTGTATTCAGCTTCTTGACTTGAATACTTTACTAAACTGCTCGACCAGACTAGTTGATTCAATTGCTCGACTGGAGTACTCGACTCAACTGCTCGATTCGACTATTCGTATCGGATGCTCGACTCGACTGCTCGATTAGACTACTCGATTTAACTGCTCGACTTGACAGCTAGACTCATTTGGACTGCTTGACTGAACAGCTTGATTCAACTGCTCGACCAGATACAATGAACTGATTTCAGCATGCATTCGCGCATTCACGGCTGTTGAAAAATACTTTGAGTTTGATGACCCGACTAGGCATTTTTTGAAAAGAATTTGGTTGCTAGTAATAGGGAATTAGTCATAGATAATAGCACTGACGAACTGACATCCAAGCTAGGGTGCTGAACCTGTGTAAATTTTTGTAATGGCCGTTTCTCGTTCACGTTCAAATAGCTGCTCGATTTCGGCAGTTTTGGCGATTCGTTAGCCAGCGGCGCCACTAGTATTCACATTTGTGTTGATGGGTGTAAAAAAAGATTTCTCCAAGTCTTCTCGCATTTACAGGAAATCCCATTATGACTTATCAAAATACGGGTGAAACACAACCGAAAACATTGCTCTCTTTCTCTTTTCCTAGCACAAAGCCGGCGTAAGTATCAGCAGCAATGTCAACGAGAATATGCGGTTGCCAGTTTATCCATTTTAGTGTGGCGATTCATGGGCTAGGCGGCGCTGAAAATTGCTCGAATTTTACGCAAAACAAAAAAACAAAACAAAAAAAAATACACACAAACACAGAAAATCGTGATAAATTTGTTCTAGCTTGGATGTCTGATCTCTGTGATAATAGCTAATTTTATTACCGTCATCTGGGGCGAGATTGTGCCAAAAAAGCATATGTTTTTGTTCTTTAACTCAGTATACACCCAATTTAGGAACTAAGTTGATTTAAAACCTATCAATATATACTAAATTGTTCAATTAACAACTACCGTAAAGATGGTTTAGTTACAATGAAACCTAATTTTACTGGAAGTGCATGAACTTTGACACAATCTCACCCCTTCTAGGGGGTGACATTGTGCCAAAAACGTAAAGTTAAGGTAAATACCTAAACAGTGAACTTTAGCATGTTTATAAACAATACACGTAAATATCAGTATAAAGTAGTTCATATGGGGCCGTCCATGAACTAAGTGGACTATTGGAGGCAGGCAGGGGGTCGGCCCAAAACAACGCATCATACAAAAAGTATGAACGAAAATAACCCGGGGAGGTCTGAAATAACTAAAAATAAGTTCGTAGTCGATGAACAACCTTTATATAGCCAGTAGCGATTCTATGGTTAACAAGTGGGAGATATATGAAGGGGTGTATCCTAAGGGGGCATACCTATTTGATCATTTAACAAAAGTAACCATTACTTCGTTCGAGAACCCGCGGCCGCAGAACATGTGGTCTACCCCGCCCCCTCCCCCCGCCTAAAAACTGGCAGTTTATACACGGTATAATATATTCGTCTTATATTAGAGTGATTATTCAAAGCATCTGAAATTTCCAAAGAAAAAATAAAAATTAGTTTGAATTTAGCAAACCTATAACGCTGTTTGCTCCAAAATGGATGATGCAATCTAATCTGTCAAAATATTGTGCTCAATAGTAAAGAATGTGAGTGTACTGGTGTATACCGACGTATTTTTGTTGTGTATGTAAAATCCACAAATTGGATCGATCATTATAGCTTGGCTCTCTCCCGTGAACCTCGAAAAATACAAAGTTTGGAAAAATATGATTTTCGTAATCAAAACTTATCAAACGCATAATAACCTTTCAATACATTGTAAATGATTACTTTATATACCTTCAAATTAGCAAGTTGATGCGATTTCTTGTTTGAGTTGCTTTATACGGGATATTTTTTACAAGCGTTATTTCCGAGTATTTTTTATCGCGAAATTTGAAACCCTGTTTAGGCTAAATAGTTTGCTAATATTATCTGTGTTCCATTCTAAATTATGAATAAATATGTTATGTTCATCATCATTTTGAATTTAGGTTACCAGTTTCCATAGATATAATGAATTTTCATAAATAAACATTTTTGGTTTTTGGCACAATCTCACCCCCGTGGCACAATGTCACCCCGGATAGCGGTAATTAAGACATTATTGTCAGACGGAAAAATTTTAAATAAACAAATACAGCTCGGACTCGATTATCCGAGTGTTCACTTTTATTTTCAGCCCGGTTAATCGGTTTTGTGTCATGTTTTTTGACTTGTAGGTGTCCTAAATCTATTTCTAGTACTGATTAATCTCCCCTAAAGTTAGACAATTCCTTTCTTACGATTTTTTTCTCTGATGAATTTTATTTTTGGTAGGGGAGCTGTGGGTAAGACGAACAGGTTAAAAAGAACATCTAATATAATACAGATGAGAGCTTATGTTTTATAAAACCTAAATACAGTTTTCTTCAGTTCAATATATTGTTTTCAAAAGCGGCTAGTGTAATATTTCCCAAAAAATGTTTTTCAATGTGTATTTTGAGTATCCGAAAAAGTGAACTTTTTTATTGCTACGGGTGAAACGGACAATGTGTGGGGGAAAGATGGACAGCTATTCTAAATCGCCCCAACTGAGAACGTATTATTATTTTTGACCATTAACAAACTGAATACGTAAAATATGGTGATGTAGCGTGCAAAAGTGAAGGGGGCAGTACCCCCCCCCCCCTCCCACCAGTGGCAGACACTTCATGTTATGGGTAACATTTTAGAAACGGGCTTTAATAATATTAAAGAATATAAATAACTTTTGCTTTTCTTCTTTTTTATCGTGTTAGGTATTCTACTAAGACGCTCAAATAAACATTAGTTAACATTTTAGAATTAAACCACTCAAAAAGCTTATTTTCGATGGCAAAAAAATTACATCCAAATGCAGAATCACTTCCAATTTTCAGTTTTTCTGTACTTTATCAAAATTTAAAAGTTCTAAATGATGATGGGAACGTTCAGACATCATGAGATAGCAAGATGGTTGGATGCCCATCAAAATATTTACGAATTTTAATGTTTAACTGGTAGAATCAACCACCTGTCCGTCTTACCCACCCTATTCGTCTTAGCCACAGTTCCCCTATAATTTTTTTTGGATGTCATGTTTTTTTTACTTTTAGGTATCACAAATGTTTTCTATTATTGAATAATTTACCCTAAAGTTAGAAATTTTTTTGATAACTTTCACTGATGATGATGATGATGATGATGATGATGGTTTGGTTGATGATGATGATTCTTTTGATAATGATGATGGTCTGAAAATTACAAAAACCGGCCGGTCGGTCCTGCCATCAAAAAATGCGATGGGGGGGGGGTTGTGGCAGCATTTTAGAGGATTTGTCTGTAATGTGTAATGTGCCTTACAGTCGCCGGTAGCATGTAACCGGAATAGAGAGAAAGTGGGAGTCGGTTGACAGTTTCCCGTGTAAATTATTGAAGATAGCTAGTTTTTGAGTGACAACTAGCTGCTTCTGGTGCTGGTGGACAATTTAATGTATATTACCGCCAGAAGCAAGGTATTATCACTGCAAAATAATACCAAAATGCAAAATAATGCAAAATAATGCAAAATAATTGACGATAGCTAGGTCAATGTTCAGGATTGCTAATAAATTTATCAGAAAATTTAACAAACCAGGCAAAAAGTACAAATCCAGCTTCATACGTCGGAAAACCGGATTGACCGGCCACCGGCTTTGCAAGTGAAAAACCGGTCGGGCCGGCCAAAAACCGGCCACTTGGCAACCCTAGTGATGATGATGATGAATTATAAATCATACCACTCTACAATTTAACAACTAAAAATTGATACCATTACATATCTGATGCATTACTCGCTGATAAAAATAAATAGAAAATGAATTTTATACCTTTAGGGAAGTGAATCGTCATGCTAGAATCATTATCCAACGTGAAAACTATGACATTTCTGTTCAAAATAAATTATTAAAAAATAAGTTTTTTTTTTCATCCGGATAATCGAGTCTGAAAACCCGGATAATCGAATCCCAGGTTAACCGAATCCCCGGATAATCGAGTCCGAATTGTATTTCCGGATCGTGAGATTCGGGCTCAACTAGTACCGTGGACCCCCGTTCGTTTGACCGTTTTTAATCTGAACACTTTTTAATTTGAACCCCGTTGGTTTGCTCGACGTGCAAATTAAAAATGGTTCAAATGTCATTCTCAATATGACATCATTTGCTTATGCAGACAATGCACATAAACACGATTTGTTTGTACTAATTTAGCATATTTAATCTGTTTCACATTGCGTTTTCCCAACGATTATGGTAGAAATCCGATCGGAAAATGAAATATTCGCTGCTTGCAACTGCCAACTGATTCAAACCACCAAAACAATAACAAAGAGCAGGGCAGCCAGTTCACACAAGCTCCGACATATTTAGGGTTACCAGTTGTTCAAATTAAAAACTAACCCCGTTAGTTTGCATGAGGAATCGTTCAAACGAACGGGGGTCCACTGTATGTTATAACTATTTTCACAAAATTCCACAAATTTAGCGGATTTTTATTAGATAAACATTAAAAGCACTGTTTCTCCACTAGCACTTAATTAGACTAAAGAAATAGAGAAATTAAACAACTGTTAATAAAGTATCACAGAACAATGGATGGTGAATGGTTCAATAATATGCTCCAGAACTACCAGGAAGTTCCACAGCCTCTTAATCAGCAACTCCTATCTCTACCTCCTCGTGGTACCATCCGGGCTACGTTCATTAGTGGAAATCGGACAACCAGTGGAAACTAGGGTCGTATGCGGACAGAGAAGGGGGCACTCAGGTGAAAGCTGAGTGTAAGCTCTCCGCCTGCAAGACGGTTCATGTAGGAGGTATGGCTACTAAGAACCAAAGCAGAGGGTCCAAAACCCCTAAAAAGAGGATGGTTTTAATAGCTGTTATCCATGGCTATTACGTAAAGACCTGAATGGATAAACCCCTAATCCAAGGTGTGACGCGACCCGTGCCGAGGAATGAATGGTGGAGGGGGTTCTATAAATACTCAGCCACAACGGAGCCTGTGGAGTACCAGGGCGCCCTCCACAGTAATTTGGCCTTGCTGTATTAAACCGGTCAGACTAATGCAGTGGACCATTTCTTACCGAGCAGCCTTTCTCTGTCGAAAAACAAGGAAACGAAGGAGGTGGAGATGAGTGTAAGGGAGGAACAGGACCTGAACGATGCGCTAACAGAGGTTCAGTCCTGTTCATCGTCTATCCCCAACACGTCGACTCGTTGTGAGTCGACAGACGAGGATGTGGCACTAACACTCCATTCACGGGTCCAGATTCACTCTGCCGAATCTCTGACTGTGTGCTGAAGGGTGAGCTGAAACTATGGGAGAGCCGAACCGTCATGGCCAATTAAATGGTCGTACATTGCTCAAACAACCGAAGCAAAAATTTATAACGTGGAGTATTAGGGTTACTCAAAAGTTTCAATAAGAAAGAATTCAGCACGCTTACCGGTCTTGGGACAGGGAATTGTCCGAGTAGGTATCATCTTCGGAATCTCGGTTTCGTACAAGATGATATTTCAAAGATGAGTATCTTAAAAAGGGCCTACTAGAGCCTAGGGAGATCTGGTTTGCATCGCCGATCAGGGTAACAAGGTTCATAAACCAAGTCATCCCTGATTGGCACCTGTTTCGCTCCAGCTACCAACCTATCACTTCCTCAATAAGTGATAGGTAAGCTTGAAGCGTACAGTAAAAGAAATAAACGGGGCATACCACAATAATTCAAAATACTGGACGCATTGGACGCGGGGGTGTAAGTGCCCCCTAAGGTTGCTCCACAGTTACAGACGTTCAAACGTGCATGATTTACGTCTATAAATACGCGCCATTTTTCTGCGAGTAATAAGCAATAAATTGTAGATGATGCATCAATTACTAGTCTCCAGCTGGAATTACTGAAGGCAATGACGATAAAAAATGATACCGATAATTATCGACAATTATCACCAATTAACAACAATTATCGATAAAGGTTGATAATCAACCGATGAGAGGCAAGTTCCTATCGGCGCGTTAATTATAGTTGCTTATGTTTTATGCTGAAGAATAACTAAAATTCCCGAAATGAAGCTAACTCAATAGATGGCGGTAGTGATCTACGATCTTCAAAGTATACTGAGTGGTGATTTACTCAAGTTTTTTAGTAAAAAAGTCTTCTAGATTAAACGTCTGGATTTGTGGTTGCTCGTATACCGGCTAATACCATGAGAGAACAGGGATAATGGCTCATACTCAAGTGGATGGAAATGGCAGTCCTCGCGATATACATTTACAGCACTGCCAATCAGGCTTTTAATGAATATAGTTTAAGCAGAAAATGGTTTCAACGACCGTGTTGTTTACACTAGATATGAAATTCACGCTCGCGAATATATTCCGCGTTTACTTTTGCTATCAGGTATAGCAAACTTTACGTAGCATAAGCTGTAATTATTTCCTTCCGTACTAATTAGTTCAAATAGTTCGTAGCGAATTATAATTCAATTCATACAACAGTTTTCTACCGCATTTCTCAGCTGCTGAGCAGCTGCCTCCTGGGAGCCGTTTGAATAATTATCATCCTTTCACCAGCGAGATCTTAGTCCAATCAGCCGCTGCTAATATGGGTGGTAAAATTGCGCTGAAATATTCCACGCAGACTTGTGGCCGGAGCCCCAAATTATTCGTGACTCATTTGCACGCATTTATCAATGGCAACCATTATTGTCGCACCAGCGTGCGCATACATAATCGAAATGTCAAGCCGAATCCAGGCTTTGTCTAGTGGTGGGAATATATTCTAATAGAGGACAAATTGTGTCTCTGTAAGTTATATTACCATTCATGGAATACGGTATGAAACTAGTTAATGCTCTGCATAGTTGCATTAATGTACGGTCATAAACTAGCTTTAAATAAGAATTAAGAAGTGCAAAATTTAAAATTAGTGTTGTTTATTTTGGTTATTACAAAATTTATTCTATAATAATCAACGATCATTTTTTATTTGAGTAAAGCAAATATATGGTGATATTTTTTATGTTCCTAACTCGGTGCGCAACTAGTACGGAGCCCATCCATATAACATCCTTTTGCAAAGACTTTGAACTGTCTGCCGTAATAGTCAACCCCTGTTTAAAACTAGAGAAACAGGTTAAATCTTCTCATTAATCTTTCTAGCCATCTCCATTGACGCAATTAATTAGTTTCGTCCGGTAAAGCACCCAGCAAACAATGGCGTGTGCGGACAAGCTGAAACAACAAGGACATTTATCATGCGGATAGCTTTACAATTATCTCAACCACTAGGAATTCCGGCTTTTTTCAGTAACTTCAGTTCAGTTCAGTTCCATGAAGATTTGGTTTTCATTAAGAATGGATAGATCAGTTAGCTTGAGGTTAATGTTTTACATTTTAACCACATGCCTAGTCGGTAGAATGATTTGCTTTTTGTCGTACATTCAATGACGTTAACTGAATTGGAGAAAAATCGCAAAAAAATCCTTCAAAATTACACAAATACCGTACCACAAACAACCGTTTGAAGAACACTTGTAACGTAATTTTCAACATAACTTAGAACTATTAGAGTAATGTTCGAAAGGTGGAAAGGATATTGCAATACATGTTTGTACATGCCTAATATATGAATGTTCACTAGCATCACAGTGCAAAGCAACTAAGCTTTAATCCTATCATATAATATTGAAGATAGCTTGCAGATGTCCACCACAGTAGCTAGAGACAAAAGCAAGGCTCGATTCGGGTTGACATTTAGATTATATGGCTGCACGCTCTGCTGTGACAATAGTGACGATGACAAATGCGTGCAAATTAGTCACGAATAATTTGGGCACAAGCCGCAAGCCTGTATGGAATATGGAATTTACCAGCTATATTAGCATCAGCTGACTAAACTAATATCCTTAGTGAAAGGAGGATGACTGAAAGGTATCCGAAGTGTGGGAGAAATGCAGTAGTACTGTAGTAGGTATGAACTGAATAATTATATTACGACAGCGGAATCAAATTAGCGGATTATTAGCGGAATGATCGTGACTTCGATCTACACGTTTCATTTGCGTGCGAACGCGTGTAATTGTCATCTATCGCACTTTCCTTGTAAACGTTTACGTGAATTTGCACTCATTTAAACGGGCTTAGGCGCGATACCATTGAACAATATCAACCTTACCCACTGGTGGAATTAGAGACGGAACTCCTTAAAAATGGTTCAACTTATAAAGCTTTGAAAAACTGCAATAAGCATCGTTAGTATTGTTCGCTATGTCCAGCAATTAAACTTATTTTATCATAAAACTTCCTCATTTTTTCATACATTTCTAACGCTAATTGCTCGTTTGATTTGGGAATTGATTGACACTCCAACAACTCCTGGTTACTAGAACAACAATTTTGCAACACAATTTGCAATTGTTTGGTTCGTATAAAATAAATATCTATACTGCTGACGACAACAAAATGCTTCGCAGCCGATTAAGCGTAGTAAAGCAATAATTTTCGAACCAATAACGGCGGATATCAAACTGCCTGCTCCACAACGTGTGTTTGCATTTGCAAAAATAATAAAATTTGCTCATTCAAGCATCGCAGCAATTGTGGTGTTATTTTCTCAACTCCCTATTCTCGCGGACAAGAGCGTGATCGTATATTAAAATACCTCGCAAACTTTTTACCCCAATTATTTGCGGATAGAACTTGGCGCAAAATTACAATCGACAAGCTTGTGTGATGCCAGATAAATGTACGCACATCAAATATGCTTGAAAGCTCGCTACAAATAGCATTCGCAACCACATTCGATTCGATTCACTTCGATTGATATTATACAAAATGAATAAATGCTTCAACATTAAAAGTTTTGCATGCACGCACACGTTTCCATCCCTAATGCTGGAAATAGTTTAATATTTAATTTAATATTCTGATGGGATATCGTGCAATTATGGCAGTATGTTGCCATTAAAATTTGACTATGCAAACAGAATAATTGGTTGTTGAAAATATATGAAAAAAATCTGCCATGCATGGAATTTTAATGCGTCTCATCGTCGTACCGGGTACGAGCCCATTCACAATAAAAAAAAGTGCAAGTAACACAAGCACAACTGCCTCGGCATGCAGCAGCTTTTTGTTCGGGGTTCAAGTAAGGGTTTGATGATTTTATGCACCCACAACAATCAGAACCGACAGTTTCAACCCGGTATAGTAGGTATTTCGAAAATTTCGCTTGAAGTACGATATTGTGAACAATTTTCAGATAGCACAACCCCACATAACTCACATTTTTTGAAGCAAAAATCAGTCGACTGAAGCAGAGAGAAACGAAATCTCACTACACTGGGATTTGTAGCTTACATCTTACAAAATTTTAACATCAAGTTTTGGTCTTTAACAGTTTGTAAAGTTTACAGCTGTCATATCACAATATAACTAGGCATTTTACTCATCTAACTATACATCGATTGATGATTTCCATTTACCAGTCCTACATATAATAAAACGCCAGTATTTGCCAAATTCCACCACTTTCCTCTTTTTTTCGCAGGTTAAATAAAAGTATCTCATTCTAATAAGCCACCCTAACTTACAAAAAGACCATTGAACGAAAACAAATCAGAAGAAAGAAACAAACTTTTAATTTCCGCTCTCAATCTTCTTTCCTCTTGATAAAGTTGCAATTAATCTTCCTGGAGTTCTCCATCGTCACATCCCGTATCACGTGTCTACTGCCGCTCTTCTGCTTGCAATAATAGCGAAAACTCCCAGTTGAAACAAAGCTAAATCTTTTGAATTTTAAGAATTAGTGTCATTAGTACTGTAGAAAGACACTTTTATTTCGCTCGATTTACAGTCGCAGAACTAATGACCGAATGAACGACATAACTAGCTAAAAATATATGTTTTTCAAAGTGATGAGAATAGCTTGTTTTATGGAACAAGCCTTTTTCCATATTTTTTGTCAAGAACGCAGCCAATTGTTGAAACTGCTCGAATTTTAACCTTTAGCAAAATCTTTATGCAATTTTAAATTGCAATACTGTAAAATCTGTAAAACGAAGCAATTTAATTACAATTTATTTAAAAAACACTTGAGCAACGAAACAATTCGTGTCAAGAATTTAAAAAAAAGCAAAAAATCTAGCTGTTTCCGCCCGGGATCGAACCGGGGGCCTTCCGCGTGTTAGGCGGATGTGATAACCACTACACCACGGAAACGCTTATACACCACTGGAATAAATTCACTATTGGTTTATATCTATTTGCATCAATAAATCAACTAAAATTCGACTTGCATTTTTAAACTCACGAAAATTTCAACAAAGCCATTTTAAAGCAAAATAGGTATACTAGCCCTAAGCGGTCATCTCTTACGCGACGAGTCCCGCAAAATGTACGACCAAATAGCATATTTAATCAGCAGAAGAGTCCCAATAAAAGCTACCGGCTTCAACGCTTTCGTCCGCTCGCGGCTCGCATGTGGCAGTTCATCGTTCTGGGGTTTTAATTGTCACGCCAACATCCGCTCCGTGTGGAACGCTCTAACAGACTGCGTATTTTGCGTAGCATCCAACATGTCCTGCTTCTGGGAAGACTTTACGGGCTTTATTTTAGGATCTTTTTCACTCGCATTATCGCCACTGCTGCTAGGGTTGTTACCACTGTTGTCACTGTTACCAGCGTTGCTTTTGCTGTTTGCAACACTAGCAGGTAGAATTTGAAATCTCAAACTATTATCCCTTACACGTTTTTGGGCAACATTTCCCACCTCCTTGGTACTCTGTTCTATGCGAGCAGCGATCGTTTCTTGTTTGGCTTTTTCACCATCCGCCGAGATGACTATTCGAACCTCGTAACTTTTTTTGAGCCATTTAATTACATTCTGAATCTTTGAGTTTAAGTCGTGATCCGAAATACGTCCACTGATTGAAAGCAATTTATCGCCTTTGATAGTCGCTTCTTGTTTGTTGCGCTTTTTCTCCTCCCGACGCTTTAGATCCTCTGTCAAATATTCTGCACTAGTCATCAGCCTAAAAGAAGAGCATGATAAACCTCTTCAAGTTCAATCATTTCGAAACATACTTATAAACTGGTCTCTGTGTCTTCAGCTCCAAATCCACCATCTTTACCAGCTTGAGGTCCCTTCTTTTGGAAAGCTTCTCAGCCTCCTCTAGGGACACTATCGACACAGATTGATCAGTACCGACAAGGGTAACTTTTGGTGATGTTGGCTTTTTAGCTTTCCCCGTAGTTCCAGCTGGTGCTCCAGTCGGAGGTGGCTTAGTTGAATACTGCGTATAATTTGCCGGCAAATGGGAGGAACTTATGGAGCCAACAAGCGTTGGTCGGATCTGTACAGCATTGCGAACAAACCTTCCCAATATGTTCATGGTAATCAAATTGTCGAGCCTTTTCTAAAACAAAATAAATTAATATATATTACAGTGTTCTCTGAAACGCAAAAGAATGTCGCAACTTTATTTACAACCTTTACAACTCACTTTCACTGAAGGTAACAGAGCCAGGGATGCCAGAAATTATCGAACTGTTATTAACCAACTCCGAAAATTATTGTGGCGAAAGAGATGTAATGTCTCGTTCTTGGGAAACAACTGGTAAAATTTTACACACATTTGAACAAAGCATATCTGAACAAAATTAACAAACCGTTACCGTAATTTATAAGTGCAGCAAATCTGGATAATTGCAAAGCAGTAATTTTAAAAATCTGCACTTTGCTAACAATTCAGCGCGTTTGGTACCCCTGAAACGTGCTGTGAAATCTGACATCTCAAGCAGGTTGAGAAAGTATTTGAATGTGGTAATAGATTGTATGTAGCAGTACGCAGCCACCACGATGCAGAGTCCTCAGGCGTAAAGGGCGTGAAGATCGAACGATAGCAGAAGGCGGCAAAGGCATAAGCACAAAGCCCACAGAGCTGTCCTATCTCAGGGTTGTACATTTTTCACGTTTTTCATACATTAATTTCAATTGCGGTTGTAGATTGCTTCAAAACGCATGGAGACTTGAAGTGTTTTGTTATACTATCCAATTAGCATTAAAGACAGCTTCAAAGATCGAATCAGTCATGTTGAAGCCTTTTTCTAATGATTTTTTTTTCATGAACAACTGTCTTCTTGAGGTGAAAGTTGTTTTATGTCGAATAACTTTGTGACTCCTCTCTTATATACCTATCACTACGATGCAAAAATATTTGAACGCATCTTTTTCGCATGAAATGGTAGCTGGCGTCATAAACTAGCTAACCGTTAAGAAAAATTGGATTGAAATGCTTGTATGCAGCTGTGATAAACGTAAGAGAGAAGACATGAAGAAAATCTCATTTGCAGTTATGACCTATACAAAAATTAGGCGAGATTTGCTCGGGCAGTGTCCTGTAAGTTTACTTACTTGCTTAGTTAGCTTGCCGTCCTAAGTCAAAGCCTGAACCTAGTGTCTCCAATTTACTCGGTTATGGGCAACCGCTGTCCAATTCTTTGGACACCACGTGCTCTTCTCCAGATCTCGCTACACCTGGTCTAACCATCTTGGTGACTGCGCCCCTTGTCGTCCTGTGTAATCGTGTCATTATGCTTAGTTCTTTTTTGCTTAACCAATTTTCTCCCATTTTCTTCTTCGGTTGTAGAGAAGGACAGAAGACTAGGCTTAAGATATCAACTTGAGCCCTAAGAAATAAAGAAAGATTGGGAAAAAATCTAATCGATCTGTTTTTCCTCAAAGTTTAGATGCTACACGTAACAGAATTACAGCCGTGTAAACATAACAGGTCTTGCTAATTTGCAGTCAGCTCAAACTAGTAATTTAGTCCTCGGATGTCAAAGGCAAAATCAGTGAAGGCGGAACCGTCAATGACAGTATTTCTGGACTCTAATCAAATGTTCTAACCTCGCCGGAATGATAAAGCTACATGTAAAAGCTGCATAGCACCCGCCCACCCCCTGTAAGTCACTGCGTTTGCATTTTTTAGCCTACCGCTGTGAGACATAGGGACAAAAGTACCTAAAAATACATCTCTGCGGTTTTTTCTTAGTTGATCTAAAACAAAACTGTCCTGAAAGCTTCAGCTTTTTATCTCTGCTAGAAAAAGTGTGGGACTTAATGGGTTAAGCTAAGCAGCTCCAGACTTTTCTTACCATCAGCATTGATGAACTAGGTATAATAAATTTCTTTGATTGACGTAGTCCAGGTACGGCAAGCAAATTTTCCTTTGTAGCATTGATTTACCACTTTTTGTATTCCATTTTCAGGACCCTTGCTGGGACGCAAAAAAGTACTGGACCCAATAAAACCAACTGCTCCCACGTGATTTTGTATTTTGGTTTGATGATTTTGTAGGGAATATCGAAATTTGGCGTCATTCTCACCCAATCTTCTACAGCAATGATTCGCTAATGGACGGTTCGTTAATTGGGCGGTTCGTTCGAGATCGAAAGATGTCCTGTTGAATTCCCCTCCAGCATGGATTCGCTGCTGCTTAATGGAAATGCAGTTTTCTTGCTTCTAACTGTATCACTTGATGGAGAGAGGCCATAATAGCGGAGAAAAAACTCCTTTTTGAGTACCGCCTATGGTTGTTTTCATCGATTAAGTTGTATTTCCTAACGAGGAAGTGATTTCGCGATTTACCAGCGTTTCCTTTATCCAATTTGTTGTACTGATATCAATCCCTTGTTTTCTCATAGCATCTTGCATTGATCTACGAGAAGCGTTGTCAAAAGCTCTCTCTGTATCATGGAAGGCTGCCAGTGAGATTTTTTATAAAGCATCATTCGGAGGGAGAGCAAACGTTTGAACAGAAAACGAAAGGTCTTGGTCGTTGTGAGAAGCAGATTGTTCTATCTCTGTATGCTCTGTATGTATGTATCTCTGTATGCTCTGTATGCAATTTCGGAGCAGTTTTTGGTCCCAAAAACGGGGCTCTGTTTATAAAAATGTTAATACTGCATTCTTCTTGCCAATCTGAACATAGCGAATATATTTTCATGAACAGAACTTTTGTTTAAAACAAAAAAAAAACTACTTTTGAAATTGGCAGAATCGATGACGACTAATTTCACCTTAAGTAAGTGACCAGATTTTTTTTGGACGAACGCGGGACGGCAAAGGCAATCTACCCTGGACTGAAAACAAGGATTTTAGGTTAAAAATAAATGCATCGAAGGGCAAATACATGAAAAGATAAGGCTCAAACTGACAAGTTCGCGACTCCCATGGACGGTAGCCCGGTATGGCGTCGAACTAGAAGTGGTAGTGAGTTAGTGAGTTCGCATAGGGTGTTTGCAGAGTGCATATGTATTGGAGAGCTGTTGGGCAGGCAAAAGTGACAGCTCCATATAAACTATACGGGCTGGGAAGGGCGAGATTTTTTATATAATTTAATTTCTTAATTTAAAACAGAAATTACTGTTTGCGTTATATGTATAGCAAGGTAATATATCTGTTTACTAAATAACAAATCTATTTTCAACAAACAAGCTAAAACGCGGTAGAAATGATCAAAAATGTAACTATTAACTATGTTAGCCGGTTAAAACTGAACAAATATCAATAGCCAGCGATTACATTCGGACAAGAAAACAATAAATTATACTAAAATCAATGCTACATTCAGTTATTTTGAACTTGGGCTATGCGGCATCCTGCGTCCGAAAGCCGTATTTTTGGGTCGCCGATTTAAGACTAACTCGCTAAAATATTAGTTGCTAAATGTTAATATGTATATCAGGATACATTTCTTGGTTGATTTAAACATTAATTGTTTTGAATGGATAAATAGTTTCAGAATAGTTTCGGAGTGTGTGTAGCAAAAGCCCTATAGTTGGGATAACTTGTGACCGCGGACAACAACACTATTCAAAAGATCCAGCACCACATGCACGCGGAAAAGCCGGCTTATTTTGCTCTTTGCAAAAAGCTACGATCAAGAAGCATATGCCGCCGTACGAAGCTGACAATGTACAAAACCTTTATTAGACCAGTAGTTCTTCATGAACTTAAAACTGTGATGCTGCTCATGGAGGACATACGCATACGCACCCTTACCGTGTTTGAGGCATGTGCTGCGGACAATATTTGGTGGAGTACAAAGTGAAAGCGGAGAGTGGCGGATGCCTTTAAATGATGAGTTATTGCTTAAGGATAAGGATTGTTCGTACATTTGACGAAAGTCGGTAGGCTACGATTAGCCGGACACGTCTTCTACGAGCATGCCATACGTGGGGACATCGACAGGTGGACATACGTGCCAGAAGGCTCGACCAGGTCGAAAGCAGTTTGAGACTTTTAAGACGCCTGGGAAACTGGCGACGAGAGACTCAAGATCAAATTGTATATTAAAACAGCACGAACCACCTCGACGTTATGCTGAGGACGACGACCGACGGCAGGACATATTGAATGACTTATCCAATCAAATCAAATAACAGTTAATCAGATAACAGGGCCGGCAATACATATAAGTGCAGCATATTTAAGGTCGCCATTTATTCAAATTAAAAACAAACTCCGTTAGTTTGCTGAGCAATCGTTCAAATAAACGGCGGTCCACGGTATAACAAAGTTATTTTGAGGTAAATTAATACAAAATATGCATAAATTTTTCAGTTGAATGCACTTGTTTCAACAATAATTCATAAGTAGGAAACCATTCCTCTGATCGTTTCAACATTCAACTGGCACGATTAAAAAAATTATCAATGCGGGACGCTTGGTAATCAGGGACAAGCCATCCAAATCCGGGACAGTCCCGCACAATCCGGGACGTCTGGTCAGGCTTAAGATGAGTAAAACCAAGTCTATGTCAGAAAAGCTGTGCGCTGTGTAGCCACCGAGTCATCAAATAGGAACTTACCAGTGCCAGTACTAGGAATAACGCCCATGGCTCGAAAGCCCCGTTAATGCCTTCTTTTGTGAATCTGCGACAAAGCATTCCCGTTGCTCCTCTCATGGGGTGCAGATTCAAATTAATATTAATATAATATAGTATTGCTATAATTACTATAATAAGTCATAATCTAACAATCCAATGACTTACCGTTTGGCACCGAGTGCCATATACCTAAGCACTATAAAATCATCAACTCCTTGGTTATTTTCAAAAAATTGGATACCTTATTCTTACAAATTATAAGTTGAAGAAGAGCTAAAATCTGGTCAAAAACAGTTTGCAACTGCGAACGATTATTTCAAAAGGACGTAGGGTAAAGAACCGGTTTTAAGCAGTTTGGTCACTGATTGTTTTACCTTATTACAAGCGATGGATCGACTAAGTGGGGGATATCAGCATACCAATCTTCTTGCTACTTTTAGTTCTTCAAGCTGTTACTACTGGAAGACACTATTATTGAGCTGAACTATTATTCAGCAGCTGAAAAATGTACGTTTTTGGACAACCATTTTTAATTCATCATATTTGCTGTCGGCAACATAATAAATTGTGTTTGTGAAAATTAAAATTATGGTTAAGTGATTCATGATGATGTCCTTATCAAAAGATTTTGAAAATATGAATAAATAAGTGCATTTTTGGCTCATTTATTTTCAACTGAATAAAACAGGTGACACTGCTTAACTCATTCCTTACCCTATCTGCAAACGTAAACAAACCGAGTGGTAATAAGGAGATTAACTTGAAGAGATCACTTGGTTTGTTTACATACGTGCTTCTGAAAAAGTATCCGAGAATTATTATAACCCCAAGCGGACAGGTCAAATGGATACTTTAAGAATGTGCTGATAGTCACGATCAGAGATGGTTCAATCATCTCGATTCATTTGACAGTGGTGTCTTAGCCGAGCCGGTATTGTCAAATGAATCAAAATAATCTAACCATCCCTATTCCACGATAGCGGAAGGAGCAATTAATCCGTACATTGGTGACAAAACAAATTTTCAATCACATTTGCAGCTTGCAAAAACCACCTATACAAGCTTCGCTGAGAAACTCTCTGGTTGTATGCATTCAATGTCTGCCATGCTAGCTCGTCAAAAGCTGGATAGCAATAAATAAGGGTTCGCGATTTCATGTATATCGCTACCATCCGATGCGGAAAAGAAATAGGGTATGTTGCTGCTTCGTCGTAATTGCCTATTCCCGTCCTATCCAACACAAATTATTAAAAATATCAGCATTTCTATGACACACAATGCAAAACTAGTTATTCCGTAATATTTTAGTTTGTTGTCTATCATACGCGAACAATCAAAGTGAGCTGAGATCTATTTAAATGCTTTTTATCATTAAAGAAGACCTACCAGCCAAATTTGCTACGTTTTTTCGTGCGATGAAGAAGAAAATGCCGACTAAACGTTTTAATTTCCGTCATTCATAAATGCAACTAACTCACGCAAGGCATTGCCGTAATTCTACAGCCAGGAAAACTTGCCTGACCTGCAGAAATATTGCAGAATAACATTTGTCATGCCGTCCTACACAAATACATGCGCGTCAGCTTCGTAAACATTGTTATGATTTTTAGTTGGGACGATGAAAAATTTTGATGGACGAATTTTAAAACGGTACGACGAATTTAAGAAATAAAGTCAGTTGCGTAATTTCAATAATATGCTTTAATAATCGCTTTTCAGTGATTTCAAAGTTCACGGATCGGAAGGTTAGTGTGTTTGAGTCAAATCAGTACAAGAACTTTTGGAGTATTCATTAAATCCATCCAACAAACGATGAAAATTAAGATGGCTTTACTTTACTATGGCTTTACTACGACGGGAATTAGGAATAAACCCTAGGCTAGCATGTCATCGCGCACGAAAACCTATCAAAAATAGTAAACATTTTGATTTTTGAGTTTAAAATCTTCGTTTAATTCATCATCACTTAACTGTCGGTTTGCAACGTTATTTGTTTACGTAATACAGAACACATTAGCCAATTATCACTCGGTTGCTTCAATTTAAGATGAATTTACATTTATCCTAACGTTCCTACTGTACATGTCGATCAACATTTTAAAAGGGCTAATAAACCAAATTTAATCAAACGAAGTAAAATGTATTTGTTTTACTGGACTAGCAAAGGAAAACGAACTTTCGCTTGTTTTGTTTGCATTTGGTTTATTGGCTCTTTTCACATGTTACTCCAGATATTTAACTGTTGCACCAACAAAAGCTTCACACGAGAACAATCGATCGCTCCAGTTACTGGACGCGAGTACTCATTAACTAGTATCCATAAAAAAATATTACGCTAAAGCTATTGTGCACATCGTTTCAATCCGCTGGTTTGCTTCTCCAGTTTCAGCTGTTTCCAGGTTGTCCTGCTGATATACACAAAAACTCGAGGCTTGGCAAAACCATTGAAGTTGGTCGCCAGCGTCATGCCGTAAGCTCCCATGTCATCAAAAACAAGGAAATCTCCTATTTGTAGTTCCTCCAACATCATTCCCGAACAGATAATATCTGTCGAATCGCACGTTGGACCCCAGAGGGTCGAAGAAAAGCGATCGATTTGTGACCTGACAAGCTGTTTATTCCCAGGAATGATCACCGGCGGTGTCTGTCGTGGGTTCAGCCAATCGAACGATCCAAATACTCCATCGTTCAGGTAATACATAAAATTCGTGATAGTGCCCTGAGAGTTTCGGATGATCCTTTTCGATTGAACATTAGTAACCAATGTAACAGCTGATGCTACGTAATATCGGCCCGGTTCTGCAATCACTCGAACATTTGACTTAACAGGAAAAAAGCGTTGAAGGGCTAAGTTGATTGTTTTCGCATATGTGTCAATGGGTTTATCGTGTTCCCCAGGGAAGCCTCCTCCAATATCCAGCAAACGAAGTTCTTGACCAATGCTGTTAGCGAAATCGAATAGTTTTCGAGCACACTTTATAGCACCATAGAAGCAGTCACTATCGTTGTTTCCGGAGCCAATATGAAAACTGATGCCAACTACATATAATCCAAGCGATTTTGCGTATCTCAACAATTCCGGTGCTTCTCTTTCTGGATCACAACCGAATTTCTTTCCCAGCGATATTTGAGCATCCGGAGAATCATATCGAATTCGCAAAACTAACAAAGATTCTGCATGCATTTGTTTGATCTTCTCCAGCTCAATCTCCCCATCAAACGTCATTAGATTCACATTACAATGCTTGGCATATGCGAGAGAATCCATCGATTTCGCCGTATGAGCAAAGATGATCTTGCCAGGATCAGCTCCTAGTTTCAAAACTTTCTCGATCTCCCCCTTTGAGGCACAATCGAAACCTGCACCCAATGCCTCCAGTGTCCTGAGAATAGCCGGATCATCGTTACACTTAACCGCATAGAATGGTTCCACACGTGGCAACTGCTGACGCCACTTGCGATGTTTTCTAACCACATCATCAAGATCAAGTATGTGCACTGGTTCATCGAATGGACCACGTGCAACTACCGTATCGATCACGTCCTGCACAGACCAACCGTCCTCAAGTAAATTGTACCGAATCTTACGCATACCGAGTTCTACAGCGGATGAACCGATCAAAACAACTAAGCCCTTGAACTTAGGCGGAGATCTTTATATAACAAACAGCTCCACATTTTTTCCATTAAGGGAAAAATCCGATCTACTTATGAATGAACGATGCACACTTTGCGAAATGATCGTCCCGTGTTAACAGCTTTCATAACACTCGGAAAATATCCGAGCAGCTTGTTGACAGCTTATCCATAGACAGCATCTACTGCATTACCGGTAAAATGAAGTAAAAAAGTGACGGTCCAGGAATTCCCACGCTACCGCAAACTCTCCCTTTCGCATACAGTGATTTTTGCTCATAGAATATGTTCTACGGGCAATCAGCTGAACGCATGATCGTCAGATTGAGCGCACAGGTAATTAAGCAATTATGAAGCAGACTACAGATTTGTACCGGACAGCAACACATGATGAGGAACAACAATTAACGTTTTCATAAACATGCACTAATTGGTGAATTACAATTGCACTTAAATATTTCTATTCGTTAACGATGGATGGAGAGAAGTCACGCGTAAAACCACATTTTTCCATTAAAAATAGATTGGATGAAGGTATGTAAGTCTGCTGGTCGGAAATGTTTCGAATAAAATCCCCAATCCACGGTGAAGGTGTGGTTTCATGGTGATAAATAAAACTAGTAGATTTAAGGAAATACATATTTCAATCTTTAATGTTCAATCTTTTTTAGGACAAAGTTGTTGAAATGATCCGAATGATTTCATCAGAAACTGTGCAAGTAGAAGCTGATTGAATGTAACTTATCACTTTCTTTATCTTATCACTAAATTGTGATGCCGTAGCGAAGCGCGACTGAGCATTTGAAACATACAGCGATTATGTTTGAAAGATTTCGCAAAGATCTGTTAGGTGATGAAGCACGCTAAACAATAGATTTTGAGGCTGTCGCTTGCAATAAACGTTTTAAAATTTACGCCTTTCGATACGCCGCCGCTCACGATTCTCTGATATCAATGCAGGAATTACAACTGAAAAATACAAAAGCTCAAATGCCTACATAATTATTAGTTTACCACGCGCACACAGTTCACATCAAATAAATTTACGTGTCGAAAAATCTATTACCTACAACAAATATTATGGTAGGGAACCTATTTTAAGCAGTCTAAGCTGATCATTGATCACCAAGCTAGATTCCGTGCTGGCCGACCATGTGTAGACCATATCACAACGCTCCGCATTATATTGGAGCAGATCAACGAATTCCAGGACTCTCTTCTGCTGGTGTTCGTTGACTTCGAAAAGGCGTTCGACCGACTCAATCACGAAAACATCTGGGGCGCACTTAGGCGTAGAGGAGTTCCAGATAAGCTAGTCCATCTCATCGAGGCTCAGTACGAGGCGTTCTCGTGCAAGGTTTTGCACGACGGCGTCTTGTCCGACCCCATAAGGGTTACTGCTGGCGTGAGACAGGGCTGCATTTTATCACCGCTTCTGTTTCTCATCGTTATGGATGAGATATTAGTTGGAGCAATTGACAGTAGACCAAATCGAGGATTGCCTTGGAATCCTCTAACGATGGAGCAGCTAAATGACCTCGACCTAGCCGACGACATTGTCTTGTTCGCACAACGCCGAAACGATATGCAGAGCAAGTTAGACGACCTCTCCGAGAGCTCCCAGGCAGCAGGTCTCACAGTCAATGTAGCGAAAACTAAGTCTATGGTAGTGAACACTGACAATTCCACCAACTTTACAGTAGCGGGACAACAAGTTGAGCAGGTAGCCGTCTTTCAATATCTTGGTAGCCAAACAACGCCCGATGGTGGTACCAAGACTGATATAGCCACACGGATCAGGAAGGCCAGGGGTGCCTTTGCAGGTCTGCGAAACATTTGGCGCTCAAACCAGATCACTCTACGTACGAAAACCCGAATCTTTAATTCAAACGTTAAATCCGTACTGCTGTTTGCCTGCGAAACGTGGTGCGTCTCAGCGGAGGCAACGCAAAAACTGCAGGTATTCATTAACCGGTGCCTGCGATATATTATTCGTGCCTGGTGGCCTGATAATTGGATATCCAATGAGGAACTCCATCGTCGGTGTCATCAACGGCCGATAGCCACAGAAATTCGTGAGCGTAGGTGGAAGTGGATCGGACACACCTTGAGGAAAGGAGCGAACGAGGTTTGCAGAGCAGCACTCGACTGGAATCCACAAGGACAGCGTAGAAGAGGCAGACCCAGAGGCTCATGGAGACGGAGCTTAGCCAACGACATCCGGGCTGTAGACGAGAACCTGTCCTGGCGACAGGTAAAAGCCATGGCGGGTAACCGTCAGCAGTGGAGATCTCTGATTTCATCCCTTTGTTCTGCCGGACCGGCGGACATGGACACATAAGTAAGTAAGTAAGTAAGTAAGCTGATCATTGATTGCTTTACCTTATTATAAGCGAAGGGGTAAACTAAGTGAGAGATACCAGCATATCATTCTTCTTTTTGATTTTATTTCATCAAGCTGTTATCGGCAAACGATGCTATTTAAACTAACCTTCTAATTTATTAAATACTAGCTGACCCGACAAACTTCGTATTGCCATCAATTAAACTATGTTGTACATAAATCGTGTATCTCGGATGACCTTTGTCACAATCTTGAGTTTTGCAAGTTTCTGAGGAGTTCAACCTTAGATGATTCACGAAAGCATAAATAGTTTAATACACAAATTTTTCAATTCAATTCAATTTTTCCTCACAGCAAAGTAAGCAACAACTCCGTCCATTGCCTAGCCAGATAAAATAAAGCGGATAGCATTTAAATATTCGCCATGATTGTATAACATTTCGCCGAATACAATTCCATTCCGTGAAACTCCTTACGCGGAATGTACCATTTTACCCGCTGTCGCTCGATCGGACCCAACTAAAAGAAAGTAATAGAGGTCAGTAGCCCTATAGGAAAACAAATAAAGCTAAACAGAGGTGATTTCGCCGAAACAGAGGGGGCTGCGGATCGCCAGTCGACATTCGCGGCCTGAGGCCGTCTCGCCCAGCATCATCTAGTGTTACTATAGATAGTTTTTGGTGGTCTTGTTATTGACCAATGTTTCATGGAAGATTCTAAAATTTCTCAAGTTCAATTAGTTTTCGAGTTACGCAAAAATTTCTGTTTTATTTGTTTGAGAGTCCTTATCCCCATACCACAGGTGTGAGGGGTCTCAAACCATCATAAAATTATTATAGATAGAAATTATAGAAACTTGTGACCCAAATTCAAAATGATGATGAACATAACATATTTATTCATAACTTAGAATGGAACACAGATAATATTAGCAAACTATTTAGCCTAAACAGGGTTTCAAAGTTCGCGATCAAATATACTCGGAAATAACGCTCGTAAAAAATGTCCCGCATATACCAACCCAAATAAGAAATCGCATCAACTTGCTATTTTGAAGGTATATAAACTAATCATTTACAATGTATTGAACGGTTATTATGCGTTGGATAAGTTTTGATTACGAAAATAATATTTTTCAAAACTTTGTACTTTTCGAGCTTCACGGGGATGAGATTGTGCCAAGCCATACTGATCGATCCAATTTGTGGATTTCACATACACAACAAAAATACGTCAGTATACACCAGTACACTCACATTCTATACTATTGAGCACAATATTTTGACAGATTAGATTGCATCATCCATTTTGGAGCAAACGGCATCATAGGTCTGCTAAATAATTTAAACTAATTTTTACTTTTTCTCAAGAAATTTCAAATACTTTGAATAAACACTCTAAAATAAGACGAATATATTATACCGTGCATAAACTGCCAGTTATAAGGAGGAGGGAGGCGGGTGGGATAGGCCACATGTTCTGCGGCCGCAGGTTCTCTAACGAAGTAATGGTTACTTAACTTTTGTTAAATAATCAAATAGGTATGCCCCCTTAGGATACACCCCTTCATATATCTCCCCATTGTTAACCCTAGAAACGCTACTGGCTATATAAAGGCTGTTCATTGACTACGAACTCATTTTTAGTAATTTCAGACCTCCCCGGGTTATTTTCGTTCACACTTTTTGTATGATGCGTTGTTTTTGGCCGATCCCCTGCCCCTAATAGTCCACTTAGGTCATGGACGGCCCCATATGAACTACTTTATACTGATATTTATGTGTATTGTTTATAAACATGCTAATGTTCACTGTTTAGGTTTTTTGCATTTTTTATGTTTTTGGCACAATGTCACCTCCTAGAAGGGGTGAGATTGTGCCAAAGCTCATGCACTTCTAGTAAAACTAGGTTTCATTTTAACTGAACTATCTCTACGGTAGTTGTTAATTGAACAATTTAGTATATATTGACAGGTTTGAAATCAACTTAGTTCATAAATTGTGTGTATGCTGAGCTAAAGAACAAAAACATATGCTTTTTTGGCACAATCTCGCCCCGGATGACGGTACGTAAAAAGTGTGATTTTGGTGAGTAAACCGGTAATTTTTACTTCATTATTTAATACGGTCTAGCAAAAAAGGGCCGACCTGGACCGATGTGATCTCAATTAATTTCGGAGGCCAATATATTACTAAACATCTATACAAAATTTTATTTGCTGCTTTTGAGCAGTTTTTACGTTATTGACATGTGAAAAAAACATATTTCTTTAGAAAAAATGCCTGTAGCTTCGGAACCGAAGGAGATTGCAACTTGATTCCTTTAAACAAAATGTGCGTTTTCCATGCGTGTGAAAGTGCTCAGAAGGCATGATTTGTCAGAAATAAAAACCAAAAAAGATATAAATAAAAAACGGATTTTTTAGGTCCACCCCGACCAAAAAACTTTAAATAGCTCCAGCCCATCAACCATAAGAGATAGAACTTTCATTTCTTTAGCAAAGT
The DNA here is from genome assembly GCF_943734655.1 of Sabethes cyaneus. Classification (NCBI taxonomy): domain Eukaryota; kingdom Metazoa; phylum Arthropoda; class Insecta; order Diptera; family Culicidae; genus Sabethes; species Sabethes cyaneus. The sequence goes on from NC_071354.1 coordinate 49,821,543, forward strand.
TACTTAAAATTACATGTTCTTTAACTTTGCTGAACATTTTATTCAGCTAACTTCAGCCATAAAAGAGTTTATATTTTTCACTCGCTTACTATGATGGCCACCTTAATGTCATATACCGTGACCGCTACTAATTCTGCGCATTTTTCTTTATATAAGTACTAGCTGACCCGACCAACTTCGTATTGCCACAAATTAACCTGTGTTGTTCATAAATCATGAATCTCGGATGATCTTTGTCACAATCTCGAGTTTTGCAAGCCCCCCAGTGCGCGGCGCTTCCGACGGCGGGTCACCGGCAACACTCGCGACCGTCTCGTCCTGAATGATCTAGTGTTACTATAGATAGTTTTTGTGGTCTTGTATTGACTAATGTTTTATGGAAGAGTCTCGAATTTCTCGAGTTCGATTAGTTTTTGGGTTTCGCAAAAATTTCTGTTTGATTTGTATGAGAGTCCATATCCCCCTACCACAGGGGTGAGAGGTCTCTAACTATCGTAAAATAAATTCAAGACTCCAAAATCTCCCACATGCCAAATTTGGTTCCATTTGATTGATTAGTTTTCGAGATAAGAGGAAATTTGCATTTCATTTGTATGGAAGCCCATCCTCTTAAAGGGGAGATGGGCCATAACTCGGTTTCTAAAGAAGAGAGGGGTCTCAATTCACCATAGAAAAAAATCTTGCGTCCAAAACCACTTACATGTCAAATTTGGTTCCATTTGCTTGATTAGTTCTCGAGTTATGAAGAAATTTGTTTTTCATTTGTATAGGAGCCCCCCCCCCTCTTAAAGTGAGGAAATCCATAGAAAATATACCATAGAAAATATTCTTGCCTACAAAAACACCCATGATAAATTTGGTTCCATTTGCTTGATTAGTTCTCGAGTTATGAGAAAATTTGAATTTCGTTTGTATGAGAGCCCCCCCTCTTAAAAAGGTAAGGGGTCCTAATTCATTATAGAAAAAATGGTTGCCTCCAAAAACCCCCACATGCCAAATTTGGTTCTATTTGCTTGATTAGTTCTCGAGTTATGAGAAAATTTGAATTTCATTTGTATAGGAGCCCCCCCTCCTAAAGTGGGTAGGAGTCTCAATTCACCATAGAAAAAAATCTTGCGTCCAAAACCACTTACATGTCAAATTTGGTTCCATTTGCTTGATTAGTTCTCGAGTTATGAAGAAATTTGTTTTTCATTTGTATAGGAGCCCCCCCCCCCCTCTTAAAGTGGGGAAATCCATAGAAAATATACCATAGAAAATATTCTTGCCTACAAAAACACCCATGAAAATTTGGTTCCATTTGCTTGATTAGTTCTCGAGTTATGAGAAAATTTGAATTTCATTTGTATAGGAGCCCCCCCTCCTAAAGTGGGTAGGAGTCTCAATTCACCATAGAAAAAAATCTTGCGTCCAAAACCACTTACATGTCAAATTTGGTTCCATTTGCTTGATTAGTTCTCGAGTTATGAAGAAATTTGTTTTTCATTTGTATAGGAGCCCCCCCCTCTTAAAGTGGGGAAATCCATAGAAAATATACCATAGAAAATATTCTTGCCTACAAAAACACCCACATGATAAATTTGGTTCTATTTGCTTGATTAGTTTTAGAGTTATGGAGAAATTTGTATTTCGTTTGTATGAGAGCCCCCCTCTTAAAAAGGTAAGGGGTCCTAATTCATCATAGAAAAAATGGTTGCCTCCAAAAACCCCCACATGCCAAATTTGGTACTATTTGCTTGATTAGTTCTCGAGTTATGAGAAAATTTGAATTTCATTTGTATAGGAGCCCCCCCCCTCCTAAAGTGGGTAGGGGTCCCAATTCATCATAGAAAAAATTTTTGTCTCCAAAAACACCCACGTGCCAAATTTGGTTCCATTTGCTTGATTAGTTCTCGAGTTATGAGGAAATTTGTATTTCGTTTGTATAGGAGCCCCCCCTCTTAAAGTTGGGAGGGGTTCTAATTCACCATAGAAAATATTCTTGCCCTCGAAAACTTTCACATGCCAAATTTGGTTTCATTTGCTTGATAAGCTCTCGAGTTATGAGGAAATTTGTATTTCATTTGTATAGGAGCCCCCCCTCTTAAAGTGAGGAGGGGTCCCAGTTCATCATAGAAAAAATTTTTGTCTCCAAAAACACCCACGTGTCAAATTTGGTTCCATTTGCTTGATTAGTTCTCGAGTTATGAGGAAATTTGTATTTCGTTTGTATAGGTGCCCCCCCTCTTAAAGTGGGGAGGGGTTCTAATTCACCATAGAAAATATTCATGCCCTAGAAAACTTTCACATGCCAAATTTGGTTCCATTTGCTTGATTAATTCTCGAGTTATGAGGAAATTTGCATTTCATTTGTATAGGAGCCCCCCTTCCTAAAGTGGGGAGGGGTCCCAATGCATCATAGAAAAAAATTTTGTCTCCAAAAACACCCACGTGCCAAATTTTGTTCCATTTGCTTGATTAGTTCTCGAGTTATGAGGAAATTTGTATTTCGTTTGTATAGGAGCCCCCCCTCTTAAAGTGGGGAGGGGTCCTTATTCACCATAGAAAATATTCTTGCCCTTGAAAACTCTCATATGCCAAATTTTGTTCCATTTGCTTGATTAGTTCTTCAGTTATGAGGAAATTTGAATTTCATTTGTATAGGAGCCCCCCCTCCTAAAGTGGGTAGGGGTCCCAATTCATCATAGAAAAAATTTTTGTCTCCAAAAACACCCACGTGCCAAATTTGGTTCCATTTGCTTGATTAGTTCTCGAGTTATGAGGAAATTTGTATTTCGTTTGTATAGGAGCCCCCCCTCTTAAAGTTGGGAGGGGTTCTAATTCACCATAGAAAATATTCTTGCCCTCGAAAACTTTCACATGCCAAACTTGGTTTCATTTGCTTGATTAGCTCTCGAGTTATGAGGAAATTTGTATTTCATTTGTATAGGAGCCCCCCCTCTTAAAGTGAGGAGGGGTCCTTATTCACCATAGAAAATATTCTTGCCCTCGAAAACTTTCATATGCCAAATTTGGTTCCATTTGCTTGATTAATTCTCGAGTTATGAGGAAATTTGTATTTCGTTTGTATAGGTGCCCCCCCTCTTAGAGTGGGGAGGGGTTCTAATTCACCATAGAAAATATTCATGCCCTAGAAAACTTTCACATGCCAAATTTGGTTCCATTTGCTTGATTAATTCTCGAGTTATGAGGAAATTTGCATTTCATTTGTATAGGAGCCCCCCTTCCTAAAGTGGGGAGGGGTCCCAATTCATCATAGAAAAAAATTTTGTCTCCAAAAACACCCACGTGCCAAATTTTGTTCCATTTGCTTGATTAGTTCTCGAGTTATGAGGAAATTTGTATTTCGTTTGTATAGGAGCCCCCCCTCTTAAAGTGGGGAGGGGTCCTTATTCACCATAGAAAATATTCTTGCCCTCGAAAACTTTCATATGCCAAATTTTGTTCCATTTGCTTGATTAGTTCTTCAGTTATGAGGAAATTTGTATTTTATGTGTATAGGATCCCCCCCTCCTAAAACGGGGAGGGGTCCCAATTCATCATAAAAATTTTGTCTCCAAAAACACCCACGTGCCAAATTTGGTTCCATTTGCTTAATTACTTCTCGAGTTATGAGGAAAATTGTGTTTCTTTGCTACAGGAGCCCCCCCTCTTAAACTGGGGAGGCTAATTTACTATAGAAAATATTCTTGCCCTCGAAAACCTTCACATGCCAAATTTGGTTCCATTTGCTTGATTAGTTCTCGAGTTATGAGGAAATTTGTATGGAAGCCCCCCCTTTTAAAGAGGAGAGGAGTTATAATTCCCCTTATAAAGAGGGGAGGGGTCTCAATTTACCATGGAATAAATTCTTGTCACCGAAAACACCCACATGCCAAATTTTGTTCTATTTGCTTGATTAGTTGTCGAGTTATGCAGAAATTTGTGTTTCATTTGTATGGGAGCCCCCCTCTTAGTGGGGGGAGGGGTTTCTAACCATCACTAAAACCTTTCCTGGCCCCAAAAAACCTCTACATGCATATTTTCATGCCGATTGGTTCAGTAGTTTTCGATTCTATAAGGAACATACGGACAGACAGACAGAAATCCTTCTTTATAGGTATAGATGAGGCAATCAAAATGATAACAATATTCATTTGCCACAATATTCATGCCATTCAGCGTATAAAGACATAAACAGCACGGCAGAAGTATTTATTTTCACTTTTTGGGTGCGCAGAATTAGGAGCAAACATGCGCAGAATTAGGAACATGGGCATGAATGTGCGCAGAATTAGGCACCGTGGATAAGTTTACAAAACCAAAAATATACTCAATTGTTGGTCGCCTTTTAATATCAATATTTTTTACAAAATATTATAGACCGTAGCACTACACGTTGGCGCTATCCACGATGTTAATTTAAATCTAGAATACTTAGAATAGTGGAAGAATTATAAAAATGTCTTAACTGCGCAGAATATGGTACATTCACGGTACACCAAGAAATGCGGAAGTTAAAATAAAAAAATTACTTCGAAGATACTATCGACCTAGGACTAACGGTTTTAGCGTAGTTACTTTTGTCCACCTAGATTTGGATTTAATCCCACGGTGAGGCGGTGGTAAAAGGGTAAAGCGACGAACAGAGGTGACCATGGGTATTCGGGACGCGTGACTGATCGGACGTGACGACTTGACGGTCGAGTTTACGGATTTGCACCATGAAGAATGACTGAGTACTTGCTGCGCATTCCGGAATCATTTTATAGTCACTTTCACATTCGTCACATTCGACTTACCAAATTGCTGGTTGGGTCAATTTTCTTGCATCACGTCATTTGAGCTTCCATCAGGGTATCTAATAACCAATCATTAATATAGGCTAAACAATTTTCATCGATATGGAGCTATATGGGAATGAATATCGGTTTTCTTGTTTGCTGTCTGCAAAAGTAGCGATTTCTGGTGTCGTTACCCTAATTAAATGACAAACCAATGATCAAAGCCAAGTATAGAGAAAACACAGATTTCAGTTCAGATGCAATGTTTCAACAGAACCATCCATATTCCAATAAAATGTAAATCGAAAGCATATAACAGCAGGGGTTTTTAGGGTGCTTAATATTTATAGATTAGATAGAAATAATTAATTTGAAAGCCTCGAAAAAAGCATACGCCTTGTATTGCCAATTAGGAAAGCGGGAACTTCCTAGGTTAGCAACAATAAAAATCCCCCCAGAATACTGTGTCTAGAACTGTTTGACGCACAGGTCAGCCATAAATATTGCGGTTCCTAAGTTAATATTTCTCTACCTAGAGTCTAGCAAGTTTAGGTCTCCCATAATGCCGTGCGCAGTATTTTGATAATACGATAAGGTTTAACAACTTTTAATTTAACTAAAAACCACTTCAGAGAAAATTCTATTAATTTTTGAAATTATGTTCAAACTAGCTGAGTACCCGATCTCACTCAAATAAAACATTTTTTCCTTGCTTGGACGTCCCTCCCCTCTTATCGGTCTTCTCCTTTAGCCCCCTGAAAAGAAAAGCCTTTTTTCTTATATAAATCTAGAATAGCCATGAAAACCACGGATTTGGATTATTTTAAAATACAAGGTAAGTAACCGAGTGACACGCGTGTTGAAAGCAAAATTTAAATGAAGGTCAAGTTATACGTTTGTAGCTTTCTCAGGTGATCTGCGGCACTCCACTATTTTCAAGCTGGTTCATTTCTACCAGAATGCCTACTTTATGTGCTACTTTGAACTAAAATTCAAGTACTGAACAAAAGTTTTGTATTAGATTATTTATAATATGGAAAAATATTCTTCTCTTTTGTATAGCTATTGGAGCTTTGAGTTACTATTTTTTCCTTGACCCCCCTTCAACAATATTTTGAGACCAGGACATAAACGTTTTTTCAAATTTGTATAGGCCTTATTATTTATCACGAAAATATCGGCCGATAAAGTTGAAAATTCCAGACCAGACTTTCGGGTTCAATTGGATTTGAAATCAAAATTGAAATTGGACTAGAAATTAAACAAAAAGATTAACTGGAAATTAAATTTGCATTTTTCATCTTATTCTCTCACAAGTTTTATTTCTTTTCTGTTCCATTTTTTCTCTTTTCCAGTCTCATTTCTTTACTTTTTGTTCCGTTTATTCGCTTTTGCTGTACCGTTCTCTTGTTTCTAATTTTGCTTCAATTTTTCCTTTGTTTCTCTCGTTTTCCTTTTTTCTGTTCAGTGTTCTCTGTTTCATTGTGTGTTTCTTCGTTTTTTGTTCCGTTTTTTCTTATTTTCAGTCCTGTTTTTCTTCACATTTCATTTGTTTTTTGTTGTTTTCTTCCCCGTTTTCCGTCCTATTTCTTCTGTTTTTCTCTTTTTTGCTTCCCACTTTTCGTCTCTTTCCAACTCTTTTGTCTCCTTCTCGTTTTTCATCTTCGGATACCTTGTCTTTCAATCTTTTCTGCCACGTTTTCTCATTTTTTAGCTTACTTGTCCCTTTACCATTCAGTTTTCCCGTTTCAAGTCTCTTCCTCTTCCATTTTACCTTTTTCTTTGGTCCATTTTTGTCCTGGTTTTCTTTTCTTTCACCGTTCCACTATTTTTCCTTTAATATCCCGTTTAATCTCTTTCTCCCGTTTTCTTCGTAGCCTCCTTCGGTTGACTATTCTATTACCTTTTGGTTTCTCTTGGTGTTTGTTCATTTGCTGTTCTTGTTTCTTTCTCTCTCGTTTTCCTTTTTCTGCCCACTGTTTTCTGTTTCTCAGTCTTTTTTATTTTATTTTCTTGCGCCCTGTTTCACCCTATTCATCTGTCTCGTTTTTCGTCTTTTAGTGACCTGTTCCGAATACATTCTTTTTTTCGATCCCGGTTTTAGTTTTTTTTGCTTTTTACCTTATCTATCCCATTTATCGTTTTCGTCTGCTCCATCCTCCCTCTTAATATGTCCTGCTTTTCTTCCATTGGGTAATACTCTGCTTTCTTTGTAATTTTATCCTTTTTGTTTTCCGTTTTCATTTTTTATAGCACTTTCTTCCTACTCGAGCTGACAGCGACAATGACAAAGAGAACAGGAACAATATCGACAATCGCAGGTAGCAAATAGCAGACCCACGGAATTGGTGTGGGCGATCGATCACGTGATGCGAGTGGAATCTTCCATACGCAAGTAGGGACAACGCATAAAAGTATAAAAGGAGAGACAGTTCAGTAAGATTCTATTCACTATTAAATTGCCTACCCCAGGTTTATATCAGTTAACGAAAGTAAGAAAAGTTAAATTCAGTGAAGGTAAGTTTTAATAGTTAAAAATAGAGAAGACATGTACTTACTGTAAGGTGTATAAAAGAATAATACAATTTAATTTTTTGTCGATTCCCACAGTCCACTGTGAAACACTTCCTTTCTCTTCTCGTTTCTTCGTTATCCTGCTCCCGTATTTTCTCTTTTTGTTTGCATCGTTTTCTATCCCTATTTTCTCATTTCATGCCCGGTTTATCCTCATATTTCCTTTTATTCTCTTCGTTTTCTTTATGTTTTGCTTCTTTTTTCTCATTTTTATTAGTTTTCTCTTCCGTTCCTCTTTTTTGCCTATTAAGCCTCTTCGTTTTTTGCATTGTTGACCTTTTGTTTTCTTATTTTTCACTTTTATTTCTTTTTTTATGTCCCGTTTTTCCTCCCATTCTGTCACGTTTTTCCATCTTTCATGCCAGGTTTTATTCTTTTTCCCTCTCGTGTTTTTCCTTGTTTCTATACCGTTTGTCTAGTTTTAGTCCCGTTTTCTTTCGCGCTCTGAATTCGTTTCTAGTCGATTGGTGAAAATAGACGGAAAATCGTTGCAAAACAACCAAGATATGGCCAATTGTAAGTAATAATGGCTACTGAACATGACGTAGGTACAGTAAAAGAGAAACGTGTTTTAGAGCCTATCTTAAGTTTCGCGAATTTCGACTCGACGTTAGATCAGTACATGCACAGTTAATGTCTCTGTGAATCATTCACAATTGCAACGTAGATAACAGTGCAACTGACACGCAGTATATAACGATAACAATAATTTTGCTAGATAACCTATCTATATTACTGTCTTGACCTGCAGTATAATACCGTTTGCGAACTAATGAACATAAATAATTGAGGTCAAACTTTTTTTTTGAGATGTCAACTGCCGACTATTGTTACTGATTAAAACCAAAATAGATTTCAATCAATAATGAAGCGCAGCTTTCAATGGCAATCTGTTTTAATTTTAAAACAGACAATCAGTAAGGATTTGACAAAACATTTTTTGGGACTTACAAACTCTTTATCGTCTTAAAATACAAGGCGCTAGGCCTTGAATATGTCACAGCTCGCAAAAGAAATTGATTGCGAATTACTATCGGAATCTGAACGGTAGCTAGGGTGCCAATGACTGTATAATGCAAAAAGTTTCTTTTAAGTTTTGAAAAGTGAGTAGCTTCCTTGAAAAAATCGAAATTTAGTTTATGATGGTTGAAGACCTGATAGCTCAATTTCGAGCACAAAACAAAACCCAACTTCCACGCGAAATAATTTTTATGTGCTTTTTTTCTACGGATTTTTTCAAGTCCAAATACTTATTTTTGCTAGTGCCCTAATGTACAGGTACAGACACACTCGAATACACCGTTCCAACTCATCGGGCATTCACATATTCCTCTACACAATACACTCCACAGTCGATAACCGCTCACGCTGCATTTTAAATAGCCCGTCAGATCGACTCGTGCTGTTACTAACAGTTACTCGTTTGTACCAGATGGAAAGTGCCGAGATCAGCATACTCGCCGACAACATCTCGCTGCAGGATGCCATCGGTCGAATCGTGGAAGAAGGCCCCACCGAGGAACCGATACACGTGCTATACTTGGATGATGTCGTGGAAAAACACCGACACTGGATGCAGCAGCTTCCTCAGGTGAAACCGTTCTACGCTATCAAAAGTAACGATAACCCGGCGCTTGTTCAAACACTGGCAACGCTTGGAACTGGCTTTGACTGCGCCAGTAAGGGAGAAATCGATAAGGTGCTCGCGGCTGGAGTCAGTCCAGATAGGATCATCTTCGCGCAACCGGCGAAACCGATTGCGGCGCTTCTACATGCGAAAAAGCATGGAATCAAACTTATGACGTTCGATGGTAAGCATGAGCTGGACAAAATAAAAAGTCACTATCCGGAGGCGCATCTAGTATTACGTTTCCGGTATGATTCTGATCAAGTCTTCGCGCAGTTGGGAAAGAAATTTGGTTGTGACCCTGGTTCGGAGGCGTTGGATTTGTTAAGGTACGCAAAAGAGCTTGAATTGAATGTGATAGGATTAAGCTTTCATATCGGATCCGGTACCAAGGACTATTGCTGCTTTGAAGCAGCAATAGAAGTTGCAAAGAAAATATTTGATTCAGCCAAGTGTATTGGGTATGATTTTACCTTGCTAGACATTGGAGGAGGTTTCCCCGGAGCAAAGCATTTGCCGATCGATCCGTACGCAGAACACATCAATCGAGCTATCGACAAACATTTCTCCCAAGACGAACATGTGACGTTCATCGCAGAACCTGGACGATACTATGCAGCTTCAGCCGTTACAATCATTACCCATGTACTGGCAAAAAGAATGTTGAGCGATGAAGAAGGAAAAGAATTGATGTACTATTATATTAATGATGGTATTTTTGGTTCCTTTTACTCGGCTGGTCACGAAGCGCAACCGGTTTATCCTGTTATTTGGAAACCTAATCCTAGCACTAAGCTCCAGTCCTGGATATGGGGCCCGTCGTGCGATGGACTTGACGTGTTCTGCAAGGATATTCCACTGCCAGAGCTAGACATCGGAGATTTCATCCTGTTTGAAAATGCAGGTGCATACTCAATTGTTATTGCTTCGCAGTTCAATGGATTTCCGCTGCCAAGAGTTGAAGTATATGTCAGTCAGAGTACATGGTAAGTGACGGTTTGATTTTTTGCTTTGGTCTATATTCTAATATGTTTAATTCACAGGAAAGCACTGAAAAATGCACCCGAGACTGCAAGTCGATGACACTGAATCAATAGAACATACATTATAATAAATTCTACGTACTCTGGTCAACATGCTACTAAAATTAAACAAAATTAACTCTGATATGTTAAGGATGACATTTCAGCATATTCGGGGAAGCCTTACAACAACATAATAATTTTGACATCGAAATCTTTCTTAAAAATTAGCAAGTCTATCATGATATCATTTTGAATCGTCGTTCTTCAAAATTCTCGTGGAAAAGTCCATTTTAGATATCAAAGCTATGTTTTCTGTAGACAATTTATAGAACATTCAATTATTTTCATAATCTGGTCATAAGCTTTTTATGCATCGGAAGTACCATTTCCGGACATTGCGCTTATAACTTTATCTTAAGCTAGTAGAACATTGTTTTTTCTTATGAAACAATGGAGCATTAAATTCGTCGGTATTTATTAGCACCAATTGAGCATCATTAAACCGTATTGTACAACTTATGTTCTGCTAACTTTGCACTTGCAGCTTAAGAGCACTGAAGTTTTTGGAGCGTCTTAGTGGAATACGAAACCTGGAAATTAAATAAAAAGAAAACTTATTCAATTTAATTCTACTATGTATGATACATAGTAGAATTAAATTGGATAAGTTTTCTTTTTATTTAACTTCCAGGTTAAAAGCAGTTTGAGAATAGTTTATTTCAGAAACCCCGATTCCATTCGCAAAGTCAACATAACTGATTTTCTGATTTGAATTTCAATTCTGAAACTGTTACTAGAAGGCATTTCAATTAATCGAAAAAATTTTTATACCTAAACATTTTAATAGACACTGTGTAATGTTGTGTGTAGTATAATTTTGAAGATTACAATACGAGAGTTTTTCCATATTTTGCCTAGAAATTTTTCTAAAAACTGTTCTATGTGAAATCAAAAATGACACACCTAGGGCAACCAACCTAATTTAGACCCCATCAGCAGCTGTACATAATTTGGACACTTCAATTTAATTTTATTGTGTAAGTGTCCAAATGATGTACAGCTGCTGATGGGGGTCCAAAATACGTTGGTTACCCTATTAAATGGTATTGATTAATGGTAATATCTACTGAAAAATTCTGCCACATACTACTATTGACACGTTCCAGCGTTACGGGACACAATTAGCACCCATTTTTACCGTGTGAATCGCCTCTTGTTTCGCAATTTTTTTTTTTGCAAATATCTTGTAAAAAGCTGTTTAAAAAGTACTTTATCTTCCACTAGAATGCCAGGGATTTAATGAAACAGGAACCGATCTGCAGAGTAAGAGATGGTGTCCCGTAACGCTGGAATGTGTCTATTGCGCCAGAGAGAACATCCCTTTGGTTTACTTCATTGGTCAGTTTGCATGCAAGCTTGTAAGCAAACTGATTTGCGTCAACTAAACGGAATCACCAAGGGAATCACCTCGTCATAAATGGTGTCCACGGTTAGGAAAAATAATTCGAATTCTTTGGGCAATTTCCTTTCGAAACAGGACACTATTGTCTTCCTAAACCTAATATTTCCAGAGATATAAGCAAAAGAAAATAGGAGGATTTGACTAAAACTGCTAATTTTTTGTTACTCGAGCACTCAGGAACAGAGGTAGAAAAATTTTGTTCATGAGGTGGCACGTGGCGTAGTGAACGAAGCATTGGTCATTCCGGACGAACACACCTAACCTTGAACCTGTACAGATGTTCAGAAAACAGTGTGGTCTCAACACAACGGTGTGTCGGACACAGCAGATTTGCTATATAACAATGTTCTATTGACATAAGATGTTTGTTGAGAGTGATGATAACGTGGAATGCACGAGGAAATGCGTTTTTCTCGAAACCAGGTTTTGAAATTCGGTACCATAGATATCTCAAGAACGACTCAAGCAATTCTCATGATTTTTTTTTGTGTAAAAGCTTAAAAAATTATCTAGTGTTTGACCCATCCTGTTTTGGATATTGTAATTTTTGTATTTTTTAAAAAAGTTTAAAGTCAATTTTTTCGATTAAAAAACTGATTTTTATATTTGAATGTCCGTCATTTTGTTATGCGTTTGAATAAAAAAAAAAGGATGGATCAAACACGAGATAATTTAACATAGTTTCATGTCGTTTTGGAATTTTCCATTTCGGATATTCCCTTGAACGCCAGTCCATGGTACCGCATTTGACGTTTTTTCTGAATGATCATCTTCCAGGAGCCGTAGGTGAGGGTGGAGAAGGTTTCCATATGAAATCAAAATTTTTAATATTACTTTCAAGTTCAATATTTAGAATGCAAAAAACCCGACGTGTTTCGCGTTATCGAAAAAAGTGGCAAAAAATAGGGGTTCTTATACCCTCAAAAATATTTGCAACTGCAAATGTTTTAAATATCTCTCCCTGTCTGTCTGCATTCTCTCTCTCTAGCTCTCAATCTATCTATCTATCTCTTTCCATTACCCTTTTTCTTTATAATAATAATATGATAATAGGTAGCTACGCTTAACAAGCTGTCGTTGTGACTCCTACCTTTTGTCCAATGCTGGAAGGTGCTTGGGTCGAACCAAGCTATAATCAGAGATTATAACCAGATATGAACCCACAACACCCGCCAGGGCGTGTAGCTCGCTGGTATCCGTGTACCTTTGAACCATAGAGGCGCTGGACACCACCACCACCGCATTTCCAGGTCAAACACTAAAAACACGAGTTTGGCCAAGATTTCCATACCAATTAGTTCGATAACATTTACTGAATGAGTGCATTTTGGTATTAATAAAACGCTTTTAACTTTGAGTTATGGTCGCGAGAAAGGATGAGGTTACTACGGCTTAGTTCGGCATACGACACTATTGTGGTGTGGTGTTATTTAAATTTCCGGTAGGCCGAACGTGCCTGTATGGTGGAATCAGCATCTTTGGCTCGAGCAGCACGTTCCTCACAATCATGTGGAAGATTTGTGCCTTGCCCATCTTGCCCGTGTCATCATTTACCTGGTGAGGACGGGAAGGAAAACAGGAGGAATAGGAAGGTGGATGAGGAATTTGGACAAACACAAACATATACATACCGAGAGATTTTTGTACCTCCGAGGGGATACTGCAATCCTTGGTAGTTAACTTATCAAAAGTATACTCATGATAAATAAGAGCTTATAGCTCAATACCGCTTTCGGTAAGAAACATCAAAATGTCTCGTAATTTTAGTTTCCTAAAATCCGATTCATTTAAGACGTAGAATCCAAAGATCCTATGACGCAATTGTGCTACTGCAGGACAGTTGCAAATTACGTGATATGGTGTACCGTAGTCGGATTCACATAAATTACAATGAAACGATTCAGCTCGCTATGATAATTTAGTCTGCAGTGACCAGTCAGTGATCTGACAAGAATACTGCAATTTACCTTTGAGTGTTATAAAAGAAATTTCGCAACTTTCTCACAAGGCTTAACAATGAAACTTTTCGTTTGACGACAAGTTTCAAGATTTTCCCAATAACGTACATGTTCAGATGAAACCCAAGATCGAATCTTTTGTTTTATCTAACATGCCGCAATTGGTAAAGCAGGTTCCGGTCCGAAAACCGACTTTTCTGCTCCAGATCTCGCTAGTTCATCAGCCCATTCATTTCCGGTTATACTAGAATGGCCAGGAACCCAAACCAGATGAACGGCATTTAGAATGCTTAGTTCTTCTAATTGGGTGTGGCAGGCGATGACTGCTTTAGATTTATAATTAGCCGCACAAAGGGCTTTTATAGCGGCTTGACTGTCAGAACAGAAGTAGATAATCTTGCCTATCAGTTCTTTCTGAAGTGCAAACTGAGCTCCGCACATAATTGCAAAGATTTCAGCTTGAAAAACGGTGCAGTAACTACCCAACGAATAGGATTCCTCCAATTCCAGCTCACGGCAGTAAACACCAGCACCTGCGCGACCTTCGTACAAGGAACCATCGGTATAACAGACCACATAGTCGGAAATTTTCCTTTCCATGTAGCCTGACATCCAATCCTCTCTAGGAGGAAAGTCACTTGATAAAGTCCTATACGGGAAAGTACGCATGAGCGTTACATCGCTAGGAGCAAGGGCAAACTTGTCCTCAGCAACAATTTGCGACCACAATCGAGTATGACCAGTGGAACCGTCCACAGACTGCTAAAGGCCAATCGCGTGTAGTCGATAAGCACATATTAGTGCCTCTTGCTTCAGGTGGAAGTGTAGAGGTTTAATATTGAAAATAGCTTCTAGGGCGGCAGTAGGAGTTGTAGTAAATGCACCAGACATTGCCATTAAACACATCCTTTGAAGATGGTTTAGCTTTGTCTGGACAGTCACAACTTCCCCTCTCTGCCACCATACAAGACAACCGTACGCCAGTATTGGTCTGACAACGACCGTGTATAACTAGTGTATGTATTTGGGTTTAAGCCCCCAAGAGTTGCCAATTGCTCGTCTACATTGCCCAAAGGCCATGCACGCTTTTTTAATTCGGAAATCAATATTTGTGGACCAGTCCAGCTTGGAGTTGAGAATCAACCCCACGTACTTCACTTCGTTCACAACATCAACATCCGAATCGTAAAAGCGCAGAGCGTGAGCTCCATTGGTATTTCTACGTCTTGAAAATAAGACGATAGATGTTTTGCTCGGATTTACCGAAAGTGCAGTTTCTCGGCACCACGTTTCCATGACGCGTAGTGCCTGCTGCATTAAGTCAAATAATGTGCTTTTGCACTTTCCAACTACCAGGATGAGATAGTCATCCGCAAAACCATATGACGGATAGCCTAGACCATTGAGTTTCCTCAGTAGGCCATCCGCCCCAAGGTTCCATAAAAGAGGCGAGAAAACGCCACCTTGTGGACATCCACAAACACTTTGCTTCCAAATGCTTGCTTGCCGTAAGGACGAAAAAAGCAATCGGTTACTAAGCATTTGTTCTATCCACTTTATGATTATTGAAGGCACATTATGATAACGAGCAGCCTCCAAAATGGAAGCGAAAGATACGTTATCAAACGCGCCTTCAATATCCAAAAATGTTCCTAAGCAAGATTCCTTTTGTGAAAAAGCAACCTCAATTTTATCCACCACATCATGTAATAAAGTGGTTGTAGACTTGCCACTTTGATAAGCATGCTGTGCTGAATGAAGAGGAACTTCTACTAAGCTTGTTTCGCGGATGTGGTGATCAACAATCCGCTCAAGTGATTTAAGCAAGAAAGACGTTAGACTGATTGGTCTAAAACTTTTTGCTTGCTCGTATGTCGCGCGTCCACCTTTAGGAATAAACTTAATGGTTATTTCACGTCATTGAGTTGGGATGTACCCAATAGCAATACTACACACAAACATCCTTCTCAGAATGTGTTTGAAGTACTTGAATCCTTTTTGCAGTAGAATAGGGTATATTCCATCTGTTCCAGGAGATTTGTATGGAGAGAAGCTGTTCACGGCCCACTCAATCGCTTCAGTTGTGACAAGTCTCCGAACAAAAGCCCATGAGTCTAAGCCACCTAAAACGATTTCTGGATCGTTTCGAACTTCAGGTTCCACACAGCCCGGAAAGTGACTATAAAAGAGACATTCCAGGATTTCATTGTCATTCGAACAGTATTCACCGTTCGAACTTCGAATGTTATTAACCTGATATTCTTTCGATTTTGATAGTATTTTATTAAGTCGACTTGCCTCGCCGAAACTGGAAACGTTGCTACAGAACCTGTGCCAGCTCGTGCGTGCTGAAGATCGTAGAGCCTTTGCATAGGCTTTCCGGGCCTGCTTGAAAGGCTCCACGCCATCCCTCCGACATCTATTCCAGGCTCTCCTGCATCGTTTCTTTAGTTCCGCGAGATGAGAGCTCCACCATGGTGTTCCTCTAGTCGTTTTAATAGTTTTTAGCTGGCAAGCTACTTCAAAAGCTTCCGCAATAAAAGATGTTGTGACATCTACAGCCACATCCAAGTCGATCGATGACTCAATCGTCGGTTCGAATCCTTGAAATTTCGTTGCTAGTTCCTCCTCAAAGAGTTCCCCAGAGAGCTGCCCCAAATGATGTGATGGGCATTGGCATCACTGTCTACAATGAGCGGAAGTCCATTAGATTGGCAGTATCTCACCACATTTCTGAAATCGTCGCTGGGAGACGGTTCATCGTGTGGTAAGTATGCAGAATAGTAGACATAGCGCCTATGGACATCATCCACGACGAGTTCTACTGTGACTGCACAAATATCTCGAGTAGTCAACTCAGAGATAAGGCATGCACTTATTGACCTATGCAACAATATGCATGCCCTGGGCATCAAACGAGGATTTGTCATACCAGTTTTGCTGAAAACAGCAAAGTTCTGGTTTCCAATATCCGTCGAATGAACCCCTTGCGAAAATATGACTCCTGAACCAATGCGATGGTAACAGAGCCATTAAAAAGTTTTTCGCATAAATACAAATTTGCTGCCCGTTTGTGTTGAAGATTTATTTGTGTGACAACTATTTGACTAGCGGAGTATATGCACAAACAATCTCCAACACAGATCAGACAGCAAATTGTAAGCGAAGCCAATTATATTGGCCAGAACGCACTTGGCTTAAAACCCATTAGGGAAATTGGGCAGGACTACTATGCTGTTCCCACGAAACGCAAGAGACAACAAAGATCGACCGTACCAGAGCCCCGCATGGCACAGTAGGGGCAAGATGCCCAAAGCACTCCGTTCGCGACTGGCATGTTTTCACCCCTCCAGCCATTCAGTCATCGGCACGGAGTTAGACCATGACTTAGGGGCTCCTGATTTGCCGACTCTCACGGCAGGATCAGGTCCCGTGGCTCAATTTTTGCCCAAACGTACAATTCGGCACCAACCGCCAAAAGGCGTAACTGCAGATTGTGTAAAACAGACCGATTAAGAGTCTCTCTCTCTCTGGGCTAAGCCAGCTGAGAAAATAACTCTCTCCCGGTGTGCCCACACCCCGCAGCCGCGCCCTCCGAAAAACCTGCGCCGAACTGCATGATTAGGTAGCCGGAAACCACACGGCGAGTGTTCCACCTTCTCTGTCTGCATACGACAACCAGAGTTGCGTACCACCAGGTGCGCAACTTTGGCTACCGTACCCCAGCCGGCACCTCGTGTAGGTAGAGATAGGAGTTAGAAAACAGAGGTGATATATTTGCACACGTTCACTCATTTGCCTGTCTGTCTGCATTCTCTCTCTCTCTAGTTCTCTATCCATCTATCTCTTTCCATTACCCTTTTTCTTTATAATAATAATAATAATATATGATAATAGGTAGCTACGCTTAACAGGTTGTCCTTGCGACTCCTACCTTTTGTCCAATGCTGGAAGGTGCATGGGTCGAACCAAGCTATAATCAGAGATTATAACCAGATTTGAACCCACAACACCCGCCAGGGCGTGTAGCTCGCTCTGCTACCCGTGTACCTTTGAACCATAGAGGCGTTGGACACCACCACCGCATTTCCAGATCAAACACTAAATGAACGAGTTTGGTCAAGATTTCCATACCAATTAGTTCGATAACATTTACTGAATGAGTGCATTTTGGTATTAATAAAACGCTTTTAACTTTCAGTTATGGTCGCGAGAAAGGATGAGGTTCCTACGGCTTAGTTCGGCATACGACACTGTTGTGGTGTGGTGTTATTTAAATTTCCGGTAGGCCGAACGTGCCTGTATGGTGGAAACCATAACAGTTATAAAGCAATCCCCCGAAAAACTCAATGGTTAGTACTGCGCGTACACCCACCGTAATTTCTTCGTTGCGCAATTAATAATAAAGCTGATTTTTGGCATTTTGTTGGGGTTAATCAAAGGCTTGTCACCTTCCAAAAACCAGCCATATCTGTTCGAAGCAGCCTGAGAAACCAAAAGGGAGTCAGATGGTTTATGTGTCGGTGTTGCCTACATACCGGCTCATTGAAGATAGACAAATTTTGCAGTAACAACAGCTTGCTTCCAATTTAGTTTTTTGCCTAGCTATTTCCGTCCTTAGTGTTATCATGTAAACCTTTTATGGAAAAAGTTAATCAAACTCTTCTTTTTCATAAACAAAACCCGGTTTAATCCACCTACTGGTTATACGGTCTTATCCGCCTTTGTTATACGGTCTTACTTGCTATTTGAGATAGAAATCAACACGTCTTCGGAACATAATTCATCTATTGATTAACGTTGCGCAGTGCGTTGGTTTTCATAAAATGTTTGGAAATTGAATGAGTTTACAAATTTCGAACAAAATAAGAACACTTATAAATTTTGATAGATCCTTTTTTCATTAAATTACTGAGTAAGGGTAAGTTGGTTGTTACTAATTTGAGTAAGTGCAAGTAAAAGCAAGTTGTAAGAGGAAATATTATTCTTTAATATATACATTGCGTAGTAAAGGTCTAGTTTATGGATTTTTGAACTATGCATAAATTCCTGTAATGCCATTCTTTTTTATTCACATCAATAAAGTTTTCTTGAATAAATTTTAGAAATTATAAATTTTATTAACTAACGTATATTCTTCAATTAACTTGTTATGAGCAAAATGTCATAATTATTCAATGCATTAATACTTTAAATTGTTGGGAAAATAGATCAGCATAAACTGACATCACAGAAACGAAGCAATCAGCATGTGAGGTGTACCGCAATTCCGCAATTGACCCCAACTGGAATTTTCTCTCGTTTTTTCATATGGCAAAATGGTGTCTGTATGCAGCAAAACTATCAGCAAATGTAAAATGTTTAAAATGTATCCGTCTGTTGGTAGTCGAGTAATTCGGGGTCAAAGTTGGGGTATTTTTTATAATCAAAGTTCTACAGTTCCTAAACAAACAAACATAGAGGTATACTATATTCAGCAAAGTTGTGTATTTTTACTATTTGTATAACTTTGTCATACATGAAAAAGTCATACAATAATTATAAAAAGAGCTAAAATAGAAAAACCGATTTTACAAATTCCTTTACAATAAATAGGATTTTTCTATCTTCGCAGGTTAGATAGAAGGTTACTGTATTCAACAAAATTACTTGTAATAATATGCTCTAAAACTTTGCAAAACACATCAATGTGTTATATTGAAACTGAAGAAAAATAATTTTTATATTTCACTTTTAGGGGGATTAATCAAAATTTAAATACCACCAGACGATAGAGCTTTCAATTTCAAGAAACTCTTAAGATGGTTCGATAAACCCAAAACCAAGTTTTCCCAGTCAAAACACCGTGTAACCGTGTTACAAAAGTTGGCGCGAGTGTTGGAGGGTCCAATCAAAAAACAAATCAATAGTGATCTATTAGGCTATGTTACCTTTCAAGTGAGACTAATAGCACCTAAATCGGTTTAGCCATCTCTAAGAAACAGGCGATAATTATTACCTTGTCAAAACAGGTTTTTTAAGCATAACTTTTAAACTACTTGTTTGTTTTCAATAAAACTTCCTGAAAATTTTAGCGTTAACAAGAGCTTTTATTCGATACTAAGATCGTTGAAATCGGTCATGTGCTTCCGGAGAAAATCGTTTCACGCAATTTTTACATTTTAAATTATAACTTTTAAACGAAATGTCGGACCTCGAAACAATTCGTGTGATAGTGATATACAAAATAGTGATATACTAGGTAATAATACCTTTTAAACAAAAGTAATGCACGTGCACGATTTCCGGACAAACTGACGCGGCTGATCAAAGCCACCCTGGAGCGAGTGAAGTACTACTTTGATGAATTCGTATATTTGGGATCTCTGGTCACCACAATAATACGAATAAGGAGGTTCAACGACTCATCCAAGCTGGAAAACGAGCCTACTTTTTCCTCCGCAAGATGCTTCGATCGAGGAGCATACACCGCCGCACAAAGCTGACTTTGTACACAAATCAGACGGGTAGTCCTCTACGGACTTGAGACAGTATCTTTGCTTACGGAAGACATACGTGCACTTGCCGTATTTGAAAAAAAGGTGTAGCGGACTATTTTTGGCGGAGTACAAACGCCTGCAGTTGGAGGCACTGCTTGGAGAGATTCCTATCGTACACCTGTCAAAAATTGGAAGACTACGGTGGGCCGGCCATATCGCAAAGATGCCGGACGACTGTACAGTACAATCCGTTCTCTTCAAGAACCCCACAGACACCAGGAATAGAGGAGCCCAACGTGCTAGATGGCTCAACCAGGTTGAAGTCGACTTGCGTGTGTCGAGACGCGCAACGAACTGGCGACGAGTAGCCCAGGACAATGGAGAGGAATTCTTGATACGGCAAGAGCCACCACGACTCTCGGCTGAATGATAAGAGCAGCTTTTGGACACATTTCTGTGTGATCCAACTAGAAAAACACCAAGACATAAATTTTTTTTTCAGGTTTCATAAATCGTAAAACACGTTGTTCCGTTACTTTTTAGTTTTGCAAACTGAATTAAAAATAGAAAAAATGGAAACAAACGCTTTATTTAGTATTGTAAAACAAAGCATAACAAACACATTCAATAAATATGATACACAGATAACAAAAATAACTTACCTAGATGGCCTCGCTTCCAGAATAGGACAAGTTAATTCCTCTAATTTACGTAGTTCGGAGCAAACTGTTTATAAATAACCAGGCCGGCGGCATCCCTAAAACATACTAGGTTATATTTCATTTGTTGCAGATCTTATGCAATTAAATTAAATTCGTCTAGTTTCTGGTATCATCTTCGTAGCTTTTTGACCTTAAATTCCATAGTAGTACAATAGTTACAAGTTTTAAGATATGTATTGGGTTCCGCAGTGTGACATCATCTTATCATCTGTCGAGCGCTTTACAAACTTGCAAGATGCTCCAGCTCGTGAATTATGCTACGCCTCCATCTGTGCCTTTGACTCCATCTGTATCCCCGAATTGAAAAGGTGTTAAAAGACCCAGACTGGCTACAAAATATGGTATGTGCAATTAAATTGCATATCTATGTTCATATCGTATTACACCTTTGATAAAAAAAATACAGAATCGTTGCCAAAAACTGTGAGCTTATATGATCATTACCTCGTCTTACACAGTTCGGAGTTTGATATATTTCTATGGCCAAAAACACATTTACTTCACTGGAAAAGCACTTTTGTTATGCAATCAAACTACTTGTGTTAGTCAACCAAGTTGCTTGTTCTATTTCAATAATGAGAACGACAGACTGTCCACTGAATGAATGGCACAATGAGCTCCTTGCACAAAAAATCGTAAAAACCCGCAAACTCTGTCTCCGATATTATAAACTTTTATCAGTTCGAGAAATATTAAGAAAACAACTCCAGGAACCAATAAACAGATGCAAACTACCATGGAAGCGAACCAAAAGTTCAATGAAAACGATCCGGACCTTCCAGAACTGAAACAATCTTATCGCAGCATCAAAACAATGGAATGAATAATAGACACGTGAAAGATCCGGGAAAGATACCCTATTCTGCGTTACGGTCTTCTGGAAAATTTCCTGCTGGTTTTAACAGACACTGAACTGATAACGAAGTTGTCTTTACCAATTTTATTCAACACCTCCAATGGACTGTCAAAAGTATTACCTTGAACTAAATTTAGTTTTTTAACTGACGTTTCTATTGCTATCCTGTCACCCGCTGTCAACAAAGGCGTGGCACAAACAACAATTCAAACAAAATACTATTTATTTTTAGGAAAACAGGTGTAGGTCTTGTGACCCGGTACTACATTCCTCTGTCGGGGAAACCCCAGAAATCTGACCGGCATTTCTGACAAACAAATTCTGAGCTGTTTCAATCAAGCTAAGGTTGATTCAATCAATTTGTAGGAGAAAATATCTAGGCTAGCAGATTTAACTGTTGCATCTACCCGTACTTTCAGAAGAATGTATTGGCCTGGAAAAACGGGATAATCGTAGGATGGCGAATCTAATAGCACTTATCATAAAAATGCCGACCGATTAGGTTGAAAACTCTAGATTTTCCGGTGTAATTGAATTTTAAATCTAAGTTGAAATTTGACTATAAACTAGGGTTGAAATTGGATTTAACATACATAAAATTAGACTTGAATTTGAACTAATTTAAGCATGAATTTTTACTTTATATTGAAAAAGTAAAATTGGTTTTAAAATATGACTTTAATTAAGAGTCATTTGGGCTGGAAGTTTAATTCCAAAAACATGAAATCGGAAAACCTAATTTGAGGATTTTATTTGAAAGTCGAATTGAATTAGACTTGGAATTGGATTTGAAGTTAAAATTAAATTTGACTGGAAATTGGTTTAAAATTGAAATTGGACTTGATATTAGACATAAATTGTATTTGAATTGAACTTGTGATTAGACTACAAAAACTATTTTTATGCCAACGTAAGAACCGATAACTCAATATTTAGTGAACGGGACATAACACTAATAGTTCTTACAAACGGATAGTTTACCTTTTAAACCGACCGGTTTCGGGAAATATGTTTCCCATCAACGGGTCAACGGGCATCAAGGTTGGACATCACCCCGTTGATGGGAAACATATTTCCCGAAACCGGTCGGTTTAAAAGGTAAACTATCCGTTTGTAAGAACTATTAGTGTTATGTCCCGTTCACTAAATATTGTGATTAGACTTTGGGATTAGCTTACTATTCTTATTTTTCTCTTTTTTAGTTTTTTGATTATTCCTTTCCTTTTTCCCTTATTTTTCGATACCAGTTTTCGTGTTGTTCTAACTGTTTTCATCTTCTTACCTTCTTATTTTTCGTCTTCGTATGTTCCGTTTTTCATCTCTCTGATGCTCACAGTTTCATATGGGTTTTCGTGTTTTCTCACACGTTTATTTTGTTTGTCGTTCCCTTTTTTCCCTTTCCTCTCCAGTTTTCCTTCTTATCCTTCGTTTATCGTCTTTTTCACTTCCGTTTAACCTTTTACTCTAATCCGTTTTATCCTTAATTTTATCTATCAATTTTCGTTTGGCCCGTTTTCTATTTCGAATTCCCTTTTTCGTTTCGTTTGCCCTCTTTTTCTCATTTGTTTCTTCTTATTTCTGCCCGTTGTTGCCTATTTCTTTGTTCCTTTTGTCTTCTTTTTCTGTCCCTTTTTTCCTGACTCCTGATTTTCTGTTTCGTTTTTTCTATTTTTCTTCCGTTTTTCCCATTTTCAATCCCACTTTTGTTCTTTCCCTGTCGTGTTTCAACTTTTTTTGTCCCGTTTTTTCGGGACATTTACATTTTACATTTAACCTTCTACCTTTTACCTTTTACCTTTTACCTTTTACCTTTTACCTTTTACCTTTTACCTTTTACCTTTTACCTTTTACATTTTACCTTTTACCTTTTACCTTTTACCTTTTACCTTTTACCTTTTACCTTTTACCTTTTACCTTTTACCTTTTACCTTTTACCTTTTACCTTTTACCTTTTACCTTTTACCTTTTACCTTTTACCTTTTACCTTTTACCTTTTACCTTTTACCTTTTACCTTTTACCTTTTACCTTTTACCTTTTACCTTTTACCTTTTACCTTTTACCTTTTACCTTTTACCTTTTACCTTTTACCTTTTACCTTTTACCTTTTACCTTTTACCTTTTACCTTTTACCTTTTACCTTTTACCTTTTACCTTTTACCATTTACCTTTTATCTTTTACCTTTTACCAAGCTAATACAACCATTGCACTATGGTCCAGAAAGCCAAATTAGGTGGAAAAAATTGTTTACTCAGTAGTCGTTGATTTTACACTATTTACGTCTTAGCAACAAAATCTTGATTTAGGATGCCGCTTTTTTTAGCATGAGCTATTTTAGGGTGATCTTTAAATTAATCAAGATCCAGAAATTATCTTCAAAACGAAACAAGATTGCGCGATATTTAACGATATTTAACATATTTAAGTATATAAAAGTAAACGAGTTGCGCCATGTTAAAACCACACATATTCAAAGTTGATTTATTTGAGATAGACAAAAATCCACTCTCCTATTTTTTGATATTATACACAAAAAATCACGATCTTTCAAACGCAATTAACCGATTTTAATTCTGCTTGCACCATTCTGAGATACTATCATTTGAAAACGGCCTATTTTTATCATAAAATTTAATATAAGTGTAGAAGTAAAGTAGATAGCCAATTTCTTTTTTCACCAAAAGTTACGTCTTATTGAGCTTGAAAAGTCATCTGAAGAACTGTTTTGCGAGAAATGGAAAATAAAAAAGTTATGGTGAAAAATCGCAAAATAGCATGGTCACCCTAACTTGACTAGGAAAATCGCTCTAATATGGAAACGGTTCAAGATAGAAGGATTTCGTCTTCTGCAATATTACTCAAAATACTTCAAGCTATAAATATCGCTCTATCTTGTTTCGTTTTGAAGATAATTTCTGGATATTGGTTAATTGGTCACCCAAAAATAGCTCATGCTAAAAAAAGCGGTATCCTAAATCAAGATTTTGTTGCTAAGACGTAAATAGTCTAAAACCAACGATTACTGAGCAAACAATTTTTTCCACTTAATTTGGCTTTCTGGACCACAGTGCATTGGCATTGTACCCTGATTAGTCATTATCGAAAATTATGAAATCAAAAATACTCGTTTAGGCTTAATTAAAACTTATTTTTATTCAAGAACTCATCATATAAATAGTTCAAAATAACTTTACAATCTATTTGAGCGGCTGCAATTTCGAGTATAGTTGGATATTGTCAAGCAATATGGGCACTTCGGGGTTAAAATCTTATCTTCAGACGAAAATATCGCCTGCTCATCATAAATAGAATGGTTGGAACACTTACCCGGACAAGATGGACAATTGAATTATCGCCGGCATCCGTAGCATCCCGTTCGCTTGTCACGAGAGTTGAACGACAGCAGGTATAAATAGGAAGACTGCGATTGTCCGTTTTTTACCGACCGATCTTTACCGGTAAATTGGATGCAAGCATCCTGAAACTGTTGTTGTACGTCTCGAATGTCTGCTGATTACAGTTGATATGAATGTACCATTCTTTAGCTTTCATGCTTTTCACCGTGACATTATCAGTTCACAGTGAGTAGATACGGTTGGTACAATTTTCTATTACGATAACTCCTGCACAATGAATTTTATATCTTAGCCTTCCCAATGACTTTTTGTAATTTTTCCATTAACATATTGAAAGATATGTTCAATCAATCTCAGTTAAGTTTTCCATTAAAACTTTAAAGTATTCAGTATGCATGTAGAGGTTCTTGCCAACCAAATTATAATTCTCTACTTAAAAAATTTTATACCTCTCGTATAGGTACAGGAAATTTCGAAGTTCGCCAAAAACAGTGACAGTCTCATTTTAATTTCTGGCGAAAAATCCTGTTTGTTGTAGGAAAATTGAATGGAAAATATTGTGCACTTCTTCGTTGGTTAGCCTAGGTACATATGTGTTTTTCGAACAATCAAAATCTGGAGTGCAATCATTAACAAGACTTTTGTTGCGAATTCGGAGAGTAACAGTAGAGCCTTTTCTCGATCAGCTATAAGAATGAAGTATTATTTGACAGAATGTTGTAAGAAACAAAAACAAACAAGAAATACACATGAATTTAGTCAAAAAAGACAGAATGTTCTTTTTGCGTTGAAAATCACTGCACGATTTTCCAAGACGAAAGTATTTACACAGAACGTGGAAATATAGCTGAGAGTGGAAATAAACCTGATGCACTAATTCGTAGGACTGTACCACGGTTTGACGTCAAACAGCTATTCTAGATTACAGAACTGTTGAACCTAGCCAGTAAATACCCCTGCCCGCATTGCATCATTTCGACACAATTTCCTAGTCGAGCCACTTGTTTATTCTTCTTCAACTAGTTCAGTATCTAACAAAAATCCTCAGAGCAATTTCAATGACACGGTTGAAATTATGATTGCCCAACCAACTGAAACTGGCTCCAACTCGACCAAAATCATTCTATTACTTTCCTCACACGAGCTCACTTGTCGTTAACAAATCAGCGCATGGTTTGAGTTGGAAACTCAATACCTAGATAAATTTGCGCCAATTGACTGATTGGTTTAGTTCAACGAACCAAATGGTCACTTGTGAATAAAAGCATGTTTTTAATGGAGATTCGAATTTGTAAAATTTATTAGGGATTACAATCGAATAGCTATATGAAAGTTATTAAAATAAGACGTAGAGGCGTAAAGCTATGTTGACAAACATCTGTTGTTGTTATTCCTAAAACTCTTCTTACAAAAAAACAAACGAGCTTTACCATTATATTAAGCAACTTGGAATTCACCTAAACTACATTTTTGGGATTAGCAATGAATGAGAACGTCCTGTCAGACCTTGAGACTGCTGACGAGCAAATCCTTCATCATGCCGCAAGCCGCAACACGCGCAGTGGTTGTGTTAAGTTCACAACCTTACTCCCCGTCATTATTCGCTGGAGGATCGTCACCATCATCGTCTAAACATGCAATAGTAAATCCACACGCCTTGTTGACATGTAATACTGTCAGGCAGACCTCCTCCCGCGGCCGTCTGCCGGTGATAATAAATTCCGAATCTGTCTGGTCATGATAACCTCATTCAAGTTTGCTGCACTAATCGCATCGGCTGTCGTTCGTTACATGAAAGGTGCCTGAAATCGCAGGGGAAACTAATAGTTAAACAATTGAACGTTATCAGTTGCATGCATCCCGCCGAAAGTCAATCCGGGATAATGCAAACCACCGGCGACGAGGAAAAAAACCACAAAGGATTTAATTGAGCTAAAAATTGAAATCGCCAAGCTTAAGTAAATATTTATAGAAAAATAAGTGGCTGAAAACTAGTCATTCCAGATATAAGAAAGGAAGTTGCTCTTGAAAACAAATCGCTTGTAAACTAGCAATGGAATGACTATTAGATTGATTCAAATTTTTCTTAGTTTGAAACTAACGCAGATCCGAGTTATTCATCATGCTGGAGAGCAAAAGAAACATAATTGACACAGTCACAGATTGAAAATTCTGGAACGCGAACCAAGCGTTGCGTCGGAGTGAAACCTTCGATCATCAACTGCGGTTGACTCGGATCTATTGACTGTGAAGGGATCAAGTAGATGGATCAAGCAAACAACACTACCGAAGCCTCAAAAAATAAAAGGTGGCCAGAATCCGGGCTCGTAGACTGTACGACCAAGTGTTAACGAAAAGCGAAACTTAAAGCCAAACCAGATTTCAACCAAATCCCGGGAATCAAATTATACAAAGCTCCTGCTCGCTGCAAGATTCCTAGCAGATTCAAGTTTATTTTCGTGCAAAATTTCGCGAGGAAAAGTTCATGATTTGTGGCACGAAAACCAGCATTTCTGTAAGACAGTGCGTCAAAAAATCGATTTTCCCTTCGTTCAGTCCCCTGAATCCAGTAAGGACGTCCTACCATGATACAACGACGATGGAGTCCAGTTCATCCCAAAAAAGCAGAATCCACCAAACTGTCCCCAATTCCCGTCCAATAGAGAAGTATTGGATGATAATGAAGCAACATTGATCAGAGGAAGAATTGGTGGAACCGGCTGGCCAAAACCGTGAAGAATGTGTGCGCCGGCTAATGAGCGGTATCAACAGTAAAGTGTAAAAATTTCTTCGAAATAGTGTAAAAGTGATTTTAGGTCATTCGTGACTTCTGCGGGGTTGGGATTTGAACCCGACTCCACGGTGCGAGAGGCGTAAATGCTAACCACTACGCCGGTATTGACCCCTTGGACATCATATTTAATCATACCGGACCGGCGGACAAGGACACATAAGTAAGTAAGTAAAATTATATTTAAATCGTTCCTATCGTGTTCCTTTCATTCAGAACAGATATTTGCATTATTTCGCTTTCCACGAACCATTACTGCTTCGAACTGCTTAACGCTTAACCAAAGCCCTGACCGGCAACGAACGCCACGGCAGAGGCTTCTGTGTAGCAACACGTTGACTTATAATAACGAATTGTATATTAAATTGAACCCACAGATCACCCCGCAGAGCACAAAGCGGTGTTCTAAAACACGAACAATTGTGTTGCAAGATGAATCCTGTTTAAATTGGACAGCTCTTTGACTGTAATTGGACTTTTACTCGTGCAAACTGGAATAAATCCGATTGAACAACGATTCAGTGGAACCACTCGATGTGAGGGTCGCATGCGACAGTTTTATTGACGTAGCAGACAAACTGGGAGCGAAAACGAGAATCAGCGGGCAACATAATTGTCATCGTCAATTCACACACTTGTGACACTGGTGTCGAAACGTTTTCGGGAGCAAATTATAATGATCACGTTTTGTAAAATACCTACTATTAATATTTATGTCGTTTCTGGTTTAGATCGTTCTTAAGGGGAAACCGAAAGTGGCTCAAAGATGGCTAGGTAAATGGCTACCATTCGAAGCATGTATTGTTTTGCACCTTAAAAATGCATCTGTATTGGCAGAGTACGCTTTCGCCACGTAATCAGTGCTTCCAGCGCTGTCATAATTTCCTAAAACTTGTAATTCAATTTATCGATCTGCTATGTATCAATAAACGCTCAGCAAAACATAATTGCTAATGGAAAATAAATTTAACTGATCATATCGATCATTACGTGTTCATAAAAGCGACCAATGTATAATTTGGAATTAGTTAATAGATACTTGGTTGCGCACATATTTCGTTGAACTAGCGATTTCCGAAAAAGCAGCAACACAGTATCAAACTTTCGTCACATCAATGAGCTTTTAAAGAGCTTTCAACTCTCGCCGCATCGATGAGCTTAGAGTGAGGTAAACAAACAAAACGCAAACGCAGGAATCAAAAACGCAATCCGATGCAAGCGGATTAATTAAACACCCTAGTGATCCTACGCATTATTCAGTTGCTGCTGTTAATTTTGATTGAATCGGAATGCCTTGATAAAGAAAACAAACCCTTTTTCGGGATGTTTGTAGTCAGTGCGGTTGGCTGCGGATCAGCTGTTTATGTTTGCAAGCTCCGCTATTTGACATATATTACCAATACTAATGCAATATTCAAATAAACGTTTAGGTTTATAACAAACACATGAGATGTACAGTACAGTGTTTGTCGCACTAACACAATAACGTTAGCCACTTTCGGTTCCGCCTTAATCATTTTTTTAAACTGTTGCTGATGTAAAGTTCGAAAACTGTAATGAAAATCCCTGTTCAAAATTTTTATTAAATACTAGCTGACCTAACAAACTTCGTATTGCCACCAATTAAACTGTGTTGTACATTAATCGTGAATCTCGGATGACCTCCATCACAATCTCGAGTTTTGCAAGTTTCTGGGGAGTTCATGGGTGTTTTAATATATAAATTTTCCTCACAATAAAGTAGAAAACAACTCCCCCCATTGCTTATGCTTAGCCTGATAAAATAAAGCGAATAGCATTTAAATATTCACCATCATTACAAACCATTTCACCGAATACCATTTTGCGGAACACCAATTCTCGGTTGACCATAACGCGGAATATAGAGTTTCGCAGAATATCTCTTCGCGAAAAACCTTACGCGCGATGTACCATTTTGCGGAAAATCTTTTCGTAGGAAGTACTATTTCGCCGTGGCTGACCATGCTAAAGCCGCTTATCCGTACCATTTTGGAGGCGATATACGCATTGAAGAATAATCTTGAGCGATACACTTATATAAGTATTTCAATACGATAAGATCCGATTAAGCGCGACAAGCTGCACACAGCTATACGACTTTGTGCTGAATATCATATGTTTGTCAGCATTATAAACGATAGAATATCACCTTGTGCGCACTTTATTATTAAGCATTATTTACGAATCCGAGTTTGTTAAGAGATATTTACGATAATTCACGTCACGTACATTACCTAAAAATAAAAAATAAGAAAACTTATCCAATTTAATTCTACTATGTGTATTTTATTCAATGACAGATACGTATTTCGCCTACGACTTGCAGGCTTCCTCAGTGTCTGTTTTAGTTCGAAAACAGACACTGAGGAAGCCTGCAAGTCGTAGGCGAAATACGTATCTGTCATTGAATAAAATACACATAGTAGAATTAAATTGGATAAGTTTTCTTATTTTTTATTTTTAGGTTTCGTATTCTACTAAGACGCTCCAAAAACTTCAGTCAGTCACGTACATTGATATACGAGTTGATGCTGGGTTCTTCATGTTGTACAAGCGATGCATAAACTAGTTTGACTCTGTTCGACGTACTTCGCGGGTTTTTCTACAGTGTAACATTACTAGTTTGTGTTCCGGTGAATTGAACAAAAAGATTATGAATTCTAACAATAGGTTGTCGTTGATCACCTTACAATGTAACACGCGATACTGCATTCTATCCAGCACTCCAAAGCCCGTTCCTATTAGAACGCTAAAAGCTCTTCCAATTTAGAACGGATTTTGATGGTTCGCATACCATTCGATTCATAAAAGATGCAGCAATTGTATGGCTTTTTTGAAAAGATTGTTTTCCAATCGCTAAATAGTGAAAATTAACGAAAACTTTCAAGCTAAACTTTACCCATGATTTCCATGTGTTAGCCTTGCTTCCCAGGCACGGCCTACCATTACAAACACCAAACTCGTAGCTGGTGCTGCTGCTTCAAGACAAGGAAGCCAATTAAACGCGCTTACGCTGTTGTGTAGTCCCGCCGTGTTGAGATGTAAAGACTATTGAAATGACATAAAAACGAAAGCAGAGTCATTATCGCCATTCATTCGCTAATCCTCTTCCGAGCTGGTCACTAGAACTTTCTACTCTGATTTAAACTTGAAAAACTTCACTTCCGATCATATTTTTTGCTTGCTTCAAAGCACAGTAAAGTCTAGGTGCTACATTCCGACTTGGAAACTTGACCTTCTGTTCTTATACGACAAATCTCGCAGCGCAGGTGTAAGAGTAAGGACAATTTCCGGAATAGTGCTACAATCCTATTCGCTCTTACAGTCTCGCCCAGTCAAGATTCGAACGTGCGATGTCTGGCTTGTTAGGCCAGTGTCGTACTTCGAGGCCAATTGAGAGGCTAAGCCTTTTTGCTTACTACATAACGCTGCAAACAAGCGACGTATGCAGTCATGGACTGGCTAATGTGGATCAATTTTCATACGGCGTGGTACACTAATTACGTAACGCAAAAATTATAGTTTTTTGACCCCTTCCCTCCCCTATGTAACAAAAAGTAACGCTTGGCATAGCCCCTCTTTAAATTACGTAACGTTAACTAAACCTCCCCCCCCCTCCCCTATCATTGAATGAAAATCGCTCAATCCATTTAACTTTTTTTGGTTTTGCAAACCCAAGAAAAGCATCGATTTTACATTCTTATCAAAACTACACTGATCAGAATGTCAATTTTGAATTCTGATCAAACTATATGATTTAACACAAGCAGGTCTGAGTTCAAAACAGGAATTTTGATGAAAATGGATTTGATAAAGTAGAATCGAGGCTAAAATCATAGAGTTTCTCAGCTGAAACAGCAATTAGGCATCACCCCATGTTGCATGTTGGGTTAAACGGTTTTAAGCTGTTCAGATCTATTTAGCAAAATATAATTCCGCATTTTTTTAATTTGATAACTTTGTTACGTAACTCTTGTCAAGACTCCCCCTCCCCCCTTTGTAACAAAAAGTAACGCAAGCTGGACCTGCCCCCCTCCTCTCTGAACGTTACGTAATTTGTGCATGAAGCCTAACTTGCTGGTTGCAGCCACAGGAATGTATAGAATTAAATGGCATCTGACCGACAGGTTTGCTTTTTGATATTTGTCTGCAGATAAACGTACGTTAAATGTAGAATTTTTTAAATTTAGATGAAGCCTAACAACGGCTCTTATAAATGCCAATAACACATTATTTTGAAAACTTAAATTTTCTCCTACAATTTTGTTAAGAACTGGGCGCGTAAGGGAGATTTTTAATCTGAAATACTCCGATTCGTTTTTGGCATCACAAAATAGCTCACCTACCAAAAATACGATGCAATTCATTAAGCAATATTATTATTATTATGCTTTTTTCTCACTTTACGCTATCTACGCTACACATAGTTTAAGTTGGTGTAGAAAGTTTTGCTTTAATATTCAAAGTTTATATGCAAAAACCCGCCCTTACATAGTTCTACGCCAACTACGCGGTCGTGTCTGGAACACAACCCTTTTGTTTTTTTCAGCATGTTTTTAAAAATCCTGAAGTAACAATGTGCCCGCACCAAACTATATAGTTGCAACAAACTGACCCAAGAGTTTATTTTAATCCCTACTATTATGCGACTCTGTAATATGAAACTGTGGAAAGGCAGCAATAAACCGAAATAATAAAAATTAACATAGAACACATGTGTTCGATCGCACGCTTGGAGAACCAATAAATTTGA
The DNA here is from genome assembly GCF_943734655.1 of Sabethes cyaneus. Taxonomy (NCBI): domain Eukaryota; kingdom Metazoa; phylum Arthropoda; class Insecta; order Diptera; family Culicidae; genus Sabethes; species Sabethes cyaneus. The sequence goes on from NC_071354.1 coordinate 49,853,929, forward strand.
ACTCTCAGAAAAGTGAAGGAGTGCGTGAGGGCTAATATGCGCTTAAAATTTCTGAACAATTAACTTTTCAGAGAGTTAACTTTTCCGAAAGGTCCACTGTATGTACTTATATTGTGATATTATCACATGATAACAACACATCATAATTAATTAAAATATACAAAAATCTAGATACTATTAAAGAACTAAATTGTTTGTCCATAGCAAGTGAATCGTTTGTTTGAGAAACCCCACAAGTCTACTCGACACTATTGTTGGAAAACAACAAAAAACTGATTTTCTCAAAATTTTGAATCAATCCTTATATTTTTTGGTATGAGGTTCTATGATAATATCTAAAATACATTATGTAGACTTATCTTTTGATCAAAATAATAATTCTAGCTGAAATTACAAGGCTTTAAAGTTGACGGATATTTGGGGTTTCTCAAACAAACGAGAAATTGACGGTGCACTTAAGTAGTTTTAGGCCGTTGTGATCTTTCCATGCTCATAGTATGTAATTTGCTACCATATATCACTGAGGATGTTAAAAAAAGTACGTACCGCTAAGAAGAAGAAGAAGAAGAGGGGACGGGCGCTAAATATTATTTATTAAAAATTTTGAAGTAAAATAATACCAGGTTTAGAAAAACATTGTACTTTTTTAATCGAAATTTTTATCATGGTTTGCATTTACTTATTCTATACCTATAAAGAAGGATTTCTGTCTGTCTGTCCTGTGTTCCTTATAGAATCAAAAACCACTGAACCAATCGGCGTGAAAATTTGCATGTAGAGGTTTTTGGGGCCAGGAAAGGTTTTAGTGATGGTTAGAGACCCCTCCCCCCACTAAGAGGGGGGGCTCCCATACAAATGAAACACAAATTTCTGCATAACTCGAGAACTAATCAAGCAAATAGAACCAAATTTGGCATGTGGGTGTTTTCGGTGACAAGAATTTATTCTAGGGTAATTTGAGACCCCTCCCCTCTTTATAAGGGGAATTATAACTCCTCTCCCCTTTAAGAGGGGGGGTTTCCATACAAATTTCCTCATAACTCGAGAACTAATCAAGCAAATGGAACCAAATTTGGCATGTGAAGGTTTTCGAGGGCAAGAAAATTTTCTATGTTGAATTAGGACCCCTCCTCACTTTAAGAGGGGGGGGCTCCTGTACAAATGAAATACCAATTTCCTCATAACTCGAGAACTAATCAAGCAAATGGAACCAAATTTGGCATGTGTGTGTTTTTGAAGACAAAATTTTTTTCTATGATGAATTGGGACCCCTCCCCACTTTAAGAGGGGGGGGGCTCCTATACAAACGAAATACAAATTTCCTTATAACTCGAGAGCTAATCCAGCAAATGGAACCAAATTTGGCATGTAGGTGTTTTTGGAGGCAAGAATGTTTTCTATGATGAATAAGAACCTTTCCCCACTTTAGGAGGGGGGGCTCCTATACAAATGAAATACAAATTTCCTTATAACTCGAGAACTAATCAAGCAAATAGAACCAAATTTGGCATGTGGGTGTTTTCGGTGACAAGAATTTATTCTATGGTAAATTGAGACCCCTCCCTCTTTATAAGGGGAATTGTAACTCCTCTCCCCTTTAAGAGGGGGGGCTTCCATACAAATTTCCTCATAACTCGAGAACTAATCAAGCAAATGGAACCAACTTTGGCATGTGAAGGTTTTCGAGGGCAAGAAAATTTTCTACGGTGAATTAGGACCCCTCCCCACTCTAAGAGGGGGGGCTCCTGTACAAATGAAATACAAATTTCCTCCTAACTCGAGAACTAATCAAGCAAATAGAACAACATTTGGCATGTGGGTGTTTTTTTTTTGGTGACAAGAATTTATTCTATGGTGAATTGAGACCCCTCCCCTCTTTATAAGAGGAATTATAACTCCTCTCCCCTTTAAAAGGGGGACTTCCATACAAATTTCCTCATAACTCGAAAACTAATCAAGCAAATGCAACCAAATTTGGCATGTGAAGGTTTTCGAGAGCAAGAAAATTTTCTATGGTGAATTAGGACCCCTCCCCACTTTAAGAGGAGATGCTCCTGTACAAATGAAATACAAATTTCCTCATAACTCGAGAACTAATCAAGCGAATTGAACCAAATTTGGCATGTGTGTGTTTTTGGAGACAATTTTTTTTTCAATGATGAATTGGGACCCCTCCCCACTTTAGGAGGGGGGGTCCTATACAAACGAAATACAAATTTCCTCATAACTCGTGAACTAATCCAGCAAATGGAACCAAATTTGGCGTGTAGGTGTTTTTGGAGGCAAGAATTTTTTCTGTGATGAATTAGGACCTCTTCCCACATTAGGAGGGGGGGCTCCAATACAAATGAAATACAAATTTCCCCATAACTCGAGAACTAATCAAGCAAATGGAACCATATTTGGCATGTGGGTGTTTTTGGAGGCAACCATTTTTCCCATGATGAATTAGGACTTCTTACCTTTTTAGGAGGGGGGGGGGCTCCCATTCAAACGAAATACAAATTTGCTCATAACTTTAGAACTAATCAAGCAAATGGAACCAAATTTGGCATGTGAGAGTTTTAGATGGCAGAATTTTTTTTCTGTGGTGTATTACGACCCCTTTCCCTTTTAAGAGGGTGGGCTCCCATACAAATGAAATACAAATTTCCTTATAATTTGAGTACTAATCAAGCAAATGGAACCAAATTTAGCATGTAGGAGATTTTTGAGTCTTGAATTTATTTTATGATAGTTAGAGACCTCTCACCCCTGTGGTAGGGGGATATGGACTCTCATACAAATAAAACAGAAATTTTTGCGAAACTCAAAAACTAATCCAACTCGAGAAATTCGAGACTCTTCCATAAAACATTAATCAATAACAAGACCACAAAAACTATCTATAGTAACACTAGATCATTCAGGACGAGCCGGTCGCGAGTGTTGCCGGTGACCCGCCGTCGGAAGCGCCGCCCACTGGGGGGCTTGCAAAACTCGAGAAGTGACAAAGATCATCCGAGATTCATGATTTATGTACAACACAGGTTAATTTGTGGCAATACGAAGTTTGTCGGGTCAGCTAGTTAAAAAATAAAAGGTAAATGGAATAACGGCGGTTTTTGTATTGTACAAATGGACCAGAGTAACACGAATTCACATCGAATAGAATACCTTGATACTTTGCCAGTAGTAATTAAAGATGTTATAACCAGAAAATAAATATTTTAAATCTTGGATAACAACCATATTATGATTATGGAACAGAATCTGCGAATAAGGGTCTGTTATCAAATTACATCATACCAAAAGGAAAGGGAGATACGTGAACAGCACCTTAAATACTTCGATCGGATAAACTATTGATTTTACAGTTACTCGGAATTACTCACATTAGGAAAAGCAACGAGTTAACAAAAAAGATAAATAGAAGATTAAACCTTTTAATTATATATTGTGCTATTATTAACATTGTATAGTAAATGGTGAGTTACTGCTTTTGTGAGAAACGCATGGTTAGTTTAGTCTATCGATTTCTGGAACGAGATTGCTACAGTTTTTACTGTATCTAGATTATAAGAACGGTTTATTTACGTTTATCTTGTCGACCAACTAATCCAAGCTTATCTGCATTTGCAATCAGCTCTAACTTTTTCAACTAAAACATCCTTCTCTTTTCGATTTTATACGCCGTTCTTTTACTTTTAATAATTTCGCCTTGTATTTTGTAGTCCGCCGAACACTATGTTTCTTCTTCTTGACTGTGTCGAAGTCGTAATTTTTTGATTTCGAAAACATTTTTCTACTATTGAATTGTGTTGCGAATACTGCTTACAACATTGCACGTAAATATTGAATGATAATTTTGTACCTATCGCAGCGACGCTCTAGGTGATTATCGGAAGCACGGATATTTGGGGTTTCTCAAACAAACGGATATTTGCAACACCAATTAAAAGGGGTTCGTGGAACTAACTTTGTCTGGAATTTTGAGGGAAGTCAATTTTCATAAAAATGGCGTTTGTGGGGTTTCTCAAACAAACGATTCATAGTAGTTTGACTAGGTTTGACGTGTGCCTTTCTTGCTTTCTACAGATGAGTTCAACTTAATGGACCTAACAACGGATTATACACTACATATTAGCTTGATGTTGGTTGTTAAATGTTAAAATGTCTAGGTAGCTGAAAGTTGTGAAGTTATCTGCATTTAAAAAACACAGCCCATTTTTCTGCTCTCCTATTTCATTCATTTCAAAATAGATTTCATATAGAAAACTTGTCCACCTCTACCTATACCTCGTACCCTCCGTACCTCTACCGTACCTGCTCCTATGCCACTGTGGAGGTTGAGGGGGATCATCATGACCATCATCACGATAGCAAAATTTTACTTATGAGCAGTCTGAATACCTGGCGCTAACTTATGATAAAAAACAATCACTTTCAATATTGAAAACACACATGCAATGTGTAATAAATACAGTTATGTACGAGATGATCTAGTATTTGTGTTTGATTTCTCAGTTTCGAAAAAATAATTTTGACGCACATTCCTGGGTTTAGTACATTACAGTTACACAGATTTCCTGGCGTTGAAATACTATGCAAAACAAATTTTCAAATAAAAGTCGTTGCAATTATTCAACGTTATCGAAAATTAAATTATATTTTTTCCCAAAATGATATTGAACTCTATTTCTTTCACTACCAAGCACAAATCACATTACCTAAATCATAAACGAATTATGAGATTTTAGCTCACTGAAACACCCTACAACGATCCTAATCTACCTACATAGTTTCTTTCTTTTTTTCTTCCGACAGACATCAGGTCTGTTTATGCTGATCCTGCCATGTACGTTTGTCATTGGCCTTCATCCGTGTTTGCCCCTTTTCTCTGCGTTCTCTTGGAAACTACGAATGATTACAATGGACGATCGTCACTATCTCCGGCAGGTCTTATTGGGACTTTAACGCCTCGCTATCAGTCCTCAAGAGTGCCCGAGCGACTAGAAAAGCATGAACTGCATATAGCATTTCCTTTCCCACCTTTCGGCTGTTTGCGTTGGGCAGTGTATCATGTGGCTGTTGGCCACACGACACGCTTTGCTCAATGGTTAGCACTTTTGCTTACCCGACGACTGTATGATTCACAAGTATCATGTACAGTCCATTTGTATGTTAATGTAAATGCGGAACCGAATCTTACTTCCAGAAGCAGCAGTAACGAATCAAATTCTGTGACGTGATTATTCGTCTATGACGTGCCCCTATGACCCGGAACATAAATTTACAACACCATTTTCTAGTTGTGATGCGTAGAACTAACGGTTAGTTTTTATAATCTTTGAGCACATTTCGGATGTCACAATGTTGAAAGCACCGCTTCCAAACCCCACCGTTAAATTTATCACTCGATACCGTACTGTTCTACAACTATTTTACTAAATAACTATTTCGAAAAATCCTATCTAAACTAACTAGATTAGGGTAAACGAACTACACGCTGGCCAAACGTTCGTTTCAACCTTGATTTTCGATTGAACCTTAAATTCTTTTACTGGTGTGCATTCTAGTTGAGTTGCTAACGTTTTTCGTTGTAAACAAAACCAATTTGAACTAGCTTTCTGGAAACTGGAGTGGAGTGAGCATACGCGAGAGCGCAAACGAGAGTCGAAAGATGGCTCAGCTCGCAGCATGCAATTATGGTTTGTGGTTGTAAAGTGGGGTTTTCCACCGGCATTAGGATTTTATGCGCGTAAAAATCCCCTAGCGTTTGCATTTTTCCTTTGAAAAAGTCAAATACTGAAGCTAAAAATCATTTAAAATTCGTTAGATATAATTAAATTGGAAAAAAAGCTTTCAAAATATGCTCAAAAATGTCTGAATTGTTTGATTCTGAGCCAGCGATCCAGCATGCCGGATGCCGGTACGAGTAAACATAAGCGCATCATAAATGGATTTAGGTAGAAGAGATTGACAATAACCAAAAGAGAGAGGGCGAGAGTACGGTAGAGAATATCTCTCTCGTTTACCTCTCGGTCTCGTAGTATAAAAGGCCCAGTGCCGAAGAAGACCGTCATCAGAATCCTCTTGGTAGTACAGGGTAACGGTGTTCTAGTGCATTTCCAGTTTTAACGAAGTCCATAGTTGGCAATAATAGTGAAATACAATTTTAAATAGAAAGTGTCGGTCGTGCAAGTGACAATAACTCGCAGTTTGTTTAAATTTGTGTTTGGAAGAATAAAATACACAGTTTTATGGTGACAAAATAGAAGTTTAACCGAACTTTTAATCAGCTACATTTTACTTCTATTTGCCGGAAAAATTCGAGAATTTCACTAAAGGTAAGATATCGTGCTCAAATGTTCAACAAGCCAGGGTATTCTACGAAACGGTCAGTGATTCATCCAAAAATTGCAGTACAGCTGATAGAAATGGCCGATTTTGCTCGTTCTTACGTTTCAATTGCGGAACAAAAGATTAAATTTTTTGGTACCAATCCAGCCCGAACTGGCTTCTGCCTGCCTGAAATAAAAAGCAGAGAAACCCACGAAAACAAAAAAAAAGCAAAATAAGTTTTTTTCCTATGGCTGATAGCTCTCTAGCTCTACCCGTGTCGTGATAACCGCTTGTCTAGCCGTCTCGGCTCGGTAGCACACCAAAATTGCCATTTACGATTGTGACCCGTGTGAATTGTGACATTGATGCCAGTTTCGTTGTTAAAAGTTAAATTTTAACTACTTGCCTTGCTTGTCTTATATTTTAAATCCATTCATTCAAGTTAACCACGAGTCAGCTTTGCTTATAAAATTATATTTTTCTAACAACTTGAATTTTGAAAACTTGTGGACTGTAAAAATAATTCTAAGGTTTAGATCAAAACTATGAATTATTTAAAAATGTTTCAAGTAATTGGATGAAATCGCTGTTTGGGCAAATTTACAAACTTTTCGGTTTATTTTACGTGAATTTGGGAATTTACGCGTATTTTCACCCGATGTTCGGAGATTCCCAAGTTAAAATTTTACAATTTGCGAGGTTTTTCGACTTTCGAAATTTACGTGTTTTTACGCGGAACGTTTTCGCGCAAAACTGATTAGTGACTTATAATGAATATTAGTGTCACTGTAATAAAACAGTATACATACCGTTTTATTCATTTATTAAATATACAAATTATGCGATTTTTTGCAAGTTATACTTGCAGAAAGTCGTCGTCAGTTTAAGAACAAAATCATTGCGTTCTACTGTCACTTTAAAGGTAGCGTTTATGTACGTTATTTTCAGAGATCAAAATTAACAATATTTTTCGATACAGGATGTCAAGTAAACTTGCTTATGCAATTCTTGAATCATTTGCTGGAAGCCTAATTCAAAACTCCAAAATTATAATTCAGTCTTCAGCTGGGCATCAAATGATGGTCAGCGAGCAATTTAGAAAAATATCCACTTTATTTATTTATGAGTAGAACACTAGTCTAACAAGCCAGTCACCGTATGATCGACTCCCAACTGGTCGTAAGAGTCAATAGGATCGTAGCACTAGCACTAGCCCGCAATTGTCCTGTGCTCTAACAGACCTAGCCTAGTTCTATGCTTCACGAGACTCGCGCTTTAAAGTAAAAACAGTAGCCATTTGTTTTAAAAAAGTTTTTCTCGTTTTCCATAAGAAATTCATCCAAATATAAGTTCCAATTTAATTTATAAAATGAAAAATCCTTGGAAAAATCAGTAAAAATAAAATAGCCGCCACCGATTATCTGGCAACTCTGCTTTTGCGGCTGTCTCATTTCTACCTCTGACGAAAGCACATAACCCTCCGACGGGTAGCATTGTAAAAACCTCCCAGTTTACGACTTTACGGAGTCTACGTTGAGTTAGAAAAAAGCCAAGCAAAAAATTACCTATAAACGGTTTTTCATTTTTCACATCCAATACTCCACTTAGATACTACTATTGAAAATACATATCAACAAATCATGTAAATTGTTATTTAACAGTTAAACAGTTTTTTAATAGATTTTAACATAGACTCTCCTAAAAGCAAGGACCATCTAAGGACGGTCTTATCCGTCAGAGGGTTAAGTTTGCTTATTTGCTCTATATGCTACGTTTACACATGGCAACTAGCTAGCAATCGCTCGCTGAAATTAATCAGCAGCCGACATCGTTCGTTCGTTCGTTCGTTCGTTCAGGATCGGCGGGACGATTGGGACATGTGACGAAACGATCGTACAACCGAATGTAGTGCAAAATTTTAGCAGGAGAACAAAACGCGAGCATTGAACTGAACTTATACACGTGCTTTGTAGACTCATCTATAGAGGAAACCTCCATTGAACATGATAAGATTGAATAAAGAGAATCACTCAAAGGGCGGTCAAGCTGGTTTATCAAGCCGTCAGCGCCTTTTGGGGTGATTGATATTATGTATTATGTAGACAGCATGACGTAGCCGCTCGTAGGTACATGGCAATAGTCGAAATGTGAGTAAACATTGAAACTGAAATTTGTGGCGAAGTTATTTCCAAGGTTATTTCCTTAAATCGTGTGGGACATTGCGTCGCAAAACTCTTGTATTTTCGTTGCGTTAGCTTCAATATTATAAGTTTACCATTCTGATTCAAACTTCGAACACTTGAAGCTACCCAATACCTACACTACCCATAAATGGAAGTCAGTCACACATGCAAAAACGTGCAATTGCGAAAAACGCAGTTGAACCGCTATTATTTTTTTAATTTTGTGTCGATTTTGGATTTTGGAAATCAAAATATTCATAATATCACTTGAATGTACATGACAGAATACTTTTATACAAGCAATTAGTTTACAAATGACTTAAAATTTGTTCCAAAACTTACAAAAACTACCGAAGTTACTGATATGCGTTTATTTGTGCTTGAATAAGTAAGCATAAGTGCGTAATAGTCACAGCATGCTTTGATCCATTTGCGTTGCCGACAATCCTGCCAGGGGGTTTGGATTGAAATAAAATTCATTATTTAGGAACTTGAATAGTATTTATTTAAACTTTTCTTTGAACCGTTTTGACTTAAATCTCTTACTAGAGTTAAATCCTTTTATTTGATATTTGGAGTTTAGAGTGGGATGGCATGGTGGGATTTGGTTCAACTCAGAAACTGATCGCTTTCCACGCTTTAAAAACGTGTCAGGGTGTGACCATTGTGGTCCTGAACACTTTTCATGACGACAAATGAACTAGTTTTGCAATTCCGAGTACTTTGAGTCATGTTGCATATCAAAAAAACATCAGAGCACTTGACAAAATAATTGAATAATGATTATCTCATGTGCCTCAGAGGCCAATCATGGTCGCTTTGAGTGTTATGTTATCAGCCTTGATAAAGCAATCTATCACCTATCGTTGACTAACAACCGTTTATTTTACAGGACATAATTCAAGGTCAGTTAGCCCTTTTTCCGGGCTCTGACCATAGCTGCAAGCTTGATATCGGACTAATCAACTTCAACGGTGAACCTCCCTGGTGACAGGAGCTATAGCTAAAAACCACGCCGGCAGGCTGCCTCGTAAGTACCCGCCGCAATTTGCCAACGTCCCAATCGTCTAACGCTGCCAATATTTTACTTTCAGTTTCTGTTTATTGAACTATTTGAAACAACCTACTATTGTGACCTTTGCACTCCGTTCTGGACCAGCTGACGATTTTTGGACTTCAGTGAAACGACGATAGCATTCCAATCTTTTTATATCTTGATTTACCTAGTTGTAACTACAAAACCTTAAGCACCATGAAATTTTTCGAGCGCGAGAACGAACGCATTCAAATCGTCGATGGCGTGGTTAACGTGCCATCGTTGGTTAACGAACTGACTGGACAACTGTCCAACGAGGAACCATTCTACGTGATGGACATCGGCAACATCGTTCGCAAGCATCAAAATTGGATCGAGAAGATGCCCCGAGTGGTACCGCACTATGCCGTCAAGTGTAACGATAATGACGTCGTTTGTGCCACTCTAGCCGCACTCGGAGCTAGCTTCGATTGCGCGTCTAAGGGGGAGATTGCCAAGATCCTCAATCTGGGCGTCAGCCCAGATCGCATTATTTTCGCGAACCCAATGAAACCGGCGTCGCACTTGCGCTACGCCGACGCCAACAACGTCAAGTGTATGACGTTCGATAGCGACGTGGAACTGCATAAGATCAGAAAGATCTGTCCGGATGCCAAACTTGTACTGCGTATCCGCTGTGAAGCGGAGAAGGCTCTGTGCCCGCTCGGTAAGAAATTTGGCTGCGATCCGGTGGAAGAAGCTCCACGTCTGATCAAAATTGCACGCAGTCTCAACCTGGATTTGGTAGGCATTAGTTTCCACGTGGGCTCTGGATGCGCCGATTTTCCGATCTACTACAAAGCAATTTCTTTTGCACGCGATCTATTTGATTATGCTCAAGCTCAGGGATATGAAATGACGTTGCTGGATATTGGCGGAGGATTTCCTGGTGAAAAAGGGAGCTCAATTGATGAAGTTGCAACGATTGTCAATACTGCTCTGGAACAATTTTTCCCGGATAAATCAGTTCGTGTAATTTCCGAACCCGGTCGTTATTACGTTTCATCCGCCTTTACCCTCGTTACCTCTATCCAGTCAAAACGACTTTGCTTGAACGCAAAAACGGGAGCAGTTGATCGTATGATGTACTATCTAAACGACGGAGTATACGCGTCCTTCAACTGCATCCTGTATGACCATCAGACACCGAAACCTGTACTACTTGGCCAAAAGAGCGGCAAAAAATACGATACCACAATCTGGGGACCAACATGCGATGCATTGGACCAGCTGATAGAGACCATTCAGCTTCCCGAACTGGAGATCGACGATTGGATGGTTTTTGAAAACATGGGAGCTTACACCATTCCGGTGGCGAGCCCATTTAACGGTTTTCCACTACCTAAAATCTACTGCTACATCAGCAAGGACACATGGTTAGTTCATATGCCTATTATGTAAATCAAGTTGTTTGGTTATTTCGAAATCCTAACACCCTCTTATTTGCTTTTATTTTCAGGCTAATGCTCAACGACTTATGCCCGATAGCCGAAGACAACTTCTGCAACTCGGTCGGTAGCGAGCTCGTGGTTAGCTACGAGAACGTTATCTGTGCCTAAGGACAACGGATTAACCTCTGCCCGAAACAAAACTTATTTTTTTGTTTTAAATTACCGTTTATTTTACTCTCATCGAAAAACAAACGTGCACGTATCCATCATCAATACAAATTAGTGTATTTCAAATAATTCAATAAACAAAGAGGCAGCCTGTTACTGTCCTCCATTATTAGGTAATAAAGTATTATTATATGTATTTAAATCTGAAGCAAGTGTTTTTATTACCACCAGTTTTTTTCCACATCCCGACTAAACTAACCCTGGTCGACCATTTTCTGTACCTTCTTGTACAACAACTCCATACGGCCTTGCATAACCGGCTGTCCCTTGCGGGTTTTGGCAGTCATCAGTTTATGTCGACGGTCCTTCTCATTGCGATGCTTCTGTCGATCTTGCTCTTGTTCCTGCTGTTCAAATCGCTTCAAAGCACGACCCTGCGCCTCCAGCCGTTCCGGTGCCAAACAGTAGTCCAATTTGGCTGGTTTGACTGTAAACAGTGAGTCTAGATTCTGTGTAGTTCGCTGTTGCTGCTGATGCTGCTGCTGATGCTGGTGCTGCTGCGGTTTCTGTTGATGTGTATTAAAACGCCCGCCATGAGGTTTCGGTTTATTCCACTTGCCAGCCCGCTGGTTACTATCGTTGCGATTTTGTCCAAATGACGGTCTATTATTATTATTGACTTGATGCTTTCCACCGTATCCACCTGCTTGACGACCTGGCGGCTGTGCAGATCGGTCATTACCGCCCGACGGATTTGTCGAATTTTTGCCACCTTTACGGAAGAAATTATTTCCCTTGGGTTTATTTTTAAACTTACTGCCCGCTTGGTTATGTTTCGGACCGAAGTTCCGCTGCTTTCCCGGACTAGTTTTCATGATCGATCCAAATTATCAGCCGGCACGCACAGACTGCAAATATTATCCTGAAAAACTGCAAATAGGTAAATAATCGTCGATTATTATTCTACCTGCCGGCTGCTGCTGTTAGCTGTTACTGATATGCAGAGATGCCATATTTTCTAAAAAAATATCTGCAACTGCTCGAAAACCGAAAAAATCGAGCAGTTTTCCGGCTACTCGAATTTTCTGGTTTGAAAATAATCTGCGAAAATCTGCACACTTTTTTAGGAAGTCTGTGAAAGTTTAAAGAGCTTCGAACAAAAATCTGCAACAAAACAATAAAAGTCATAAAAACTGCAAATATCTGCAAATTTATAATGATCTGCAAGACCGTTCCAAAAATCTGGAATTTGCAGACAAATCTGCAAATCTGGTATCCCTGCTGATATGAAAGATGAAACCAGAGATGCCATATTTTCTAAAAAAATGTCTGCAACTGCTCGAAAACCGAAAAAATCGAGCAGTTTTCCGGCTACTCGAATTTTCTGGTTTAAAAATAATTTGCGAAAATCTGCACACTTTTTTAGGAAGTCTGTGAAAGTTTAAAGAGCTTCGAACAAAAATCTGCACCAAAACAATAAAAGTCAGAAAAACTGCAAATATCTGCAAATTTGTAATGATCTGCAAGACCGTTCCAAAAATCTGGAATTTGCAGACAAATCTGCAAGTCTGGTATCCCTGGATGAAACGAACCTGGATTTGACAGCTAACGTTAAAATAAAGAGCACTTACCCCACTTACCCGGTTTACCATCAGGACCTGAGGATCAGGACTTATCGCAAGGGGTTTCCAGTAAGGCGTATAAGTGCGTAGTAATCAGAGATTACTTTTGTAATCATTTACGAATTAAATAGGTAATCAATGGTAATCTGTAGAGTAGTTCAAGGTTAGTCAAGACTAACTAACCTTGGAGTAATCAATGATAATCTTAAGTAATCAATTTTCAGATAGGAGCAAACGAACACAACAAATTCATTCAGTTCCTACCCGGATTAAAAATTCGCTATAATAGCACAGAGAACAGACAACTATGTTCATATAAAATATTACGCAAAAGGTGTGTAAGCTTTTAAACAAGACACTAGCGACATCTCTCTTAGGGTGCACCAGTTGTCCAACATCCTCGTTGCCAAATTTATTATATATGCTTGTCATAATCTACATATTCGAAACACTGGCAACTCCAATGTCAGTTACTGTAGCAACCGACCCCCCGGCACATCGCCATTTTTCTATGACTAAAATCTAAACGTCAAAAGCACTGGGCGGGAAATCACTTCATAGAAATTCTTATGGAGCCGCCATTGTTGTTTGGGGCCCAGCACCGAGGGGCCCATCAGTATGGGGGTACTGTCAAATCATATGCGAGTGTATTGGTGACACCGGGCTGGTAGCAACCGTAGCAACGGGTCGATTTAGTTTGTTATTTGTCGAACACGGCTAAACATTGAAAACAGAAACCAAAGCGCATTTCAAAATTTTCTGTTATTTTGGATTAGTATGGTCAAACAGGTATCGTATTTAAAGTTTTCCACATTGAATCGAACCATTTCATCATTACGCCAGCATGACCCCACCGCGGTGGTACTAGCTATGGGTTTTTCATCTTTGAGCACCGGAAAATCAGTACTACTTCATCGAAGTCCGCCGAGAAGCGTTTGACTACGATTCATTGACCTCAGAGGTGGCGACCGGTATAATCGCGGTATATTCTCGACCTATATGTCAATGACTCGTCATCGAAAACATAATCAAAATCACTCTTATCGCCATGAAGTTCGTTTTAATTTCAATTGGCGAAACTTACCTGCAAGCAATTCCGTTACCCCGAACGTTCCGTTCTGGTACGTTCGCAATCCGGTACAGATACACAGTTTCTTCGTAGAATTAAAAACGAATTATTCAATAATTGTTTACTATTTTTGATGAATCATGTTTACCTTTATTTTGATTTGCGTAGACTGGGTAAACAATACGTTAGTTGCTGTAGCAACTGTTAAAAGCTTTGGCTAAAATATATAGCGAGAGCTCAAATCAAATCGTTGACAGACATTAAAAACCAAAGCCTATTATGTTAGTGATATGAGCGCCACGTAACGGGAGCATTACCACTTACTTTCGAAATGGTGGCTAAGCTTTTATACACGTTGCGAGCTGAAAGATGAATGTCTGTTCTCTGTGATAATAGTGTCCCACAGGTCCAACACATAGATTTTTGCAATGTGCCCAGTAAATAAATTTTATGTGTCAAACAGTTATCATTTATGTGTTTTAACAGTTATCATTAAAATTTGCACATACTATTGAGGAGTTTCCAACTATTTAGAGTCTCACCCGAAAATTATTAGCGTGGTTATTTTCTGCGTTTACCATATATGTTTACAATTTAGCAATTTGAAACATCAGTTTTTCGTTATTACCTCCCCACTACACCCTTCCCCTGTATAATTTTTATGTGCACTTCTGGGCGGATTGTGTTTATATGTGACTCATGATAATCATATAAAGATCAGACATTTATCTTACGCACACTTCGCCGCGTATAACGCGATTTGTATTCATCGCGAATTTTTTGACGTAGGACTACGTCTTTGTTTACTATACTGGGACTGGGTAGCGCTTTGTGAAAACGAAAATAGAAGTGTAACGTTTGAATGAAAAATTTCAAATGCTAATAATTACTGAACGAAACTGAACAATTTATATGTCGTTGGATAGATAAAATGATCAGCAATTTTATGGAAGGGGTAAGAGAGCAATTTTATGGAGGGCGTAAGACGGGGGGGGGGCTCCCATACACATGCAACACAAAGTTCCTCAAAACTCGAAAACTAATCAAACAAATGGCATGTGGGGATATCAGAAAGCAAGATTTTCTTCTATGGTGAATTAGGACAACTTCCCACTTTAGGAGGGAGACTCCCAAACAAATAATATACAAATTTCCTCTTAACTCGAGAACTAATCAAGCAAAAGAAACCAAATTTGGCATATGGGGGTTTTTGGAGCTTGGAGGTAAGAATTTTAAGCAGTAAGCGGTAATGTAATTACTAACTAATAAACCTTTTAAAGGCCACAAGCGAGTCAAAGTAAGACGATTGAAACATGTTAAGCTACGCATAATCATATTTAATACAATAATCTGTGGGCTGGTCATTCATGACTATTTCAACATTTATGATGCAAACTAGTGATTTTTAAAAGAAACCTCTATCACAGAGAACAGATTAACAGCCTCGAAGGAAGTAATCGATTTTTTGTGTGTAAAATCTGTCGGTAGCGCCCTCCAGAAATAGTTTGCCAAACGCATCAAAAATATCCATGTACCTTTATCAATATTTCTTTGTGCTGGAGTTACATAGCAGCGATGGCAGCGACATCAAGACTTAGTTTGCCACTTACTGCTCGAGGGGTGTTCTATTGAAGGATTACTCGTAGATTACATAAAAACCTTTTACACACTTTTTGTCAATTACCCGGTAGTCTGTTCCCTGTGCCTCTATGTCTCAATGTTGCAGGCGTTGAACTTATGAACCGCTGTCCACGTATTTTCAAAGCCACCATTGCATTCAATGAAGAATTGAATCTGAATATTTCGCTCTTCTCTTTTAAACATTCACAATGGCTCTCACAGATTCTTATAAACATACATATGCCAGAAATACAGTTTACATTAGTCTTTGATCCAAGGGGTCGGTCACTCGGCACAGCCGTTTTTATGTTAGGCGACTTGAAACGAGCCGAACTGTGCCGACGCTGTACCGAAAGTGCCGAACTGTAAGATTTGTTAAATTCGTTATAATCTGATAGATCTGGCAACCGTACTAGATGATTTTGACAACTGGCAGTGCTCCTATTTCATATGTAAAATTGAACCGGAGGTGTGTAAAGCCCTATAAATGTTATTTTTATAAGGCTTTAGAGGTGTGCCGCTTGATATCTCTGCGATAGTGCCGCGATACAATGTGCTGAGTGTCCGACCCCTTGCTTTGATCTAATGATCTGATATCTAGATAGAATTAACGAAAGGGCGAATGTCGCAAATATAAACAAAACGGGTGAGTTATTTTTTGCTGGGCCAGCATAGGAAAATCAACCCTCACTCGGTTTGTTTACGCTTGCGACATTCGCCCTTTTATTAATTCTATCTTCATATAGTCCTACGTCATCCTTTCGGACATCCCTTAGGGCTGTATATCTTGCAGTTTTTTTTTTCATACAGCGAAGTCGTTTCGCGATGTACACAAACCACCAATACAGTTACACCACAGAGAACAATAAACTACCAGGTAATTGACAAAAAAGTGTGTAAAAGGTTTTTATGTAATCTACGAGTAATCCTTCAATAGAGCACCCCTCGAGCAGTAAGTGGCAAACTAAATCTTGATGTCGCTGCCATCGCTGCTATGTAACTCCAGCACAAAGAAATATTGTGCATTGCAAGAAATCTTTTCATTCTCGGAAAGTTCATAGCAAGCTGTCAAAATAATTCTGTATTGAGCGAAGCTGACAAATTTTCGTTGATTGAATATCGATATTTTTCACATATCGATACGTATACTCAGCTGAAAGCATAATCAGCAAAATTGCTCGCATCACGTGACGATCTGCATTTTACTTTTATTTTTAACACTCCGTATAACGTGTTAACATTTACAAAGCTGTTATATGCATGCCGAAATTAACTATTTCGAAAAAAAACTATATCGAGATTTCGTCCACGAATATCGATACCAGTTATATCGATACATTATCGCCCAATGCTTACATTGCCAAATATTGAAGGATGTGCTTTTGTCCAGAGCTGCCATACAAATAGATTAATTTCTATTGTTTAGATATTTGCAACCCCTTTCCGTACTTCTTAAATTGTGTTACTATTTACACATATTTTTATACTTATGATATTCAATGAATTTATATAATACATATTTTTGAATGTAAAAGGTTAAAAGACGTTTTTTTATGTATTTTTAGTTGCTAAAGCATCAGTAACAATTGCACATATAAACCAAAATATATTTGGCCATCTTTCCTTGTTCTCTTTGCGGTGATTGACGATGTGGGTTACCGCCGCAACAGGATGAAAATTTATGTAAATAACCGCAATATTGATAAAGGTACATGGATATTTTTTGATGCGTTTGGCAAACTATTTCTGGAGGGCGCTGCCGACAGATTTTACACACAAAAAATCGATTACTTCCTTCGAGCCTGTTAATCTGTTCTCTGTGGTGTTACTATTTAACGTATTTTGATTCAAATTTTCGAACACAAGTTTTTTCAGGGAAATGTATGGGATGCAAGATGGGATGTCATGTCGGTTCGTCGGTGGAAGATTGTCCAATCAATAAGTGCGCAATCGCACATAAAAGTGAAATTTTGGCTTAAATCGTTTCGGTCTTGTCGGCGCACTTATTGTTTGGAATGTAACGAAAAAATGCGCCGAAGATACCGAAACGATTTAATGCAGGGCCTTTATATAATGAGCGATTTCGCACTTTGGGTAATACAAATACAATTTTCCTTACAATGAGCAATATGCAATAATCAAAAATTAATTTATCTTGTTTGCTGGTGTAATTACAACGTTCACTATAAACCACTGGGTGTACCCCCAGTGACAGAACAGCTGACGGGGCAGGAGCTATCAATATGTTCAGGGATACCAGATTTGCAGATTTGTCTGCAAATTGCAGATTTTTGGAACGGTCTTGCAGATCATTATAAATTTGCAGATATTTGCAGTTTTTATGACTTTTATTGTTTTGTTGCAGATTTTTGTTCGAAGCTCTTTAAACTTTCACAGACTTCCTAAAAAAGTGTGCAGATTTTCGCAGATTATTTTCAAACCAGAAAATTCGAGTAGCCGGAAAACTGCTCGATTTTTCCGGTTTTCGAGCAGTTGCAGACATTTTTTTTAGAAAATATGGCATCTCTGAATATGTTTATCAAACCATAAAATAAACAATCAGTTTTCTCTTTTTCCTTGCAATTATTGTGCAAACGTGTGAGCTCAGCACACCTTCAGTTAGCAAACAATAGTAAATTATACACCTTTTCGCAATGTTCATAAGACCTTTTAAAATAAAAAGTAACATCCTTATGACCGGATCGGAAAGAAAGCGTCTTAAACTACGCGTTCAAACACAATTTAATGCACCGGATTTATCATCGCTGGCGGAACTGTTTGGCAACAAGTGCAAGGTGTGTGTGGTCAAACTAGTGACTTACAATGAGACTCCGGTCGCTGTTTATACGAGTGATAAACGGCCGGTATTCTTCGAACTAGAGGAGAAACTTTTTCCGACGGTATACACCCTATGGAATTGTGCTGACATTGTTCCTTATTTTACTACCCATCCGGCAGTTTTGCCGAAGTTGGCCAACGGTGCCGATCTCATGATACCGGGTGTAGTTCGTCATGGAAGTGACTTGCGTTCATGGGGCAACTACCGCAAGGACGACGTGGTTGCTGTGAATTTGACCTCTAATCGGGCCGCGGTCGGAGTGGGACTCCTAGCCCACTCAAGTGACGATCTGTACATGTGCGGTGGTCATGGTGTTTGCGTTCGAATGCTGCACGTGTTTGGCGATAAACTCTGGGGAATGGAGCCATCGGTGTGCGCACAAGTACCGCTGCAGGGTGCCACACAGAGCATTCCCAAAGCGGAAGACTTTCCGCCGTTGGGTGCACCGGAGGAATCGAGCCAGAAGAGAGAAATCTCCGATTTAGTGGCTGAGCTGCAGGATGCTACCATTGGTGATCATCAAGAAGAAGAGGTACAAAACAATACTTTAACTAGAAAATGTTTTTTTTTTTATGATTTAATTTGTAGGTTACTGTGGTTGAGCCAGAACAGGAGATCCCACTGAATCCGGACGATCTTATTAAAGCAGCATTTTTGAATGCTCTTAAATTGCATGGAAAAAAAATCCCTTTGCCTATACTAACCAGCACGTTCTATCCTCAATACGTTCAACCGGAAATTCCCGAAGGTATTGAAATAAAGCGCAGCTCTTTCAAAAAAGTTGGTACCTTTTTAAAACAAATGGCAGACGATGGGCTGATACAAATTAAAGAAGAAAAAAAGGGCGTTGAAAAAATTACTGCAATTAGTTTAGACCACACCGATATTTTGTCGTTTAGACCCTACAAATCTCTGAAAGTTAACGAAACCGATGGTAACGCTGTGGCAGATCAAGTCGCTTCCACTCCACTGTTGTTGACGAAGATGGTGGAAATGTACGCTGTTAACGAGTTAACCGAGAAGCTATTTGTATGTCTAGGAATTCCGGTAGGTCGTGCTTTAGACGAGACGCAAGTGCGGAATCATATAAAGGATTATGTTGGAAGACACAAACTTATGAATCAAACTAGTAAATTAGTGGCATTGGATGAAACCCTTATGCAGCTCTGCGGTTCAGAACCGTCCGACATAAGTTTAGCCCGTTTGACTGACATTGTTTTGCGACAAATGACCAGCACTTTTGAAATGCGCAGCCAAAAAGGTCCCGTGCAGAAGGGAGGCAAGCGATCGATAATCCATCTAACGACCGCCACCAGATCCGGCAACAAGAAGGTAACACTGGTCAGTAATCTCGAGGACTACGGAGTGAACCTAGCGGAGTTTGCAAAGGCGGTCAAAATTGGTGCGGCCGCCAGTACCAGCATGACGGAAGTTCCCGGCACCAAGGGGGAACAACTTTTGGTGCAAGGCAATCACGTTAAGTTCGTGTACGACTTACTAACCGGAGCCTATCAGATTCCAAAAGCTTGCATTACCGGACTGGAAAACGCTAAGGAGCAGAAAAAGAAGAAGAAAAAGTAAAGTGGTTATCAAAACATCTGACGAAAAAAAATATATTTCGAAATATCATTTTGCACAGGCACAATTCAAAAACAGTTTGGATGACGACCTATTCTATAATGCTCGGAATATTTTTCAGTCGAAGTTTACAATTCATTTTATCGGTAATTCAGGGTACAGAACAAAAAGCTTGATTCCAAATGATGAGACGAGAAAACCAACGTAAAATTAGACTGCCTGTTGAATTAGTCCACGCAGCAAAGCTTCCAGCTTACGTCCATCAGCAGCAAACTTGCGAATACCATCGGACAGCTTATCGGTAGACATCTGGTCCTCATTCAACATCCAGCGGAACGTTGCCTCATCCATGTGAATCTTCTCCAGCTTGGCAGCTTTAGCAACAGCTGGATCAAGATAGCGCTTAATTTTCTCGTCACTTTTTTCCAGCTCGCCCAACAGTTTCGGACTGATGGTCAGCAAATCGCATCCAGCTAAGGCACGAATTTCTCCCGTATTGCGGAAAGATGCTCCCATAACTACGGTTTTGTAGCCAAACTTTTTGTAATAATTGTAAATTTTGGTAACCGAAACCACTCCCGGGTCCTGTTCTGGCTCGAATGCTTTTTTATCGGTATTAGAAACGTACCAATCCAAAATTCTTCCGACGAACGGTGAAATCAATGTAACGCCAGCTTCCGCACAAGCAACAGCTTGAGCAAAGGAAAACAGCAGCGTGAGGTTGCAATGAATTCCATGATCCTTCTCCAGGTCTCTGGCTGCCTGTATGCCTTCCCAAGTGGAGGCCAACTTTATAAGCACACGCTTGCGATCGATACCGTTTTCTTCGTACAACTGAATCAGTTTCAAGGCCTTTGCAACCGAAGCGTTCTTGTCGAACGATAGCCGGGCATCGATTTCCGTCGAAACGCGTCCTGGTACCAGTTTCAGTATTTCACACCCGAACAGCACAAACAGCATATCAGCTGCTTCGGCCACCTGTTCGTCTTCGGTGCTGGAAGGAAATGTGTTTTTTATTATCCCATACTGGATGGTACTTTTCGCATATCAGATAGGTACTTACGATCCCCGTTTCAACCCATACTTGATGGCTTTTTCGATCAGGTGTTGGTACTGCTCCATACCGGCTGCCGACAGGATGAGCGATGGATTTGTTGTTGCATCCGTCGGCTTGTACACTTTCATAGCTGGTTGAAGATACGAAATCAGTTCTTCGTTACTTTAGCTTCTTAGAAAGAAGACAAATTAGTCCCTAATTGATCATGATGAGTTTTAGTTATCAATTTACGTCATTGAATCTTCTGTATGATTTAATTGAGTTCGGTAAACTAGGATTTGCGTAAGAGTACATCTCTAAAAAACATCCTACCAATATGAACCCTACATAGCATTGCACCTTTAATTCACGTGAGTTGTAAATGATGCTGATGCTGTGACATGGCCTTGTATGATTTGCAAAGCTACTGCTACATTCACCACATAGCGATAGAAAATCCCACGCATACTATGATCCTACAAACACAAATCCGAATGGCGAGTCCTTAACCTTGAATTAGTAATTTATTGAAACAGATCACAGCCCCCAATGCTTTAGACTTGACTTCAAACTCAAAGACAAAAATAATTGAATTATCGTTTAGTCCAGTAGGTAGCTGAATAAATATCTAAATAGTGTTTAATAACTAGATACCTAGTTGAAAAAACATTCTTCTAATATTTTTAAAGCACTTGCATTACAGACAACTCATCACATCGTACGAGGACCCTGTCATTTGTGTTAGTCCCACATTGACTATTCATTAAACGTTGCTTGTTTTTTACTATTATTCTACAAATGCGATACGGTCACCTTCACGAAATAAAGCAAACTCATGCAAGCTACTCCTAGTGCATGTTTCCTATCTTACAGCTCATCATTACCAGATATAGGACTATCTGTAACACTTGGAGAATCCCTCAAGATAAAAGACCCCACCGATCCGTACGATAACTCACCCTCAAAATCACCCGTATCCGCCACGATGGTGGTCAGTTGCTTCAGCTGGTCCAAACTTGATACCATTTTCGTTTTCTTATTCTGTGGTTCAGCACTGCTCATGATAGACTGAGGACTGACACTTCGATTGTGCGGTTCGTTAGTAGCGCGTTTTGGAATCAGGTCAAAGAGGCAATAAGCAACACTTCGGAAAAATGTAACCAGCGAAGCGTGCGTGATGGAACCGATATTCGCGACCGACCGGTTAGAGCACACCGTACGGAGTCAATGTGTGGGCCCTTCCTTTCTCGTGGATTAGTAGGGTCACCTCACTATACTGCTTGCTGACTGTGTGTAGCTGCACAGACAGTTGTCTTGTAGTTGTGATCGATCTCCTTAGCGATGTTCGCTGGAGAGTGAGCAAACAAAATCGCTGATAAGAGTTTATAAAAAACAAGCCAACAGCAAGCAAATGTTCCCCGCGCGCCCCGTATCTTTGCACATGTGATGTCGATTAGGTCGATTACCAATGAAAAGCATCATGATACACAGGTAAGCTCATCAAGGCACATTGATTGTATGCGTGTCTTGTAGCAAAATCTGGGAACTACATAAATACTTGTTTTATTATTAAATATTATTTCATAATTTTTAATTGTAATGTTCTTGAAAATAGACAGAAAGAATGGTAATAAAATATGATGAATATTATATTTTATTTTGGAGGTTTTCAGTCTGCAGCTGATTCGCCACATGACCGTTAAAATGAAATGTAATATTTAAGGGTCGGACAAGACGGCCATTTGAAGCACGCTTCATTAGTTTCGTAGTTCTTTGATTTTGCCTATCTAGGTAGCCATGTTTTGGCACTTGAAAAGCCTCGTATTCTGAAGTCGCTGATTGCCTCCTAAAAAAATATTCTGCGAATCGAACGAGGCTACCGCTCTCCAATTCTTCGGACATCGAGTAATCTCCACCAGATATCGCTTCACATGGTCTAACCATCTTGCTCGCTGTGCTCCTGGGTGTCTTGTTTCTACTGCGAGGTCAACACTATTTTTGCAAGTTAGTTGTCCGATATTCTTACAACATGCCGTGCCCATGGTATCATTCATTGTCCGCCGCTACCAATGAGCCAAGGTAGACAATTCGTCGCCTACCTCAAACTCATCCCCGTCGATCAATATACTACTGCCAAAGTGGCGTCGGTCGGCCTCGGTTCCGCTGGCTAGCATGTACTTTGTTTTAGACGTATTTACCTTCAACCCAATCTTTTCTGCTTCGCGCTTCAGCCAGCGGTACTGTTCAGTTCAGTGTTCTGCCGATAATATCCATGTCATCGGCAAAGCAGACGAATTGATTAGATTTGTTGAAAATCGTGTTTATATGCGCTCAGTTCATAACACCTTGTAGTGCTATTTTGAATAGCAGGCATAAAAGGCCATCACTTAGATGAAGCTCTCTGAGTGATTCGAATGAACTTGAGATAATCCACCCGAAATATGAACACAGCACTGTCTACCACCCATCGTAGATTGAATCAGTTTAACGAGCTTCCTGGGGATCATTTTCCATATCTCTTTCGGGTCGATGGTATCATACGCGGCTTTAAAGTCTACTAACAAATGGTGCTTAAGAACTCTGTATTCACGGCTCTTTTGGAGGATCTGCCACAGTGTAAATATTTTATCCATTGTAGGTCGACCTTTGACGAATCCGGATTGGTAAGATCCCACAAATCTGTTCACAATTGACGATAGTCAGCGGAAAATGATTTTGGACAGCACTTTGTGATGATCGCTCGATAGTTCTCACAGTCCAACTTGTCGTCCTTTTTGTAGATCGGGTAGATAATGCCATCTTTCCACTCCTCCAGTAGCTGTTCTGTATCCCAAATTTTAACAATTAGCCGGTGCATACAGACGGCCAGCTTTTCTGGTCCCATTTTAAAAAACAAGTAATCAAGTAATGGAATGTAGCACCTAGGCTTTGCTCTGCTTTAGCTGCATAATGACCTTTTTTTGTATGCCAGAAGGGCATTGGGTTAAAAGGCCACTGCGACAGTCTTAATGATCGTCTTTTGTAGCAGGCCCCGATTGCTGGTCTCCTATACTTCGCATATCATAGGAGCTGGCACCTTTTCCCCGTTTGTTGCACCATCGAAATCGCCTTCCTCGCCGCCACGGTTCTCCGCCTGGGCGCCACCCAGGTGTTCATCAAGGTGCTTTCACCTCTTGGTCAACTCACGATCGTCCGTCAGAATGCTGCCATTCTTATCCCGACATATTCCGGCTCGCGGTGCAAAGCCTTTGTGGAATCCGCTCAATTTCTGGCAGAACCTCCGCGTTTCCGGAGTACGATGCAGCCCCTCCAACTCTGCATATTCGCGTTGATGGCATTAAACGATCTCTTGCACACTCTTAGAAATGCCCGTATGTAAGGTAGGACGGGGCAAAGTGTGTCACGAGGCAAAGTGTGACAATGAAGTTTTCTAAGTCTTATGACATTATTCCAAGTTTAAAATACTTTTCTTTCAAACATCTTATCAGTACTTTTTTCTACTAGGGATAAATAATAACCAACAAGTTATGACTGTCTATTTAAAAATCATTGAAATTTTTGGCACCGTCGCTTATGCGATACTTCAAAACGGAAAACTAGTTATCATTTAAAAATTCAATGTCTGCGCCATATTATAGATAAATTATTTATTTAGGTTTAACGACTGCATAGAAAAGTGATTTACAGGCTATTTATTTGCAAGCATGCGTTCATTTTCATGTTTGTTCAAATAACATGCTTCGGGGCAAAGTGTGTCACAGTAGTCTGGGACGAGGGGTGTAAATGTAAATTTAGAAAAATATTGCTTTGAATTAAACATCTACTGTTTAATCTAGATTACCTATATGGCATAAGTATGCATAAAATAACAACGATTGAGAAAAGAACGCATGAGCTGCTAAATAGACCAAGCGATAAAATACTCAAAACAACGTGTCGTATTGAATGCACGTTGCGGGACTTACACTGATTGACTTGAACATGCAACTACAATTGTTTTTTACTATTTTAAATAACTTTGCTGGATCTTACAAATTTTAACCATCCGATTTAAGAACGTGATACTCTTTGCCCCATTGATTGACACACTTTGCCCCGGTGTTTTTCCACTACCAGAAAAAAGGGTCTTTTCAAAGCTCTTAGAAAAATAGAAAAAACATTTTCTAATTCTCAATATTTCCAGGATTGTTAAGAAAATATCCTAAAATGCTATGTTATTATGTATATAACGCATTGCGATTAAAATACTGATGTTTTCGATCTCTTGCGCTCTTTAAGAAAGTCCTATTCCGCGTCATCCCTACAGTAAACTTTTGGAGGTGGCAGCAGCTTACGTCCGTCAACCACGGGAATGACACTTCCAATACCAACCTGTACAAAAAAAACGTAGCCAACATAGAGCGGGCCCAAGCTGACAGCTTCATAGATGGGCTCAAGCTGACAACTGAGTCGGATGTGTAAATTGTTAAATTTTGTTAGTTTTAGTTTGATTTTAGCCAAGATTTTAGTGTCACATGGCTAATGCCAGACAGGCAATTGATGCGAAACAAAAGAAGCTGTGAAAATGGTTATTTAAATTCGTTTTGGGAAATCGCTTTGCGTTTGCCGCCTCTTTCATGTGAGCAACGAAAATGTGACGTCATATCAGCCCCCTGCCGTCAACGCGAATTCCTGCTCTTCCGGATAGCGCTTTTCCCCCCGGAAAATTTTGTGGTTTCGCTGCATCATCTTCTGTTTATGTTTTTAAGTCTTAGTCGATAAGTCTTAAGCCCAGCTAGTGTGCGCTGAACCCTCCAATCACCGGTTTGTGTTCCCCCCCCCCCCCTGGTCGACCTTAGCATTGAAATCTCCGATGACCATCTTGATATCATGTTTTGGTCAGCGGTCGAATTCACTCTCCAACTTCGCGTAGAATTCATACTTGTCGCCCACTGTACTGCCGAGGTGAGGGTTTTGCACGTTGATGATGCTTATGCTGAAGAACCGGCCTTTGATTCTCAACCTGCACTTTCGAGGATTCATTGGCCACCGCCAAATCGCCCGTTTCTGCATCTCGCCCATCACTACACCTAGCACACACGTTGTGTTGCCTCAGTTATGGTAAACGGTATGTCCATCTCTGAACGTACGTACCATTGAGCTTCCAGCAAACCTCCTGCAGCGCTACGATGTCGAACTTGTGGCTCTTCAATACATTGAATCGTAATAGAAAGTTCACATTAAATCGTTTCATGTCAATTTCACATTGGAATAGTATAATGATTAGAGTATGTCAAATCGAAGTGAACAATAAGTTGGTTTGCAGTCGTGCGTGTCTTCATATACAATTCATG
Organism: Sabethes cyaneus; assembly: GCF_943734655.1. NCBI lineage: Eukaryota > Metazoa > Arthropoda > Insecta > Diptera > Culicidae > Sabethes > Sabethes cyaneus. Next base: position 49,880,167 of record NC_071354.1, read on the forward strand.
ACTGTGAATTATAAAGCAGGATAGACAATTGCAATATTTGATTATATCTTTATCATATATTCAGGAGTATTCAATTGCGTGTTATAAAAACTGCGCAAAATAGAATTACAAATAGTTGTCAAAATTTTCGCACGTATATTGCCTCCACTTTGGTACATATATGTTCTTATACGGCGTGAAATATAACTTTTTCGTTCAGATATGATTTCGTATACCTCAGTTGCAATCGAGATATACAAACCAAATGGTTTACTGGGTGAGAGATAGGCAGATACACATCCCAAGTTGAATTTATTCCATAGTCTTTTTCCGTCGCATGAGTCTATTCCGATTGTTTTAGTCCGAATTTTCTTGTTCTTCGTTCATTGCTTAATAATTTTTCGTGGTGATGTCTTGCAGGACCCTCAGCACCAACTCCGTTGAAGCTCGAGAGAGCTCTCGTTCCGTGTCAGCATACGACCTGGCTTCCACCGGGGTTCATAGTACAGGCTGATGTAACCTTCTTTAATCTAAGCCCCGGTGATATAAATGCGTTTCACATTAAAAACTGATCAAGCGCCACACACAATAGATCTTGCTCAGACTCTTGCTCAGCAGCTTAGGCATTACAGCTCGTATGCAACTTACCTCTCTTCAGCACCCAAAATAGACCGTTTTAGTCAAAAATGTCGAGCCAATATTCGATATATTCGATATTCGTTTGTTTTCGTCAAATTAAAACAAAAAAATCATAGTGTGCGCCTTGCGCGTATGTGAAAATTAATAGGGCCGTTTCTTCAATTATAGCATCATTAACGTGCACTGCCGCACGGAGGTAGACTCGACGATGAGAAAGAAGCATTCTACGCGAGGCTGGAGGCAACGTACGACAACTGCTCGTCACGGGCCCAGGTCAGTAGGGAAGAAATGTATAGACCGGTGGTAGGACCCCATAGCCTGCATACCGACACAAACGATAACGGCCAACGATGTATAAACTTCGCAGCTTCCCGAGGCCTGGTGATCCGAAGTACCTTTTTCCCGCGCAAGGATATCCACAAAGCCACCTGGAGATCACCTGACCAACGTACAATGAACCAAATTGACCACGTTCTCATAGAGGGCCGGTTCTTCTCTAACATCACGAACGTACGCTCCCGTCGGGGTGCGGATATCGATTCTGACCATTACCTAGTAGCAGTACATGTGCGCTCAAAGCTGTCCACCGTATACCGGACACGTCAAAGCCGCCCTCCTCGGCTAAACATCAGACAGCTAGATAACCCACAAGCTGCCGAGAACTACGCGCGAGTACTGAATGAGGCACTGCCTTCTTCCGAGGAGTTGAGCCTCGAAGTACACAAAATGATTGGTTTGATGGGGAATGCCAACAAGCGGTGGAGGGGAAAAACTGCTTGGAAAAATTATCTAAGTATTGCTTCTAGAGAGAACCAGACCAAATACCGATGAGCTAGGATGCAGTTGACGACGATCCTGAGGAGGAAAAAACTCCAAAAGGAGGACAGGGATCGTTTGATTCTTCAAGTATTCCAAGCTAATGACACGCGCAAGTTTTATGAGAAGGTGAGCCAAACTCGGAAGGGCTACACACCGAAATCGGTTGTCACCGATAGCACAAGGTTTCCAGTTCTTCGATGAACACCTCAATGGCGATGTCGCAGAAGGAGGCGGAACGGCAATTAACCTAGGAGCACCCACGGAAGATAATAATGTCCTAGCACCTGATCTCCAAGAAGTCAAACAAGAAATCGGGCTGCTGAAGACCAATAAAGACGCTGGGAAGGACCGCCTACCGACAGAGCTTTATAAACATGGCGAAGAAACGCTAGCAAAGGCTCTACACTGGGTTATTTCGAGGATTTGGGAGGAGGGAAAGCTACCGGAGGAATGAATGGAGGGAGTGGTTTGTCCCATCTACAAAAAGGGTGATCGGCTAGACTGCTGTAACTATCGCGGTATTACGCTCGCTGGTAAACGCCGCCTACAAGGTTCTCGTCCAGATCCTGTTACGCCGCTTGTCACCGATAGCACAAGGTTTCAAAGGGAATTATCAGGCGGGTTTCATGGGGGCTCGCGCAACTGCGGACAAATTTTTACTATCCGACAGATCTTGCAGAAATGTTGGGAGTACAACGTGCCCACGCACCACATATTTATTGATTTCAAAGCAGCATACGATACAGTCGATCGAGATAAGCTATGGCAGATAATGCACGAACACGGTTTTCCGGATAAACTGACGCGACTGATCAGAGCTACATTGGATCGAGTGATGTGTTTCGTACGCATCTCTGGGACACTTTCGAGTCCCTTCGAGGGTGGCGACAAGGTGACGGTTTATCCTGCATGCTGTTCAACATCGCTCTTGAGGGGGTGATCCGACGAGCGGGCATCGAAACGAGAGGCACAATTTTCACCAAGGGGAGCCAACTTAGGCTTTGCAGATCGCAGGATCGCAGATGCAGGATCGCTGGTGACCGCGAACAACAACACTAGTAAGGAGATCCAGTGGCGCATCCAAGCCGGAAATTCGTTCTACTTTGCCCTTAGTAAAACGCTACGATCAGGAAGCGTACGCCGCCGCACGAAGCTAACAATGTACAAAACCCTTATTAGACCGGTAGTTCTTTATGGACTTGAAACCGTGACGCTGCTAACGGAGGGCATACGCGCCCTTGCCGTGCTTGAGCGGAAAGTGCTGCGGACAATATTTGGCGGAGTACAAACTGAAAGCGGAGAGCGGCGGAGGCGTATGAATCACGAGCTACAGGCACTGCTTGGAGAGACTCTCATCGTACGTCTTGCGAAAGTTAGCAGGCTACGGTGGGTGATTTGCGACTTCTGAGACGACTAGGAAATTGGCGACCAGTGGCCCAAGACCCAAGAGTTGAATGGAGACGAGTGCTTGAAACACCTCGAGGCACCTCGGCTGTATGCTGAAGAAGAAAAAGAAAAAGCAAATATTCAAATTAAAAATGAGCTCGGCTGATCTGAACAAGGTGTCATTTATGTTAACGGGGGTTCACGGTAGTGATTTTTCACGAGTTTTCCATCATTTTCTTATTAAATGTTTGATTCGGCAATAATGACATTCTAAAACTAAGAAATTATTGATCTATTTCAGTGAAATACTTTTACATCGAGCAATGGCTAAAAACGAAAGCGTAGACTGACACTTCAAACTAAAAAATAAATTGTTTTTTTTTCAGCAAATTTCAAAAAATATTAAAATAAATTATTTCAAAAGCAAAAACGCGAATTTTACTAGCAATTTGACCTGAGTGCAGAATTTTGTATCTGATGGCAACACTGTTGATTGCCGATTTTCATAAATAATCGTCTGTCAAACAAAAAGTCAAAAAAATTTGCAGTTCTATCTCTGCGGTATCGTAAATTTGTTTTTATTCTTACAGACGAAAAAATGATTTAATTCACAAGTGAATGCTTTTCATATTAGTGATGCATTAGCAAGAAATTGTAATACCTATAAACATGTTATGAGATTAGTGTTTGCGCATGAAGGTCATCATTATCTAAGCTGCCGAGTAGCAAGAGTGGAAGAAAGCTACTGATGAACACTGATTAAAGGGATTAAAGCACAGTGAGTGTCATCCTCCTATGCTGAGTATTTACTTATCATGATTTAAAGTTAATCCCCCTTGTATAGTCACTTGTTAGGCTTCACTATGGATGAAATAGACGCAATTATTCTTCATACCTTGCGACAAATTGGCTGGTACGTAAGACGTGTGAAAGTAACTTTGTTTATGATGTAAAGGTTGTTCTTTTATAGCAATCTTGACGAGGATCTAAGCGGTTTAGATGAAATCAAGCCGTCGCTATTGGTACCGATTGTGTCTCGATGTATCGCACTTATAGATCCAAGTTTAGAATTGCCAAAAACGCTTCCACCGGGGATGGCACAACGTTTCACCGCGACGGCCAGTTTAGCGGAAGCTTGCCGGGTTAGTGTTGTCTTAACTTAAGACTAGAAACTTATTGTATTTATAATTGTCAATCATTTTTAGGCCATCGGCTACCGACGAGACATCGGTTATCAGACGTTTCTTTACTCAAACGTGACGGAGGTGCGTCGTGTGCTAATGTTTTTAATTGAACGGCTTCCGAAGGACACTACCGACAAGGCGGAAGGAGCAAGGCAACCTGCGGATAGGGCGACTATCTTAGAAAATCAAATAGTTTCCAATTTGCAGGCGCAACTGCAGGCACCATGGATGCCTGAGTTTTGCCGAATAGACGGAACAGAGCCGTTTGTCGCTCCGGACAAGAATCCGGCGAGTACGTCTGCCACTGTAGCACAGGCCAAAATTGCTTTCCAACAATTTATCCCTAAAAAACTAAACATTCCTTTCGTGACGCACAGCGATTTAGTTAAAGGTAAGTCCGAATGAGAGATATGTGCCTGCTTTCGTTTTAAGTATATTTTAAATTTTAGAGATACAGGAATTTTGGTCAAGACGCAGTCTTGAATCTCTCGATCAAGACACTTTGGTGCCGTCTCTAATCGCTGCCAACGATGGAGCTATCAAATCAAATCAACCGATCGATGCCATCGACGAAGGGGATGCTCGGTACAAATTTCCGCTTGCACCCGAAAAGTTGCTGAGCAAATACTTTTCTGCAACCGGGAGTGGTGGCCCTGATATAAGTCAAGTGAAACAGGTTAAACCTAACACTAGCCTGCCGGCAGATGCGCCAGTCGTCGAAAGCACCAATTCGAACCCAGTGAAACTTCCGCTAGAATCACTACAAAGAGAAATCGACCAGCTACGAACGGAAATCGACAAAAGTAAGGAGTTATACGTTCAGCTGCAAACTGGCCGCCAACAGCAAGACGAATCGGTAGAAATGCATAAAAAAGCCCTAGCCAAACTGAAGGAAGATAAGAAGTTCAAGGAACGTACTCACATTCTACTCGAGGATCCAGAAGTTAATGTAAAGAAGCTCGAAGCCATTATTGCAGCCGGAGGAGAACGTATGAAGAAACTACAGGACCAGTGGGATGCACATCGGACACCACTGGTAGAGACACTGGAAGTGCACAAGGCGAAGAATTCGGATATCTTGGTAAGTTAAGCTAATGGATTACTTGATCTGATGTGATAAATATTTCTTATCACTCGTTACAGTCGAGATCTCAACCGATCCTAGACCAAATCGAGTCTACACGTCGGAAATGCGAAGAAATAACGATCGACTTGCAAACGAAAAGCGCCATGCACTTGCGGCTACAGAAAGAATTCGAGAAGCTAAATAAAACAGTGAGTCGAACGGCGTACACTAGCCGTATTCTCGAGATCGTGGGTAACATTCGTAAGCAGAAGAACGACATCGATAAAATCCTGCAGGATACGCGTAGCCTGCAGAAGGAGATCAATTCGATCACCGGACAACTCGACCGTCAGTTCACCGTTACGGACGACCTAATATTTCGCAATGCCAAAAAAGATGAATATGCGAAGCGGGCGTACAAACTGCTGGTTATGCTGCACTCCGATTGTGCCGAACTGATCGGATTGGTACAGGAAACAGGTGCAATAAAACGGGAAATTCGCGATCTGGAAGATCAAATCGAGAATGAAAAAACGCGCAACACAGCTGCCAATCTAGCTCAAATAACGAATGATTTGACCGAAATGCAGAACGAAAGCTTAAGATTAGAGGAGAGCATCCGCGAGCTGGAAGAAGCCATTCGACGCCAGTGATGAGCTGAGCTGAGCTAACACCATCGACTTGCTCGAAACAAATATCAATTTTATTCTCATACAAGACTATTACTTTAAGAAAATAATCGTAATATAAAATGTGATTAGGATTCGGAATCGATCAAAACAGTATCGAAATTGTTAGCGTAAAGCAATTCACATTTTCGGTACGAGATATTCTACTCAAAAAGCTGCTGCAACCACTAAAGTGCCCATTAAAACAAGCTTTATTCATCTGAAATGCTTTAGTTTTCACTGTGGAAAGAACTAAGAAAGCAAAAACTTACTGCTGGCTGTGCCGTTGACGAACCTCTGGCGGAACGTAACCTTCATCCACGGTACGTGGCTTCTTTTTCTTGCCGAACCAGCGCTTTGGATAGTAAACTTTCTTGCTATCGATTTGTAAATCGATCTTATCCTCATTTTCAAAGAACCACAATTTCTGTTCTTCTTGTTCCATATCGCGTGCCATTTTTTCCATCTCCTGGATTCGTTTGACACGATGCAATCTGGCAAGCTCTTCTTCCAAACGTTGTTGCCTTAGATCACACCAACGGCTGTAAGTCTATTCATAATAGTTAGTATTGTTTGATTAATTTAACCACTGCTAATATTACCTTGATTTGATCCTCTATTTGCTGTTTCTCATTATCAGCAATACTTTTGTTTACGTCGTCGAGCAGCAACTTTTCAAAGCTACCGTCGGCCAACTTCATACCACTGCCGTTGGCAGTACCAAGTATCTCGGATAGTTTTAAATAACTCTCATCTTCTTTAACTTCCACTTTCCCCAGGAAAGTTTTGGCCAACTCTACCATCTCTCCACTAATTTCAACATTCTTGCAGGCTTCAACAAACTTCAATGCCTCAGCATATTTTTCGTACAAAACTAATCCCAAAAGCTTGCAACTATTGCCCACAATCGCCCCGCTCTGCAGACCAAGAGTGTAGAAAGTTTTACCCAGCAACAGCTTCGAACTAGTCAAATCAAAATGATCGTCAAAATACGGATTCCGTATGAACTTAACGCGCACCTTGATCTCCTCTTTCTTTTTCTTCTTGTCCTCCACCGGTGCCTCCACTACTTTGGGGGCAATATCTTCAAAGTCGCTAATTTCGCCCGATTGCACGTACCGATAGCACGCGTACGTAGCCAGTGACCGTGTTATTGGATGGGCAAAATCCTCTTGCAAGCCCAGTAACGTAGCGATACGGGCAGCCCATTTGAACTCGTTCGTAGTGACTAGCCGGTCTAACGTGAGGTTCGCTGTGTAATCATCCAGAAATATACCGTAACCTATCCGGTTATTAAGCAGCTCAATCAGCTCGGAATAGTGACTGTGTTCGACGTAGTTTCGAACGATCGCATGCTGGGTAGAATCGAGCGCATTGGAGGTCTCTTCGGTTAACCGGAACTTGTGCATTATGTCCGCCGCTTCTTCGATGTGGGAATCATCAATCAGCTTGTTGGCATAGATATCGACATCGATTGCCGAAACCTTTGCTTTCTGGTGAAACTTTTGCTCCAACTCATAATAAAGCGCTTCGTGGTCCACTTTCGCTAGAACGGGTGTTGTCAATCGGGATTGCCAAGCCTCCTGGCAAGTGTAGGCCTCTGATAGGAAAGTGCGCCGCAAGCAACCAAGTAACCGAAAGGCCGGGCGAGGAGTTAAAACCCGTTTCAACATCGTTCAAACGGAATGTGACCGTAAATCCTCGCAAATCTATTATGAAAGAACGTTTCGTGTTTAGACTTTATTTTACACTTTTGGTTAGGAATTCTCCTTCTGACATTTAAATTTCTAACACTCAGCACGCTCAACCTCGGCTACTCAAAATTGAGTAAAAAACTACTCAGTTTCGGAAAAACCGTGGGTACGCAAAAATGAGTAAAGGTGCTGTCACTCAAAAATGAGTAGGCATACATTTTCTCCAAAATGAGTAGTTTTTGCTCAGTTTTATTTACTTGGATAAATGGGTGGAAACTACTCATTTTTGAGTAACCGGGCATTTTGTCAAAACAGAGTAGTTTCTACTCAGTTTAATTAAATAGAATAATGGGTGGAAACTACTCATTTTATTGAAGGAAATGGTTAGAAAATACTCATTTCGAATATGTTATTTCAATTAAAATATCCAATTTAGTATGATGTATTATTATGAATATTTATTTGTAATTAATTTGTAAATTAATGTAATGCATTACGAACATCGGAAAAAGTTTCACATTATTTGAACTTAAGTTTTGAGTTTGCCCTCATTCTACCGTTTTCAATCCGAATTTCGTTTTCTTTATCTCGTTTCAAAGATATGACCCAAAACTGGCACCTAAAGTAAGTTGAGGAATATTTTGTTGACTAATGGCCACTTCAGCGTCGGTTTCGGAACATCCGGTAACTGTTTCGGGTGACATTTTTGACGTAGGACTACGTCTTTGTTTACATATACTGGGTAGCAATTTGTGAAAACGAAAATAGAAGTGTAACGTTTTAATGAATCTTTCAAATGATATTGTCAATTGCAAGGAAAATTGTCCAATTAATCAGTGCGCAATCGCTCATAAAAGTGCTATTTTAGCTTAAATCGTTTCAGTCTCTTAGGCGCACTTATTGCTTGGAAGATAACGAAAAAGTGCGCCGAAGACACCGAAACGATTTAAGCTAAAATAGCACTTTTATGAGCGATATCGCACTTTGGATGGTACAATTTTCCTTGCAATTGACAATAATAACTACTAAACTACTGAATGAAACCGAACCGGGATTTCTGTCTATCTGTCTGTCTGTTCGTATGTTCCTTATATACTCGGAAACTACTAAGCCGTTCGGCGTGAAAATTTGCATTTAGGGGTTCTTGGGGCCAAGAAAGGTTCTTATGATAATTAGAGAACCGTATCTCTCCTAATACGGGGTGCTCTCATACAAATGAAACACAAATTTTTGCATAACTAGAGAACTTATCAAGCAAATGGATCCAACTATGACATGTGCGGGGTTTTGGAGGCAAGAAATTTTTCTATGGTGAATTGAGACCCCTCATCTTTTTAAGAGGGGGCTCCCATACTAATAAAATACAAATTTCCTCTTAACACAGACATAACTCTTATAAGAAAAATCAACAATAATTATCGTACCTAACATTTAGCCTGAACACTAGCACCATCTATGATCGACATTCCCAAATATCAAGTAGCAACATGGGTATCCATCGAAGTAGCAAGTATTTTTTATGGGGAATTCCACTTCTTTCGTCAAAAAGCACCAATTTGACCAAAACGGAGACATTCCCAATTAACCTAAATTTGAAATGACGGTTTAATCGGTACGAAGAATGGAAAACGAGTGTTATGTCTGTTTGTCTGTGCTCTTAACTTGAGGACTAATCAAACAAATGGAAACAAATTTGTCCTGTGGGGGGTTTAGGAGGCAATACTTTTTGACGTAGGACTACGTCTTTGTTTGCTATACTGGTAGCACTGGTAGTCAGATGCTATACATTAGTTGAATAAGCTACTTGTAAACAAAAATGTTTCTCGTGACGTGATTTTGCGGCTGCCGTGCGGGAATGGGATAAGCAATTGCAACAAAATATGTTGGAATGATAGCGTAAACCGAAGATATCAGATGGCTCTGCAACATGTAGGCTGACTGCCTTTTCCCTGAGAGGGCCAGGCTAAAATACTCAGCAGGTTGCTATAGGCATTTCCTTGCAGCATGGAGGATTTCGTCACTTCACAACTTAACTTATCAATTTAATAATTTTTGCAACAAGTATGAGTATGAGTTGCTATTAAAAAATGTGATGTGATTTCATTATTTTTTCGTGCATGAAAATCTTACGTAAGAAATGATTAAACTCCCTCCCCCCATCATGCCTGGAAACAAGCAGTTGTTTTACGATTCATTAATAAATTAATAAATTAAATAACTTATGTAGCCTAAAATCATCCCAAACTCGGGAACCGTATATTATACGACTCCAAAATGTTCCTATTGTACATCAGTCTCATTTCATCATTTGTTCCGGGATCGACGCTGAAGTCGCCATTAGTCAACATCAACAAAATATTCCCCAACTTACTTTAGACGCCAGTTTTGGGTCATATATTTTAAACGAGGCAAAGAAAACAAAATTCGGATTGAAAATGGATGAATGAGAGCCAGCTCAAAACTTGGGTCGTTTTCACCCCAATGAATAATGCTCATGAACATGAGGACCACCTACCGGTAGTGTCGTATAAACATGGAGAAACGCTGGCAATGGCTATAGATTGGATAAATTCCAAGATTTTTGAGAAGTAGAAGCTACCAGAGGACTGGATGGAAGGAATGGTTTGTTCCATCTACAAAAAGGGCGATCGGTTCGACTGCTGCTGACCCTAGAAATGAGCGCAAATTCCGCCAATGATCAATTCCAAACAATTCCGGGGCAAAATTTGTGGTAATAACCAAGGTCAGGCTGCAATAGGCCAAGGATACAACATCTTATTCTGCTCCCTGAAAATAGAAAGACGTACCAACTACTAAAGATGTGTAAGAATAAAAAAACAAAAGTAGTAAAGTAGTTGCCTAATAAACCAATACATACATAAAGAAATGATGAGAGTGCATTCATTGCAAAGCTTGGTTAATAAATAATGCATATAAATTATTATTGATATTCGTGTGCAATAATTGATGTATTCGAAATTGATGCAAGATTACAGAGGTGGGCACTGCTAATCAGCTAACCGCGAACTAGCTAGCGCATAGTGCGTTCGTCAGGTTTCAAATGGGTTAGTAGTTTTGTTAGCTTGGTATAATAGGTTTTTATAATCTTATGAACGCATAAGGTAAATGGTAAAAGATGGTAAATGGTTGGATAAAGCGCAAAACAGATCCCATAGTTGTGCTTAGCCTCCTATCCCTACGTCCACGTGATACCAGCCGAAATACGAGCTACCTCAGCGGAGATCCGGTAACCAACCCCGGTAGAAACAGAGGTCGTATACCAACAGGGAAGGAGGCACAGTGTTGTCTCGACACTTTAAGATGGCAACCCCATCACGAGACTTGGTAGCGTAGGCCTTAGTACCGTCTAGTAGTGTCTAAATCTAAAAAACTAAGAGTCAAGAAAATTGTACTCAGAACATTCGGCATAGACAAAGGCGACAAAATAAGGACATGCAATGGAATCTTGGTACTGCAACTGCAACTGGAACTGCAGATCGCTAAATTTCGTTCGGTGGCGACAGAGTGCTACTCGATCAGTTAGAACCCCGATATTTTAGCATCGTGGCACTGCAGGACTGTCGCAAAGGCGAAAAGGTATGCAGGGTCCGTGGCGGCAACGTGCAATTTTACCAGAGCGTCGGAGCGACCAACGAGCTGGGAACGGGCTTCGTAGTGATGGGCAAAATGGAGGATCATAAACATGTATTGTCCACACGAAGGTAGACCCGACGACGAGAAGGAAGCGCTCTATGCGCACCTCTAGGCAACGTACGAGAGCTGCTCACCACGGGACATCAAGATCGTCATCGGGGATATGAACGCCCAGGTCGGCAAGGAAGCAATGTTTAGACACAGAGAATAGACATTCAAGTAAAAGATCCCCACTAGGATAAAACTTATGTCAAATTAGTTGAGAAACTATAGAGATTTTGTCGCTAAAGACGCATAAAATTCTACAATAAACTCACAACAACTAGCTTCTGGCGCTATTGTCACGCTTATATATACTAGCGCCTGAGGAGCCAAAGGTTATCAGTGTGCAAATCAAAAGAGTCATTTAGTTGGGAAACTATAGTCTCTGTGCTATAGTGGTGGTGACGCTAGCACACGCTATGTCCGAAGGTACTTATTATTTAATTTACATACACTTCAGATTTCTCTTCACAGGATTCACAATCCCCCTTGCAGTGACATGCAGTGAAAAATGAGTATTTTCGAAAATCTGAGAAAAATGGAGAAGCGTCACTGCAAGGGGGATTGATCAATCCGTACAAAACTGAGAAAATGAATGTGGGGTCGAAATGAGCAATTATCCCAAATTTGGTTGAAATCGGAGGTGGTGGAATACAACGGATATGATCACTAGAGAGGGGGTGACCCCTAAATGACCTTAAAAATTGAATTTGCAAAAAACCTAAGATAAAATATTTTAAGACCTTCATTGAATTAATTGTTTTGACTAATACTAACATCCTGTGAAGAGAAATCTGTGGTGCATGCCGGTTAAATAATAAGTACCTTCGGACATAGCGTGTAGCATATTAGGTGTTTTAATTTGAAATTTTGTCCGAGAATTCCCGAAAAATTTGAAAGAGTCTAAAATTACTCGAGTTCGATTAGTTGTTGAGTTACGCAAAAATTTCTGTTTTATTTGTATGAGAGTCCTTATCTCCCTACCACAGGGGTAAGGGGTCTCAAACAATCATAAAAAAATCCTGCCTCCAAAACCCCCCAAATGCCAAATTTGGTTCCATTTGCTTGATTAGTTCTTGAGTTATGAGGAAATTTGTATTTCATTTATATAGGAGCCCTACCCCTCCTCAAGTTGGGAGGGGTCCCAATTCACCATAGGAAAAATTCTTGCCTCCAAAAACCTTCACATGCCAAATTTGGTTCCATTTGCTTGATTAGCTCTCGAGTTATGAGCAAATTTGTATTTCATTTGTATGGAAGCCCCCCCTCTTAAAGGAGAGAGAGGTCATAATTCCCCTTCTAAAGAGGGGAGGGGTCTCAATTCACCATAGAAAATATCCTTGTCTCCAAAAACACCCACATGTCAAATTTTGGGGGGAGGGATCTCTAACCATCATAAGAATCTTCCCCGGCCCCAAAAACCCCTATATGCAAATTTTCACGTCGATCGATTCAGTAGTTTTCGATTCTATAAGGAACATACGGCCAGACAGACAGAAATCCATTTTTATAGGTATAGATTTGTATGGGAGCCCCCCCCCCCTCTTAGTGGGGTAAGAGATCTCTAACCATCATAAGAACCTTCCCTGGCACCAAAAACCTTTACATGCAAATTTTCACTCCGATCGGTTCAGTAGTTTCCGATTCTATAAGGAACATACGGGCAGACAGAAACCCATTTTTATAGGTATAGATTACCAACAAATGCATATTTAATTTTTATCGTAGAAGCCACTCAAAAATCAAAGCGCAGCCTTCACGGTTTAATTGGCTTTGTAAGCGAATATCGTTTGCCAGACACCCAAATAAGTAAAACTGTTTTTAGTAATCATTATAAAATAGATACGATAATAAGAAAACCGCTTAAATAAACAAGAGATAATTTGACAAAACAGATCTTAAAACATTTAAATCAATCAAAAACTGAATTGCTTTCCATCTGGTTCCTCTCTGACGTCACTGTTCTGGGGCAAATTAAGCAGTGTCGTTTGGCCGACTGGCATATAGGCAACACCTCGCGATATCCCCTGCAGCCTCAATTCTTCGCATTTCTACAAAACCGTCATCGCCAATTTAGCCAAAAAAATTCGATGCTTCAGCATTCCCCTCCGCCGATACGACAGCGGCTTTCTTCTTCTGTTCGGCATTCTCGATTATGAAACGATCTTGTCAGCTTCCCGTTAGGCAACTTGTTACATTTATATCGCTTGGGTAAATTCATTGCCGAAAGTCAAATGAGTAACGGAAATGTGAATTGGCCAGGCTGAAGCCGACTTGCGTGTGTCGAGACGCACAATTAATTGGCTACGAGTAGCGCAGGATTAAGTACAATGGAGAGGAATTCTTGATGCGGCAAGAGCCACCGCGGCTCTCGGCTGGTAAAGAAAAAAGAAAGTTCTGGAAGCCTCCGATAAATTAAATATTTTCAAAATAATAACAAAAATAAGCATGAGATGGAAAAAATGATAAAATTGACCATTGGCGGTCGCGATGCGAGTAAATATAATTGATATAAATAGATAGTTGCATTATTTCCAAAAAAATCCTATACTTATTTAACTAAAGTTTATTTAGTGGAAGCTAATTGGAAGCGTTAACCCATTTAAAACCTAGTGAACACACTATTCGTTAGCTAATTCGCGGTTAGCTGATTAGCGGTGCACACCTCTGCAAAATTAAATTAGTAAAACATAAAAAGTCAAATTTAAAACTATACAATTTACGATTCTGCGTTTAGCACGCAGAACATCGTAGTTATGTGAAATAATTAAGTTCAAAACAATCTCACCGGCACTTACAATATGTTCTCTTGTCCGTTTCATCAGCAGCAGCACATCTATGAATTTGCTGCAGTCCAAAGCAGGTCAAGGTCATCTCCAACAGTAATTAAACAGTCAGCTCTAACCGCTCCAACTCGCGATTTGCACCGAACATCCACCAGCAGTATTTAAAAAGTTTGATGACTCGTGCATCTTGCGTTCACTTTTGTTCACAAAAATAAACCAGTAACTACTTTAAAAAACTTAAAAAAAACAAACGAGAGCGAACAAGCGTTAAATCAACAACAAATTTTCGCGAAAAAATCTGATTGCGGCAACACTCAATTTTGAGTAGTTTTTGCACAGTGACAATATGCAATTCTACTCATTTTTTGACAGCCCCATACAACGATTAAAAAATGAGTAGTTTCAACTCAGTCACTGAGTAGCCCTGGCTAAGCGTGAGGACTCAGCTGCAGGGATGGGAAAATTACTAATGAATCGGTTACACTTTGACAATTATTATCGATATTTCTTGCGTAACTTTTCATTTCGTCATGTGAAAAGGGCCTATGTGCAAATGAGTGATTCTCTTCGTGTCTTTTCTCTCACGTTTATCACGGCTACAGAAATAAATGCATTCCAATGCAATTTTCCTTTTCCTTAATAGCCAATAACGCCAACAACCGCTTACGCTTAATTGGCCGAACGTCTTATGACAAGACCTGCGCAGTATAATTTATCCAACTATTTCGGTCCGTGGCAGCCTCGATGGCAGCTAGTCTCCAGTTCCGCAGGCACCCAGTGCTCGCCAGATCTCGCTCCAACTGGTCTTGCCACCTCGCTCGCTGTTTCCCTCTTCGTCTTATTCCTACCGGATTCGAATCCATCCATTTTTGCTGGATACCATTTTTGCAGGATAGTTGTCCGACATTCTAGCAATACATCCTGCCCAACGTATTCGTCCAGCTTTAATCACTTTCTGAATACTGGGTTCGCCGAACAGATGCGCAAGCTCGTGGTTCATTCTTCGCCTCCATACACCGTTCTCTTGCACGCCGCCAAAGATGGTTCTTAGCACCCGGTTCGAAAACTCCAAGTGCTCGCTTCTAGCAGTGTCCACGTTTCATTCCCGTAGAGGATAACAGGTCGAATTAGCGTTTTGTACAGTGTGCACTTTGTACGGGGGCTCAGATTGTTCGACCGCAAGTGTTTGAGGAGTCCGTAGTAGGCTCGAGTTCCGTTGATAATACGCCTTTTAATCTCACGACTGGTATTGTTTTCCTCTGTTGCCAGTGAGCCAAGGTATACGAACTTGTCGACTACCTCAAACTCGTCCCCGTCCATTACCACGGTACTGCCCAAGCGGACCCTTTCGCAATCGGTCCCGCCCGCCAGCATATACTTCGTTTTAGACGTATTTATGTTCAACCTAATCTTCTCTGCTTGCTCTGCTTCCACCGCCTCACATGTTAAATAAATTGGATAAATTGGCTAGATTTCTTGAACATCGTGCCCCGTATTTCGACGCTTCGCTCGTCTTATAACAACTTCAAGCGCAATGTTGAATAGCAGACAGGAAAGACCATCTTCTTGTCGAAGTTCCTTGCAAGATTCGAATGGGTCCGACAAGCCACCCGAGATTCTCACACAGCACTGGATCCCATCCATCGTAGCCATGATAAGTCTAGTAAGCTTTCCCGGAAAGCCGTTTTCATCCAAAATTTTCTATAGCTCTTGTCGGTTCACACTACTATATGCGGCTTTAAAATCAATGAACAGGTAATGCGTGGGGACTCGGAATTCACGGTACTTCTGGAGGATCTACCGCAGGGTGAAGATTTGGTTCGTGGTAGACCGACCCTCCATGAGGCCGGCCTGATAACTTCCCACAAACCTTTTGGCGATAGTCGATGGAAGATCCCAAGTCATCTTAAAGATTTGGGACAGGCGGCATTCAGGATAGTGATCGCTCGGTAGTTCGCACAATCCAGTTTATCGCCTTTCTTGTAGATAACCCCGTCTTTCCACTACTCCGGTAGTCGTTCCGTATCCCCAATCTTGACAATCATTTGATGCAGACAGCCGGCCAACTTGTCCGGACCCATTTTAATAAGTTCCGCTCCAATGGCATCATTTTGCGCTGCTTTTTTTGTTCTTTAGCCGCTGAATGGCTTTTTTAACTTCCCTTATCGATAGGGGTGGCACATCTTCGTTGCTTACTACACCAACGAGGTCACTGCCTCCGCTATCATGATACCGTGTACCCCCGTTGGTATGACCTTCTTTAATCTGAACATTTTTAATCTGTACCCCGGTGGTATGAATGCGTTCACATTAAAAACCGATCAAGCGTCACACACAATTGACGTTAAAGTTGACCGGTAAATTAAAAAAAAAAGCAAAAAATCTTAATGCGTTTCCTCTTGCTCAGGAGCTTTGGCAATATAGCTCATATGCAACTTACCTCTCTCCAGCACTTAAAATAGACCATTTTAGTCGAAACTGCCGAGCCAATTTCGTCTTATACAAACCGAACCTTTAGAATTCGCGCATGTTTGAAATGTTTTCAAAACGTTTGTTTTCGTCAAATCAAAACAACAAGTTCATAGGGTGCGCGTCTTGCGCGTGTGTGAAAATGGATAGAGTTACCAAATATTCAGATTAAAAATGAACTCGCCCAATCTGAACGAGCTGTTTTTCATATTAGCGGGGGTTGAGTGTAGTCTTCCACCTGTACGCCATTTAGGTGTCAAGATACCTTTATCTTTATCTCTGCACATTTAGGCCCAAAGCCTTTGCAAGATTCGGTGAGTCTCTGGTGGCGCTACTTCTCCTGGAAGAGTCGAGTTTGCTGTCTCCGATTCTGTTTGTATCGCTCCACATTCTGACGGGTGGTTCTACGCAGCATTTGTACCCGCGCTGCGTTCTTCTCAGCCAATATCTGCTGGCATTCCTCGCCAAACCATTCGTTACGTCGATTCGGTGCCACACGGCCTAGGACGTTCTCATCTACGCTGTTAATGGCTGTTTTCACGGCATTCCAACAGTCCTCAAGAGGGGTTTCATCCAGCTCACCCTCTTCCGGCAGCGCAGTTTCGAGAGTTAACGCGTAGTTTTCGGCGACATCCAGTTGCTTCAGTCGCGCTAGATTATACCTTGACAGGCGCCGGTATCGTATGTTGTTCACAACAGATAGCATTTGACGTATCCTTACCATCACTAGGTAGTGATCCGAATCAATGTTAGCGCCCGGATAGGTTCTTTCTGACGTCGATAATGTCTGAGAACTGCCGATCAGAATTGTGATTCTGTCTGGTTGAGTAATCTCCAGGTGTACCGATGGTAGAGCTTATGCTGGAAGAAAGTACTATGTGCGGCCATGTTCTTGGAGGCGGCGAAGTCGACAAGTCTTAGGCATTTTTCGTTCGTTTGCACGTGTGCGTTGAACCGCTCAATTACCGATTTGAGTTCCTTCTCCTGACCAGCCTGAGCATCACAGTCGCCGATGATGAATCAGGGTCTTGGGTCTTGGGCAGCGATCGTATTCGTGCTCTAACTGCGCGTAAAATTGGTGTTTGTCATCATCGGTACTTCCGAGGTGAGGGCTGTGCACGTTAATTATACCAATATTAAAGAATCGGCCGTTGATTCTTAATCTGCCCATTCGAGGGTTGATCGGCCACCACCCGATCACCCGCTTCTGCATCTCGCCCTGCACTACAAAAGCTGTGCCCAGCTCGTGTGTATTGCCGCAGCTCTGGTAGGTGGTATAACCATCCCTATACGTACGTACCCTCGTTCCTTTCCAGCATACCTCCTGCAGCGCTACGATGCCGAACCTGCGGCTCTTCACTTTTTTAGAAAGCATGTGGTTACTTCCGAGAAAATTTAGAGAACATTTCCAAGTTCCTTATTTCCAAATTCCAATCATTAGTCAGTTTTCGTCGCCTGGGTCTTTGCCGATTGTTCCGATTAGAGTTATTATTACTTACGGAGTCCATTGCTTTGGCTTTTTAGTGGTTCAGGCTTGCAAAGGTCACAACCAACCCCACAGTATCGCCGGAGGGCCAACGTAGCTCGAAGGAGCCGTCCTCCCCTGTCAGCATACGATCTTGATTTCCACCGGGGTTGATTACCCGATCTTCACCGAGGTTGCTCGTATCCCGGCTGGTGTCACGAGGAGGTAGGGGTAGGTGTTATTAGGTAAGAGGCAATGGACCACTGTGGGGTCTATTTTATGTGAGGGGCAAGACACTTCATAATATTATAGTGGTTATATTATGGGTGGGAAAGGTAAATATACCGTGGACCCCCGTTCGATTGACCGTTTTTAATCTGAACACTTTTTAATTTGAACCCCGTTGGTTTGCACGACGTGCAAATTAAAAATGGTTCAAATGTCATTCTCAATATGACATCATTCGCTTATGCAGACATTGCAAATAAACACGATTTGTTTGTACTGATCTAGCGTGTTTAATCTGTTTCACAATGCGTTTTCCCAACGATTATGGTAGAAATCTAGTCGGAGAATGAAAATTGCGCTGCTTGCTACTGCCAACTGAATCAAACCACCAAAACAATAACAAAGAACAGGGCAGCCAGTTCACACAAGCTCCAGCATATTTAGGGTTATCAGTTGTTCAAATTAAAAGCTAACCCCGTAAGTTCGCATGAGGAATCGTTCAAACGAACGGGGGTCCACTGTAATTAAGTTGCAATATGAATAACCACAAATTAGAGTGTAGAATTAAACTGCTCGAAAAGTGTGATTTGGCTGACAGCACGGTTCGAGTGTTCGCGCGATATCAGTGCCCTAAGTTCTGAGTCAGACTGAGATAGCGCGACATCGGAGAATGATTGATCGTTCGTCGAGTATGCGAGTGAGAGATATGCGAACCGAAGAGAATCGAATACTCATTCTCAAATAGCGAGTCAGTCTGTTGATTATATTAGCCGACGTAACTCGTGTTTACAAGTTGCTCCTGAAGTCGAAGAGCAAAAAGTACGACACCAGGTAGCCATCATACGACTCCCGCTGACTGACGGAAACGAAACCCTAAAAGCTGCTAGACTAAAAGTGGGGTGGTCGGTATGCCCACTGAGCGTGCTCAAGCAGTCGGAAGCTTGTTTCCGGTGCTTCGAGCGCGGACATAAAGCCTGGAACTGCAAGGGGCCAGATAGGAGCCAGTTGTGCAGGAGATGTGTAGTGAGGGCCATAAAGCAAGGGACAGCGCGGAGCCTACCAAGTGCCTGATCTGTACCGGTAAACGGGACACAAAGCACGTAACGGGAGGTCCAAAGTGCCCGGCCGGTATGCCGGCGACTAAGCCACGTTCATAGTGCAAGTGACACAACTCAACCTGAACCACTGCAGCACGGCTCAGCAGCTGTTACACCAAGCAGTTTCTGAATCAGCAATGGACCTTGCCATAATCTTGGATCCATATCGCGTCCCTGCCGGAAACGGCAACTGGGTCTCGGATAGGTCTGGGACGGCGGCTATATGGATAACAAGCAGGTTTCCGGTTCACGAGGTTGTGTCAACTGCAGACGAGGGATTTGCGGTTGCTAAAGTGGGTGGAGTGCTCTACGGCAGCTGTTATGCTCCGCCGAGTCGGTCTATCGAGCAGTTTACGCGGATGGTAGACCGAGTATCAGTTGTGCTGACTGGTCTAAGGCCGGTGGTTGTGACGGGCGGCTTTAACGCTTGGGCGGTAGAGTGGGGAAGTCGTCCCACGAACCATAGGGGTCGGATTCTGCTCGAGGCTCTGACAAAGCTTAACGTAGATCTATCCAACGTCGGCAACACAAGTACCTTCAGTAGGAACGGTGCGGAGTCTATCATCGACGTGACTTTCGGCAGTCCTAGTCTGATAGGAGACTGGAGGGTAGACAATGGCTACACTCACAGTGACCATCAAGCGGTCTGCTATGGTGTCGGTCAGCTAACGAGGCGGCAGGCGGCGAGTAGAGCCGACACTCCAACCACCCGTGGATGGAGCACATCATACTTCGATCCCGAAATATTTGTGGAAGCGATCCGAAGAGAGTGCGGTGATCGCGGTATGCCCGATCCGAACGCTGATCATTTGATAGAGGTACTGTCGCGAGCGTGTGACGCTGCCATTCCTAGGAAAAACCGTATGCGAGGTCACCGGCTTACTGATGGACAGTTGAAATTACGGAGCTCCGCGGAGCGTGCTTTCGTGCGAGAATTATGCAAAGAGCTCGTTCGGACGAAGGTAGGGCTGAATGTCGAGTAGCACTTGTTGCTGCAACCGCAGCGCTTAAGAGTAGAATAAAAGCTAGTAAACGAGCCTGCTTTGAAAGGTTATGTGCTAGTGCTAATGCGAACCCGTGGGGTGATGCCTACAGGGTCGTAATGGCAAAGACCAAGGGCGTGATGGCGCCCGCAGAGCGATCGCCAGAGATGCTGGAGCGAATCATTGAGGGCCTCTTTCCGCGCCACGAGCCAAGGCCCTGGCCTCAAGCCGCTGAGTCGTCCCACGGCCGACATTCCAGTATCTCAGACCATAGCATAGGATGGTCGGCCTCCATGCCGAACATCCAAAGTAACGTGGGCGACGGTGGCTTAGAGGTTGGGGAAGAAGCGACGGTTACGAACGATTGAGATCGCTCAATCCCTAAAGATGAGCAATGCACCGGGACCAGACGGAATCCCGAATTTGCCCATTAAAGCGGCTATTTTGGAGACTCCCGAATTATTCGGAGCAGTAATGAGTAGATGCCTGGAAGATGGTCACGTCCCGGACAGATGGATGCGACAGAACCTGGTCCTATTGCCCAAGCCGTGAAAACCTTCGGGTGTCCCCTCGTCATATAGGCCGATCTGTCTGCTCGATACTGCCGGCAAGGTGCTGGAGAGGGTTATTCTTGACAGACTCGTACAGTACACGGAGGATACAAACGGTCTGTCAAGGAACCAATTCGGCTTCCGTAAAGACAAATCTACGGTGGATGCCATCTTGTCTGTCACTAAGACAGCCGATGTGGCAATCCAGCGTAAGAGGACGGGAATCCGCTATTGCGCAGTTGTCACGCTCGACGCGAGAAATGCGTTTAATAGCGCTAGCTGGGACTCCATAGTTAACTCGCTTCGGAACGTCCAAGAGCCGGCGTCGTTGTACAGGATTCTGGAAAAATATTTCCAGAATCGGACGCTATGCTACAACACGGAGGAGGGTCAGAAGTGCGTTCCAATCACCGCAGAGGTTCCGCAAGGTTCCATACTGAGCCCGGTGTTGTGGAACGTAATGTATGACGAGGTGTTGAAGCTAATGTTCCCGGTAGGAGTGGTGATTGTCGGCTTTGCGGACGATATCACCTTGGAAGTCTACGGTGAATCTATCAGAGAGGTTCTTAAAACTCCTGGGAGTCATGGTCGA
Organism: Sabethes cyaneus; assembly: GCF_943734655.1. Taxonomy (NCBI): domain Eukaryota; kingdom Metazoa; phylum Arthropoda; class Insecta; order Diptera; family Culicidae; genus Sabethes; species Sabethes cyaneus. The sequence continues at coordinate 49,901,469 of NC_071354.1, forward strand.
CGACAAGCTCAAGTTCGGGAGCCACATCAACTATGCCTGCAAGAAGGCTTCCACAGCTATTTCGGAATTGTCTCGTATGATGTCTAATAGCTCTGCGGTATATGGCAGCGAGCGAAGGCTTTTAGCCAACGTGGTGCAGTCTATACTTAGGTATGGCAGACCGGTGTGGTTATCGGCGTTAGGAACCAAAAGCTACCTACGTAGACTGGAAAGTACCTATCGTCTCATGTGCTTGAGAGTGGCGAGTGCGTATCGCACAGTTTCATATGACGCAATCTGCGTCTTAGCGGGTATATGCCTATTGGCATCATCATCAGTGGGGACGTTGAGTGCTTCAACCAACGTAGAGCTAGAGGCATACGGAGTACCACAAGATCGGCCTCGATGACAACATGGCAGCGGGCATGGTCTAATTTCACAAAAGGCCGGTGGACACATCGACTTATCCCGGAACTATCCGGGTGGGTCAACAGGTGCCACGGCGAAGTCAACTTCCACCTGACACAAATCCTGTTAGGGCATGATTGTTTTAGACAGTATCTGCAATAGTTCGGGCATGCGAAGTCCCCCGCGTGTCCCGAATGCGTGGATGTTGAAGGAACTGCAGAACATGTTTTCTTTATATGCCCTCGTTTTGTGGGCGTGAGAAGCAACATGCAGGCAGTAAGCGGACAGGACACTACTCCGGACAACTCAGTCCAAAGGATGTGTTCTAGCTCGGACGTCTGGGAAGCGGTCAATGCGGCTGCTACCCAGATTGTACTTGAGCTACAAAACCGCTGGAGAGCCGATCAACGGCGAGTAAATAGCCTAACTACCATATTCCTGTAGTTATTTAAGAGGGTGCGTTAAGCACAATAGCCCCTCCCTGAAGTAATACCGATAAGGAGGTGCCAGAGGGGATTGGGGCTGGAGACTCGAGTAGGGGGGGTAGGCCCCATTAGGGGGGTAGGGATACCAAACACTACCAAAACACTATACACCTTCGCTATACACTAAACAATTCGCATAAAAAATCAAAATTTCGCGTAAAAAATGATGGATTTTAAAACTTTGCGAAAAAATAAACATTTTGACTTGCGTTTTGAGCACATCCGCGTAAATTCCGAAAATCGCGTAATATCCGAAATTCGCGTAAAAAAACTGCGTAAATTCCAAAATTCGCGTAAAAAACCAAAATTTCGCGTAAAAAATCGTGGATTTCAAAACTACGCAAAAAAATAAACGTTTTGACTTGCGTTTTGAGCACATCCGCGTAAATTCCAAAAATCGCGTAAAAAACTGCGAAATATCCGAAATTCGCGTAAAAAAACCAAAATTTTGCGTAAAAGAGAACTTTGTGGATTTCAACACTACGCGAAAAAATAGACGTTTTGAGCACATTCGCGTAAATTCCTAAAATCTCGTAAAAAAACCGCGTAAGTTCCGAAGTTCGCGTAAAAATAGTCGCGTAAAAAACAAACCGCGTAAAAAGCGACTTCAGAGTAGTCTTCATTATAGTACAGCGAGTAGTACACTTGACTAGGCCCTATTGAAATGTTGCTCTCGATTTTTAACGATTTAATAAATATCGATAATTTCCTGATTTTGTTTTGCAAACTAGCAAATCAAAACTAGCATTTGCTGTCAAACAGTAAATATCAAACAAGCTAATAATCGCGGATTCAAGCGTCTTGCAAGTTGCAATCAAAAATACATGTCCTGTGTGTCTCATAAAGACGGAAATTGGAAAATATACAAAGTGAATTTACGATGTCGGCCGCTTGTGTAATATGCAACAACTCCCCGGAGAAAAACGACGGCTGCCTATTGTTTCCATTTCCGGACAAGGATGAGTTACCGGTGCTGTATCAGAAATATCTAGCAGTATGCGATCTGAATGAAGAATCGCTCCCGAACGGAAGAGACAGTTCGGATCTGTTTATTTGTTCTATGCATTTTGAGCCACACTGCTTGGTAGATAGCCCAACAGGGCTAACACTCAAATCAGGCACCATACCGAGCCTGAATATGGAACGAATCGAGATCGAGGCATACGTCGATGAAGATTTCCAGATTCTTGACGAGTATATGCCGCTATTCAACATCAAACAGACGAAGGTTGACCCGGAAGTAACTGTAGACCTGACTACCAGCGTGAGTATTAATGTCGTTTGTTGAATGTTGAGCCCATTATTTTTTAAATTCATTTTCAGGATGCCGTCGAGGACAGTATGACTGTTGAGACTCTTCTGGTTACTAAACCTGAGGATATGGAAGTATCAACAGAAGATGCTATCGGGGAGATAGAAATTAAAACAGAAGCTCCGGAAGCGGACGAAGATATTCCGGATCCATTTGGTAACGTAAAACCACCTGCAGATGGCCGGTATTGCATATTGTGTGAAGATAATGAGAGTAAAAATCCCGCTTGTCAGCTGTTTGTTTTTCCGCGTAAAATTCCAAAAATTTACCGCAAATGGATACAAGCAGCAGGTTTATCGGCAGAACAGTATAAAAACCAAGACATTTACAGTTGTCGTCGACATTTTCCTGAAAACGGTTTTTTTGCGGACGGAAAGTTCATTCAGAGCTGGGCTACGCCTAGTTTGAATTTGCCAGTTAGAAGACAGCCACTTAAAACTACGACGCCTTCGGCGTCTACGGAAATTGTTCTCGATCCGCAACCAGGCCCATCCGTTAACAAAACCCCATCCAAGGCTAAAGTCATTATCAAAACAAATCCACAGAACAGGAAAAACGCAGAAGCACTGAATATCGATCCTGATAGCTATGCGCAAACATTTGCCAAAGTCGTGATGGATTTAATGCCGAAAACAATAAACTACAATGGAGAGGACCGTCCCGTTACAGGAACTATAGTATTTCAATCAAACCTATTCTAAATTCGATATTTCATCAGTAAACGACTTAAACAGTAATAAGTGAATAAACATGTTATCTCAAAAACGATAAATTAGTATAGTTAATCAATTATTCGCGGAAAACAAATTCGGATATTATACACTTGAAGCTATATTTTATAACAAAATTTTATTAGAAGCGCATTGTAGCTACCGTATTGTTCGGAACTGTTGAAATTCTATTGTACTAAAAGGACCAAACTGCTCCAGCGGATAGGTCGTACCTTCCGTTGGAGAATGAACGCGAATTTGCCGCATGTGCGTATCACGCCCGTTTTGATGGTTACTGATTACGGCAATTTGTATCATAAATGTTCGCATCGGAATGTCACGTACCTCTTTGATGGGAATGCACACCCAGCCGGACGGTTCGCATAGATCTACCACCTCAACTTCTTGCAGATCGTTGAAGTGCGTTCCGCACCGTATTGAAATGCGACTTGGAGTATAGCTTTCATCTAATTTATAATCAGAGTATATGTAAATTTGGCTTACTGTGGTTTTCCTTGGAAACTGAATATTGACCAAATGCGGCAGCTGACCATCCGATTGCCAGTAAGTTTCCATAGAATTATCCCGCAGCTGCTCTACTCCGAACCCTGAAAACAATAGTCAGTAAACCGTAAGTTTAAAATTTAAATGATTCTGATCATACCAGGTTTACAGGATGATAGACTCCAGACTGCTTGAGATCCTACCTCTCGAACGTTTCCCGATCTTTCTTCTGTAGTTGGACACACGTTTGAACCAGTTTTAACACTCATTATTTAATATATTTTTAAAACTTTTGGATTCCAGACACTTTATTGGATAACTAAACTAACACACTCGTTTGATGGTTGTTGATGGCTTGTTTACAACACAAAAATTGCAAATTAAGCTTTATAGTGATGCAAAGTCAGAGATCAGCGGAAAAGCAATGCTATAGCAATGAGAATCAATACCAAGGTGAAAAAGAAAATTCAAGTTAACTTTCGTAAAATATTCATCAATACCGGTAAATATATTTAGCACCCGGGTAAAAGTATGTAAATAAATATGCATAAATATATTTAACTAGAGGACCCGCATTGCGCGTTGCTACCAACCCGGTAACAATGTGACAGCTCCCATACTAATCAAACGTACCTAAAACTGCTGGTTCATGGTTCACGACAGATGTTTGAAAGCGGCGTAAATATCGTAGAAAGAGTTTATTATCATAGGGCTTTTGCTACACACACATGCAAGACATCTGTTGGGCACACATTGCATATTTTCCTATTCGATGCAGCAAAAACGTGCTGGATAAAATTATCATTTTTTCTAAAATTATTCATCATTTTAAAGCAACTAATAGTCAAAATAACCGACAAATGTTCCCTGAAATATATGCTGACTTTTGGTAACTAGGGTTTCGGCAAGGGTTTCGGTGAATTCGCGTTAAATCGGTGTCCCAAATATACTGATTTTTTAAGCAGAATACGGCATAGGCCAAGTTGAAAGTAACGGAATATAAAATTGGTTTTAGCATAATAAATTGCTTTCTTAGCCGAAAGCAACTACTGGCTATTGATATTTGTTTAGTTTTATCCCGCTAACATAGGTCATAGTTACATTTTTGATCATTGCTAACGCGTCTTAGCTTATTTGCTGAAAATATTTTTTTTATTTAGTAAACAGATGTATTACCTTGCCATATGTATGAAGCAATTTGTAATTTCTGTTTTAAATAAAAAAAATAAATCATTTAAAAAACTTTGCTCTTCCCAGCCCGTGTGTTTTATATGGAGCTGTCACTTTTGCCTGCCCAACAGATCTCCAATACATATGCACTCTGCAAACACCCTATTTGTTTTGGCAAAAAATCCATTGTGCATATAAGATCTGAATTGGGTATTTTAATTTCCCCAAAAAAGTGGATTTTTTCACCTTATTTGATAGCTCGTAGTTTTCTGCATCTAACAGTTCTTTTTTTATTTCAACTAGGTCAATATTTAATGAAAAAATTAATAAAAATCAAAAATAGAATGATTTGTTGTTTGACAGATATCAACCAAGCTGATTGATTGAAGTGATGTCTGAAGTTCTCTCCCTCCCTTCTATCTTTCTGATAGAGCTCTTCATTTTGACCGAGCTTTTGACAGCTCCCGTATGAAACCTGTATCGTCCGATGACCATAGTTTATCTATTCACTGTGTTGTCTGAGGTGAGCTGAGAAGAAAAGTGGGTTACTTTTCAGCTATCGTCTTATCCCAAAAAAAAATTTTTAAATTAAAAAAATGCTATTTTTATTACTATCACTCGTCAAATTTGAAAAAGTCTTCATGTGACGATACAGTGACATCATAAGTTACCATAATATGTGAAAATTTATATACCGCTAAAATACCCAATTGGTTTATTATTTATTTCAATAGAGTATTTTACTAACTGACAACATTATGTCAAGTATCAAAACGTTTCAGTGGGAATGACAATAGCAGCATAACTGGTTCTTCTGTCATAATAACATGCTCTATTTGGTTCTGTCATGTAACAGAGTATTTGTTGTACAACTGCAACGATCTCTATTGCATGGATTTACTATTGAATTTTGCTTAACTTGTTCTGTTAACGACAAAATCGATCCAGCAATCATGAAAGAGCATTTCATTTTGAATTGCGCAGCGGATAACTTTCAATGAAACACGCAATATTTAAATACTTTACAGCAGACAACTCGTACACAAGACAATCTTGTAATAAATACCGCTTTTTATCTTGTAAACAAATCAATCAAACAACCCACCAAGAATTCAAACAGTTTTACCAAAAACATAAAACAATGCTGAAATAATCAATACGCACTTTTCAAATCGTTGTCCAGACAGCTTTTTGCGTTCACATTTAACGTAAAAAAAAATTAACATTTCCTTTGGAAATCGAAGGTACGTCAATTTTGAACGGCACGTAAAAACGATCGTCGCGACATTTTCGACACTGGCGGGTGTTATGAGAAACTGTTAATAACTGTCACTTTGTTACGGGGTAAGTTGCTACGCCATTCTAAAAAGGGAGTAGATGCATAATGCTGAGTATTTGATTAATTGTAAACTTGCAACCAACAGCTTTCTTTTTTACAAACCAAGCATATTTCAGCATATTTCGGGTTACCAGTTGTTCAAATTAAAAAGTAACCCCGTTAGTTTGCATGAGGAATCGTTCAGACGAACGGGGGTCCACTGTATATATATAGATATTTAATGCACCTTATACATGCCAATTTTGTTCATTGTGTAGGTTCCTTATTGCGCCAGCAAGGTACCAACGAACCGACATGACATCCCATACATTTTCCTTAAAAACTTTTGTCCGAAAATTTGAATCCAAATACGTTAAACAGTAACACCATCTGCACAGAGGATCGCTATTTATCTTGGAAAAGTAGAGAAAAAGTTTGGCAGAATGTCATTCACTAACTATCGCTAGTATATATGGACTGAAACCGTTATGCTAGCGCCAGAAGATAGCTGTTGTGAGTTTAGTGAAGAATTTTATGCGCCTTTAGCGACATTATCACTAAAGTTTCCCAACTAATTTGACATAAGTATTATGTAAGTGGGGACCTTTTGCTTGGATGTCTGTTCTCTGTGGTATGATGTTTAATAATCGACTGTTAATATATGACTAGTTTGTTTCTAAACGGACAATGGTTGTATCGTCGGGAAGAGCAGTGATAAAACGCAAATATACCACATTACCTGTAGCTAAAAAGTTAGACGTAATCCGTGACGTTGAATCCAGCGGATTATCTCAATAAATAAATAAGCAATAAATATGATCTTGATTCGCATTTCTAGACCCCTCAAATGATTCATTTTGACAGTGAATTTTGACATTTCCGCCCAATAACGAACTACCAATCAGCGAATCTTTGCTGTATAAAAATTCATCTGGGTGGAGCATTAGAGCTTGCTAAGCCCAGAGCAAAAAGCTACAAAAACTTATCGTTTTTCACTCAAACGTATGTGTTTTTACCGGAGTATAACTGGGGGAAAACAAAACCAAACGTGTAAAATCAATGTAAAATCTGACAACAGCAACCAAAGTAAATTGATATATACCAGGTATGTGACCATCGAGGGTTGCATTAGTGTGTGTAGAAAGAAGAAGAAATAGTTCTGAAATATGGTGGAACTTGCATGAAAATTAAAACTAAATTAATTGTAATTAATGAATGCAGCTATATTATTCCAGAGAAATATTTGAACATTTACAATGAAATGTAAGGAATATATTTTTAAGTCATTTGCACTTGTAGCACAGAGAACAGATTACCAGGTAATTGACAAAAAGTGTGTAAAAGGTTTTCATGTAATCTACGAGTAATCCTTCAATAGAGCACCCCTCGAGCAGTAAGTGGCAAACTAAATCTTGATGTCGCTGCCGTCGCTGCTATGTAACTCCAGCACAAAGAAATATTGATAAAGGTACATGAATATTTTTTGATGCGTTTGGCAAACTATTTCTGGAGGGCGCTACCGACAGATTTTACACACAAAAAATCGATTACTTCCTTCGAGCCTGTTAATCTGTTCTCTGTGCTTGTAGCCTTCTTTAATTATGCGTAAAAAATTTGAGAACATGGGTTACTAACTATTTCGATGTACAATTGGGTCCTAAAATTTGTGATAAAAAGATGATTTTTTTAGAAGGAACGATAAAGCTTCCCATTATGACTACCAGAGTATAGTTTTTTCCTTTTTAAAAAGATGCAGAGCATTAAAAATTAAAAAACAAAAATATTGTAATTTATTCTCCCTTGACATTAGAGATCTTCCTTGACATAACGAAAATAACACGTTTCTGGCAACAATGATAACTTTTTGTCACTGGCAACTCTGGTTTGACATTAGAGCAGTTGATCGTTTTGACAGTTACAGTACAGCTTCGCAGTTGTCTCTTGTGCTTGTCTGCGTTTTGCTGGTCGTGAGGAAGTGGAACATCAAATTTGTACTAGTTATCGGATAAAAGTTTTGATTCGGGCAATGTATTCCAATCCATCGATTCACGGTGCTAGACTTTGTCCAAATCTAGTTTGCGCTAAGAACGACTAAACGATGTCAAACTGATGGCCAACAGTATAATCTCGGTACAATTGACCCCGCAGAACAGTATGAAAAAAAACGCCAGCCGAAACTGACACCGTATAATCAATCAGATTGGTATGTTCTGCTACTCCGACGTGAATTAGCAGTAGGGCGAACGGCTGACCAAAAATTTCTGTGCGTTTCTAACCAAACACGGTCGCATCTCGATGGCGGGTGTTGCATCCGAAAACTGTCTTTTTGCAACTTTTGACTTTTTGATACACTATCACATGAACGTGAAGGTAAACAAAAAGTTTTCCGTGACATTTCAAGACATACTATGGTTTCTTTTTATAATTCGTGTTGTCTAGACATCGCTTGACACAACCATGCACAACTATAGTTTGTCTATATAAGGTTGCCCAAATGTTTATTTTTTGTTCAAAATTTTACAAAATTAAAAAAAAAGGTTTTTAACGGCAATAGCCTAAAAATATAAAATTGAATATCAAAATATGTGTTCCTAACCCTAACCTCATCGATTCAAGCTAAAAATGACATAGGCCTTTAGGACCCAATTGAAAAATGAATTAATGTTTCTAATACTTCACGATCAATACGGTATAAGGTTGCTTAAATTAAAACACGTTCCGTCCAACATTTTGCTTGCATGATGCTCTTGAATATCTGCCTCTGATGTCTTCTTTTAAAAAATAGTTTTATTCGAATAGATGCTTGTGCTACTGCTTGAAAATCCTTAAGTTGTCACTATTCCAAGATGATACCTTTTTATCATAAATTTGCCCGCTCACGTTGTTTGATATATATGCTCTTGTCTCAACACTACGTAGAAAACCATAAAAAGTAATCTTAGATTGCTACAAAACAGTCTTAGATGATAATTAACACTTTAAAAGCTTACCAGAAATCAGACGAAAAATATCGCGGGCGGATTACAATGTTGCTCATGTTGCTTATTGAACAATCATGTCCGAGCATTTTAAAGAATTTCTTTTTTGTTTTACTACTTGTAGGAAAGCGATATAAGGACATTTCTTTGAGATATCTTGATACCGCTTTGACGAAAAAATTTCCGCTTGCAATTTGGAATGTTGTACTTCATTGTATTCATGAAAATACATACTAGAAATAATGTTCTAAGCATAAACATAAAAGCTGTAAGAAAAAAAAGACAAATCTTGCGTATCCAACGATTTTTTTAAAAAATTAACTAATTTTCCATACAAAATGCTCGAAATCTCAGAACTAGTGTAGATGTGTTAGTGCAAAGTGTATATGACAGCTCGCATTGTCATATACCTGGTATATATCAATTTACTTTGAACAGCAACAACAAATCGCGCATCGATGTGTGCGTACGGTAAACGTCAGCAAGCTTAATAAATTAAACTATTTTATGTTCTACCGCACCTATACATATTGCATTGTGCAGAGTTGGCGTTCAGCAACATGGGCACGTGACCGCATTTTCAATTTTTCGCCACATGGGTACTGTCGGTGATGATGACAGGGAGATGACGGGGATGACAGCAAAATATAATGACAATTTTCACCAATATTTTCAACATAAAGGTGAGCTCAAAATGTTGTGCATATAAAACCATTAAAAAAAGGCAATCCATTAAATATTAAATTGTCGACCATTAATGTGTTTCGTTAATGCATGTAAAAAAGAGTTTACTTGCAATTGATAACATATATTATCGTCAACAATAATCACGAATTGCAAATTTCAAGGAGTTTTTAGTGGAAGTAATTATATTCCAACCGATGCGCTATTTCCAAATTGCCCTCACCATTAGTGTGCGGTATTGACGGTCTCACGGTAGCGGGGTGAAGAAAAGGATGATTTTCGTGACGAACGTAAAAGTACAGCCCTCTCCAAATATTATTGTTGCTCAAGTGAAAAACGGGGAAAAAAGTCCTAGAAAGTAATTAGAACAGTGTACAAATTGGTGAAACACTATTCGTGCATTTTAGTTCCCAGTACGCAAGTGGAAAACAGTTGATTTGTGAGAGAAGACGATTGGTTCCATATCGGCAAAGCATCCCCATTAAGAAAAATGGATGCAAACTAAAAGTAGCAGTTTTTTTCATTTGCTATAGTTGAGCTGAAGAAATTTTTACCACTCAAAGTTTTGTATTGTGAAACGAGAAGGATTGTAGAAATCTGAAGATAATCATTAAAGCATTGACCTCAAAGCTGCTCTTTGTTGTCTGTTTAGCAAAAAGAGTAAAATCAGGAATAACAAAAAAATAAGATAACCTGCTTTGCTTGAAGAAGAAGAAAAAGAAAAGTTGAGTTGAGAAAAATAATAACAAAGACTGACTTGTGTAGCCAATTTACCAGGTGTCTCATACCGGTACGAGAAGAATGGAGTCCTGTGCAGCAGTTGAGAAAGAAGTCGATAAAGTTATCACCAAATTCTCCGCTATCAATGATCATTCACAGCGCATTATAGGGGACGTAATCGCCTTCATCGAAAAGCTTCGTTCCTCAATCGCGGAAGGTAAGTGGCAGTGGGAAGTGGTCATTTTACGTCCGTTCTTTTCTGGTCGAGTTTAGTGAGTTAAACTGACACGACGCAGCAATACACCTAGCCTGGCCAAGGGCAAACATTTTCTATTTTTAGTTGCCCACGCATTTTCGATTCACAACGCAGAACGCCGCCTCAATCTTCGTCTCTTGCTAAGAGGGCAATGTAACTAGTGATGAAAGACTGTGCAATGAAAAAAACTTTCTGGTATCGTTATTCAATATATCCATACATGAAATTCACACGAAAACAGCACATACAATTGATAATGCGCTTGCAAGCGGGAAATTGTGTGGCATAGATAAATTGCGTCTAACGCAATTTATCTGCTGTAAAAACACCTGCCATGCTGCTTAGCAAAACGCAACTGGTTTCATAAGCGTTCGGGGGAATGCTGATTAGATATTAGAATGCTATTAATTTTCAGAGTGTGCTTTACTATAGTTTTTTCGGTTATTTGGTATGCGGTCCATAAAAACCTCAAAATTAATTTCCTTTTTACGCAGCACCAGCCGAAGAGCAACTGACTCCTGGTCAGGTTGAAGTACTGCATGACGCGATAACCAAAGCCAAGGACAAGCTGCAGCGCTTGACGACCGAACACAGGGATCTGCACGGTACAGTTAGTAAGGTTGGCAAGGCGATCGATCGTAATTTTGTAGCTGATTTCACTGCCACTTCACGCACGGATGTATTCCAATCCGATCATAACGTGACATTGTTGAATAAAATTATGGCGCAACATTTCTACCGTCAGGGAATGGACGACGTTGCAGATACGCTGATCAACGAATCTGGCCTTCCTGCGGAAGGAATTACACCCGAGCCATACGCCGAACTGCACCGAATATGGGAGGCCATTCAGGACCATAATTTGGGCCCAGCCCTCGAGTGGGCCAGCCGCTATTCGAGCGAGTTGGACGATCGCAACAGTTCACTCGAGTTCAAGTTACATCGACTGGCCTTTATGCAGATCTTGAACGGAGGCATTAACGCTCAAACCGAAGCTATTACCTATGCTCGCACTAACTTTTCCAAATTTGTCAAACGATTTGAGAAGGAAATTCAAATTCTCATGGGAACGCTTATCTATCTGCCGATCGGTGTTCAAAACTCGCCGTACAAGTATTTGATGGCCCCGGAAATGTGGATCGAGGCCGCCGATGTGTTTCTCAAGGATGCCTGCTCGCTGCTCGGTATCAACAAAGACTCGCCCCTTTCGGTGGTTTTCAACGCGGGTTGTACCGCACTGCCGGCGCTACTCAATCTTAAGCAAGTCATGATGTCCCGCCAGGTCACCGGAATCTGGAACGGACGGGATGAACTGCCCGTGAGTTAAAGTTCGATTCTTATCCAAATTGCAATTTTTGATCGAAAAAGTGTTTTTTTTTCGTTTAAGATTGAAATCGATCTCGATCCGGAGAATCGTTTCCATTCGATCTTTGCCTGTCCCATTCTGCGACAGCAGAGTTCTGAGGATAATCCGCCCATGAAGCTGCTCTGCGGACACGTCATATCCCGTGACGCGCTCAGTAAACTGAGCAACGGACCAATGTGAGTACCTTTTGCTGAATTGCTTGATTATAGTTTGATGAATTGTTAGTGTTGGGCATGTTGAGCGTTTATCTGCAACAAAACATAGAACGTAGTTTGGTTTCTTCCAATGGCAATCTTCCGATGTTTCCAGTTTTGGGTGAATGGTGATTTTTAGCCATCCTTACAGTGCTATTCTAGTTCTATGTTAATAATAAATTTTAAGCATTTATAAAAACAGTACTGTGATGAAAACTGTACCATCGGATTTGGCTGGTCTTGTATACACTGGAGCTGAAACGAACTAATCTATATATATAAAAGTATGTTTGTATGTATGTTCCGCCATAACCCCGGAACACCTTGACCATTTTTGACATAAAAGAATCAGCTCAGTGGGGTCAATAAAAGGGGGAAAGGAAAGGAAGAGGAAAGTTCGTTGGGTGCGTTTCTCTTACATTTGGAATGATAGCAGTTGTACAAGTGGTTGGATGACAAGAGGGCATTTCTGAAAGGGGGGGATAGAGTGACCATTGACAAGGAGGAGGTTCAAAAGTGTTAAACAGGCTTGGTTTCGCTTTATAGGGATTACCGAAAAAAGACCGATTTACATGCGGCTGAGAGACAGGAGGGGAGCTGACAAAGGAAGTAGATACGTTTAAATGAAGAAAAAGGGTTTTGTTTCTTGCATTATGCGAACTTTCGTTACTATAACAGAAGTACAAATGGTTGAGAGGCAATGGAGCCCGTGTAAGATCGGGCAATTAGCTAAAAAGCAAAGCCATGGGTATAAACGTCCTTCAGAATTTGACCCTTCTTAATCGACAGACTTCGCAACCGGTTATTAGAGTACAGGAAAACTACGGGGCTAGTGCAAAGATCGTATTAACTCTGTAGCGGCACCATCCAGTCGAGATTAGAACATACGACGACTGACTTGTTAGGTCAGCTTCGTCTTTTCTAAATAACGACTCGATTTGGTTCAATATCAAATGTTTTCTTGTGTGAAAGTAAGTTTATTATCCTCTTGTTACTCGCGCCCACTTCGATTCATAGGCTTGGTAAAACAACAGAATTCACTTGAAGAAATAACGCCAGTTGGTAAAAAACTTATGAAACTTCCACAGGCGTTGTACATAAATACAACAGCGCGAGGTAACCCTCTTGAACACATTACGCTTCACAATCGTGTGGTATCCTTACGACGCGTGTGACCCACCGTAAAAAAACTACCGACTTTCTTCAGATACACGATGGGAATCTCTCCAAGCAGTGCATGTAGTTCGTAATTTATACGCCTCCGCCGCACTCCGCTTTTGGTTTGTACTCCGCCAAATATCGTCCGCAGCACCTTCTGCTCGAAAATGCCAAGAGCGCGTATGTTCTCCGTGAGCAGCGTCACGGCTTCAAGTCCATCAAGAACTACCAGTCCAATAAAGATTTTGTACATTTTTTTTCCATGTGTGGACTCATTACTGCGACCAGTATAGTTGATCTATTGTAATATCGCTGTTTGCTGTATGACCTGCACTGCATTTCTTTTTGCTATAATCGCTATTGAGTGAGCGATATGCTTATTTTAAATTGTATGCGTGCTTGCGTGTATTGGGGTTTACCCTTCCTTCAAAGCTTGATCTACTTTACCCAGTACCCACTTATTACTCGCTGGCAGCACTATCCCATATTATAGCCGTCCCTGGCGAGGACTCATTCGTACCTCTGACCAGTACACTTAACTATTGGAGGGACATTTGCACTGTCAAGAGGCTTCAGAGGGTAAATATAGAATTCAGCACGAAGGAAGGGTAAATGGAGGGGCCTGAGAATAAACCCATGCTAAAGTCACTTGAGACATCGAATGGCTTGATTCTACTAATATTCGAACCCACGACCACTCGCTTGTCAAAGCAGACTCGATAACCTTGCGGCTATGGAGCCCCCCATTTTGTACATTGTCAGCTTCGTACGGCGGCGTATGCTTGTTGATAGTCACGTTTTGCGAAGGGTAAAGTAGGTCCAATTTCCCGCTAGATCTCAATACTAGTGTTATTACCCGCAGTTACCTGCGAACCCAAATACACAAATTCATCTATACCATTTCTATTTTGTCGCCGTCAACGCTTACAGTCCTTGCGCGGCACGCGTTTGTTTCCTTTGAGCCAACCCTTGGTGAGAATCGTGCCTCACGTTTTGATGCCCGCTCGATGTTGAACAGCATGCAGGATGAGCTGCAACTTTGTCTCAACCCTCGCCGCGTCTTGAAGGGACTCGAGAGTGTACCCAAGATGCACACGAAACACATCACTCGATCCAATGTAGCTCTGATCAGTCGAGTCAGTTTATCGGAAAAACCATGTTCGTGCATTATGTGTCTCGATCGACTGTATCGTATGCTTCTTTGAAATCAATAAAGATGGGATGCGTGGGCACGTTGTACTCCCGACATTTCTGCAAGATCTGTCGGATGGTCGGTTGGATGAAGCCCACCTGGTAATTCTCTACCAAACCCTATACTATTTGCGACAGCCGGCGTAACAGGATCTGGGAGAGTGCTTTGGGGACAGCATTTACCAGTGTTATGCCGCGATAATTGCATCAGTCGAGCCGCGGTCACCTTTTTTGTAGATGGGACAAATCACTCTTTCCATCAATTCCTGCGGTAGCTTTTCCTCCTTCCAAATCCCAGGGAGCCATTATCAGCGTTACTGGGCCGTCTTTATATCATACTAGCTGACCCGACAAACTTCGTATTGCCACAAATTAAACTGTGTTGTACATAAATCCTGAGTCTCGGATGACCTTTATTACAATCTCGAGTTTTGTAAGTTTTTAAGGAGTTCGTGGGTGTTTTAATATGCAAGTAAAATAGAAAACAACTCCCCCCATTGCTTAGTCTGATAAAATAAAGCGGATAGCATTTAAATATTCGTCATCATTACAAACCATTTCGCCGAATACCATTTTGCAGAACACCGATTCTCGGAATATAGAGTTTCGCAGAATACCATTTCGCGAAAAACCTTACGCGGGATGTACCATTTCACAGAAAATCTTTTCGTAGAAAGTACCATTTCGTGGGGGGTGACCCAACTGTAGGAAACTAATAGAGGTCAGTAGACCTAGGAAAATAAATAAACCTAGATAGAGATGATCTCTACGGGGGGCTGCATTCCTTCCCCCCCAAATTGGTTTCCATTTGCTTGATTAGTTCTCGAGTTAGGCAGAAGTTTGTGTTTCATTGGTATGGGAGCCCCCTCCCCCTCTTAGAGTGGGGAGGGGTCTCTAACCATCATAAGAACCTTCCCTGGCCCCAAAAACCTCTACATGCAAATTTTCATGCCGATTGGTTCAGTAGTTTTCGATTCTATAAGGAACATCCCGACAGACAGACAGAAATCCATTTTTATAGGTATAGAAGTAGATAATCTCTGCCGGTAGGCGGTCTTTACCAGCGGCTTTGTTGGTCTTCAGCAACCCAATTTCTCGTTTGACTCTTTAGGACATCCCTTCCTAGGTTAACTTCCGTTCCACCTCCTTCTGCAACTTCGCTATTGAGGTGTTCATCGAAGAACTGCTTCCATGTGTCAACCACCTCGGCCTCGTTTGTGATTAACTTCTTCCCCTCGTCCCTACATATGCCAGGTTTCGGTGTATAGTGCTTACAAATTTGGTTCTTACTTACTTACTTACTTACTTACTTACTTAGTTTAGTTTATTTCACAAATTTGTAGCGTAAGGCACATTCCTTATAAATTACTACAATATAGTTGAACCCAGATTATCTTCCAATATCCTAAAACTACTTTAACTACTACTATTATTCATTTTGCTGATTCTCCCCGTTGAAGTAGGCAACACAATCACGCCGAAATCCAAATATCGTAAGATTGTTTTTGATTTCTGATGGCAGCAAGTTCCAGATGGCAATGCCCCTTACAAAGATAGTGTTTCCATAATGAGCTGTGTTATGTCGCGGTATTACATAATTTCTGGTTCTTAAACTACGGCATGGCTGTAGTTTTTCGTGTAAATATATAGGCGAAGAAAACTTAGCTATTTTGAATAAACATAAACAGACACGCAGTTTCAAAAAATCGTAAAATGAACAACCTAGCAAATGCTTTTGAAGATGTGAAACTCTTGAGAAACGTGATAAGTTGTAAACGTATCTTACGCAACTATTCAAAGCAACCCTCAATCTATCTTTAGCTCTAGCAGATGCATTCAATAAGAACTCAGTCCCATAGATAAAATGAGGTAATATCAGTGACTTAAACAATTTGAATTTTACATCATGTCTCAGCATACAAGAAGATCTTCTTAGTTTACGTAGACTTCCGTATACTTTACCACAAATTAGGTTAACTTGTTGATCCCATTCGAGATCATCTGTCAGAACAAATCCCAGATTGATAGCTTTTTGAACAAACTCTATTCGATCGTTTCCGAGCCACACAGCGGGCTTGTCTTCAACTATTCGCGATCTTGAAATGTACATAGCTTTAGTTTTTTCAATATTAATTGGTAATAAGTTACGCTGGGACCATTCAAACACTTTTTCTAGATCAGCGTTTAAATGACTTGTAATTTCATTTATTTCAAGCTCAGATGAGTAAATGTAAATCTGAACATCATCAGCGAACATATGTATATGACAGTAATGCAGGATAGATGGTAGATCGTTAATATACATTGAGAACAATATAGGCCCAACTTATGTGTCACTTATGTGTCATTTATGTGTCCATGTCCGCCGGTCCGGCGGAACAAAGGGATGAAATCAGAGATCTCCACTGCTGACAGTTACCCGCCATGGCTTTTACCTGTCGCCAGGACAGATTCTCGTCTACAGCCTGGATGTCGTTAGCTAAGCTGCGTCCCCATTAGCCTCTGGGTCTGCCAATTCTACGCTGTCCTTGCGGATGCCAACCGAGTGCTTCTCTGCAGATCTCGTTCGCTCCTTTCCTCAAGGCGTAACCGATCCACTTCCACCTACGTTCACGAATTTCTGTGGCTATCGGCCGTTGATGACACCGACGATGGAGTTTCTCATTGGATATCCAATTATCAGGCCACCAGGCACGAATGATGTATCGCAGGCACCGGTTAATGAATACCTGCAGTTTTTGCATTGTCTCCGCTGAGACGCACCACGTTTCGCAGGCATACAGCAGTAAGGATTTAACGTTTGAGTTAAAGATTCGGGTTTTCGTACGTAGAGTGATCTGGTTTGAGCGCCAAATGTTGCGCAGACCTGCAAAGGCACCCCTGGCCTTCCTGATCCGTGTGGCTATATCAGTCTTGGTACCACCATCGGGCGTTGTTTGGCTACCAAGATATTGAAAGGCGTCTACCTGCTCAACTTGTTGTCCCGCTACTGTGAAGTTGGTGGAATTGTCAGTGTTCACTACCATAGACTTAGTTTTCGCTACATTGACTGTGAGACCTGCTGTCTGGGAGCTCTCGGAGAGGTCGTCTAACTTGCTCTGCATATCGTTTCGGCGTTGTGCGAGCAAGACAATGTCGTCGGATAGGTCGAGGTCATTTAGCTGCTCCATCCTTAGAGGATTCCAAGGCAATCCTCGATTTGGTCTACTGTCAATTGCTCCAACTAATACCTCATCCATAACGATGAGAAACAAAAGCGGTGATAAAATGCAGCCCTGTCTCACGCCAGCAGTAACCCTTATGGGGTCGGGCAAGACGCCGTCGTGCAAAACCTTGCACGTGAACGCCTCGTACTGAGCCTCGATGAGATGGACTAGCTTATCTGGAACTCCTCTACGCCTAAGTGCGCCCCAGATGTTTTCGTGATTGAGTCGATCAAACGCCTTTTCGAAGTCAACGAACACCAGCAGAAGAGAGTCCTGGAATTCATTGATCTGCTCCGATATAATGCGGAGCGTTGTGATATGGTCTACACATGATCGTCCAGCACGGAATCCAGTTTGCTGCCGCCGGAGAGTAGCGTCGATCTTCTCCTGGATCCGGTTGAGGATTACCTTACAGAGTACTTTGAGAGTAATACAAAGCAACGTGATGCCGCGCCAGTTACCGCATTCCGTTAGGTCTCCTTTCTTAGGGACTTTGACCAATATGCCCTGCATCCAGTCCACCGGAAAAGTTGCGGTTTCCCAAATATTGCTGAAAAGCTGATGCATCATCTGGGCTGACAAAGATGGGTCAGCTTTGAGCATTTCGGCTGAAAAACAGTCTATCCCTGGCGCTCTATTGGATTTCATACTCTTGATGGCTGCTACAATTTCATCCAGCGATGGCGCCTCCGAGTTCACGCGATTTATTCGACGAACTGTAGGCGTCGTACGCTGCTGGTTTTGTTGGTATCTGACATTTGAAACTCGGAAGAGTTGTTCAAAATGTTCAGTCCATCGCTTAAGCTGTTCTGTACGGTCAGTCAATAGCTGACCAGCTCTGTCCTTTAGCGGCATCTTTGTATTCATCCTGGCACCACTAAGGCGGCGAGAAATATCGTACAACAAACGGATATCACCATTGGCGGCGGCGGTTTCTCCTTGTTCGGCTAGGGAGTTAGTCCAGGCTCTCTTGTCCCGCCTACAAGCACGTTTAACAGCCCTCTCCGGTTCGGCGTATCGTTGACGGGCAGCTGTCTTAGCCGATCTGGTCCGCGCTCGCTCAATGCCGGCTTTCGCCTATCTCCGCTCGTCGATCTTCCTCCAAGTTTCATCCGAAATCCACTCCCTCCGCCCACTGCGCACTTTGCCGAGGGTTTCATCACTGGTCGTGATGAAGGCGTTCTTGATGCCGGTCCATTGCTCTTCGACGGTTCCACCAGATGGCAACTCCGAGGCTCGAGATTCAAGTTGTTCAACAAAGGCCCTTTTCACCTCAGGATTCTCCAATCGGCGGACGTCGTAGCGGCACCCAACTTTCTCCTCCCGTCGTTGGACAAGTGCGACGCGCGATAACAAGATGATGGTCGGATGCAATGTCAGCGCTGCGTTTGTTGCGTACATCAAGAAGGCTCCTTCTCCATTTCCGGCTGATGCAGATGTGGTCGATTTGGTTTTCCGTTCGGCCGTCGCGGGAAACCCACGTGACTTTATGTACTGATCTATGGGGGAAGAGCGATCCACCAATGACCATGTCGTTATTACCACAGAATTCTGTAAACAGCTCCCCGTTTTCGCTCATCTCTCCTAGGCCATGGCGTCCCATGACGCGTTCAAGGTCCGCGTTGTTTGAGCCAATCTTCGCGTTGAAGTCGCCCATGTGAATTTGGATGTCCCCCTTCGGGATTTTCTCAACCACGCTGTTCAGCTGGCTGTAAAAGCTCTCTTTCTCCTGCAGGTCGACAGCATCTGTTGGCGCATAGCACTGGATTGCCGTAAGGTTCCTAACCCGTGTTCTAAATCTGGCAACGATTATTCGCTCATTTATTGGTTCCCACTTCATCAGGGCCGCATGTGCCCCTGGGCTCAGTAGGAATCCAACTCCTCTTTCTCGAGTAGCATTTTCACTTCGTATGCCAGAGTAGAGCAAGACTTGCCCGGATGATGTCCTGTGTTCGCCAGTACCCGGCCGGCGGACCTCGCTCAGCCCCAGGATTTCAAGCTTCAGGCGGCTAGCTTCCCTTGCAAGTTGAGCCAGCTTGCCCTGCTGGGCAAGGGTCAGTATATTCCATGTTCCGATTCGTGTCCGTGTTTTATGCTAAAGGTCGTTGCCAATAATCCGGAGAGATTTCTTCTTTCATTTTCATTAACTTTTTGTGTGTTCTGGTACAGTAGGCTGTTAACCTAAGGTCCTTATCCCGCTGATGGGGCTGCCATCTTAATGTGGGCGGGAGCCACTGTGCCCCCTTTCCTGTTAGCATACGACAACCGAAGTTGCGTACCCCAGCCGGCACCTCGTGGAGGTAGGAATAGGAGTTAATGAACAGAGGTTATGGAATGCACATGTTCACCCTTTGCCAGCCAGGGTTTTTGGAAGCATAAATTTATTTTATGATGGTTTGAGACCCCTCACCTCTGTGGTAGGAGGATAAGGACTCTCATACAAATAAAACAGAAATTTTTGCGAATGTGCCATATTTTCTGCTATGTAACAAGCGGTAAGCTGTGAAAGCAAACTAGTAAAACCTTCTCGGAGCAAAATACAGTGAATCGACGCCGTTAACTTACGTACCTGTTGCCATTCATGTCAAAAGAGAAGGACATTCGAATGGCACGTCATAATTGCGATGAACGTACTTTGGCTTTAATGTTATTTGTAACCAATGGCCCTTTTGAAAGCCACAAGCCAGTAATAGTAAGATTAATGAAACATGTCAAGCTACGCATAATTATATTTAATGCAATAATCTGTGGGATGGTCATTCATTACTATTTCAACCTTTATGATGCAAACAATTCTCGGGAAATTTTTCAAAGGGACTTAAGTCGCAAAATGTCAACAAACGGTTTTTTTATGCTATGTTACTATATAACATGTTATGAAAGCACTTATTAGATTAGATTCACGAAAATCGACTCTTGAATAAGTTTAAACAATTTTGACAATATGACCGAACATCCCTACAATTACATTTTTTACTTGCACCGCTTCGGGACGAATGAATGAAACGAATTGTCATTTGACATACGCTCTTATAAAATCAGCCGAAGTAACTAAAGAAAAAAGAAATGCACCACAGTCATTTCCGTCATTTTGTGTGAACTTGTGGTTTTTATTCGGATAGCTTTATTTTACTTTTTCCTCGAGTTTTTCTAACTCACAATGATACGAACAACGAACCAAAACACAACACTGTTTACGTAAAAGCCTATAGATCATTACACGGGAGCTCCTAACCACACTTTTTTGACAGCACTTGGTGGTTTGTTTACGTGGTGTTAAATTTTGAATTGAGTTTTCTATCTTTGTCCGGCAGATAATGATAGAAATTTATAGTTTTTATTGAAGAGAAAGTGCCTTACATGTATTTTACAGAAATTGATGCAGTAATCCTTCACGAAATTTCAAATCGAAACTGCTGGATGTGACAAAAACATGTAAACAAACCACCAAGTGGTGTCATTTGACGGCAAAATGACGTCATCGCAAAATGATCTATAATGCAGCATAATATGCTTATGTTCAATTCGACGTTAGTAACATTCGATTGCATTGAACGATGTAAACATATTGACGATTTTGACGCATATAACATAACGGTTTTCAATCTGACACAACATTTTGACGTAAGGTAACGCACTAGTTTATAAGGTTTTGCAAGGTGACGTCACGAATGAACGCAATTCATCCATTTGACATCCACTCGTGGTTTGTTTACTATTTGTTAGGCAAACACAATATGCATAAACTAAAGTTAAACGTTTTAAAAGCGTATTGTCCAGCAGTGTCACCCTCTAAACTACTCGGAATGGCAGTTTTTGTGCTTTTCTGACCTGCCGCAAACGCCCTCAACAATATTCACTTTAATAATTTTAACCCGCATTCTAAGTCGATGTAAACAAACCACTGATAGACGTCAAAAAAGCGAGGTTATGCTCGCCCGTGCAAAACCTTATAGCGTGCGTTACGCCATGTGGAGAGTAACACGCTAGCTGTCATTATGTCTTATGATCGGGTGTATGTGTTTTTTACTGAACCGAAGCGTTGTATACCTTATTTTTGCTCAAAACTCAGTTATTTTTAAAAATACTTAGAATCCTTACTACAATAATGCAAAACCATAGTAAAAAGTACCGTTAGGCAGTATCCACTAAAATAAAAATTGCCGGATTTTTAAATAGGATTTAAAATGATGAGTAAATAGTTTCAATGTTGATTTTCTCAGTTCGATGCAAATGTTAGATAAGGCCATTTGAAAAATTTCCCGAGAATTGGTTTTTAAAAGAAATCTTCTACGTCTCAATGGTTGCAGGCGTTGTACTTATGAACCCCCGTCCACGTATTTTCATAGCCACCATTGCATTCAATGATGAATTGAATCTAAATATTTCGCTCTCTTTTAAACATTCACTTAAACAATGGCACTCACAGATTCTTATAAACATGCCAGAAATGCAGTTTACATTAGACTTTGATCTAATGATCGGATATTGTCCTACGTCACCCATTCGTACAACCCGTAGGGCTGTATACCTTGTAATTTTTTTTGGATGAATTTCAGCTAGGCGATCCAATCATTACCGTGATGAGACTTTGGGTTGCCAAAAATCAGGAGAACTCTGCCCCATTGCCATGCTAGGGGCTCCGAACCACCGGAATTTCATGAAACAGGTCTTGGTTATGGCATTTTCAACAGTAGCATTCGTAATATTCCGAAGACGTTTCCACTTGTGAGCATTTAATTAAAACACTTGATCGTTCAATGACTATCCGAAACAAAACACTTTTGAAAATAATAGTTTCCACTTTTAACCCACTTGAATTTTATCAAAAAATATGGAAAATGTCAGCGCGAAAATTTTTTACGTACGCTTCTTTTCGCAGTTTGCTGCGATCCGTGTTTATAATTTTAAACACGTTTTGAATATAAACACATTAAAAAAAACCTATTTACAATTTTTTTCGCCCGGATAATCGACTCCGACCTGTATCTCTTTACAAATTCGGAATCGTAAATACAGCCTAATGAAGCACGCACCAGTTGGTATTCTAGATATGCTAGACAGAGCATCCTGTACTCTAATAACCGGCTGTGAAGTCTGTCGATAAAGAAGGGTCAGGTCTTAGAAACACGTTTAAGCCCAAGGCTTTGCTTTGCAGTTGGTGTTCTATCGTTTATAATGATGGTAGCTAACAAACATACGATTTTCAGCACAAAGTTGTATAGCTGTATGAATCTGGTCGCGCTTAATCGGATCTCATCGTATAGACATACTTATATAAGTGAATCGTTTAAAATTATTCCTCAGTGCGTATATCGCCTCCAAAATGTTACGTATAAGCTAGCTTTGCGCATCGAATACGACTTTGTTGGATACATATCGATACTTACTTCTGATCTGTAACCTTGCCAATCCTGACGTTCATATCCCCGATGACGATCTTGACGCCCCTGGCGAGCAGCTGTCGTTCATTGCCTCCAGCCTCGCGTAGAACGCTTCCTTCTGATCGTCGGGTCTACCTTCGTGCGGGCAGTGCAAGTTGACGATGCTATTATCGAAGGAACGGCCCTTTATCCTCAATAGACCAATTCTCTTGTTGTTCACCTTCCAATCTATCATGCGATCCTGTAGTCTGCCCATCATTACAAAGCCTGTTCCCAGTTCGTTGGTAGTGCAACCACTCTGGTATTTTGGACATTTCCATTTGATTTTGTCGTAAATGTCCAAAATAAATTACGCGTAACGCCTGTTCAAAATACATAAATCATCCTAAAGTTTGCTTGAAAAATCTTGTCCATTTGTAACAAGAGCTGTCGTACTGTAAACAAATTGATTTGATTCAGCCTGCGGCTGGTTCGCAACTCTTCATAACCAAACCAACGAACACTTGTGCCAGTGTGGGACTCTAAACAGTGCTCCTCACAATGGTCCTTCGGAGGGATATAGGGTTGATTCACCATTGAAAATTGCTTAAATCGTTTCTACTGCGGCGTATACAAAACCTACTAAAATCTATGTCTCAGCATTCAACACAAATCCCGAGACTCGAGTGATATGGGCCTAGCAGATAATTTTTATAAGGTCAAATAAAACGACAAAAATTCTTGTTTTTCGTAGTACGTTAATTGAATGTTATTCAGGATTTTTTATTCTATGTAATTCTATGTAACGGATTCAATTATCTAAGTTATCCGAACTAAACTTTTAAACGGATAACTACAACTAACTCTACTGGGTATGGTCAGGTTTCTAAATTGCCGGTGAAGTATTCCTATGAACTGTATCTTAGGTAATATTTAACACACCCCATCGGTGCCACATCGGACTTGTACAAATTGTCATTCAACCGCAACCGAAACTCTCATATATAAACATCCATTTGATTGCTCTATCTAATTTTTGGCCTTTGTTTCTTTATTTTCTTTCTCGATTTTTCAATCTCTTTCCCGCATGCTGCCAAAAAAACACGACCACATGAAATATCTTCGCTTCTGTACTATTTGTACTTACAAAACAAAACAAAAACAAAAAAACCAAAACGATTGTCTGGTCAAACTTGTGTGGCGTGGCCTTTGCGTGCTGTTACGTGATGCATGCACCCTCTAACCTATAGACTCAACAATACTTTCAGATTGAAATGTCCCTACTGCCCGATGGAACAGTGTCCATCCGATGCGAAGCTGATTTACTTCTAAGGCGGATCGGCTGCCGTGCTTCGCAACCTACACGCAAGTGGAGCTGAGCCAGGTAACTGAGGTCAATGAATGTATTACGGTTAGCAAATGTTCCGTTACTATTCGTTAGGTAATCATCAGTCGAGTCGAGTGAACGGAAGAAGAGAACGGTACGGTTAGAGGTTCCCATGTGATCTTTTTTTTTTCTTTGTAATGAGTTGAAAGATATATTAAACCGTTAGGATTACATTACCAACCATAAACTGCTTGCGGAAGTGAGTTGTATATTGCGTATCAAAATGATGGTTTCATTCGTACAACCAATAAATAGGACGCGATTTTACGAACTTGAATCAGAACCGTCAACAAACAAACCATCCGCAGATTTTTTTTTTGGTTTAAAGTTGGCAATTTTGACTATAACTCTTACAAGATAGATATGTTTTGCTTCAATTTTACACATTTTTATTATGAGTTAAATAGATTATTTTTATTTACCGTATTCACTTTTCATCATACTCCTATAATACATGTATACCTGTTTGTTGTGGTAAGTCCAGGGCGCGTTAATATATTTTATCACATAAATAGTATGTACCTTTATTGATGTTACGAGAGAATGCGTGGTTTTTGGATTAAGCGGTAAGAATGGTGCAGATCAAAGCTGTACATCAGAAAATGCTTATACTTAATGCAACAAATTTATGACCATATACATATATTCAATCACGAGAAAAACATTAAAACATTTTTACACAATCACTTATATATTACGAGAGAATTAGACAAGGCATAATACAATTATGAATGAGTGAATAGTTGTAATGATTTGGAATCATTACTGTAGACATGTTTTCATTGAATGCATCTGTACATATGGAAGTTCTTGATGATTAAATAAAAATTCATGAGAAGATGTTGCTACTTTGGTATAATAACAGAACACAAAAGAAAGCTCGTTTCTTAACACGTAACTTCGACCTATAGAGGTTCAGTCTTCACAATTTTAAGTTTACTTACCTACTTAGGTGGCTTGCCGACAAAGCCTGTTGAACAAAGTTTCTCCATGTCTACCCATCTTGCTCGCTGCGCTCCTGGTCGTCTTGTTCCTACCGGATTTGAGGCGAACACCATCTTTGCAGGGTAGTTGTCCGGCATTCTTGCAACATGCCCTGCCCATCGTATCCGTCCAGCTTTAACTACCTTCTGGATACTGGGTTTGCCATAGAGCTGTGCGAGTTCGTGGTTTATCCTCCGCCTCCATACTCCGTTCTCCTGTACGCCGCCGAAGATCGTTCTTAGCACTCGTCGTTCGAAAACTCCGAGCACTCGCAGGTCCTCCTCGAGTATTGTCCATGTTTCATGCCCGTAGAGAACAACCGGTCTAATAAGCGTCTTGTACAGGGTGCACTTTGTACGAGAACTTAGCCTGCTCGACCGCTATTGCTTGTGAAGCCCATAGTAAGCACGACTTCCGCTGATAATACGCCTCCGAATCCCACGACTGGTATCATTGGCCACCGTTACCAGTGAGCCAAGGTAGACAAATTCTTCGACTACCTCAAACTCATCGCCGTCGAATTTTTAGGTTTACTGAAAGTAAATTTCTTACAGGTCGTAATGTCTTCAGTTTCTATTTTCTTCAAAACGAATCCATGAACTAAAGTGTAACCTGAATAAAATAAATTTTTGTTAGTAGTATTCTGTGTCCAAACTCCTAGAGCATTATTATTTCATCGGATAGAAATATAGAATACAACCTTTCAAGGAAGGACAAATTCGGAGCCCGTGGATGCTTTTGATCTGCTGGTTTGGGTCTTGTTTGATCGTCCAACCGCTCGTTTCTAGTTCCGAAATATTCATAAAAGTGTCCGGTGTGCTCCAGGGTAGTAAGTAATTCAAGCATTCTTGTTTTCAGCATTCATCAACAAACATTTATTTGCATCATGCCACCCGGATGACAGTTAACGGTGCCAAAATAATTATTAATTCACAATTTCACTTATTGCTTATTCCATTCTAAAAACATGCTCCGGCGGTTTAACCTAAGAGTCACAATTGGCTGCAAGCTTGCTTTCCAATCTTACTGCAGTGGTATCGTGACTAAAGCTAGTTTTGGTTTCTTGAGCGATCCATTGGAGGCTTGAATTTCATTCTTCTCATTTACTTATGTGTCCATGTCCGCTGGTCCGGCAGAACAAAGGAATGAAATCAGAGAACTTCACTGCTGACGGTTACCCGCCGTGACTTTTACCTGTCGCACAGTGGGGCAGATTGATCCGGCGCTCGGACAAAACCTCATAACTTCTTTCATATGCTTCGTAGAGCTTTATTGTCTTCAGCAACATTGCTTTTTATAAAATTTCGCACCCTTTTGTAAATGTTAAGTAGTTCTATTTTCATTCCTATAGATGGCGTTGAGATCTAACTTTTTAAATATTGACTTTAGCAATATTGTGTTTTCAGAAAAGTTGTTTGTCCTGTAAAGTTACGTAAAGTTACTGAACATATCAAAATTGTAGGACTTACGGGAATCAAGTTATAAATATTTTAAATGCTAAACACATATTTTAAGTATGTAGTCGAAATTAGTAGTCTGACGACCTCCTCTACAAATTATCACAATCTGTATATCAAGAGTAATTTAGTATTATTATTCTGGTATAGGGTAAATCAACCATTTGTGGACCTTTCGGTAAATTATTTTGAACTCGTAACGCTAAACACCCAACCAATGGCACTTACAATATAAGTAACTTTCGAATAAGCCTAAATATATCAATTTCTGCTGCAAATCTCTATATTTTACATATTTTTAAAACAGATTGAAATGTTCATTTTCCTTTTATGGACCCTTGTGGTTTACAATAGAATAACGACCGGGTCAATGATAGGAATTTTAGTGTATTTTGCATGGAGAGAGTCCGATAATGGCGACATTGTTTGCGTTGTATATAATGGACCCTCATTTGTTGAAAACGTCAATTTCAAAGCATTAATAATGAAATGCATCTAAAATTTTATAAACTCAAATGTGTGTTATGTTTAGTACGTTCTGTTTCATGTCATATTTCCTCAGAAATAAGAAGCATAAGCTAGTAAATACCGAAATTTTATCCGAGGGTCCATTACAGGTAGAGGGTTTACTATATAGGTTAACTTACCCTACTATCTGCTTTAGTGCATTCATGCAAATTTTTTAATTCATTAGTTTGGCCATACGCAGTAAAAGGATACGAGTGGCGAGATAGGCTGTCATCGGCCTCAGCCAAATCCTGGTAGAAGGCAAAAAAAATAACGAGTAACTGGCAGAGTATAGCAATCTGTTTATCCTGCAAACACGTATCAACATGCTCGACTCTAAATAAACAAAATGGAGGCTAGTTCAATTGAGCTGAAAGTCCTACCGAACATATTCTACTGCCAATTTGACTTGAAACAGAGCTAATTAGGAAAAAGCTGTTTAGTGGTCGCCTTTACAATGTCCTGAATTGCCCTTATCGACTCCAATGTATCTCATAACGATAATAATGCTGTGTCTTACATACACAAGCATGACTATTTAACGTACAGCAGGAATGAACTTCGCACTGGCGCGCGCATTTACTAATTTGTAGCCTAAAATGCCGGAAAACATGCATTCGGAAAACTTGAATATCTCCGAACATCGCAACTAGTAGCAGCTAATTTTTTGCTTATTACTAGTTAACACCCTGAATGTTGATTTTACGGTAGTGTCAGAGCGGAAATCTGTGGAAATCTTTTTCTACACACTATTGAAAATTGACAAAAATAACAAATTTTTTGTTCTAAAACACTTCGTCAGAACAAAGCCTACTAGTAAAAAATCTGTCTTAATATCACCTAAACTATTAGTTTACAATCCCTTTAATGTGAATTGCCCTTTAAAAGTACAGAATTTTGAGCAGCATGATACTAAAAGATTAAATGATATTTATTTTTTTCATTTTCCAAAATTTTTTTACACTTTGTTTCACCTTCTTTAATGCCTATTGAAAAACTACTTATTAAAACAATTTATGTATATTTCTTATAGATTATGTATCTACTATACGTAGAATATTAAGTTTGATAGAATATCTCAAATAAAAATTTTGAGGTTTTGTCCGAGCTTTTTCGGGTTCTGCCCATAGTGTGTCGCCGGGACAGATTCTCGTCTACAGCCTGGATGTCGTTGGCTAAGCTGCGTTCCCATGAGCCTCTGGGCCTGCCACTTCTACGCTGTCCTTGTGGATTCCAGTCGAGTGCTTCTCTGCAGATCTCGTTCGCTCCTTTCCCCAAGGTGTGGCCAATCCACTTCCACCTACGCTTACGAATTTCTGTTGCTATCGGCCGTTGATGACATCGACGATGGAGTTCCTCATTGGAAATCCAATTGTCAGGCCACCAAGCACGAATGATATATCGCAAGCACCGGTCAATAAATATCTGCAGTTTTTGCGTTGTCTCCGCAGAGACGCAGCACGTTCGGTACGGATTTCAGCATCAGTACGGATTTAACGTTTGAATTAAAAATTCGGGTTTCCGTATGTAGAGTGATCTGGTTTGAGCGCCAAATGTTTCACAGACCTGCAAAGGCAACCCTGGTCTTGGTACCACCATCGGGCGTTGTCTGGCTACCAAGATATTGAAAGGCGTCTACGTGCTCAACTTGTTGGCCCGCTACTGTGAAGTTAGTGGGATTGTCAGCGTTCACTACCATAGACTTGGTTTTTGCTACATTGACTGTGAGATCTGCTGCGTGGGACCTCTTGGAGAGACCATCTAACCTGCTCTGCTTATCATTTCGGCATTGTGCGAGCAAGACACTATCGTCGGCTAGGTCGAGGTCACTTAGCTGCTCCATCATCAGAGGACTCCAAGGCCTATCCTCCATTTGGTCTACTGTCAATTGCTCCAACTAATATCTCATCCATAACAATGAGAAACAGTAACGGTGATAAAATGCAGCCCTGTCTCACGCCAGCAGTAACCCTTACAGGGTCGGACAATACGCCGCTGTGCAAAACCTTGCATGAGAACGCCTCATACTGAGCCTCGATAAGATTCAATAGCTCATCTGGAACTCCTCTACGCCTAAGTGCATCCCAGATGTTTTCGTGGTTGAGACGGTTTAACGTATTTTCGAAGTCAACGAACACAAGCAGAAGAGAGTCCTGGAATTCGTTGATCTGCTCCAATATAATGCGGAGCGTTGTGATATGGTCTACACATGATCGGCCAGCACGGAATCCGGCTTGCTGTCGCCGGAGAGTAGCGTCAATCTTCTCCTGGAGTCGGTTGAGGATTGCTCTATTGGATTTAATACTCTTGATGGCTGCTACAATTTCATCCAGCGATGGCGCCTCCGAGTTGACGCGATCAACTCGACGAACTGTAGGCGTCATACGCTGCTGGTTTTGTTGGTCTCTGACATTTGAAACTCGGGAGAGTTGTTCAAAATGTTCAGTCTATTACTTACGCTGTTCTGTACGGTCAGTCAGTAGCTGACCAGCTCTGTCTGATGCAGATGTGGTCGATTTGGTTTTCTGTTCGGCCGTCGGGGGAAACCCATGTGACTTTATGTACTGGCGACTGGTCTATGGGGAAAGAGTGATTCACCAATGACCATGTTGTTATTACCACAGAATTCTGTATACAGCTCCCCGTTTTCGCTCATCTCTCCTAGGCCATGGCGTCCCATAACGAGTTCAAGGTCCGCGTTGTTCGAGCCAATCTTCGCATTGAAGTCGCCCATGTGGATTTGGATGTCCCTTTTTGGGATTTTCTCAACCAAACTGTTCAGCTGGCTGTAGAAACTTTCTTTCTCCTGCAGATCGGCCGCATCTGTTGGCGCATAGCACTGGATTGCTATAAGGTTCCTAACCCGTGTTCTGAAATTGGCAACGATTATTCTTTCGTTTATCGGTTCCCACTTCATGAGGGCCGCATGTGCCAGTAGGGGGCTCAGTAGAAATCCAACTCCTCTTCTCGAGCAGCATTTTCACCTCGTATGTCAGAGTAGAGCAAGACCCAGATGATGTTTTGTGTTCGCCAGTACCTGGCCAGCAGATCTCACTCAGCCCCAGGATTTCAGGCGACCAGCTTCCCTTGCAAGTTGAGCCAGCTTGCCCTGCTGGGCAAAAAGCAAAGCAAAGCCTAGGTGCTACATTCCGTTATCGAAACTTGACCTTCTGTTTTTATACGACCGACTTCGCAGTCAGCTGTTAGAGTACAGGACAATTGCAGGGCCAGTTGCCACGATCCTATTGACTCTCTCTAACAGCCTCTCCCAGCCGAGATTCGAACATATGATGGCTGGCTTATTAGGCCAGCATCATACCTCGACGCCAACTGGGAGGCTGCTAGGCAAGGGTCAGTATATTCTATGTTCCGATTCGTGTCCGTGCTTTCATGCTAAAGGTCGTTGCCAATAATCCAGAGAGATTTCTTCTTCCATTTTCATTAACTTTTTGTTTTCCGGTACAGCAGGCTGTTAATCTAAGGTCCTTATCCCGCTGACAGGGCTGTCATCTTAAGGTGGGCGGGAGCCACTGTGCCTTCTTCCCTGTTAGCGTACGACAACCGAGGTTGCGTACCCCAGTTGGCAACACGTGGAGGTAAGGAGAGGAGTTGGTGAACAGAGGTTATGGAGGCCAGACAAGGCAAAGTTTCTGGCTATGATATAAAAAGTCATCTACGAAGCCATGAAGTTGGCTATCTTTGGTGAAAATCGTGCCTCTCGTTTCGATACCCACTTGTCCGAATCACCCCCTCAAGAGCGATGTTGAGCAGCATGCAGGGTAAGCCATCACCTTATCTCAACCCTCGCCGCGTCTTAAAGGGACCTGAGAATGTGGAATCGAGATGCGCACAAAACACATTACTAGATCCAATGCGGTTCTGATCATTCGCGTCAGTTTGTCCGGAAACCGTGTTAGTGCATTATTTGCTGTAGCTGATCTCGAACGACTATATCATATGCTGCTTTAAAGTCAATAAAAATGTGATGCGTGGGCACGTTGTACTCCCGACATTTCCGCAAGGCCTGTCGGATGGTAAAAATTTGGTCCGTAGTTGCAAAGGACTCCATAAAGCCCACTTGATAACGCCCTACGAAACCTTGTGCTATCGGTGTGACAACCGGCGTAACAGGATCTGGAAAAGTACCTTGTAAGCAACGTTTATCAGCGTTATGTCGCGATAGTTGCAGCAGTCGAACCGATCACGCTTTTTGTAGATAGGCCGAACACTTCTTCCATTTATTCCTCCGACAGTTTCTCCTCCTCCCAAATCTTGGAAATCACCCAGTGTAAGCCATTCCCCCTTATTCTGCGAGTCACGTGACTCAATACGACAATTGTCATTCGCCGCCACTCGTCACGGCGAGTGGAGTCACCTAGGTGACAACCGTGTCACCTACACACTTAAAAATAAGCGCCGAGTTCGGCAAATTTTTGCCGAAATCTCAACAGCCGAACGTGCGAAATTTCCAAAGATAAAGTTCAGCAGAAAGTGCTGGTCAAAATTCGATAAACAAACTATTTGGTCTTTTATTACTTTGGGGTCTATTCTGCAAGGTGAGTGACGTGACACGGAAAATATTAATTTTAACCGAGTTGAATCGAATGACGCGAGAATTTCGAGACGAACTTTTTAAAGGGCATGCGATTCAGTTTTATACAACTAGGGTATGTTCCTACACCCAGATAACACAAAATCGTAATAGAAAGTTCACATTAAATCGTTTTCATGTCAATTTCACATTGGAATTGTATAATGATTAGAGTATGTCAAATCTAAGTGAACAATAAGTTGTTTTGCAGTCGTGCGTGCCTTCATATACAATTCATGACTGTGAATTATAAAGCAGGATAGGCGATTGCAATATTTGATTATATCTTAATCATATATTCAGGAGTATTTAGTTGCGTGTTATAAAAACTACGCAAAATAGAATTACAAATAATTGACAAAGCTTTCGCACGTATATCGCCTCCACTTTGGTACATATATGTTCTTATATGGCGTGAAATATAATTTTTTCGTTCAGATATGAGTTGTTCAGTTGCAATCGAGATATACAAACCAAATGGTTTACTGGACATCGTCGTAATTGCCTATTCCCGTCCTATCCAACACAAATTATTAAAAAATATCAGCATTTTTATGACACACAATGCAAAACTAGTTATTCCCTAATATTTTAGTTAGTTGTCTAACATACGCGATCAATCAAAGTAAGCTGAGATCTATTTAAATGCTTTTTACCATTAAAGAAGTCCTACCAGCCAAATTTCCTACGTTTTTGTGTGCGACGAAGAAGACAATGTCGACTAATCGTTTTAATTTTCGTCATTCATAAATGAAAATAACTCATGATTGTCGTTATCCTACAGCCAGGAAAACTTGCCTGACCTGCAGAAATTTTGTAGAATAACATTTGTCATGTCGTCATGTGTAGACAAATACATCCGCGTTAGCTTCGTAAACATTGTTGTGCTTTTTAGTTCGGACGATGAAAAATTTTGATGGACGGATTTTAAAACGGTACGACGAATTTTAGAAATAAAGTCATTTGCGTAATTTCAATAATATGCTTTATTAGTCGCTTTTCAATTATTTCAAAGTTCACGGATCGGAAGGTAAGTGTGTTTTAGTCAACTCAGCACAAAAACTTTTGGAGTATTCATTAAATCCATTCAACGAATGATGAAAATTAGAATGGCTTTACTTATTACGACGGGAATTAGAAAAAAACCCTACTTTAAATTTAGCGGACTTTAGATCTTTCACCTAGCGAATCGTTGTTGGAGTTAAAATATTTATCTACCTAATCCAATTCCATATACGACATTTGATTACGCGCGCGTGGTTTTACTGGTTTGTACGCCATGCGGTCCTCGGGCCAGTAGGTACGATGCAGATGAATCGAAATAAACTACGGCTGCGAATGGAATGTCTTTAAAAATTTGCATTTGAATTTTTCATGAGTTCCAGGTGGGTCGAAATGTGTTTTTCTTCGGGGACAAGACCAACCTAACTGGCGTGAAACTTAAGTATATAAGTATGGAATGTGTAAGAAAGATTTTGACTTAATCAGCGAAGATACCTATATGAAAAAAAAACATACCTGTAAACGAACAAAATAGTACGGAATTCAGGCAGTATGATAGAATTTACCCGTCTATCTCATTGTCTCTTACTCTGCCTACTTTGAATGTAATGCTTAAGGTAAGGCTCTTCACCAAACGAACGAGAGAGTATAATAGTTTCGAATTTCTATTGGAAA
The DNA here is from genome assembly GCF_943734655.1 of Sabethes cyaneus. Classification (NCBI taxonomy): domain Eukaryota; kingdom Metazoa; phylum Arthropoda; class Insecta; order Diptera; family Culicidae; genus Sabethes; species Sabethes cyaneus. Next base: position 49,935,074 of record NC_071354.1, read on the forward strand.
TAGGTAAAACAGAGGTTATCTCCCTGGGTCTCCCGAACACCATTTAGACAAAACGATTATGGAAGAATTAATATTTTACCTACTTATAAATAAGATTTCTAAAGATAAAGTAAATTTAAACCTAGTTGTTTCAATTCAAGTTGGTTGGTCGTTCCGTATAGTGGTCGAAAGTCGTTTCCAGCGAGGTCGCGAGAGTCGAGTTTTCCAAGCAATAGTCGAGATGTCGAGTCTTCGGAGCCAACGTGGCCTTTGAAACGTCGTTAAGCTTGGAAGCTAAGGATCAACTAGAAGGTATAATAGACGCCACTCAAGGAAAATCTAATTTAAAGTCGATTCGGGCCTCTACCTGGCTCACTAATTTGCTAAACCACCGATACTTACTCCTTTCTTGGTTGAAGAAGAGGGAAATGATCATGAGTGGTGGTTAATGTGTAGGTAAGCTGAAATTTAAACCTTTCGGAAGGGTCGACTTCCACCTTATCTCTAAACAATCGTGAGTCATACCATATACCAACGTTTCGAAAGCCATATCAAGTCGTCAATTTCTGTAAAAATGTTTTTTTTGCAGTGCATGTCACAGCTTGACTCTCCGTTATTGGCCAAGAAATTGACAGAGCTATCTGCATATTCAAACAATGACTGATACTGATACTTTTATCAGCATCGTAGTGCATAGTTAAGCGCAATTGAAAAAGAGTAGCCCATACACTTCACAGCTCTGTGTGTCTCACAGCTCCGTTCAGTTCTAAATTCATTCTGCTCGGTTCGCAGTTCGCAATCGATCGAAATGTCAACATTTACGCACTCGGCTGTATGGTGCTTCATGGTAGTGTTGTTAATCCTGCAAGTGAAACCTAGCACTCAAAGACTACCTTTAGTAATTAATACTTGGGCATTCACGAATGCTACACTCCGAGGTAATTGATCATTTATTAATTATTATTGCATATATTATTACACACGAACTATCATCGTTTCACAGCACATCAATCGCTGACGGTGGGAGAATTTGCTGCCATCGATGCGCTAGTAGAAGGATGCAGTGTTTGTGAGCGCGAACAATGCGATGGGACGGTCGGCTATGGCGGGAGTCCAGATGAAAACGGCGAGACCACACTGGATGCAATGATAATGGATGGAACAACCATGAATGTAGGTGCGGTGGCTGCCCTGAGGGAAGTAAAACATGCCATTGCAGTGGCTCGACATGTACTGGAGAACACGAAGCACACACTGCTGGTCGGAGACCAGGCCACCGAGTTCGCGGTTATGATGGGATTTCAAAGGGAATCGCTTCAGACCGAGCGCTCTAAGGGCATGTGGCAGGATTGGAAAAATAATCACTGTCAGCCAAATTTTTGGACGGTAACTAAATCGCTCCTTCAAAGTCATTGTCATTTAGCACAAGTCATGAATGAATTCTTTACAGAACGTTATTCCATCGCCTTCGATGTCCTGTGGACCATACGAGCCGATTTCAGTAAATTCGATCGATCAACACTTTCTTTCGGCCCCGTCAAACGAAGCGGATAGGGCACATCAGTATGGTCGCTACAATCACGATACCATCGGTATGATAGTGATTGATAGCGACAGTCACGTCGTTGCCGGAACGTCAACGAACGGAGCTCGAAATAAAATACCCGGCCGTGTGGGAGACTCACCGATCGCTGGCTCCGGAGCGTACGCAGATTCATCGGTTGGTGCTGCAGCAGCTACCGGCGATGGGGACGTGATGATGCGCTTTCTGCCATCATTGCTGGCAGTGGAAGGATTACGTCAGGGTTTGACGCCGGCACAAGCTGGCGAAGCAGCTTTGGCCCGGATTTCCAAGCACTATCCCGACTTCATGGGTGGCATTGTGGTCGCTAGCAGGGATGGCAAATACGGGGCCGCCTGTCGTGGAATACCGGAGTTTCCGTTTTCAGTCGCGGAAGGTGTGTCACCAGAAGCAGGCGTGTCCGTTAAAACTGTGCTGTGTGGAAAGTAGGCTTACAGTTAGATTACGAAAGTGTATCTAAATAGGTCAGTCATTCCGTCGAATAAAAAATCATATAATTCTGCAAGGTCACATATTTTCGGAAAAAATGACAATTGATATTTTTCTGTCCATGTAGTATCTGGATGGCCCCTTAAGATATTCTTAATCGTTGGCTGTTTTTTTTTGTTAAATTTAACTTGGTCCGGTCTGACACCGACCATTCAGTCTTTGTATAGTAGGCTATGGCCGGGATAGGATGTCACTTTAGGGTTTTCACTCACGTGTTCCACACACAAAAGTTCAACTTAACATTTATTTTTGTTAAAAATTATTAGGAACAGTTGCTCGTTCTTACTGTTTTCTGGCGATTTTTTTTCGAATCAAACAAGATTTTTCGAGACGAATACTGTTTTTTCAATTTCCCAGATGGTATTTCTGTGAAAAGCCGAAGACAATCAATTACAAAGTAAATAACGAATTTCCACGATTTCCACGTAACAGGAACTGAAGAGACGAGAAACTTCTAATAATGGTAAGATATTTTCAACTTTTAATTAGCTATTAATCATAAGTATGATCTTATCTCTGGCAAAAAAAAACGCCACAAAGATAAATGATAATGATTCAGAACACAGAGATCGATAACCCGCTCTGAAAGGCTAAAGCTCACTCAATGGGGATTACATTGCGTTTGGGTTCCAGCCGCTCGCCAACAACTGTTTAAATCATTCAATTATTTTTACATACTGCCTTGCAACTTTTATGTTTTTTGTTGTCCAGAAACATGTTGCCAACGTCTTTAGAACAACGCAAAGCAAAGCCTTGGTGTTACATTTCGCATTCGGAACTTGACCTTCTGTTTTTATTGGACAGCCAATTGCTAGTGCGCTATGATCCTGTTAAGTCTTGCAGCCTCTCCCAGTCAAGATTCGAACCCTGGCGTGCCCAGGCTGGGACACACTAGGGCAATTGCCCCAACTTCTCTGTACAATTTAGACGACCTAGTGTGATAATTGGTTTACGCTCAAATAGAGATTGAGAGCTGTCGACTCTCACCTTCGCTAAGTCTAGATATCTACAGCCGTGAGCTTAAACCATTATTAGACATTACGCTCCTTTATCGACAGACTTCGCCAGCCGGCGGTTTAGAGGACAGGAAAATTACGGGGCAAGTGTAACCGCCTAGCCGAGATTCGAACATGCGACGGCTGGCTTGTTAGACCAGCATCGTACATCGAAGCTAACTGGGCGGTTCGCTAAGTCTATATGCTTGGCCTAATACCGTGGTCCCCCGTTCGTTTGACCATTTTTAATCTGAACACTTTTTAATTTGAACCCCGTTGGTTTGCACGACGTGCAAATTAAAAATGGTTCAAATGTCATTCTCAACATGACATCATTTGTTCGATTCGTTTGTACTGACCTAGCGTGCTTAATCGGTTTCACATTTCGTTTTCCTAACGATTAAGAGAGAAATCCGATCGGAAAATGCAATATTCGCACTTGCAACTGCCAACTAAAACAAACCACCAAAACAATAACAAAGATTAGGGCGGCCAGTTCACACAGGTTTCAGCATATTTCGGGTTACCAGTTGTTCAAATTAAAAAGTAACCCCGTTAGTTTGCATGAGGAATCGTTCAAACGAACGGGGGTCCACTGTAGTAAGAATTTTTCAGTTAACCTAAATCTACATTTTTCGCATTACTCTTCCCCAAGTGTAAAATTTAATGTAAAAAAAACAATTTCTGCAACCCAGAAGTTCGAAGTTTATAATTTAACCGGCTCCAATTCAAATACAATTTCAAGTGCAATTTAAATCTAATATACATCTAACTTTAATTCCTACTTTCAGTTCAATTTAACTCTAATTTCAACTTTGGTTTTAAGTCCAATTTCAAGAATAATTTAAAGTCTGATTTCGAATCCAATTTCAAGTTCACTTGAAAACTAGTTCATTTCCATGAATCCAATTTTAAGTTAATTGACGGTGGAAAATTCGGTACTGACAAAAGTCGGTAAATTATGTTCAATCACAGGGAAATTTTTTTGAAATATTGTTTTCCTGTTTGTCAATTTCTAATCTTTTAATGATAAAATTTGCGTAATAACAAGAGAGAAGAGGAAACACGTCGCCAAAACAACAAAGAGACTGCAAAAAGATGAAGTCAGGGCTCAGGAAAAGGGTGATAAACGGGATAGAAACAGGATAAAAAACAGAGAAAGAAGAAAAAGCGAACGAGAAAAGAAGGAAAACGAAAGAAAAAATGACGTAAAACGGTAGATAAAAAATGGAAAACTGGACAAGAAAGGGAATAAAAGGGAACCAAAAATAGAGTAAGGGATTGTCCTCTGTTGTGAAACGACCGCGGTTGCGAAACACACGCAATTTTTAACGTCGAAACGAAAAAAAGAAAAAGAAGGAAAGAAAATAACAAAATGCGAATAAAAAACAGGTTGAAAAACGAAGAAAACCGGAACAATGCAACACGAGGCAGAAAAAAATGACAAAGAACGGAAGGAAAGTGAGAGTGGAAACCAAGAACACGTGACTGGAAAAAAGAAAAATCGGAACAAAAAAGGGGTAAACGTGTGCAAGAAGAAAAAAAAGTCAACCTTCCGGTTTGCAGTAAAATGTTAAGTTCAAATTAGTCCAATTTGGAGTCTAATATCAAACTTAATGTCAAGTTCATTTGCATGCCCAATTTTAAGTATAATTTAATATCAGTTTTTGGTTCAAGATTTAGCCCTACAATAAAACTGACCTTGTCTGAACCTTGTCGTGGTGTAGGGCTTTTTAACTAATCAGTAAATGAACAGCGGTCACGTTTACTTCTGAATGTGGGTATATGTCATAATACTTTTGTGATTTCAAGTGGGAATTGAGGAAAAAATTTACCAAATGTGATTGTTGCGCTGTTCAGAAAGTACTTTTATTCCGTTTGAGAATAAGGCCAGCAAGGGGATCTCTGACAATCTATACCTATAAAGAAGGATTTCTGTCTGTCTGTCTGTTTGTCCTGTGTTCCTTATAGAATCAAAAACTACTGAACCAATCGGCGTGAAAATTTGCATGTAGAGGTTTTTGAGGCCAGGAAAGGTTTTAGTGATGGTTAGAGACCCCTCCCCCCACTAAGAGGGGGGGCTCCCATACAAATGAAACACAAATTTCTGCATAACTCGAGAACTAATCAAGCAAATAGAACCAAATTTGGCATGTGGGTGTTTTCGGTGACAAGAATTTATTCTAGGGTAATTTGAGACCCCTCCCCTCTTTATAAGGGGAATTATAACTCCTCTCCCCTTTAAGAGGGGGGGTTTCCATACAAATTTCCTCATAACTCGAGAACTAATCAAGCAAATGGAACCAAATTTGGCATGTGAAGGTTTTCGAGGGCAAGAAAATTTTCTATGTTGAATTAGGACCCCTCCTCACTTTAAGAGGGGGGGCTCCTGTACAAATGAAATACCAATTTCCTCATAACTCGAGAACTAATCAAGCAAATGGAACCAAATTTGGCATGTGTGTGTTTTTGAAGACAAAATTTTTTTCTATGATGAATTGGGACCCCTCCCCACTTTAAGAGGGGGGGGGGGGCTCCTATACAAACGAAATACAAATTTCCTTATAACTCGAGAGCTAATCCAGCAAATGGAACCAAATTTGGCATGTAGGTGTTTTTGGAGGCAAGAATGTTTTCTATGATGAATAAGAACCTCTCCCCACTTTAGGAGGGGGGGCTCCTATACAGATGAAATACAAATTTCCTCATAACTCGAGAACTAATCAAGCAAATAGAACCAAATTTGGCATGTGGGTGTTTTCGGTGACAAGAATTTATTCTATGGTAAATTGAGACCCTTCCCTCTTTATAAGGGGAATTGTAACTCCTCTCCCCTTTAAGAGGGGGGGCTTCCATACAAATTTCCTCATAATTCGAGAACTAATCAAGCAAATGGAACCAACTTTGGCATGTGAAGGTTTTCGAGGGCAAGAAAATTTTCTACGGTGAATTAGGACCCCTCCCCACTCTAAGAGGGGGGGCTCCTGTACAAATGAAATACAAATTTCCTCCTAACTCGAGAACTAATCAAGCGAATTGAACCAAATTTGGCATGTGTGTGTTTTTGGAGACAATTTTTTTTTCAATGATGAATTGGGACCCCTCCCCACTTTAGGAGGGGGGGTCCTATACAAACGAAATACAAATTTCCTCATAACTCGAGAACTAATCCAGCAAATGGAACCAAATTTGGCGTGTAGGTGTTTTTGGAGGCAAGAATTTTTTCTGTGATGAATTAGGACCTCTTCCCACATTAGGAGGGGGGGCTCCAATACAAATGAAATACAAATTTCCCCATAACTCGAGAACTAATCAAGCAAATGGAACCATATTTGGCATGTGGGTGTTTTTGGAGGCAACCATTTTTCCCATGATGAATTAGGACTTCTTACCTTTTTAGGAGGGGGGGGGCTCCCATTCAAACGAAATACAAATTTGCTCATAACTTTAGAACTAATCAAGCAAATGGAACCAAATTTGGCATGTGAGAGTTTTAGATGGCAGAATTTTTTTTCTGTGGTGTATTACGACCCCTTTCCCTTTTAAGAGGGTGGGCTCCCATACAAATGAAATACAAATTTCCTTATAATTTGAGTACTAATCAAGCAAATGGAACCAAATTTAGCATGTAGGAGATTTTTGAGTCTTGAATTTATTTTATGATAGTTAGAGACCTCTCACCCCTGTGGTAGGGGGATATGGACTCTCATACAAATAAAACAGAAATTTTTGCGAAACTCAAAAACTAATCCAACTCGAGAAATTCGAGACTCTCTATAGTAACACTAGATCATTCAGGACGAGCCGGTCGCGAGTGTTGCCGGTGACCCGCCGTCGGAAGCGCCGCCCACTGGGGGGCTTGCAAAACTCGAGAAGTGACAAAGATCATCCGAGATTCATGATTTATGTACAACACAGGTTAATTTGTGGCAATACGAAGTTTGTCGGGTCAGCTAGTTAATAGATAAATGTTTCTCGGGCTCTTCCTTATCCATCACAGTTACCACACATCTCTGAAACCGTCGATTTGATCGGGCTGGCCGAGGGATCAGGATCAATAAGGGGTTATTAATGGAATAGTAAACTCGATTCGAATGCTGAAGGAGCATTCTACAATGGATCCGGACGGTAATAGAGGTGCCAGGACGGCAAGTGGGATATGAAGCCAAGTATTATTATCCCTTATCATAATATATTACATCTAACATATAATAATAAAATCTCTATTTAGGTTAAGAATCAATACAGTTCCTAAAGTTAAGAACTTGATTAGTAGTGGTCAGAGCGTGAAGTTAAAAGTATGAAAGTGTTTTGATTAGAACGATCGCTAAAAGCAAACTCACTAAGAATAATCTAAAGAGACCGTCCCAACGAAAATAGAAGTGTGCGCACAGTGTCTATAATGGAAGTGGTAAAGTACAATGGAGGAGCTGTAATCGTTAAGAGGGTACCAGGTGACGGCCACTGTCCGAGTTCAGAGCAGCATAGAGAGAGAGAGTAAGCAACCTCCGTGTTGGCCACGCTGGTCTTTCTGCACCTTCCATCAACCCATTGACCACATTGGTCTTTCTGCACCACCCCGCTGTCACAAATGTCATTCCCATACATTTTTCGTGTAACCAACATCTCATCTAGCCCACAACAAACTTTGCCTCGGACAAAATGTATTTGTGAGTAGCCCGCTCTAACTTCACCCTCGGATGAATCAGTATTGGTAAGCTCCCGAACAAAGTTACTTTTTTGCTTTTTTTCTTTTTGTGTCGGACGTGTAGGAAGCGTAAAAAGATGTTAGCTACTTCTTTACCCTTCAGTTTCATACGCCTGTTCTGCACCTTTCAACAAGCAGGAACGTTGACAGCAGCTGTCAACCGGTGAGTCAGCATAACTCGACTGACACAATAACTTATTGATTAAAATCTAAAGTGGTTAGAGCTAAAACACTACCTGAAGCTATTCTTAAAATTAATTTGTTATTTATTACTAAATTCGCTGAACTAAATTTGTGCCTAAATACTATCCTCTCTAAGTGATTCTAATCGGTAAGCCTTAAATTACTTAAATATAGGACTAAATTAATAGTGGATCTTAAAATAGGTAACCTACCGTGAGTTGCTATAGCTTTTGTGTTAAAGCAGTACCCGTAAAAGACCGTTACGACTGGTGAGAGTGATAAAACTAATTAAATATTAAATACATTAAATATAACTATCTACTATATTTCTAAAATGCTACTTAGGACTAAACTTAGGAACTAACAGAAATTGCTAATTTAGTAGCGCACTTAGGAGTGATAAACGATCATCAAAGCGAACTAAACGTAAGTGAAATATCTAACCTATCAGTTGAATCCGCTATCTAAGATCTTTATTATATCCTGCAAATTATTATATAACTAAAATATGTACCCATATCATTCGTAGGAAAATTATATCCTCCCATTATAAATCATCAATCGGTGTGCCTTTTCATTCGTATTCGGCGGAGGATTATAATTTTGAAAACCGCAGTTGAATCAAATTCAACACTCCGCTTGCAAGTGGTGGAGTATATAGAAGATAACATATAGATGAATTCATGCCATCACTTACGGATACCGTGGGCAGCGCGGACAGAGCCAAAATAAACAATTTGCTACAGAGACTCGGGAACTCCTGCGAATGGGGTGGACAAGAGACCATAGCAGCGGCAGCACACATATACAATAAAAGAATTGATGTATATTTTGAGCATGGGCCTATAGTTCATTTTAATGAATGCGCAGCGGCAACTGGAGTGCTACGTGTAGCGTATCGTATCGCTAACATAAGGGGCAGACACACAGTTCGTAACCATTACGATAGCGTGATACAGAGGCTTCATGTCAACCAACGAGGCACTACTGAGGATGGCAGCTCCAATGAATTCTCCTCTCCGATACACACACACCGCGCACACCGGATTCTTGCAGACAATGAGGATACCCAAAGCGGGAGTTCGGCAGGCGGTATCAGCCCGTTTGACCCGAAAACTTTCAAGTTCCTATCTTGGAATGTACGCGGATGCTCTGACGACGAAAATATTTTTTCAGGAAGAATATGCCATTGTAGCACCGCAGGAAACTCGGCTTGGTCAATGCACCATCGAGACCCCCAACTACATCTGGTACAATGCCAACACAGACCAGGTCAAGAGTAGGATTGGCGGAGGAACGGCGATCCTGGCGGCCAAACACATCGTAGCCACAAACCGATTCAAAAAAGTGAGCAACGATTCATGCGCTCTTCTAGTTCAAATTTTCAATAGAAAAATGATTTTCGTGTCGACATATATCCGAAGTATTACCAGAATAGGTACCAGTGAGTTTGGGAACCTATCCAGATACATACTCTCGCTGCCCAAGGCACTAAGCAAAAACATTATTGTAGCTGGTGATATGAACGCGCACGTAGGAACACAAGACCTTACTGAGACGGAAAAGAGCATCATCGGAAGCAATCTTCACCACAGCTTCTGCAACTCAAACGGATCAGAGCTAAAGAATTTCGCGGCCAGCCACAACATGAGGGATTATCTCACTTTCAGCGCCTCTCCGTCGGTTAAAACCACCTGGTGGAACGGGAAAAGTACATCGCAGCTAGACCACATACTTATGACAAAAATGAGCTTTCTAAAACTGCCGCGTATTAGAGCATATTTCAAGCCGGCACCGATCAGCGATCACAAGATGGTAGAATGTATTTTTAAACAGAAGGAAAACACAGACACCATTACCCAACCTCTCCTTCCAATCACCCATGAACAGAACAAGAGCCACTGCGGCACAAAGAGAATGAAATTAGACCTGGAAAAGCTGAAAGACGAAGAGGAAAGGGATAAATACCAGGAAAAACTAGACCAACTCCTTGAAAGAAGCGAGGTAGAGCGAGGAACAGCTGAGCAAAGCTGGGCCTGGGACCGCTTACAGACAGCCATTTCAGGAGCCGCCGCAACAATATTGCAAAAGCACAACTCTCCACCGACCCCCCGCAAAACAAGTGCATGTAAAGCTGCTTTTTTAGCAAATCAAAAACTCGTGATGGATAAGCACAACATAGAGCTGAAAGGAATAGCTAAAATGGCGCGTATCAACAAGCGTAAGGCTTATGAAGAGCACTTTGCAGAAAAGGTACAAAAATTCCTAGAAAACGTAGAAAACGAGAATAATCTAGCACGAATGGCAAAAACATTCAGGTTTATCAAAGCTCATAAGCGGCAAAGAGAAACGAGAAAGAGAAGATTTATAAGTGTACAGCAGTGGCAAAAAAAGCTACAAGATTCGTGCCCCAGCGTTAGCTCTTAGGTAACGCTTCTCCCGGAAGACGATGGCAGAGAGGCAGGACCAGATCCAACTTGGGAAGAAATATGCGCAACCATGTGGAAAATACGCAATAATAGCGTGCCTGGAACAGACAACATAAATAATGAACTGCTGAAGTACGGCTCAGAAAACATGCAGCGGGAACTAACCGATATGATAAAGCAGGCATTCAGAAGAAACGAGATCCCTGAGAAATGGACAACAACGGTACAGGTATATGCTGGGGGAGGGAGAGATCTCCATCCAGCTTTATTACCGTGGGGATCACGTGCCGAGAAAACCTCCGTAGGGGGTTGTAAGGGACGGGGTACTTTGTGGGGCAGGAAATAGGGGATGCCTTTATTGCGAAAAGCTGGCGAGGAAAACGGTTTGCAGCGGGCATAGAAGGGGCATGATATATCAATACGAGGTGGGGAAGGGATGGGAGATGCGATAATAAAGCTGGGTGGACAGTTTGGAGACAGATCATGCGGGATACGGCAGGAAACCCCAAAATTAAATTTAACACCCCTCCAATAACCACAGCGAGAAACGTCGACGAGTACAGATGCATAACCCTATGCCTGACGGTCTACAAAATATATGCAAAAATTCTGCCAAACAGACTAAGGAACCAAATGAACCCGATCCCAAGCTATCAGATGGCCTTCCAGGCAAAAAGAAGTGCCTCTGATCAGATATTTGTATTGAGGCGGATACTGGATGAACGCTGGAGGAAAGGATATTACACAGTTCTAGTCTCAGTGGACGTCAAACAAGCTTTTGACAGAAAAGATACCTCAAAAGCGGCAGCCATCTTGCAAGATATGGGAGTTTCAAATGCACTAATCAATCGAATAACATAGGCCTACTTGTTTGAAATAACTTCAATCCAATGGTTCGGACAGCGCACGAGCCATGAACAAAGCTAGAGGAATAAAACAAGGCTGTCCTCTAAGCCCAGAGTTGTTCATTGTAATTCTGCACCACGTGCTGAGATCTATCCAAGACTTCTGGTCAGAACTTCGTTTGGAACAGGGAACGGACATCCGCCTCCCGTGTCTCCTGGGATACGCGGATGACATCTTATTCTTATCCAACAAAGAGGACGATGTGGGAAAGCTGCTGGACCTCCTAATCCCCTTGCTAGCATCAGTAGCAAATCCCTACTACACCGCAAACACAGCGCCAGATACATCAAGGAAGTTCGGCAATTACGTGCTGTCAGTGGTCACAACACTGAAGTACCTCGGATTACTCATCACCAGTGGTTGGAGAATTCGCGAAAAAGTGATCATTTGAATCGATTAACATCCCTCATGAACATACACTATTCGCCTGCCTCGCCGATAATGCACGCATCAGCTTTGAATTTTATCACGAACAGAACCTCAATGTGAACATCAGAATTCGTTCAAAAATTGAATATTGAACATTGAGTGTGTTCGATTTTTCGGACGTCGGAAATTATTCAAAATAATATTACCACGAAAAGGGAATAGTTTAAAGTAGTGTTAGTGGCTTTACAAGCAGCAGAAAGCGTCGATTCGCACTTTTGCGTTGCTCACGATATTCGTATATTCAGCGATGCTACGAAGCGTGAGTGTATGTTGCTCATTGTTATAGGCGAATTGAACCACTCGCGTAGCTGTTTTATCATGATAAAAACCGTTTGCCGATGCTCGACGTATCTATTCATTTTGTGAGTTTTCCAACCTCTGCTCATCACAAGTAGTTTAGCAAGCCCACCTAGCAGTTTAGCAGGCAACCACCTCAGAGAGAGTGGGGAAAGCATATAAGGCTTTCTACCACCTATGCAGTTTCCTGAAAAAGCATACGGTAGAGTGGGATACAGTAAAGCGATTGTATCATTACCTCGTCACTCCAGTGGCGACGTATGGTCTGGAGGTATCGACCATCCTCAAGAGAAATCGGAATTCCTTAAGAAGAATGGAGAATGAAATGCTGCTCACACTGAAAGACCTGAGCAAACGGCAAGAGGATACGGAGGAAAGTGCAGACGAAGGAGATTCAGGACGGAACCCTGATACAGAGAGTGACAGAGCGGAACTCGGAGTGGAAAACACAAGCAATGCGAACAGAAAATCGCAAGGCTCGATCGGATCTGACAGCCCATACATTGCACCTCGTTGGCTAAGCAACTATACAATCAACAATAAAATTAGAGTAGCGAGACTAAGACTAAGAGGACGACGGTATCCTGAAAAAGGCCCTGGAGCATAGAATACCAACACAAAAGAAAAGGGGCAGGCCGGCGCCCTCTTGCAGGAACAACATCAGACAAGATATAGAGAGGAGCGGAATTCCAATTAAGGCGTGGCATGAGCGGAAGACAGATCAAAGTACAAGACTTTGACTCAGTCACTAAACAAAAACGCACTGGAATCGGAATACGAAATGGGCGAATCAGAAGACGACGACGATAGTTCGGACAGCTCATTCCTGCCGTCACAGTTTGAAGGGTTCACCGACGAATCTGGAATCTCCGAGGAAAACTGAATAATTACATTACGCAACTACAACGAAATAAAAGCACCCACCGATTCTTTGTTTTACTTTTTGACGTAGGACTACGTCTTTGTTTACTATACTGGGACTGGGTAGCACTTTGTAAAAACGAGAAATAGAAGTGTAACGTTTGAATGAAATATTTCAAACGCTAATAGCTACTATACTACTGAACGAAACATAACAGTTAATATGTCGTTGGATAGATAAAATGTCCAACAATTTTATAGTAACATATTAATAATAATTTTTGATACGCTAAATAGTGAAAATGTGTGTAAAGTTTTAAGGTCGAATTTTCCCATACATTTCCCTTGTGATCGCCTAGCTTCACAGGCACGGACGACAATTAGATACACCAAAGGATTTGGATCCAAATGATAACCTTTGAGACCACTTTGTAAGCTACACCCCTTTCCCAATCCAATTGGCAACATCGATGGCTATTGACGGCAACACCGACCCCGAAGACAAGCGGAATCAGCGGGCAATGGCCAACGTGAATCCCACACGATGCACTTTACGTTACATTTTGCATTATCCCCATCGCAGACATGCGAAATTGTTCGATAGCTTGCTCAATCAGTGTCGGACAATCATTTAAGCAGCAGCAGCCGATATGGTTTCCTCCACCACCTACACTAGCTTACAAGTAGCAGCGGCAGTGCCAGTGACTATAAAATGGTACACTTGGTTCGCCTCCTGCTCATTTATCGCACGATCGCACTGACGGACGGTCAGTATTTATCATCGACGGCTATTGGTGGCGAAACCAACGGCATTTGGCGGCAACACCGACAGCAATTGGAGGTAAAAACGATGGCATTTTGGCGGCAACACCGGCAATTGGATGCAAATCCAAGGACTTTTGCGGCAATTAATGGCAATTCGAGGCATACCCGATGGCATTTTGGCGGCAGTTTCAATGGCAATTATCGCAAACCAACACTGAAGGCAAATGGAAACGGATCGACTGACGGGCAGCAAATTCAGCAGCAGGCCATAGTGGTCTTAAACAGTTCTCATAAGTACTATAGTAATTGAAGAGTGGAAAGATTTTTCTACACTTTCTAAATGGTTAACGTTCCATTCGGATAATTATTTGAGCAGCAGCAGCAGCCGATCTGGTTTCCCCACACCTACACTAGCTTACAAGTAGCAACGGCAGTGCCCGTGACTATAAAATAGCACACTAGGTTCGCCGTCTGCTCATTTATCGCACGATCGCACTGACAGACGGTCAGTATTTTGATAAAACTAATCCATTTCTACTTTACAGTGATTTGGTATTTCCTATCACTCCTGTATTAGCGAGCAACCATCATCCTAGAGTCTAAAGGACCGAATAACGACACCCATCTATATATTGGCAACAGTAATTATAGTACAGATTTTTAAGAAGTGCTATCAGCTCAAACATAGTTCTTTTCAGGGCCACCAAACAATTTCAAAAGGTTTTTTTCTAAACCACCATTGATTCAATGAAGAATTAAATCAGAATATTTCGCTCTTCTTTTACAAATAAACACTCAAACAATGATACTCACAGATACTCAAATATGCATATGCCATAAATGCAGTTTGCATTAGTCTTTGATCTAATGATCAGACATAAAGTTATACTTCATCGATTAAAACATGTTATCAATGTAATGAGTATTATATGACACAGTCCTACGTCACCCTTTCGTACAACCCTTAGGGCTGTATACCTTGTAGTTTTTTCTCTTGCCTGGTCAAACAGGCACTAGCTTATCAAAAGTACCAAGTATCATCACTAATCACAACTCATTTTACATTCTCATTTTCGGTTAACATGAAAATCCCAACGCGAGTCATCAAGAACATCGTTCTATCTTCTCATTTTCGAATTAACGTAAAATCCAATCCCGAGTCAACGAGAGTGTCATCAACTCAAAACCCGGCCACGACACGACACGGAGAAAGCCCGACCGTGATTCCATGATTAAGATAAGTAACCTCGTCCTATTTCCCCGCATTCTAGCCCCTGCATTTTTCATATCATCTTATAATCATGTGCTGTCATAGTCATCCCATAGATGCATAAATTTAACGCCGTAAATTGTAAAACGCTGGCCTTTGGCAGAGGGATCTCCGAATCAGCTCGAAGGGTCCGCGCAGGGTCGGATCACCGCTGTCTCCTGGCATAGGTGAGCCGACTATGCTTGGGGCTCTGCCTATGTTTTAGTGGGCGCAAGTGCCTGTCTCGTCAGATAGGTCTGATATTTGAGGTCTCTCTGATACTTTGACATCACAAAAAGGGCCCAGCGCAGAGTTTTATACGCTATTAAGCGACCAGCTGGTCAACCCAAAAAAAAGGAAAAAAAAGTTTTTGGTTCAAGATTTCGGCCTGCCCAGTTAACTTCGAGATACAAGTCTCGGATCGGTGGTACTGCTAGATAGAGTCAGATTCTTGCACTAGCCCCGTAAGTGTCCTATACTCTAACGGCAAGCTGCGCAGTCTGTCGGTATAGAAAGGTCAAGTTTTTGGAAGACATTTAAGCCCAAGGTTTTGCTTCTTTGGTTCAATTTTAAGTTTAATTCAAACTCGTTTCGAACGCAGACAAGAATACAAACTGGCTATTCTTTCGAACGAAAACAAACGAGAATAAGGGTGATAAAACAATGATGAGATATTCCGCAAATTTGACTGGACCATCTGTAAATTTGACTGGGGACCGTTTAGTGAAAATTTCGAGGATCACTCGAACTGAATCATACCTGAATAAACACTATCAATATCATAAATGAATCATATCTGAATCAGAAACAACACGTAGCACAAACCTTTGAATGTCATCGGGCAAACGAAAAATCAAGACCGGTACCACCGATAATCTTCTCTAGTATAGATTCAACAATATATTTCCGTAACCTTTGGAAGGAAACCTAAAACGAACATGAGTTTGCACTGTTTCAACCAGTCAACTAGCGTGATGTATACGATGGTTTTTATTGGCATATCGGAAAGTTCCATCCCATTTTTTTTTTTGCGTGTCGTTCTTAAGTTGCTATCATGTTTTCTTTTTACAGCTAAGCCGACCTTTCAAAGGTTTCCTATTTTTTAATAACTTAGTACATGCTGCTATGGCATTCGCCTTCAACTAATATGGGAGGGGCGTCACAACCCTGTTCTTTTCTTTTTTTTTGTATGGAAGTGATAAGTAAACTAATGGGAAATGCGAAATAAATACATCTTTACATCGTCTCCACGCCACATTGCGGGAGCGTAATCGATGGATGGTCACAACTGATTGCGTGGTTATTATATCTACGGTATTTTTGATTAAAAAAATTAACAAGCTTAAGCTAAGCTCGCGCTTCCCAGCCAGGTATATTTAAGTAGGTTCATTACTAGTAATTCTCTCAAGTTCTATGCAATGCAATGTTTTATGTGTCAAAATTGGATGGACTTACATGTTATCTTCTAATAGGGCGTTTTTGAACTCTTACAAACTCTTTCGTTCAAACATTGTCTGTGACGGTAAAATATTTTGATTTAAATAACTTCTATGTTCTTTTCTCAGTGTAATTGAAAATGAGAAATTCGTTGCCATTCTATCGTGTATGATTTTTCCTCATTCTCGCCTTCCAACGTCCTCATTTGCCAAGAAAAATAAATTGTGTACAGACTTGTTGGTTTCATGTTACTCCAGCTCATTGACATACGTTGTGTTAGGACTGATTATTACATGTCTATGTAAGTTTGGCATGGAACGATATACTATTCCAACTCCCATTATAACCTGTCTTCAATCGCAATCGAGTGAAATTAACATTATTTTGATTGTATGTTTAAAATTAGAAATTAAAATCAATAGTAGTGATGCTATTTTTACTGAACTGTGAGCGGGCAAATTAAAGCACCGTCGTCTTAGTTTCTAATTGTTCTGTTATAAAACTTAACTTAGGTTTGCTACGTCTTTGTGGTTTGCGAATCTAGTAAGTAACAAAAATTTAAAATACGTCATAAAGTGAAAATAGAACATTTTTGTCCATATCATGAACTTAAAACCGTCGCTCGTATTTATAGCTGTTGCTATTCTCGAAAAAAAAACACGTTTGGCCATTTGATTGCGCTGCTTAAAACACTACTACCGTACCATACATATAATAGTTATCACGCACTGGGTATTCACATTAAACTAGTGACAAGTTTTGAGCTTTCCTTCACTGCTCGGAATACCTTTCAACACATCTTTTCTGATCGTTAACTGTATGCTACTCAAACAATGCCGTCTAAACATACCTAATAATTCTGTATATATGCATTTACATTACGCTATTTGTAACTATCGCCCGTCTGTAACTTTTCCTTCCCGCGGTAGACTGCTCCGAGCCATGATGAAGTACTGCGATAGGGCATAACATGACAAATAACGTCATAATCGTCGACTTTCTCCTGCATGCTTTTTTTTTTTCATTTATCAACGTGTGTAATGCGCACAAACTGCTGCTGTTGCTATTATCGCCGAATGATTTTTTAGGCTTATTTTTCGATGGAAATGTTGAACAGGTGTAGTAAAACGTCAAAGCTGCATTCCTTTCAATAAAATTACTTCTTCACCTTATCTTCGCCCCGTTTTCTTCGTTTGTTTAGAAGCGCATTATTCGAGCTGTCCAAATTTTTGATGTGCATCTAGAATTGAGGAAAAAATTAAACAAACGGTTACAGTAAGTGTTACAAAGATTGGCCGGTGCGCTACCTGATCATAATCCACGCGCATATTAGCGAGTGATCGCGTCATTTCCTCCTGAACCTCTGGCCAGGTTTCCTCACCCTCCTTTAGGACACGTCCCGTGTGCAGTGGCGTCTGAGGAACTTCTGTGTAAAGCTTAAAAAAAAGAAAACAACCCCACCGTTAGCATCCCATTTTAACGCAGAAACAAGCCTCGTTGTCACTCACCCGAACCCAAGGGTTTCGCATGACCTGATCGATGGTTAGTCGTTTCTCCGGTTCAACGCTAAGCATGCCCTTGATGAGGTCTTTGGCAGCCTGGCTCACGTTCTGCCATTCCGGGTTAGGAAAATCGTACTGGCCGGTTCGGATGCGCGTTTTCATTCCGGGTGAGATCGCCAAACCGTGATTACTGTAGAAAGGAGGGAATCCACACAGCCTGCGGAGATCGAATAACTCAATCGCATTGCTAGGTAATGTCAGTGTGCGAATATTCAAGTACGTTAGCATCATGAAGTGAAATTTCTAGCGACCTCAATGGCATATCAGATTACTTGTATGTGAAATAATTTTCTCTTTAACCAAGGCCTGTAATTCGTGACTCATGCGCTTACGCCACTCTCCGTTTACGTTTGTACTTTTCTACAATTTTCGTTCGAAAATGGCAAGTACTCGTACGTCTTCTGTCAGTAAAATTATAGTCTCCACCCTGTCAAATTGTAGATCTACCGATGCTAGCCGGCAACTCTATCCTTGGCTTCCTCAGACCCCCGAAGCTACTATTACTACTATCGATTGTGGATCTCATACTTTCGTTGTATCGCCAATGAGATGCTCATCGAAGAATTACTTCCAACTGTCGATTACCTTGCGCTCTTCGGCCAACTCAGTCCGCGCTGGACGATACTTTCGGACAATAGGACCTTCCGTGAGCAAAACGATGATCACTATCTCATAGCAGTAAGTTTCGCTCCCGAGTGCCTCACAAATCGACACCAATTAGGACAATATAGCTGTATGTCTAGTGATTACCAGCAGAGGGTGCTACTGAAGAGTACTCACGGATCGATGGCACAGCATGATACTACAAGTAACATCAGTGGTTTGTCTCAGAGTACTAGCGAGTTACGGATAAGTACGGATAGGAAAGTAGGTCCACTAGACACCAAACAATGAACGGAAGCAGAAATTGGACCGTGCCAATTCCTGTTTTGTTCAATAGCAGAGAAGGGAACCTAATTACCAAGAGGTCAGGCAGCGGCGTTGGAAATGATATTTCAATGTGCTTATGAATGGTGAAGAACGTCGATCGGAGCTCAAGATCAGAAGGACAAGATAAGTTGAGGATGATAAACAATCTGTGGTCCACCGACTAGGGACGAGCTAAAGAAACCAGCGAGAGAGCTAAATAACGGCACACAGCTGGAAAGGGCGGTATTCCTGACGTGCTTTTTGAATTCGGGACCGGCTATATTATGCATTCCATCGCGTCACTGGTATAGTCCGAAGAGAAACCCTGCCTGCAACAAAAGCCTTTCACTAAAATGCAGCAGTTATCGAGGCATAAAGCTCTTCAACTCAGCATAATAAATTGATGCTACTAGAGGAATCTTTTGTTAGCAAACAACCCATCATCTAATTCTAGATTTCGAGGCAGCATACAATTTAGTGAAACGAAATGAGTTATGGCGAATGATGGTTAAACATGGTATTCCATGGAAAGGGGTTGGGCGAATACATGACATTGACATCCTTGATGGCTCCACGTCAAGCGTCAAGATGGTGAGCGGGATATTGGACACTGTTGTGACGGCAGTTGATTTGAAACAAAGTGACAGATTATGGAATCTACTGACCGATATATAATTGGACTTGGGAGGTGTTATTCGAAGTGCAATTATTTCTGAAAATTGTCGTGCAAAATAAACCGAGAATACGAACATAGTTTTATTATTTTATTAACCTTTCGTTCCTCGCGCCAACTTAGATTCATAGGCATGCTAAAACAGAACAGAATTCACTCGAATACTGACGCCACTTGGCGAAAATCTTATCAAACTTCATCCACCGATTGAAAGATCTTAGTTTGCGGATAAACCCGGCTAAAAACAGTAATTTTCTTTATTGCAAAAATCTCGAGATATACCGAGATAAACTTTACGTTCCACAGGCGTTGTACAAAATACAACAGTGAAGCAAACCGTGGCTCAATAAAAACATTATTTTGCCAAAAAAAAAACTCCAAGAGCAATTTTCCGATTTCTTTAAACTTGGCTCATTTCAAGAGTGTTAACTTTCGAACCAAACTTTTGCATGAAGACGCAAGAAAATTAACTCAGCATTTCACGAAAAATAACACGAAAATTTCGAAATAGGTTGTTCTTGTTCGCTAATTTAACTTTAGTGATAAACATTACATGTTAGCATTTTTTGTTATTCATTTACTTCAAATATTCATGTTTCCGCAGCCAAACACCGCAGAGTAAATATTTTTATTTGAAAATGTAAATAAATTTTCTTAGCTATCCAGACAAAATATTATCTGAACAAAAAAAAATAAAAAACATCTTTGTTCACCAATAACAATATATTCCCAATATCGTCGTCGTCTCAGAAGTCGCAAATCGCTTTCGACCTGGTCTAGTCATCTTGCACGTTGAGTCCCGCTGTTCTTAGTGCCGGTAGAGCTATTGAAGAGAACTATTTTCGTCGTTGTATCCGGCCCACATTAGCCTACCGACTTTCACTAGGTGTACGAGGGGAATCTCTCTAAGCAGTGCCTGTAGCTCGTTATTCATACGCCTCCACCACTTTCCACTTTTAGTTTGTACTCCGCCAAATAACGTTCGCAGCACCTTCCGATCGGCCACGGCAAGGGCCCTCCGTAAGCACCGTCACAACTTCAAGTCCATAAAGAACCACCGATCTGATAAGGGTTTTGTATACACTGAAGACTTATTTACACGGCAGACCAGCAACGTACCTCGAAGCTAACTGGGCGGTTTAACGATCCCAAATACACGAATTCATCTAAAACTGCTAGTTCGTCTAGGACCTCTACTTCTCGTTCGTCGCCGTCAACGGTTACCGCCCTAAGGAGGCATGCGTTTGTTTCCTTTGAGCTTCTTCCTTTAATGTATTTGGTGTTCTACGCCGTTTATTTTCAGCCCAATCTTCCTAGACTCCGCTTTCAGTCTGGCGTAGATAGCTTTCGCTGTCGCAAAGTTCCTGGCTGTGATATCAAAGTCATCTGCAAAGCCTAGGAGTTGTTACTAGGAGTGGTTACCTAGGAGTGGTTACCCTGGGTGAAAATCGTGCCTCTCGTCGAATCACCCTTTCAAGAGCGATGTTGACCAGTATGCAGGTTACCTTGTCTCAAAAGTTCGATCAGTCGCGTCCGTTTGTACGGAAGAGCGTGTTCATGCATTATCATTAACGATTGACTTTATCGTATGCTGCTTTGAAATCAATAAAGATGTGATGCGTGGGCACGTATCACTCCCGACATTTCTGCATGTACTATCGGATGGTTTTGGTCCGTAGTGACGCAAATCCCCATGAGGGTTGGCTAGTGATTCCCTACGAAACCTTGTGCAATCGGTGACAGCCGCCATAACAGGATCTGGGAGAGTACCTTGTAGGTGGTGTTATGCTATGTCACAATAGATTGAAACGCACAATAGAAAGCTCTGCGGTAGGCGGTCTTTACCAGCGGCTTTGTACACTCAAAATAATCTGCACGTCGCATCCACGTGAAAAATCATGTAAACTTCTGTACAGCAACTTACGTGAGCTTCATGTACTAGTTAATGGGAAAATGTATACAACTTACCGGGATCGCACGTAAACTGGTTAGTATGAGAGCGAGTTACCAACAATTCACGTGAATGTTACATGAAAAGTGTGATGGATGAGAATTACCTATGTTTTCACGTAAACTTGACGTGCTGATTTTTTTGAGTGTAGGCAGGGATGGGATGGGATAATCTCTTTAACTCAATTTTAATTCATTTGACAGTACCGTCTCAGCATAGCGAAATTTGAAAAAAATACATATGGGACATTTTTGGAACTAGTTATTATCTACCATTTTGCTGAATAAAACTAGGTTGTATTTTTTGTATTTACAATGCTATACCTGTTGGTAAATGGTTACCAAATTAACGTTCACTTGGCTACCGACGGGGTAGCAGCATTGAAAATATAAAAGATACGGCAAAATTTTATTCAGCAATATTGTAGAGAATACCTAATACTACAAATGACCCATGCATAAATTTTTCAGATTTTTCTTGGCTGAGACGTTACTGTCAAAAGAACCAAAATTGAGTCCATGTGATTGAACTATTTTTGAAGCATTTTAGCCGTACTATTCTGATTTTGTTGTTACCAGTTCTCCCTTTCGAAAGCTGTGCTACATCAAGAGAATCCATCAGGCTGCCCCGTCCAGGAACAAGGTCTCCCTGGTTACTCCACATAATGAGTATGTTCGTTGGGTTGCGACGGGGATGCATTATAATCTGTTACATCTGATTAAGCTACCGTATATCTTATCGCTTCAATACCATCTTTACAGAGAGCTTCGCTAACGTCTCATACTCCGTCGAACGTGAATCATCTCGGGTGCACTTGAGTATGATGGAGAGCTCCATACTATAAGTAACTAGGGGTATTAGGGGCATAATGAGCACCCTAACTTGTTGGCTGATTTAAGCATCCAAAATGACTGAATTTTTAAAGTGTCGTCATTGCAAAACATACATTCACTATCGATAATTAAAGGCATACTGTTAACAAATTGAAAAATAATTCACATGATAACGAAAATTGCAATTTGAATTCATGCTTCAAAAACTAAAAATTAGTCAGTGTGTGGGGCACAATGAGCACCCCCTGGGGCATAATGAGCACCCTTATAAACACATGATTGGAAGGTGTATACAACTACAACAACCACACACACACACATACACACACTCACACACATACATATACACATACATACACACATACATACACATATACTCATACACATACACACCCATACATACACAAATACAGAACATGTCAAAACGTCGAAAAAACTATCGACCGCTAGTCGCTTAAAGCCAATTCAGTCGCGAAGGTTGCCTCTGGAGCACACAAAGAATATTTCGGGTGCCGCTTAGGTTAGCTGTGTTTTGGTGTTGAAGACATAAGCTTTTCCGTTTCTCTCTGCCAGCTGGTATGCGAGGCTTCTGATTTCACGGGTAGTAATACCGTAGCATCGAACCTCCATATGCAAAATATGGTCCACCAGCTCTTGTTCTGCAGCGGGAGCGAACACAGTTTTGAAGGAATCAATTGGGCCCACCTCCTGTCCCGAGATTGCCGTTCGTATCGCGTCACATACCGAGCTAACGTCTGCCGCAGAATGCCGTAGTACTTGGCGACTTGTTTTGTGGATATTCCGTCTCGCTTTACAGTGGTCAAGGCCGCTTACAAGACCTTTTTTGACCAACTATATCTTCCGGATTCCTTTGGCATATTCATACCATCACTGTAAACATGCATTGACGCGATAAACAAAGAAACTGACAGGTTAGTTAATGCGACATAGTGCTCGTTTCACCCCACCTGAGGGTGCCCATTTCGCCCCCAGTCAAGTAGTTAAAGTAAAAATGGGTTTTTACACTAATTATAGTATAAAATCAAAACTTCAATGAAGGTGAAATTTGAGATACAATATATACATCATGTTGCAGTGTGCACTTGATAGTTTAAAATATCTAAATGGACGTAAAAGCTTATTTGGTAGTGCACCAAAATTATAACTTTTTCAGCGTCTGAGAACCAAGTTGAGTTTTTTAATATAACTCCGTGTTTTAAAAGGAGAGATCACTCATTTTTTGATCAATAGATACTGTAGTACCTACAGCAGTGTTTGGCATGCCATACGATATTACAAAATGCGTACTTTCGTAGAAAAGAGGGGTGCCCATTTCGCCCCGTGTGCTCATTATGCCCCTAATCCCCCTACTTGAATATAAGCGCTGGAGCTGGAACGGGAACTGGTTATCCTACCTTAACCCATTAAGCCCCACACTTTTCCCAGCAGGGATAGAAAGTTGAAACTTTCAGGAAAATTCTCTTTTAGGTAAACTAAGAAAAAGCCGCTGACATGTATTTTAATTTTGACCTTGTATCCCGCAACGCTACGTTGCGAAAACGCAACGCTGGGCGTTAAGGGTAGGGGCACGCTATGTCCGAAGGCACTTATTATTTAACTTACATGCACCTCAGATTTCTCTTCACAGGATGTTAGTATTAAACAAAACAATTAATTTAGAGAAGGTCTTAAAACATTCTATCTTGGGTTTCTTGAAAAATTCAATTTTCAAGGTTATTTAGGGGTCAACCCCTCTCAAATGATCATATCCGTTGTACTCGACCATCTCCGATTTCAACCAAATTTGGTATAATTGCTCATTCTGATCCCACATTAATTTTCCCAAAGTTTTGTACGGATTGATCAATCCCCCTTGCAGTGACGCTTCTCCATTTTTCTCAGATTTTCGAAAATACTAATTTTTCACTGCATGTCACTGCAAGGGGGATTGTTCAATCCATACAAAACTTTGAGAAATTAAATGTTGGGTTGGAATAGGCAATTATACCAAAATTGGTTGAAATTGGAGGTGGTCGATTACAACGGATATGATCTCTTGAGGGGATGACCCCTAAATAACCTTGAAAATTGAATTTTTCAAAAAACCCAAGCTAGAATATTTTAAGACCTTCTCTAAATTAATTGTTATGATTAATACTAACATCCTGTGAAGAGAAATCTGAGGTGCATGTAATTTAAATAATAAGTACCTTCGGACATAGTGTGAGGGGGACCCGGGGCAAGATGAGCACCCGGGGCAAGATGGGCACCCCTCCATTCCACAGCTACAAAACAGCTTTTGGTTATAAAACTCCCACAAACTATTAAATTGTGTCGAAAGGAAGTAATGTTTTAGCGCTGAACATAAAATATCACGCGCTTGTTGGAAAAATTCCATGAAATAAAATATCGTTCTGACAGCCTTGATTTCTTATAACATTTTGCCATCAGCAAAATAGCAAAATAGCAAAATCTGTTGTTTTGTCACAGCTCTAATTATGTTACATGTAACATCTGACCTTTGAGCAAAAACAGTTCGATTAGATTTTTTTCCAATCTTTCTTTGTTTCTCAGAGTCCAAATTGATATCTTCAAACGGGCCTTCTCTAGAAACGAATGAAAGTGCGTTGCGTTTTCGCAACGCTGGGAGGAAATGGGTTAAAGTAAAGTATACTTCCGTAGGAAAACGCATAATGCGTGGAACAATTTCTTTGCTTTCTTTATTTGCTCGGCGGTATTTTTTGCGAGCCCTAAATAGTGCAACTTAGTGGTTAATCAGTACTTGCTTTCTATTGATTGGAGGGCTTTACTTGAGTATAACGATGTTGGTGAGATGGCATCGAATGTGTGAGCTGTTCGCCAACTTTTTCTCATCTGTGTTCGTCAATGAAACAGCGTCTGATCTAGGGGTGTCGGTATTGGACACTTTTGGTGAAAACCGGTATTTCGGTATTGGCTCACAAAATACTGGTAATACCGGTAAAATACCGGTATTGACAAAATTTTCCGAGTGAAAGAAAATGTTGGTACTTTCCAGTATAAACCTTTATTTTTGGAAGGTAAATTTAAAAATTTCTGCTTAGCAAAGCAGAATTTCATCAGACATAACTTGCCTAATGATCTAATGATCTATGTTGCATTCACTGATGGTAGAATGAGTGCATTTGGTTCCTACCAAGTTCTTAAATTTTTCCATCATCAACAAACCTAATCAATCCCATTAGTCGCAGTTGCAATTAACCACTTTAAGATTTTGTCAGTTTGACTAATCAATGTAGCTCTTGAAGTCTTCCAAATTTGTTAAAGTCTATACTTACAAATTCTTTGACGTCAAAATTGCTCAAGAAAGCGATTCCGAAAATTTCAATTTCAAGTTGTTCCAACAAGAATTGAACATCGCGCTGGAAGGTGTTATGTACGCGGGTTTTAACATGCGGGGCACGACCTTCAATACATCTAGCCAATTCATCTGTTGACGATGTAGACAATATCGGAAGGACATTCCAGGCGGTTGCTGAGCAGTATCAGTAACAAACAGAAACGTGTAGCATTTAAGGTTGGATTAGTGTGAATACGTCTAAAATGAAGTATCTGTTAGCAGGAAGAATCGAGCGTGATCGTGCTCACATAGGCAATAGTGGTAGTCGACGGAGATGAGTTCGAGATGGTGGACGAATTTGTATACCTTGAGTCGTTGATGACGTCGGATAACAACGGCTAACGGATAACATACGCAGACGTATTCTTACATTCTTATGCATCTTGAACACGACTAATGTACACGCGCTAATAAGACCGGTAGTCCTTTACGGGCACGAAACGTGAACAGTGCTCGACGGTGACTTGAAAGTCTT
Organism: Sabethes cyaneus; assembly: GCF_943734655.1. Classification (NCBI taxonomy): domain Eukaryota; kingdom Metazoa; phylum Arthropoda; class Insecta; order Diptera; family Culicidae; genus Sabethes; species Sabethes cyaneus. Next base: position 49,961,165 of record NC_071354.1, read on the forward strand.
AGGACCATTTTTGGCGGTGAATATGAAAACGGTGTATGAAGGAGAAGGATGAATCACGAGCTCTTCGGCGAACCCAGGATCCAGAAAGTTGCTAAAGCTAGAAGGTTACAAAGGTGGACATGTTGTGGGAATGCCGGCCAACAAGTCCGCAAAAATGGCGTTTGCCTCGAATTCGCCTGGCACCATATGTAAATATGCGTAGCCTGCCCGATGGTTAGACCAAGTGAAGCAAGACCTGGAAAGTGTGGGGCATTCGAGAAATTGGAGACGGACAGCCAACCACCGAGTTTGTTGACAAACCATTGTTATGCAGGTGAAATCATAAAGGACTTCGCACCAGGAAAAGTAAGTAACATGACTTGAATTACTACCTACGTGCAACGTCTGCCTAATACGGCCTGATTAGCAACGTTCCAGAGCTACTTAAACAAGTCCAAAACATACGCCAAAGTCCAAAGTCCAAAAGTATCAATTATTTGATTGATTCAAACTCTTCATCGCTAGTTACATTTAAATCAATGTTTTGAATAGTTCTTTCACATTAAGAACCGTCTTCAGCATTAATAGTACGCTATTTTTGACGAATTTTCGAATCTTATTATTTTCTGATATTACATCAGATATTTTTTATTCGAAGTTTTGAAGAAATCCCAAGAGAAGAAAAATACCGAAAATACCGGTTTTCTGCCTTTTCAAAACCGGTATTTCGGTATCCAAAAATTGGCCGGTATTACCGGTTTCGGTACTACCGGTACTACCGGTTAGACAGCCCTAGTCTGATCAGGATGCACAAACCGCTGCTTCATACGTTCCAGCTGATTTGGTCAACTTGTGTGTGTTTGAATTTACTGCTGACATGATAATAACCACTGCAACAAAACTGAAGCGTTCCTTCTCTGCGGTGCCTGATGGCATCCCAGCTGTAGTTTAGCTGTAGTTCGAACAAGCTAAATTCCCGAATATTTGGAAGGAGTAGTTTATGTTTCCAGTGTATAAAACAGGCGACCGCCGGAACGTTAGAAACTATCGCGGAATTACTAATTTGTCTGTCGCGTCAAAATTGTTCGAAACAATTGTTATCAGAATGATGTTGTCTCGTACAAAAAACTACATATCTTCAGCTCAGCATGGCTTCATGCCTGATCGTTCCGTTTGTACGAATTTAATGGAGTTTACCTCTACCTGTATTTCGCAAATAGAGAATAAGAAGCAAGTGGACGCAATCTACACGGACTTGAAGGCAGTTTTTGATCGGATCGACCATTCAATATTATTGCGTAAACTTTTTCGACTCGGTGCATCCCAACAACTAGTGCAATGGCTCAGCTCGTACTTGCGTGACAGGGTATTGCGCGTGAAGCTTGGCACGTGTATTTCTGCGCAATTTACTAATATCTCGGGTGTTCCGCAAGGTAGTAACATTGGAACACTACTTTTTTCACTGTTTTTCAACGACGTCACGTTGCTATTGGACATCGGATGCAGACTTGCGTACGCTGATGACTTGAAATTGTTTCTACCTATTGGAAAAACTGATGATTGTCGCCGCCTGCAAGAACTACTCGATACATTTGTTGATTGGTGTAAACGAAACTGGCTCACACTAAGTGTGGCAAAATGTGAGGTGATAAGTTTTTACCGTATTAAAAGTCCGATTCTATTCAACTTTCAGATTGAGGGGTCTGAGCTGCGCAGAGTAGACCACATTAGCGACCGTGGTGTGTTACTTGATACTAAGCTAACATTCGACCTACACCGTGAATCGATTATTTCGAAGGCAATGCGTCAACTGGGATTCATTTCTAAAACTGGACGAAATTTCAATGATCCGCATTGCCTCAAATCCTTGTATTGTGCTCTGGTTCGGCCACTGCTTGAAGCCTGTAGTATTGTATGGTGTCCTCAGCAGTTAACATGGAACTTGCGCATCGAACGAGCACAAAGGAAATTCATTCGGCTTGCCCTACGACTTTTTTTTAAATTTCACAGCCATCAGCTTAGAGCAGGACCCGACATCACTTCCAATTGCAAAGTGGCACTCGAAAATGAAGCAATGAAGTTTCGGTTTCAACTGAAGCAACACCGCTTCGCTTCAAAGCTGGCTTTAATCTGCGTCAGTAAAAGAGGTCTCACGTCAGCATGACGATTGGTTTTAAAGTTTTCACTTTCATATAAAACATTCAGTAGAAGGTCAGGAACTTGAATTGAATTTGAGTAACATTTCCTACAATATAACGCATGTAATATTTAACTTAGTCAACATCGACAAATCGTGTTCGTGCCTGGCTTTCAGTTGTCGTCACTTGAAACAGTCACCAACTTCAGCTGGCGCTTGCTTGAAACATTCTCATTCAACAAATGAGACCAGTCTCTTTTTGTATGCTGCGAAGGTAAGAGAAAGTCAGCGTCTTTTATTTGTTTCGACTATGCCAGGAGCCAGTGTTTCGACCCTGGCCGCGTCTCGAAGAGGCTCGATCCTATGGACTTTTACAGCCTCTCCCAGCCGAGATTCGAACACACAACGTACTTCGATGCGAACTAAGAGGCAATATTTTAACATTTGTCTGCTTTTGTTTCAATTCGATTTTTTGTCAAATGAAGTACACTCAATTTCAACCTAAATAGCTTTTAACTGAAAATAATTTCCCATTTCTTGAATAAACTGCTTAAGGTTAGGCTATTTCCGATTTTTTTTTGTAAAGCCCCCCCACAATTTTTAAAAAATAAACACGTCCCGATACGAATGCATAATTTTCGTTATGACCTGTTTAATGTAATACTCACAGAATGTACATAATCACACCCAGCGACCAGATATCACAGCTCTTGTCGTACTTCTCCGGACCGAGCACCTCCGGGGCGACGTAGTACGGTGTGTAGCAGGGCGTCTGCAGCGTGTCCTTGACGAACGTTTCCTTCGAGAAGCCAAAATCGGTCAGTTTCAGGAGTGCGTTCGGGTGGGGCGAAGCGTACAGCAAGTTCTCCGGCTTAAGGTCCCGGTGTGCGATATTGGAATCGTGCAAGTACTTGACAGCGACACAAATTTCATGCATGATCTGAGCGGCCTCTGTGTTTCACTCGTAAAAGGGAAGAGAGAGAAGGGACCGGTAACAGAGGGATGGGAAAGGTTCAAAGGAAGGACATTTAGATAAGACGGTTCGGGGCGCAAATGTAGTGTAGTGAGAAGAAAAACGAGAAAAAGTAAAAGAAAAACACCTATGAGAAGATGTAGGGTAAATATTCCCGAGAGGTAATAATTTAGGAATGTGTAAACTACATATAGGTTATCGTTGCGATAGGAGTTAAAATATCGTGGAAGGTAGGGTGTTACAGATAAACTAGTTTGGTTTGGCCTGCGTGAGCCGTCTGTCGACAATCTACATTCCAGAATGGTACTTTGTTAGCAACGCCAACATGGTTCATTCAAATGTAGGTTAAAATGTAAACAAACGACCACGTTAAATGCTTTGCTCTGCCTTTAAAACTTTCTATGCCCTATACATGGTAGGTACCATTTTCGCTCGGCAAACGAAAAGGAATTTGTGTTAAACCGAATAGCCGTAAGAAAATCTTACATAAATTAATTAGTAGTTGAGTTTACCTCTTTCAGTGAATGGACCATCCTGTCGTTCTTGAATACGCTGGAAAAGTTCACCTCCTTCCATGCTGAAAGAAAAATATAAAATGAAAATGGGTTTTCAAGTCTTTGCATCCAATTTGAACAGCAAGTATTCATTCATCGGATAAAGCGGAAATCAAACTGCTAACTATTATTTGGGTGGATTTCATAACATTTCATAAATCATCGTCTTGCCTATCTTTTCAACGTTGCGAAATGGTGCATGCAAGGACGATGCTGCCGTTTTTGCCTTGTATCTAGTAATCTAAAAACTGGCTTTAACCGGTTATAGAAAATTCCCATTTCCAGACAAAAAAGTAATCATGCGTATCTAACGTTTCGTTAGTTGAATATGTTATTACCATTCCATGACGACCAGCAGACATCGGTTTCCACTGTAGCTATTCTCGTAGACATCGATGATGTTTACAATATTGCGGCAACCGCTTGCCCTCCAGTGTAGCTCCACCTCACGCCGGGCCTTAGCATTATCGTGCAGCACCTGTGTAACAAACAAAAAAAAACAAGAAGCAATTAAATATCATGAGATTTGCCGGCTGCCGTGATTTTATGAACAGCTAGGCAGCTGTATTCGTGAGATTTATCTCAGTCACTAACTGGACTCACTGGATTGTGAGGAATAGTGTCGAAATAATGAGACAAAACTTCACCATCGTCAATCTCAATGGAACGTGTTGTCGAATCGAATTTTCTGTACTTTACACATACTTAAGCAAAGGCCGATAATATCTGTTACACTCGTTAATTGCAGTTTTAAAATGTGTGGGTTTAAAAATTGCGTACGCCATTAATTCATTATAATACTTATGAAGCAATTAGCATTCGAACGAGTGTCTAACGCCCTACACAAACAGTTGAACTGCACTACAAGGTAAAATGGTAACTTTTTCCTATGTGACACTTCGGATAGCCTTAAGCAGTGGATTTTACCCCGCACACCCCATTTCATAAAGCAATTTAAACACGATATAATTCAGATCATTACGGTCACATACTGCAATCTGCTTAACGTATAGGCTATCTGCGACACGCGTCAACAACCGTAATGCGTCTAACATTGCCCGCGGGGGGGATGAAGAAAACATTTGCGGTTCGGTTGATTTGCAATTCAATTTCGAACTGCATAATATGGAACAAAAGTACCTACATTACATGTCATCGACGCAATATTCCCCGGTCGCCACACAGGTAGCCTCTAGTCTGCTACAAATACGACTGAAGGCGACAAAATAATTGACATTTAATTATGTTGATTGTGTTTGCATTTGCGGACTGTATTTGGAAATCATTTCGGTCAAGCTACAAAGTCGTAAGGCGCAAACAGTTAGAGTAAATAGTGTCCGAATTAAAATATTTTTAAAATATCCTTTACTATGTATAGTAGAGCTTTAAACAAAGCAAATTTTTTCAACATTACCCTGCTAGAAACAGTGAATGTGAATCGATGCACTACCATTTTCGTTTGTTTATTTTATTTTGCCAACAAACTAACCGGTGACTAAGCGCTAGCCTTGCCTCGTGCGCTGCCCTCAAACACCCGGATTACTTTACGCGAATTCCGATGGTTGGTTAGTCATTAGCAGCCTACGATAAATAAACGCCACTTACCTTAAGCGCGTACTTGCTGCCCGTTTTCTTGCTGGTGCATTGCACTACTTTGCCGTTGATGCCAAGCCCCAGGACCGTGTTGGAAATTTCGTAATCCTCTGTGATCGGAGTAGACTTCGGCTGACGACCGTTCGGTCCACCTCCTCCCTGGGGTAGATGTTGCTGGGTCTGCATCGGAATCGGTTTGATTTCTGGCATCTTGTACATGGCTAACTTTCGCTTGCGACTTTCGCCACCACCGCAGCCTTTGTTGACGTTGCCGCTGCCGCTGCTGCTACTGTTCTCACTGACGTTGCAACTGCTATCGTCCTCTACTTTTTGATCCGTTTTGTCGGCTTTTGATCGTTCTGTACACTGCGAGAACCTTTGCCTGTTTGGGGTAAACCCGAAAATGATAAAATTTTTAGCAGTAGTTGTCCGCAGTCATTGTTGTTTTCTGTCTGAGCTCAGTTGAGAGTGAAAGGCAAGTAGATAGGCGAGCACATAAACGCGTGACAGAGTTTTTATCGCTTGTGTTTAAACAAAACTGCCGTCATAACTCTCACACGAATCTTGACTCCAGGGAAGGAAGTTATATAACAGCAAGCCTACGACCCACACATCGTATTGGGGACGTGTGTGTCATTCGAAATTTCCTGTCTGCAGCAACAAGACTGCATTTACACTAATTGCCTCAACTGTCCTCTATAAAACTCATGGCATTATTGTTTCACCAGTCACGGCCCTCGTTATGCTTCAGGCATTCAGTAATGCATGTAGTAGATTATTTACTAGTACAACTGTTTTCTATGCTATCTTATTTCAGACATTAACTTTTCTTTTGCTCTCTGCTCTCAAAGGAAAACATTATACAGTAAATTGTGTCATACACGCAAATACACTGTAATATAACGTCACACGTGCGACGGAGCATGAATATGGAAAGATAAACAATTTATGCAATCTATAGCTGGTATTACATGTTTATATAGTTTACTTTTATCTGCAACACAATTAAAAATGACGTCACAGATTTTATGTGGAATCTATATACTAATCCTAAACTGACGATAATGTTAGTCCAAACTTTTCTGCAAAAATTAGCAGTATTTTGTGCCTCAGCTCAACATATATTTTGGATCAATCACAATCTCAAGAAGCAAGGTCTCTTTTTCGGTAAACAACTAAGCTGCAGGAACCGTTTGGTCTCGAACCAAACAGAGCACGGAACACGAACACAACTAAAACAAACGATTCACAGCAAATTCAATTTGTATATCGTGATTATGCTTGGCTAGCAGACCCGAGCAGAGCAGTGAGCAAATTGATTATGATCTTTTGTCGGGTCTCGGGGGCGCAGACAGAACAGAATGCTTTCGCAGTGCTTTTATCTTTTTTTTTGTTTTATCCGATTAACCAAAGCAGTAATCCATCTCACCTAGTGGTAACCGTAAACGCAATAACAATAACGCACTTGCATTTATGTAATGATTTTACAATATTTTCGATTAACTTTTGCCGTAAGTGATTTTGTAGCAAGTGGCAATTTCGTCATCGATCACGTCGTCGTCACTTTACACTCGGTCAGAATCCTGCACTTTTGAGCTGTATAAATTCCTTGCCAGTTTTCTGGACAGTACACGAAAACTTAACAACACGAATAAAACGCTGCAGTTAAAACATATGTTACCCGAATAAAACTATACGTAAAGAGCAGAGCAAACGAATTACGATTGAATATTCAACGCGTATACGGAATATGGGAATTTTTCACAAACAGCTACTACACGCATGCACACGCACCAACCGAGAGAGTTCCGAACCATCAAAGCGACCGACGATACGAAGACGAAGACTGACGGATCGCTCAGGTCAGATGACATTTCTGAACGCAAAGTTTAAAAGGACGAACGAAAAAGCGAAAACCGCGAGAAAGAAAAGCGAAATAAAAACCCTATATGCACGCTTATTTCTGCCTGACTGAATCGATTAAATTAATAATCACTGATTTTCAGCATTTTCATCAAAGAGGCCAATTCTGGCTTTAGTTTTCAAAAGGTCGCATAATCAACCCTTTTACATGCATTTTGCGACCTTTTGAAAACTAAAGCCAGAATTGAAATATCTACCAGAGACGGTAATGTTTAAAAGTGTCTTGGATTCCCTGTGATTCCGAATTAAATTTTTCCTACTGTTTTACCTGACTCACTGTGAATATACGTGTTATTGAAAAAAGACGCAACCATATACATTTTATTCGTTTATAACGCATATGCAGCTAATATCATATAACAAACGATTTTTTATATGTTGTGCTTTTGTTATTGCATTTAACTTGCAAAACAAAAAGTTGCATAAATAACAATTCAGTTCTACAATACAATTATTATTGCGTACTACTGGCACTTGAAATATAACGTTTAAGTATACGTTATATTTAGTGTAAAGTGACTATATACAGAGTGGCGACATGTCATCCCAAATGTATGCAATGCGGGTTTTCCAAGGTTATTCTTTCTCTTTCCTGCATACGCGTTGGATAGGTCGTTTGCTCGATTGGAATGACACTGACAGATAATTATCATTCCAATTTTGACATTGTCGCCACAATTTTGGGTCAACGTCGCGGTTGACACATGGCACGTCCTGTCCTACTGTGTTACCTGACTCACTGCGAAATGCGTTGTATTCGCGGTATCGTGTTGGTTCGAAAGGTTTCGAAAAATATCGCCCTTGTATCGAAAATATCGTTAATTTTGATCACTAAAAATAACGTACTTAAACGTTATATTTCATGTGCCAGTAGTACGCAATAATTGTATTGTGAAACTGAATTGTTATTTATTCAACTTTTTACAAATTAAATGCAATAACAAAAGCACAACTTACAAAAAATCGTTTGTTATCGATATTAACTGCATATGCGTTTTAAACGAATAAAGCGCATGGTTACGTTTTATTTCAATAATACGCATATTCGCAGTGAGTCAGGTAAAACAGTAGTTTCGAACCAACACGACTTGCAACTCACAACACGATCCCGCGAACAAAGCTGGAATCACACTGACCATCACCGAACATCAACGGCAACGTATCGTAACGGAACGTCAGTGATGGTCGTATGCACTTTCAATGTGCGCATTCTTACGCGTCCAGAACATCACATCATGAAACGTCAAGGCACTCATGTGAATGCGCTCATTGAAAATACATGCGACTGGTGGGAGATAAGAATAATAATAATAATTAATGATGAATAAACATCATAAACAAAAAAATAATAATAAAGCGATTCACATCGGTCTGCTCTGACAACACTGTCAATGCAACGTATTATAGTCCAATATGGCAACGGCGCGTCAGCTGCCGAGCGATGCTATATAAAGGGACGTCATCCATATGAATGCTCATTCTTGTGACGAACTTTGGAGAGGCAACAACTGGAGGATCATCCCACCTTGGACCATGCAGCAGCAGTGGCTGAAAGGAGAATCGGTGGCTAAACCGATAGCTGGGCAGATCGACGCCTTTCGGACTGAAAGGTACTGCCGCAACAACAGGAGCGGAGATCCACCGGTAGCAATACCGAAGGGTTCGAAAGCGCCGCAGTAAAAGGTGGCTGATACCCACCAGCGGCGCGGACCCTTCCGCTTACTGGTTAGCAGCAGCAAGAGCACGGGCGGATGAACGCAAGCCAGTCGCTTCGGTTCACGACAATGGCACAGCCAGGGCCTTTAATTATCACCGAATTTCAAACAAAACAGAAAATCTTTTTTCTTAGCATACATTGTTTTTTATGCCTCTGAGTTTCGTATGTATAACTGCACAGTGATTTTCATCATAGTATACAAGTTCAATATATCGTGAAAATAGAACAGCAGAAAGTGATTTTCAAACCCAAAAGGTGATATTCACTTCAGGAAAAAAACAATTTTGAATGCAGTAAATGAAAAGAAAAATCTTATGTCCAACAGCTGAACGCAATAAATGCAAAATTACAACATAATTTTTTTATTGATTTTCACTGCTCAAACGTGAATATCAGTTTGTTACAATATCACAGGGCGCTGATATTCTATATTCTCGTGCATGAAGTTCATGCTTGCTGTATATAGTTATTATGTACGTTTGATCAAAGCAAGCAGATTTTCAATGCAAGGTAGACTGATAATCCAGAAGTTTGAACGTTATGCTGATGAATATTAACAACACTGGGCACAGCAGCTCCCTCGTAAGTCAAAAGCGGTAACTAAAAGTAGAGCGCTAGCCGACGGAAGGGCGGCACAGCGGAAGAATTTATTTTACTAGCCGACGGAAGGGCGGTTAGCAACATTATAAATAATACCTTACCCGACGGAAGGGCGGTGTAATGGTGAAATTTGGCTTGATAACTATCCGACGGAAGGGCGGTTAGTAACATTGTAAATATTACCTTACCCGACGGAAGGGCGGTGTAATGGTGAAATTTGGCTTGAAAACTACCCGACGGAAGGGCGGTTAGCTAAGTTTGCTAAATGCACGAATTTTTTTATTACTTTCCGACCGACCCCTTGGATTTATTACATTTGGATTGATGTAAAAATACATCTTTAAAAACGGATTGGGAAATTTTCGTTTTATTTGATGGAAATATATCTGATTTTTGTTTACGTCGAATGTGAGATTCATTTGTTCGTTCTGTGCAGTGAAACAGCAGTTTATAAATTGAAGGTTAGTTGCCTATTTCCAGCCAAACAATATTGCTCTTATTTTGTTGTTGAACACTTGAGCGAACCGCGAAAGTTTTATGACATACTCGCCCGTATGAATAAAACAGTTCTGTTTGCTTTGATTTCCCCTGGCAAACCTTATAGACGAAGTCTTATATATTTTTCAGCCTTACGTGATATTCAGCCTTTTGATTTTCAGCCTTTCGTAGCTTACAGCCTTTTGAAATTTCAGCCTTTCGGTTTTCAGCCTTTCGTAGGAGACCCCTTTGACATAGCTGGTAACGATGCCAGAGCTAATTTTTCATTCCAAAACCAGCGTCATGAGGGTGTTCATTATTTCAAAATAACTCTAAATATTGTAAAAATGTAATAGTTCAAACAATAATAAATAGTTCAAAAAAGGTAAACACACAACACAGAGCAAAATTGGCGACCGCTAAGGCAATTTTTTTTGAAAAAATCATGTTTCGATATAAGACAACTTTTTGAAATTATAAATTGAAATTATAAATCGCAGTGAGTCAGGTAAAACAGTATCCAGCTTTTTACGCGCTATAATAATGGCCGCTATAAATTGTGTTCGTAATATTCGAACAATCTTTTTGACAACTCTGCATCCATCAAAACTGGGCACTCTTCTCATGTACGGCAGTGTTGCTCTTTCTTTCGTTTACGCAAAAGAAGAAGAGCAATAGTTTTGTTTACATTTCGCACATTTTTGCTCTCCTTCTTTGACGTAAAGGAAAGAAAGAGCACGGTAGTGTTGCAAGATAAAAGTGCCAGATTTGATGTATGCAGAGTTGTCAAAAAGATTGTTCGCATATTACGAACACAATTTATAGCGGCCATCATTATAGCGCGTAAAAAGCTGGATAGGCATCCGGCTTTTTCGTAAGCGGGAAATAGGGGCAAATGTCGCAATATTTGGATACACTTATTTTAGAGTGCAGAATACTCGATTCAGGTGCAATTTCAGTGTATGTCGTTATTGTCGTGTAATATGTATCGATAAATATCGATAACTGTTTCATCTGTTTTGTTAAAAACCGCGCAAGGCGCAACACCGAAATCCGAAACCGTACTTCAATTTAAAATAAAGATTACAATTTACAAACAAAAAATAGTGTTTCCCTATCTAAGACCAAAGTGTGCTAGTTACTGCCGTTAGTATGGATTCGTCCAATAATTCCCCTCCGACACATTCAATAGCATTTCCGGATAAAATCTCAACTTTCGAGCTTTCAAGTTACGAATGGTCTCGAAATCTGCTATGCGTAGCCCTTCCCGATAAGCTGCTGTTAGGAATGGTTCGGTTTCCGGTTAGTTTTTATTGGCATAAAAATTATGTATATCTAATACAAAATGAATAATTTGCAGGAAGAAAGCGAATCAGAGTGCTTCGAGTGGAGCCTGCTAAAGGAGGTGCATCATGAAACTCGATGTCATGCAGTAGCATTTGCGCCGGAAACGTCGCTGGCCGTACTGCCTAAGGTTATCATAGTGTGCACGGCTGGAGCAGATTACAATCTTAGAATATTGAACAGTGATCTTGAAGATGATAATACAGTCCAGGTTTTATCTGGACATAATAGCTACGTAAATCAGGTTAGTTGGGATCCAGACGGAGAGTACTTGGCATCGTGTGGAGATGATAACATGTGTATCATGTGGAAACGGAAAGAGAATTACTCGAAGGGACCAGTTTTCATTTTGGACTCGGCGGTCGTTTCAGCAAAATGGCACCCGGATGAGGCAGGAAAAGTACTAATCGCAGAAAAATCCGGAATTGTACATTTATACAATGTGGAATCTAAGCTTGCCATATTATCGGTAGAGAGTAGCAGAAATCCGCTGAACTACGCCGATTGGAGCCTAAACAATTCGGCCTTTGTTGTGGCCATAGCTGGTGGAGAATTGGTGTTTTGGGATCTCAAGAAACCAAGCCGACCGATTGAGAGTAAAAAGATTCACGAAGACTGCGGTCATATCGTTAAATTTGCCCCTCATTCCGAGACGATTATTGCTAGCGTGGGCCGTCCGAGAACCACGCTGAAAGTAATCCACGTTAAGAACCAGATACCGCAAGTGGAAGCTAAGCTGTTGCTTTACGGCGGACTGTGCTGGCATTACCAACTTCCTTATGTTGTGGCAGGACAAGACAAAAAGCTCTGCTTTTGGAAGATTTGTTCGTAAAGTATCAATAATCATTAATAAATGTTGAATTTTTTAACCGAACTGGCGGTTTACTTTTATTATAACATCACAGACTTTTTTTTCATAATTGTTTATCGATTTATTTTGGTGTGAGTTCAAGGAACATTTGGGCTTATGTTTGGTAGGATAATCAGCTATTATTCGCATTGTTAAATGCGTTCTTCACGTACTGTAAAATTTGATTTAGCGAATCTTTTCCAGCACTCCCTCCTTGAAAGACCAGCAAGAGATAGTATCCATCGTTCGGCTTACTTCTTAAACTAAATGCTGCTTTTACGATGGGTTCAATACTGTGCACGTCCAACCTTGCCCGTTTGCAGTGTGTGTTCTCTTCACGCTGTTCGTTACGACTGTTTTCACCGCCAGGACTAAGTTTTCGCTGGTCCTCCCGTCTTTTTCTTCGTTGATGGGACCAAGTATTCTGGAAGGCTTCTAATTCCCACATGGTTTCGGAGTCATCCAATCGGCGAGTTTTGATATTAAGTGACGACAAAATAGTGATAAGTTTAGTGTTTGCCTCACTTAACGATGCTACCGCATTTAACTCCAGGATCTTGCCCTCCAAGGGTTTCCCAGGTAATTTTCTCTTCGTCGGCCTTTGTTCAAATCTATCCGGAACACGACAAAGCAACTCCTTTTCAGAAAAACTCCAAGCTACGCCCCATCGGGTCGTATTACCCTGACAAAATCTAGTAGTTGTAACATTCGTTATCGAATAACGTTTAAGAACTCTTAGTATCTCTTCAAAACTTTTTTTATGGCCGAGCATTGTGCTATAAATCGTAATTCGGTCTTTAAATTCCAAACTTTCCATAATTATCTGCGTTACGAATCCAACCTCACCTCCCTCAACTTGCAATTCCTCCTTTGCGCCTGTTCTAACATTCGAAGGTTCTTTTCTTCTTCCTGTTCGGTTTTGACCTTCAGCTCCATCTTCGTCGTAAAACGGTGGATTACACATACAGAATTCGAACTGTTTTGTACTCGTTTTATCAAAATATGTTTTTAAAACAGTTTTTGCGTCTTTATCCTGCTGAATGATTTCGATTATATTATTTAACCCATTGCGCTTTACATTTGCTCTAGCAATCTCGACACTGTCTTCTGACTGTTCTAAGCCAACCATTTGCCAACGTTGCTGAGAATTGACCGCACACAGCAAAGGGTATATGCAGGAAGCCCCGCAGCCGATGTCCAGTCCTCTTAGTCCGTCCACTTTGTCGTGTTTCCATCCGAAAGCAGCTTCGAAATCCTCTAACCAATGAACGTAATTTAAACGCAACGGAAGCGTTGGAATTAGCTTATCCGGAGGAAGCTCAATATCCAGGTTGAAATCTTTCTTCAACAGACAACGAGTCAGCAGTTGAAGCGCTGTTTTATTTTTGTAGTCGAACTTGATACGTCCGTTTAAATCCTGCAAAACGGGAAAATGTTACTTATCGTTGCAATTATCAAAATGTGTTCCAGGTACTCACCACATAGCAAACCGGTTTCAGTTCCGGATATTGTTTGACCATGAGCCGAAAGTCCGGTTGTTCACGGTAGATATTTTTTGGGTGCATATACTTATTCATCGACATTTTCAAAAATAATTATTGGTTGTAAATATTTGAACAAAAAATAGAGCGCCAAGAGCACCAGCATTTAGCATGGACGAGGGGGACGAGCGATATTTGCACAATACGCGGCCTTTTCGATTCTTTCCGTTCTTTCCATTATAATATCGAGTGCGTGATATCGATATTTTTTCAAGGAAAAGAGACCAGTGTTCGTTCACTAGTAATGAACCCACGACGGATACCGTGTACCCCCGCTGGAATGACCTTCCTTGATCTGAACATTTTTAATCTGAACTCCGTTGGTATGAATACGTTCACATTAAAAACTGATCAAGTGTCATACACAATTGACGGTTAAGTTGACCGGGCAAATTGAAGAAAAGCAAAAAAACTTAATACGTTTCCTCTTGCTAAGCAGCTTTGGCAATATAGCTCATATGCAACTCACTCCAGCGCTCAAAATAGACCATTTTAGTTGATACTGTCGAGCCAATTTCCTTTTCTACAATCTGGATGTTCAGAATTCGCGCATATCCGACATGTTTTCAAAACGTTTGTTTTCGTCGTTAAATCAAAACAATAAGATTAAAGAATGCGCGTATGTGAAAATGAATAGAATTACCAAATATTCAGATTAAAAATGAATTCGCCTGAACTGAACAGGGTGTTTTTCATATTAGCGGGGGTTGACAGTACCATTAAAGAGCCTCTCTAGATATTTTCACGTTGAAATTACGGGAAAAGTTATGTGAATACCCAGGTAACCAATAAGCATTTCCAATGCAATTTAAAAGCAAGCCGATAAGCATTTAAGTTGCCTTAAATGCTACTTATATGCTATTTTGACAAAATATGCGGCTACTTTACTGCTACTGTGTTACCTGACTCACTGCGAATATGCGTTCTATTCGCGGGATCGTGTTGGTTCGAAAGGTTTCGAAAAATATCGCCCTTGTATCGAAAATATCGTTAATTTTGATCACTAAAAATAACGTACTTAAACGTTATATTTCATGTGCCAGTAGTACGTAATAATTGTATTGTGAAACTGAATTGTTATTTATGCAACTTTTTACAAATTAAATGCAATAACAAAAGCACAACTTATAGAAAATCGTTTGTTATCGATATTAACTGCATATGCGTTATAAACGAATAAAACGTATGGCTACGTTTTATTTCAATAATAAGCATATTCGCAGTGAGTCAGGTAAAACAGTAGCCCTCTTATAGTTCTCACAATGTTTATTTGCAGCTAGTTACCAACAAGAAGAATTCAAATAGAATTTTGGATGCAGTCAAAAAGCTGATAAACAACAACCTGCAGTATAAAACGCCAGGGATGCTAATAAACGACTGATTTACTGCTTATTTTAATGCTTATTGGTTACCTGGGTATACTTATAACTTACAAACAGCTAAACAGATTTTTTTACGACGATTTCAAGCAGTCAAGAAAGTGAGCAGTGCGTTTTATTATCAAAGAAACGTGCAATATCGAGGTTTTTTCAATTAGATCATTAAGCCCCAAACACAATGCATACGGATTTCACTACGTTGCGGCAAATTGACAGTTTTTCCATGGGTTTTCTGTCAAATTTCCGTAACGTAGTAAAATCCGTGTGCATTGGGTTTTGCCTTTAGATTTAAATTGCTGCTTTTTTTTTTAGAGCTTTCCTTGAAGGGTTCTTCACAAGGTGCACAACCTGTTTTAATATGGCGCTGGTATTTTTGGCCGATGAGGCAAACAGTGTAACTGTCAAAGTCACGCTGTTCGATGACAGGAGCACACGCCAGCAACGATGGCATCGCTGGTTATTGATGTTTTCGCAAAACGCGATTTTGGATGGCTTTTGTGTGGTTATAATTTCAGCAAACGGTGGTGTTTTATATAAAAATATATTCAAGCTGCCGTTTTCGAAACCACCGGAACGGCGCAAAAGGTGCCGGAGCTACGAGTTCAACTTTTGCGGAAATGATCGATGCGCTAAAATTTCGGTAAGTGGATAAAAACGAACCGGCAAAGCAGCCTCCCATGTTTTGTTCAAAACGCATCGCGCTTGGGAACGCAAGCAAAAGCCACATTCAGTACTATCAGCCTACTTCTATTTCTGCCAAAAAATATAATTCAAAATTACACGCAGTCCGCACTGGATTCACGGCAAGTGCTTCAATTTCTTTGCAATCTTTTCCCCTGCGACTTTGTTACCTAGGTAGTTGTTTCAACAAAATCCAAAATTAGATAAGACTGATGAAAATTTTATTTGTCTTTTGTCACCATTTTCCTGACATGTGTTAATAGTTGAAATAATTATAAAGAGACCTTTTTTATGATTTAATTGCGAATGGTTTAAATTAATGTTGCAAGTCGTTTGCGGAGTTGATTTTCACATTTGCTTAATTCCTTCATCGTGGCTCCACCCAATTAAATGAAAGTATCAACATTTAAAAAAATAAATTTTGGTTACTTTTTTAGATCAAACTAATAAAAAATTGTTGATAAAATTGGTAGATCGATAAAGCGAAAATAGGGGATAAAAGACAATCTGGAACCTTGATTGCCACTGTATACTTTATTTAAAAATCAACAACCTGCCTGCGATGGAACCGGCAAGTGAAGTGGTGGGATTGGCCAATGAGTTGGCTCGGGCGGTCAAAATCACTATGGACCCAGCAGCTTCGCAGCAGGCACGAATGGATGCTTACGTTGCTTGTGAGAGGTAAATACGCACCGTAGAAAAGTTAATCTTTGAGCAGTAACATTATTTATTATCCGCAGGTTTAAGGAAGTTTCCCCTCTGTGCGCACAAGCCGGTCTTTTCCTGGTTACGGAAAACTATCCCTCCATAGTGCGTCACTTCGGGTTGCAATTGATGGAGCATACCGTCAAGTTCAACTGGAATAACATTTCACAGCAGGAAAAAATTTTCATCAAAGAAAATGCCATGAAACTGCTTTGTGCGGGCGTGGGCGAAGCACAGGATCAGAGCGTGTCGCACATCAAGGACGGTTTGTCGCGAATCATCGTTGAGATGATAAAGCGCGAGTGGCCCCAGCAGTGGACTACGCTGCTGGCAGAACTCAGTGACGCATGCTCGAAAGGTGTGTCTCAAACCGAGCTGGTGCTGCTGGTATTTCTGCGCCTGGTGGAAGATGTGGCCTTGTTGCAGACTATCGAAAGTAACCAACGGCGAAAGGATATATACCAGGCCCTGACGGTAAACATGTCGGAGATTTTCGACTTCTTTCTAAGACTCATAGAATTGCATGTAGGAGAATTTCGAAATGCCACTTCAATCGGTGCAAAGGACAAGGCTTTTGGCCATAGCAGAGTTGTGCAGGTCGCTCTACTGACATTGACCGGTTTCGTCGAGTGGGTGTCTATCAACCACATTATGGCTGCCAACGGAAGATTATTGCAAATTATGTGCATACTGCTGATCGATGAAGAATTTCAACAACCGGCAGCAGAATGCTTGCTACAGATAGTAAACCGAAAGGGACAAATCAAGGACCGGAAGCCACTGCTTCTACTGTTTGACGAAGTTCCGGTAGGTCACTATTATCGTGCGGCATTGCAAACCGAACGCATGAACAGTGAATCGTATTATACATTTTTGAAAAAGTTGATTCAAGTGTTGATCGGACTGGCAGGACAGCTTACTGGCTTATGGGGAAAAGAGGACTGCCAAATACCCCGACAAAGTCTTGCGACTTTCCTGGAAACGGTTCTGGTTTTTACACGTCACTCGAGCTTTACCCTCAATCAATCGGCAGCGTTGATTTGGATGAGCCTGCTAAAGCACGAACAACTCTCTCGCGATGCCATGTTGCTGGAATACATTCCGAAAGTAATCGAACTGATTGGTCCAAAGATCATCAAGGTTGGTTATCCAACCTCAAGGCCGACTGAAATCGTTATGCATCCGCAGACGTTCATAAGTATAGACTACGATAGCGAGGAGGAATGGTTGATGTTCTTCGCTCGCTGCCGCACGGATTTGTTGGAGATCTTTCGACAAGCCACAATTGTGGCGCCTCTAGTGACGTTTTCATACTGTGAACAATGGCTTAATGCACGCCTGCAGAAATCACATTCGGAACGTAACACCACGTGTAGCGTAACCGATCCCGTATATCTTGAATGGGATGCACTGGTGAATGTGCTAGACGGCGTGCTGTCGAGAATCCTGCTAGTTACCGAGCGCCCGTCGGTCGCTACCGGACTTCACCTGTTAGAAGAATGCCTCAAAGTCGAATCCAATGATCCACTAATTTTGTCAGTACTCCTGTCATGCATTTCTGCTCTGTTCGTGTTTCTCAGCATGTCCTCCTGCCAGATAACGTCTGCCAATTGTGTCGCCATGTCCGGAGTTCAACTATTGCCAAGGGTTCTGGATAAAATATTTGCCGCCCTGGTATTTCAAATACCCGGAGAAACTCGTATCTCCCGATCGAAGGCAGTGAAAAATCAACGCCGTCATGCGGCATCTCTTATGGTCAAGATAGCTCACAAGTATCCCTTGCTGCTGCTGCCCATCTTCGACCAGATCAACACTAGCGTTCACAATCTCATTCGTCAGCACGGCCAGCTGAGCAATGTCGAGCAAGTAACTCTACTGGAAGCCCTCCTGTTGATATCCAACCATTTCTGCGACTACGAGCGCCAAAGTAATTTCGTGGTAGAAATTACTCGCGATGGAGTGGCTCTCTGGATGCATTTAGCTCCGATCATAAAGAATGCACACACTTTCATAGATTTCGTCGGCTTGAATAAACCTCCCGTGCAGCCCGGCAGTAACGTGCCAGATCCATACAACGTCAATCGAGGCCAGATATTGTATGCCCTCAATCTGATTCTCGGTGTGATCAAGCGATGCTCTTGGCCGGACGATCCGGACCGTTGCTCTCGTGGCGGTTTCGTTGTGGCGCTGACCGAATCCGGTAACCCTATCTGCCGCAACCCAGCTACGTCGCACGTTGTTCCGCTGCTGCCACATATTCTCGCTTTGATGCGAGTTTTCAACGAACTGTGGAAGCCAGATGCCATGGCCGCCGTTCATGAGTACTTCAAGAGTGCGAACGGTATGCAAGAGCACGAAAAAAAGCAACTGCTTGGTGTTTCGTCCGTGCTTCAGGATCCGTTGGATCCCAGCGTAAAACGACCGCCGACAGCCTACGAGCGTATGCAAACGTTCCTCTCGCAAACATTTGAACACTGTTATCATATGATGGGAGCGGCCGGTGCGTATGACTGATTGTTTTTAAGGTTACCGTTTTAAAATGCGTTTTTTGTTTTGTTTCACAGGACCGTCTCTCGGTCGAGATTTGTACGCATTGCCTGGCATCGCAGATGCTCTGATTGGAAGCATTTTTGCAAGCTTGGAAAATGTTCCCGATTTTCGCTTGCGCGTGCTGGTTCGAGTCTTTTTCAAACCGTTCGTCTACTCCTGTGCTCCAGTTTTTCACGAAACCGTTTTACTGCCCATCTTTGCCCATTTGGCACCATTCAGTGAGTTTGTTGAGTTTCCTGTTTTCCTAAAACGTAAGCTCTATTGAATGTTTCTTCTTCTACTGCAGTGCTTACAAGACTGACCGCTCGCTGGCAATACATCACTGGACTGTACGAATCCGGCGAGCTCGGTGAAGATATTAACGATACCCAGGAGGTGCTCGAAGATATGCTGAATCGCTCGATGACCCGTGAATACATCGATGTGCTGAAAGTTGCACTGGTCGGTAGCACGGTAGATCCGACTGCGGCCAACACCAATAACGAAGCCAGCATGGACCAGGATGACCAGAGTATGGATGGACCTCCACAGGCACTGTCTAGAGCCGCCCAGTCAGCAATGACCTCGGAAGTGATCAGCGATTTGGGTGGAAAATTGCTGCGCAATCAGTACACCTGCACTCCGATTGTGATGACGGTTTTGAGGTAAGTACGAGTCGTAGTCATTTTTCGGCTGTTCTAGCAGGGTATCTTTCCAAATTATCATACAAAATGGTTCGCACTATGTTCGAATTTCACGAAATTTTGTGCGTGAGCATATTCAGTGGACTTTTGAACGACTTGTTATGAAAATTTATGACCCTTTGGGGCTTGTAGCGTAGCTGTTGCGTAGCTTAGCGTACGTGTACCGTTTCCAAGACGTCAGTCAGCGACAGGGTGGAGATCCAAAGGAGCTCACCAGTGAACAGTTACAGAAAGCAGAGCTATTTTGTTAAGGTAGGACGAAGTCTCGCCAAGCGCTGGGTTGCAGTCTTTACTTGTCTCACTATTCGTGCGATACATCTGGAAATAGTCTTCAGCTTGACAACGGATTCATGCAAGAAAGCAATTTCGCGGCGGTTTATCTCCTATAGAGGAGCACCAAAGGAAATATATACGGACAACGGTACCAATTTTGTTGGTGCTAGTAAAGAGCTGGCAAGTGACATACGACAAATCAACGTGACGATGAGCAGTACGTTTACTGATGCGAACACCGAAATGGCGGTTCAACCCTCCTTCGGCTCCCCACATGGGTGGATGTTGGGAGAGGATGGTGCGGTCAGTGAAGACGGAATTGGGAGCATTACCTTCATCCCGAAAGCTAGACGACGAATCCTTCATGACGTTGCTATCGGAAGCAGCTCACATGCTTAAGTCGCGACCATTGACTTATGTGCCACTGGAAAACGAAGAGAAGCCAGCATTGACTCCGAATAACTTTCTCAGGCTAAGCACGAGTGGTGTTCGATAGTTGACCAAGATTTCCGAAGACGCCAAGGCGGCCATAATGGAAAGTTGGAAGCTGTTACAGCTCATGCTGGATGTTTTTTGGCATCGGTGGATAGTCGAATACTTGCCAATGATCTCTAGACGGACCAAATGGTTCCAAGAGGTGCCCCAATTGAAGAGGACACGCTTGTTATGATAGCAGACGAGGGAGTACGTGGTTCGGAGGACGTCCAGCATGCAAACTTGCAGTTCTTGATATTATTGGTGATGCTGAAGTCGGAGGAGAATCGTGAAAATGCGATGGTGTAGGCAGAAGAGATTGTGACGTCGAACAAGGTTCGAGCGACACGAGGAGGAGGATGTTGCTACTTATGGATCCTATCGAAGATCCTTCACCTTAGCCTGAGATTGTCAGTTTGTGGATCATATTGGCGAATTACGTCATACGTCAAAAATGATGCGTGATCGTGAGGCGAAGTACTTCATACGTCAATAATAGGCTGAAGTGTAATAAGCTAAAATTGATTTGTCATCATTGGCTATCGTGAATCATAGTTATAAGCTAACCTAAAATCACTGACGAACTGACACGCCGCCCTGTAAAGTCAAAAAATTATAAATAACACAGAAGTTACGGGCATTCAACGGTAGGAACTGTAGGCCGCAGTGTTGGTACGCACCGTTCAAGAGAGCCAGAGTTACAAGATCCAGCAAACGTTTTTCGGAACCGCTTCGCGGATTGTCTTATCCTGGATTAAATCGGATCAGTGAAGGTATATACAGTTCTTCGGCTTTCTCATTGGAGAAATCCTCAGCCGCACGAAGCTGTCCTTTGGAAGCCGACTGAACAGCAGTAGAAATCGAGCAGCAGCTGGTTCAAAGGACTGATTTTTTTTGTACCGAGACGAGGTAAACTCCGTGCACAGTTCCTGTTTTATGACGTGATAATTGTGCAGGACAATCTGGTCGACGTTCATCGATTCTCCAGATGGAATATGTTAATAAGGACGGTGGCTTGCGTATGCAGATTTGTGTCCAACTGTCGAAGGCGGATGAAAGGGGATCCGATCGAAACGTTAAAGGTGACGCTGAGCCAGGCAACGTCGTTAAAGTCTAAAATACGCTAAAGTACGGGGACGAGTTGAAAATCTTGATGAAGAATCGAATCCGGTCTACGAGCGAGTGGGTAGCTTTGGAGAAGTTGACTGCCACTTGATGAACGCCACTGATCAACGAAAACGACGTGATTTGAATGGGAGGGCGTACGGAGAAATCTAAATTCTTACCATACGATCCACGTTTTCCGGTGATTCTACCGAAAGAGCATCATGTGACGGAATTGATCGTGCAGAACTACCACGAGCGCTTCGGGCACGGTTATCGAGTAATCCGAAGTTCGGTACGGTGGTGTACAAGGTATCGAAGGCGTGTCAGTGGTGTAAAATTCACCATAGTCGACCACGAGTGCTGAAGACGGCACCTTTACCGGTGCAGCGGCTACGGCCTTACCGACGACCGTTCAATTTCACCGGAATAGACTACATCGACCCAGTTAACGTGGTATTTGATGGTTATTCGTCCCACCAGCTGCCCCCAACATGGGTGGAGTATGGGAGCGTTTGGTCAGATCCGTTAAAAAGGCGTTGGAAGCATTGAACGACGGAAAACGGTTGACAGACGAAATTCTACACCCGTCAGTAACAGAAGCAAAGACATTATCAGTTCGAGGCGTGTACGTATCGCAGGAGATAGCTGAAGCAAAAGCGCTAAGTCCGCACCATTCTTTGCGTGGCGTTTCGTTGAACGAGCCGCAGAAGATTTCCCTTCCACCGTACCCGCACCGGCAGAGACGTTGTGGGATGCGTTCAGCGCCAAAGTCAAGGGCTCTAGTTCTAGGGGCGCCAAAACGGCCTGAACTTCAGTAAGGAGCTCTCGAATGTAGCGAAGTACTGGATATAGAGAGTTGTACGAATCATGTATGACAGTCTAATTACAAAAAATAAACTTGGAAGGACCACTGATTTAAGAAACGAGGGTGCGCCTAATCAGGCGTTCGTCAGGGCCGCTACAATATCACCTTACGGCTCTGAACAGGGCAAGGCTCCAAATCTGATAAAAGAGTGGTCCAAACAACCTTGTTCGAATGATTTCCAAAATCTGGAACAAAATTTGATCAAAAATGTGGTTCACGATATAGTCCAGGTTCAAAACATGGTCAAGATCTAGAATTTGGTTCAAAATCTGATCCAAAATCTAGCTGCTTGATTCAAAACTGATCAAAAATGTGGTCCAAAATATCCAAAACCTGGTTCAAATTTGATAAAAATGCGGTTCAAAATCTGGTCCAGAATCAAATCTGTTCCAAAATTTGTTACAAGATCTGGAAAATTTGATTAAAAATGTGGTCTGTAATCTAGTGCAGAACCATACCTGGTTGTTGGTTTAAAATCTGATCTAAAATGATCAGAATGTCAGGTCCAGAATCTGGTTCAAAATTTGATCAAAGATATGGTTCATAAAATCCAAAATCTGGTAAAAATCTCCAAATGTGGTCCAGGTCCAGAATCTAATCCAAAATCTGTTTCAAAATCTGAAACAAAAGTTGATAAAAATGTGGTCCGCGATGTAGTCCAGGTCTAAAATATGGTCCAGGTCCAGAATCTGGCTTAAAACCTGTTCCAAAATCTGGTTAGTGGTTTAAAAACTAATCAAAAAATCAGAGGGGTTGTGCACAAGACACGACCGCATAGGTGGTGTGGTAGGAGCACGTAAGTCTCTTTGTAGCGATAGTAGAATGTATCCATGTATGTAATAATACAATTCTTCATGTACATGCGTTGTACGTAGCGTTTATCAAAGTAGAAACATTGTATACATTCAATCCTCAACCGATTTTGGAGTTATATCGATGAATTGATTGAATCTATTTTATTAAACCGAAACCAAAAAAAATAAATTTTTATGATCTGTTTCAACGTTGAATAGTGCTTTTCCTCTGGTAGTCGGTAGACGGTACGCGCGAGTTTTCAAAAAGTTGAAACTTTTGCGCAACTTTTCTGCGGCTTACAAAAGAACACTGATAAAGCATTTACATTGAAATTTACAACCTGCAAACATTTTGAAAGTCGCAGAAAATGTCGCTCGTGTTCAGAAAACTTATTTCCGTCATTTGTTGGTCGTCCACAATGACGAAAAATTCAACTTTTCCCTCGTTGCCTGTGTTATTATGGTATAAACTGGGCAAGAAAATATAATAAACTCTTCAATCGTTGTGTGGCCTCTAAAAGGACCGATTGTTTGATTATCATAACTCCAACTTGCAATAAACTTGCACTAACGCACTTAACGTAATTCCCTGTTCAGTAAATTGGAGTACCGATAACCGCTAACCAGGCAGAGCTTGTTGCAACGGACCAGCCGGAAGCGCTATGCGATCAACGAAGCCGTTCGTGTATGGTCCTGAATCACGATGAAATACTCCTCCAAGTGGCCAGCTGCAAGTGACCTGGGATGTTTCTGGTCGTTTTGTTATCGCGTGCAGCATATTTCCTGCCAATTCCAGAACTTCGGCAGCCAGATATTTCATTACGGCAGCGAAACGAGTGCTCCAGCTCCAACACACGCTCAGTAGCCGATGAACACGACCGACCGGAAACTGCAAACGTGCACGAATCGAGCGTGACTTTCGTTTGCCCTGGCAAACGATGTTGGCAGTAGCTCAGCTAGCGTTTGAATAATGCTGTTCGCCGGCTTACCACGTGTTATGTACTTGACCGAATACATTGAGCTGGTATATTTGTTGGCTGCTTCTTACCTTCCGAGACGGCCAACTCAACCAGCAGCAACAAGCGAACAGAAGCGCGAGAGGTGATCGGTTAAAATTATTTGATAAGAAGCGCACAATTAGAATCAGTCTAAAGTAAATAGAATTAAAATCAGTGAGCGAAAATTCCTCAAATCTTCATGAACATTATGTTTTGTCCTTAAAAGAACATTTTGTCGACGTGATATGTTGGAAATTTAAGCCTTCTTTTCCATCTTCTTGGGCAGCAACAAAACAACTTGGATGCACGGAAAGACACTTCTCTGAACAGTGGTGACACCGGACAGCAATTTATTCAACTCTTCGTTGTTGCGGATGGCCAGCTGCAAGTGACGATAATTTCTGATCGTTTCGTTGTCGCGAGCAGCATATTTCCTGCCAATTCTGGAACTTCAGCAGCCAGATATTCCTTCACGGTAGCGAAACGAGTACTCCAGCTCCAACACACGCTCAGCATCTGCTCAACAATTTTCGATCGGATTCTATAGGGCGTAAATTAAATACAATCATAAGGAAGCTTAACCCATAGCTTATATCGTATATACTTCTGTCGTCCGTGCTAGGGAAGCACTGACGAGGGAAGGCAAAAATATGAAAAGAATTCAATTTTTCAATGACGCGCATTGAAAATCAATAGTGTTCTGTATTTTCAATATTTTCTAAATCGATTTTCCGATTAATTGGTGTAAATATCTTGGAAATCTATTGAAAATTTATTGAATTATAAGCCGAAGCGTGAAAACGCGTTTCTACTTTGATAACGTCATTTGCAACAACCAATCACGAAGCAAGAATTCTGGTACAACAGGTTCATTATTTTCAACTTTTTAATAGTTCAACATCAAGAATCCATACTTTTCTTCGTTTGGGTCAATTCTTAGAAGATTTTCCGATCGGTTGGTGTAAGAATATTGAAAATCGATCGGAAAACCGCTGAGCTATTAGCGCTCAAAACCTATCATTTTTCGTGACGCATTTTTCGATTTTTTGGAATGACACCCTATCTCAAAACTTGCCGTAAGACGTAGTCCTACGTCAAAATGTGGTTCAGTGTTAGTCCTCTACGGACTTGAGACAGTAACTTTGCTTACGGAAGACATACGTACACTTGCCGTATTTGAACGCAAGGTGTTGCGGACTATTTTTGGCAAAGTACAAACGGATAGCGGAGAGTGGTGTAGGCGTACGAACCGCGAGTTTAGTTGGAGAGATTCTCATCGTACACCTATGGCATTAGTTGGGAGACTTCGTATAGTGAAATCCGTTCTCTTTAAGAATCTTACCGCCACTAGGAATAGAGGGACCCAATGTGCTAGATGGCTCGACCAGGTTGGAGCTGACTTGCGTATGTTGAAACGCTTAACGAATTGGCGACGAGTAACCCAGGATCGAGTACAGTGGAGAGAAATTCTTGATACGACAAGAGCCGCCCCGACTTTTTGTTAGTAGATATAAGTAAGGTGGACGAGAACATCGGAAAATTTTCTTTAAAGTGTTGGTCATCCAGGAAAGACTTTGATTTTTTAAATATTGTTTTCATTCATAAGTTTATTAGCATTGTGAGATTCTGCGACCCAATCATGTACGATAATTTTGAAACATGCCCACTTGTCGTTCTTCATAAGTCATAAGAGTATATCTAACAATAACCGTTTATTTTAGCGTCCTCTCGTGGAACGACAGCAACTCAAGCCTCAAGGCAACATTCCTCAGTGGTCCTGTAATACGTTTTCTTGCATCCGAACAACTGATAACCGAAACGTTAGCCTCGAACATAATAATCGCCGTTTTGCAAGGACTCCAATTGCATGGTCAGCATGAAGCAAATCAGGTACCTATCACTACCCATCTGCCCCTTAAATCCAATGTCAATGAACCAATTTTTTTCGCAGGCATCACTTATAACACTCGGTGTACAAGTGTACGAAATTCTTCGGCCAAAGTTTCCTAACATTCTCGAAGTGCTACAGCAAATTCCCAACATTAGCGCAGCGGACATTCAGAAGCTGGATGAGAAGATTTCCGTTTCGGCTAACACGAAGGGCAACAAAATCGACAAGGCCAAGAAAGATCTGTTCAAGAAGATCACCTCGCACATTGTCGGTCGCAGCGTTGGCCAGCACGGTAAGAAGGAAGTTCGTATTCTTAACTTACCGCCAATCATCACGCCGACGGTGTCAGCAGCTGGACGGTACAATCTTATTGATGGCGCCCAGGAGACGGGTTTGGCTCATTTGTTCGCCAGTCGGAGTTAGTTTTCTCTCCCGTCCGCCGCCACCACTTTGCTATCCTATCAAATAGGACACTGTTGCTTAGATTCTAAAATTGTTAGGCTTTCTTGTCAATTTTCCTACCGCCGTTTTCTCTCGGTACCAGTTTATTGTTTCTAATTGCTTATCAGTTAAGGGCAGATCAAAGCAATCCGATGCTTGTTTATTGTGCTTCTCATTCTATTTTAAATAATATTTTATTTATTCTGCTGCAAGTGAGAAAGCAAAAACCCAGTTTTTCGAACAATTGTAAAATTTAACTCGAACAGCATCTGCTTAAATGAGTTTTGTATTTATTAATTTGGAATTTGTTAGAGCTTTGAAAGGTGTCGCCTAAATCAAATTACGAAAAAAAAACATTCTGAAAAAGCCATCGCAGTAGGAATTATCGAAACCGATAAGTCGATTTTGTAGAAACAAAAGAAATGTTAAGTGTAGGTAGTGTGGATAGTAGTACCGTATAAGCGAATTGAGACTGTGAATCACAAACGACATCCACTTGCGTCTTGCAGTCTTCGAGGCATCACTCTATGAAGGCTACAAGGAAACATAATGTAGTTCCATAATTAAATCATTGAAGACAAACAGTGGTGCTCGAACGCCCCGGGAAATACTGATTATGTAGGAAGATTATTGGTAACCTAATAATAATCTCTATTATTATCAAACTTTACATACCTATCAATTAACCGAAACGATTCTTTTGAGACCAAGATACCATGAAGGCACATCATTTTTATCTCTCAGCCAAATGGTTGATTTTAAAAAAAATTGAGTCAATGTAGTCAACGGACCTTGCTTCACTTCTCTGCTTTAGTTAGGAGCATTCTATACCTACTGTAGTTTTTGACTCAATCTCTAAAAACTGATTATATTTTGATTGAGCGGTCGGAGTGCGTTCAAAACACACACATTCTTCAACACAAAACCAAAAAGAACTATTCACTTGAACGATACGCTGCTTTTTATTGATTCAAATTTTTGTGTGACATCCGGTTTTGCAATCATTCATATAGCACCATAGACGGTGCTAAAATGAACCTCTTTCATTAAAAACATCTTCACTGAATATAAACCAGAGCTGCAGTTGCAGAGAATCCGGAAAGCAAATACGTTCTCCTGCCTGCTGCGGAACAGAGCACCATTTACAGCTTTAGCTTGGTACGTCTCCAGTGGCGGCGCTTAGCGTTGTAGCTGCAACGGGAAATGCAAATTGTTCAAATACCGTCGAATTTTGGTTGCGAAACCGATGTCGACTTACCGGATCGTGTTGCCTGTACGCATCCGAATCCACTGTGGAATGGGTCTGTTTTGCTTGAGCTTTTTAGCAAGCTTCTGCTTGATCCGGAAGGTTTTATGGGCCGACTGCAAACGGAGACGGATATTAGTCGGATGGCAATGATAATTTTAAAGCAATTTTCGCAATATATTTTGTAAATATCGAAATAAACACAAATTTTAGCTTACCATTTCGGTACGATGTGTTCTCTTCGCTTCGAAATTACGGAAAAGAGAGTGTCAAAGTAGCGGAACTAGAGGAACGCAATTTTACTGACAGATGATAAACGCAAATTTCTTTTGTTCAAGTGATGCCATCTAGCGACGATACATGAACCACCCAATAAAATTTTTTCCCTGCTTAAAGCATCGATGACGCTGGGGGTGAGTTAACAGGTTGCCAAAAAGGGAAATGGCGACCCAACTAACAATTTCAGGCTGATCAAACGCTTTCATAGCTGATTTTATTCAACCTGTGGCTGAACTATGGTTTAGGTTTAGAAATAAAAACCTTTTTTTCAGCTCTTAAACATCTAAATCTAGAGATTTTATCAAGCTTCAGACTTATTTAAAGCTGCTGTCGAAGCTGCGATGAAGCTTATCCCTTTATAAGGCAGTGGCAACTATATTGCCACCAACGAAAAATATTGTTTTTGCTTTTCTAACAATATCGTTTTAGCATATTATGTACTCAATATGTTCTGATAGCCTTTGGCAACATTCTCAATGTTTTTAAAACGCTGAATTTGTAAAAATGGTAATTTACGAACCGCTTTTATGAAAACAAATCTTGGTTCTTGAGTGTCAACAGTAAATTTGGTTTAAATTCGTAGAAAAACACATTAAATTGGAAACTTTTTGGATGGTAATATTCAGTTTACGGCGTTTTGTGATAGATTATGCAGATTTATCCAAAAACTTAGAACCAATATTCGAGAACATGTTTTTTGGGCTTAACGGGCTGCGGCAAACATATTGCCACCAACCCCAGGTAACCAATAAGCATTAGTATAAGCAGTAAATCAATCGTTTATTAGCATCACTGGCGTTTTATACTGCAGGTTGCTGTTTATCAGCATTTTGACTGCATAACTGTTGTAGATTGGCATCCACAATTCCATTTAAATTCTTTTTGTCGGTAACTAGCTGCAAATAAGCATTGTCAGCACTATGAGAGGGCAAGCAGTAAAGCAGCCGCATATTTTGCCAAAATAGCATTTAACCCTTTATAAGGCAGTGGCAACTATATTGCCACCAACAAAAATTTTTTATTTTGCTTCTATAATTATATTGATGTCATTATAGACGCAATACAAATATTTTTCGTTGGTGGCAAAATAATTGCCACGGCCTTAAAAAGGGTTAAGTAGCATTTAAGGCAACTTAAATGCTTATTGGCTTGCATTTAAATTGCATTGGAAATGCTTATTGGTTACCTGGGACGTTTTGCGCTAGACGGGCAATGGCTACTATATTGCCACCAATTTTTTCAAGTTTTCCAGCTATTTTTCCAGCAAAAAAAGCTAAATGTTAACGAATACTTTGTATAGTTGTAGATTTAAATGGTAGTACTTGATCAGTTTCTTAAAAGTGATCCTGCGAGCGGGTGTCAAAAATATTATCACCAACGTTTTACGCCAGACAGGCAGCGGCAACTATATTGCCACCAACGTTTTGCACCAGACGGGCAGTGGCAAACATATTGCCACCAACATTTTGCGCTCGAGGGGCAGTGGCAACTATATTGCCACCAATTTTTTCAAGTTTTTCAGCAATTTTCTCAACAAAAAGAATATAAATGGGTTCTACCGAATGTTAACATTATATTTTGCTGAAGTTTGTGTTAATTCCACGCGTAGTTGCCACGGCCTTATAAAGGATTAATAGAGGTTTTTGCGCGCTTTTCAATAGCCAATTTACGCAATGCTGTTAATTCTATTTTTAGAACGAGAAATAGTTTTGCAATATGCTCTTTCAGTCGCTTAATCAACGACTCATCAACCTTTATGCAGCCAAAAAAATCTATTTTTAAATTTAAAAAAATGGAACGCGTCATTTTTATTTTGCCGTGAACATTGTTCGAGCGCGATATATGTAATTTCGAATAATTTTAATTCGTATAAGTAAGTTAGCTAATTAAAAATGCATGTCTGTTTTTTCGGGGATTGAACCCGCCATCTTTTGATCCATAAGCACTCACCGTATGATCCGCCCCATTTGCATCTGCAGAACAAACAGTGAGAATATTTTTACACCTGAAGCCTAGCCCGCCTAGCGTGAAGCAGTCGATAAGGTCGATAACTGACAAACTTTTGCTGTCAGCCGAATTGCGAAATTCTATGATCTGACAGTATGTGTGCTGAGCGCCGACAGAAAACTTGGTAGAAGTTTGTAAAGCCACTTTAACCCCCTTAAGCAGCCTTAAAGTAGTTTGAAAACTGTGAGTCTAATGAAAGCTTCCACTCTACACTTTAACACTTTTAAGCAGTCGTAAAACGGCTTGATGTTTATGGTTGTTTAGCAGAAAAATCCACTATTAAGCTTGTTTATCAGCTCTTGGGATAGAACTGATTTGAAAAACTTAAAGTAGTTTAAACATCACTTATTTAAACACCATTTGAGTGCTTACTTTATGCAGCTTTGATCGCCTTAAACCAACTTGTAAACAGCCATTGCTCTTGCAATTCAGCTACCGTTGTTACTTGGGGAGCTGATCGTAAACTCGCCCACAGTGTTCAGTGTCATCTCGCCGCCAGGATAAATAATTATAAGATTGCTTGATAGTAGAACGGGGTAGATCACTTCCTGCATAAATATTCAATATGTGATAAATCCGGAGTGATTCGCGATTGGGGCTTAACTAACAAATTGTAAACAAATCGTTTTATTACACCATCCTTGCGTTATACATATATATCGGCTTGCAAAAATATCTGTAAACAATAAAAAAATAACCAAAAATAACAAATTACACGTCACACTCGAAATTATATGGCTGTATAGTACCTGTATATAAATACAGTGAACTATCGGAAAAGTTAATCGATTGCGGGGAATGGGTCGATTAACTTTTCCGAAATATTAACTTTTCCGAGTAGTCCTAAAAATCATTGAAAATGATAAATACAAAAGTGAAAAATGCAATCCAGGATATAGGATACACATTTTTATGTATTTGTAGAAATTCTAATGGAAAGAAATATGTTGTAAGACCTTTATGAAATAATACTTAGTTTCTTTCAGAAAGTTTAAAATAGTCGGTTCACTAGTTTACTTTTGTTTTTTCGTAGTCTGCGACTAGACTAGACTGAAATAACTATGTGCCCGTATGAGAAATAAAGATAGAAGGTAAACACATGTGTGTGGACGAACGCTTGGACAACCAATAAATACAAACTCTCAGAAAAGTTAAGGCAAAAATGAACTTTTTAGGGTGTTGCATGAGAGCTGCTATTCGCTTAACTTTTCTGAACTATTAACTTTTCAGAGATTTAACTTTTCCGAGAGTCCACTGTATTTCTTGGGACGCATCTTATTTTATTTCCGTTTCTCTTTTTTGACGTAGGACTACGTCTTTGTTTACTATACTGGGACTGGGTAGCACTTTGTAAAAACGAAAATAGAAGTGTAACGTTTGAATGAAACCCAGGTAACCAATAAGCATTAGTATAAGCAGTAAATCAATCGTTTATTAGCATCCCTGGCGTTTTATAATGCAGGTTGCTGTTTATCAGCATTTTGATTGCATAACTGTTGTAAATTGGCATCCACAATTCTATTTAAATTCTTCTTGTCGGTAACAAGCTGCAAATAAGCATTGTCAGCACTATAAGCGGGCTAGCAGTAAAGTAGCCGCATATTTTGCCAAAATAGCATTTGGGTAGCATTTAAGGCAACTTAAATGCTTATTGGTTTGCGTTTAAATTGCATTGGAAATGCTTATTGGTTACCTGGGAAGATTTCAAATGCTAATAACTACTAAACTACTGAACGAAACTGAACAAATTATATGTCGTTGGATAGATAAAATGACCAGCAATTTTATTGGGGGGGTAAGAAAGCAATTTTAAGGACGGCGTAAGAGGGGGGCTCCTATACAAATGAAACACAAATTTCCTCAAAACTCTTGAACTAATCAAGGAAATGGAACCAAATGTGGCATATGGGGGTTTCCGAAGGCAGGATTTTTTTCTACGGTGTACAGAGACCTCTTCTCTCTAATTAAACAATGACACTCACAGATTCTTATAAACATACATATGTATGTATGTATGTAAGGGGTTAGCCACCATCACCTCAAGGGTTTCCCATTGTATGCAAGTAGAATTACTGCAGAATCGAATTTATCTACCTAGCAACTTTCATGTCAATGCTGTTCGTGAAGGACCAAAAGGGGTTGGGTGGATCTATAAGCAATGTCGCTTATATGATTCCACGGGATATAAGACACTCCTTCCAGCATAGACTTCTGGTTTCTAGATACATAACTTCGCCGTGCAAACTTATCTTGCGTGATGATTTGTGTGCTAGAAGGGCGCGTCAAAATCCTCTCCAACCTTATATGACTTGGGCTGGTTACCACATCCCTCATCCAGTCTTCGATTCATTCGATACCCTGATGCTCCCTCCCCTTTACTATAACGATGGTATATGGCAATATAATAAAAATGTGTTATAGGAATATACAATATATGATAGTTACTTAATATAGCAACAATGATTTTACCATCAAATATTCACGTATGATATATATGACTAAATGTTACTCATGTGTGTGTGTGTGTGTGTGTGTGTGTGTGTGTGTGTGTATGTGTATATGTGTGTGTGTGTGTGTGTGTGTGTGTGTGTATATGTATGTGTATATGTGTGTGTGTGTGTGTGTGTGTGTGTGTGTGTATAACCTATCTATCTCCCACTGTCCAGCAGTGATATTATGAAAAAAAGATAGCTGCAGCGATGCTTTATCTCTGTAATTATCTTAGTTTCGGGTTATAGGTGGTGTTAGCTCTACTGACTATCCAAAGACCCATGAAGAATGACTGAGTACTTGCAGCGCATTCCGGAATCATTTTCTATTCAGATAGTAATACTAGAATCATATGGACTTTACTGTTACATTCAGACTTTCAACTCGTTTGGTATGTTATTACCAAAAGGGTCGACCCGTATATAGTAACATTCGACTTGGAACGATCTTACCAAATTGTTGAGAATTATGGGCGTGCGTCGAAATAACCTTCAGTATGAAGAAATCTTGGAAGAAATCAACGTATCTGGCATTACTGCTCTGAAAATTATCACAACAGCTCAATAAAGTAGTAGGTTGCGATTGCGAGCTTTCTGGTATTTTCGCACTAACTTATAATTGATATATGCAAATAAAATTCTTTACATTATTCTTATTCAATTTTACACAATCATTCTTTTTTCCACAAATCAATAACAATCTGGCGGTTGGCAGTTCATTCGTTTTGCTTTGATAAGGGTTCTAACATCGCCTAATATTTTACGCACTTGACTGAAAGTAGTAATAACATGCTGTTTCATTCTCTCACACACTAGCATGTTGTCAACAAAGCATTGCCGCACATCCGGCCTACTAGATAAATATTTACGAATAAATATTCCTACAATTCGCGCTGACGGCATTAAACGATCTCTAGCACACTCATAGCAATTCCCCTATGTAAGTGTGGGTGAAAATCTGCCAAAAACTTTCGATCGCTTGCGCTCTTAAACTTATTCCTATTCTGCTTCACCCCTACAGTCAACTTTTGGAGGTGGCAGCAGCTTACGTACGTCAACGCGAATTAAGCCCATGAAGCGTTCGATATACACTTTTAACCCCGAATAATTCAGCTGATGTCACACTTTTTTTATGATTCAAGCAGTTTGTACCCCCCGCTTAAAGATATTTTCTTGCGCTTCAACACCAACACAATGAGTCAACCTTATGCTTTAGGAAAATCCGGAAAACCATTCGAAACAACTCCCTATCTTCCACTTTCATGTGTATCACGCGCGGATTACTATTTGTGATAAACTTTTGAAACGAAACTGATTTTTAGCACTAAAATACCACCGAATAATGATTAAATTTTAACATGAACCGAGACGCACACCTGTGGTGAACCGTGTACCCAGATCATCTGATTCTTATAAACATACATATATGCCAGAAATGCAGTTTACATTAGTCTTTGATCTGATATAGTCCTACGTCACCCTTTGGTACAATCCTTAGGGCTGTATACCTTGTAGTTTTTCTCCAAATCGTAGCCTCAGAATAACTTTGTCGTACGACGTTGGACGGACCCAAGCGAAATTTTTGCTTGCGTTGGACGAACAATCATCGATTCTTATTGACAACACGATACAAGAAAATTAGGAGGGATTTTTTATCGGGTTACCCGACAATAATGAAAACTGCGTTTATTCTATTACGACCTTACGTCTAGTACTTCTATTGAAGTATCAGTTTTCAATTACCAGACTAGCTGCAAAAATTTAATAAACAACAACAAAAAATTGTATAAACAATACAAATTCCGGGTTTTAGCATACAAACTAAGAGTTTATGATTATTAACAGATAAATAGTTCTGCTGTGCTGTTCATAAGGATGAATCAATTTAGAGAAAAGTTGCTTAGCAATCTTAGCAAAAAAGGATGTGACGGTAGGTACAAATGCATGCTACCATCGGAACATCAGTTACTGTAATTTTTATTTTTAGAAATTCGCCACCAATTTCCGTTCCAGACGGACGACGAAATCGAGGATATACTTTTTCAACGTTACCGGCAGGACATGGGTAACACCAATGCGAACCTGAAACAATCGATAGAGAAAAGCAAATCATCGGAATCCTATCGTTTCATACCACAGTTCCACTTTGAACTACCGAAAAACACCGATAGTCTAGCGCAAAAGCTTCGCGAGGAAGCAAGGACACTATTTTTGCAGAAACGTAGCAAAGAATTGTTGGATAATAATGAACTGAAGCTGCTGTGGAGCTTGCTGGAAAAGCACCACTCGCCACCGTTGATGGGTGACGAGCAATACATTAACTATGAGAACTATTGCAAAGTGGCATCGATAGCGGGAGAAAAATTCAAACGCTATTTAACGGCATCCACGTTTGCCCGGCTGGTTGTGGCCAGTAGCTACCCGGGGAAAATAAGTGTAATGTCCCTGTTTAATTACGCGATGCGTAAGGTTTGGCTGCAGCAGACCAGAATCGGACTATCGCTGTACGATTACACGGGACAGGGTTATCTAAACGAATCGGATTTGGAGTCATATATTTTGGAACTCATTCCGACATTCCCCCAACTGGAGGGTTTGGAGAAATCATTCCACAGTTTTTACGTTTGCACAACGGTGCGGAAGTTTTTCTTTTTTCTTGATCCACTGCGAACGGGAAGGATTCGGATACGGGACATTCTGACGTGTAGCTTTTTGGACGATTTGTTGGAACTGCGTGATGAGGAAATTCCGAAGGATGCTCAAGAGATGAATTGGTTTTCGGCCCCGTCTGCACTGAGTGTGTACGGGCATTACTTGAACTTGGATAAAGATCACAACGGAATGCTTAGCAAAAAGGAGCTTATTGGTTATGGCTCTGGGACGCTTACTCCTATCTTTTTGGATCGCGTGTTTGCCGAATGTCTTACGTATGATGGAGAGATGGATTACAAAACGTATCTTGATTTTGTACTTGCTTTGGAGAACCGATCGGAACCGCAGAGCCTGCACTATCTGTTTCGAATCTTGGACGTGGAGCACAAGGGATACCTGACTGCGTTCACTTTGAATTATTTTTTCAAGGGAATTCAGGATGAAATTTCGGCTCATCGTGCGGAGCCGGTCAATTTTGCCGATATTAAGGACGAGATATTCGACATGGTCAAACCGGTGGATCCCACCCGGATAACGCTGAAGGATTTGATTAGCAGTGGCCACGGAGAAACCGTGGTGTCCATTCTGATCGAGTTCCACAAGTTTTGGGCCTACGAAAACCGAGAGGTGATGGTAACGGACTCGACGGCCGCGGAAGAAACGCACAACTTATGATACACGGCCGGTTTTAGGTGTTGCGAGCCGGAGGAGGATGAGGAAATTACCGTTTTTTGAACCGGTAGACTGCCTTTTTTATTAGAATAGTAAGGTACGAGTAGGAATGCTATTAAATGAACTAGGTCTAAACCTTAACAACGGGTTGTTTGATTTGCTGTGATGCGAATATGATCGGAGTTCTATCAAAACGACCCAAAGATTGGAAACATTAGCTTTTAAAACGGTTGGTTTTTACTGTCATCGTATTGTCGCACCCTATCAACAAAAACATGTACTCTATTTCTTAAATCATCCACAAACGAGCAAATTGCATAGCGAAACAAACAAGAGCTTATCTGTGACAAAACCTTTATCATTGAACCTTTCATGTTCTAGAAGATTTTGCGGTGGTGGGTGGGTGTTTACCTCGCCGATCTTCAAAACATCCAGAGCTCGCCTTCTGTAACGCACGATGGATTCTGCTACTGTCAATACA
This sequence comes from Sabethes cyaneus, assembly GCF_943734655.1. Taxonomy (NCBI): domain Eukaryota; kingdom Metazoa; phylum Arthropoda; class Insecta; order Diptera; family Culicidae; genus Sabethes; species Sabethes cyaneus. The sequence goes on from NC_071354.1 coordinate 49,997,520, forward strand.
CAGCGTGTTCATGAACATGGGCTTGCAAACTGCTATGCTCACATCACCGGCTTGTAAATAATACCGCCTGGAGTAGTGCTTCTTCCAGTTATCCGGATCGACAGCCCTCCTCCTATCAACCATCGAAACACGGGTTGATTCAGCAATAAATGCTGTTTGCATTGCCCATGAGCCATTTTCATAAAATTGCTTAAAATTGGCTAGACGTTGCTCGAAGGATATTTTGTAGGAACACCTGTTTCGGCAACCGCAGTGGTAATCGATTTGAATCTTCTTAGCCGGAACGGACACTCCCCGTGTGTTGATGTATGATTTACCTGCAGCTCTATTGCGCTTACGAACGTTTTTCTTCCATCGTACAGGTTCAGCGTGTTTACGTTTTATGCGACGCGCCGGCGAATCAACGTCCCCCTCCTGGTGAGAATCGGAAACTTCTTCGATAGACGCAAACGCAACGTTTTCTGGTTCTAAAATGTTATGATCGAAGAAATGTAAAAACCAAATGTCCAACCAAAGTGAACCAAGTTCGGAAAAGTTTATTACCTATAGCACTATTATAGCCTCTGAAAGTTCGTTCGTCCTCCATGAGCAAGTCATCTTCGATAACGGAATACTCCCCTTTATGCTGTGAGCTTATGTCTTCCACAATTTTTCCGAATTTTGAAGCTTAAAGAGAATGAAAACCAAAGTAATGTAGCTGCCAGGCAACGAAAACTTAATTTTCTACATTCAGCCAGAGCGCACCAAGTAAATGCTAATTTTATATGCATTTATTCACGTTTGATGTTCTTCACAAGATTATTGTATCTTTGTTAATGAAAATAAATTTATTTAAAAATACATTGCACTTGGTGCGAAATGGCAGAACGCAATTTGGCAAAATGCAGGCTGTTAATTGACGAATTTTGAATATCATTAGTCAAAACTTTCGGCTATTTATTGATCAAAGCAAACTGCGCAAGTAGAAGTGAAATTTTCAAATGTCACATTTTGGTCATATTTGCTAAAAACAGTTTGTCTGGTTTTGCTAACAACTTAGATCATTCATCTTGGATCCTCGCGATTGCTCGGCGTAAATGCTAACCACAACACCGTGATTGAATCTGGCACATGACTTCTATCCTTTCACGGGCACCCTCGTAGGTTTTCTGGCCATCCACATCTGCTTCGCTTCAACTGCGTATAGACAGGTGGCCTAGTTAGCGTTGTTTATCCATTGGTTGTCTCCATTTTTATTGCAGCTGCACCATAATCTGTGCCATTACACTGTTGACGACTTTCCAAGTTGTGGGCATTCGAAGACAATGTGCTCCGCTGTTTCTTCTACCTGTCCGCATTCTGGGCGGTGCAGGTATTGCCTGAAATAACCGTTCTCCGACAGAAACTATGTCAAGTGGAAGCTGACTTGCCCATGATTCCTGTTCAACCAGGTCCATCCATCTCGACCCTGGTCCAATCCTGCTGTCATTTAGCCAACGATGCCTCTCTCACCATCTTCCGAATTTCTCTGATGTGTCCTCGTCTGTATCATTCGTTATCTTCCTCCAGGATGATGTCGATGGGAAGGATTCCGGCGATAACACATACTGCCTTCGATGATATGGATCTGTACGCACTGGGTAGTATTCTCACGGCCATGAGCTGGAAGGTACTATTTAGCATTGCGCGATTCCACTTGGTTTGCAGCACTGCAATCCAGGTTGGGGCTTCATGTCGTAGTACCGACGATGATACACTGGCCAGTAGCCGTCGTTTGCTGCTACTAGGCCCGTACCTATTCGGCATAATGCTGGCTAACGCGTTAATAATCTTTGCTTTCCGCAGACATGTCGGCCTATATGCTGTTGGATTTTCTCCTGGCTTCGGCAACAGCACTGTCTTCTGCATTTTCCACCTATCCGGGAAGCGACCACCGTCTAGGCATTTCTGTAGCACTGTCCTGAACAAATTCGGCCACGCTTGTATCGCTGCCTTCAGGGCCGCATTGGGGCTTCCATCCGGACGTGACGGTTTCTTGATCATCAACTTTATCCTCTTCTTCTAAACCGTACGGCGTTGGTGGCCACATCGTAGGGTCGTGCGTCGGGAAAAGTCCTTCCACGATAACCTTCAGCTTATCTGAGCACAGTTCTGTTCAAACCAAATTAACTTTGAATTATATACAACACTAAGGACCAACCCTTCGTTAAATTTTTAATTATGTTTTGCATTGGCTTCTTTCATAATAAATTGTGTTCCTTTTTTAGGTATTTCGATAAATGTTTCAATTTATTTTCAATATAGAAAAAAAGTTATGAAAAAAATTTGCAATATAAAATCAAAGTTTATAAAATAAAAAAAAAATCTATTGAAAAGCGAAAAAAATATTAAAATTTAGAAATTCAACTTGTTTAATGAAATTACCTATTCGTCGATTTGTCTATTACCGAACGTCGTTTGACGTTCCCTATCAGCATTTAAAATATCTTTGGAAGATCAAAATTTGCAGTCATCTTTCTATTGTGTCTAATATGTTCTATTGCCATACCTAAAATCATCGTACGAAACGGGTGCCTGAATTTTATACGAGTGCTTAGTTAAAGGACTTAAGAAAGGAAATATTTAAAACCGCTTAATTCAAACATTATAACTTTTGAGACATGCGTCACAGAGCAAATACAGGGTGTTAGGCTGCTTAGTGCAGCTATTTCAGGGAGTGATAGAGGACCACATTTGATGAAAAAAAATCCTTCTACGCATACCTATAAAAATGGATTTCTGTCTGTCTGTCTGTCTGTCTGTCCGTATGTTTCTTATAGAAGCGAAAACTACTAAACCGATCGGCGTGAAAATTTGCATGTAGGGGTTTTTGGGACCAGGGAAGGTTCTTATGATGGTTAGAGACCCCTGCCCCCACTAAGAGGGGGGGCTTCCATACAAATGAAATACAAATCATGTGAAGGTTTTTGGAGGCAAGAATTTTTTCTATGGTGAATTAGGACCCCTCTCCACTTTAGGAGGGGGCTCCTATACAAAAGAAAAACTACAAGGTATACAGCCCTAAGGGTTGTACGAAAGGGCGACGTAGGACTATATCCGATCACTAATCAAAGACTAATATAAACTGCATTTCTGGCATATGCAGGGTGGCCACAGAACTTCTTGGAAAAAATTCCCGACTTTTTCCCGATCGGATTCTAGTTTTTCCCGACAGAAACTTCCTTTATTTTTCCGTTATAAAATAAAGGTAATATATGCTGTGAATATTACAGAACAAAGCTCAAGGATCAAAACTATCACTCTACTACGAGTCTACGAAGTGCACTTGTCGATTCTGTCACGAAACAGAAGTGGAAGCCAAAAAGCAGGTATCTTTATGGACAGCCTTGGCACGACTGACTCTCAAGTCCACTAAGTGTGCATCCTAATTAGTTTAAGAGTGCAGCACAACTAAAGGAACTTTCCCGCCAAAACACAGGTTCATTATTCAGGGTGCCTGGACCCCGGACACTGCGAAAACGAGAGTAATGAGCTTGCTGACAGCCTAGCGAAACAAGGATCAGCGAAACAGCAGACAGCAGCGCATCAACGATACGCTGAGCTCAGGATGGCTATTAAGAAGTCTTGTAAGCAGGACTAGAGAGCCAGGGTCAACTATCTAGCTGATGAATGACGACGTTACTTTTTGCAGCCTTCCACTAGGGGCAAGCCCATCTTTGTCAGCCCAGATGATGCATCAGCTTTTTAGCAATATATTAGCAATAAGGGAGCTGCAACTTTTCCGATGGACTGGATGCAGGGCATATTGATCAAAGTCCCTAGAAAAAGGAGACCTAACTGAATGCGGTAACTGGCGTGGCATCGTGTTGCTTTGCGTTACTCTCAAATTACTCTGTAAGGTAATCCTCAACCGGATCCGGGAGAAAATCGACACTGCTCTCTGGCAATAGCAAACTAGATTCCCTGCCAATCGATGTGTGGATCATAACACGACTCTCCGTATTATGTTGGAGCAAGTCATCGAAATTCCGACCTGTTTTTACTTGTTGATTTCGAGAAAGTATTCGACCGAAACAAGAAAACATCTGAGGCGCACTAAGGCGTAGATGAGTTTCTGATAAAGTAGTCTATCTCATTGTTTTAGTGAAAATTGATTCATGATGGCCTCCTGCCGGACCCTATATATGTTACTGCAGCAGTGACATAAGGCTACCTATGTACTGCCACCGCAATTGTTCCTAGTTTTGATGGACGAGATTTTAATTAGAACCATTGACAGTGAACTAGACCGAGGATTACCCTGGAGTCGTTTGACTTAGCCGCCCAATTAGCTTCGAGGTACGATGCTGGTCTAACAAGCCAGTCATCGTATGTTCGAATCTATAGAGTCAGCAGGATTGTTACACTGGGCCCGTAGTTTTCCTGTACAACCGGCTGCGAAGTCTGTCGATAAAGAAGGGTAATATCTAAAGACGGTTTTAGCCCAAGATTTTGCTTTTGCTTTGCTTTTGACTTTGGCCGACGACATTCTCTTGCTCTGCTGAGGACAATATGATATGCAGAACAACCTTGATGACAACTCCAAGATAGTAGGTCTCAAATTCAACGTCGCGACGACCAAATTAGTGAGATTAAACATCATTAGTCCATCTAATTTCAAAGTTAGACACATGTATCAGGATGGCCAGGGATTTGGGACTTTGGAATTCGGGCTCAACACACGAATCAGATTACTGTACTGATCCAAACACGAATGTTCAATTTAAACGTGAAATTCGTTCGATTGCCTGCAAGACGTAGTCCTTGTCGATAGAGACAACTGCAGGTCTTCGTTCTGCATCATTCAGGGTTGTTGGCCTCACACTTGGATTTCTAATTAGGAACTCTATCCGTCAATATCGCCATATAGAAACAGAGATTCGGAAGCGTAAGTGGAGAAGCATCTGATATATTTTGAGAAGAGGAGCGAACGAAATCGGCAGGAAGACACTCAACAGGAGAGCAGAGGAAGCATATCTAGAAGCTACTGACGGCATGGTCTTGTTAACTGTATTTGGATTATTATTGGAACCCCACCTTGCGACAGATGGCAGATGGCAGATAACCGTCCACCAACCACACTTGATACCTTTGTTCTGCCGAACCACAAGCCAACGGACATGAACACGACATGGAAGGAGACGGTTAGCAATAATTGGAGCTCTCTTCTGTTGCGGAACTGAACCACTGCGTCCAATATTTTGAATTATTGTAATATTCCCCGTTTTTATCTTGTTTCTGATGACTTAATTTCTGATGCGTACATGTCCGTTGGCTTGTGGTTCGGCAGAACAACGGGATCAAGTCCAGCAACGTACCTTGTACCTTGAAACCAACTGGAAGGCTGTACCCTTCACACACCACAATTTCGAAAAAACTGATACAGAGAGTGCCATACGCTCACAGCTATAGACGGTTTTCAGTTCGTCTTTGCAGGTGGAGGAAATTCCTGGTACGAAGATTTCGTTCGAGGTCTAAAGTTTCATATGTCTCAGAATTGCAGGGGTGTCGACATGTCTCCCAGATTCTATCAAGGAATTCAACTTGAACATCTTTACGTAAATTCATGAATTCCCGATTTATAGTAATTTTCACCAAATTCCAAAACTTTTTCCCGCATTTTTCCCGACAGGTTCCAATTCCGGACTTTTTCCCGCATTTCCCGAGTCTGTGGCCACCCTGCATATGTATGTTTATAAGAATCTGTGAGTGCCATTGTTTAAGTGAATGCTAAAAAGAGAAGAGCAAAATATTCAGATTCAATTCTTCATTGAATGCAATCGTGGATTTGAAAATACGTGGACGTGGGTTCATAAGTACAACGCCTGCAATGATTGAGACATAGAGATTTCTTTTAAGAATCACTTGTGTGCAGGCTTGGCGTACACTTTTCGCTTTGATTTTGCTCTTTTGATTGGTGCTCCTCAACCAAACAGAATTTGAAAAAGTGGTGTATGGGGCATTTATAGAACTAGTAATTATCTATAACGTTGCTGAAGAAAGTGAAGCTTTATCTTTAGTATTTACGGCGCTGTACGGTTGCAACGCCGTTGGTAGCAAAAAGAGCGCTCTTTTTGCTACAAAGAGGGTAGCAGCCTTATAGCGCCATAAATACAAAATGCACAGTAATGCTTTCTTCAGTAATATTATAGATTGTAACAAATTCTACACACACCCCATACATCACTTTTTCAAATTTTGCTTGGCTGAGAAGCAGTAATCAAAAGAGCAAAATCTGTTTCTGTTTCTGTTTCTGTTTGCAGCACAAGGTGGGGCAGTTAGAGCCAAGTCTGTCCAGGGCTGAGATAAGGTGGTTGTGATAATGTTAAAAGAATCCGTGCGGATTACGCTAGCTCCATAATGTATTGGTGATTATGGATTAATGGGCGGAAGAAGAGTGACAGAACTTGGCTTGATATAATTGTGTGCTTGGTCAATATAGCATAAGATGGCTTGCACTTATCTTGTTTTCTCCTTCCTTTGTTTGTTTCCTCATCTTGTTCGTAGTCAATCTTAAACCTGAAGCAGGCTCCACGCCGGCCGTCCTCTCCATCGTTGTCACCAGTGTGGTCATCTGTGGCTGGTCTCTTGCCTCCCCTCACGGCAACATTATTGTTGCCGTGAGAAGAAGCGATAGAGATCAGGCAGAAAAGAAAGAAAAGAAAAGAGGAATTTTTTAGTCAACATGTTGATTGCAATTTTCAAGTTAGTAATATCACGAGAATTCTATGTCTGTCCATCACCTATGCTACTACCGACTAACTACTCGCTAGGCTGGACGCTACTCATCTCCCAAATACCCATGTCATCACGATTGACCCAGCGCTGTTCCACAACCTATGCTCATTAAAAGCCACAGCCGCCTCTTTATCTACCATCTTTGCAGTATTGTAGCTGATGGCGTAAATTTTCGAATATTTTGTGCGGAATATTATTCAAGAGCAATATTATCGCTCAGAACTATCGAAAAACTACTTGAACTTCCGAAAAATAGAGCAGATGCGATGTAATGGGGACTGGTACTCGCTCGTATTATTCCCGGTGGCATTAATTGCATATTTGTAGCGGTAGTCAACCGATTTGTCGGTATGCTCTTCAGACCGTGGTCAATTGAAATGATTCTGTAACTAAGAAGGGATGAGGTGGATCAAAAAGAACTTCACTTGGAGATATGTATATATGCCGTGTTAGGTCTTAAGTGCAAGCTGTCACTAAAGCAAGACTTAATAAGATGTTAACGACGTTGATAATTCTGTGAGGATGGTATTGAATCGAAAAATAAATCCTCATACCACGACCATATATTATGTACTATGACCCCATTTTAGGAAGTGGAAATGATTGAGGACAGCCCTTCGCTATCGCTTGAATCAGCCAGAGAATCGAATACCAGTTTTACTTGAAGAAGTTTTAACTCTAAAAAGATTTAGTTAGAATGGAATTTCAGTTGAAGTCTGCCAGCATTGGGCAATGGACAGAACAAGATATATATCGAGGCTATAAATCTTTTCGAGTGATCCACTAAGTCCGACCGCGACGACAGCCGCAAGAATGGAGAGGAGCAGGCAGCCGGTGAGTTGCCACCGTTCGACTTGATGGACTCTCCGACAGAGGCTCATCAGCATTAGGAAGGCCCTTGGGAGACAAACAGCGTCATACATGATCATTTTATGTTGTTAGTTGAATACCGTTAACGCGGTTAGTCACAAGACATGCAAATCATTCTAATAAAGGAGGGAAATAAGAAGAAAAAAAAATTATAATTACATCCAAAACAATACAATAGAGGTGACAGTAACAGCAACGATAGCAATATTAGTAATAATAGTAATAGCATAGGAAACTGATACAGGAAACACAGCTACTGACTATAACTTCCTGTCCATTAATAATTGTAATTTGGCAGCATAGGTATAAGAAGAATTTCCGACTCATCATAGAACACTCAAACATATATTCATTCGTACCTATACACCCATGCACACTCATACATGCATACACATGTATACATGCACGTGTGTGTATATTTTTCAGTGCTGTGCTGTCCATAATCGCATAACAGCCACAAATTCTATGGCAATCTCATAGAAAATGTCTCGATTACGCAAATAAAGACATCACATCATTTTTGAACACTCGTTCGTTCTAACTAGCGATACATTTTAATTTTCATGAGTAAGTCAAAATCTCATGAATGGTGGGTAGGATTTGGTTTCAGTTTTCTAGAGAAATTTCTGTGCATACCAGCAATTCATCTAGGGAACCGAGTAAGCCCTCCCGGTGCTTCGGCCCAAACGGATTGAATTTAAAATCAAATCCGTTCGATTTCGCTCCATTCCGCTTTACGAGACACATGCTACACATAAAGCTAAATTATGCAATACTACATACTACTCATATATCCAACTTAAACTATAAACATTCTACATGCGGAACTAAGAATTTTTAGGTCATTTGGCCGAAGTACGCGTCAAACCACCTACCCATGGGAGGGAAGTAATCAAAAGAGCAAAATCGAAGCGAAAAGTGTATGCCAAGCCTGCTTGTGTGCATCATAAAGGTTGAAATAGTAATGAATGACCAATCCACAGATTATTATATCAAATATGATTATGCGAAGCTTGACATATTTCAATAATCTTGCTTTAACCTCGCTTGTGGCCTTTAAAAGGGTCATTGGTTACAAATAAAATTAAAGCCAAAGCACGTTTATCGCAATTATGACTTGCCATTCGAACGTCCTTCTCTTTTGATACGAATAGCAACAGGCACGTAAGTTAGCGGGGTCGATTCACTGTCTCTTGCTCCGAAAAGGTTTTACTAGTTTACTTTCACAGCTTACCGCTTGTAGAGATCGCCTCTATCTAGATTTATCTAGTTTCCTAGATCTACTGACCCCTGCGAAATGGTACTTTCTATGAAAAGATTTTCCGTGAAATGGTACATCCCGCGTAAGGTTTTTCGCGAAATGGTATTCTGCGAAACTCTATATTCCGCGTTATGGTCAACCGAGATTTGGTGTTCCGCAAAATGGTATTCGGCGAAATGGTTTGTAATGATGGCGAATATTTAAATGCTATCCGCTTTATTTTATCAGGCTAGGCAATGGGGGGAGTTGTTTTCTACTTTACTGTGAGAAAAATTTATATATTAAAACACACTTGAACTCTCCAAAAACTTGCGAAACTCGAGATTGCAAGTTTGACCATCCGAGATTCACGATTTATGTACAACACAGTTCAATTTGTGGCAATACGAAGTTTGTCGGCTCAACTAGGTAAAATTTCAATCGTTACAGAGTTATCAAATATTTTTAGCTTTCGCTTCTGCTTGCCCTCAATTAGCTCTGATAAAAAAAACTACGTAAGCTAGTTCAATTCTGTTAGTACTTTCATTTGAGAGCTGAGAAAATTTTGTACTGAAAATTGCTCCTAAACCTCCTAGTTCATGAAATTTAGTAACTTTTTAGAAGCAAAAAGCTTTGAAATAAGTATTTCTCAAGGTGTTTTTATCAAATTTCTTCTGGAAACGTGTGATAAGACTGATTACTTTTATTCACCAATTTGAAGCTCTAGCAATGTTCTTCAATTCGTTGTTTGACTTGAAACGCCTATCTCTTTTAGATTCGTTGCAATTTTGTTTTAAATGTATGGTTTTGGGTGTTGAACTAGTATCTGAAAACTGCACGAACTCATACATCACGCATAGCACACATCTACTGCAACGGACACGGTGTGACACATATGGGAAACAATAACAAAACAGACAGCAATCAGTTTTATCACACGTTTTTAGGAGAAATTTGATGCAAATGCCTTGAGAAACATTTATTTCAAAGCCTTTTGCTTCTAAAAAGTTAGCAAATTTGATGAAATAGGAAGTTTAAAAGGAATTTTCAATACAAAATTTTCTCAGCTTTCGAAAGCAAGAAACAGAATCGAGCTAGCTTTTGTTCCAAAGCTAATTGAAGGCAAACAGAACCGAAAACTAGAAATGTTCAATAACTCTGTAACGCTTGAGATTTGACCATATGCGTAAAGGATTTTTTCGTCAAATATGGTCCTCTATCACCCTCTGAAATATCTGCACTAAGCTACCTAACACCCTGTACTTTTTCATTCATAATAATATAATCAAATTAGTTAAGGGGTCCAGAAGAAATATTATCCAGAAAAAACAATGCCCGTATCTACCTATACTTCATGGCCCAAATCTGTACGCGATAATTTTGAAACATTTCCACACAAGTCATCGTTTGATTTTCCAGGTTTACAATCACCGCAACTTTTTCGGCGTTTGCCCACAGTTTCCTATCAAGTGTCCAACATATCCGATCCTCGAGGTACTGTCCTTGTTACAGTAGTTGCAGCGGATCACCAGCTTCGATTCGGAATGCATTTTTCCGTAGTGATCCTTTAGCTGCCGGAATTGGGCGTAGTCTTGTTCGCATAACGCACACCGGAAGGTAAGCTTGCGCCACGTGTAAGTAACTTTGTTCGGCTTACCGTCACCGTTAACCAGCTGTCTAACGTGCACCATTCCGTGCTTTCTGTTGCAGTGCGATCGGCGTGCCTTCTCCGAGGAGCACGCTTGCGAGCAAAACTCGCAAATTAGCGGATGAGCTTTCAACGTATGATTGCGCAATTCTTTCTTAGAACGGAAACTCTTAGAGCACTGGTTACAATCTCGATATTTTCGATGAACCAAAACGTGGTAACGAATTGTATTGATGGACCAGAATCGTTTGCTGCAATGATGACACTTGTACAGCTTTTTTTCATCAAGCTTGCGAGATGTGTCGTTTGTTTGATCCTCGTGAAACCGCGTATGATGACTTCGGTATGCGCTGGCGTCTATGAAAGTCCGCTGGCATGGTTCGCATTTCACAGTCGAAGCTATCAGCTTAGCCCCTTGCGCATGGTATCGGTCATGGTGTGCTCTTAGCAGTGAGGCAGAGGGCAGATCGACGCCACATGAGTCGCACTGAAATCTACTTTCATGTAGCTGCATGTGTCTCTGTAGACCAATCCTGGAGTCGAAACTTTTCGGACATTTATTGCATTTAACCAATCTCGGTAAGGTCGAAGCAGGTCTAACGTTGTTCTCGGTATCGATCTTTTCACAATAGGGCTCGTGGGTGAGAAGCTTCTCTTTTGTAGGAAAATGAACATCACAGTACTGACATGGAAAAGATTTTAAAACGTAACTAAGAATCGCGTGAGTCATTAAGCCAAAAACTGACTCGCTGGTCTTGAAACAATTGCGGCAACGTAGATTTACTGTGTCAATGTGTTTATTCATGTGGAAATTTATACGTTTTTTATCGGTGTAGAATATACCGCAGATCTTGCATCGATAGTCACGTTGTTCGCATTTTTGCTTATTTGATTTTTTTGTCGTTAATATTCTTTTCATTACAGACTTACCAGAGCTAGGGGTTGCGGCAACTGCTGGCTTTTTCAACAAAGGAGTCAAATCACTCTTATCCCAAGGAGACTGTTCGCTGGAAATTGGATTATTTGGGGTTTCCTCCTTAACTGCTAACTTCTTCGACGTAACTCTTGAATCAACATTCAGTTCTTCGCTTATAGCTGCTGAAGGTGCAACATTCTCCCCTGAGTAAACATTCATGTCAATTTCGACACTATTTAGTTTAAGTTGTGCCGTAGCTTTTTTCTCTATTACCGTGGGTTTTAACAAAGCATTGTTATTGCTGGAGTCTTCGTAAAAGTCATCTTCAATCATTAATTCTTCTTTCACTATCACCGGAAGTTCAATCTGATCTTCAGTGTTAGAAAAATTCCTATTACGAACATCGATTGACGGTTGAACTCGTCTTTTTCTTATTTCGTCATTGTAGGCACGGCATTTTAGCCTGAACACATCGAAATTTTCCAATTTTGAAACGCATACTTTGCAAATTGCCGAAGGAAAATCCAATTCTACTGTTAAATCTATGTCCACTAGTTTACGTAGTAAATTTAACAGTCTTTCGTTAGGAACTTCACCGGTAGGGAAAATTGACAACAAATTGCCGGTCGAACAACAAAATCGGCAGTATGATTCCGGTTTGTCCCGAACGCTGCAAATTTAATAGGGTTTTTGTTATTCCGTCCTATTTCGTCAACGAATAATTTATTTATTACTTACAAGTTTGGAACGTCAATCGATTCGTTCGTTGTTGAAGAACAGTCTGTCATTTTTTTTAAATAGCAAATAGAAAAGATTTTGTTAAATCGCTGACCTATGCACTTGAAAGGAAAAATGCTTACCTGGCTGACACGGAAGACCTAGATTGCTGGTCAAATTAACACTATTCCCATTTATTTCTGCGGTCGGATTGGACGATTCCTTAACGCTACCGGTACGATAGCTATATTCAATGGTTGACGGGTCTGCATATTCGAGCGACAATGCATCTTCCCATTTTGTGTGCCGATGTAACTTGATCCGTTCGGTTGTCGTCGTGGATGGCTTTTTCCTTGTACGCGTAGCGATGCTCGGTATACGCCCCGGATCGTCAGGCAGGTATTTCGTTCTCAACGCGTTGGACATTGTAGCTCACCTTTACTGTAAATCAATACCAATTTAATCAATTTATTGCAAACAAAAGCCGTAAAGCTGCTTTTGTTACCTGCAACAAAAAGGCGTTCGTACTCCGATTTCCGTAAAACTTCTGTTGATGTTTACATTTTATGCTGAACTTTCATTTATATGAAGCAGGGAGGGATGGGAATGCTGTCGATATTAATCGATAGTATCGGTAATCTCAATATGTATAACGATATTTAGCCAAAAGTTTAGATTTTTATTTCTTTCTTTCAAATGTTTTTAAGAAATACAGCAGATTGTTTCTCTTTTTCCTAAAAATAAATTTAAAAAAACATATAAATACCTTTCTTGTGCAGTCATGCACAGCTTTCGGAAAACGATTCTTGAGTCAAAATGGTGGCGTCAAACGGAAGTCTGAAGACCGAGAGCAGGCTTATAAAAACCTTGGAACGGCGGAGGCAATCTACGCCAGACTAAAAACGGAGGGTAGCTGGATAGGGTTACAAATCAATGCGTCGAAAACCAAATATGGTAGGGAGAGGCTCCAGAGAAAGCAACGTTTGCCTCCCACGGACAGTGACTATTGACGGCGATGAACTGTAAGTGGTTGATGAGTTCGTATATTTGGGATCTCTGGTTACCGCCGACAATAATACGACTAGGGAGATCCAACGACGCATTCAGGCTGGAAATCGAGCCTACATTTCCCTCCCCAAGACGCTTCGATCAAGGAGCATACGCCGCCGCTGATGATGTACAAAACGCTTATCAGACTAGTACAGTACCGCCCCGCTAATCCGACAAATTTATAGCCGGATTAGCGAATTTTGACTCGATAATCCGACAGTCAAACTGACGTCAGTGTGAATTTGAAATGTGGTTTTGTTTACATCCATACGTAAACAACTCCGGAAATTTTTGAAAATATCTGTCGAAAGTACGCAATAACTATGTTTTGTACTCGGTAATGCTCAATTTCGTCAACAAAATACTTTGAAATTCTTAGTTAGTGTCCAAATAAGCGCAAGCACATCAGTTTATTGAGAGTAGCAATGAAAATATTATAGCCATGGCAAAAGTGAACGTAGTTAGAAGCAGCACCATGTGCCATTTCCATTTAGTTAGAAAGAGTGCCATTCTGACTTTAACGGAGACGCCAAACGAATGTAGTGTTCGATTGAAAGAAGTCAAGTACAATACGTTTTAATTCGGAATTTTCCGGAGTAGCGAGATCCGGACTATTGAGTCGTCGGATTATTGGGTGTCGGATTAGCGGGGGGATACTGTAGTCCTCTACGGACTTGAGACAATAACTTTGCCTAAGGAAGGCATGCGTGCACTAGCCGTATTTGAACGAAAAATGTTGCAGACTATTTTTGGCGGAGTACAAACGGAAAGAAGACAGTAGCTGAGGCGTATGAATCACGAGCTACAGGCAATGCTTGGAGAGATTCTCATCGTACACCTGGCGAAAGTTGGGAGACTACGGCGACCCGGCCAAGTCGCAAAGGTGCCGGACGATTGTGCAATGAAGTCCGTTCTCTTCAGGAACCCCACCAGCATCAGGAATAGAGGGACCCAACGTGCTAGATGGCTCGACCGGGTAGAAGCCGACTTGCGTGTGTCGAGACGTGTCGAGTACAATGGAAAATTCTTGATACGGCAAGAGCCTCCCCGGCTCTCGGTTGCTAAAGTACGTAAGTAACGAACGAAGGCACCGAAGTGGAGGTTAACGACTACTTGTTTGCACCAGGTGATCGTAAGAATTTTGGATGCAGAACAGCTACCAGAGGCGAGGACAGTTTGAGTTAGCTGTCCAATCTACATGAAACGCAACCTGAACTTTTAGAGCAATCGTGCAACCTCCGTTGTCAATGCCCACATACAAAGTGCTCCTGTGTTCGAAGAAGGATCAGTTGTTTACAGTAATTTTAAAGCTGCGCATGATTCCATCGACCGTAAAGCTGACAACGGGTTTATCGGAAAGTTCCAAATCTAAATTTTACCAATACACTTTAGATAGATGCTAGCCAGCAGAATCGAGGTCAACCGACGCCGCTTCGGCGGTAGTGTAGTGTATCGCGGTAGTGATCGAAGACCTTCGATTCGAGGAAGTTGATGAATTTGATTGACTACTTTGGAAATTCAGAAACTTATTCTTATCATTGGAAGTCTTGCTTTCTGTGTGCTTTACAAACCGCTCATTATATTGGTTGTGCATCATAGTTAAACTAGGTGAAGTGAGATCTGACGGCGATTACACGATGTCCAAAAAATTGAAGTGCGGCAGCTCACTACCGAGCTAATTGGAGAAATTTTGTTCATTAGGCTATCTGGCTGTCTTATAGAACAAAAGCGAATTACTTAGATAATAACATAAAATAATCATGTTGATTTACTTGTAACGCTGTGATGTATTTTGAGTAAATGCCGTTTTGTGTTCATTTATTGTCAGAAGACTATTGCAGAATGGGGCTGCTAACCTCAACGACCCGGTGTGCCCTTCGGCTCTTTTTTGTGGAAAGTACCATTTCGCGATCCTCTCCTTACTCGCTGTCGCTTGTTCCAGGAAACCCAGGTAGACCTAGGAAAACAAATAAACCTAGACAGTAATGGTTTGTGCGGGGAGTTGCCTCACCCAGTGGGCAGCGCTTCCGACGGCGGGTCGCCGGGATTATTCGCGGCCGTCTCGTCCTGAATGATCTAGTGTTACTATAGATAGTTTTGGTGGTCTTGTTATTGAATAATGTTTTATGGAAGAGTCTCGAATTTCTCGAGTCCGATTAGTTTTTGAGTTTCGCAAAAATTTCTGTTTTATTTGTATGAGAATCCATATCCCCCTACGACAGGGGTGAGAGGTCTCTAACTATCATAAAATAAATTCAAGACTCCAAAATCTCCCGCAAGCCAAATTTGGTTCCATTTGCTTGATTAGTTCTGAAGTTATAAGGAAATTTGAATTTCATTTGTATGGGAGCCCCCTTCCTAAACAGTGGAGGGGTCTTAAATCATCATAGAAAAAAAATTCTGCCCGCCAAAAGCCCCACATGCCAAATTTGGTTCCATTTGCTTGATTAGTTCTGGAGTTATGAGGAAATTTATATTTCGTTTGTATAGGAGCCCCCCTCTTAAAGTGGGCAGGGGTCCTAATTCACCATAGAATATATTTTTGCCTCCAAAAACCTCCACATACCAAAATTGGTTCTATTTGCTTGATGAGTGCTCGAGTTATAAGGAAATTTGTATTTCATGTGTATAGGAGCCCCCCATCATAAAGTGAGGAGGGGTCCCAATTCATCATAGAAAAATTTTTTGTCTCCAAAAACACCCACATGCCAAATTTGGTTCCATTTGCTTGATTAGTTCTCGAGTTATGAGGAAATTTGTATTTCATTTGTATAGGAGCCCCCCCCCTCTTAAAGTGGGAAATCCATAGAAAATATACCATAGAAAATATTGTTGCCTACAAAAACACCCACATGATAAATTTGGTTCCATTTGCTTGATTAGTTCTAGAGTTATGAGGAAATTTGTATTTCGTTTGTATGAGAGCCCCCCCTCTTAAAAAGGTATGAGGTCCTAATTCATCATAGAAAAAATGGTTGCCTCCAAAAACACCCACATGCCAAATATGGTTCCATTTGCTTGATTAGTTCTCGAATTATGAGGAAATTTGTATTTCATTTGTGTAGAAGCACTCCCTCTTAGAATTGAGAGGGGTCCTAATTCACCATAGAAAATATTTTTGCCTCCAGAAACCTCCACATGCCAGTTTTGGTTCTATTTGCTTGATTAGTTCTCGAGTTATGAGGAAACTTGAATTTCATTTGTATAGGAGCCCCCCTCCTAAAGTGGGTAGGGGTCCCAATTCATCATAGGAAAAATTTTTGTCTCCAAAAACACCCACGTGCCAAATTTGGTTCCATTTGCTTGATTAGTTCTCGAGTTATGAGGAAATTTGTATTTCGTTTGTATAGGAGCCCCCCCTCTTCAAGTTGGGAGGGATCCTAATTCACCATAGAAAATATTCTTGCCCTCGAAAACTTTCACATGCCAAATTTGGTTTCATTTGCTTGATTAGCTCTCGAGTTATGAGGAAATTTGTATTTCATTTGTATAGGAGCCCCCCCTCCTAAAGTGAGGAGGGGTCCTAGTTCATCATAGAAAAAAATTTTGTCTCCAAAAACACCCACGTGTCAAATTTGGTTCCATTTGCTTGATTAGTTCTCGAGTTATGAGGAAATTTGTATTTCGTTTGTATAGGAGCCCCCCCTCTTAAAGTGGGGAGGGGTCCTTATTTACCATAGAAAATATTTTTGCCCTCGAAAACTTTCACATGCCAAATTTTGTTCCATTTGCTTGATTAGTTCTTCAGTTATGAAATTTGTATTTCATGTGTATAGGATCCCCCCTCCTAAAACGGGGAGGGGTCCCAATTTATCATGGAAAAAAATTTTATCTCCAAAAACACCCACATGCCAAATTTGGTTCCATTTGCTTAATTACTTCTCGAGTTATGAGGAAAATTGTGTTTCTTTGGTACAGGAGCCCCCCCTCTTAAAGTGGGGAGGGGTCCTAATTTACTATAGAAAATATTCTTGCCCTCGAAAACCTTCACATGCCAAATTTGGTTCCATTTGCTTGATTAGTTCTCGAGTTATGAGGAAATTTGTATGGAAGCCCCCCCTTTTAAAGAGGAGAGGAGTTATAATTCCCCTTATAAAGAGGGGAGGGGTCTCAATTTACCATAGAATAAATTCTTGTCACCGAAAACACCTACATGTCAAATTTTGTTCTATTTGCTTGATTAGTTGTCGAGTTATGCAGAAATTTGTGTTTCATTTGTATGGGAGCCCCCCCTCTTAGTGGGGGGAGGGGTTTCTAACCATCACTAAAACCTTTCCTAGCCCCAAAAAACCTCTACATGAATATTTTCATGCCGATTGGTTCAGTAGTTTTCGATTCTATAAGGAACATACGGACAGACAGACAAACAGAAATCCTTCTTTATAGGTATAGATTGAAAGAATTTATTGGAAACTAAAGTCTTGCATGAAAACGTGGTAGGCGGAGTATTCGGTTGTGTGACGTGATGCAGATATTGTGCCTTATTCTGTATTCCTACGGATCGGTTTGTCGACCGAAAGTGGGTGCTATTCCGCATATTCCGCCAGCAAACTCAAAAGGGCGAAACAACACGTTCGAAATAAGTCGGCCGAAATTAGCATCCATCGAAATACAGAATGAGGGTCATTGTCAGAGTGGAGAACTTAAAATTCTTTCGATTTAAAACGATAATAATTAATCATCTTTTAACCGGCATAATTTTCAACACATGTTAGGGGAAAGACAATTGAAATCAACTTGTCAGGTGTCACAACAAATAACGCTTTCAACTATTTTCGAAGTATTTGGAGAAAGCTAATCAATTTTGTGAATGATAGGCTAGATTAATAGATTACCCATTGTTTTCTGTTTACCTAAAAGTTACGTGTTTGGATGCGTAAATGTGTGATAGTTCCTACGGAACATTTAAGGGTTGAAGCAGCATAACAAAATATGATGTTGGTTTGCTTTTGCTCTTCCATCGGCCGTTGGTGCATGCTTTCCGATGATACATATCGTAAGCTCATGTCGTGAGATACAGCATATATGTCGCATATCATCATGCTACATGCGTTCCAACAAGTCAAACTTTCTTGTGCGACACAAACTGGTCATTCTTGTGTTGGTTGTTGGTGATCCACAATTCGCTGGACAGAAAAGTGGTTGAAAAATGTTTTAATTCAGGTGAAAAATAATTCGTTCGCGACCTAAAATATGTTCATCGCGTGTCGGAGTGGATAAGCAGTAACGTGTGATAAGTTTCGTCAAGAAATTCGTAAAGTTAGAGCCTTAAAAAGATGATTGAAGGTTCAAATTTTTGAGAATTCCGCAGGCTCTTCACTGGCATACTCACACACCATTGGTTGCGCAGACCAGAACAAATACATGCTTCAGCGATCAAGTCTGCGGTCTTGCTGGGGTCCAAGTTATACCTGTGTGCGAATAGGCCACCGTTTGTTTATGTGAAATTGTTGGAATTCCTTTGGTCCCGATTCACCAGTGCTCGCCCATGCTGGCAGGCAGCCTACCGTTCCCGGTGTTGTGTTGTTGTTATGCTCCGTCCAGCGGACTATGTTGAGTGATCAAGTGTTGGTGTCACTGACTCTGGCTGACTGACTGACTGAACGGTAGGGAAAGGGTGACTAAAAAGAAAATATTTCTGAGGAGAGCTAAGAAAATCCACATTTCTCCTCATTGGCAATCATCATCTGCGCTGAGTGGGCTTGGGCCGTGTGTCGCTATTCGACTATGCGATCGATTTAATGATTTCTGTTGAATCGAATTACATCTTGCAGTTTAAGTGATACGTGAGAAGTGCGGAAAACACAAAAGCCGAAGAAAAGTAGCCAATTATGCGATGGAATTTACCAATATAGTACTTTTCAGGCAGGTGTACAATTCGTACGGGAATCATACGCAAGTTAACTTTTAGTGATTGCCGACAAATAGAAAAAATGAAAAATATAAATTTTGGAAAATAGCAATTTGTGTAGCCTTTGGAACGTTATTCAGGAGTGTGTCAAGTGTGAGTATAAAGTAAACATATGGAGCACGACTTATTGGCAGCAGATGCGAAAATACTGAATACATACGGATAAAACCTGACAACATTGTCGATGATGAGTTCATCGACCACGGCGGGTTTCAGTTTGCACACATTATCACCGATTCTGTCATAGGTTAGTATTTATGTTGTTACGAAAAATGCGAAAAGATTTATTTCTAAAGCTGCTTATTTTAATTTAGTCGATCTCTCTGTTATCCATGCATTACGAATGTATGATAGACAATTAAGATTCCACACAGTACGGATAGATGTATGCATGAGGTGTCTCCCCGTTCAGACGACTCATTGAATACGGCGTATGATGGTCGGTCGCATCTTCAACATATTTAGGTACAAGTTGCTACAATTCTTTTTCCCACACCGTACTGTGACCGACCGACAGTCTGTTTCTTTGTTTCGTTTTCTCCGTCTCAAAACAAGCGCAGATTTGCATTCAATATGGGCATGTGGTATGCAAATGCCGGATCCATTTCTTTCCTACAGCAGTATTGTCCATTGTAGGTGGCAAAATATTCGCAGCACTCCCTCTCCAGCTCCACATCACGCTCTGCTAGGGTTTGTCGTCTAAACATTCGCACACGCATTGATGTCTCGTCGATTGATGGTAGCGCCGTGCATTAGTTTAATCACGAAGTGCGTAAGATTACCTAGAGTAACTGTGAAACGGGGCTTGAAGCTTAGCATTTTTCCCCAGATAACAACAAATTAATGTTAATTAATTACAATCTGCTAACTGAAATATTCAGTGTTTATTGTTTGATTTCATTTTTCTACTTACACAAGATAATCCGAGAACAAGATGTGTATTGAGATAGCTAAAGGAATTCTACTTTTTTTTCTCAAAAATTCAAATAACCCGATAGTACCATACCAAGTAAATCTACCTGCGGTTACTTTAAACATCGAAACTCATTCTTTAGCCAATGTTAGCATAAATTACACTTAGAATTGTTACGATGAAACTTGAATGATTTTAGTGGAAGGCGCAAATTTCACATTCAAAGCAGCATGTAATCATAATATCAAATAAACTGTGGATAACTTAAAATAAAAACATTAAAAATAATTATTTAAAAATAATGAATAATGATTTCTCGATCGTCATTGTAAATGAAATAAATGGCCGAAATTCACCTTACTTAAGGGGGGACCCTACTCCGGAAAGTCGGAAAAATCGATTTTTTTTGCATTTTTGAGACACTTATATCTTCAGAAATGTCATGCCAAAAGGATTTTTCAATATTTGATCTCGTTGAAAACTTACGGCAAATATTGTGGAGTCACCTCAAGGGAAGTCCATTGCTGTACGAAACTTGTTTCTAGCATCTGAAAAAAAAATTACGAAAATCTAATATTTTTCGGTCTTCCAGAGTAGGATCTCCCCTTAAGACCCGGATAAAGCCCCAAGTAACAAAATTGGTTTTATGATAATCTGTATACTGCTACTATGGCCATATACTTAAACCTTCTTTTTAGTCTCGTAAATATGTACGGCTATAACAAATCAATGAAAAACTTTACTTAGAACCAAAGAGAACCACAGTGCAGGAGAGAATTGGAACCAAACTTTAAAATCATCTGTATGCTTCTAAGTTTTACTACTGTCTAAGTATTTCAAGCAGAAATACAGGCAGTAATTGAATGTGCTACAATTTGTCTACGAAGAAATTATAGACATGCAAATATATGTATATTTTCTGATAGCCAGGCTGCTTTAAAAGCACTGAAGTCAGTTTCGTGTTCATCCAAACTGGTTTGGGAATGCATTCAATTACTACAACAGGTGGCTAAAAAAAGCACCGTAAGTCTTTTTTGGGTACCTGGGCACTGTGGAATTGAAGGCAATGAAAAGGCGGATCAGTTGGCAAAAGCTGGATCGATAAAAACTTTCATTGGACCAGAACCATTCTGTGGGACCTCAACATGTACCCTCAGAATGGAATTAAGTAACTGGGAAAAATCAATGATAGATAATATATGGAATAACAATTTAATAGCTCGCCAATCAAAGCGATTTATATCACCTGACAAAGCAGTAACTCAGAGACTTCTTAGTCTATCCAAAAAAGACTTACGTACTTTCTGTGGCCTAATAACGGGCCACTGCTCTAGTATCACTTGAAACAGCTAGGCAAACTGGAAGATGACTCTTGTCACTTTTGTAACCAAGATAGCGAGAATGCGGAACATCTGCTTTGTAACTGCGTGGCATTTTATCATAGGAGGAGTAAATTCTTTGATGAAGGTTTAATACCACCCTCTGTTGTGTGGACAAGTTCGCCCAATAAGGCAATAAACTTTATACGTTATTCAATACCTTATTGGGACAATGCCATTAGTCAACAAGTGGAAATCACTCATACAAATGATGATAGGACACCGTGACGTGGCTACAGTAAATAGGGGCCCGCCACAATAGATCAAATAAGTCGCAGTAGAGAACGTACCCAACAAAAAAAAAGTTTTACTGCACAATATCCTATCGTAATCGTAACTATAAAGGAGTTATTGCTACTTAAACGAGATCTGTTACAATTTGGAGATCTAAGAAACAATTTGAGTTTTATTGTACTCTTTTAGCTGTTTCTATGATCAATTTTATAATACTGATATTAACTCCTCCTGGTAACAGCTTCAGGAGGGTTTTACAAGCTGTTCAAAAGTAATATTAAGCGTAAGTAATTGGATTTTACGCTGCTTGACAACAGGTAGGTAGGCGTTTCTAATTTGAAAGGCAAGAGAAGAAAAGTTGTAGATTTATTATTAGATTATTTGAATGGATAAATAAAAAATTGACTAATCTCATGTTTTTAGTCTTGACCTTGAAATGCGGTCATACATGTATAGATTTTTTTTGAAACGATGGTTCTACAATTGATGAAGGGACGGTAGGGGAAAGAAATGAAAAATATTGGATACCCAAGGGATATTGGGGATATTGGTACCCAAGTAACAATTTCAATTTTAAGGTGCACTTGAAGAAGTTTCCAGCAATTGCTGCTTAAAACCGATCTCAAAACTTGTAATTCTACAAAACTGCGATAAAACAGCCATAAAACCCTTATAAGGCGAGGAAGGCCCACACTAAAGAAGGTTCTCAAGAAAATTTCCAAAGATCCTTTTAAAACTTGTAATTCTTATCGATATCTATTTATAATGACTTCTAAGAGTCGCTTGAAACAAAAAGAAAACCGCTACAAGTGTTGATAATTTTATGGTTGTCTCTTCAAAGAACACTTGCAAGACATCATACACTTTTCACAGCCTTAAATGTTTTAAATTGACCAAGAGCTATAAGCTATAAGCATTCACAGATATTGCTATTTCGAAATGGGTATAAATGAAAATTGAAAATAAAAATGGTGATAAAAGCAGCCGCTTTGTTGCCCATAAATGAGAAATTTTTCATGCCACGCTCGGTTTGTCGATGTTTTGTTGAAAATTTTAACGCGCCAGTTATTTTTGCTAGATTATTGAAAAATTAAATTAATAAAAAAATTAATGATTTCATGAAGAAGTTGATAGCTACCAAATTTTTAACTAATTGTGACAAAAAGGCTTTTATATGTCTAAACATTTATTTAAAAAGATAAGATCACTAATGGTATTGCATAATACCATATTTATAAGCGCCCATATGCAATTGACTACAATTTCAAAAGTAATCAAAATACCCCTGTTCGCCATTTTTTCAATGGTTTTATCCAAATCAACCCGCAAGCGATTATTAGACTAACATTTCTTGCACAAGACAAAGAAAATTTTTCCAAGAGCGCGATAAGTTCATCAATACTTATTGTATTCTTGAATAAGACAAGATGCGCTTGAATAAGAATTGTTTGAATTACCAAGTTTTTGCAAGATAACCATTCTAGTATAAACAAAGAAAACATCAACGAAGTATCGACGCAACGTGTTGTTTGTACTGTGTGTGCTGTTTGGACTGCACGACAGTTCCAAGCGTTTAATTTACAATCGGAACAACTGTTTTAAAAAATTATGCTTCAACTGCTTCAGTGCCTTCAAACATTTTCCATGCAAAGACATATCTGACTTATGAACTCTATTTAGTTTAAAAAATACGCAAAGCTCTAGAGGAAACCTGCACCGCCTCTGGCAAATGCATCATTACCGGCACTGCCCTTCCCCAGTTCAGTTAGTCCTGAGATCTTTATTGTTTTGTGATTTCACTAATTGTTCATATGAAAGAGTTTTCAAAATATTACACAGATTTTCGCATAATTTTCGTTTAAAAGATCTATATTCTTCAATTTTCTCCAGGTTCAGACGCCCATTTTGACAGATTAGTTGTTCGTTAGTATGTTCTTATTCAAGAGTATAATTTCTCTTTCAAGAATATACGATTTTAAGAGAGTTTTATGGCAGTATTGTTAAGATAAACGAATCTTGCAGAAGAATGTTATAAGTTTTTGTCAAAGCTATTGTCAAGTTTTAAGGAGCGTCGTTTTTAAGCAAAAATGAAGTATCCTTTAAAACCCCTTATAAGGTGAATTACACTTATTGATAATTTAGTTTTATGGGTGCTGAGAAACGCGGCTAACACACGCTGACAGACGAACAACGTCACGTGCAGTACCTTGCAAGTCGTAAGGGCCTGCATAGTGTCGTCGTCCTGCCAGTAAAAACCAGTTAGATTTAAACTTCACGGTCGGTGGTTATCTACAATAGACGTAGGAAGAGGCACAATGGGTTGGGTCTATAACCCAACCAGAGGCGTCGCTATCTTGATGAGTGGGTTTTGCAGTCTCCTTTTGTCCAGCGCCTCTATGGTTCAAAGGTACAAGTACCAGTGAACCACATGCCCTGGCGGGTGTTGTGGGTTCGAATCCGGTTGTAATCTCAGATTATAGCTTGGTTCGATTCATGTACCTTCCGGCATTGGACAAAACGTAGGAGTCAAAACGACTACTTGTTGAACGTAGCTACCAATATCCCCCCACCTCCTCATTTTTCCGCTCTTCCCCCTCCTTCTCCAAAAAAATTTATTTCTTTCCCCTAGCGTCCCTTCATCAATTGTAAAACCATCGTTTAAAAAAAAAATGAAAAAATTTCAGCCGTTTTCGATGTTGTATAGCATATGCGCGTTAAGTTTTATCGTGCATATTGGGACGATACGTGCTTAAAACGAACGCGCCATCGAACCAGTACGAATTTAGGAAACTATTTGTTTAAACAAAATAGATAAACTCGATTAGTTGATCTAAATTTCTAGCAAAATTGGTTTGCCTTTGGCGTATTATGCCTTGCAGTAAAGAAATAGCTAGAATTTTTGTTTCAAGTCTAAAAAATGCTAGAATGTCAATATGGCCTAGCATAAAATACAGGCTTTCGGTGATAAATGCTATATTTACTCCTCATAACAGCAGCAAACAATCAGCTTGGTCAGCGTATTACTGTTTTAAAAGCGTTAACTATCAGACTCATTGTGGTTTGATCACTATCAACCACAATAAGAATCAATTTGCCTAACATTGTTACATAACATTAACCAGATTGTTACATAACTGTGTTATGATGTGAGGTTCTAGTTACGTAACCTGAGAGTAGCAAGATGGTTGAAATTTTCCACTTTTTACATAACATTGTTACATTACAATGTAACATTGCGATAATGTTTATGTAACATTGGGATAACATTAAAGCAATGTAACGTTACGTATAATGTAAATGTTTTTGTAACGTCACAAAAAATATTTAACTATAACACCTCGATAATACTACGCGAATTGACTAACTGGTAACTGCTAGCAAGTGCACTTAAGAGCTGATCATATACTCACGCAGTTTACGATCCGCTTGCAAGCTCATTTGCTAGCAGTCAGGGATGGCACCTCCTCAGAAGAAAAAAAGAGAAGAGAAAAATTCAAACTGTGCTCAGTCTTCAACGCGATTTATTCTGCTCGGTTTCATTTTAACTGTGCTCTTTCTTGCTGAACGCAGTTGTATGAGCAACCGCACACTGTGCTACTCATTGAGGAGAATGTTAATACACTTTGAATACGTTGATGCGATGCGCTGACGTATGACAACTACGGGTAGTTTTAACATGGGTAGTGCGTTGAGAAAAAACGACGATTGTCAGTAGCGGTCATTGCCATCAGAAAAATATTAATCCATTAATGCAGTTGAATCATGATTCTTACATTTAGTATATTCAGTTGAGTTTGGCTGCCCGTGAACGCAACTGCATCATATGGTTAGGCATGTCACAACGGCAACAGTGCGAAAAATGTTATTTAGATATGGCAACATTTGAATTCCCATACATTTGCTTCTTGACGCGTACCAACAGGAAAGTCCCATTATAAACAAAGGCAATTCTCCGCTAAGATTCAAAATATAACGACTTTTGATTGTCTTGACGCCTCTGAGTCTATAGTTGCTGTACGCGCACCGGTTGTTTTGTTTCCACGTTTACTGCTGTAGCTACCGAGAGGACCGGGAGCAAAACCGAAAGTTGCTCATTTAAAGAGCGCATTAAGAAATTTTTCTGCACGTCAGTTTTTCTCATTGTGTTTAGTCTGTTTCTCATTGTGTGGATTTACTTCTCATTTCTGAAAGCAGTTCTGCTCATTGTGTTGAACAAAAAAAGTTGCACTTTTTGCACAATGAGTGAGGAAATAACAAGCCTGAGTAGCAGTTACATAGTCAACTCGCCTAGTATTCAGGCCTCCGTCACCAATCCTTGTTCTTTAAATGGTCGTTAAATTAAAAGTACATTTAGATTCCAAATCATTTATTATTCGATTCCTTTTAATTCATGTAGTAGATAGTAGCTCGAGTTCTTCGCTGCTTGACAAAGTGGAAGCAATATGCGCAAACCGCTTATATTTGCTTTACTGAGCTTCGGGCATAATTTTAAGGCAATCTAGAAAAATAAAAAATAAAATATTGCGGAGATTCCACCTATATAGACTCCCACGCGAAAATTATTATTTTTCTTCGTGTCCATATATTTGGTTTTCGACGCATTGATTTGTAGCCCTATCCTCCTAGCCTTCTTTTTTAGTCAGGTGTAAATTGTCTCCGCCGTCCCAAGGTAATGATGTCTAGTAATGATTTTGAAGTCGTCTGCGAAGGCCAGAAGTTGGCTACTCTTGCTGAAGATCGTTCCTATCGTTTCGATGCCCGCTTGCCGGATCACACCTTCAATAGCGATATTAAATAACATACAGGACAGTCCATCCCCTTGCCGCGACCCTCTGCGCGATTCAAAAGGACTCGAGAGTGCCCTCGAAACGCGCACGTAGCACATCACTCGCTCCAGAGTAGCTTTGATCAGCCGTTCAGTTTGTCCAGAAAGCCGTACTCGTGCATGATCTGCCCTAGTTGTTCGTTCCACTGTATCGTATACTGCCCTGAAATCCACGAAAATCTGATGCGTGGGCATGTTGTACTCTCGACATTTCTGGAGGATTTAGATGCATTCAAATGATTTTGAAACTTAGTTATCTAAAAAGATTTAAGAGTATGATCGTAACAGTTGTATACAGATTATAAAAAAAAAAATATTGTAACCTTGGATAACATTAAATCGTTTTCATGTCAATTTCACATTGGAATTGTATAATGATTAGAGTATGTCATATCGAAGTGAACCATAAGTTGTTTTGCAGTCGTGCGTGTCTTCATATACAATTCATGACTGTGACTTATAAAGCAGTATAGACGATTGCGATATTTGATTATATCTTAATCATATATTCAGGAGTATTTAGTTGCGTGTTATAAAAACTACGCAAAATAGAGTTACAAATAATTGTCAAAATTTTCGCACGTATATCGCCTCCACTTTGGTATATAGAGTAGGGCGGGGCATAAGTGCGATGTTTGAAGTTGTCATCAATTTTCGCGAGATATAAAGAAGAACGACAACAAAATATATTTTACAGTGATGCAGCAACTCAATGTCTTTACATTCAACTATAAATCATCTGGAATAATAGTGTTATTGAAAATAAATTCTTCATTCTTCTGAACAAGTGCCGATTCGCACTTTTACCCCACTAGCGGGGTAAAAGTTCGATTACCGCGGGGCAAAAGTGCGAAGCTCGAATCCATGAAATTAGCACAGCAGTAGCTAACAAAACCATATTATCGTCAATCTGCGGTATGTTTCGGTAAGGAATATTCTCAATTTACACCTTTCCTATTTTTCGCTGGTGTATTGCAGCCTCCGACAGATCGAAACTTTCCCAAACGTTTGTTTTATGTTTCATCAGCGGAAAAACATTGTTTTCCTTCGACCAACATCTGTAGAACACAGTTTTCTGCAGATCTTCCATTTTTAGTATCTGTAATATAGTGCCAAAAGCTGTATATAAGCTATACATTTTTGCCCCGTCCGTGAATCGCACCTTTACTCCGCTAGGCGCTTGACGGGGTTTGATTAAATGATGGAAAAGTGAAACTGTTATTTTCTTGATTCAAATAGAATTTCGTTTCGAAACAAAAATATTTTTAGGTTGTTATAAAAATTTCGTTTGAAACAAACGAATTTTTTCGCTCCGTGATAGAACTAGAATTCCTTTCCCCGAACAATCCCGTTGAGAATCGCGGCTATAACGCTGACGGACGAACAGCGTCGCCCGCAGTACCTTACAAGTCGCAAGGACTTGCATAGTGTCGTCGTCCCGTCAGTAAAATGAGTCAGATTCTCGATTCATGATTCGAACTTTTACCCCGTCAATAAATCGAACTTTTGCCCCGCTAGGCGCTTGACGTGGTTTGATTAAATTATGTAAAAGCAACATATATTTTGTAAATTCTTCTCACCGCAATTTCAAGAGAGATATCTGAGTGATGTAAAACGCTGCTACAATTTGTGAATAAGTAATATCCTCCTGTTGATATCGTATTTGCCGTACAACGAAATATTACATCAAAACCGTTCTAAAATAACTTTTACCCATAACTCAGCAACTATGATTCGTAAACAACAAATGTTTATGATGGATTTAAGCTGTCAAAGTACTCACTCATCCATGCCAATGTAGTCAATTTACTCGGAATCCGCACTGATAAATCATTGAATCGCACTTTTACCCGCATCGTACTTTTACCCCTCCTTACTCTATATGTTCTTATATGGCGTGAAATATAACTTTTTCGTTCAGATATGATTTCGTATATCTCAGTTGCAATCGAGATATACAAACCAAATGGTTTACTGGGTAGGAGATAGTTAAGGTTAAGGTTGTTGAAGGTTGTAATTTGGTTCTAAAGATTGAGTTTTATTATGCAGTTATGTACTGATTGCATTTTATTCGCCATCATAACCTAATGAAAGACTACGGCCTGTACGGCGTATTCAGGATACAGCATTCAGGCAAACATATTCAGGATATCTTGACGATAAATTTATTCTACGCGGTATATTGCTGCCTAAAAACAAATAAGCTTCAGTACTACCAGATTAAAAGTCATAAAAAGTGTATACGGCTTCATAGCATAGAAATTGGAAGGTTATAGGCTAATCTTGTAAACCCTTTTGCTTTTATAAACCGTGAATGAACCGTCCCAAGTAATAATTTTAAGTTTGATTACGTTTCACTAGTGGTTTTTTATGACCAATTTCATAAAACCGCTAATAAAGCTATAAGCTCCACCAAAACTTTCTGATGACCGCAATAAAACTGCCCTCCGACCAAGTGGTCCACTCAGTCCACTATATTGTCAGATCATTCTGATCGATTTGGTTTAAAGCGACCTTAATAAAAAATAATAGAATAATTAATAAATTTTAGCAATCTCCATTAGTCTTCCGCATATGCGCATTAAATTTTATCGGGCATATTGATATGATAAGTGGATAAAATCAACGCGCCAGTTAGTTGTTTTAACGAAATAAATATATTCAGTTAGTCTATCTCTATTTCTGGCAAAATCATTTGGCTCCAGGGGAATTGATTAATAATAACTTGCTTTCTGCAAAATAGGGTAAAGAACTAGTTTTAAGCAGTCTAAGCGGGTCACTGATTGTTTTACCTTATTACAAGCGATGGGTTGACTAAGTGGGGGATATCAGCATACCAATCTTCTTGCTATCTTTAGTTCTTCAAGCTGTTACCATTGGAAGACACTATTGTTGAGCTAAACTTTTGATTTTTCGCTTTAAAAGTTGGAGCGGCGGAACTAATTTTGAACAGACCGAACCCATTTTCACCCGCAAGGTGCTTTTTTAAGCAATCCTGAAATCTGAATTTTTTTACGTCCCCTTAAAAAATCCCTCGAACTTTTCCCCCTATTCAGTAAGTTCGCGTTCCTATCCGCGACCTACTAATCGGCATCTGATGCGTAATCGGCATAGCGTATCGGCATAGATGCGTAAAATGCCATCTGTCTAAATTGTTTATCGGGGCATACACTCACCGCACCGTTCGGCAAACGGTATTCGTCGTCTCTTTTATTCTCTGGTGTTCTTATGGGAAACTGCGAGTTTGACGTCTCACTCGCTGTTCATAAGGATGGTGGGAGAACAAAAGAGGTAAACATAGCAGTACACACGGTACGACTCAGAACAGTGTTGTCAAAGCAAATAACATTGAAACACATCGTTGCTTTATTAAATCACTGAGAAAATCTTCGAAAATTATTGAAAAAGCTGTCTTTTGTGTTGTTTTTAATAAAGAAAAATTAATTATGAACATACATATCACTTGAAAGTATTGAACCACGTTTTCACCATAGGAGGTTTCAGTTAATTTCAAACTTAAAATTCTTATTTCCAGAACCGAAACAGTGTCTTGGCAACACGATAGTTCATCAGTTGTGCTGCTGCTGCTGCTAGTGGTGAACAGGTTCCGTCAATTCAGAATTTGTTTTCAGTTTTGTTAGAAAATAATAAAACTTTTGGCTAGTGACAAAGCCTTAGATAATAGAAAAAAAGAGAGTGAATAATCTTCTTCTTCTTCAGCAGCATAGAGCCGGGGTGGCTCGTGCTGTTTCAAGCACTCGTCTCCATTCAACTCGGTCTTGGGCCACTCGTCGCCAATTTCCTAGTCGTCTCAGAAGTCGCAAATCGCTCTCGACCTGGTCGAGCCATCGTGCACGTTGGGCCCCCCTGTTCCTGGTGCCGGTGGGGTTGTTGAAGAGGACTATTTTCGTCGCACAGTCGTCCGGCATCCTTACGACGTGTCCGGCCCACCGTAGCCTGCTAACTTTCGCTAGATGTACGATGGGAGTCTCCCCAAGCAGTGCCTGTAGCTCGTGATTCATACGCCTCCGCCACTCTCCGCTTTCAGTTTGTACTCCGCCAAATATCGTCCGCAGCACTTTCCGCTCAAACACGGCAAGGGCGCGTATGTCCTCCGTAAGCAGCGTCACGGCTTCAAGTCCATAAAGAACTACCGGTCTAATAATGGTTTTGTACATTGTTAGCTTCGTGCGGCGGCGTATGCTTCCTGATCGTAGCGTTTTACGAAGGGCAAAGTAGGCCCGATTTCCCGCTTGGATGCGCCGCTGGATTTCCTTACTAGTGTTGTTGTCCGCGGTCACCAGCGATCCCAAATACACGAACTCTTCTACCACTTCTAGTTCGTCGCCGTCAACGGTTACCGTCCGTGGGAGGCGCACATTTGTTTCCTTTGAGCCTTTTCCTTTCATGTATTTGGTCTTCGACGCATTTATTTTTAGCCCAATTCTCCTAGACTCCGCTTTCAGTCTGGCGTAGATTGCCTCCGCCGTCGCAAAGTTCCTGGCAATGATATCGAAGTCATCTGCAAAGCCTAGAAGTTGGCTACTCTTGGTAAAAATCGTGCCTCTCGTTTCGATGCCCGCTCGTCGGATCACCCCCTCAAGAGCGATGTTGAACAGCATGCAGGATAGACCGTCACCTTGTCTCAACCCTCGTCGCGTCTCGAAGGGACTCGAGAGTGTCCCAGAGATGCGTACAAAACACATCACTCGATCCAATGTAGCTCTGATCAGTCGCGTCAGTTTGTCCGGAAAACCGTATTCGTGCATTATCTGCCATAGCTTGTCTCGATCGACTGTATCGTATGCTGCTTTGAAATCAATAAAGATGTGATGCGTGGGCACGTTGTACTCCCGACATTTCTGCAAGATCTGTCGGATAGTAAAAATTTGGTCCGTAGTTGCGCGAGCCCCCATGAAACCCGCCTGATAATTCCCTACGAAACCTTGTGCTATCGGTGACAGCCGGCGTAACAGGATCTGGGAGAGTACCTTGTAGGCGGCGTTTATCAGCGTAATACCGCGATAGTTGCAGCAGTCTAGCCGATCCCCCTTTTTGTAGATGGGACAAACCACTCCTTCCATCCATTCCTCCGGTAGCTTTTCCTCCTCCCAAATCCTCGAAATAACCCAGTGTAGAGCCTTTGCTAGCGTTTCTCCGCCATGTTTATAAAGCTCTGCCGGTAGGCGGTCCTTCCCAGCGGCTTTATTGGTCTTCAGCAACCTGATTTCTCGTTTGACTTCTTGGAGATCAGGTGCTAGGACATCACTATCTTCCATGGGCACTCCTAGGTTAATTTCCGTTCCGCCTCCTTCTGCGACTTCGCCATTGAGGTGTTCATCGAAGAACTGCTTCCACCTGTCGACCACCTCGCGCTCGTTTGTAATTAGATTCCCTCCCTCGTCCCTACACATGTCAGGTTTCGGTGTGTAGCCCTTCCGAGTTTGGTTTACCTTCTCATAAAACTTGCGCGTGTCATTAGCTCGGAATAGTTGCTCCAATTCTTCACGATCCCTGTCCTCCTTTTGGCGCTTTTTTCTCCTCAGGATCGTGGTCAACTTGTTCCTAGCTCGTCGGTACTTGGCCAGGTTCTCTCTAGTGGCAATACTTAGATAATTTTTCCAAGCATTTTTTTTCTCCTCCACCGCTTGTTGGCATTCCCCATCAAACCAATCATTTTGTGTACTCCGAGGCTCAATACCTAGTGCCGCGGTAGCGGCCTCCCCGATGGCCGAGCGTATTCTGCCCCAACCGTCTTCGAGGTTTGAAGCACCTAACTCCTCGGAAGAAGGTAGTGCCTCATTCAGTACTCGTGCGTAGTTCTCGGCAGCTTGTGGGTTATCTAGCTGCCTGATGTTCAGCCGAGGAGGGCGGTTTTGACGTGTCCGGTATACGGTGGACAGCTTTGAGCGCACATGTACTGCTACTAGGTAATGGTCCGAATCGATATCCGCACCCCGACGGGAGCGTACGTTCGTGATGTTAGAGAAGAACCGGCCCTCTATGAGAACGTGGTCAATTTGGTTCATTGTACGTTGGTCAGGTGATCTCCAGGTGGCTTTGTGGATATCCTTGCGCGGGAAAAAGGTGCTTCGGATCACCAGGCCTCGGGAAGCTGCGAAGTTTATACATCGTTGGCCGTTATCGTTTGTGTCGGTGTGCAGGCTATGGGGTCCTACCACCGGTCTATACATTTCTTCCCTACCGACCTGGGCGTTCATATCCCCGATGACGATCTTGATGTCCCGTGACGAGCAGCTGTCGTACGTTGCCTCCAGCCTCGCGTAGAACGCTTCTTTCTCATCGTCGGGTCTACCTTCGTGCGGGCAGTGCACGTTAATGATGCTATAATTGAAGAAACGACCCTTTATCCTCAATACACACATTCTCTCGTTGATCGCCTTCCAATCTATCACGCGATCCTGCATTCCGCCCAGCACTACAAAGCCCGTTCCCAGTTCGTTGGTAGCGCCACCGCTCTGGTAAAACTGGGCCTTTCCGCCACGTATCTTCCATACCTTCTCTCCTTTGCGACAGATTTCCTGCAGAGCTACGATGCCGAGTTTGCGGGGTTCCAGCTGTTCAATCAGCACCCGCTCGCAACCTGCGAAATTTAGCGATCTGCAGTTCCAAGTCCCGAGTCTCCATTCGTCGTCCTTATTCCGTCGCCTAGGTCGATGCCGAATATTCCGCTCCGAATATGCTTGAATGTTGTTAGTTTGTGTTGTTTAGGTGTGTAGCCGTACTGGGGCAACACTACCGAGTCTCGTGATGGGGCTGCCATCTTATAGTGCCGAGACACACTACCTCCTTCCCGGTTAGTATACGACCTTAGTTTCCACCGGGGTTGGTTACCCGATCTCCGCTAAGGTTGCTCGTATTCCGGCTGGTACCACGAGGAGGTCGGGATCGGAGTTGCTAGATAAGAGGCTAACGACCACTATGGGGTCTATATTCCGCATTATCCGGCCGTTTACCAACCTGAGTGAATAATATGGTATGTGACAATTGAGTGCTTGACTTTCAGAGTGGTTGTAATCAGTGCTGAAAATTTGATGAATTGGTTAGTAGCGAGGTGGCGATTGCTGAAGAGCAGCTGAAAAATGTACGTTTTTGGACAACAATTTTTAATTCATCATATTTCTTGTCGGAAACCCAGTAAGTTGTGTTTGTGTGAATCAAATGTATGGTTAAGTGATTTGTGAAGATGATCCTATCAAAAGATTTTGGAAATATGAATAAAAAAGTGCATTTTCGGATCATTTATGTTCAACTGATTAAAATAAGTAACACTGCTTAACTCGTTCCTTACGCTACTTTGCTTTGATGAATTTTTGTTTGTGAGCTAAAACGGAATGCCTGCTAGAATATGGCAATATGGGCTCGCATAAAAAAATGATTTCGGTGTTGAACTCTAGTATTCTTCTTAAAAGCTGCAATAAATCTAATTGGTCAATTTTATGAGACCGCCCCCTATTCCTGGTGCCGGTGGGGTTGTTGAAGAGCTATGTTCATCGCATTGTCGTCCGGCATCCTTACGACGTGTCCGGTACACCGTAGCCTACCGACTTTCGCCAGAAGTACGATGGGAATCTCCCAAGCAGTGCCTGTAGCTTGTGATTCATACGGTTTTGCCACTCTCCGCTTTCAGTTTGTATTCCGCCAAATATCCTCCGCAGAGCTTTCCGCTCGAACATGGCAAGGGCGCGTATGTTCTCCGTGAGTAGCGTCACGGCTTTAAGTCCATGAAGAACTACCGTTCTAATAAGGGTTTTGTACATTGTCATCTTTGTACGGCGATGCATGCTTCTTGAGCGTAGCGTGTTGCGTCGCAAAATTCCTGGCCATGAGTTGACTGCCTTTGGTAAAAGTCATGCCCCTCGTTTCGATATGCGTTCGTCGGATCACCCCCTCAAGAGCAATGTTAAACAGCATGAAGGATAAGCCATCACCTTGTCTCAACCCTTTTCGCGTCACGAAGCGACTCGAGAGTGTCTTCGAGGTGCGCATGAAAGTCAGTTTATCCGGAAAACCGTGTTCATGCACTGTCTGCCATAGCTGGATTGATCGACTGTATCGTATGGTGCTTTGAAATCAATAAAGATGTAATGCGTGGGCACATGTACTCCCGACATTTCTGCAAGATCTGCGGGATGGAAAAAATAATTTCCTACGTAACCATGCGCCAGTGACAGCCGGCATAGCAGGATCTGGAAGAGTACGTTGTAGGCGGCGTTTACCTGCGTTATGTAGCGATCCTTTTTGTAGATAGGACAAACCTCTACTTTATATTTATTTTATTTTAGTATTTATAATTAACTGCTATTATGTAATTTTCGCTCCATTTCAGAACCACATACTTCAAGAATTGAATCGGAACCGCTAAACATACGGCAACAATGGCCGAGTTTCTTCCACTGTGTGATGTACTGTTCAACGTGATCTCGCTGGCCGGCTACTTTTGCGACGTAGTGTTCGACGTCGTGCTTGGCTACGCACTGTACGAACGACAAAAGTTCGCCTACTTTACCGCTGTTATTGTAATTGTCAGTTTTTCTCTGATGATTTCTCAGGTAGGTTTACTGAGTTTACAGTACTGATTGGATGAAATTCTAACCGTTTGGCTTCTTTTAAGATCGTGTCTGTTCGGTGGTACTTAAACAAGCGGAAGCTGAGAAGTGCAACTACTGCACAAGTTGGTCCTCCCGGTTCTGAAGATTGCCGCGACAATACGGAAAATAGTTTAGAGAAAAAGAAGAAAAAGAAAAAGGTACCGGACGAAGTATTGACGAAAACCGCTCGATACAGCCGGTATGCTGTACTGGCTTTGCACGCTTCTCAGTTGGGGGTGCTCTGGCGGTACGCCAAACTATTTGTGCCAGTTGATCTTCGCCACGTGAAACATGAAGTGCGCGATTTGTGTATGCTGCGGCTGGTTCATGCGTTCTGCGAAGCTGCACCCATGCTGCTGTTGCAGTTGTATGTTCTGGTGAATTTGCAAAACGAAGATCAACTCAATGCACTAAAGCTGAAGGCACTTGCCAGTGGACATCACCTTTCCGCAACTGCTTTGGTTCAGCATTCCAGTATTGCAGAACAGCAGCAAAAAACGTTTCGTGATTTGAATATGGTATCAGCGACGCTGTCGCTGTTCAGCGTTTGCTGGGCCTTGGCCAGTTTTAGTAAGAATGTGCGACTGCAGAATGTTCATCGGCTGGTGCTGACGTGGTTGGGAGTGATTTTCCAATTCCTCTGGCGGTTGGGAACAGTTATATCACGTGTGATATCGCTGACCGTCTATGCTTCCGTATACAGCCACTGGGTGTTTCTCGTTATCAGTAAGTACTTTGCATACCTTCTGTTTTTTTTGGTGATATAATATAACAGTTATTTTGGTTTCTTTTAGTTTTACATTGGTTCTCGATGTTCCTTTGGCTCATATCGCCAAAAAACGTGTTTCATGGCGAACGGATATCCAGGCTAAAGAAAGCCATGCTTGGTGGACTAATTGCTTTCGTTTATATATTTGCCTACATCAATCTGCAGGAAGTTAAGCATAGACAGAAAATGGTAAATGATAAGCAGAATAGTCCAACAAGAATTTATTGCTGATTTCGTTTTTATTGCAGCTTACATTCTACGTAGTAATGTTTATGGAAAATTGCTTGCTGGTATGTTTATGGATGGTGGGGATTTGGCATAACCGACCGGAGGGATGGTATATCATTCCGATTTCCGTGCTCTGTAGCTTTGGAACAGGATTGTTTTTCATGATCGTATACTACCGATACTTTCATGTACGTCGGTTAGGTTACGAAGCAGGTGGCCGGGCTCCGTGTGGCGAAGGTGTTAACAAATGTTGCCATGATATATGTCGCTGCCGGGAGAGTTCAGAGCAAGTGGAAACTGACAAACCGCTGGGAGGTTGTGGAAATCAAAAATATCCACACGCAATTCCGGGAGTATTCAACTGTCGTTTCTCTAATCCGGTGAACGCTGCCACCAAAAGGAAGAAAAAGAAACCAACCACGTTTGTACCTCCTCCAAATTTAGCATTGCAAACAAGTGGAGCGGAGCAAGAGGCTCAAATTGGTCCAATGGCAATTCCATTCTGGCGAAGACCTCTTCCTAGATCACATACAGGAGGATCAAGTGAAAACGATGGAAGCAGTGTCAGTTCTAGGGTCAATATTCAACAGAAACTGCAAGAAAAGAAACAGAAGCAGTTGGCCGAGTTAAAAATCATTGAGGAAGAAATCAAACAAGGCAAACTGGGTGGGCCCGGTACCGGAACTCTCAGTTCTGGAGATGACACCAAGGCTACATTGCCACGTCAACCGATTCCACGGGCGAAGAAACACATCGACATAGATCCAATGGATTGGCGACCATCGAGTCCGGATATGGCTGAAATTGCTGTTGAAAAGTCCTTCAATGATTTGAACCTTTTATTGGCAGCGAATTTAGATGATGTAAATAATTTAAATAAATTTAGCACTAACTATGATCCCATTTACAACAGTTTTGGTTTGAATGGAATTAACATCTCGGCGCTGGTTACCATGAAAAATGCTGAAGCCCAGCAAGCAGCTGCCAACAATAGAAACATGTCACCTATTTCATCGCAAATATCAGCTACGGAGAGTAACTCGCTGACACGTCAGGTTCATCCACGTGCAAAAATTATGCCAAACAATGTACCTAGAAACCCATTCGCTGAAAATTATCGTGGAAATTTTGTGAACTTGTACGCTGATGCTGCCGCTAATAATAACCGACCACCGTCCATAAGTCCTCGAACCACGGACGTCGCAGCAGCTAATCGTGCGGTTCTGTACGATAATCACAGCCGTTTGTATATGGAAGCCAATCATCCTAGGCAGATATCCGGAACATACAGTAGTATGGAAAACGCCGGAACCGATAATCTTCCTTTCCCGTACAATGTTGTTCCGCCACCTCGGAGCAAATTGGACAGTCGAGCAACGCCAACAATGCCCAATAATGCCAGTGCTACCAATACGGGCAGTAGCAGTGGTCATAACAACAGCAACAGCATCGGCAAAAATGTCCCGAGTGCTATTGCCCCGACGACGATCAACAACCTGAACAACACCAAACGACAAATGCAACGAGCTAAGACACCGGAAATCCTACTAGCACCTCATTATCTCGAGAATTCACGAATCTATTACGACTGGGTGGCACGGGAGGCGGCGAACCTAAGGTAGGTGTTCGGTTCCCCCGTAGAAGATTTTCCTTGACCTTTTTTTAACATTCTCTACAGAATACAGGAAACCGAACGAAATCAATCCGTTGTGAGCAGTGGAGACGAGAATCTGGACAACAGTCCAGCAGATGATGGCCACAATCAGAACCGTATCCCTTCGGACATCGATAGTCAGGTAATTGGCAGAAAAATTCTTCATTAATACAAAAGCTATAACAATTCATGTTTTTTTTCTTCAGGTATCCTTACCACGCTCGTACACGCTACCACGTGAGTTCAAGTACTATCGCCGGAATAAGGGCCGGAAGGTGATCAAAAACGAGCACTTCATCGCCAGTACCAACAGCAGTGACGGCGATGTGGACAGTGGTGACGACAACGAGTCGGAGCACCATTCCAACAACTCCAACACCAACTCACAGCAACGACTGAAAACTGCAACGCCCAATTCGAACCACAACACGGCCCACCAGCAGAGATTGAACAATCTCAACAAAACGTCAACTGCTATGCACTATGGCCATAATATTTCTCCCAGTGCCACCATACTGGCGAACGGCGGTAACGCAACTATCATTTCCGCGACCAACTCGCGGCAGACGCTGAACGCGACTCCGCAAAGCATGCACATGGTCAACGGATACGGTAATAATTTGATAGCGGGTAATGCCAAGCATGTTCACAGCTTGGATCTAATCAACGGAGTCGATAGTGCGGTAGCCGGCGCCGGATCGTCCAACGGAGCAACGGTGTCATACAACAGTAGGCCGATGCGTTTACGAATGTACGGTGCCAAGGGCGGAATGATCCGCCATGAAACTAAGTTATGATTTTGACGGAAGTAGATTTATTGTAGTATATTTATGATGCTAGCTGTAAGTAGGTCTTTTTTTAACTGGAAGCATTTTTCTCGAAATATTCTGTAACATGTGATATAATTTTAACTCGTTTTACATATTGAGCATTTGTTGTCTGTATTGTATGCAAAACCAGAGACTGGCACTAATAAAATGTTCATTCAGAGTAGATTTTAACCTTACTGTACTCATGTTATCCACGTACAATTTTAGTGAATTAATCAAAATAAAAAGTTTTTAATTCTATTTCGATGTTTTTACTGACAAACCTTAAACCGTGACTATCAGATAAAGCAGAACAGTTTTCAGATTGCTCCAGTGTTCCGCAAAGTAGTGTTTTGGGCCCACTTCTCTTTGTGATACAAATCATCAAATAGTCATTATTACCTCCTGCTAGGTGTTGGTAAAGCTGCAGTGCACCAGTTGAGATATAAACAACATCGGTCCTCACCCGGTGAGCATAAGAACTTCATGTTAGGAGTGGTTCACGATAGCGTCTGACTAGGAACGGGTGACTAAATTAGGAAGCATTTCTCTGCACCTAGATGGTTTATTCTTCATGGGTCTTTGGACAGTCAGTAGAATTATCACCTTCTATAACCAGAAACTATAAGATAATTGCAGGGACGAAACATCACTGAAACTACCTCTTTTCATAATATCACTGCCGGAGAGTGGGCGATAGATGTTTGAGGACGATACTCAAACATCACCACGAACCCTGAGTCCAAGATGTAACGCGAACCGTGTCGAGAGATTCATGGTGAGGGAGGTCAAAGTCAAAATTACCTCACCGCGAACGGAACCTGGCGGACATCGGGGCGCATCTGACCAGTTCGATGCCCTTACTGCGTTACGGCAGGGCACTGGCGTAGC
This sequence comes from Sabethes cyaneus, assembly GCF_943734655.1. Classification (NCBI taxonomy): domain Eukaryota; kingdom Metazoa; phylum Arthropoda; class Insecta; order Diptera; family Culicidae; genus Sabethes; species Sabethes cyaneus. The sequence goes on from NC_071354.1 coordinate 50,036,942, forward strand.
GGACTACGAATTATTTCCTTCAAAAATGAGTTTTCAAAAATTAAAAAGAAAATAAAATACTGTAGAAGAGAGCGATAGCGCGATTGATACGCAGAACAGCGATGCCAACGTGTTGGATAGAAAGTAGGTAGAAGCTGTGCAGATCGCCAATATTGGCGCACAAATGTTCAACGGCAACACACTGCAGCAGATAAAAAGGGCAAGACTCGATGCTAAACTTCACTACGCTCACCCCGAAGTCAAAGGAGGACAGCCAACAGACGAACAAGCTACAGGCTTCCGAAGAAAAGCTACAGAAGCTGATCGAGTTCATGAAGGAGAGAAGTAACATCCACGGTGAGATCAAGAAGCAAGCGACACGGACCTTAGCGGCGGTGATAGAGGCGAAAGTGGAGCATGGGGCCTTGATTAAGAGGGTTGTAATCGCGGAGGAGGTCCTGGCAGCGACGACCCTGGAACAGACGGCGTCGAGAGTCTCGCGCACAGAAAATCGGGATCGGGAATCGCCAGGTGATAAGGTAAGCTAAAAAAAGCGCAAGGATGAACTGAACGGCGACCACGGAGAGCAACATGAAAACAGAGCGGAGGGGCAGTGCGACAGGGAGCAGGGTGAAGCTAGCGGCTGGCGAACCATCCCTAAGCAGAAAGAAGAGAGTGAGAAAAAGAGAAAGATGGAAGAAGATCGGCAGAAGCAGATGCAGAGGGAAATGCCGGCAGAACGCGAAGAAGCGGGAGAAAAGGCAAAGAATAGGGAGAGGCCCCAAATTCGCCGGATCCGGAGCAAAGGCGACGCGAAGGGCGAGAAGACAACGTATGCCGATCCCCTCAAGAAAATGAGGGTCGACCCGAGGCTGAAAGAGCTAGGGGAAAATGTGAAAACCCGGAGAACCGAGAACGGCGATTTGCTCTTCTAGCTCAAGAGAGATCCGGAGATGAAAAGCGCGGCCTTCATGGTGCTAGTCGAGACAGCGCTCGGTAGCGAAGCTCAAGTAAAAGTTTTGTCTCAGAAGACGACCGTTGAAGCGAAAAACCTGGACGAGGTCACAACAGAAACAGAGAGTGAGGTAAAAGTGGTGCTAACAAGAGCAGAATACCTGGGCGCCGATTCATCTGTCTACCGCGGCGGCAAACCGGCTCTGAAGATGGACAGAGTCAAGATTGGATGCGCGGTGGTTAGCTTTAAAGCCATAACGAAATGGCGAGATGATTTAAATGCATGGACTTCTATCCGGGCCCCGACAGATCGAAGCAGTGTCGGAAATGCGACAATGAGGGACATGTTTCAAAGGCAGGCCTCAATAATGGAGGTGATTCAAACCAACCTCAATCACTGCGACACTGCACAGCAACTGTTGTGGCAGTCAAGACAACTGAAACGAAGTACGACGTTGCAATCATAGCGGAGCCGTTTCGAATTTCCTCCGATAACGGTAACTGGATAGCAGACAAAGCAGAAATGGCCGCGATATTGGTGATGGGCCGATATCCCATCCAGGAGGTGGTTACAAGCCGATACGAGGGTTTCGTGGTCGCCAAAGTTAACGGAATCTTCGTGTGCATCTGCGATGCTCCCCCAAGATGGACGTTGGAGCAGTACCGCCACATGCTGGACGAACTAACTGGAGAGCTCATTGGACGGAGACCGATCATCATAGGAGGTGACTTAAACGCCTGGACAACCGAATGGGGAAGTAGATGCACGAACGTCAGAGGAGCCAGCCTACTTGGAGCACCCGTAATGCTCGAAAAAGAGCTGAGCAACGTTGGAATCACCAGCACCTTCCGCAGAGATGGCCAAGAATCATCGACGTTGTTCATGCATAAATTTGGGACCCTACCGTTTTCTCCAGTGTTTTATTTTTTCGATCTAAAGCGGGGTACGCTGCTGAAAAGTAATGGGTAAAAAGATAGGACAAGAAATGCTCAAGAAATCGATTTCGTTTAGGATTTCTTAAGCAGTACGCACTTCAAAAGAAATATTATTTCACGTTCAGATGGCGCAGTTTTACATGCAGGTGAATTAAAACGTCACTTTTCCGTACGGAATAATATCCGGCGCAATTATTACCACAAGAAAAAATGACAGGTGGTTGCTTGCATTGGAGTTGTCAAAATTTCTTCGGTAAATAGCAAGATTTTTTCTTGAGCTGCTTTCTTTTCAGCAGCGTACCCCGCTTAATCTTTTAAATAACATATATAGTTTATGGAGTACTTTGAAGTGGAGTGGAGCAAGAAATCACAGCAACTGAAATAATTGATGAGTCCCCAATTTATGCATGCACAGATATCTGTATCTGTGGCAGCCCTGGCTGGGAACCGACATCAACTGGAGAGTTTGCGAAGTGTTCACGTACAGTGACCACTAAGCTATACGGTACACTATTGGCCAACGGAACCCCGTGGCAGCACAGTCAGGAAGAATTCACGAGCAGCAGTGGAAAATGGATGCATTCGACAAGGACCTCTTTGTCGAGGCACTACGACCACACAGCGAAGCCCAGAATTGTAATGCTGACGAAAGCATGCGACACAACCATGCCGAGGAAGGTCGAGCCCAGAAACCGACGATGCCCCGTCTACTGGTGGAACGAGTCACTCAACGCATTACGCGCTAACTGCAACAGAGCTAGAAGGCGCTTCCAGAGAGCAAGATGTACCGAGACTAGAGCGGAGAGAAGAAGTGACCTCCGCGTTGCCAAGACCGCACTGAAATACGCGATTAAGCAGAGCAAGACAAACTCCTTTAAAGAGCTTTGTAGAGAAGCATCTTTAGCCTAGTCTAGACTAGTCGATTCCACCGCGGCGCCATCATACGCACGAGATCAGTCAGCTCGAAAATAAACGCAATTTTTTACGGTGCTCTGTATGCTGTTTTCTTGGTAAAATTCTCCCTTCACCCTTATAAAACCAACTTTACCTCTGCGATAGCTAGTTTTCAGGTAGCGTGTACAGAAACTTAACGAAAATTATTTAACGAAACAAGAACGTCAGTCAAACAGCCCCAGCTAGCTGTCAAATAAATTTTCTCCGATTCCGAGCCCGAACTTTGATGCGAAAGGAAAATAATCGCCGTGCGTGTTACTATTTCGCTATTCGGAAAAGCAGCTTAAATTTACTGTGATTCGCGAGCCATTTCACTTTCCCGTGCGATCGCATTGATGCAGGTGAACTGGAGAAGACCCGCAGTGTGTGATTATTACCATCGTGAACTAATTGTGGTGCTGCCGTTGGCAGAAAAAGTTCGTCCGATCTTCGCGTAGAATTTTGCTAACTCAACAATCGCAAGTGCGTAACAAGGAAAATATTTCTCTAGTTATAAGCTGTGCAATTTGGATTGCCACTGGTTATTTGTTAGGGTGCGTAGTGATTAGTGCACATTTTTCGCATTTTGTGATTGAATTGTGGCTACGTAACAGGAGGAAAATTCACACCCAAAACAGATAGGTTCCGGATTACGACGGGAGCGACCCAGGTGACGTACGGTGGATCCGTGAAAATGTCAGAAAAACCAACCCAAAAGCTGTCGGAATCGGATGACCTCACCGATAATTCAGCGGATGTAAGTACCTTCAATCCTATACCGCAATTACCTAGTTGCACTTTGGTAAACATCATGTGTAAATAAGAATGTTAATTCCTCCTGGCAGAAAATGGAGGAAAGTTTTTCCTTTTTCCAAATGACATTTGTGATCAAGGTGAATGTCAGTCCGTGCCAGGACCGATCATTTTGAAGGGAATCAAAAGTAACAATAATGGGTATACTTCAGTGGGCTGTTGGAAATTCACAGTCCTAAAATGAATAATCTGATGTCTGACTATTGAAATATTGTTTGCTTTTTTAATATTTTCCCAGTAGAAAAAAAAAACTGAAAACCAGTTCTTAACGAAAGGGTTTGCATACGTTGCATTACCTTTGACCGTGGCTTTCACTCAAGTAACAAGACAGCCGACCGCATGTAACTTTTGTTTTTTGTGAAAGATGACATAAATAATTATTTTAATGAATTTATTGTGGGATTAATTTGATTTAATGAGCATCATATAGTTCAATAGGTTATAGAACATGGTAATTTTACACATTTTAATGATATTACACAAAAGTAATACTAACAAGGATCCGTTGTTCTTGTGTGAAACATTAGTAATTTGAACTAGTAACTTATTTTTTGTATTAGTACAGAAAAGTTTTCATTGAATATATGGAAAGATTGTGTGCAGAAATTTTACACCTTTTAATGCGACTAAATCGGGGCAAAAAACGGTAAAAATAATGGTTATCATATATATTTGTGCAATTCATGAGTTGTAGATTGATGAATAAACTATAACTGACATTAAGTAAAGTTAAAACCATCAATCTTTATAACAGTTTGTTATTTTAACAACGAGAAAGTATGTGTTTATAAATGGGTGTATGAAATGAAGCACGGTTAAAAATCTGCAAAATAAAGAAGAAAAAATTGGATGCGAGGAAGCAACACTGATAACGATATTTTTTTTATTAAATGATAATTTTAACAGCTGTTCAATGTTCGGCATTGCCTCGCCTAGATTGTTGTGTGCTTTTCACTTCTGTACGTTACTATTTTAAAGTTTTATATTTGAACATTGTGTTAATTTGAAAACCATTGGCAATTTTGAGTTTACATCAGTTAAGTTGGCAATCTAATTTGAGATCTTAACCAATAAATTTTCGACGTGGAACGTGATTTTATTATGTATTTTTCAGAAGCAGTTTCTTTCAATGTGAAAGAAAATGGAAAACTTCATATTATTTAATTCCAGCTGAGTGCCCGATCGTAAGATCGGCCCCTTTGCTTCTCAGCCATTTACATATCTGTTAGCGTAATGGAAGGAACTATCTTTCTATTCAGAAATAAATACATTTCGTTTGACACTACAAATGTTACATGCACGATTTTTACAGATATGGTTTCTATTAGACAATACAGACCAAGTGAGTGTAACTGAATGTTGGTAGCATTCCTGGAACCATCCTTAGATTTTTGGTACTCAGGAATAAAACATACTCTTCCCAACTATTATATTTTATAAATATGTTGTTCAGAAAACTTACTTATATTTTCATATAAGAATGTTTCCTAAGCGGTGGTTCTTTTCGGAGATAAGAATATATGAATTAAATAAATGTTTAATGAGATCGAGGTTTTCGAGCATAACTCCAGAATAAAACAAAACTCTACCTTAAAATTAAAATTATTATTAAATAAAAATGAAATAGCAAACAAGACAAAAATATTTTATAAATTTAAATAACTACCGAACGATGCCTTGCCGGGATGCACCGACAATGGCACCATGGAAGTCCCTATCCTTCCCGCCGCAGTTGCGCCTTTCCTGCCAGCGCTCATCTGTCGTCCTGGCCCTACGTGTGGGTGTAGCGAAAGGGGCTTCCGAAATTCCCTTCCAGACAAGCGCACTACCGCCAATTTAGATCCCCCCGTTGATTCGTCTCCCGTTTCTAGCACATCACCCAACCGGTTACCGAACAGTACGCGCGATGTCCAGCAAAACAGCCACGTGTACTACCAGAATGTAGGCGGAATGAACGCAATGACGTTCACGACTATCTGCTAGCGTGTGTCGATAGTCCATACGATATAATCGTTTTAGCCGAAACCTCGTCCACACAAATCTTCGGACCGACCTACGAGGTCTTCCGTTGTGACCGGAGCGCGCACGACAGTCGAAAATCAACGGGCGGCGGCGTTTTAGTAGCGTTTCATCGCCAACTCAAGGCCTCTGTCTTAGAACGCAACGACTGGTTACCTGTTGAGCAAGTTTGGGTGACTATAAATTTATCCGATCGCTCTCTAAACCTGTGCGCTGTCTATTTCCCATCAGATCGAGTAAGGGACGCCGTGCTCCTCAAGGCTCATATGGCATCGGTCTCCACAATTTCTTCGGTAGCCTCCACCTCTGATGATTTGCTAATTCTAGGAGATTTTCACCTTCCCAGGATTAATTGGCGTGAACGCCGCAACGGCTATCTGTTCGTCAACTTCAGTCCTGTAACTCCGATCACCACCGAGTTGTTCTATTGATGTAGCACGCTATAGTACAGCCACTGTGCAGCAAATTAACAAAATCAATGAAAACGGACGCTGCTTGGGTCTCTGCTTCGCTAGTGTATGCAGTCAGGCTCCAGAATGTATGTTGGCACCTGCTCCACTTGTCAAAGATGTTCTCCATCATCCACCGCTATTAGTTCCGGTTCATCAACATACACCATGCAAAACGACCGACTCTCCGCTGTCTGTCTATTACGATTTCAACTGTGCCGATTTTGATGCGATCCAAGGTATACTAAACAGTATCGATTGGAACGCAGCCTTGGAAGAGAACAACGTAAATGCTGCCGCCTTGACATAGCATATTTTAAATTATACCATCGACTGCCACGTGCCGAAAAAGACCTGCCTTGGATAAACGCCACGCTACGTCGCCTTATCTGAAAGAAAGGCTGCTTCGAGGAGGTATTACTTACGTGTCCATGTCCGCCGGTCCGGCGGTACAAAGGGATGCAAGCAGAGATCTTCACTGCTGACGGTTACCCGTCATGGCTTTTACCTGTCGCCAGGACAGGTTCTCGTCTACAGCCCGGATGTCGTTGCCTAAGCTCCGTCGCCATATGCCTCTGGGTCTGCCTCTTCTACGCTGTCCTTGTGGATTCCAGTCGAGTGCTTCTCTGCAAACCTCGTTCGCTCCTTTCCTCAAGGTGTGTCCGATCCACTTCCACCTACGTTCACGAATTTCTGTGGCTATCGGCCGTTGATGACACCAACGATGGAGTTCCTCATTGGATATCCAGTTATCAGGCCACCAGGCACGAATGATGTATCGCAGGCACCGGTTAATGAATACCTGCAGTTTTAGCGTTGTCTCCGCTGAGACGCACCACGTTTCGCAGGCATACAGCAGTACGGATTTGATGTTTGAATTAAAGATTCGGGTTTTCGTACGTAGAGTGATCTGGTTTGAGCGCCAAATGTTTCACAGACCTGCAAAGGCACCCCTGGCCTTCCTGATCCGTGTGGCTATATCAGTCTTGGTACCACCATCGGGCGTTGTTTGGCTACCAAGATATTGAAAGGCGTCTACCAGCTCAACTTGTTGTCGCGCTACTGTGAAGTTGGTGGCATTGTCAGTGTTCACAACCATAGACTTAGTTTTCGCTACATTGACTGTAAGACCTGCTGCCTGGGAGCTCTTGGTGAGGTCATCTAACTTGCTCTGCATATCGTTTCGGCGTTGTGCGAGCAAGACAATCTCGTCGGCTAGGTCGAGTTCATTTAGCTGCTCCATCGTTAGAGGATTCCAAGGCAATCCTCGATTTGGTCTACTGTCAATTGCTCCAACTAATATCTCATCCATAACGATGAGAAACAGAAGCGGTGATAAAATGCAGCCCTGTCTCACGCCAGCAGTAACTCTTATGGGGTCGGACAAGACACTGTCGTGCAAAACCTTGCACGAGAACGCCTCGTACTGAGCCTCGATGAGATGGACTAGCTTATCTGGAACTCCTCTACGCCTAAGTGCGCCCCAGATGTTTTCGTGATTGAGTCGGTCGAACGCCTTTTCGAAGTCAACGAACACCAGCAGAAGAGAGTCCTGGAATTCGTTAATCTGCTCCAATATAATGCGGAGCGTTGTGATATGGTCTACACATGATCGGCCAGCACGGAATCCAGCTTGCTGCCGCCGGAGAGTAGCGTCGATCTTCTCCTGGATCCGGTTGAGGATCACCTTACAGAGTACTTTGAGAGTAATACAGAGCAACGTGATGCCACGCCAGTTACCGCATTCCGTTAGGTCTCCTTTCTTAGGGACTTTGACCAATATGCCCTGCATCCAGTCCACCGGAAAAGTTGCGGTTTCCCAAATATTGCTGAAAAGCTGATGCATCATCTGGGCTGACAAAGATGGGTCAGCTTTGAGCATTTCGGCTGAAATACGATCTATCCCTGGCGCTCTATTGGATTTCATACTCTTGATGGCTGCTACAATTTCATCCAGCGATGGCGCCTCCGAGTTCACGCGATTTATTCGACGAACTGTAGGCGTCGTACGCTGCTGGTTTTGTTAGTATCTGACATTTGAAACTCGGAAGAGTTGTTCAAAATGTTCAGTCCATCGCTTAAGCTGTTCTGTACGGTCAGTCAATAGCTGACCAGCTCTGTCCTTTAGCGGCATCTTTGTATTCATCCTGGCACCACTAAGGCGGCGAGAAATATCGTACAACAAACGGATATCACCATTGGCGGCGGCGGTTTCTCCTTGTTCGGCTAGGGAGTTAGTCCAGGCTCTCTTGTCCCGCCTACAAGCACGTTTAACAGCCCTCTCCAGTTCGGCGTATCGTTGACGAGCAGCTGTCTTAGCCGATCTGGTCCGCGCTCGCTCAATGCCGGCTTTCGCCTCTCTCCGCTCGTCGATCTTCCTCCAAGTTTCATCCGAACTCCACTCCCTCCGCCCACTGCGCGCTTTGCCGAGGGTTTCATCACTGGTCGTGATGAAGGCGTTCTTGATGCCGGTCCATTGCTCTTCGACGGTTCCACCAGATGGCAACTCCGAGGCTCGAGATTCAAGTTGTTCAACAAAGGCCCTTTTCACCTCAGGATTCTCCAATCGGCGGACGTCGTAGCGGCACCCAACTTTCTCCTCCCGTCGTTGGACACGCGCGACGCGCAGACGTATCTCAGCGATAACAAGATGATGGTCGGATGCAATGTCAGCGCTGCGTTTGTTGCGTACATCAAGAAGGCTCCTTCTCCATTTCCGGCTGATGCAGATGTGGTCGATTTGGTTTTCCGTTCGGCCGTCGCGGGAAACCCACGTGACTTTATGTACTGGTCTATGGGGGAAGAGCGATCCACCAATGACCATGTCGTTATTACCACAGAATTCTGTAAACAGCTCCCCGTTTTCGCTCATCTCTCCTAGGCCATGGCGTCCCATGACGCGTTCAAGGTCCGCGTTGTTTGAGCCAATCTTCGCGTTGAAGTCGCCCATGTGAATTTGGATGTCCCCTTTCGGGATTTTCTCAACCACGCTGTTCAGCTGGCTGTAAAAGCTCTCTTTCTCCTGCAGGTCTGCAGCATCTGTTGGCGCATAGCACTGGATTGCCGTAAGGTTCCTAACCCGTGTTTTAAATCTGGCAACGATTATTCGCTCATTTATTGGTTCCCACTTCATCAGGGCCGCACGTGCCCCTGGGCTCAGTAGGAATCCAACTCCTCTTTCTCGAGTAGCATTTTCACCTCGTATGCCAGAGTAGAGCAAGACTTGCCCGGATGATGTCCTGTGTTCGCCAGTACCCGGCCAGCGGACCTCGCTCAGCCCCAGGATTTCAAGCTTCAGGCGGCTAGCTTCCCTTGCAAGTTGAGCCAGCTTGCCCTGCTGGGCAAGGGTCAGTATATTCCATGTTCCGATTCGTGTCCGTGTTTTCATGCTAAAGGTCGTTGCCAATAATCCGGCGAGATTTCTTCTTTCATTTTCATTAACTTTTTGTGTGTTCTGGTACAGTAGGCTGTTAACCTAAGGTCCTTATCCCGCTGATGGGGCTGCCATCTTAATGTGGGCGGGAGCCACTGTGCCCCCTTTCCTGTTAGCATACGACAACCGAAGTTGCGTACCCCAGCCGGCACCTCGTGGAGGTAGGAATAGGAGTTAATGAACAGAGGTTATGGAATGCACATGTTCACCCTTTGCCAGCCAATTAGATAAAATAAAATAAAATAAAATAAATAAAATAAAATAAAATTAGATTAGATCTATGCAAACTGATGGCTCAAATTCAAGATGATTTGAAACATAACATATTTATTCATAACGATCCACGAGATGAAATTGTGCCGAACTATAACGATCGGTTCGGAGTGTGAAATTCACATACTCAATAAAAATCAGTTGTTGATGTACAAATTGCATTGCTTACTAGGGAACACAATATTTTGACAATTTAGATTGCATTATCTTTTAAAGAGCAAAGAGTATCGCAAATCTGCTAAATAATTACAATTCATTTTTACTTTTTTTCTAGAAACTTTAATCCTTCGAATAACCTTAATATGAGACAAATATGCTTTACCTTATATATACTGTCGGTTTTAAAGGGAAGGCTTATTGCGTGTCCTCTGGCTGCAGTATCTCGAACGAAGTAAATAATTACCTTTCTTGAATGAACAAATAGATAAGTCTTCTGAGATTTTACACCCCTTCCATTTCACCTTTCTAAAGCTTGGAGACGCTACTACATATTTCGTAGCTGTCTATTAACTACGTACTTATTGGTATTGGTCGTTGTAGACCCCCCGAGTAGTTTTCGTCCATACGTTTTATTATAATTTGCGAGGTGCGTTGTTTCTGGTCGTCCCCCGACTTCTAATAGCCCACGTGGTTCTAGGTTGGGCCCATACGGACTAGTTCATATTGTTCTACATGTGTATTGTTCATAGATACGCTACTGTTAATTTATTAGGTGTTTAGCTTACTTTTATGGTTTTGGCATAATGTCACCCCCTAGAAGAGGTGAGATTGTGATAAAGTTCATGTAATTTTAATATTATCAATGTGCATTGTAAGTAAACTATCTTTCTGGCAGTTGTTAACTAAACATTGAAGTATATATTGACAGGCTTTGAACGTAATCGCTAAATTGTGTCAATAACAAGCTAAAGAATAAAAACTTACCTGGCAGATGATAGTACTTTCGTTTTAAGGAAGATCTAATTTTTTCCTGTATGGACATTGTTTGTATGATCTATGATGATAGAATTCAGCTCTTTTGGTGATTCGGCATTTTTTTTGCTGTTTTACTATTAAGTGAGCGAACTGCCTATTATCCATGTTTGAGTGTCGTTGATTCTGGCCTTTTTTCCTTCATGTTTTTACTACTTTTTAATTAATCTCGCTATCTAGAGCCATTAATCTAATCTCATACTAACGCAGCTAGGGCTGTCTAACCGGTAGTACCGGTAGTACCGAAACCGGTAATACATACCGACCAATTTTTGAATTCCGAAATACCGGTTTCGGAAAGACAAAAAACCGGTATTTCCGGTATTTTCTAATGTCGTGTATTTTCAAACTCATTTAAAATTTTGCTTCGAAAATATGTCCGCTCCGGTATCGAAGGAGAACTAGGTTTGATAGAAGATTGTAAAACTTATAGAAAAACAACTTACACACTTAAACGATTTGGTAAAATTTACCGAAATCTTAACAGCTGAACGTTCGGTAAATTTTTTTATTGCACCAAACATTACTAATGATCTGTAAACGTCGATTGGCACTATCGAAATTTTTACCGAACGTTCAGCTGTTTAGATTTCGGTAAAATTTTACCGAATTCGGTGCTTTTTGTTAAGTGTGTAGTGTTAATGCTGAAGAGATTCTTCGACTACTAGTAATGAAAAGGGTGAAACTGTGGGTCAAATAATCAAAGCTCTTGTACCCATTTGAGTCACAGTAGAGCATCTTTATTGTCAAAATGTTTCATTGTATGAGCCATCAAATTATTCGACGCTCTCAAATAACGAATCTAGGAAATAATATCAGAGATCTTTGCGCATTTTGAGCATTCTTGCCATTAAAGGATCTGCTAGGAAAAACTTTGGAATACATATTTCTCAGATATTTCGAGTGATGCCGCGGCATTCATTATGCTGCAAGCTAAAATACCATGATTATTGAAAATAGTTAAAAGCAAGTTTCCTTACTACAAATTTGAAGAAATGAAAAAATCCTAATGCGCTTGGACCCTTTCGTCAAATTTCGGTGGAAGCGGAAGTTTTTGTAATTGTTGGAAGCGTTGGAAACAAAATCCGTTCTAGCGAAAAAGATAAATGGCTAAGCGTATATTATACCTGCTCACTGGCATGTCCAGGCTGCGGCTTTGACCTTCGCTAAAATTTGTAGAAAATTATAGAATAAAATATTTCCTCAATGTGTAATCCGAAAGCATGATGGAGATATCATTTCAATAGCCGCTAATTTTGCAATAAGAAAATTTATAGCGTAAAAGTAGATCCAGTCAGCCTCAAGTCCAAATCCAAATGCAATTAGACGGCCAAATTTAAGTGCATTTTCATGTGAGATTTCCAATCCAAATTCAAGTCCGCTTTCATGTCCAACAACAATTTCAATTTCAAGTTCGATTTTAAGTCCAATTCCCACCAATTCATTTTGAAGTAAAACTAAGTAAAGCAAACTGATCTATCCTAAATATGAGTATAACTTCATGTGAATTTCACAATTTTAAGTCCTGCCTCAGTTTAAATTCCAAGTCCAGTTTCAAGTCTAGTTTAAAGTGCAATTTTAGGTCCAGTTTAAGTCCATTGTTTCAACCGCTTAGTTGGTTTCGAGGTACGATGCTGGTCAAGCCAGTCGTCGTATGTTCGAATCTTGGCTAGACAGTGCTGCTAGATAGAGTCAGTAGGATTGTTGGATTATCCCCGTAACTGTCTTGTACTCTAATAGCCGGCTTTAAATTTCCATTCCAAATCCTATTTCACGTCCAATTGCAAATCCTATTCCCAGTTCAGGTTTAAGCCCAATTTCAAATGTAACGTTAAGTCCAAAAGTTCGAATTTCAAATTAACGTACTAATCTAATGTCCAGTTCTATTTTTAGCTTAGTTGCAAATTCAATTCAAACCCCAATAGTGGACCGAGGCTGGCGTACATTTTTCGCCTTTCCTGTACAATTTAATGTAAAAAAATCTCGTAACTGTAAAAAATCTCGAAAGTCCAAAATTTTAAATCTAATAATGAAATGATCTAATTTGAAAAATGAAGACATTTACATTAAGTTTTTATTGATTTTACCGGTACACCAATACCGAAATACCGGTTTTCACCAAAAGCGCCCAATACCGACAGCCCTAAACGCAGCCAATTCTCGAAAGGATCCTAAAAAAAGATTATTTGAATCAATTATTTTTCTTATTGACGTCCAGGCCAACTGCGCAGCACGTACCACAGAGAGAATTTCAAGTAATAAAGTGGAACTAGATATAATACCTAGTTCCATTCAACTCCTTGAAATTGAGAGGAAGTAAGAAAGCTTGGATCTGTCGTACCAAACGCTTCCTATATAACATATTTACATTGCAATCGTTGGGCTGAGAGTATCTATGCTTATAAAGGTTTAGTTATACTTCGGACCCTCGGGAATGAATTAATGGCATTTAAACCAGAAGCCAGGCTGCATTTGACCAAGGATATATCGCCGTATTTTGCTCCTTATTTTAAACACTAGTTTAAAATAAATAATATAATAATGAAAATAAAGTCGTGTAGTTCAATGGTTGCAGCTGTAAGATCAGCAACTGAAAACCATATGACCCCGCCTAGTTTTGCTGCTCAATTATACAAATTGGAGTATTTCCGGACATGACCATGTGGATGTTTGCTGTATATGTAGTGTTAAAAGTTACGTCAATACTTTCAAAATGCGATATTATTACCGATCACCAAAGGATATGTAAATGCAACTGGGTACTTAACTCTTGGTGGACAATACATTGAACGAGAAGTTGCAGCAAAAATAATAATTGTAGAATCTTACTCGCTTTACTTTTTCGGCGACAATCCGCTTATCGAATCAGTGTCGTATTTAGGAGTCGCCTTTTTACTTCATGGCTCACATCGTTGTCACATGTCACCAACGTACCAAGATAAACAAATTCGTCTACCACTTCCAAAGTATCTCCATCTATCACCACCGGAATTCCAATCCTACACCAAATAACCGCGTTCACTAACTCTGTGCAAGCACAATCCGCCGCAGCTCATTTTGTTTAATTGAATTGTACACTGCTTTAAAGCCTATAAAGAAACGATGAATCTGCAAGTTTAATTCCCAGAATTTATCCAGGATTTATCACAAGGTGAACATTTGGCCCGTCGTGGAACGTCCTTCTCGAAAACTACACTAGTATTCGCCAACAAAAGTTTTCAGCAACAGCCTCAATCGGTAATCAGGTTCTTCTGTTGATTGTTTTAAAGAAACCTGTTGAAGCAATTCGCCGCCTCCGCAAGAACGCGATGCCAGTGCTGCGTTTCTTACGACGGTGAAGTCTCTTTTCGGCCTAGAGATCTCGGTATCTCCCTCTGCAGTGGCGTGTCCCAGTTGCAGCCAACATATGAGTTCTGGCTCAATTCTTCTCGTCAGTGATTCGTTGGTACTTTGCGTCGATTCACTCACCGGAAGTGGCTACAGCTGTAGTACTCAACAGTAGTGCCACGGATCGGAACATTCAATTAGGAGTTTATCATTTAAATTGTACTCACATTAAGGTTTTGCACAAAAATACACAGGAAAACCCATCGAGTCATTTCTTCACGACCAGTTAGGGAATGATTAATGGGACCATGTTATGGAACTGCTTTTAGAGTATTATCATTAAGATAAAAGTTTAATTGTTTTTCGGAAAATTGCAATTTACTTCATCAGCTCTTTAACTGGGCTGTATGATACAATTACGACCGGCTGCAGAAAATTTACCGAAAGCGGAATGGAAAGTTAGTGGTACTCTGGACAAACATTAATTGCTTAGTTATTATCTTTAGTATTTGACAAACTACACATAGTAGTTTTGATCCATTAGCCACATCGAATCAAATCCGTTCCATTGTTGGAAACATTCCTCTTTTTTTTTTTGGTTGCCTCAATCAACGAGTTCCTGGTTTGATATTAATTAACCACCACAACACACTGCGCCGGAGTGGACAGCTGGTGGCGAATACCGATCTCGTTCGCTGCTACGAACACGCGACTCTCCCCGGTGCACTGTCTGACCGGTACATAAGTGAAAGATTTTCCTTTCTTGCTGCTACACGGCAACGTACCTACGTAGATATGTGCGTCCATTGTGGGGCGAATCACTGTTACTTTACAACCAGCAGGATACGCGATACCATTTCGAATTTCTCGGAGAAGAAATAATGTTGGCCCAAGTATCGCGACTACAGTGGTAATGGTGGTCTGGTGATGGTGGTGGTGGTCTAAAGAGTTAGACGCAAAAGATTGAAAAATCGGAAATGGCCGAGTCGTGCGTACCGGCGGCACGGCGGAATCGAAGCCAGTGTGTGGCAATTAAATGTTATATATGAAAAGTTGTTTGCTTTCGTGGGAGATCACATCGGATGCGCCCAAATTGTGTGCTTCTCACTCTTGTTTTGCAGGTGATCTATTAGATGTGCATGGATGACGCCAGCAGCAGCGCAGCGTACTGATCAATTACTGCACATATATGGTGCATTTAAGCTCGCGCGCGCACTCAATCAATATTGTATGCTCGGTCAGTTCGAGGAACGTTATTTCACTGTTGGCACTATTACTCTCACTCATAACGTCTTTTTTTTCGAATAAAGTCTTATATCACTCGCTGCGCATTGTTTCGTGTGATGCAAATTAAATTGGTAGTGCCTGCTCGCAATGTTTATTCCAATGTTTCGCTTCCACCGTAAATTTTCTGGACAAAATTTTACTACTTAAGGACATTTGATAGCAATTTTCTAGAAAAACTGTCGAATAGAAAGAAATGTCACTTTTTATGTGACGATAAAAAATCGCCTACTATTGTGTATGTAACATAGAAACACTGCATCGAAAAGCTGTCACTTTTGTACGGTATCTAGAAATTGCGGACCACAATCATAATGTGGACCATTAAAATCCCAGTTAATCACAAGACAAAATGTAGAATTGATTTGAAATTCCAAATTGTAATAATCTTGCAGTGGAACAATTCGAACTTTCCATCCAAGGCAACGTTCGGATTTGCACCATACCGGCATTGAGGCAGCCCGGAAGGTTTGGTAATAGAAGCTTGGATGGAGCGTTTTTTTTTGCTAATATATGCAACACCGGCAAAGCCGGCTATTCGACGAAAAACTCGCGACTCAGATGTGCACGAGACTTTGCTGTGCGCGAGCGAGCTGCGTCACCTTTTGTCGATTGGAGAAATTGCCTGCCTGCCTGCCTGCGGTTGCTGGTGCTGGCGCTGGCCTGGCGCTGGTTGCCACCGACTCTGATCGTCCGAGCGTTGCGCGTTCGTGAATGAAATCCAATTAAAACCATTATTTATTGCCTCTTTTTTCTTCCCCGTATCGCACTTTGGTTCGCTTGCGGCCGCTATCATCTGTTTTCTTTTTTTTTACCACGAATCGGCGATTTCGGTTTTGAAACGTTCCGGTGCAAAATGCACACAAAGTTTTGTGCTTAAACTAGGAAGAGAGGGCAAAAAAGTGAGATAATCATTTTGATACATGTGGCCAATCGGAGGTAGAAAGGTACCCCTAAAATAGAAATAGAATGTGTTACTTTGACGAAATTTGTGAAATAATTTCTTGATAAGAAATGCTAATTTGTTCCGTATTTACTACTTTATAGAATGCCAACGATGCAGCCAGAGAGGATACATCCCAGCAGAGCGGCTTAGCCACGGTAGAGTCCGAGTACGATACGGCATCGGATTCGCCTTCGGATGGGGAAGAGTATGACGACCAGGAAGACAGTGACAGTGGCGAGGAAGAGTTGATGGCCGGCAGTGACGGCGAAGATGAGGACGAAGAAGAAGATGGAGACGATGGATCTGATGACGATGTGATTGAAGTGTTGGACTACGAGCGCCAGAGTGGCGATGGTCAGGAGCAGGAGGCGGATGCCAAGCGAAAGGTGGATGACGATGAGGATCGCAGCAATCCTCAGTATATTCCGAAAAAGGGAACATTTTACGAACACGACGATCGGACAGTGGAAGACGAGGACGAGGGAAAGGACGCAGATGACGAGAACGCCAAAAATGACGATGCTTCCGGTATGGGTGGAGAGCGTAAAGGAATTGATAAAAATGCTGCTTCAAAGACGATGAAAAAGTGGCAAGCTTCCGCGGATCGCTGGACGCACGATCGGTTCGATGAAAGCGAACAGGCTCCGAAGTCGAGGGCAGAGCTGGTGTCCGCCTACGGATATGATATCCGCAGTGAGGATGGTCCACCACGTGCCCGCAGGAGAAGACGTTATGCGTAAGTAATAAATATTTGTTTCAATAAAAAAGTTTGTTTTAACATTGTGTGCCCTCTTTTCAGTCGTGGTCCTAACAAATATACCAGAAACTGGGAGGATGAGGATGCCTACTCGAAATCTAATAACAATCCAGAGCATAATCGAGTACGGAAAGTACCGCGTCCGGAAGAATTCCCAGAGCTTGGAAGCAACAGTGGTGGCAAAGTACGAAGTACTCAGAGTTCACGACGAGCCAGTAAAACGAGCCGATCGTCGATTAACGAGCGGTTGGATGAGCGAAGCAGCGGTCGCCAGCGTGTAGAGCGTCGAACTACCGAGCGAGCTCGTGCCAGTAACAACAATAGTCGAAGTGGATTAGACCGCGATCGGGATCGTGCTATTGATAGAGATCGCGGTGCAGATCGGTATGACCAGCGAACAGATAGGAATGACCGAATGGACAGAGAACGTGATCGCGATCGTAATTGGGATCGGGAACGTGAATACGATCAATACGAGCAAAATAACTATCGAGACAGTAGGGCCGACGGTAGTCGGTACAGTTCTGAGCGAGTCAATAGTGTCAATAACTATCATAATAAAGAAAATAAGATTAACAATCGTGGAAGCAAAGAAAAAGACCGCCGAGGACCCGACTATAAGGTGATCACATCGCTGCAATTTAAGAATCAAACTAGAAACAAAAATGTCGAGCCAGGAATGCCGATGCCTGCTGGGGGCGGTGCTGCTGGTCAAGTTGTTCACAGCAACAGTGCTGGAGCGTTATCCGGTAGCAGTAACAGCAATAAGATGAACAATACATTAGAAAGAGTTCAAACTGTTTCAGATCGTATACTGGATCAACGGACCGTTCAACATCACTACCAGAATCAGTCAGCACAGCTGATCCAGCAACAGCACTCTCAACAGCAACAGCCATCGCAGCAACAGCAGCAGTTGACACAAGCTCAAATGGCATCTCCCCAAACACAGGTTCACCCAGCTCACACGCAGCCGCCGCCGCAACCGATTCAGCAGCATCACCAACAGGCCGCCTACGTGAACGATGATCATT
Source organism: Sabethes cyaneus (assembly GCF_943734655.1). Classification (NCBI taxonomy): domain Eukaryota; kingdom Metazoa; phylum Arthropoda; class Insecta; order Diptera; family Culicidae; genus Sabethes; species Sabethes cyaneus. The sequence goes on from NC_071354.1 coordinate 50,055,051, forward strand.
ATGATTCTTACAACGAATCAAAGATGCCGAAAGACGCCAAATTCCCGTACAATCCTCCCGCCAATGCTACAATTCAATCAGTCGAAATTGGTCAAACCGATATTGCCAAATATCCACCACCGACTGCACAAAGAACCAGCAAAGATCGCCAACAGGTGTTGGCTACGACTTCCACCGGTGTGGCCATGAGCACCCGCTCTCAGATATCGCCACGACAGATAGTTTCAACACAAGCAAATCAGCTAACAACGATTTCAGCCAGTCAACAGCAACAGTTAGCCCATCAGCAACAGCAACAACAGCAGCTCCAGCAGCAGCAGCAACAACAACAGACTCAACAGCAATACCAACAGCTCCAACAGCAAGCACAATATCAGCAGCAGCTGCACTCACTGGCTAGTCAATCGGCACCTCCCACGGTTTCACAAGCCCCTCAAACTCAAGGTCCGCCTCCGCAGTTACCCCAGCAGCAGCAGCAAGCGCAGCTTGCACAATCTGCCACACCCCAAATGCACAACGTTCACCTGGCCGGAGCTCTGCCAAACACAGCCGTCAACCAGCAGCAGATGCTGCCAAGTGACAGCAGTTCTCGGTCCGCGAAACGATATTCCAGTCTTCGCCAACGATCCACCTTGGATAATCCCAACGTAGTCGTCGTCCAATCGCCGTTACACGAACAACAACAACAGCAATTGCTACAACAACAGCAACAGCAGCAGCTGTTGCTTCAACAAGAACTCCAACACCAACAACAACAAAAACTTGGCACACAAGCACCGAAGCCAGGTTATCAATTAAACCAACCGCCGCAGCAACCAACGTTGCCGCTGAACCTGCCGAGCGACTATCTCGTCCAAAGCGCCAGTCAAACGACCGCTTCAAACAAACCGCAATCGGCAAGTCAGGCTCCCGTCCAGTATCAACACGCAGCTGCCTACTACACGGCTACGACACCCACTGGAACGGATTTCGTTACCGGCACGCCCGCACAGCCGGTGCAGGTTCAACAGCAACCGCCAGTACCGGCGGTACCAGTAGTTCCCGCACAACCAAACCCGATACTATCCGCCGCACAATACCCGCAGTACAACCAACCCAGCTCGACTTCCCATCAGTACATCCAAGCTCCACCGCCTGCCGCGTACATCCCACAGTCAACGGCAACACCTCAGCCAGCCCCGCAACCGGCAGCAGCTGCTCCTCCTCCCCAAATTCTAAATTATGTCCCTTCAATCACACCAGCTACCCCCGCGCAGTATCCTGCTGCTCCATACACCGGGTACCAGAACTACAATTCTGTCGTGCCCCAGCCGGTAGTGCCACCAACCGTGCCACACAATCCATCCCCATCGGCAGCGACGGCAGCTCTCTATCAGTCCAGCGGTGGAATCACCTATTACGCCCCGCAATCACAGACGCAAGCCCCTAGACCACTACCGTCGCAACGACGACCGACCAGTGCGATCCCGATCCTAGCACCACCGGATCGTAAGGCGAAAAACAATCGTTCCGGAGCGGATGCCGCCGGAAACAGTGGCAACGAGAACGAAGATAACGGCGGAGCGACGGTTAGCAGTAGCGGGGGTATGACGGGCACAACCGCAACCAGTAGCGGTGGTTCGGCGGCCGGCACCAGTAGTGCACCGATCGCGAGCGATATCGACCACATTCTGGATAACATGTTCGTGCAGCGACCACCGTATCAGCCACCGGCACGGAAAAGTCCTTCGCCGGCACCGGCACCCGGACAGGCAGCGGTCGCTGCTGTGAGCAGCGTTGGCGCGGCAAACAAGACCGAAAGCGGTACGGCGTTGCTGCCGGATCCGGCTAAGGATCTCGATAAGGAGTCGATCGATAAGATTGGTGATTCAGTGCAGGTGAGTGAATATGTTTTAATTTCAATTATATTTATTGAATGGCGTTTAACCGGCATTCTTCCGTGGTAACACAGATGATCCACAGTTCGATTCTAAAATCAGCAGATTCAATTTTTAAGACATTCAAACATGGATATTTGCATCTCAGGACATAGCGAGAAGCATTGATGGGAAGACAATTGAAATGTTTTTACAATCCATATCAGTTGCTTTGTTGCTACTGAAATATTGTCAAAAAGGTCCAGATTCTCGTTTCTTATACAACTTTACGTGAAATGAAACGTTTATAGGAAGACTGTTGTATCAGCTGCTTAAACTTTGCCAAATTTTCGACAGTTAATCTAAGGCTGTAGTTCTGACTTGTAATTAAAGTTATTACAAATTTCTTCCTCGTTCACCCTGGCATTTATGCACTGTTCAAAGATAAGTCTGCATAGTAAATTGAACGCAGGGCGACTTCGGCGTTCGCGGTAATCGACAGAAACTATAAACCATAGAGTTGCATCCAACCCCCGAGACCAAACAGCTAGTGCGCGGTATTTATAAAGTGAATCCGCGGCCTCGCCTCAAAAACCGGACACTTCCAAGCGCGCTGCTGTTTTCGCAGCCTGTAGATACATGGTTGCAACTGCGTAATACGGTCGAATGACCAATTATGTCAATTATTTACTTACTTACATACTTAGTTGGCCTTACGTATAATAACAAGGCCTGCGTAACCTAATTCCTCCATCTAATTCGGTCCAAAACAGCTGGTCTCCAACTTCGCGGACATCCAGTGCTCGCCCGATCTGGCTCCACCTCTCTTGCCACATCGCTCGCTGTGACCCTCTTTGTCTTGTTTCTTCCGAATTCAATGCGAAAACCATTTTTGCAGGATAGTCCGGCATTCTAGCAACATATCCGGCCCCACGTACCCGTCTAGTTTTAGCCACTTTATAAATACTGGGCTCGCCGTAGAGACGCGCGAGTTCGTAATTCATTCTTCGCCTCCATATACCGTTCTCTTGCACACCGCCAAAGATGGCTCTTAGCACCCGCCGTTCGAAAACTTCGAGCGCTTACAAGTCCTCTTCTAGCAGTGTCCACCTTTCATGCCCGTAAAGAACAACTGGTTTAATTAACGTTTTGGACAATATGCACTTGGTACGGAGGCTCAGATTGTTCGACTGCAAGAGTTTGTAGAGTCCGGGCTAGGTGCGACTTCCACTGATGATACGTGCTTTAATCTCACGGGTGGTATTGTTGTCCTCTATTACCAGTGAACCAAGGTATACGAACTCGTCGACTACCTCAAACTCATCCTCTTCGATTACCATGGTTACGTATTTATCTTTAACCCAATCTTCTCCGCTACATGTTTTAGTCTGGTCTACTGATCTTCCACCACCTCAAATGTTCTGCCGATAGCATCCACGTCATCAGCAAAGCAGATAAATTGACTGGATTTATTGAAAATCGTACCCTCGTCTTACAACACCTTTAAGCGCAATGTGGAATAGCAGGCAGGAAAGACCATCTCCTTGTCGTAGTCTCCTGCGAGATTCGAATGAATCCAACAATCCACTCGAGATTCGCACACAGCATTGGGTTCTATCCATCATAGCCATTAAAAATTTAGACAGTTTACCCGGAAAGTCGTTTTCGTCCAGAATTTTCCATAGCTCTTGTCGGTTTACACTATCATATGCGGCTTTGAATTCAATGAACAGATGCTTGAGGACTTGGTATTAGCGTTACGGTGGACGGACCAAAAAGATTCGAACAGAATCTCTGAAATTCCTCGCATTGCAATCGTGTATAGGAATTATGCATGAAATTCGTGCAGAATGCCTTGCCCAAGATACCTATAACTCGGTAAAGTAATCCTCTTTAATAGGTGATAACTAAAATTTCTCAAGCTGTTAAAAAAGACAAAGACATTTGAAGATCTGATTTACTGAAATTAAAAATATTGTTGAAAAAAATCATTTGAAAACGGTCCGTAATCGGCTGTTCGGTGAAGTTTCCGTTTGATGTCGGAACAGGAGCGTTGTACGGTCGTCATGTCAACTTTGCGAATGTATCTTTTGATTCTACCAAACAAATGTTTGGAATTCGTGGCTCTCCAGTTATTTCAAATTTATTGAAAATTTCGATTGGGCGACACGCAGATTTGTGAACCATGGCTTAGAAATACCTCTCTCGGAAATGGTAATGTACAGCATCACTTTCTGTTCAAACTTATGTTTTACTTGATAGATGACTTGGAAAAGCACTTTATAGGCGACATGCAAGATAGTGATCGCTCGGAAGTTTTCACAATCCAGCTTATCGCCTTTCTTGTAGATTGAGCAAATAAACCCATTTTTCCACTCCTCCACAGTAGTCGTTCCGTATCCCAAATCTTGGTCAACATGTTCGGGCCCATTTTGATAAGTTCCACTCCAATACCATCCTTTCCTGCTTTTTTAACTTCGCTTATCGATGGGAGTGCTGCATCTCCGTTGCTTGCTGCACCAAATGAAGTCACTTCCTTCACGGTATTCCGCCTGCATGCCATTCAGGTATTCATCGTAGTGCTGCTTCCACATTTCAATCACCGCACGGTCGTCAGTCCAAATACCTCTATTTCGGCCCGCGGCACAAAGCGTTTGCGAGATTCATTAAGTATTTGATAGAAATTCCGTGTGTCGTGAAAGCAGTACAGCTGCTCGAGTTCTTCGCACTCCTTCCCCTCCTAGTGGCGCTTCTGCTCCTGGAAGAATCGGGTTTTGTTGTCTCCGCTTCTGTTTGTATCCATATTTTGACAGGTGGTTCCACGCAGTATTTGTACCTGCGCTGCGTTCTTCTCATCCAATATCTGTTGGCATTCCTCGACGAATCATTCGTTATGTCGATTCGGTGCCACACAGGCACCAACAGTCCTTAAGAGGGGCTTCATCCAGTTCACCTTCTTCCGGCAGTGAGTTAAAAAGTTTCCATATCAGAATTTAATAGCACGTGCTTTTAGCACAGGCACATAAAAAAGTTAGTTTGTGATGAAAGCGTCGTTGGATGTCACGACTATGGAGAAACTAGCTGAGTACCCGGTCTTACTCAGGGCGCCTTTATCTAACAGCCACTTGTACTTCAGTTATTGTAACCAAAATGCTTGTAATGCAAAAATATAACGCTTGTTCCTCTTTTGGACGTTCCTCTCCATTTGTCAGCTCCCCCTCTTTTCTCTACCCGTCCATTTACACATCTGTTTTCTTTACGGAAATCCCTGTAAAACCCTATAAAGAAAGAGAAACAAAGACATTTATCCTATTTGCACCTTCCGCTAACAATGGCTACCCCACCCAAAGCAAAGCAAAGCCTGGGTGCTAATTCCGTTATCGAAATTTGACCTTCTGTTTTTTATACGACTGACAGACAGGCCACCCCACCCATAGGTAATGAATAGTTTTGTTTTTTTTTGTTTAGATTATTGTCACTTTAACAAGTTTTTGGTCATTCGTGACTTCTGCGGGTTTGGGATCTGAACCCGGGTCCTCGGCGTGAGAGGAGTGAATGCTAACCACTACGCCGGGACTGACCCCTAGTTTTGTTATTGTACTTTTTAAAAAAAGTAGAAGGTGCACCAGTGTTCAAATTATTGGCCAGGCCCACTCTGGAATACAATCAAACTAAGACCTTGTGTGTTTGGCATTATGGCTTAAGTCTTACTTGACGTAGTTTCATTTTCGTATTGTGTCTCGTTCGGTGTGCACTTACCAAAGTTTGAGGTACGGTCGTTGATGATAAATAAATTGTTAAACGGTGCTGCATGCGGCACAATTTTTCGTGACCTCAATCATTACGGCATAAAAAGAGGATTTGTATACTATACAGTAAAAAGATTAATCGATATGGGATCTGTTGAAAAGCGTAAAAAACCGGAAGAAAACGAAGTGTTAGGACTGCAGAGGTCAAAAAGGTTGTTCGAGAACGAATTCGTCACAGTTGCGACCGGTCCGCACGAAAAATAGCTGTTCAGCTGAATATCAAAAGGAATTTTTAAAATGGATCTGCATATGAAACCATTCAAAAAACGTAAAATCTATGGATTAACGGAAGCAACAAAACAAAAACGGCAGGAAAGATGCAAACTGCTGCTCTGTCGGCACATTGTTTCCGTGATCTATTTTGATGAGAAGTTGTTTATTCTTCAAACACCGCATCATGCTTAAATCATCGACTTTCCAAAGCTTAAACGGAATGTACCATAATACCATTGTATGGGGAGGCATTTCAAAGAAAGGGAAACTTCCTCTACTTTTTTTTTTGTTAGATTATAGTCACTTGAACACTTTTATGTCATTCGTGACTTTTCCTCTATTATTTATTGACAAGGGTGGGAAAGTTAATGCAAGATACTATCTGGAAATGATTTTCCTTTTTTCCTTTTTCCTTTTTTTCGGGTTATCCAACTGGTCGCTTAATAGCGTATAAAACTCTGCGCTGGGCCCTTTTGTGTTGTCAACAAAGTGTCAGGGAGACCTCAAACATCGATTCTACCTGACGAGACAGGCACTGGCGCCCACTAAAACACAGGTAGAGCCCCAAGCATAGCCGTCACGCCTATACCCGCAGGCGGAGGCGTTTCGGCCCTGCGCGGACTCCACGAACTGACTCTAAGATCTCTCTGCCAAAGGCCGGAATGTCATATTTTAAATATAATGATGATGATGACGATGATGATGATAATGATGATGATGACGATGATGATGATAATGATGATGATGAGAAGAAAAATAATAGATCGAATTTGTAAATGTGCTTTGGACTTTTTGTACCACTCGAGTTGCAATATGTGGTATAGTGAAGAAGTGGAGAATTCGTCAGCCCCGCCTGACACTGGTCTTCAACCGCGCGCACGCTTTTAGTTTCCCAACACAAACAACCACAAATGAACCAATAGATAAGACAAATTTCGGAGCAACTCGGATCAACTTATCAGGGCAAATTTAATCTTTCATCCCCTTAGCATTCACAATGCATTCCCACGATACAAAGTAAATTGAGCGCAGCACAAGCTGGACGTTCGCGGTAGTCGACAGAAGCTTCAAAATATAGAGACTCGCCCGCCGAGACCAAAGTGCTGTAAAGCTCTGGGCTTAAACGTCTCTTTAAGACTCGACCCCTTCCCATAGACAGAGCCCGCGGGCAGCCATCAGAGCTCAGGACAGCCACGGGGCCAGTGCAAAAATCCTGCTCTATCTAGCAGCACCGCCTAGCCGAAACTTGAACACGCGACACGAATTGACCTAATTTTCCCATCTGCTACCTAAGAAGTGCTATTACCCGTAATCATTACAGAGTGGTCCTTCGGCATCCAATCGGATCTGGTATCCCGCTTACATCCCCTTACTAACCCTAAGCCTCCGACCAACTGAATTAATCCGACATTTTTCGGAGATATTTGTGACAGTTGTTATAAACAGGGATGAATCCTAGAAAACTTCATCTATTGTCAGAGATCCCCATACTGGCATTATTCTTAAACGGAATAAAAGCACTTTCTGAACAACGCAACAATCACATTTGGTAAATTTTTACCCCGAGTCCCACTTGAAATCACAAAAGTATTTTGATATATACCCACATTCAGAAGTAAACGTGACCGCTGTTCATTTACTGATTAGTTAAAAAGCCCTACACCACGACAAGGTTCAGTTTTATCGTAGGGAGATACTATCTGGAAATGATTTTAGAACAAAATACCTTACGTTCGGAGAATGTATGGTGAAGAAGCTTATGGCTTTCAACATGATGGAGCTCCTACCCGCACTGCAAATCTTGTGCAGACGTGATGCAAAGCCAATCCTACGGATTTCATATCGAAAAAGGAATGGCCTCCAAGTTCTCCTGATTTGAACCTCTGGACTTTTGTATATGGGGATACATTCAGCAGAAGCTCAAGGAATATAAATATCATAATTTGGATGAACTTAAATTAGTTATCAACATTATATGGGATGATATTCCGATGAAAGTAGAGCGTGCCGCGTGTAACGACTTTAAAAAGCGTTTGAAGCGTATTATGCAGGCAAAAGGCGATTTAATAGAGTAATGATTGTTTGTTGCGTTCTGCATCAATGGGTAAACATCTCCTAAAAGTAAAATTCGAAACTCAGCCTTTCTTTACAAAAATATATGCCTTTGTTTTTGTGCGAATACATATGTGTCACACTGTATACATTCAAGTGATATTATGATCTCATTTTTGGAAAAAATGGCATATTGGCCAATTTTCCATTTATGGGCAGCGTATGAATCTGCGCCAAGCTTCGGAGGTGAAAGCCATCCAGAAGAGCAGCGTAAGCCACCAAAAAATGCGATCGCAAACTATTGACCATTGGTGGTACACTTGGTGTGAAATTCCAGATGAGATTGGATTTGTTTGATTGAGTTGCAAATTGAAATGGGATCAATGGAAGTACCTAGCCTAGTAGAAATTGCAATCAGTACTCCGCCGCCATGTGATTTGTTGCTATTGTGTGAATTCCGATCACAGCGGAATACCGTAAATGTGCCGCCAAACAACTGGCCAGAGTAACTTTTCTCGTAGAACCATGTTTCAGGGAGAACGATGATGTCAACGTTCGATTCCGCCATAGAAATAAAAAATTCGTCGATTTTAGTGCACAATCCTTGCACGTTTTGATAATAAGCCGACAGATGCCCTTTCAACAACCTGTAGCTTGTACGGCAGCTGATGACGAAGGGATGCTGCCGCTAGAAGATATGGACAGTGAGTATTTACCTGAGTTCGAGGGCGAGAAGACCTCTTCTCCGCTATGATGAACGCAGGCTGCGAGAGGCTCGGCTGGGTCGGACGGATAAGGGGCTTCTGAAATACTGTACACATTGCGTCCCGGTAAAGATGCGCATTCCGCGTGGTAGTCGGCAGCAGAGTACGTGGGTTAGTACGAGTATTCTTGCTAAAATTCGATGACCCATCAGAAAGCGAAAGATGTCTAAAAGCAAAGCGGTACTTGTCTGCGGTAATGGGTTGGAAATTTGGATTAGAAAATTTGAAAGTATATGTCTTGCATGAAACAATTGCTGGCGTCGTTAGCTAGAAGTGATAGAAGCCAAAATACGGCCCGAACTGATTTGAAGGGATTTTTTGACGTAGGACTGCATCATAGGGACATTTCACTAAGCCCGTATCGTGCACCTACGTACCACTGAGCTAGATAATCGTTAACAAAAATTGCGTTGAAATACATTTATGTCGCCGTGACAAGCGTAAGAGATGAGACACGAAGAGAATCTCTCATTGCCACATTGGACCAGTAACAGTTGGTTTTAATAATTTAAAAAGCACCAATGAAGTAACACAATCTGCCGTGAGACTTTCCGCCTTTCTGTCACAGCTAGGTAAAGATAAAAAAATTTGGTTCGAAGTCCTCGCACGTTTTGGTACTAAATCAGCGACGAATTGACAGACTTCTGTTGCGAAACAGGCAAAGAGCTGGAAACGAGGTTCGTGTGAAAAGAAGAATCGTAATTGAAGATGCTGCATTTCCTTAGTCTGGCCATTATATCCCGGTATCGCATCCGATGGAACTGTTACTAGCAGCCGTCTAGCGTTACGTGCTAGTTCAAGCGGGTCACGATTGATGAAAAGAACATCGGTCAGATAGGTGATGGTAACTGAAATCACGGAAACAATTAAATTGATGTTTGATAATGATGAGATAACTCCTGCCTTCATCATACCATTATATCTCCATCATTGGGCCTCAGATCTGTCTGATCGGATAATGATAGAGTGGCCTCGGGAGGTTGGTTGCCACGGCTTCAAAAGTTTAATATAACGACGACTTTGCTCTGATTTCGCGACTTTGCTTCTGATGTACTTTGCGAGACTTTTTTTTCATGCTCTAAGGTCACTTTTCACGACGTATAATAATACTTCACACACAGTTTATATTCAATTTTACAAACATTTCCTTTCTCTCCACAGAAACTAACCATCCAGGAGGAAAAGCTACCGATAGTGGAAGCACTGGCAGCCGGCGGCCAGAACGACAAGCTTGAAATCACACCTGCAGCGGCCATCGATTCGACGGCCGGTTGACGCTACTAAATCGTTCGCTGCGTCCACGCACGGATGGGATCGCCTCGAGCAGGTCAGGTCGCCAACAATTGTACTCTAGATCATCATTTTGGGTTATCGTCGCTTCTAAACACTTGCGTCGTCTTCCAAAGGCGGCGGCTGTTGTACGTACCAGTGGTAGTGTAATTGCACCTAGCTAGCGCCGCGAAGCATGATCCCCGCCCCATTATCTAAATGCTACTTCGGTGCGTTTTTTCCCCTTTCCTAGCATTAATATCAACCGTTGTTAGAATATACGATGAATCAATGTATGTTAGCATTAGTAAAATGCTATGCACGATATTCTTCTGTATCTTTTTTTGTCTTGACAATGTCAAATACGAGAACTATTAGACAACAGAACACATAACAAATTTCGACTTGTACCGGTACAAAAGAAGAAGCTTTTGCTGGTTTTGTGCGCCACAGTGTGTGATCTAACAGATTGGGTTGTTTTGTACTACCGTCAACCGCCGGACTGTAAGCTTGAAGCACTCCGATGCTAATTTTGAAATTTAGTTTAGCATTTAAGGTGAGATATTTTAATAAAACTGATTTAGCATACCGCTTGAGTAAATGTAAGGAACAAGTTGTTGATTATGATACGAAACTTTCTCATTTGGTATTTTGCTTATGCTGCCGATTGGATAAGCGTACTTTCACAGCGTTTTGGTTTGGTTTGTGCTTAGGGATGGAACACACACACGCACTCACACACTAATCGGGCGATTTATTGATCTTAAGCTCTATCCTTATTCAAAACACATTAGTTAGCAATGTGCGATCTACTATACACTGCACCCGATAAGTTTGAACGTTCGCAATAGAGGACAGAGAAGGTTTAGTCTCTCTGGTCGTGAGTTATATAGTGACTCATACTTCTTTACCCAAGGAAGGGTTTGTTGGAGTTCGAAATTTGAAAAAAGTAGTGTGTTTATCGTGTGTAGATTTGCATGATAGCAGAAACTGACAGAGACCGGTATTGCTGCCGCAGTTCACTAACATGATATTGGTATTTTGGAACATTGATCAATAGAAACTGTACGATCTAGATATAACATAATTGCAAGAAAAAATGAACTGTATTTATAATTTAAATTTGTATGATAAGCATATAAAGTCTATAGGCAGTATAAGTGAAAGTAAATAAAAATATGTTTGAAATAATTCAAACCTCAGCGAAGGTTTCTTAAAAGTCGTATGTAAGTTAGAAGGTTAATGTATCCTGCCATTGAATGGCGGATCTTTTTAATTCATATTAACTTACAACTATTAGGAATCAGAGCAGAGAGGCCAAAACCTCTAGAAAGGAGGATGGTTGAGATGGTAGTAATCCATGTGCTATCACTTTGCGTTAAATTGACAATTTTTTAAAACATGCGTAATATTTCCGCAATCAAAGTTTGAGAATAATCTTCACGTGTTATCTGTCTTCATATGAAAACAAATTGACAGTTTGCATCACTCAACCCACGCTACGTAATGAAAAAAAAAAAGAAAACAAAAACACGATCGATGAGCTGTCATTTCATTCCGCCATCTTAGTAAATGGGTTAGGAACGAGTGCGAATCAAAACTGTGTTTGTAATCAAAAGTTTATCGACGGATTCTTTACAGGTACTATTTAACCAGTACACCGCAATTCCTATTATTTACAGTAGTTTTGTTTACAATATTTTTGATGCAAAAGTGAACGGATTTAAGAACCCTTTTTTTCGCACAGGTGCCTAATTCCTCGCAACCGCACTCGAGAAATATGAGTGAAATAACGAAGAAGAAATATTCCGAGTTACTGGATAACCTCAGGAAAGGACATTCGATTCGTTTTACGGTAAAACTGTTCCGAATTCCAGCAAATGCCCTGCAGGATAAACGAAATAATCGTTATTTCAACCATGATTTCAACAAGTCGCCTGGAAGGCCACCGGTTCTTTCGCGTGCGATAGAGGATGAAATCGAGAAGTGTGTGATAAATATGGACAGAGCGGGATTTCCTGTTAGTACGAAACGTCTGCAGATATGTATTGCGCACTATTTAAGACTAAAAACAGCTGAGAATCCATTCGCTGGAGGAGTTCCTTGTAAAAAGTGAGTGAGTTGCTTCCTAGATCGCCATTCAAACGTCTCCAGAAGAGTTGCGAGTATTTTATCGAAACAACTGAATTGTAACTGATCAACAGATTAGAAAATGGTTTCAGAAAGTACAACATTATATTGTTAAGCAGAATGCGCAACAGGAAATGGAAACCCCCAACAAGATTTACAATATGGATGAAACAGCTGTCAGAACCGTTCCAATCAGATAGATTGTTCTCGTGGAGTTCAACGGAAAACACGTCCACTCAAAAGTTGGTAATTCTGACAACAAAAATCTGGTGCTGATTTATCCTTCTAACACTAGTCAGAAGATTACACAGCCTCTCGACGTAAGCTTTTTTAGACCTCAACACGTTTGTATACCTCTCAAAGGTTGGTTGACTGGCGGATTGATAACGCCGGTGCTCTGCTTCCCAGGCAGGAAATCGCTTCTTTAGTGAAAAAGGTAGTCAATTAGATGAAAAACCTTTGAATGACTATCAATTATTCATTTGTTGTGCGTAACCACTAACCTGAGCCAGCCAACAAGCAGCATCTTACGAACAATTCTTTGTCGTTCGCAATTGGATTTTTTTTGGCCCATCACCAAATTGTTCAATCGTAGCGAAAAATTTGGAACCTGGCTTGGCTCAATCCACTATTTAAATTGACTGTGTCGCAGCTCGCAGGATACCAACGAACGAGAACTAAGTGATCTGATTATAAGTACCGACAACGAAGAATCCTTTGCGGGGTTTGACGATTCCAGCGCAAGTGGTAAGCTATAATTTGTTTTTTTTTCTGGTAATATTATAATTTTTGTAATTTTAGAAAATATCGATATATTTACGGGTGGTAAACATCATGATCTTGAACGAAGCCCATCGGATGTTTTTGCGGAATATTTCCAGTATCCGCCAGCAGAGAGAAGCATGCAAAGAAAGCGAAAGGTAAAATTGAATCCTCCAAGTCGTTGCAATGAGCGAAGCATTCCCAGAAAAAGATCTGAACAATTAGAGAAAGAAGAGAAGAAAGAGGAAAGGATTGCAAAGAGGAAATTGAAAGAATGGGATAAAATGAAACGGTGAACTTTCCGAAGCAACGGGTCAGATGCCGTCGCTTTTTCAATCATACTGAAACTGAGGGGAAGTTGATTACTCTTCCTCTAAGGTGGTACAGACAACGATGACATCTTCATCTGGTTTGGTGTGCTGATCGATGAGCCGCGACAACACGTCAGCATAGCCGAATTTATTGGTCGAGACGTGCTCAATCGAGAAGTCGTACGAGAGGAGTGATAAAGCCCACCGCTGGAGGTGATTTGCAGTGTAGATCGGAATCCCCTTTTTGGACCCGAAAATCCTCAGCAGTGGCACATGGTCGGTTTGAAGCCGGAACCGTCTCCCGAAAATGAATTTATGGAATTTCGTAACTGCGTAGATTATTGCCAGTCCTTCCCGATCGATTTGAGAATAGCGCTGCTCCACCGGTGTGAGTGCCCGAGAAGCATGCTGAATCACTTTCACGTGGCCATCAGGGTACTTGTGGCTGATTGTTGCCCCGATGCTGATGGATGACGCATCTGCCGCAACAATGATCTCTTGCTTGGGATCATAATGTGCTAGAAGCAGCTCGGATGAAAGAATCTGTTTGAATTTGTCAAACGCCTGTTGACATTCGCGTGTCCATACGAACGTAGATGTGTTTTTGAGGAGCTGGTCTAGCGGGAACCTGAGGGATCGCATATTCGGAACGAATTTTCCGTAGTAATTGATGGCTCCCAGGAATGAGCGAACTCCCGTGATGTCTTTCGGTGGTGGCATGTCCTCGATTGCTTTAATCTTTGCTGGATCTGGCCTGAGGCCATGACGATCTAACAGATGACCCAAATACCGGATTTGCTGTTGACCGAAAGAGCATTTTTCCGGACGTATTGTGAATCCGAACTCTTCGATTCGCTGTAGCACTGCTAGAAGATTGCGCTTATGTTCGGCAGCGTTTTTGCCACCCACGATGACGTCGTCGATGTAGCCTGCGGTACATGGAGGACCTGCCAACATCGTATCCATCAACTGCTGGAAAGCGCCTGGCGCAGTTTCAACTCCAGGGGGTAGCCTATTGTACTGATACAGGCCACGATGAGTGTTAATGGTGAGTAGGTGTCGGCAGCTTTCATCCACTTCCATCTGAAGGAAAACGTCTGATAAGTCAATCTGACTAAATACAGTGCAATTAGACAATTTCGAGATAATGCCTTGTGGTAATGGAAGAGGGTACTGGTGTGATTGAAGACGATCGTTTAACCCAGTCGAATAGTCGCCACAAATGCGGACGTTCCCGTTGGCCTTCCGCACTACGACGATTGGAGCTGCCCACTCGGAATACTCCACAGGCGAAATGATCTGTAGACGTTCCAGACGATTGAGCTCTTCCTCTACAGTTGGCAACATAGCATACGAGACAGGCCGTTTCGGGCGGAAAACAGGCAAACAAGCTTCTTTCAGCGTAAGATGAATGTTGGATTTGGAGCAGAGCCCCGAGCAGGGTTTTAGAGCAAATTGAAAACAAAATTTGATATCTTGATGTTACGGATTTTGAATACTCGGTGTGATTTCATTTTGGTCGACTTAGCGGTTAAAATATCAAAATTGACAGCAAAAATTCCACGCCGTGAAATTAAATTGAATACTACTTTTGCTATCAAAAATATCAAACGGAATACTAATCTTGCTGTCACACAATATTAATAGGAAAGCAGAATTAGTTATCATTTTACTATCACATCATCATCATTTTGCTATCATCATATAATTTCAACCAACCATTTTACTAGAAAAAAATTTAAGTGAAAATAGATTAATTTAAATATTGAAGGTTTATTTTCATCATAAATAGAATCTGTCAACACATTTTCTTTCAATAAAAATGAAAACAAAATGATAGCAAAGTCTGATACATCATAAGTGCCATTTTGAGTTGATAACAAGACATGTTTTCTAGTTGATATCAACAGCAGAATATGTAATAATTTTGATATACTTTTGTTGTCAATCCTTGCTCGGGGCCCCAGTGTGCTAAATAGCTTCGGGTACGCCATCTGCAGGAAAGCAACATCGACGCTAGTACCACCGACGAAATTACAAAATTTATTCATCGGCAATGACCAAAGCTGAAACTTGTCGATGAGATCGATACCAAGGAGATTTTTGGATGCCTTAAACGAAAATTCGACCGCTGTGCGTCGTATCGTTGATTTCAACATCGGTAACAAACTCGCACTGTCAATCCAACTGCTGTCCCGACGCTGACTTGGCCGTTTGGCTCGCTGGTACACTTGCTGGCTGACCGATTCTTTTCCACACTCGGTCGGACACGATGGTTATATCCGATGCTGTGTCAAGCTGCAAACGTACTGGGGTGCCATTGAGTTTGACCTGTACGTATCGACGCTGGCACTCGACGCTGCTGACCGATGCAGTGACTCTTGGTAGAGAGGTCTTGGTAGAGAAACGACGTGGTTGTTTTGATGGCTTACTGGATCGCTTTGCACTCGAACAATATCCTTCCTTGTGACCAAACTGGTTGCAGTTGGCACACCTGTGACTCTTGAAACTGCAGTACTTTGAAAAGTGCATCGCACAACAGTTCCAGCAAGGAGTAGCTGGAGTTTTCCTTTTCTCCCTCTGGTGTAGATGGCTTCTGTGGTTCTCTGGGCCGCTTCCTCAACGGCTTACGGTGCTGCGGATTTCCTTTGATAGCTTGAACCTGACTGACGGGCTCTTCGATCATCGCTGTGTCGCTTTTTAAGTTGATCATTCTCTGGCATTCCTCCATCAGAGCTTCAAGGGTGACGTCGTTGTTGTCTTCTATTTTTGTCTAAGCAACCTGGTGCGTACCTCCGCATCGCACTCTGATTTCATACCGCACACGAACATCAAATATTTAAAATGTTGTTCTGAGAGCTTGGATAGCTCAAACTCCACACACATTTTATTGACACGACAGGCAAAAGGAACATAATCCTCTGTCGCTGCCTTGCTGACGGTGAGGGTGCTGTAACGTTTCTTGACGGTGGACTCCTTCGTGCCGAAAAGTCCCTTCAACTTCGACACCGTATCTTGGAAGGTAAAATCCTTCGGAGCACCGGGTAAAATATAGCTGACATACCTGTAGTGCTCGTTTGTGCCCAACCGGCGAAGAAGTAACCTCACTTTTGCTTCGTCGTCGATCCTTTCAGCATCTTTCGCAAAAAGATCTTTGTATCTGGCATACCACGCAGCGAATGTGATTTGATTTTCCGGGTCGTACTGGAACTCTCTGATATTCCCAGCCAACGAGTCCAAAATCACTTCCGGATTGGGGGGAACAGTAACTTGAATTGCTGACATGGCATTCCGGAACGCGTGTTCTTGCTGCTGCAGGAATCCTTGCTGCTGTTGTGCAGATTCACGATGCTGCTGGAGGAGCTGGTTGGTGACGGCCTGCTGCTGCTGGAGTTGTTGCAAAATTTGCATGATGATGACATCCGTGCGAGCCTGATGTGGAGGGCTCATTTGCATAGGCTGTTGCTGTTGCACTCCAGGAGGAATCTGCTGCTGCTGCGGTGGTGACCATTTTGCTGCTGAGCCAGGTTAGGTTCCATTGTGCGGTACGGTATGGTTATTCAGATCGCGTTAATCGCACGAAAAATATTCGTAAACTCGCGAAATTAACGAAATCGTCGCCACTTTTGTAACAACCCGGCAGACGCCGAAAACTACGCGCGCGAACTGATGAAACATTGCCTTCCTCTGTGGACTGGATGCTTCGACCCTCGAAAACAGATGGAGTTTGATACGCTTGGCCATCAATCGCGGCCGCGATCGCGGTGCTAGGAGTGGAATCCTCGAGCGCACGAAATGATTGGTTTGACGGGGAATGCCAATAAGCGATAGAGAGGAAAAAAAGAGCATGGAAAAACTATCCACGAGAGAGAATTTGGCCAAGTATCGACGAGTTGACGGAATGAGTTGACCACGATCCTGAGGAGGAAAAAGCGCCAGAAGGAGGACAGAGTTCGTGAGGAGCTGGAAAAACTCTTCAGGGCTAACGACACGCGCAAGTTTTACGAGAAAGTAAGCCAAACTCTTAAGGGCTACACACCTAAACCTGACATGTGTAGGGACGAGGAAGGAAATCTAATCACAAACGAGGGCGACGCGGTCGACAGGTGAAAGCAGTATTTCGATGAGCACCTCAACGGCGATATAGCAGTAGGAGACGCAATGAAAGTTAACCTCGGAGTGCCTACAAACGACAACAGCGTGCCGGCTCCCGATTTCGAAGAGATCCGGCGGGAAATCCGTCAGCTGAAGAATAATACAGCCGCCGGAAATGACCGACTCCCGGCAGAGCTCTACAAAAATGACCAAGAATCTCTAGCAACGAGACTTCGTTGGATAATTTCTACCGATTTGGGAGGAGGAGAAACTAGCGGAAGAGTGGATGGAAGGTGTAGTCTGTCCCATCTACAAAAAGGGCGACCGGCTAGATTGCTGTAACTACCACGGCATCACGGTGGTCAACGCCGCCTACAAGATGCTTTCCCAGATTTTGTTGCGTCGTCTATCCCCATTAGCAAGAGAATTCGTAGGGCAGTATCAGGCGGGCTTTATGGGGGCGCGTGCTACTACGGATCAAATTTTTACTTTCTTCGACACATCCTCCGGAAATTTTGAGAGTGCTACGTGCCCACGCATCATATTTTCGTGGACTTCAGGGCAGCATACGATACAGTTGAACGAGAAAAGCTATGGCAGATAATGCACGAGTACGGTTTTCCGAACAAACTGACGCGGCTGATCAAAACTACTCTGGAGCGAGTGATGTGCTACGGGCGCGTTTCGGGACAGTCTCGAATCCTGCAGAGGGTTGCGGCAAGGGCAAAGGGATGAACTGTCCTGTATGTCATTCAATGTCACTATTGAAGGTGTAATCCGGCGAGCGGGCATCGAGACGAGAGGAACGATCTTCAGCAAGAGTAGCTAACTTCTAGCATTCGCAGATGACCTCAACATCATTACTAAAAACCTTGGGACGGCGGAGGCAATCTACGCCAGACTAAAAACGTAGGCTAAATATATGGTAGGAAGAGGTTCCAGAGAAAGCAACGTTTGCCTCCCACAGACAGTGACTATTGACGGCGACAAACTGGAGGTGGTTAATGAGTTCGTATATTTGGGATCTCTGGTCACCGTCGGCAATAATACGAGTAAGGAGATCCAACGACGCATTCAGGCTGGAAATCGAGCTTACTTTTCCCTCCGCAAGATGTTTCGATCTAGGAGCATACGCTGCCGCACAAAGCTGACGCAATGTGCGTGCAGTAGCCGTGAATGAAAGGTGTTGCGGACCATTTTTGACGGTGTACAAACGGAAAGCGGAGAGTGGCGGAGGTGTATGAATGACAAGCTACAGGTACTGTTTAAAGAGATTGCTATCGTACACTTGATATAAGTTGGGAGACTACGGTAGGCCGGCCACGTCGCAAGGCACAATGGGCCAGAAATTAAAATTTCGGGACAAAAATATTTGCGGTTAAACGGCATATCTCAGCTCAATGTGGTCTTCGGCAACTCTTTGAATAAAAAATTGATGCATATTTTAAAGGGGTCGTCCAATATTTAAGCGTTACCTAAACAACAATTTAAGTAATAACTTTTTGAGTAAACTTATTCACCTTTTTGGTTTCAAAATATTCAAGATAAACCAATTTCAAGTAATTTTTCTGAAGATGTGAAACTTATACCTTTTACCCATTTTCAGCAATAGACCTTTGTTTATAAATGACCCCTCAAATCATATATCTTCTTGTAACATATTTTTTTCAACAGACAACTCAATGTGATGTTCTAGAAAATATTTTGCACATAAAAAAAGGAATATTCTTGCTGAAGACTGGTTTGCTTTATATGCATTAATTAATATGATATAAGTGATTTTAGGTTTAAAACCGTCTGATGAAAAATCCGAATATCTTAGCCTTCTGCAAGTATCTGCAATTAGTTTGCATGCCAATTTTTAGGGAATTATTAAAGCTATCTGCCCAAATGTATATTTCAGAGAATGCCTGGGAATACCATGGCTAGGAATACCTGGGAATAGTGTGGATTTTTTTTTCATACATTTTATAACTTAATAAATATGCGTCCTAGCGTCAAACAGTCTTCACAGAAAATATGTATTTCAACATACTAAATAACTTTGTAGAACATTCGAAAACAATAAAATAATCGCGTGCAAAGTTATTGAGTGTAATTGATTTTTAGTGCTCTTTTTTAACACCATTATATTTCGCAACCGGCTAAAATAGTTATTTTATTCAGCAAAGTTGCTTATTTTAGTATGTTCTGCAACTTTTGGAGAAAAAATTTTTTTTTGAAATTATTTTAGAAAACAAAAGTTTGTATCACCCTAATAGGTAAATTCATGGTCACCCTAATAGTGCAGGAAGATGCGTTATATTTTACTTCTCCGAAGACACCACCCTTGAAAAAATACGCATTTTTTATCAGACGGTTTTTAACCTAAAAACAGTTATATCTTATTAATTAATGCAGAAAAAGCAAAACAGTCTTCAGCAAAAATATTCCTTTTTTATGTGCAAAATGTAATCTAGAACATCACATTGAGCTGTCTGTTGAAATAAACATGTTACAAGAAGAAATGTGATTTGAGGGGTCGTTTATAAACAAAGGTCTATTGCTGAAAATGGGTAAAAGGTAGAAGTTTGATATCTTCAGAAAAAATACTTGAAATTAGTTTATCTTTAATATTTTGAAGCGTGAAAAAAAATTTACTCAAGAAGTTATTACTTAAATTGTTGTTAAAGTACCACCTAAATATTTTACGACTTCTTCAAAACATGCATCATTTTGTCATTCAAAAAGTTGCCGAAGACCACATTGAGCTGAGATATGCCGTTTAACCGCAAATTAATTTGTCCCGAAATTTTAATGTCTGGCCCATAGTGCAAGGATGCCGGACGACTGTGCAGTGAAATCCGTTCTCTTCAAGAACCCCACCGGTACCAGCAATAAAGGGGCCCAACGTGCTAGATGGCTCGACCAGGTTGAAGCCGACTTGCGTGTGCCGAGAGGCGCAACAACTTGGCGACGAGTAGCCCAGGGCCGGGTACAACGTACAATAGAGAAGAATTCTTGATACGACAAGAGCCACCCCGGCTCTCGGCTGCTAAAGTAAAATTGTAAAACATAGTCCACAATGTAGTTCAAATATGTCCCAAAATCTGGATCAAAATTTGATACGTTCAGATCCAAAACATGGTCCAGAAATTGGTTTAAAATCTGGTCCAAAATTTGATCCGAAATCTGGACCAAAATCTGATATAAATATGATCCAGAATCTGGTCGAGGCCCAAAATCTGGCCCTGGTCCAGAATATGGTTCAAAGTCTGGTCCCAAATCTGATCCAAAATTGATCAAAAATGTGATCCAAAATATTATTAATCAGCTGGTCCAAATTTGATAAAAATGTGGTCGAAAATCTGGAATCTGATAGAGGTCCATCATCTGATTCAGGTCCAAAATATGGCCAAAATCTAATCGGAAATGTAAACCAAAATCTAGTTCAGAATCTAGTTTAAATCTGTTCCAAAATCTGGAACAAAATTTAGTAAATAATGTGATTCGTGATCTAGCCCAGGTCTAATATACGGTCCAGGTTCAGAATCCGGTTGAAACCCTAATCCAAAATCTGGTGTGTGGTTTAAAGTTTGATCAAAAATGTGGCCCAAAATCTGTTCTGGTCCAGCTCTCGAATCTAGACCCTAATTTGATTCAGAATCTGGTCCAAAATCTGATAAAAAAATATAGTTCAGAATCGAGGCAAGGGTCACAACCTAGGTCAGGTCCAGAGTCTGGTCCAAAATTTGGTCAAAATCTGTTAAAAATGTGGCCCAAATCTGATCCAGAATCTGATGCAGTTCTACAATCTGGGTCCAAAATCTAATCCAACATGGGATAAATAATCTGATCAAAAATGTGATTCAAAATTTAGTCCAGACTCTAGTCCAAATCTGTTCCGAAACCTAAAACAAAAGTGGATTAAAATGTAGCCCACGATATAGTCCAAGTCCAAAATATGGTTCGGAAACAGGTTCAAAGCCTGATCCAAAATCTGGTTGGCTGCTTAACAACTAATCAAAAACCTGGGGCTCAAAATCTGCTCCAAATCCCAAATCTGGCCAAAAAATTTTGATCAAAAATGGAGTCCAAAAGCTGGTTTATAAACTGGTTCAGTCTCAGAATCTGGTCCAAAATTTGACCCAAAATCTGATCCGAAGACTGATAAAAAAATGTGACCAAAAATGTGGTTCAGGTTCGAAATCTGGTTTTGGTCCAGAATGCGGTTCAATATTTGACCCAATATACGATCCTAAATTTGGAATCTAGTCCAAATCTGTTGCAAAATTTGTCACCAACTTCTTTTCTGGGCCTACCGCTAATTTTGCCCGGATAAACATACGCCCGACGCCTACAAAAACACGTCCGACGCCCTGTCAGGGGACTGGTTTTGGGTACGGACAAAATAAGGCGCTTATAGTATTAGATGATGATACCAAGTAGGAAAAATTCTCTTACAAATTAAGAACAAGTATTTTTGATATCATTCTGATAAGGCTTATAATTGGACTAGTTTTGAAGCTATAAGTACTACATCGTTTTAACGATAGTGCATTCGATATTTTTATTTGCTTGCTGAATAATTGTCATGACGGAATTGCTTTGTACTTTGCGAACATACTACTACTAACGATTTGTGGAATTCCACTGAAAACAGACGGCTACACCTTCCTAAACTGCACCTTCTCTTCGAGAACCTTCCGTAGGCTGTCCTCACGTTGCTGCAGTCGGCGCTGTAGTTGATTGATCTCTGCAGCATGTCGGATCTGGAGGCCCTGAAGCTGTTGGTCCCGTTCGAGAATTTTAGCTTGTAAAGCTTTAATAGTTGGCCAATAATCGCGCGGCGGTTCGCGTTGTTGCTGTTCAACGTTTCGGCTGCTGCCGGCCACGCTTTTCAGGCGAGCTTTAAGAGCTTCTTTTGATTGTTTACTGCGGTGAAGCGATTGTTTGAGAGCTCTAGACTTATCCATCAGGACCCTGAAAAAGATCAAAATTAATTCGAAACAGTTTAGATTTACATTACCAAAAACACCGACTCATTAATTTCTTTGTGTCGCTCGAGAATTTTCTGCTGTTCGACAACATGTGACTTCAATTGGGAAATCTCTTGATCTTTCGCTTCAATGGTTGCTTTCCACGTCGCTGCTTCTTCTGTGGATCGTGTTTTTTCGGAATGATGCTGAATTTTTAGTTCTTCAAATAATCTAAGTAAAAAAAGGATGGTTCAATAGTTCAAAATAGAGTCAAAAACTTCAAACATACCTTTGACATTCTTTCATACTTTCAACTACAACCTCAGGTCTTTGATTAAGATTCCTCAAGGAAGTTAATTCTCCTTTCGCCCTGGAATAAGCTTCCTGCAAGCGTTCGATGTCAAGGCACTGAGCTTGTACTGTAAGTATAAGAAATATAAGAATAAACTGTTTTAAAATCATTAATTATTTCCTACTTTTCTGTTCGTAACATTTCAAAACTTCAACCAACTTCTCCTTCGCCAGATCGGCCCGCTTGCCCTGTATTTCGGCCTTACTTTTGAACACATCAATCTGCGCCTGCAACCGCGCTCGTTCCGAAAGCCAACTGCTCTGAGTGCTCTTGATCTCCTCCATATCTCGGTGAAGCTTTTCGTTCTCCTCCAGCGTTTGCTTCAGCTTCCCGGTAAAATCGATCAGCTCCTGTTCATACTGTTGCACCAGATCGTTTTTCTCCCCGATCGTTTCCTCGTACGCATTCAGCAGAGGTCCCAGGGTGTGCGAGTTCACCGGTCCCCAGTTCAGATTGTCTTTGCTTCCCCCGTACGAACTATCGACGAAGTCGATTTTAGGAATGTCCCCCCTCACTGTCTTTTCCTTTCGTATCACCTCCTGGTACCGTTCGACTTGAACGTTCAATCGATAGACTAGAATTTTCATCATTTTAATATCGTTCCTCAGGTCACCATTTTCCTTAGCAAGATTTTCCCTCTCATGCCCGAATTCCGCACAACTATCGCAACTCTTCGGTTTAGTGGTCTCCAGTGCCTTCAGATTCTGCTGCACTTGCTGGTATTCTTTTTGCAATTTCTCGTTCTCGATCGCAAACTGATTGTTACATTCAAATAAAGTTGTAATCTTTTCAACTAGCTTATTGATTTGATGGTCCTTGGCTCGGACAATCCGCTCCACGTGATGGTCTCCGCTTGTTTTTCGACTCCTGTTTTGACTTCGATGTTCGTCGTTTCCCGCTTGCAGATCCTCTACGCTCTTGCTTCGACTAACGATCACCCCCGTGTATGTCTTAACTGGTCCGGGGATTCGACTTTTGTGGCCCTTCTGACGCGACCGTTGGTAGCTGGATTTCCGGTACGGTTCATCATCCGAGTCCAGTGCAATCGGAATAGGCGATGAAGATTGAATGGAGGGTTTGTCCAAGTCGGAAACAATTTTAAACAGGGGATCGATCGTTTTACGGATTGGTAGTTTGGATGACATTCTCGAACGGTCATTGCTTGCTTCTGGCTTTGTTTGCACTTTTCAAGCTTCACTATCCTGAAAATGAAATAAACTCGAAATGGTGAGTATAAAAATAGAAACAGTTATACAATTACGTAAAAACGTACGTTTTTACAGTGAATTTTGAATAAGTTCAATCGATAATTTGCGTGCAATTCGTGTTAGTTGCCATTGGAAGAAAACTATGTAGGCTTTGATTCTCTTTATCATAAACTGGTAGATTTTTCATACACCAAACAGAGTTGCTTTGTTTTTCTTGTTTAAATGATGATAAAATTAATTAGAAGAGATCGCAGTAACCCGCGAGCGCGGACGAACGTGAAAATTTTTACGTGGCGAATTTTTCGTTTTTAAATTGAAAAATTTAACTTCGATTTTAACATAAAATTTAATTACCGAATTCGTTAGAAACCGTGTGAAATCAGCCCATCGAAAAAAAAAAGTAAAAGTACAGTGCATTTTTCCTTTTGAGATCTGGAAAACTTTCTGCTAATTGGATGTCGCTGTGTAATTGAGTTTTAAGTTTTGCGTGGCTCGACCATTTGAAGTGAAAAATAGTGTAATGTGGATTCTTTCGATACTTGTAAGCTAGAATTTCCTACCATTTCGTCAGTTCCGGTTGGTACTTCCCGATTGAATCTTGGAGCAAGTGAGAAGGACCGGAAGTTGGCGAATGAGAGTCCGATGTGCTTTGACTTTTGTAACTGTGGATAGAGCTGTGCAAGTTAAATATCTCCGGCGGTCAAAACCGGTCTTTGGCAGGATGCAACAATCTAGAATTGGAGCCAACTCGGAACAAATCGAAAAATTTAAAGAAGCCGTCGCTGTCGAATTGGTTAAATTTGAAAGTCTTACTCAAGCGGCAGGTGCGGAGTTCATTCAACGGTGGCAGTTGAAAGGCAACAAGACCTCATTGGAGACTGATGGTGTGCGGCTGCTACGGGGTAATTCGAAGCAGCAGCAATATATTTAATATCGAGCCCAGGAGGAACTGGGATCAGTGCCATCCAGAAGTAATCTATCTGGCGGTTAAAATCACAGCACAAACTGGGAACTTAATCATTTCCTCTTGTTTATTTCTTTATTTGGTTATTATTGAAAACTTGACTTTTTTATAAAATAATTTATGTTAATACTTTTGGTAGATGGTTAGTTTAATATATTTTCAGAGAGCGAAATAAGGCGCTATAACCTTGGCCTATTGCAGCCTGGCTTTTGGTCTAAAAATCATAAGTTCATCCCCGAGGGTCCGGAGTATCACTTAACCTTTATTAGCAAAGATACTGCCAACGAAAAAAAGTTACAATTAATCAGAAACGGTTGGTACGAGACGTCCCCGTTTCTTCTTCCCCTGTTGATTTTGAAATGCATCTATGTATGAATAACTTATTCACACAAGATTCATTTCGTAAATTGTCTTCGCGGCAATACTTCACAGTTGGCCTGGCCGATTAAACATTTGCAATATATCACTGATATTATGCAAATGTTAATACAGACAAGAAAATAATTTGAAATATTTCTATAAATAGAAATAATTAAAATAATTTCCAGGAATCCTTTATTGTGGCTGTGATGGTATTAATAAGAATAATAAGAATAAGAAATAGAATTTAAATGATGATAAAATTAATTAATAACATTTTAATGCTGTTCTGGGGTCTGCGCTACATTCAAGTTGAGGATTAGAGGCCGTTTTTTCAACATTGGCATTATCAACGTGCATAGCCCACACCTTGGCTGGTAAACGGCTTGGTAATGCGTACCATCGGTGCCTGAAATAGACCCCACAGTGGTCCACAGCATCTTACTTAGCAACTCCTACCCCTACCTCCTCGTGGTACCAGCCGGGATACGAGCAACCTCGGTGGAGATGGGGTAGCCAACCCCGGTGGAAACCAAGGTCGTATGCTGATAGGGGGCTCCTTCGAGCTACGGTGGCCCTCCGGCGATACTGTGGGGTTGGTTGCGGGCTTTGCAAGCCTGAACCACTAAAAATCAAAGCAATGGACTTCGTAAGTAATAATAATAACTCTAATCGGAACTATCGGCAAAGACCCAGGTGACGAAAACAGACTAACGATTGAAAATTGGGAACATGGAACTGTCGGTCTCTAAATTTCCTCGGAAGTACCTACGTGCTTTCCAAAGAAGTGAAGAGCCGCAAGTTCGATATCGTAGCGCTGCAGGAGGTATGCTGGAAAGGAACGATGGTACGTACGTATAGAGATGGTCATACATACCATCTACCAGAGCTGCGGCAATACACACGAGCTGGGCACAGCTTTTATAGTGATGGGTGAGATGCAAAAGCGGGTGATCAGGTGGTGGCCGATCAACCCCCGAATGTGCAGATTAAGAATCAAGGGCCGATTCTTATATATAAGCATAATTAACGTGCACAGCCCTCACCTCGGAAGTACCGATGATGGACAAAGACGAATTCTACGCGCAGTTGGAGCGTCAATACGATCGCTGCCCAAGACATGATCAAAATTATCATCGCGGACTGTAATGCTCAGGTTGGTCAGGAGGAGGAATTCAAACCGGTGATTGGACGGTTCAGCGCTCACCCGCAAACGAACGAAAACGGCCTAACACTTGTCGACTTCGCCGCCTCCAAGAACATGGCCATACGTAGTACCTTCTTCGAGCATAACCTCTACCATCGGTACACCTGGAGATCACCCAACCAGACAGAATCACAAATCGACCACGTTCTGATAGATGGTCGGCACTTTTCAGACATTATCGACGTCAGAACCTATTCGGGCGCTAACATTGATTCGGATCACTACCTAGTGATGGTGAGAATACGTCAAAAACTATCTGTTGTAAACAACATACGAAATACGATACCGGCGCCCGCCACGGTATAATCTAGCGCGACTGAACCAACCAGAGGTCACCGAAAACTACGTGTTATCTCTCTAAACCGCGCTGCTGGAAGAGGGTGAGATGGATGAAGGTCCTCTGGGGGCTGTTGGAATGCCGTGAAAACATTAACAACGTAGCGGAGAACGCCCTAGGCCGTGTGGCACCGAATCGACGTAACGCATGGTTTGACGAGGAATGCCAGCAGATATTGGGTGAGAAGAACGCAGCGCGGGTACAAATGCTGCGTAGAGCCACCCGTCAGAATGTGGAGCGATACAAACAGAAGCGGCGGCAGCAAACCCGACTCTTCAAGAAGAAGAAGCGCCACCAAGAGAAGAACGAATGCGAAGAACTCGAACAGCTGTACCGCTTTCACGACACTCGGAAGTTCTATCAGAGACTCAACGGATCTCACAAAGGCTTCGTGCCGCGGGCCGAAATGTGCAGAGATAAAATTGGAGGTATCTTGACTGACGACCGTGCGGTGATCGAAAGATGGAAGCAGCTTTCGATGAATACCTGAATGGCGTGCAGGCGGAAGACCATGATAGCGGAGGAAGTGACCACATTGGTGCAGCAAACAACGAAGATGTGCCACCCCCGATAAGGGAAGTTAAAGAAGCCATGCGGCGGCTGAAGAACAACAAAGCAGCGGGAAAGGATGGTATTGGAGTGGAACTTATTAAAATGAGCCCGGACAAGTTAGCCGGCTGTCTGCATCAACTGATTGTCAAGATTTGGGATACGGAACAACTACCGGAGGAGTGGAAAGACGAGGTTATCTGCCATAACTACAAGAAAGGTGATAAGCTGGATTGTAAGAACTACCGAGCAGTCACTATCCTGAATGCCGCCTACAAAGTGCTGTCCCAAGTCATCTTTCATCGACTATCGCCAATAGCCGATAGATTTGTGGGAAGTTACCAGGCCGGCTTCATGGAGGGTCGGTTTACAACGGACCAAATCTTCACCCTGCGGCAGATCCTCCAGAAGTACCGCGAATTCCGAGTCCCCACGCATTACCTGTTCATTGATTTTAAAGCCGCATATGATAGCGTAAATTGACAAGAGCTTTGGAAAATTTTGGACGAAAACGGCTTTCCGGGTAAGCTTACTAGACTTATCATGGCTACGATGGATGGGATCCAGTGCTGTGTGAGAATCTCGGGTAGATTGTCGGACCCATTCGAAAATCACAGGGGACTTCGACAAGGAGATGGTCTTTCCTGCCTGCTATTCAACATTGCGCTTGAAGGTGTTATAAGAGGAGCGGCGATGGAAATGCGGGGCACGATTTTTAATAAATCCATTCAATTTATCTGCTTTGCTGACGACGTGGATGCTGTCGGCAGAACATTTGAGGCGGTGGAAGATCAGTACACTAGACTAAAACGCGAAGCAGAGAAGATTGAATTGAGGGTCTAGAACGAAGCATATGCGGGCGGGACCGAACGCGACAGGGCCCGCTTGGGCAGTACCGTGGTAATCAACGGGGATGAGTTCGAGGTAGTCGACAAGGTCGTATACCTTGGCTGGTTGGCTCACTGGCAACAGAGGACCACAATCACAGCCGTGAGATTAAAAGACGTATTATCAGCGGAAGTCGGGCCTACTACGGACTCCACAAACACTTGCGGTCGAACAATTTGAGCCCCCATACAAAGTGCACACTGTACAAAACGCTAATTAGACCGGTTGTCCTCTACGGGCACGAAACGTGGACACTGCTAGAAGAGGACCTACGAGCACTCGGAGTTTTCGAACGGCGGGTGCTAAGAACCATCTTTGGCGGAGTGCAAGAGAACGGTGTATGGAGGCGAAGAATGAACCACGAGCTCGCGCGTCTCTACGGCGAACCAAGTATTCAGAAAGTGGTTAAAGCTGACGGATACGTTGGGCAGGACATGTTGCTAGAATGCCGGACAACTATCCTGCAAAAATGGTTTTCGCATCAAATCCGGTAGGAACAAGACGAAGAGGGGCACAGCGAGCGAGGTGGCAAGACCAGGTGAAGCGAGATCTGACGAGCACTGGGTGCCCGCGGAACTGGAGAACAGTTGCCATGGACCGAAACAGATGGAGAAATTATACCGCATAAATTATAATTATGCGCAGGCCTTGTCGTAAGACGTTAGGCCAATTAAGAAGAAGAAGAAGCCCACGCCTAGGAATTCACGAGGACGATAAGGACTTTTCTAACGCACAGCATGAGCGCGAATACGATAACTGCCCGCCGGAGACTTAAGCGCTCAGGTTGACAAGGAAGAGGGGCCATCGACTCGAAAATGTTAACTTCCCTGATAGCTTCCCATTGGCAGTCAGCTGGTTGAGAGGTATGGAGAAACGGCTCGCAAAAGATCCGGAGCTGCGCAGACGGGTTACCGAGCAAATCGAAAGGTTCGAACAGAAGCAGTATGTCCTTAGGGTGTCAGCGGATGAGCTGACGAACATCAACCTGCCATGAGTGTGGTACCTCCCGTTAGAAGTGGCGAACCCCAAGAAACCGAACAAAATCCGAATGGTTTGGGATGCCGCGGCGAAAGCTGGAAATGTCTCCATTAACGACATGCTGTTGAAAGGGCCGGATCTTCTCGTTTCACTTGTAGGAGTTCTGTTGCGGTTTAAAGAAGTCAAGTACGCAGTATGCTCCGATATTCGGGAAAGGTTCCTGTCCTG
The DNA here is from genome assembly GCF_943734655.1 of Sabethes cyaneus. Lineage (NCBI taxonomy): Eukaryota > Metazoa > Arthropoda > Insecta > Diptera > Culicidae > Sabethes > Sabethes cyaneus. The sequence goes on from NC_071354.1 coordinate 50,084,341, forward strand.
AGGGTTCTCATTCGTGAGGTGGTCGGAGTGCTTTCTATGGCGCACCAATTCAGAGGATGATGTCCAGGTCTATGTGGTTAACGTCGCAATGTTCGGGGCAACGGGGACTATGGAGATCTATATCCCAGGGCAAAAGCCTTGGGCTTAAACCGTCATTAGACATTACCCTTTTTTATCGACAGAATTCGCAGCCGGTTGTTTAGAGTACAAGAAAATGACGGGGCCAGTGTAGCGATCCTACTGACTCTGTCTAGCAGGTACCGCCTAGCCGATATCCGAACATATGACAACTGGCTTGTTAGACCAGCATCGTACCTCGAAGCTAATTGGGCGGTAAACGCAATAATCAAAGACCATTACGTGGGTGATTTCCTCGAGCAGTGTAGACTCTGTAAATAGAAGTAACCGTACAGGTTGTCCAGCAAGTAAAACTGATTCATGCCGCGGGTTCGAGTTTGGGAAAGTTCTGTCCAACTCGCAGGATATACTCGATCTTTTAGAAAAGACTGGATCGCCAGGCAGTAAAAAACTGGCCTTCGAAAAGGAAAACTACACGAACGCGTTCTAGGCGTGGTGTGGGTCCCTGCAGCGGATCATTTACCTTTCGATCAGCCAAAGTTAGAAGAAGCGTTAAACGATGGAACAGTCCCAATAAAACGGCAAGTTCTACGAACCGTGATGAAGCTGTACGATCCACTGGGATTAGTCGCGCACTTTGTAATGCAAGGCAAAGTATTAATGCATGAGATCTGGCGAACAGGTACTGGCTGGGATAGCAGAGCATAGCAGAGTATCTGTACAATCTATGGAGTAAATGGATTGCACTGTTCGTTGCGATCGGCGAAGTAAAGGTGTTCCGTTGTTTTTTTGGACCTCTTCGAACAGAGGAAGTGAATGAAATCGAACTGCCATGTGTTTACGGATGCAATCATAGCTGCTTGTTCTTTTGTAGTTTATTTAAGGGTGTTGGATAATGGAAGTGCCTGGTCCTCATTGGTGGCGCCAAAAACCAAAGTTGCACCGCAGCGGACGCTTTCATTCCCTCGACTAGAGCTGCAGGCAGCCATGATGGGAGCGCGTTTGATACAAAATGTTTCTCGAACGGGAATCGTCCAGTGCGTGCGATGGCTTAAATACGTACACCGGGCAGGCAGTGTCTGGAAACGAGCTCTGGGCGAAGAATATCCGCGGCAGAATCTGGATCGGTGCGTCGGCAGGCGTATTCGGTAGAGGTTGATGAGCTGAACCATGGTCGCAGTGTTGGGAGAAGCAGTTCGCTGCATTCGCTAGTACCATTCCTCGACGAATGTGGTGTCGTTCGGGTAGGAAGTTGGTAGGATTGGAAATGCACATCACATCCCATATTCAACGAAATACCCTGTAGTTCTTCCCCAGCGATCAATCGTGTGACGTTTCTGTTAGTACAGTCGTTCCACCGATGGCTTTTGCACATCAACGCCGAAACGGTCTGCAGTTAGCTACGGCAGGAATTTTACATACCCAAGCTTCGAGTGCTCATGCGGAAAGTGGATAGAAATTGTCAGCATTGCAAGGTCAAGAAAGCAGCTCCTGCCCCACTATTGATGGCACCTTTACCGAGAGTTCGCCTAAAACCGTTTGTTCGACCATTCACGTACGTCGGAGTAGATTACATGAGACCCTTCGAAGAAAAAAGTCAGACGCAGCGTGGTGAAGAGGTGGATTTGTCTGTTCACATGTCTAACGGTACGCGCCATACATCTCGAGCTGGTCTTTCGTCAGAAGCCTGCATCATTACATTCAAAAAATTTGTTGCCAGACGGGGGCGCCGTTGCAAGTATTCTCGGACAATTACACAAACTTTGTGGGCACCAACCGCCAGTTGTCAGAAGAAAAGCGAAAGCCCATATACCCAGTGGCATTTCAACGTTCCGGCAGCTCCACACATGGGAGGACCATGGGAGCGAATGGTCAAGTCCTGGGTACCGTGAAGGCGGCGATGAAAGCTGTGTCGGAAAGCCCGCGACTTCTCAGCGATGAGGAACTGGAAACAATCACGTTGGAGCGATTGTAAACTCGCGACCACTGACTTACGTTCGTCTGGAGCCAGCAGACGATGAAGCTCTTACGCCGAATCGAGATAGCTGGAAGCTATCGCAGCACATCGTGGATAATTTCTGTCGCAGATGGGTGCAAGAATATCTTCCGATGTTAACGAGGCGCACAGAGAGGTTCAAAGCAGAAACCGGGTGATCTATTTAGTCGTGATCGACGATGAACATGCGAGGAATCAATGGGAACGAGGGCGTATACTGCAAATCTTTCCGGATAAGTGGGGTCAGGTGAGGCATGCTATGGTACAGGACAAGTAGGGGAGTTTCACAAGAACTTTACATTTCGGAATTTTTGATATGTAACTTAAATAATTTTCAATTTAAAAAAATATAACAAAATGTGAGTCTTTTTTGCCAACGAATCATGCAAACATGAAAAAACGAGTATTTTCAATGTTTTTACGATCATATGAAACTCAAAGCTCCAATGGCGATGTTTTTCCCGAAAAATGTATTAAAATACTTTTCATTTGGTACCATAATTACTAAAATACCACTAAAAGTAGTTTGATAGTTACGAAATTTGAAGAAAGAAAGGCAATATTGTGAATTTTTTAGGGCAATTTTTATTTATTATCGCAGAACTAAGCCTTCCAGATGGCGTCCAGGTAAGACGCAATTGTCATGTACTCTAACAGCTGACTGCGAAGTTTGTCAAGAAACAGAAAGGTCAAGTTTCGAAAACGGAATGTAGCACCTGAGCTTAGCTTTGTAGTAGAATTAAATGATTTTTTTCCTAACTTTGTCGCCGATACTTCTGATACGCAAAACCAACAACATTTCAACTTTATAGCCCCATAAATACTAAAGACAAACCTGTACTTTCTTCAACCATATTGTAGATAATAATTAGCTCTACAACTTTTTTGAATTTTGTTTCGCTATAAGGCGCTGTAGTCAAAAGAGCACATAATGAACAAAAAAGCAAAGATCGTTATAGCTCAATAAAGTATTGCTCAACGAAATATTTATATTTTTACATGAAGCAATCATCCAACTATTTTAAAGTACATTTTCTCTGGAAATATATCTCGATCCACGATTTAAGCATGTTATGAATTATACTTATATTTTGGCATATCAAGCAAGTCCCAAGCAGTTTGATACTTACTGTCCAAATGATTCAGCCAAGTTATTCCAACAGAACCGTGCACCTTTTTAGGATATACAGCAACGTCACACACGAGCCTACGCCCAGTACACTGACAGTGGATGACCACTGGCCACCTGGCAGACACGCACCCAGTGCACATATAGGGGTTAGTTCACTGCTTCCCCGCACACACAGAAACTGCCACTTTCTACACGTTATTTTGAATTTTGGCAGAGTCTGTTAGAATAACGCAACGAACTTGAACAATTACTGTCGAATTTATCATCTTTCCAAATCTTTTTTATACGATTACAGGATTCGCGACGTTACTTCATTCGATAATAAATATTTTCAGTCTGAACAGTGAAGATATTCGAGGAATAAAATCTGCTTTGTTATAACAACCGCACGGCGCAACAACAAACAACCCCTGTTTTCACCTTTCCGCAATGAAATAAAAGGGGGTTAGCAAGAGGGTGGAAATATACCTCTAGCATACTTGAGCTGAGCATAGAAAATTCTCTCCTTCTGTACATAGTTTCTCTCTTTCATATCGTGGTGAGACGTGATAAAATGGACAGTGCCGGTATAAATATCGTAACATGTTTATCGTTAGCAGTGTTCCAGCAAGAATCCAGTTTCCCTGTTTAATCTCGCTGCTCAAAATATTCTTTACAAAATTCGGTTACCTGACCTTAAATCTAAACTGTTAATCGTCTGCTATAATGTTTACCTAAATGAAAAGCTGCGTTTATTTCAACACATAAATCCTAACTCTGCTTGCCTGAATGCATAGCCATTTATTTTCAGTGTTACCTCTGTCATGAAAATCCTTAGCCAGCTGATACATTTCAAGACAGTAGCGAAAGTTTCTCAGCCTGCTCACACTGCCGTTTGTTTTGATTTGTTTTTCTCAAGTTCACGTGTGTACTGTGAGTACGCGCTCACCGGCTCCGGCTTCATGCTCGCACCTCGCATTTCTCTCTATCATCTCACTTCGGCTCCAGCCAGCCAACCATCGGCTACTTCGTTTGTTATCGATCCGCCGCGCCGCGTGTGTTTATCCGTTCGTGCCTTTCGCTCGCCGCGTCTCGAGTTGTGTGAGTGCAGCGCAATGATGATTTTAAATCACACTTGGAATAATTTTCATTCGCGGATCGGTCTCGTGTAAGCGTCGAAAAGTGCTATTATTACTGATAAAAAGTAATGAATCGGGCTTGCAAATAGGTGAAAATAAAAGAACTTTTCGTCGCGCGTTAGAAGCAAGTGTTATCCGTGTGTTACGGGCACGGTTTAGTCCGTTTTTGGGCGATGAAAATATTCTGGTGAAAAAGTTCTGTCTGCCGTGTGGATTTCGCTTAGGTTTTTTTTTCTTGACGGCCTCTCCTGGGTATCAATGGTGAAATAAAGGAAAGTGCTTTGATAATGTGTGTGGGCTGGAGTTGATTATTTGCAAGGGCAGCTAACCAATCTTGATAAGCGTTAGTGTGTGCTGTTTGATTAGAAGTGTGAATAGAAAATAAAGTTTGATTCTAATCTGTTCGCGAAGTGCCACGACGAGTGCGACGTGGAAATTTCTTGGAAAACCTCAGGATTTGATTTGCCTCTGGTGCTAAATGTACGTGGGGTGAAATGCGCATTCTCTCACCCGAGCGAGCGGGAGGATAGATTGTCGCTTGGAATGGTGTAAGGTAAGTAGAGATAGTTGACTGTTTTTCGGTTTATTTGATGCAGCACCCACGCATTTCTGGTCTTGAAAACTATGCTAAAATTGGTGCAAGCAATTTTATACGTAGTTACGTTATACATATTTCAGTTAGTGAAATAAGAACCATTTTTCTTCCACATACCCATATGTTTTCTTTGCAAAATTAGTCGGTCCTACTCCTAGTGCTAGTTCGCAAAATTAGTCACTCCTAGTGACCTTCTCTCGAATAGGCTTCTGCCCTAGGTAGGTAGTTCATAGTCAGTCGCGAGATTATAACAAGTGCCTTTTCCCATTCCCTTCTGTTGTAAATTTGATTCAAACTACGAAAATTTATAGCTAAATACCAGCTATAGATAGAATCCTATGATTATTGGACGCCATAGCGTTCGTGAAATGAAATGACATCAGGCTGTTAAAAGTTCTTGTAGGAAATCAGTAGGCGCTGAAAAAAATAAAATTTTTTACTTAATTCGTTGGCTCTTAGCGTTTTGTGTGAAAGTTGTAGTTGTTTTTGACGTAGGATTGCGTCTTTGTTTACTATACTATCGTGAATCCCATAGTAGTCCCATTTTTATAGGAAACTCCATAGAAAATGAGACAACTATGGCATTCACGGCAGTGTACCGGGTAGCACTGTGAAAACGAAAATTGAAGTGTAACACTTGAGTGAAAGATTTCAAATGCTAATAGCTATTATACTACTGAACGAAACATAACTGTTAATATCTCATTAGATAGATAAAATGTCCGGCAATTTTAAAGAAACATTTACAACAATTTTTTTACGCTTAGTAGTGAAAATGTATGTAAAGTGAGGTCAAATTTACCCATACATTTTCTTCACGATTACTTTGCTTCCCAGGCAAGGACGACAGCTAAATACACCATCTGCTTAGTGTGGTTTTCTTTGACAAAAACAGTAAAGGACAATGGATTCTTTCACCCAGCAAATTAAAACCATTAAGATGGAAAAAAACTAATAAAAATTCTAATTTAAATTCTCTAAATTCTAATCTAAATTAAAGTGACCCTGACATCGATAAAACCCAAGAGGAAACTGGCGATTCTGATATAATCAGTCAAATCCCAGGACCCAGTGGTGTCAACGGTGCAGGACTAAACCCAAAACAGCCCGGTCGTACCACAAATCATATAAAACCACAAAGAAGAAATATTAAATTTGTACAGATGAATCTTCACCATGCAAAGGGAGCAACTGCCATACTTTGTAGAAGATTCACAGAAAGCAACCTGGATGTAGCACTGATCCAGATATAGATATATGCAATAAAGGGGAAAAGCCAACTTTTGTAAACGCAATAAGGCAAAAAGTAGTTGACTTAACACTATGCAGTCCAACGATGAATGATAATATAAAAAATTGGCACGTATCGAATGAAGAATCCTTATCCGATCACAAGCAAATCATATTTGATTACGAAGCTAATCAGCAACTTAAGGAAATTATGAAAGACCCCAGGAAAACAAACTGGGATCAGTATAATTTGAAACTGAAGGTTGGAGTCAAGAAATTAAAAGGCTGCTCAAGGACATGTAAAGAACTTGAGGACAACTCAAAACAACTTTCAAACCTGATCCAACAAGCTTATCACGAAAGCTGTCCTGCAAAAGAACGCTCTACGAATAGAGATGTACCTTGGTGGAACAAAACTTTGGAAAAATTTAGGAAGAAAACTCGGAAAATATTTAACCGGGATAAACGAACACAACAGTGGGAGGAGTATAAACAAACTCTCACTGCCTATAATAGAGAAATGCGAAGATCAAATAGGATTCACTGGATGCACACTTGTGAAAACATTGAAAACACTCCAGCAACTGCTAGATTGCAGAAAATCCTCTCTAAAGATCATTCTAATGGGTTACGTGCATTGAAAAAAGAGGACGGCTCTTTTACTAACTCAACTAAGGAAACATTAGAATTAATGATGAGAACACTTTTTCCCTGTTCAATCCTTAATACATGCGGAGTCCAAACTGCACCTCCATTGAGAACTGTAAATCTTGAAACCAGGACAGACATTCACGAAATAGCGAATGAAATGACTGGGTTAGATAGAAACAGGGATGGTACTTATATTTTGGCCAACAATTTTTTTACGAGAACCAAGGTTGAATGGGCGATTGACACTTTTGAACCCTACAAATCACCGGGTAGGGATGAATTTTACCTGTACTACTACAGAACACCTATTCTAACAAACCTTTTTCAATCAAGCCTGATACTACGCCATATACCAGCAGTATGGCGACAAGTACGGGTCACGTTCATTCCGAAGGCCAATAAGATGGATAAAACTTCACCATAATCCTTCAGGCCGATAAGCTTATCCTCTGTTGTGTTGAAAACAATGGAAAAAATAATTGATGAGCGTATAAAGTCATCATATTTAGCCCAAGATCCTTTGAGCAAATATCAATTCGCTTATCAAAAAGGCAAATCTTCGATAACAGCAGTACAAACTGTTGTAAAAAATATAGAAAAGTCTTTTGAAGCGAAAGAAATTACAGTAGCTGCCTTCCTATACATAGAAGGTGCATTTGATAATTCATCTCATAATTATATGATTACGGCTATGACGAAACGTGGTTTCGATATATCCATTATCCACTGGATTAGCGAAATGTTATCAAAAAGGGAGATATCAGCAAACCTTGGAAGCTCATCTGTAAGCGTTAGAGCGGTAAAAGAGTGCCCACAAGGAGGTGTAATATCATTTTTATTGTGGTCTTTAATAGTTTATAATCTTCTTCAAAAGTTGATAGCGCTAGGCTTTGAAATAATTGGATTCGCAGATGAAATAGTCATAATTGTTCGAGAAAAATTTGATTCTATTATTGCTGACCGAATGCAAATGGCTTTAAATTTCATTTCATCATGGTGTGATAGGCAGGGTCTTAGCTTAAATGCCAATAAAACTACCGTCATCTGGGGCGAGATTGTGCTAAAAAACATATCCGGAGTGATTCGCGATAAGGGCGCAACTAACAAGGTGTAAATAATGAGGAATATCACTGTGATAATTTGCCAGTACATTTTCAAGTCTTAATTTAAATAAAAGTTACAAAAATCAAGGTTAAAGATATAAATTGGTGTAGAATAAATCAATCGTATAATTTCACAACAATACTGCATAAAATTTGTGCATTCAAGCTCAAAATCTAAGTTTTATAGTTGAACCCCTTGGAATGAGCCTCAAAGCATTTTGACAGTGAGATTCGCCCAGCCCTGTTATGCCTAGTTTTGATTTTTTATTTAGTTTCGCCTGTTTACAATGCGCCTGTGTTTTGAAAACAACGCATTTTCACTCTTTACTATCGCCTGTTTACAAAACGATTAGCAAATAAGCCTGTCACTTCATAACAATGCAAGAGGCTAAACTGCAAATTGTCTTTTGTTTTGAATAAACACTTCTATTGCCCATCACTAAAAACTAGTTTTAAATAATTCTAACGATTAAAACAGAAGAAAGGATTCTTGCCAAGGATATTATCAGTCTTTTTAAGGCTGATGGTGTAATAAAACGATTTGTTTACAATTTGCCAGTTGAGCCCCAATCGCGAATCACTCCGGATATGTTTTTGATCTTTAGCTCAGTATACACACAATTTAGAAACTAAGTTGATGTCAAACCTGTCAATATATACTGAATTGTTCAAAATTCAATACACTGTAAATGATTAGTTTATGTACCTTCAAAATAGCAAGTTGATGCGATTTCTTGTTTGGATTGGTTTATGGGAAACATTTTTTACAAGCGTTATTTCCGAGTATTTTTGATCGCGAACTTTGAAACCCTGTTTAGGCTAAATAGTTTGCTAATATTATCTGTGTTCCATTCTAAGTTATGAATAAATATGTTATTTTCATCATCATTTTGAATTTAGGTCACCAGTTTCTATAGATATAATAAATTTTCACAAATAAATATTTTTGGTTTTTTGGCACAATCTCACCCCGGATGGCGCTACTATCATACCATTAACGAGAAGGAAAAAAATTACATTAAACAACATCAGATTGAAAGGAACACTTTTAAAACTTTCAGACACTGTCAAATATCTTGGAGTATTTCTTGACAGAAAACTCAATTGGAACACACATCTACAGCAAGCAGTAAACAAAGCTACAAATGTTCTATGTATATGTAAAAAAACTATTGGTAAGTAATGGGGGCTGAAACCGAAGATGATCCATTGAATCTATTGAATCTCTGGTGACTTCAAAACTGGAAAGACTTCAAAGGCTAGCCACTCTCAATAACAGGTGCAATGAGAAGTACACCATCGAAGGCATTGGATGCTTTACTCTATATACTTCCATTGCATCAGTTTATACAATTAGAAGCTGAAAAGAGTGCTCTAAGGATCAAAAGATCAATGAACCCCTTTGAACGTGATCTAACAGGTCATCTCAGTATTCTAAAAACTATTAGTATTAATCCTATTGTAACTAATAATGAAGATTGGTTGGAGAAAAAATGCAAGCCGTACCATAGCCCTGCATGGTACAGTAGGGGCAAGATACCCAAAGCACTCCGTTCGCGACTGGCATGTTTTCACCCCACCAGCATGTCATGGAGGCATGTTCCAGTCATCGTACGGAGTTACACCTTGACTTAGGGGCTCCTGATTTGCCGACTCTCAAGGCAGGGTCAGGTCCCGTGGCTTAATTTTTGCCTAAATGTACAATGCGGCACCAACCGCCAAAGGGCACAACTGCAGAATGTGTAAACAGAGCCATTCAGGGATTCTCTCTCTATGCTAATCCAGCAGAGAAAATAACTCTCCCTCGGTGTGTCCGAACCCCGCAGCCAGGCCTTCCGAAAAATCGGCGCTGGACTGCAGAACTGCATGATTAGGTAGCCGAAAACCACACGACGAGTGTTCCACCTTCTCTGTCTGCGTACGACAACCAAGGTGGCGCACCACAAGGTGCGCGACCATGGCTGCCATACCCCAGCCGGCACCACGTGGAGGTAGAGATAGGAGTTAGGAAACAGAGGTGATATATTTGCACATGTTCACTCATTTGCCAGCCTAGTACGTTCCAGTTTTGATATGGACTCTGAATATCAAGAATCGAGGCAATGCAAAGAGGATTCATCAGGTATGCATTGAGATTTCTTCCATAGTCAGATCCTGCAAATCATTTGGGGATAAGTGCAAATGGTAAAATTTTATAAGCAAATATGTTTAAAATTCCTGAAGTGGGAAATTATTGCTGCGTAAATTTGGTTCATGCTAAACATAAATATCAAGCGTAGACCTCTCTGATCCCGAGATTTGTTTCGTCCCATATTTTATTGTACCGTGCAAGCGATTTACCTACTGGTACAGTACTTGTAAAAAACTTTTTTCAAGTAATATTTTTTTTTGAATTTAGACCTCTAAATAAAGTAAGTAATATGAGAAAGAAACCATACGTACAAAACACAGCATTATTTTTTACGGATAACCCAAAGAAACGTTGCCAACACGAATGAAATTTTAACCCATTAGACATAGGTCTTACTTTTCCAAGGAAAAAAACGGATAAAACAATTTTAAATACAATCGGGGAATAAAGAAGTCGAGTTTACTTTGGAAATTTGTTGGATCGTTATCTCTTTCTGTTAATAAAGCACACGTCTTTCCATGTCTAACTGCAGTGGAGTAGGTACGCGTTTGAAAAGCTACTGAGTCGGGGCTCAGCTGTTTAAGAGCCGCTGTCGCCATTATGCTCTCCAGAAGTAACTGGCAGCTTTCCAGTCAAAGCAAAATCATCATGAATACAGTAGTTTTCGATAGCCGTCGTAATGGGCTGTAATGATGAGTAATTTATTTCCCTACCTACATGGTATTGAGTGCATTTGCATTTGAGCGTATCATTTTGCCTTCCCTTTGTCTGGTGCATGGTAAGAGTAAGATGTAAGAAAATCGCCGTCGGGCTTCCTAACGGAGAGTAATGATAAAATGATTAATGAAGGCATACTTCCAGAGAGGAATAAAAGTGAGAGAAACTTTATTGTAATTAAACATACATATATTATGTGTAGTGTCTATGTATGTCTGATTTAGTACATCTAACGAAGCTGAATTTGGTTAGATTAAATTAATTTCATTAGGCTTAAAGCATCAGCTAAGAACATCAGCAACTATGGTTCTTGCTGTGGTTTAAAATCGACGCCTCCAAATTAGTGAATGAATATCGTACATTCTCCCCAACTATGTCGAAGTGAGCGTATCGTTGTAACATAAATCAAGCCAGTAAAACCTCCCATAGAGGAAACAATGAAGAGAAAGAGAATCATAATAGCCTCATTGAAACCGGCTGATTCCTCCTGTAAATAAAGCTATCCACACAATACAATGCTGCTAGAAGATGTGGGTACGCTTTATTCCTGTGTTGGTGTATACCGTTTCATGTTATTTCCTCTGGCCGGTTGCGAAGCTGGTTGCTTGTAGTATGTTTACTACAGCGCTCCGGGGCCTTCCGACGTGTGTAAACTGACTCGAGCTGAATGATGTACCAGATTGCGGAAGCTTTGTTTAACAATTGTTTGTAGATGCACACTGGCAAACCGATTCGTAGCTATCTTGTTGGTTTGTATAATAAAGAATTTTGACGCCTCCAATGGAAGCACCGAAATCAACTGTAGAGTAGTAGATGAATTATTGACACATTATATTTATTGTTGAACTCAACTATTCGGTCATTCATTGAACAGGCTATAATTAGCGTTAGGGCTTATTCTGTAAGGCGAGTGACGTGACATGACAAATTTTTCGTGTTTCATTCAGTGAATCGAATAACTTCAGAGCTTTTCATCGAACTTTTCGCGGAATGTGACCCGATTCGGATAACACCAAAGTAAATGAAAATTACAGCGTAACGAAATTTGGAATCCCACGTAACTCGCCTCGCAGGATAGGCTCCAAGGGACATGGTCCACTAAAAAAACAATTTTTTTTCGACTGCGAAACGTTTGTTTAGGCCACATGCATTTCAAATAAAAGAAACCTAACATACATTTTTATAGTAAGTGAATTATAAGGAAGCAAAATAATAAATCTATGATGACTAGTTTTGTTTATCCGGCTTGTTATCAAATTTTTCGTAGAACAAGTAGGTATTTACAGGCTATCGGGGCCGATCGGGACGAAAAGATTCTTCCGTCCTGTCATTGGAAGACATAGCCTTCATCTGTCGAGCAATGATAGCGGTTAAAGGCTCATAAATTTCACCTGAAGCACCTACTTTAACGTTTGAACATTCGGAAATATACCTGGAAGCATTCAAATAGGGACTCTGGCTCTCAGATCGATCATGTCTCGATTGACGGTCGACACTTTTTGGATGTCCTCGAGGAAAGATCGTATCGCGTGGAAGACAGCATAACAGCTGGTTTACTGTCGAATGACAGATGAGAAAAACCGGAGTTTCTACAAAACGGTGAGGTGCCAGAATTTCGCCATGCCTGTGATGTGCAATGATAGTGCTGGCAACCTGCTTACTGAGAAAACGACGGCAGTGCCAAGTGGAAGGAGCACTTCCAGATATAGTTGAATGGAGAGGTAAAAACGAAGATCCGCAGTAACCGGATAAAAATTGTGTGCGATGGCCAAGCTGTAGAGTCATAAACACAAGAAGAGGTTAAGAAGGCAGTCAGTGAGCTGGAAAACGGTAAAGCTGCTGGGAAGGACGGTATTTCGGCGGAACTTGCGAAAGCGAAGAGCGAGCGGTGGTTTGAAGCAATGTCAGGATCTGGAAGGAAGAACAACTGCCGGTGGTTTAACATGCCTTTCCGCATCCTGTTCTGTAGACCGAGACCGTTAGCCGAGTCCTTCGTCTGCGAGTATCAAGCTAGTTTTTGTGAGGGTCGCCCCGCGATGGGTCAGATGTTTACCCTTTGTCAGTTACTAGACAAGTTCCGGAAGTATAACTTGCAGACTCATTATCTGTTTGTAGACTTTAAGGCGGCGTACGATATAGTCAAACGAAATAAGCTGTGGTAAATATTGCTAGAAAATGGTTTTTCGACGAAACTTATTACGCTGACGCTGTGCGACGCTGTATGGGTCCAAATCATGCGTCAGAATAGCGGATGAGACCTCAGCCGCTTTCGTGACGTTGGATGGACTGAAGCAAGAGAGGCATTCTCTAACCGGCTATTCAATATTGCCTTGGAAGGTGCAATACTAAGAGTAAACGTAGAAAAGATCGTAAATAAAGTAAAGTAAATAAGTACTAACAACAAATCCTTTCGCGAAATGCTGTGAAGATACAGGTTTTTCGTGATCTTTAGTAGCAACAAGTATTGGACTGACATTCCTTCCATTGGACTATGGGCAAAAACGAGAGAAAAAACAGATGCAGATAAGATACAGTCTGCAGGCTGATAAAATATAGGTGATCCTATGTAAAATTTTCCGGAGAATCGCGTGGTGCCGACCCCTTTCCTATTTGTCATCGGAAAGCGTCCCATTTTGCTAATTTTCCCCTATTTTTTTTTAAACATTTTTTCCGTCATTGAATTATTCTAAGCAAGGATTTGCGAAAGCAAAATTCAAAAACCCGAATTAATCCACCTAGCGGCGTGACCTAGCCTTTCTACTGTCACAATAATCATCATTTAATTTCTCAGGAACATCTATGTATAATTAACTTGACTTTAAATATCCGTTCCGTATTCCTCAAAATCCTTATATGCCAGTAAAATTCACAACGTATCGCGTAGAATAATTAAATTTTCTTTCCTTGTGTGCGTAAATACTTGTAACACCTTATTTAGTTTTATAATCGGTCGGCCTAAACTTTGGGGCTTCAGAGCCACATAGGAAACTTGTTTTGAATTGACAATATGAAACATGTGTTCAGAACAGATTTTTTGATAATTAATTAATACCATGCGTTCAAAAGTTAGCATCTTTGAAAAACAAGAGTTCAGAAAAATTATTATTATACTTCGCTTTTGAAGACAAAGGATATCGACAACAAAATGATTAATCTCAAAATTTTACTATTAGTTTGCTTGGATTCAATTTTGCGATATATCTGAATTAGAAAAAATAACTGAATAGAGCATTAGATATGAAAAAGAGAAATTGAACTTTTTCTTAGCTGGCGCTCCTTCAGATAATTATTTTTGCATGAAAATCAAAACTTATGCTTTTTTTGAATGTACTTTCATGAAAAGATAGTCATTAGCTTGATCGCATCGTTTTTACAATGTTGGAGGGTTAGGAAAACAAGAGGGTTGCAAAAGCTGCGCCTTAAACATGCTTGAGAATGGGAAATATGATCGATATGATTTTCAGTACTTGTCATTTTTGATTTATTTGTTGAAACATGATACATGACATAAGACATCTGTCCTTTAAAATGTCATTAACGAAAACAAATCTTACAAAATTACTACCGTGCAACGTTTACTTCCTATTTTTCATATAACATTTCTAAGCTCTAGTATCTATTGATTGAAAAGAGCATCTATTGATGCGCAAAATTCGTTTGAAATTTGTATAAATTTATTTGGAAAAATCAACTCATTTTTAATCCTATACACCACTATACCTTCATGCTTAAATTAACTGCTTTTCTTCGCTGTTTGCTTTTCGTGTACAATTGTGAGTAACAGCAAGTGAACAAAATGACAATTGAAATCTGAAATCAAAGAAAAGAAAAAGCTTTTCGATTGAATCCCATTATTTAATATTTATTTGCAACAGATACGTAGTTCGCCTACGACGTGCAGGCTTCAACAGCGTCTTATTTCAAAGCGTATACGTATCTGTTGCGAATAAATATTAAATAGTGGGATTTAGTCGGTAAAAGTTTTTTCTTTTCTTTAATTTCAAATTTCGTATTCCACTAAGAGGCTTCAAAAATTTCAGACAATTGATTCAGAAAAGTGAGAAACATCTTTTCTTGAATTTCAATGCAAATTTAAAAATTGCAAATTGTCATCCCAAGTAACAATTTGAGTTTTATTACACTCTTATGATGACATTCAAGACCAAAATTGGTCATGAAAACCACCAGAAGAGTACAATCAAACTCACATTGTTGCTTGGGATCACATACACACACATACATACATACATACATACATACATACATACATACATACATACATACATACATGCATATATACATACATACATACATACATACATACATACATACATACATACATACATACATACATACATACATACATACATACATACATACATACATACATACATACATACATACATACATACATACATACATACATACATACATACATACATACATACATACATACATACATACATACATACATACATACATACATACATACATACATACATGCATACATCACACACATTGAATACAATCAACATTTGTTTTGAATTCACACGTTTTAACGGTTTAATGTACGGTGCTTAAGTGTTAAAGTTTAAATAACTTTTGAATGAACTGTCCGATTTTAAATAACTCGGTTTCGTTTGATAGATCTCAGTAGTAATTTTCAAATAATAATAAAATGTGTGATGTTTTTCATTGAATTAATGCTTATATGTTACAAAAATATGTTTTAAATACTATTTTTTCACATTTCTTTATGTAACTTTCAAACTACAAGCCCAATCGTCATGAAATTTGGAAGTTAAGGGTTTGCAAGGCTCCTCTTTCATATGCAATCAATTTTGTTCAAATCGGTTAAGGGACCTATGAGATAATAAAGTCCCATATTTTTCATATTTTTATACATAACTTTTGAACTAAAAGTCCGATCAGTATGAAATTCAATAGCGACCAATGGGACACCTAGACCTTTCATTTGACACTAAGAACATTAAAATCGGTCCAGCCATCTCCGAGAAAAGTGAGTGAGATTAAAAGCGTCACATACACACACACATACATACACACACACACACACACACACACACACACACACACACACACACATACACACACACAGAAAATGCTCAGTTTTCGAAACTGAGTCGAATGGTATATGACATTCGGCCCGCAGGACCTTCTTTCCATTTCCGGTTTTCCAAGTGATTTCTATACCTTTATACTATATATTTATATAGTAGAAAGGCAAAACGTAATAATTATGTGTAAAAAAGTCCGCAGAATCGAATAGGGGTTATGTCATTTATTTTACATTAATTCTTTTGGTTGAGTTGCCGTTACCAAACCGACCATACCAAACGGGAATTCAACCAAAAAAAAATTTTTCGATTTCCTATATTCTGAATCTTTATATATTACAGCGAATGTATCGACATCAAAAACAAGTCCCTACTAGTACACTACAAAAACTATTTTTATGCCAACGTAAGAACCGATAACTCAATATTTAGTGAACGGGACATAACACTAATAGTTCTTACAAACGGATAGTTTACCTTTTAAACCGACCGGTTTCGGGAAATATGTTTCCCATCAACGGGGTGATGTCCAACTGATTATCTTGAAGAGATGGAGCATTTACATCCTTAACTTAGTCAAACTGAAGAGCGGCGATATTATTGGGGCATCGTCCTCATTCATTAGCGGTTGCTCAGCTGTAGATATTTGCATAGACTCCCAGGCATTTAAGTGTGACGATTTTCTCACATTTTTTAACATTTTTGCACTGTCCCAGTCTATTTGATGTTGAAGACTAATGGCATGCATCGCCACACTGGAGTCGTTTATGCGTTTGTTCTCTGTTGCATTCCTATGCTCCTTTATCCTGGCTTGGATTTTACGACGAGTTTGGCCGATGTATATTGACGGGCAGTCTTTACAGTTGATTTGGTAGATTCCTGACCTATCTTTGGTAGGAACCTTATCCTTCGCGTTGCACAGTGAATCACGTATGGTAGTATTACTTTTGTAAACTGCGTGATAGCCATGTCGTTTTAAAATATTTTTATCGGGTTTGTGATTTTGGGATAAAACGGTATGCTGATTCTTTCGATGTTCTCCCTCTCTGGCTGTAGTGTGGTTACATTTTGTTTATGTTTCTTGCGTTCATGTACCCGGATGATTCTGTCGACAAACTGTTTGTCGTATCCATTAATTTTGGCAGCTTTATATATATTTTCTTTTTCTGCTATGAAGTCTTCTTCTTCCATAGGGATATGGACAAGACGGTGTGCCATGGAATGGAAGGCCGCTTGTTTTTGGGCGCCAAAATGATTGGAATCAGATGTGATGTATCGATCTGTGGACGTTGGTTTTCTATAAATTCCGAATTTCAGAGTGTTGTCCTGTTTCTTGGTTATTAACAGGTCCAAGAAAGGTAATTTTCCATCCGCTTCTTTTTCCACTGTAAATTTTATGGTGGGGTATCGAGAATTTAGTAAATCTAGAGTTTGCGGCAGGTGCCTTTCTTTTACGATCGCGAAAACATCATCGACATACCGTTTCCAGACTCTGGGAAAAAGCTTTTCCTTTCCCAATTCAACTTCAAAGTCACTCATGAACGCTTCAGCCAGGAGGGGTGAGAGTTTACTCCCCATACTAAGGCCAAATTCTTGTTTGAAGATTTTTTCCCTAAATGTGAAGAAGTTCTGGCTCATACATTCTTTCACCACCGTTATGTAAGCTTCGATGTGAATGGGGGGAGCCCGATTTCTCTCTAAATGTTCCCATAAGCTTTTTATAGCAGCGGGGACTGGCACACTCGGAAATAGAGCACTAACATCGAACGAAACCAGAATTTCTCCCCGTCGTACCACTGTATCTTGGATTTGTGCTACTAATTCTAGCGAATTCTTCACACTTGATCCGTGCCTAATGGGATATTTTCTCATCTCGTCTACTAACCAAGCGGCTATTTTTTCAGTAGGTGTGCAGACATTAGACGAGATGGGTCTCATAGCCAATGGGTTTTTATGTATCTTGGGGAGGCAGTAAAGGGAGGCAACTTTTGGATTCGAAATCAGGAGCCGTTTTTCTAGCTTTATTTCCCCCATGAAGTGAGCAACTTTCTGGCGGGTGTTATTTGCCCCCTCAATCATTCCATTGAGAGGATTTTTTGGTTTGCCGTTTTTGTAGGTACATTCTACGTACGGACCTGAACTAATCATATCAAAAACCCGAGAGTCATAGTCTCCTTTATCTATTATTACAACAGCATTACCCTAATCCTTTCCACCAGAGATTTCGGAAACAAATTGGATAACTCACCCAAACAGTGCAATAGCCGGACTGTCAACATATAAGGTTACAGTGATCCTAATCGAGATGATACGTTAAACACCACGGCCAAAGCAATAGCGCATAAATTGTTTACAATATTGTTGATTAATTTTCACCAATATCAAACGTGCACCAATATTTGCGATCCATAGGGCCTGGGAAGTTGAGTTCGAATCCGGTTATTATTGGCCCCCAGCTTGGGTAAAGAGGAACGATACACATACATTGTTTATACCCGCTGTGCGAACGTTCTGGCTGAACCTTTATGCCGTGTTTTTAACCGGTCGTTTGAGCAAAGAAAATTTCCGGCAATTTGGAAGCAGTCCTACATGTTTCCGGTTTTCAAAAGCGGCAATCGACATAATATAAGGAATTACCGTGGGATAACTAGTCTCTCAGCGTCATGCAAGCTATTCGAAATAATTGTAAGCTCTGTTATTCTCTCCCATACGAAAAGTTATATCTCGGTCGATCAACATGGATTTATGCCAGGACGATCCGTTTGCACTAACCTTATGGATTTTACGTCGACTTGTATCTCGCACATGGAACAGAAGGCCCAAGTCGATGTAGTGTACACCGATTTAAAGGCAGCTTTTGACCGTATTGACCATCGAATACTTTTACGAAAACTTTCTCGACTTGGTGCATCACAAAACTTTACTGAGTGGTTAAGTTCCTACTTATGCGGACGAACTCTACGTGTACAGCTCAATTCCTGTTTATCCACCCTATTTTCAAATAAATCGGGCGTACCACAAGGCAGCAATATGGGCCCATTGCTTTTCTCGCTGTACTTCAATGACATCGCTTTGCTTCTGGGTGACGGTTGTAAGTTAGTGTACGCAGACGATCTGAAATTGTATCTTGTTGTACGGTCAATTGAAGATTGTCGTAATTTGCAAAAGCTGCTGGATATTTTCGTGAATTGGTGTTGCAAGAACTGGCTGATCGTTAGTATTTCAAAATGTCAGGTTATGACTTTCCATCGCATTGCTAACCCTGTTATTTTCGAATACAACATTGATGGTCAAGCACTTGAAAGGGTTGAACATGTCAATGATCTTGGCGTTATTCTCGATGCCAAGCTTAATTTTAACCTAAATCGCTCGGCTATTATCTCCAAAGCAACTCGGCAGCTCGGCTTTATTTCGAAAATTGGACGAGATTTCAAGGAACCATACTGCTTGAAGGCTTTGTACTGTTCCCTGGTGAGACCTCTAATGGAAAACGCGTGTCCTATCTGGACTCCATATCAACTAACCTGGAATTTACGAATTGAACGAGTGCAGAAGAGGTTCATTCGTCTTGCATTACGTAATCTTTCCTGGCGAGATCCCGTGAACCTGCCTCCGTATCCTGATCGCTGTCGCCTTATTGGGCTTGACACCTTAGAACGCCGTAGGAAAATTCAGCAAGCTATGTTTATTGCCAAAATATTGAATGGAGAAATTGATTCAACGAACATTCTTTCAACGTTGAACTTCCGTGCTCCTCAGCGTTCTCTCCGCTCTGCTGGACTGCTAAAACCTCTATCGCACCGTACAACTTTCGGATTCAATGAACCTATGTCAGCGTGTATTCGAACGTTTTCTTTTGTGGAGCACATGTATGAATTCGGAGAACCATCGCACAAATTCTTCCAAAAGATTTTTAATTCTAGTATTTTATAAGTGACCATGATTTTTTGTATTTAGTTTAAGTTAGTTACTCACTTGACAATTAATGTTTATTTATTATGTAGTATGTGATGTGAATTGTAATTATGTATTTTTGTGAAGATGATGGGGTTTTTATGCCTACGTGAGGATGGCCTCAGCTTGGCTTTTCCCCATCCAACCATTGCTCCATGTAGACCTATTAGGTCGGATGGATAGAAAATTAATAAATAAAATAAATAAAAATACTTAATAAGCGTTGCTTCAATGGTCCTCACTTACCTAGTTTTCCGCTCTTTCCCGTTCACGTCTTGTCCCACTGTGTTTGGATACTATAAATACCTTTGTTGCATTACTTTCTTCTATCATCCGCTTCGTCGATTGTAAAATTTACCGTTATAAAAAAATCATTTGATTACCAACGAAGCCGTATAAACTACTACATACTAACGGTACAACAAAGCGTTATTCAGCAATATTGTAGATTCAGATAATAACCAGCTCTACAAATGTCTCATGCATAACTTCAAATTTCAAATTCTGTTTGGCTGTGGCGATATAGGGTAGTTGATCCAGTAGTTGTGGTAGTACCAATAGTTGCGCTACTATTCATTATTAATGCATATTTTCGTCACCGTAGCATTTTAAATAAAATAATTACGTTTATTATAGAAAACAAGTTGTTAAGAGTATTGGTAGTTAGACTACACCATTTAAAATTAAAGCATTACTTGCTAAAATGCCGATTTTCTAAAATCTAACGCAACTATAGACGCAACTATAGACGCAGTTGAGGCGCACAACTACAGGCGCTCAAACTATAGTTGCGCTACAATGTTTTTCCACCTAGCAACCTAGCAATGTATACGGAATAACACAATTAATGGAACACCAAACTTAATTAAGAGAACATTAGCACAACTATTGGTACAATATAATTGAATCGGAAAATTCATATTTTTCTTTATAAAGCTTCTCGTACAACGAATGCAATTGTCTTGCCTTGTGACAAATACCTTGTGTTTGATAAATTTATATCCCACAAGCATTAATTGAAGCATATACCTCAATAAGCAAGTAAAAAGAAATTACAATATGCTTAGCTACGCGACTAATGGATCAACTACCTTAGTCGAACGATTCAAAAGTGATCGTACCATGCCTGTTCAGGACCAAAAATTAGCATTAGCATTAGCATATGTGGCTGCACACATCGTAGGTGGCTATATAATCCTATATTATATATATACCTATATATACCTAGCTACGTCCGAACAACTGCAGGGGAAGTCGGTAGGAATGTTAGTGTAGCATCTACTTTTGGCAAGTAAACAAGGGCAAGGGAGTAGGCAAGGTAAAGTAGGGCAAGGCAAACAATAAGGATCATGAGGAAGATTTATTCAATAATAAATATACAGTTTATTGTATATATTGAGTATATATATGCAACAATAGAATAATCTCACCAGCAATCCGTCGCGTGAAATACAATTGCGTCATTTGAATTTCCATCAGTGTATCTAATATCCAATAATTAATTTAATTTTTTCCATATCCATGATATCCATCTGTATTATTTAAATTTGTTACGGCCAAAGTTTTAATCGTACAGTAGGAGGTGCTTGATGAGCTAAAACGAAACAAATAATTAAAATAACATATTAGACTTACCTGCTACCAAGGCCGGGTGGCTCAGCCGTCTGCGCAAAATCATAGACCTCAAGTCTGGCATCTGGGAACCACGTAGCATCGCACCCCCTAGCTTAGCTACTGAATAGAGTATTACCGGGTATGGCTGCGTGGAGGCGTTAGGTAGGAGCTTGGGCTGGCAAAAGCTATATTGGTCGCTTTCTCGTTTGCCTTCCCCATTTCATACCCGCCTGTTCAGGACCAAAAATTAAACCAAAAAAGCAAAGCTTTCGGTTTGAGGGCAATTGGGTGGGTTAAGGTCTTTCGGAACAAACTGGACCCCTTTCTCGGCATACCATTCTTGATCGACTTTGCTGTAATGACAGCTTGCCAAATCTTCTCAAAACATCACGGAATGGTGGTGGGATCGAATGTACGTATTCGTTTTTGGAAACACTCGTTTTGGTACAGTTCCGACATCATTGTCTTATTTCTAACGAAAACTCTAGTTTTTCTGCCACAGCTGCAAGTGCCCTGCCAAATCATAAATTTTCATGCAAATTTGTCGGCAAAAACAAATTTAAATTTGCTTGAACTATCCCTCTGAGCCGTTGCCAGGTAAAATTTTTGATCTGGCATTTGCCCGAAGCCAGCCTTGACATAAGTTTCATTGTCCATCAGAAGACACCCGTCGAACTTGGTTAGCACCCGGTCGTATAGCTTTCGAGCACGGATTTTGACCACACTTTTCTGTTTTATGGTTCGGTTCGGCTATTTGCTAGCTCGATACGACTTGTTTCTTTCCCGGAGTCTAATTCTCGTCACAGTACTATTGGCAGCACCGAATTTTCTAGCCAAATCACGGTCTGACAGACTGGGAATTCTCTTGATATTAAAATCTTGCTACGCAGTTTCCGGTCGATAGTTCCACTCCGATGATTAGCTTGAGGCATCCGAATGGTCGTCAATGTTTCCTCATACCGTTTGATAACGCGTCATATGGTATTTCTGGGCAATTTTAGCTGTTTAGCAAGCCTAGATGCAGACCACAACGGATTTACCAAATAACTGTGCACAATTTTTTCCCTTCTTTCGGCTTTCATGTTGTTTGTTTTCAAAATACAGGCGTTTTGCGGAATGTCAAAAATACATAGGTAAAGCTAACAAAATATTCGACACGTGGGCGCCAAGAACTTCCAAATCCGTCCACCAAGAGCGCCACAATATGAGCAAAAGTGTGTTCCCATTCTAAATGAAGCAAGCTTTAGTTCATACGTAAGTGAGCGTTTTCAAACTGTTTGGAATAATTCTTGTTTTTTTGACTATGTTCCGATTAGGTCAAGACTGCCTCAAGGCTCAGTTTTAGGTCCAGTTTTATTTTCGATATAATATAAACGACCATCCAAGGATACTCAAACATTGCCAGATCCACCTTTACACAGATGACGTGCAGTTGTACTATAGGTGCAATAAACTAGATAAAAATGTAATCGCTTCGCAAGTAAACGACAATTTGTCGCGTATATCGCGTGGTCCGTGAGAAATAAATTGTCGATCAATGTAAATAAAGCGTACCCAATATTCATAGGCGACATTAGAACATGGATAAACCGTCGTTAAGGCTGAATGATACTTCCTTGCCATTTGTCAATTCTGTTACTAGCTTAGGATACAAAATTCAAGAAAATACGGAATAAGCCAACTTTATGGAATATAGAATAGGAAAAGTATATAAAACACTGCCCTCGTTGCATTTTAGTGCTGGTTATTTGAGAACTGACAATAAAGTTTCTGATGTTTCGTTTAGTAAAATTCAAAGAACCGCACTATTTGTTCAACAAACTAAGACCTTTACGGAGCGTTCGTTGTCAAAAATTTCTAATACCACTGTACCGATCCCGCAAGTATGGTAATTCACTTTTTGTAAGAGGCGTAGCAATTTGGGATTCAGCAAAGGATTGTTCCAGCACTTTCAATGAAAATTAGGACGATAAAAAAATTGTTATGAATTAGAAATTATGATTGTACCCAATTTATGTGACACTAGTTCTACCATATATGAGTCGTTGTGACATTTGAAAAGGCATTGCCTTAAGTTGCAGAATAAATAAGACAAATAACTATATGGATCATAATTTTTTTATATCGTTCGTAACAGTTCACAGTGATACAGTTTATGCTCGATTTATTTTGTACAATTAGGGTATGTTGCTACATCGTTAATTGCCTATTCCCGTCCTATCCAACACAAATTATTAAAAATATCAGCATTTATATGACACACAATGCAAAACTAGTTATTCCCTAATATTTTAGTTAGTTGTCTATCATACGCGATCAATCAAAGTGATCTATTTAAATGCTTTTTATCATTAAAGAAGTCCTACCAGTCAAATTTCCTACGATTTTTCGTGCGACGTAGAAGACAATGTCGACTAATCGTTTTAATTTCCGTCATTCATAAATAAAAATAACTCACGCAAGGCATTGTCGTTATTCTACAGTCAGGAAAACTTGCCTGACGTGCAGAAATTTTGTAGAACAACATTTGTCATGCCGTATTACACAAATACATGCGCGTTAGCTTCGTAAACATTGTTGTGATTTTTAGTTCGGACGATGAAAAATTTTGATGGACGGATTTTAAAACGGTACGACGAATTTTAGAAATAAAGTCAGTTGCGTAATTTCAATAGTATGCTTCAACAGTCGCTTTTCAGTGATTTCAAAGTTCACGGATCGGAAGGTAAGTGTGTTTTAGTCAAATCAGCACAAGAACTTTTGAAGTATTCATTAAATCCATACAACAAATGATGAAAATTAGAAGAGCTTTACTTACTACGACAGGAATTAGAAAAAAACCCTACATAAGTTAAATCCCCCAAGAAATCAATTCAGCTTGACTGCGTTGTAGAAACTTTGTTGCTTTGTTATCCATTCGCTTTAGGGACGTGACAGCACTTCGAATGCATTTCCTCTTTATGCCACCACCTCCCCCGTACGAGGCATCCAAACCCAAAACGGAAGGATGTAGCTTTTCGCGACAGCCGGGGCCGGCGCCATTGGTAGTGTTTGTAGCGTTCAGTTTACACGTTGTGATATGACTTTTGCTTCCGTGAACGTGAACGTAACTGTATTGGTTTAGTTGGATTTCACTACCGCATATAAATATGAGGACGGTCAGGGGTTACTGACAAATTACGTTCGTCAGGAATTATCGAACCTTTACATGTGTTTTCTATTTTGCTATTTTATTTCAATTGAAAATGAAATTACTCTATCCATATTTGACTAATAACCCCTCGAACTTTGTAGTTTAGCCGATCATCGTGCACCGCGTGATAATAATTTATACGCGCGGCCTGCATGTGTTCGATAGAATGGATTTTGACTCGACAAGAGAAAGAACACGAGAAAACTCCATTGTATGTAGGGTACCGCGAGCAATGAACGAGAGCCGAACGAGAGAGTTTGCGCGACTGTAGTTCAATTTTTAGCTACCGCGCGCGGTAACCGCGCAATGCTACCAAAAGGCATCAGGTTTTTGCCGTTCACATCGTGATTTGGAGAGAAGGTAAAAAACCGCCGTGGCTCTCCCGTGTTGCACAGCGGATGATCGACCGACCGGTCGGTAGCAGACTGCCGGCTCTTGCTGTTCTAGTTTCCGAGGGGGGTTTCAGTTGGTTTGCGAGAGTTTATCAGGCTGCAAGTGTTGTATAACCAGTATAGCTTTTTTCTGCATCCGCCGTCGTCGTCGGAACAGTTATTTGACGTTCGGTTTATATGAGATAGTTCCCTACCTTCACGCGGTGTGTGCACAGTCTTCTGCAGTTTAGTGGGCCCTTTCGTGCCCTTATTTCCTTTCGGATGTATTGTGAAGCTGTTCAGCTGTGTGAAAGATAATTATTAGGAAAAGTAGTGCTGAGATTTGTACCACGAAAGGTAGTCCAAAGAACCCGTTAGCTTGGTGGTGCAATTAACTGAGCTTTTGTGCTGTGCTCCGAAGTGCTTCGAATGTGAAACTTTGTTTACGCGACAAACGGAATTGAACGAACGACGATAGGTGCATTATTCTGCGGAGGAAGGAATACACGCAGGATTTTTATCCTTGCTGAATAACAAAGGTGGGTGACTTTGTTGGGTTTCCCTGCGATGATTCAACGAGGCAGTATTATGGCAGTCGAAAACCATTTTATAGAAGCGAACAAAAACGTGCGGAGAAAGAATATGCCTTGTCGAATCAAACGCGTTCAAGTGCAATTGTCGTCCCTTCCCGACCGACCTGTGTCACGGTGGTGAAAAATCGATATCACGATGATGGTAGACGTGTTTTGGTGCTGAGTTGTGCAATATGTTTAAAGGGGATGTGACGTGCTTATCGAAATTTTACCGATGGTTTTCGATGGATGTAATCTAGATTTTATGCTACTTCCAAATATTGGGGTTTGGTTATTGCGCATAATATTTTCATGTTTTATTTCCATGAAACGATTAAAATAACACCTCAGTGTATGAAAAGCTAAAAATTTGTTCTATATAATGAGCACTTCTCAATAAGCGCTGATGAAGGTTGTAAGTAGCAGTCAAAATATTTTTGTGCAAGTGAATAATTTGTTTTACCAGCTATTTTGAAGTGAATATTTTGTGTTCAAATCCTTTGCTAAAAGAATATTTTTTGAATTTGTAACAATAGTAGACTTAAATAGAAAAAAAAATTCTTTAACTCATACTCGCTGTACTGCCGTGAATCGCATAACAGTCCCATTTTCTATAGAGTTTTCTATATAAATGGGACTGTTATACTTTAGAAGGTTTTTTAATAGTTATTTTGTAATTATGTGTGTTTCTATCGTGTTCGTCACTACGTCTTAAATCTTCGTACCATTTAGAGCAGATAAACTAAAACAAAGTTTTTAGTAGGTGAGCTATATTTAGCTGCTAAAAACAAATACTTTTCTCAGGCAAAAAATCGAAATCTTACTGCATTTGTTCTGTTCGATTTCATAATTGAGTTTAGTCATCGCTTGATCAGGCTTTGTTAAATTTAAAATAACTAAGCGTACGTTTGTTTGTACTAACAATAATCAAGAAGCAAGCTCGTTATGCTCTCGAATCTTGTTCACAGTAGCTACCTATATAGTATACTAGCTGACCCGATAAACTTCGTATTGCCACAAATTAACCTGTGTTGTACATAAATCATGAATCTCCGATGATCTTTGCCTCAATCTCGAGTTTTGCAAGTTTCTGAGGAGTTCAACCTTAGATGATTCATTTGGCAGTTACGTAACTATGAAAGCATCCCAGGTAACCAATAAGGATCACCAATGCTATTCAAATGTAGGCCAATAAGCGTTTAAGTCGCCTTAAATGCTACTTAAATGCTATTTTGGCAAAATATACAGCTACTTTACTGATAACCTTCTTACAGTGCTGACAATGCTAATTTACAGCTAATTATACCGACACGAAGAATTTGAATACAATTTTGGATGCCAATTTACAACACCTATGCAGTCAAAAAGCTAATATACAGCAACGTGCAGTATAAAATGCCAGATACGCTGATTTGCTGCTTATGTCAAGGCTTATTAGTTACCAGAAATGGGTAGTTTAATACACAAATTTGCAATTTTTCCTCACAATAAAGTAGAAAACAACTCTCCTGCCCGAAGCGGATAGTAATGTTTGCCATGATTGTACAACATTTCGCCGAATATCATTTTGCGAAAAACCTTTAGCGGCGCTTCCGACGGCGGGCGCCGGCAACACTCGCGGCCGTCTCGTCGTGAATGATCTAGAGTTACTATAGATAGTTTTTGTGGTCTTGTTAATGACTAATGTTTTATGGAAGAGTCTCGAATTTCTCGAGTTCGATTAGTTTTTGAGCTTCGCAAAAATTTCTGTTTTATTTGTATTAGAGTCCATATCCCCTTATCACAGGGTTGAGAGGTCTCTAACTATCATAAAATAAATTTAAGACTCCAAAATCTCCCACATGCCAAATTTGGTTCCATTTGCTTGATTAGTTCTCAAGTTATAAGAAAATTCGAATTTCATTTGTATGGAAGCCACCCCTCCTAAACAGGGGAGGGGCCTTAATTCATCATAGATAAAATTTCTGCCCCCTTAAAGCCCCACATGCCAAATTTGGTTCCATTTGCTTGATTAGTACTCAAGTTATAAGGAAATTTGTATTTCATTTGTATGGGAGCCCCCCTCTTAAAAGGGGGAGGGGTCGTAATTCACCATAGAAAAAAATTCTGCCATCTAAAACTCCCACATGCCAAATTTGGTTCCATTTGCTTGATTAGTTCTTGGGATAAGAGGAAATTTGCATTTCATTTGTATGGAAGCCCACCCTCTTAAAGGGGATATGGGTCATAACTCGCCTTCTAAAGAGGAGAGGGGCCTCAATTCACCATAGAAAAAAATTTTGCCTCCAAAACTACTTACATGTCAAATTTGGTTCCATTTGATTGATTAATTCTCGAGTTATGAGGAAATTTGTATTATCATTTGTATGGGAGCCCTCCCTCCTAAAGTGGAGAGGAGTCCTAATTCACCATAGAAAATATTCTTGCCTACAAAAACACCCACATGCTAAATTTGGTTCCATTTCCTTGATTAGTTCTAGAGTTATGAGGAAATTTGTATTTCGTTTGTATGGGAGCCCACCCTCCTAAAAAGGTAAGGGGTCCTAATTCATCATAGAAAAAATGGTTGCCTCCAAAAACACCCACATGCCAAATTTGGTTCCATTTGCTTAATTAGTTCTCGAGTTATGAGGAAATTTGTATTTCGTTTGTATAGGAGCCCCCCTTTTAAAGTGGGGAGGAGTCCTAATTCACCATAGAAAATATTCTTGCCCTCGAAATTTTCACATGCCAAATTTGGTTCCATTTGCTTGATTAGTTCTCGAGTTATGAGGAAATTTGTATTTCATCTGTATAAGAGCCCCCCCTCCTAAAGTGGGGAAGGGTCCCAATTCATTATAGAAAAAATTTTTGTCTCCAAAAACACCTACATGCCAAATTAGGTTCCATTTGCTTGATTAGTTCTCGAGTTATGAGGAAATTCGATTTTCATTTGTATGGGAGCCCCCCCTCCTAAACAGGGGAGGGGTCTTAATTCATCATAGAACAGATTTCTGCCCCCTAGAAGCCCCACATGCCAAATTTGGTTGCATTTGCTTGATTAGTTGTCGAGTTATAAGGAAATTTGTATTTCATTTGTATGGGAGCTCCCCCTCCCAAAGTAGGGAGGGGTCCCAATTCATCATAGGAAAAATTTTTGTCTCCAAAAACACCCACATGCCAAATTTGGTTCCATTTGCTTGATTAGTTCTCGAGTTATGAGGAAATTTGTTTTTCATTTGTACAGGAGCCCCCCTCTTAAAGTGGGGAGGAGTCCTAATTCACCATAGAAAATATTCTTGTCCTCGAAAACCTTCATGCCAAATTTGGTCCCATTTGCTTGATTAGTTTTCGAGGTATGAGGAAATTTGTATTTCATTTGTATGGAAGCCCCCCCCCCCCTCTTAAAGGGGAGAGGAGTCATAATTCCCCTTCTAAAGAGGGGAGGGGTCTCAATTTACCATAGAATTAATTCTTGTCACCAAAAACACCCACATGCCAAATTTTGTTTCATTTGCATGATTAGTTCTCGAGTTATGCAGAAATTTGTGTTTCATTTGTATGGGAGCCCACTCTCTTAGTGGGGGGAGAGGTCTCTAACCATCACTAAAACCTTTCCTGGTCCTAAAAACCTCTACATGTAAATTTTCACGCCGATTGGTTCAGTAGTTTTCGATTCTATAAGGAACATCCCGACAGACAGACAGAAATCCATTTTTATAGGTATAGATGAATATGTCGTCTGTGTTTGGGCAGTTGAGAAATCGCGAATAAAATTTATGAAAGGTTTTTACCTTCCAACTAATCATCAATTTTTATTATTTAGCGATTGAAATTTCTTTAATTCGGCGTGGAAAAAATAAGCTATAAGCGTTTAAAACATTAGCATTTTTCCGTTTTTGAACTTTAATGGCACGTCCTTTTTTGTGTGTTCGTAGATAGACACAGGGATGGCACCTCCTCAGAAGAAAAAAAGAGAAGAGAAAAATTCAAACTGTGCTCAGTCTTCAACGCGATTTATTCTGCTCCGTTTCATTTCAACTGTGCTCTTTCTTGCTGAACGCAGTTGTATGAGCAACCGCACACTGTGCTACTCATTGAGGAGAATGTTAATACACTTTGAATAAGTTGATGCGATGCGCTGACGTATGACAACTACGGGTAGTTTTAACATGGGTAGTGCGTTGAGAAAAAACGACGATTGTCAGTAGCGGTCATTGCCATCAGAAAAATATTAATCCATTAATGCAGTTGAATCATGATTCTTACATTTAGTATATTCAGTTGAGTTTGGCTGCCCGTGAACGCAACTGCATCATATGGTTAGGCATGTCACTACGGCAACAGTGCGAAAAATGTTATTTAGATATGGCAACATTTGAATTCCCATACATATGCTTCTTGTCGCGTACCAACAGGAAAGTCCCATTATAAACAAAGGCAATTCTCCGCTAAGATTCAAAATATAACGACTTTTGATTGTCTTGACGCCTCTGAGTCTATAGCTGCTGTACGCGCACCGGTTGTTTTGTTTCCAGGTTTACTGCTGTAGCTACCGAGAGGACCGGGAGCAAAACCGACTCATTTAAAGAGCGCATTAAGAAATTTTTCTGCACGTC
The DNA here is from genome assembly GCF_943734655.1 of Sabethes cyaneus. Lineage (NCBI taxonomy): Eukaryota > Metazoa > Arthropoda > Insecta > Diptera > Culicidae > Sabethes > Sabethes cyaneus. The sequence goes on from NC_071354.1 coordinate 50,114,472, forward strand.
AGTTTTTCTCATTGTGTTTAGTCTGTTTCTCATTGTGTGGATTTACTTCTCATTTCTGAAAGCAGTTCTGCTCATTGTGTGGAACAAAAAAAGTTGCACTTTTTGCACAATGAGTGAGGAAATAACAAGCCTGGATAGACACATGGTTTCTTCGGCGAAGTTATAGAAAACATAAAGATAAACAATTTTGCTAAAGAAATGACATTTCTATCTCTATCAAGTGCAGAGTTGCAGAGCATTTTCTATGGAAATTCTTTAAAAATAAGTTTTTCATATTTAGCATATGTTGGTTGCATTTTACAAGAGTATATGGTTCTAGGCGATTATTGAAAGACTCAAAACACATGTTTTTGCAGAAGCTTGCAAATCTCCAGGACCTTTCCTTACAAAGTTATCGCTTATTACAGCTTTATTTTTCCTTAACTTCACGAGCCGAAAGCGATAACTTTGTAAGCAAAGGTCCTAGAGAGTTGCAATCTTCTGCAAAAACGTGTATTTTGAGTCCTTCAATAATCACCTAGAATCATATATTCCTGTAAAATATAAGCAACATATGCTAAGTATGAAAAACTAGTTTTTAAAGAATTTCCAAGGAAAATGCTCTATAGCTCTGCACTCGATAGGAATAGGAATGTCATGTCTTTTGCAAAGTTGTTTACCTTTATATTTTCCATAACTTTGTCGAACTCAGCAAGTAAAGGTCCAAGAGATTTGCGGTCTTTTGCAAAAACGTGTATTTTGAGAGCTTCGATAATTGCCTAGAACATTGTATTCTTATAAAATGCTACTAACAAAAGCTAAGGATGAAAAACCAATTTTCAAAGAAGCTTTAAAGAACATGGCTTATAGTTCAGTACTCGATAAAGATTGAAATTTTATGCCTTCAGCAAAATTGCTTGTTTTTACAATATTTACAACTTTGCCGAAGAAACTATGTCTATATTTCCTAACACAAAAAAGTTATTTTTTTATTTTCATTATAGTAAGCGATGACGAACTTTTGACAGTTTTAGATTAAGGGGGATATTCATCCGAACAAAAGTGTTGAAGACCATAAATGATCAAATGAAAGCGAGTTATGAATTTTGGAAATACGCGATGTCCGTAAAAATCGCCTTTTTTTGAAGTTCTCGATTTTGTTAAAGTAATGTTTTTGTTCATAAGGCTAGGCTACTAAATATGCCAACCTTCGTGAAATTCGTAGACCCTTTGGCCTATTTTGTACCATAATTTTGAAAAATTTCCATGAGCGAACTATTCAAGTCTGCTCTTTGTGCTCGGATCTATTTATTTTTACTTATTTGACCATACCAACGCAGCCAAGCTCAATTTGAAAATGTTACATGTGGAGCACTTATAGAGCTTATCTATAAAATTGTTGAATTAGTATTGCTCTGTCTTTTGTGATTAAGGCGCATTCTTGGTTTACACTGAGTGGCTACACAATGTGCACTCTGTGCACAAACGAGCATGAACCGAGAATACGCCATAAATACATTAGATAGAACAATACTTAGTTTCGTAAATTTATAGATAACTAGCTGACCCGACAAACTTCGTATTGCCACAAATTAACCTGTGTTGTACATAAATCATGAATCTCGGATGATCTTTGTCACTTCTCGAGTTTTGCAAGCCCCCCAGTGGGCGGCGCTTCCGACGGCGGGTCACCGGCAACACTCGCGACCGGCTCGTCCTGAATGATCTAGTGTTACTATAGATAGTTTTTGTGGTCTTGTTATTGATTAATGTTTTATGGAAGAGTCTCGAATTTCTCGAGTTGGATTAGTTTTTGAGTTTCGCAAAAATTTCTGTTTTATTTGTATGAGAGTCCATATCCCCCTACCACAGGGGTGAGAGGTCTCTAACTATCATAAAATAAATTCAAGACTCAAAAATCTCCTACATGCTAAATTTGGTTCCATTTGCTTGATTAGTACTCAAATTATAAGGAAATTTGTATTTCATTTGTATGGGAGCCCACCCTCTTAAAAGGGAAAGGGGTCGTAATACACCACAGAAAAAAAATTCTGCCATCTAAAACTCTCACATGCCAAATTTGGTTCCATTTGCTTGATTAGTTCTAAAGTTATGAGCAAATTTGTATTTCGTTTGAATGGGAGCCCCCCCCCCTCCTAAAAACGTAAGAAGTCCTAATTCATAATGGGAAAAATGGTTGCCTCCAAAAACACCCACATGCCAAATATGGTTCCATTTGCTTGATTAGTTCTCGAATTATGAGGAAATTTGTATTTCATTTGTGTAGAAGCCCCCCCTCTTGAAGTGTGGAAGGATCCTAATTCACCGTAGAAAATATTTTTGCCTCCAAAAACCTCCACATGCCGAATTTGGTTCTATTTGCTTGATTAGTTCTCGAGTTATGGGGAAATTTGTGTTTCATTTGTATTGGAGCCCCCCCTCCTAATGTGGGAAGAGGTCCTAATTCATCACAGAAAAAATTCTTGCCTCCAAAAACACCTACACGCCAAATTTGGTTCCATTTGCAGAATTAGTTCTCGAGTTATGAGGAAATTTGTATTTCGTTTGTATAGGACCCCCCCTCCTAAAGTGGGGAGGGGTCCCAATTCATCATTGAAAAAAAAATTGTCTCCAAAAACACACATATGCCAAATTTGGTTCAATTCGCTTGATTAGTTCTCGAGTTATGAGGAAATTTGTATTTCATTTGTACAGGAGCCTCTCCTCTTAAAGTGGGGAGGGGTCCTAATTCACCATAGAAAATTTTCTTGCTCTCGAAAACCTTCACATGCCAAATTTGGTTGCATTTGCTTGATTAGCTCTCGAGTTATGAGGAAATTTGTATGGAAGCCCCCCCTCTTAAAGGGGAGAGGAGTTATAATTCCTCTTATAAAGAGGAGAGGGGTCTCAATTCACCATAGAATAAATTCTTGTCACCAAAAAAAAACACCCACATGCCAAATGTTGTTCTATTTGCTTGATTAGTTCTCGAGTTAGGAGGAAATTTTTTATTTCATTTGTACAGGAGCCCCCCCCCCCCTCTTAGAGTGGGGAGGGGTCCTAATTCACCGTAGAAAATTTTCCTGCCCTCGAAAACCTTCACATGCCAAATTTGGTTCCATTTGCTTGATTAGTTCTCGAGTTATGAGGAAATTTGTATGGAAGCCCCCCCTCTTAAAGGGGAGAGGAGTTACAATTCCCCTTATAAAGAGGGAGGGGTCTCAATTTACCATAGAATAAATTCTTGTCACCGAAAACACCCACATGCCAAATTTGGTTCTATTTGCTTGATTAGTTCTCGAGTTATGAGGAAATTTGTATTTCATTTGTATAGGAGCCCCCCCTCCTAAAGTGGGGAGAGGTTCTTATTCATCATAGAAAAAATTCTTGCCTCCAAAAACACCTACATGCCAAATTTGGTTCCATTTGCTGGATTAGCTCTCGAGTTATGAGGAAATTTGTATTTCATTTGTATGGGAGCCCCCCCTCCTAAACAGGGGAGGGGTCTTAATTCGTCATAGAACAGATTTCTGCCCCCTAGAAGCCCCACATGCCAAATTTGGTTCCATTTGCTTGATTATTTCTCGAGTTATGAGGAAATTTGTTTTTAATTTGTACAGGAGCCCCCCCTCTTAAAGTGGGGAGGAGTCCTAAATCACCATAGAAAATATTCTTATCCTCGAAAACCTTCATGCCAAATTTGGTCCCATTTGCTTGATTAGTTTTCGAGGTATGAGGAAATTTGTATTTCATTTGTATGGAAGCCCCCCCTCCTAAAGGGGAGAGGAGTCATAATTCCCCTTCTAAAGAGGGGAGGAGTCTCAATTTACCATAGAATTAATTCTTGTCACCAAAACCACCCACATGCCAAATTTTGTTTCATTTGCATGATTAGTTCTCGAGTTATGCAGAAATTTGTGTTTCATTTGTATGGGAGCCCACCCTCTTAGTGGGGGAGAGGTCTCTAACCATCACTAAAACCTTTCCTGGTCCTAAAAACCTCTACATGCAAATTTTCACGCCGATTGGCTAAGTAGTTTTTGATCCTATAAGGAACATTCCGACAGACAGACAGACAGACAGAAATCCATTTTTATATATAAGATGAATATGTTGTCTGTGTTTGGGAACTTGAGAAATCGCGAATAAAATTTATGAAGGGTTTAACCTTCCTACTAATCATCAATTTTCATTATTTAGCGATTGAAATTTCTTTAATTCGGCGTGGAAAAAATATGCTATAAGCGTTTAAAACATTACTAGACAATTTTTTTCGTTTTTGAACTTTAATGGCAGATCCTTACCGTCCTGTAAGACGTATTCCCGCGTCGAAATTATTTTTTTCATTAAGACTTTGAACGAGTTCATGTAAGTGCATTAATGAAAGCTAAATTGAATGAACGTTAAAGTACGAATCAAACCGCCCGATTAGCTTCAAGCTACGATGCCTTTCTAATAAGCCAGTCGTCGTATGTTCGGATCTCGGCTAGGCGGTGCTTGCTAGATAGAGTGAGTTCCTATTTCCTATTTCAAGTTTTTCTTATTTCTTTTTTGGGAGTTTTCAAGCATTTTTTTGTGAAAATAGAAGTATTTTTTTCGTTTGTTGGGAGTTTGATTCCATTTTAATTAAAAAAAACCAGTTGGTTTTACGACTTATGAATTTTCGAAATACGCGATGTCCGTAAAAATTGCCTTTTTTGTGTAGTTTTCGATTTTGTTAAAGTATTGTTTTTATTCATAAGGCTAGGCTACTAAATATGCCAACCTTCATGAAATTCGTAGAACCTGTTTTGGACCATAATTTTGAAAAATTTCCATGAGCGAACTATTCAAACCTGCTCTTTGTGCTCGGATCTCTGTGTACTCTGAGCACTCTGTGCACAAACGGGCATGAACCGAGAATACGCCATAAATACATTAGATAGAACAATACTTAGTTTCGCAAATTTATAGATAATAATTAGCTCTATAAATGCTCTATACGTACCTTTTTCAAATTTAGCTTAGCTGAGGTGGTACATTAAAATTGGTGCCCAAAGGGCAGGACAACCCAGAGGACGCCACCGATAGCACAAGATTTTGTAGGGAATTATCATGGGCTGGCTTCATGGGGACTCGGGCCACTACGAGCCAAATTTTCACCATCAAACAGATCTTGCAGAAATGTCGGGAGTACAACGTGTTTATTGTTTTCAAAGCAGCATACGATACAGTCGATCGAGACCAGCTATGGTAGATAAGGCACTAACACGGTTTTCCGGGTAAACGGACGCGACTGATTAGAGCTGCATTGGAACGAATGATGTTTCTGGGACACTCTCGATTTCCTTTGAGAGGTTGAGGTACAGCGGCGATGGTTGAGACAAGGTGCTGGCTTATATTGCATGATGTTTAACATCGCTCTTGAGGGGGTGATCCGACGTGCGGGCATTGAAACCTGTGGCATGATTTTCACAAATGGTAGCCAACTCCTGGCTTCACAGATAACATTACTTTGATATCTTAGCCAGGAACCTTGCGACGGCGGAGGCAATCTACGTCAGACTGAAAGCTGAGACTTGGAGGATTGGGCTAAAAATAAAGACATGAAAGACCAAATATATGAAAGTAAGAAGCTCAAAGAACCAACGGCTACCGTTCGTGCCTCCCACGAACGGTAACCGTTGACGGCGACGAACTGGAAGTGATAGATGAATATAGATCGATGATAATGAATTTTCACAAATGCAAATCCAAACATTGGATCTGGCCGATACGTGATTTCAACAAGACGGCACTCTTTGTCACTTAATTGGTCGGTGTTAAGTCAGACCGAACCAGCTGACAAAAATCTGATTTCGTGTAAAACGCGTTCAAAGTTTGCTGCTCTGTATGGTTTACAGTTAACAATCGTTCGAAATCATCTCACATAACTCTGGCTGTTTGCAACAGTTTGAGCAGAGTAAAATACAGCTTAGAAAACTCTTGATCGTTTGCTGTCATTAACTTATTTTTTTTTTTTAATTTTGCGACTTGGTCCGGTCTGATTTAACATCGACTCTCGTTTTTGTCCCGTAAATCGGTTGCTTAGATCGTGTGATTTGTCACTTTTAGACTACTTTTTGTTGGATTCCGGAAAGTCTGCTATCTGCTTTATGGATAAAAAAGCAACGACTAAGACCTCCGGTGACAATATTACACGTGTATATTGTTTAAAAGTGCGTATTGTTTAAAAAAAAGTTGCACAAAATTAGACTTTCAGCATGGATTAACTCAAACCTAGTCGCGGCTAGTATTTGCATGAAATTATATTCGAAAAGTGTAATGGCTGACGTCCAATTTATTGGGTGGAATCGAAATTTTAAACATTATAAGTTCTTGGCTCTTGTCATATCTCCTTGATGTCTGTGCTTGCGAAGTTGAGATATGAAAAATGTACCGTTCAATTCTATGTTCAAACTATTCATATGTTTCGTCTTATTTCTGCTCATTTATCAGAAGCTTTATTGTACAATTTTTTTTGTTCTTATACTCCATAATTCGTACTTCATAAATTTTCATACCATACCTAGTGAAGTTTTGTAAACGAGTATTAGATTGGGTTTACATTTTTCGAAAGGTTCCCAGCAGAAAAAAGAACGCAAACGATGGTTGGTGGTACGAGCTGAAAATTGCTTTTACACTCGACCAAAACCCGTTCTCTGCCGTTTTGCTACGATCGTGTAAACAGTCCTCCCTGCTATGCAGGCATCCTTTACCTATACCAACTGGTAAGCTTCAGCAGGAAACTTTTCGATGACGGTAAGAGGCCGCCCTCGATCATGTCACCACACGGACCAAACGGAATGGAAAGTGAGGTTATCGTGCACTGGTCTGGTCAACACCAACGACTAAAAGAAGCAAATGGACTAGTCCCATTGTACCCCCGCCTATAGAGTTTGCGTTGTCAGTACCGCACGGGGAGACATGGTCTCCCACTTTCCAGAGTCTGTAAAACCTGGCTAGAATGCGATTGCAATCAGAACCAGTCGGAAAGATAGGCGAAACAAGAAATCTGGTTTCTATAACGATTTCTTCACTGGCAATGTACTGCAAGTTACGGGACTTACGGGATGGAAAATATTCAGCTAACCCACTTGGGCTAGAAGTGCCGGAGCAGGGGGAACGACAACAGACGCAGGGCGGGGTATAGGCGTTGGGAGCAGCGGGAATTGCTTTGGTTTACTGGTCGGTTGGCTGACTACGGGCTCACGGATGATGGCGGAAAATATATGTACTTTGCGGATGGTGGAAAATGTAGCGAATAGTGAAGCTAAAATCGACTAGAGACAAGGTGAGAAAAGGAAAGAGAAAGAAGTTCAGTGAACTTTTTCCAGCTTCGTGTGCTTTGTAGGCTCTGGAAGGCTTTCGTGTATTTTCTTCATCAGTCCGGATACTTACAGCTTTGGCTGAGTTGTTTTGCTTCTCGTTCTGACGTTAATATTATTGTTTATTGTGACTGTCCAACGCGATGCTCACGTTGCTTGGTTTACTTTGGTTCACCCGTGAAATTTAATTGGGTTTTTCTTTTCCTACTCTTGTATTATTATTAAAACAGTATTAACTCTTAAGTGAATTAAATCTAATTAGTCAAATTTTTTCTGAGTGATTCCCCTTCTAGGATATTGTAACCGTTGGTGTTTGAGAATATTTCTTCAATACACGTGCGTTTTCTATACCTAACTATTTTTTCCCAACTCGCCGGGATGATTCATTCTTGCTGAAAAACCGTCCCTCCAACACACCCACACTTCTTCGACAGCAGGTTCTATAGCAGCATTGTTGTTTTTCATGTATGTTGTGTTCAGTTCCATCCGACACTCGTATGTACCTTTAGCTTGTTTGTTCGATGGTATACTTTGGGGCCTGTTGTTTTGGTTGCTTTTCTCTTTCAACATGGCTCAATTTCTTCGGCTCAAGAAACACGGAAACCCCGTGTGATGATGGTAGGTAGGCATATGTGAAGAAATGAAAATAAGGTTTGCATCGATGAGGTTTCTTTGCTTGCTTGCATCGTTCGCTATTCGTGGCGTCCATCGTACACATAATGCTTAATCTTCAGCACCATATCAACCCTTTGATGGTTCATAATACCAACGAACGATATTGTATGTAGGTACATACGGTTGATGTGATCGTATATCGGAAGTTTAGCTGCTAACTCTTACCGATGGTTTGTTTTCACTTGGGGTTTTCCGTTGAACAATGAGCACCGGTAGTGCTCGGAAATGGTGCGAACGCAAAATACGTTTTTATCAGCAGCTTAAAATAGTTTCAAACGTTACATTATCTCTAGGTTACTAGGCTAGATAAACATGGTCGAAAGGCTGCATCTTTATGGCCAAGTACGGTATTGATTTTCTTACCTATATGTTGAAATCAAAATATTCAAAGAGCAATAGTCGGTATTTGATTTGAAATACACGTACGTGCTTATTAAAACTAAGATATTTTTCTTTAAATCGGGATAAACTCCCGTAATTTTCGAAATTCGCGTTATGATTCAATCGACAGTAATTATAGTTAAGTTCAGCATGTTTCTTTCGCCTGCATCTCGCAGCAGTTTAAAATTTCATTCAGTTTTCACCAGCTGGTTCAAATAGTTATGTGGACAATCATTATTACGCTCCAGTCTGAGTTGCTCGGTGATGCCATATAGCATCACCTTTCCAAGAATGCTCTATAGTTCTTACGACTAGGAATTTTTTTAAAGTCGTCCGCGTATAGCAGTTTGCATCACGTTGGATTTACAAAGCACTCGTTATTGAAATAGGAAATGTTACGGTCCTAAATTACTTCCCAGTGGAACACCAGACTTATAGCAGAAATTGCACGACTTGGTAGAGCCTAGGTTGTATGCTATGAAGCCAGCCAACGAAGTCTTCAGAAGCTCCTTGCCGGTAAAGTTTCCGTAGCAAAATTTGGTGATCAATTCGATCGGAGGCTACTTTAAGGTATAATACTGTGTCAATCTGAACAGCACCCTCCATATTACTAAGACAGAAGGAAACAAACTGTAATTGGTTTGTGCTTATAGAACGCCTCGGGAAAAAGCTATGTTGCTCCATCGAAATATATGATTTCACTCGTTACAGAGTTATTAAACATTTTTAATTTTTGGCTCTGTTCCCCTTAAATTAGCTCTAGTAACGTGAACGTACCATATTCTGCGCAGTTAAGACATTTTTATGATTCTTCCGCTATTCTAAGTATTCTAGATTTAAATTAACAACGTGGATAGCCTCAACGTGTAGTGCTACGGTCTATAATATCTGGTAAAAAATATGGGAATTATAAGTCGACCAACAATTGAGTATATTTTACGTTTTGTAAACTTATCCACGGTGCCTAATTCTGCGCACTTTCTTGCCCATGTTCCTAATTCTGCGTATGTTTGCTCCTAATTTTGCGCACCCAAAAAGTGAAAATAAATACTCCTGCCATGCTGTTTATGTCTTTATACGCTGAAAGCATTCAAAAAAATCCGACATTAGCCATTACCATAATTAAATCCTTGATCCGGCCTTCTTGTGCTGGTCGGGTGGCAAAAGCCCTTCACGTTATCGAGATAAAATATTTAAAATGAGGCAATCAAAATGATAACAATTGATTCGGGTTTTCTGCATACTGAACATTACACTGTAAACTAATGCTAAAAATTGTGTTTTCATGTAGAAACCACTTCCCCACTCTCTGACAGCCCCATGAGGTTGGACATTAAAAAATAGATGGTTTCATGAATTGGCGCTCGTAGGTTCGGACCCCGAGACACAGCACAGGATGCCAATCAATGCAAGTTAAAGATTCTACTTGAATTTTCATGCCTCTATACCTCAGCCATTTGGGTGAGGTTGCGTATTCTTTCGCGATTTCTTCGTAGAATACATCACTGCGCAGAATTTGGAACATGAATGAAAAATCTGTGCCTAAATCTGCGCATTATTGCATCGCATTTTTCTAAGGAAAGCAATGCATGCAATCACTCTTTTTGTCTAAAACGTGACTAAAACTAATTATTCTTTCTAATTATGCTGGGTAATTTGATCATTGCAAAGAATTTCGATCATAGATTTGTTAATTTTCTAGAAGGACAATCTTAGCGTTGGTGCTAACGACGATGTTTTCTGTCATATAAAATACTTTCAGTTTCACGTTAAATTATTTCGCTCTTAAATGTTATGGCCCGTTTGTGAATAATGGCGTAATATTCAACAGACGACATTTATAAAAAAATAACGCAATGATCATAGTTATGCACAATGTTAAAAAATACTTATAAAAAGAAAAATGCGCAGAATTAGGAGCTGTGCAGAATTAGGAGCGTTCACGGTATATAAAGTATGCTAGCTAGCTCGATTCTGTTGCCTTCATCCGGAAGCTGAAAAAATTTTACACCGAAAATTGAAATTAAATACAAAAGAAAACTTGCAATTAAATTCTTCTATTTATTCTACTTATATTGGAAATTTTTTCTTTTTTATTCATTTTCACGTTTCGTATTCTACTAAGACACTCCGAAAACTTTAGTCAATCGCTGAAAATTGCTCTTAAACATTCTACTTAATGAAATTTAGCAAATTTTCGGAAGCAAAAAGCTTTGCAATAAGTGTTTCTCAATGCGTTTTCATAAAAAAAACATGCTGCATTCCGTTATCAAAACTTGGCCATCTGTTCAGGGCTTCAACACTATAAAAAACAACCACTACATGTACATGGAAGAAGTCGGTCGGACTCCGTCCAATACAAACGAACATTTTGCTTGCGTCGGACCGAGTCCGGGTGACAAACCATTACTGTGAGCAGTCGATTTGGAGACAAGGCCGCATGCATTGTAAGACGGCAGCAGCGCAAGCGGCAGATTAACTGGATTCAAAAAACAGTCAAATGATCGTTCAAAAAGCGCAGGTTGAATGCGGAAAGCGTACGCATTCACGGTAGTCACATTCAACTTACGATCCCTTATCAAGCCCTGCTTCTGTTTTTATACGACAGACTTCGCAGCCAGCTCTTAAAGAAAGTACAGAACAATTGCAGGGCCAGTTGCTATGATCCTATTGACTCTAACAGCCTTTCCCGGTTGAGATTCGAACATACGGCGATTGGCTTATTAGACCAGCATCATACTTCGAGGCTAACTGGGAGGCAATAATACGTTTTCATCAATTTTTTCCTAAAAAGATGTGATAAAGTTTTTTCTACCTGCTTGTATCTACCAATTTACAGCTTTGACACCGTTGTACTATTCGTTCTTTGACGTGAAACGTCTATCTATTTTAATATCGGTGCAATTTAATTTTAAACGCAACGTATTGAGTGTTAAATTACGCATAGCATACTAGATCACCGCGTGCGACGGACACGATCTGACACGTTTGAAAAACGCTGGATGGGTCAAATATTTCCGTTTACGTAGGTAAAGATATTTTCTTGCATATTTCTGAGGCTCTGTCCAAAATATTTTGTGAGCTTTAAAGTGATATTTGTTTATTATCTCACCATTTCTTATCACAATCTTATATAAAGATATTTTATGAAATATTTCGCAGCATTATTCGTCTAAGAAAACACTTCTTCTCACCTCCTGCTGGTTTTCAGTCGTTACTGCTTTTATTAAAAATGTATTATCAAAAATCAAAAATCAATATACTTCCTCTTAATGGTATTTTGCTTCGTAATGTTTTCCCCTGTCATATTTGTTTCATAATGTATTGCGTTTAAATGGGGTTGATATCAGACAGAAAAAACCGGACGCAAGTCGGAAAAAACTGTCACGTTACAACAGGGAATGCAAGGTTCACACTTTCTTACTATGCCTCGATTTCTAGGAATTGAATTCGACTAGATGTCTTTTATAGCTCCACTTGATTATTTGAAGTATTCTCTATAGTAAAAATGCCTAGGTGCTCTCATTGCATTGGCTAGCAAAATGATAGATTCATGTAGTCGTCATTTTCTAGGTTGATTTCGAGAGTTGGGAACATTAGGATGAGATTGGGTTAGATTAATGAAGACATGTAGTTTTTTCTTCTTCACCTCTAACCGGTTTCTGTAATTCAATACGACTGCATATGCCAATATAGCCTGGCTAGATCATAAAGTGAGTGTATGGTATTCGTGGCAGCCTGGATGTTAATTTTATTTAAACAAGTGGTCTTGGAAAATTGCAAATATTCGATGGCGCGTTGATTTTAGCCGCCTAGCATCCCAATATGAACGATAAAATTTAATGCGCATATGCTGCATAACAAAGGAAACTGCTGAAAATTTATTATTGATTCTTTCGAATATTTTATTATGGTCACCATGATCTGAAAGTAAAATTTAAACTTTTTTTGCCACGACTATATATTTTCAAAGGAAGCTGCTAGCAAACCAAGCTGATTGATTTATTATCACGTGGTTGTTGCTGTCAAGCAGCGAAAAACATAATCGATTTTATTGCTGCATTCAGCAGTACGCATCATGACTACTTGGGCTCATAACCTTACTTTTAAAGAGGTTATAAGTGGCGAGAAATCTACTGTAATTCTTTGTTAATTGTTTCAACATAAATAATTGGAGTAATTATTTTGTTTATAGTAATAGCAACACGGTTTTTAAGAGTTGAAATATCTTTCTGAGAAACTACTGTATGAATTCATGTTTCCGTGAATTGGCTAAGATAGGCATAGAACGAAAATTATAACTTTTTGAAACAGCAATTTTTGTATCACCGTAATATATGACGCTGTACATACTCGAAAAAAAAATTTCTATGAAAAACATATCATTATCTTTTATAAAAGAAACAACTAGATCAGCAGAGGTATAAAATGCACTTACATTGATGTGGTTAGATTGTGATTTTCTGTGCATAAATAATAGTTTCCTATGCTGCAAAAATCTACTGATAGCCTTGTTTTATTCAAAGTAGCTAGTCTTTATGTTGCATACAAATCTAACGTATCAAATCTACGACTGCCTTGATATTCCATATGAAATATTGCTCCAACTTGTCTGGTTTATTCCGTCATGGGTTCATGGTTGTAACTGTACTTTAGGTGCTGGCCGTATCTTTCCTCACCTATGAATATTCGCTGCAAATTTCTTTCCCTCTATTTACGCTCTGTTTTCTTTTTATTTCCAGACCGTGCGTTTGCAGACCCTAAGATAAGCGCAACCATTATCATTGGATCGGGTATTGGATCTCTCGCATGATCTTGCATACAGAAGGAGGATGGATTGAGGCACCAGTAGGGTCTACAACTGGCGAAGACACTACTGAATGAAACCAACCAGCCGCCACATTCGTACAGTGCAATCTGCCGAAGACCATTGCACTACTGTACGCAAGTACGCAGGAGAGCCCCCCCCCCCCCCCCAAAGCACCGAAAATAATTGCCAAACGAAGCACAATTTCGATGCTTATTTCGGATGTAAGCTTTCCGTTTGATTAAGCCATACGGTGAACCAACCAAAAGGCTGCACACCACAGCAGAAATTTCATAATCGCAAAATCAAAACACGAAACCGTTATAAATCGAACGCAAGCTTCAACAGTAGGAGAGAAGCCGAGCATAGAAAACAATCGCACAAGCGAGACGGGGTGAGGCTTCAATCGCGGCGAAACTATTCTGCTGCTTTGAGGTGGATCATTTCGTACCCAAGAACCAATCGAAACTAGCTACCGAGTGGTAAAAATCCAGCCTAGTGCCAATTCGTGCCAAAATTGCGAGAATTGAAAGAAAAGAGTAACTTGAAATCGGTGGAACCACACACACGGTCGGCGACCATGAAAAGTGTCGCGGAAACATTGACCAACGACGTCCGCTAACGCACGCAAGTTTAGCTCGTGAAAAATTTCGGTGGTGTTTAGATTTTTGAAATCGCACCCCAGCCCAACCAACATCTACGTCACAGTGCGTCCGTCCGCACCCCGGGTAACAGGCAACTGGCGAATCTGTTTTCCTGCTGGTGGATAGCTGACTGTGTAGCAGTAGCAGTCGTAATTGTGTTCCTTATATAGTGCTATTGCCAAGGATAACTGTTTGGCTTTGGATATGGTTTTCTACTGTGCGAATGTCTAGCATCGCAGGGCTTCTAGAACTAAATTAGTGCAATAGTCTCTTGTTGGGCAGCTCGTCTAAAGTAAAAGTGAATTCCGTTAAAATCGAAATAGTGAAATAATACTTCCTTGCAACGAAGAGGAAACAAAAAATGAAAGTAGTAGTTTAATTATATTGTTCATCAGCGAGATGAGCGTGTAATATATATGTATAATTAAGTGGGATACGGTTACTAGCTATTATATTGATGAAAAGTTAATGATTAGATGTTAAGCAGCACTGGAATAGACTTCTACGTGCATTCAATCCATTATCGTAACTGCTACCAGTGAGAACAAGTGATAACTACCGAAAATTCGATATATGATTGTAACAGCCGTTTGAAACTTGCATTCAAACATGAAGAGAATTCCGAGGAAACCGAGCAGCAGCAGTCTTCCCGGCTTCAGCATGGACCGGGAAAGCTTGGCAGAATGGGCAAAGGATAAGCCACTTAGCATACTGCAGTTGGACCCGGCAGATCGTGCCGTTCTGAGAATAGCAGGTTAGTAATGAGATGTTTTTTTAAGCTATTTTTTTTTACAGAAATATGTAAATATGACAGCGTTCTGATTAGCATATTACAAACTGAGCCATTCGCTAATTGTGTGGCCTCTCGAGACACACACTATTTGTTGTCGGTAGCGGAATGACGATCTAAATTTATCAACAATGACGACGACTCGGCAGACAACCTACTTGTCATCTACTTCAGTTCAGGTGTTATGTTTGCCGGCACTGAAATTTGGGTGTGACCTTTAGTCGTTCAGCGGGCTAGTAGTAAATAGTGGTACTACTGATAGTAGTTGTAGTAGTAGTAGTAGTGACCTTCTGCAATGCCCTTTTCGTGCTTTACGAGACATATGCGCCTGCTGTGTGTTTCTATGAGTAAACATTCCGTTGAAACATCCTATTAATAACACATTAACACTGAAGTTGAGATGGTGTGACTCAATATGTGACTGAAATTCCATGCAAAGCCTTGAAATATTGGTCATATACTTACTTTATGACTGGTCAAGTTGTTATCCTTGATTTTAATGTGGGTTAAAAATGTCAATAAACTTATTCAACAAAATGTGACATCTTCTATTTGTGATAAGAACAAACTCTGCTGTTTTTTGACTGTATATTTCTGTTAAAAACAGGAAAGCTTTGTGTAGTTATTAAAAAAAAAGTTTATTCTGAGTCAAATGGGCAAAGAGCCTCTTTAATATCAAATCACATATTAAAATTGCTTCCATTTAAATAAAAGATACGGATTTTATCCTAGAAAAATCAAGAGATATTGACATTTACACTGTTAAAGTTACATTCAATCAAATTATCTGAATCAAACAAACAATCGGTATTCTTTCTATATTTGGTGGGATCTGAAAGGACTGATTGATTATGAGCTGCTAGAATTGGTTCAAATCATTATGAATGAGCCCACAGTGATTGGTTTGTCCAAAGAAAACCAAATATGCACAAGTCTATAATTTTTCACCATGACAGTGCTCTACCACATGTTGCTATAAAAATCGATGGATATTTAAATGGCAGTGGCTGCTATGTTATACCTCACCCGCCATATTCATCAGACTTTTGATGTTATTTATCCACATTTCCACCACTTTCTATTTCATCGCTTCTATTGTTGGTGAGAAAGTAGGGTCGCAAACATATTTGTTTTTCTAATTTTCTATGTTATGCTGTGATCCACCCTCAATTATCCGGGTGCTTTGTTCCGCAAAACGCAGCACCGTCTATCAACAACAGTGTTGTTGTACGTCGTGCATACCTAGTATTAAATCATCGAAAGCTCTCTCGCATACCATAGTAATGCAGCCGCAAAAAAGGCACTGAAAAGTAATCGGAGCGATAGTGAAACGCGGCGCGGCAAGGAAGCAGCATCGATAAAAAGTATCCATAATGAGTAATCAACAATCGAACGAACTGCTTTTAGTGATCCATTTTCACAGTCTAGTTGCGAGGGCGATCGATCTGAAAACCTGCAAGTAATCCAAAGAACCACCGACCGCACCTCCTCCCAGCGCGGGCGGATATCCGACGACGATGTGGGTCCGGCTGTTGGCTCTCGTTGTTGGCGAGAAAATTCCTATCATACCCGTCGCTGTACATCGGATACCGACACGTCCGAGGTGTGACTGACAGCGCTGCAGCTGGTAGGGGTGGACAGACCTGTGCGGGAGGAACAGTTTGCCGAGCGACTGCGTATCGATTACAAGCTAATAATACGATTTGATTTGATCGATGATTAAAACATTCTCTGTTTGTTGAACTTCTTACTGGGACCGGACAAGCCCTGGAAAGGGCGGCACAGACAGGCAATGCTGAATGTTATTGAATTTCGTCACGGCATCCAGATCAGCGGCTCTTCAAATCCACTCTCGAAGGAAGAATGGTTCTGCGGAAAAGGAACTGTTGAACAAACAGTGTTAGGCGTTGTTTTTTGTTATATATGATACATTTCAGTAATGCCACATTATTGACGTTCGGAAGACCGTGTGTATAAATGCATACAGACAAGGCGGTTTCTTCAGAAGCATGATAGAGTGTCAGTTTCGGATCTAACCAAGTTCAACGAGCGACTTTAGAAATAAACCGAAGCAAAACATAAAATTGTCGATCACTCTTTGCTTGTCAGCTGTCGACTGGCGACGTATGATTGTCACAGTTGATTGGTCATATTGAGTAATTGATTTCGATTAGGCTGATTGATAGGTGCTGAAAATTTATGTTTGTGGAAAATTGAAACAACGGCTTCATGTAAATAAAGGTATTTGAATCGTTGATAGTGTGAAGTTTGACCAATAGCGCCAGTCTCTACACGGTTAGTGATTTGTACTATTTGACAGGTCATTCAGCTTTAACGCGGCTTGTTGTGCAGCTGCTCAGCTGCAGCGGAACGCTATGTGCGGGCATCCTAGCGAGCCCTTGACACCGGCTTATAATAAAATGTAAATATTATCGTAATAAACGATTTGTTTATAGACATTTGTGCTTCGTCGCTGAGAGTTGAGTTGAGTTTAAACAGAGTAGCGCTCGAATCCGTTCGAGATTGACGGTGATAATCCGATGGAACCAGCCGTGATCAATGCTCATTAGGAATGTTTATGTTTCGATGATTACAAAAATAAATTTCTTTTTAATCATTTGCGCGATGCGGGACGTCTTTCCGTTGGGAAGGTTGCTTTAGGGTTTTGTTTGCTACCTAACTAGCACGCTATGAAATATGTGCGAGAAAATGAGCAGAAATTAATTAAGGTTGTCTGTTGACAACCGGTGAAGATTATTGCTCAAATCTTCTTGGGTAAAGTAGCGCACAGTAGAATGAGCTTAGCAACTATTTTAATGTATTTGAAAACACCTTATGCACTTTGCTCTTATATAAACACTACTTTTTCAATCGTGATACTAAAAATGTATGTCAATTGTTTAGTTACTAAAGTTAAAGAAAGGAATCTTCGTTTTACCATCTTATTTATTATTTGAAATAGAACTCGATGCGTTCATTTAGTATCGAAATCATGAAAATCGGTTCAGTCGTTCAAAAGTCATGATTAAAATAAGTTTGTTGAATATGAATATATGGTACTACCACCTGCCTTAGCAGAACATCCGTTCATAGCAATGAGCCTATCAAGTCAAAAAGAGTTGAACATATTCAACGATTGGTCATGCTTCCCAACTCTTGTATGAAGGGCCAAAAGGGAATTAGTCGATAAGCAACATCACTTACGTACCAGGGATTTAGAGAATCTCCTTCCAAGGGCTAAGTCACCTGAGTCAATCGTTGAATAAACCGTCTTAATGCAGAATGACTCCAGCAGGTGGGGAGAAGAGCCCGCTCATTATCCACGATGTGTTGTTAATCGGGCAGAGATTAACCCTAGAAACTTGACTGTTTCACTCTCCCTAGGCCCACCGCTTCAAACAAGTGCTCTGATGGTCCCTCCTTCTTCCCGATTCTAGTTTATTTATGAATTGTGGTATATATGGGTAAAAATAGAACAATCTCACCAGCAGTCCTTCGAATGGAATAGAGTTGAATAGAGGAATAGAGTATAGTGGAATAATTAATTTAATTTTTCTTCTGGTATCCAATATCCATGTGCAGTATTAACACTCGTATTGGCCAAAGTTTTCACTATAAAGCAGTAAATGCTTCGTAAGCTAAAACGAAAAAAATAATTAAAATAACTTATATTATGCTTACCAGATCGTGTGGCTCCACCGTCTGCCCAAAACCTCGATTATGAGATCAGGCAGCCGGGAACCACACAGTATCGCACCTTCTAGCTTGGCTACTCAATAGAGCATTACCGGGTATGGCCACGTGGAGGCGCTAGGTATGGGCTTAGGATAGCTAGAGCTATATTGAACGCCCCTCATTTGCCTTCCCCATTTCATACCCTCATGATTAAAATAAGTTTGTTCTGCGAAAACTCCTGTTGATCCGTCAAAAAAACCTATGTATGTTGTTTTATTCAGGGACTTTTAGGAGTCACACTATTTTGGAATCTCTAACTCCCTAAGGAATTAATGAAATGTCGTGACAGAGTCGATCTGAAAATGCCTCACTAATTTACAAAAATAAGACTGCATAATAAATCGTGGAAAAAGGCTTTTATTTCATGGAATTTCAGTATTAAAAAAATCTATCATTGCAATTATCTCGAAATTGACCTTAACATAGATCTCAAAGTAGGATTCAAAGTTAGTCTTAAATAAACCCTAGTCTGAACCAGAAAATGGGCATCACAATGGGCCGATCTCGAAATGGACTTCGAAATATTCCTCAAAATGAACTTTAAAACGGACCACAAAATGGACATTAGAACAACACTGGATCTCTTTGAACATCTTCAAAATGTGCCTTAAAATAGATTTCAAGGTGGGCCTTAAAATGGACATAGTCTTCAAAACGGATCTTAAATTGGTCCTAACAATGAGCTATGATTTGGGCTTCAAATGGAGCCTAAAATCCTTGAAATGGATGGACCAAAAAACTAAAACCTAGATGCTACATTCCGTTATCGAAACTTGACCTTCTGCTTTTATACAGTGAGGAAAATTCGTTTAAACGCATGGTAATATTTTAATGTTTTAACAAAACAACATATTATAAACAAACCATAACAATATCAGATGGTGACAGTCTAAATTTGTAATATGCAGCAATGCCGATGTCAATTTAAAGTCTTTCGAAAATTAAGAAAAGTACAAAAATGGGTTTTAATAAAGGAAATTCGTATAAACGCACTTTAAATTTTATTGGTTCAAACAAGGATGTAATTAATATTTTAACAGTTAATAACAGTTAATATTTCGTTTCCTTTCCGTTATTTCGAATTGTTTCGAAAATCCTGTCCGGCATCGAATTTTACCAGCTTTTGCAGCGGTAGCAACAGGAATGAATCTCCAAGATTCTCTAACTGCACCTTTGAGCTCCCGTACTATTCCAAACTACCTTCCACCTTGGTAAACAAGCCACACTAGAATGCCCCAAAGGTTTTCGATCGGGTATAGCTCTGGGCTACGTGCAGGCCATTTCAAAACATTGATTTCTCGCTCGTCAAACCTCGTCAAAGTTCACTTACCAACGTGATGGCTACGTTATCTTGCTTGAATATGAAATCTTCAGCCATAATATTCTCGGCAAAGGGAACAAGGACCTTTTCCAACAATTCTACATACTTTTCGGAATTCATCGTTGTTGAAATCATCACAATAGGGGGTTTTCAGTTTACGAAAATGCAGCCCAAACTATAAGCATTCCACCACCATTGTTTCTTCTCAGTTTGACTTCTGGTTCCTTCCTCAAATCACTCCTGTAGTAAGCCAAGCATTTGGTACCATCTTCTCGACCGAAAAAAATACACTGCTTCATTCTCTTTTCCACGACATGTGCTTTTCCACGAATTACAGCCTAGCTTGGATATGAGTTGGAGTAAGATTAGGTTTTTTGGCCTTTTTTGTGTACTTTAAGTATCCACATTCTTGAAATATCTGTGCAATACGCTTGTTTGTAATCGAGATTCTCAGTTCCTCCTTTATTTCTGCAGCAGAATACCTTCCTGTTTCGCCCAGCTGCGCTATTCGATTTTGGTCGCAGTTTTTTATTTTGGCGTTCCCCTTGGTACACTTTTTTACACCATATTTTTCACCTTTCTTGACAAGATTTCGAATTGCTACTTCGTATCGGTTTATTCTTTTTGCTATTTCACGGTTGTTTGATTCAACATCCTTCAATTCACGGGTCAGTTTTTGGCTTGATTCGCTTAAATTCGTTCGTTTCGCCATTTTGTATTCTGTTTATCAAAATAAAGCTATCAGTTTATGTTTTGCTTACCTATGCAATCACAGTATACTAAAATGACATCTAACTAAGGATTTGTCCTCTCAGACACGACTAAGGCTATTTTTATTAGTATGCGTTTAAACGAATTTTCCAAAACAACATGAAATGTGTTATCTTATCGGAGTCATGAGTTGCATTCAAACCAAATCAATATATGCACAAAATCTACTCTCAATTACCAGTCGCATAGTGTTGTATTGACATATTCTTTTTTAGTTGTTATATCATATCAGCCAAAATTGACCATGCGTTTAAACGAATTTTCCTCACTGTACAACAGACTTCGCAGCCAGCTGTTAGAGTACAGGACAATTGCAGGCCCAGTTGCTATGATTCTATTGACTCTAACAGCCTCTTCCAGTCGAGATTCGAATATACGACGACTGGCTTATTAGGTCATACCTCGAGGCCAGCTGGGAGACGTTGGTCCAAAAAATAGGCCTCAAAAAAGTAGATGTTAAAATGGACCACAAAATAAGATTGAAAATGGATCTCAAATGGAACTCAAGATGAACCTCAAAATGGACTTTTATTGGAATTTTTATTTTATTTTATTAATCACAAAATAGGCCTTAAAATGGTGGATATCAAAATGGAAATAGGCTTTGAAACAGGCCTTAAAATGAACATAAAAATTTACCTTCAAATGATCCTTATAATATGCTTTAACATCCTAAGTTAAGTAGCGATAAGGGTTTTATTACACATTTATAATGGCTGTTATGACCAAAATTAGTCATGAGAATCGTGATAAGAGTGAAATAAAATTCATATTGTTACTTGGGACTCAAAATATATTTTGGTACATAGACCTTAAAATGGAGCTAAAACTAGTTTTTAAAATGGGTTTCAAATGGATAGCAAAACGGGCCTCAAAAAGGTAGATCTCAAAATGAGCCTAAATATAAGCTTTAAACGGTTGAGGCCGGAGCTTAAAAATTGGACTCAAGTTTGAGCTTAAAATGAACCTTAAAAGTGCCTTCAAAATAGTTTTTGATACTCTGAAGTCGCTTTTCACGCGACTATTTTAACGCGAATTTCGGAATTTCCGCGGTTTTTTTATGCGAATTTCGGAGTTTACGTGGTTTTTTACGCGAATTTCGGAATTTACGCGGTTTTTTCTACGTGATTTTCGGAATTTACGCGGATGTGCTCAAAACGTCTATTTTTTCGCGTAGTGTTAAAATCCACAAAGCTTTTTTTTTACGCCAAATTTTGGTTTTTTACGCGAATTTTGGAATTTACGCGGTTTTTTTCACGCGAATTTCGGAATTTACGCGGTTTTTTACGCGAATTTCGGAATTTACGCGGTTTTTATGCGAATTTTGGAATTTACGCGGCTTTTTTTACGCGATTTTCGGAATTTACGCGAATTTCGGAATTTACGCGGTTTTTTTACGCGAATTTCGGAATTGACCAATGAACCTACAAATGGACTCCCAAATTGACCACAAAATGGACCTAAAGTTAGGTCTCAAAATGGTGGTTCTCATTGTAGTTCTGATTAAGCTTCAAATTAGCCTAAAAAATGGACTTCAAAGTAAAGTTTGGAACAGTAGGCTTTGACAAAGTATGAAAAAATGACTTCTGGTAAATGTAAATTTTTTTAAACACTAACTGACCCGACAAACTTTGTATTGCCACAAATTAAACTGTGCTGTAGGGGGAAGTCCTGTATTACCGGACAGGCCTCTATGCCCGGACACTAGCGATCTCTCAAAAACAAGGAATGATAAAATTATTTGGAAAGAATAGGACAATAGTACCATTAAAGTTCTATTGTTCCATTCTTTCCAAATATTTTTGTCATTTTTTGTTTTTGAAAAATCGCCAGTGTCCGTGCATACAGGGTTTCCCCTTACATAAAACGTGATTCTCGGATGAACTTCGTCACAATCTCGTGTTTTGCAAGATGATTCATTTTGGCAGATAACTAACCTAAGGGTAGTTAAATTTACAAATTTTAAATTTTTCCCCACAGTCAAGTAGAAAACAACTCCTGCCCGCATTGCACAGTGGGCAGAAATGACCGAAAAACGGAACTTTTTGTTGCCGCTGTTTTTTTAGGGGTAAAAAGTGACTTTCCTTATGTAAAAAATCATGAGAAATGGATTGATGATGGTCTTAACGCGCGGAAATGACGTGAAGTAGCCCGTTTTGCCCCATTCCCCCTATTTTCTAATAGTTTTGGAAGAATTGTGTACAAACTTTCTCTAATTTGAGATTATATGGTAAGAAAATAATAAGAATCTCAGGAAAAAGATATACGAACAATTTTAGTTTAATACAACATAATCTAGAAGTTTGTTTTGCCCCATTTTATTTCAGATTTTTGTACTACAGGCAAAATGCCAATTCGATACTTTTACCAAAGATTTTTAAGAAGACAGGCCTGTTGTGCAGAGTTAAAATGTCAGAAGATCGAATGACGATCAAGTTTTAAACTAAAATGTCGTGTAAGGGAATGTTTTACCTTGTTTTACCCTACAACTTGTACTGAAATCAGATATTGTATTGATAGGAAAATGAGCAACTTTAAAAGTCCTCCAATTTTATTCAAATTTTGTGTGTTTGTTCTTTGTTGAAAAATTTTAGACCCATATTTTTTATTGGACGCCTAGAGTGCTCCTTTCTGAGTTTGAGTGATCAAAAAAATCGTCATGCTTTCTGATTTTTCTTCATTCAAAACTTCGTAATTTTTGAACCACTGAACCGATTTAATGATTTTGGTTCCAAATAAAAGGTATTTTAATCAACTTTTCAGAAAATATGTTCGGCTCCGGCTCAAAGTATTCCAGACTGTAAAAACATTGAAACTTTGAAGAAAGAGAGAATGGCAAACATGATTATTTTTGTGATCCCCCTAACTCAGGAAGCGGCACCCTAAGCGTCCAATAAAAATATGGGTCTAAAATTTTTCGACTAGGAACAAACACACAAAATTTGAATAAAATCGGAGTACTTTTACAGTTGCTCGTTTTCCTATCAATACTTTCTTAGATTTCAGTACAAGTTGTAGGGTGAAACAAACAAAACTTCTTGAAAATCTCTGGTAAAAGTATCGAATTGGCATTTTTCCTGTAGTACAAAAACCTTGAGTAAAATGGAGCAAAACAGACTTCTAGATTATGTTCTATTAAATAAAAATTTTTCGTATACCTTTCTCTTTAGATTCTTCATCTTTTCGTACCATTGAATCTCAAATTAAAGAGAGTTTGTACACAATTCTTTCAAAACTATTAGAAAATAGGGGTGGATGGGGTAAAACGGGCTACTTCCCGTCATTTCCGCGCGTTGAGACCATCATCAATCGATTTTTTTGTGATTTTTACCTTTGTTATACTATATAACAAAGGTTTAGGAATTGGTCGAAAAACACAAAGTTGATCTAAGGCCCGGAGGGCCGAATCACATAAACCAATCGATAGGGTTCGACGAATTGAGCAATGTCTGTGTGTGTGTGTGTGTGTGTGTGTGTGTGTGTGTGTGTGTGTGTGTGTGTGTGTGTGTGTGTGTGTGTGTGTGTGTGTGTGTGTGTGTGTGTGTGTGTGTGTGTGTGTGTGTGTGTGTGTGTGTGTGTGTGTGTGTGTGTGTGTGTGTATGTGTGTGTGTGCGCTGCTTATTTTCTATCGCCTATTTCTCGGAGATGGCTGAACCGATTTGTCTGCTATTACTTTTGTTTGAAAGGTATTATAGTGGAGAATATTGCTACGCTATTTGTTTCGTGGTCCGACTTTTTTTTTAAAGTTATAAGCAAAAATGTGAAAACTACGTGACACGATTTTCTCCGGAACCACACATTCAATTTCAACAGTCTTAGTACCAAATAAAAGCTCTTACTATTGCTAAACATTGTGCCAAGTTTTATTGAAAACAAACAAGTGGTTTAAAAGTTAGCCTTAAAAAACCAGTTTTGACAAGGTTCAAATGATCGCCTGTTTTTCAGAGATGGCCAAACCGATTTATGCGCTATTAGTTTCATTTGGCAGGTAATATAGCCGGATAGATCACTATTGAATGGTTTGTTGATTGGACGTTTAATTTGAAAGTTATGAGCAATCGTTTACACCACACCAAAATTAACAATTATTTATAATGATTTTAACCAATTTACCTAATTTAACCTAATTTCAATCATTTTTATATCAAACGAGAGGTTTTGACACTACGAATATATATACAAAATTTCATAAGAATTGGTTTTACCGGTCAAAAGATATTAACACTCGCGCCAACTTTTGTAACACGGTTACTCGCGCGCACAATAGCCCAAACCAAAGAAAACGTGCGTACTAGACTTTTGACTAGGAAAACTTGGTTTGAAGTTTATCAAACCTTTGGGAGAGTTTCTTGAAATTGAATGCTCTATCGTCTGATAGAATTTGAATTTTGATTAATCCCCCTAAAAGTGAAATAAAAAAATTATTTTTCTTCAGTTTCAATATAACACATTGATATGTTCTGCAAAGTTTTAGAGCATATTATTACAAGAAATTTTGCTGAAGACAGTAACCTTCTATCTCTTCAGCGAAGTTAGAGAAATCTTATTTATTGTATATGCATATGTAAAATCAGTTTGTCAATTTTAGCTCTTTTTGTAATTGTTCCAACCACGAAAGAAAACTTCTTTTCAGCTATTTTCTATTTTTTCTACGAGTTACGATGTTTACACAAGAGATTGGTGCCATATATGTAAAAGTACTTTTTTGTGTATTACAAAGCTGTGCAAACAGTAAAAATACACAACTTTGCTGAACATAGTATCCCTCTATGTTTGTTTGTTTAGGAACTGTAGAACTTTGATCATAAAAGATTCCCTGATTTTGACCCCGAATTACTCGAATACCAACAGATGGATACATTTTATACATTTTACATTTGCTGATAGTTTTGTTGCATACAGACACCATTTTTCCATATGAAGAAACGAAAGAAAATTCCAGTTGGGGCCGATTGCGGTACACCTTAATGCTGCTAGCTTCGTTTCTGTAATGTCGGTTTATGCTGATCTATTTTCCCAACAATTTAACGTATTAATGCATTGAAGAATTATGACATTTTGCTCATAACAAGTTTATTGAAAAATATACGTTAGATAAACAACGATTTGTAACTTTATAATACTATGGCGTTCAAAAACCTACACATGTTGTACAAAATACAACAGCGTGAGTAACCGAAGGTTAATAAAAATTGATGAAATTTATTAAAGAAAACTTTATTATTGTGAATCAGATAGAATGGCGTGACAGGAAATTATGCATAGTTCAAAAACCCATAAACTAGACCTTCACTACGCAATGTATATGTTAAAGAATATTATTCTTCTTACAACTTACTTTTACTTGCATTTACCCACATTAGTAACAACTTACTCAGCAATTTCATAAGAAAAGGTACTATCAAAATTTATAAGTGCCGTAAAACGGGCTAACATTGATCACCGGGGTAACATTGATCAAATGGACCATTCGCATAAATAAGTGAAATAAACCACTACTGCCAACTTTCCTGAACTGATCAATGTTTCCCCGTTTTACGGTACTTCTATTTCGTTCAAAGTTTGTAAACTTATTCAGTTTCCAAAAATTTTATGTAAACAAACGCACCACGCAATCTTAACCAATAGATGATTTATTTTCCGATGACTTGTCGATTTCTATCTAATAGCAAGTAAGACCGTATAACAAAGGTTCCTTTCACCACTAGGTGGATTAAATAAGGTTTTTACATATGAAGTCACTTTTTACCCCTTAAAAACAGCGGCAGCAAAAAGTTCCGTTTTTTTCGGTCGATAATTGCCAACTGTGAATTGCTTAGCCAGATAAAATAAAGCAGATAGTATTTAAATATTCGCCGTGATCATATACCATTTCGCCGAATACCATTTCACGGAAATAGTGATGTCCGTTAATCGTTCGATTAATTGAACTAATCGAATAACTATAAAAATATTCGAATAATTTTTAATCGAATACTGCCAGCACGAGTAGTTGAATTAATCGAATAGTTCAAAGGAAATAATTTGAATGCGAATAATCCCCGAATAATGACCGCTAATCGTTCATAATCGTTCGATTAACCGAATTAATGAAAAAAATATTCGAATATTTCTAATCGTATACCACTAACACGAACAGTTGAACCAATCGATTAGTGCAGACAACGCTCGCCGATTAATCGGTAATCGAATAATTGAAAATTTCGGACATCATTACACGGAAAATCAATTCTCGATTGACCATAACAGGGTGGCAACTACCTGGAAAAACCTGGAAAACCTGGAATTGTCAGGGAATTTGAAATTACCTGGAAAAACCTGGAATAATCAGGGAATTTTTTAACAAAATCAGGGAATTTTTCAAACAACCCCAATGATCGATTCATTGAGTAGTCAAGAACACTTAGAAATAGATAAAGAAGTACGGCACACAAGCGATAGATTGGGTTATCGATAATTAGCTCAGTGTTTTGCAAAGGGCCTTTTTCTGCGAGGCAAGTGAAGTGATATAACAAATTTAGTTTGCACTCACTTTGCGCATTTCGTTTGGCGTTAGTCAAGTCAAGTTAGAATCGAATGACATTGAAGTTTCAGGACGGACATTTTGCGGCATGTGACACAATTCGGAGAACATCGAAGTAAATACCAGTGGCACCACAGCGGAATTTGGTTTTCGAGAAAAATGTTGGAGAAAATCCACTGACTCACGGCAGTGAATAAGCTTGCCATACTGTTGAATGTTACAAGTTGTAACCGAAATGCGGGTGTAGCGACCCTATCTTCCACGTTACGAATTTTTGGTGCCGGAACTAGCTTGGAGCCGGAAGAGTAAATCCATATCAATCCATGCAAAGTGAAATAAGCCGCGTTGGTCAGAAAGTAGAACAGCCACCAGTGGTAAAGCGAAATTAAAAATTAGCTCAATTAAACTGCTTTTTTGCATGGCTTATGGCTCGGAGAACGAAAATTAAACATATGAACATTTCCGCGTGGCTGGCAGGAAAAGCACCACGGCGGGTCCGAGAGCTAGCCGCAATGGGCACTAAAACTCCGCTTGCGCCTGAGTTTGCGAATAAACTTGCGCGGAAAAAGAACAGATAAGCAACTCACGGGAAGAGTGTGATTTGCTGGTCGGCAGAATAAGAGAAAGTGATTGAAGAATTTGCCTAGGGAAATAGAGTAGGTGGGGAAATTTTTCTCAATACCTCGTTGATTGATAAACAATTCAAATATCAATGATCGAATTGTTAAAATTCTATGTAGTTAAAATTATATCGCAATATGAAACTTGGAATTTTATTAAACAACGGGATAAACCTGGAAACATCAGGGAATTTGGTTTTTCGTATCCAGTTGCCACCCTGCATAACGCGGAATATAGTGTTTCGCGAAATACCATTTTACGGAAAACGTTTTCGTGGAAAGTACTATTTCCCGGGGTCAAGAGGGTCAAGTTCTTAAGCACGTTTATACCCATGGCTTTGCTTTACTTGCTTGATTTGTTCTCGAGTTATGGGAAAATTTGTGTTTCATTTGTATAGAGGGGCCTCTCTTAAAGGAGGAACGGGTGTCAGTACACCATACAAAAAACTCCTGCCTCCTAAGATCCCCACATGCCAAATTTGATTCCATTTGCTTGATTAGTTTTCGAGTTATGCAGAAATTCGTGTTTCATTTGTATGGGAGCCCCCCCTCTTAGCAGGATCCTAACTAAGCATAGAAAACATTCCTGCCTCCTGAAACCCCCACATGCCAAATTTGGTTCAATTTGCTTATTAAGTTCTCGAGTTAGGGGGCTCCGTAGCCACGAGGTTACCGTGTCTGCTTTGACAAGCGACTGGTCGTGGGTTCGAATCTTAGTAGGCAAGGCATTCGATGTCAAGTGACTTTAGCATGGGTTTATTCTCAGGCCCCTCATTCACCCTTGCTTCTTGCTGAATTCTATATTTACTCTCTGAAGCCTCGTCACAGTACAAATATCCCTCCTATAGTTATAAGTGTACTGGTTAGAGGTACGAATGAGTCCTCGACAGGACGGTTATAATAGGGAATAGTACTGGCAGCAAGGAATAAGTGGGTAAAGTAGATCAAGCTTTGAAGGAAGGGTAAACCCCAATACATACAAGCACGCATAAAATTTAATAAGCATATCGCTCACTCAATAGCGATTATAGCAAAAAGAAATGCCGTGCAGGTCATACAGCAAACACCCGGGCGATATCACAATAGATCAACTATATTGGTCGCAGTGATGAGTTCGCACAAGAAAAAAAAGTTCTCGAGTTATGCAAAAATTTATGTTTCATGTGTATGAGAGCCCCCCTTTTAGAGGGAGAAAAAAATCCTGCCTCCGAAAATCTTTCACATGCTAAATTTGGTTCCATTTATTTCATTAGTTTTCGAGTTGTGAGGAATTTTGTGTTTCATTTGTATGGGAGACCCCTTCCTAAAGAGGAGATGGGTCCTAATTCACCGTAGAAAATATTCCTGCATCTTAAACAGTAGAAAAATGTGAAAAAGTTAGGGATTTAGGAATTATCTTAGACTCCAAGCTAAATTTTATCGACCATTATAACGCAATAATACACAAGGCAAATAACATGCTAGGTTTCATTAAACGTTTTAGCTACAATTTTTTGGATCCATACACAATCAAAACATTATACATTGCCTATGTAAGGTCAATACTGGAATATTGCAGCATTGTATGGTCACCGTTTTCCATCACGCACGAAGAGAGAATAGAATCAGTACAAAAACAATTTCTCTTATATGCCCTTCGTAAATTAGGTTGGACAACATTTCCTCTTCCATCATACGAAGCACGCTGCATGCTTATAAATATACAATCATTAAAAGAGCGTCGTAAATATGCAATGGTCTTATTTGTAAACGATATCGTTTCGCAGCATATTGACTCAGCAACACTTTTATCAAAACTGAACTTTTATACACCTACGCGGCAACTTCGTAATCGAAATTTATTTGCTATAAGCCATTATCGCACAAATTATGCAAAATTCGGTCCATTAAATCGTATGATGGCCTCGTACAATCAATACTGCGAAACCATTGACTTTACAATGTCTCGGCATAGACTTAAACATCACTTTCAGTCAACACGTAATCGTAACGCGTAGCGAACGATACAAAAGAATAAGTACACTTTTTAATCTTCATTTAATTATAAGACTTTTATATGAGAAAATTGTATATATTATACTAGTCTACATCGGTTGACGAAATAAATAAATAAAAAAACCCTCTGCATGCCAAATTTGGTTCCGTTTGCTTGATTAGTTCTCGAGTTATGCAGAAATTTGTGTTTCATTTGTATGGGAGCCCCCCTTCTGAAAAGGGTAAGGGGTTCTAATTCACCATAAAAAAATCCTGCCTCCTAAAACCCCCACATGGCAAATTTGGTTCCATTTACTTGATTAGATCTCGAATTATGCCGAAATTTGAATTACATTTGCATGGGAGCCCCCCTTTTAGAGGGGAGAGGGGTCTCTAACCATCACAAGAGTCTTCTTTGGCTCCAAAACCCTCTGTATACAAATTTTTACGTCGATTGGTTCAGTAGATTTGGAGTCTATAAGAAACATACAGACAGACAGACAGAAATTCATTTTTACCTTCGGTTTTTACACGTCAGGTTTACCAGCCAGCTGTTAGAGTACAGGACAATTGCGGGGTTAGTGCTACGATCCTGTTGACTCATACAGCCTCCCTTCCAGTCTCATATTCGAACATGCGAGGCCTGGCTTGTTAGACCAGTGTCGTACCTCGACGCCAACTGGGGAGCTGGAGCTCTGTAGACAGCACAATTATTGATAAACAATATCTGACCAGTCGCACCAGTGGCAGTCTCTAGGCCCGCTGGATGAAAAATAAATTAATGAAGAAGAAACTAGCGTGCACTGCTAGTTAAATTAACGTATCAAATTTCAACTGCTCAAGAAACAATTATTTCTACAGCTTTATACCTCTGCTGGATAATTTTTTTTGCCAACATTTTGCCCTAGTTATTCTGTGCTGTGCTGTTAACCAGAGGGTTTACAATACGCAATTTTTTACGCAATTATGTGCGACTGTCATTTATCGTACCATTCATTCAACGTTGAACAAGTTGAAAAAATGCAATGTATTATGTCTGTGTAATTTCCCCTCACCCTATAGTTAACCCTCGCGTAAAAAAACCTTAGTGTACAAATTATAACGCATTCATTTTCACATTCCACAACTTCCATCAGTGTTCGAACTATGGGACACGATTTACGCGATGAAGAGCACCCCGTCCGGTTCCAGTGGCGCCGGATAGCAGGACAGAAAATGAAGCCGTAGTATTTTGCGGTATAGTAAGATATAAAACCGTGTGCAGATCTCGAATGCTGCCTGCTCCGTTAGTATGTCAGTTGGAATTAGACGATCTCGTAAATTAACGACTCGTGTGCTCTTCCAGTTATTAAGCGTGAGAATTGAGGCTTTCTTTGGATACGAAGATGAAATGTTCAAGCGCACCATGGGTCTACCTGGCTGGTTTGAATTGCAATAATCATAAAAAAAATGTCGGTTATCAGTTGGACAATTTCACTGATTATATATTCAATCTTTCGCAGGTACTGTTTAGTATGTATGTCAGTCTCACGACAAAAAGTGTTTATAACATTAGGTTCACCATTTTGAAACTAGTACTGTATCATTATTATCATTATAAATAAACATATCATCGTTACTGTCCTACGGACCATTTTCCAAGGGCAGTAAACTTCACGTAAACCCCCGAACAAAAAAGCATAAAGTTCGCACCTAAATGGTTTCACAGTGGCAATTGCTTGAGAGCCCATCTGTTAACCCACTCCAAGGTGATTTCGAAAGCCAAGTCCAGTATACATGGTGTATGTACTGTACAAGCGTACAATTTGGCAGCAAGTGAAAATTACGTGTCCGCTTCAATCGACGCGAGCATACGCCCCAAAAAGATCATCTCCCAAACTCGCACATGAAAACTTTCCTGTGTATAAGAAAATTTGCATCCATTTACAGCAGATTTGCAATCAACAACACCTGCTACCGATGCCAGTGCTGGGGTACTTTTGCAGAGGTCATGAATCGCTCGAGTATTGCACTCCTGTTCCGTAAACATTGTGCCATCTGGAAACTGCGGCAACACTGGAATATCTTCTTCTGAAGAGTTCTCATATTTTGGCAACTCGTACGTGAAATAACAAATCACACAAAAAATAACATATAATCATAGCTGATTCCCAACCATGCAGAAAACAATACATGCCTAGCAAATATACCGTTAGCTTTAAATTTTCTTTTCCCTCAATTAATCGTTGAAAATCCCACCGGGAAGGAATAACCCAAAACGCGCTTTAAATTTGCATGCCCAATGGGATTAATTAATTTACGACTGGAAAGCTCAGGTCGCTTAGCACCATGCAGACGCAATTTCGCACCGTCTGGAAACTGTACTTCTGAAGCACCCTTCTTGATTGGTGGTGTGGCTGTGCTTCTGTTGTTTCCAACTCACTTGATGGTTCTTCCATCGTCCGCGAGTTGCATCGCCGAATGAGTTCTCAATTATACTGAAATTATATTCGCAACATCACAACGAGCAAAAATCTACTAAAAGTGAGCATTGTACCGGCGAAAAAACTACACGCTGACGTAAAAATATGCCACTCCGGCAATGTTGTGTGTCATTGGCTAAATAAAAACGATTTGCCTAGGGTAAACATTTCAACCAAACGCGGTTTATTTGTTTTCGCATTACCCACCGAACCCAGACCAGAGAGTAGTGTGAGGGTGGACTATTATTTATTGATACTATCAGCCAATAGAATCCGAAGTGGCTTGGAATTATATTCGTTTGAAATGAAATAGTGGACGACTACGCGATACTTTCCTCCGCGCACAAAAAAATTTAAATTGAAAAATCATATATCGACGGATGGATGCATCTGTAAGGGGTTATATACAGTTAGAGTTTGAGAAAAATCAAATATTTGCAATATTACACGCACATTTCTTAGAACGTGTTGGAGCGGTTGAAGAAGGAATGCGAAACTTTGAACGCCTTTTTCTCAAAGCTGTGTTTTCAAAGACGGTGAGCAAGATTTCTCGAAAACGGCTGCGCCCGATTCATTTAAAATTTTAACACAGGTTTTCTAAGAATATTTACGAAAAATTATGACGCTTAGCCGATCAATATTTTTCATTTAATGGACAATATAAGAGCAAGATTTATGCCGCCGTTTTGTCAAAAATAAATATTTCTTTAATTCCTTATATTTTGCTTTTACTGGCGGGGCTTTCACAGCCTGTGCGACTATTTTACGTGTTTGATGTCCAATGGATATTGCCGATATAAAAGAATGTGCTTAATGACTACCAGCTTCTGGAAGAACCCGCGAGAAAAAATAAACCCACCTCACAGCAGGCAAACCCCAGGAGTCAAGTCCTATCCGGAGGATCGTATTTTTCAGGTCCAAAATGAAAGCATGGAATATCGAATCGGGATGAACAAGTCCGACTAATACACTATGTGGAAGCTTTTTGCGCAGGAATATTGCGTGTATATTTCTGTTCATATAGTGGAATATTATGGTGTGGTCATTGATTCTAGTTTGAACGACAAGAACTTTCTTAACTTTGGGATTGACCGTATTAGGGAATTAGGGAGTTGGTGAAGATAGTGGACTGAAGGCACTTGCATAATGTATTACTAGGCATGCATACTAAAGTGAATGCTTCATTAGGTTCCTTTCTCCTAACTTTCGTTGGATTTACTCTGCATAGTCACATATGCATATACAAGGTCTAAAACCTTGTTGCCTCGTGGGTTACGAAGCGCCACAATTGCAAACAGTTAGGTCATACTGTCAGTTATAATAAGGCACGGGGAAAACTGAAGCGGACAATACTTGCGCAAAATTCAAGCAATCTTTGAAACAGCGCTTTAAATACAGCTTTGCCGAGAAGCTTAAAAAGGATGTCCTCGTGGTACCAGCCTGAATACAAGTAACCTCAGCGGAAATCGGGTAACCAACCTCGGTAGAAACTAAGATCGTTTACTGAGAGTGAAGGAGGCATCAGTGTTGCGAAGCCCACACTTGTGTGGTCTAATTTTCTCACACACGCGTACCGCAGACAACGACACCAGCAGAGAAATACAAAGACGGATTATGGCAGAAAATTGTGCCTATTTTGGACTCCGTAGGAGGCTGCGATCGAACAAAATTCGCCACTGCACGAAGTTAACAATGTACAAGACACTGATTAGACCGGTAGTCCTTTACGGCCATGAGGCATGGACTATGCTCGTGGAGGACCAACGCCGCCCTTAGTGTTTTCGAACGAAAGGTGTTGCGCACCATCTACAGCGGAGTGCAGATGGAAGACGGAACGTGGAGGAGGCGAACGAACCATGAATTGCATCAGCTGCTTAGGCAACCGCCCATCGCTCACACCGCAAAAATCGGTCGCCTGCGATGGGCTGGGCACGTCGTGAGGATGTCGGACGACAGCTCGGTTAAAAAAGTTCTCAATAATAATCCGACTGGAACGAGACGGCGGGGCGCGCAGCGAGCAAGATGGATCGATCAAGTGGAAGGCGACCTGCGGACCCTATGCAGACTACGTAACTGGCAAATTGCGGCCATGGACCGAGTGGAATGGAGACGACTTTTTCATACAGCAGAGGAAACTACGGAATGGAGCTGATTAAGTAAGTAAGTAACCGTACTCATTCTAACAAACACGCCGGCATAAGCATCCCTTTAAAACTACCGCTTTTATTTCATGCACTGCAAGAGTTTTTGCGAGTGTGTGTTTAGCTAACAGCTACAGTCGTCGCTCGTCGTTCGTTGTTGCAATCCGATCGGCTGGTACCGATTACTCGCGACGGCTTGTACTTCCTCCCGTGAGTAGAATCGAGGGCGAAGATGAAGAAGAAGAAAAAGTAATGCAAAATTTGTTTCCCAGTACGCCACCAGCCTCAGGGACAGCTAATTCCCCACGAGTTTTCTGACTCGGGAATAAGCTATGCAGGAAGACGATATGAGGATGTGCGTGCGCGAGTATGTGGGTAGCAGAATGTCGCGATATATAATTGACTTTCTGTCGTGACCCTCTTAAAATCAGTTTATTAAACTTTTTGTACACAAAACCTCATACATACGGTATTTACACCTTGTAGATAGTTATGATAGTATCAAAAGTTTGTAGAACATGTCAAACCTGTAGATGGGGTTTTCTGTACAGAAAGTTTAATAAACTGATTTTAAGGGGATCATGACAGCAAGTCAATTATATCTCGCAAACCATATGATGCAGATACTTAGCATCTACGGCAAAGTTTAATTAAATTCAAAGACTTACAACTTTGTAGAACACATGAATATGCTACCTAGTTCCTATAAAAAGGTAATTTATTCAAATGTGTTATCTCCTTAATATCTAAATATATGAAAATGTCAACTGATGCAGAATACTTTTTTAAGGAACTTCAATTTTTGGAAGCTTGGTACTTGGAATGGCAGGACTCTACTTGAACCGGCACTAGGCAGAGTATGAAGTCGGATTCGTATTACATGGAAAAGGAATGAGCAGGTTCATTAATAACCGTCTACGCGTGTTGGGTATAAACAGCACATTCTACAGTCGATGGCGTGAAAGATGAGTTCTATGATCTTCTCGGAAGGACACAATGAGAGTGCCCAGGACATGGTTTCGCTGTAGCCAGAGAAATGGAATACTGTACTACCTATTTTGTACGATGAAACATTTGGAAACATACCTGGAAATATCTTAACGAAGAGGCCTACTCTCAGATCGACCGCGTTCTGGTTGGTGGTCAGCATTTTTCGGATGTCGCAAACGTGTCGGGGATAAACGCCACGCTACGCCACCTTAAATCTGAAAGCAAGGCTGCCTTGAAGAGGTTTTCAAGGTATAAACCCCAATCTCTGCGAAACCACTATCAGGCTCTCAACAAGCGCTACAAAAAGTTAAGCCGACACTGCTTCCGCAAATACTTAAACAACGTTGAGCGTAGACTGATGCGTAACCCCCAGTCGTCCTGAAAATATGTTAGTGCACAACGGAAAGACGATGGTCTTCCATCAGCCATGTTCCTTGGAAGCGACACTGCGACTAAATTCGATGTGGTTTGTCAACTGTTCTTGCGGAAATTCTCCAGCGTTTTTGTCGATGAAAGGCTGTCCGAAACAGAAGTATCGACTGCTTTAGTCAGCGTTCCAAATCTCAGCGATTCTCTCACTAACCTGTCTAATTGATGACACTAATTGATGATTCTATGATCAAGCAGGCCGCTTTGAAGTTGAAAAGCTCAACTTCCAGTGGACCGGATGGCGTACCTTCAATGTTTTTAAATATTCAATATTTTTGAAATTAAATATTTCAATATTTTTAATTTCCTCGTTCGTCCAGCAATACATCGCTGATGAGCAACACGGATTCATGCCGAAGCGCTCAACGTCTACCAATCTACTAACGCTCACTACGTACGTAACGGATTGCTTTGACGACCGATCCCAGACGGACGTTATCTACACTGACCTCTCCGCCGCCTTCGACAAGCTAAATCATCAAATCGCCATTGCAAAACTGGACAAACTGGGCATTGGAGGGCCGCTGCTTCAGTGGTTCAAATCGTATCTGACGAGCCGTTCTCTCAACGTGTCTATCAACGGCTTCACCTCACCGGCTTTCACCGCTTTTTCTGGAGTCCCACAAGGTAGCCATCTCGGACCGTTGGTCTTTCTTATTTATTTCAACGACGTCAACTTAATGCTCAAAGGTTCTCGGCTTGTGTTCGCCGACGACCTGAAACTGTTTTCGAAAGTTAACGATTCATCGGACACTCTCGCACTCCAGGAGCAACTGTTGGTATTCGCTGGATGGTGCAAACACAATCGCTTGGTACGAAACCCCGACAAATGTGAAGTGATAACGTTCTCGAGAAAGCTGAACCCTATTATATTCGATTACCGATTATCAAGCGTACCTTTACGCCGTGTAGATTGCGTCAAGGATCTTGGGGTACTGCTGGACTCTAAATTGACTTTCAAACAGCATATTTCATTCGTGGTCGACAAGGCCTGCAGAAACCTGGGATTCATCATGCATTTCGCCAAAAAAATTCAACGATATTTATTGTTTGAAGTCACTCTTCTGTGCGTTGGTTCGCTCCAACCTCGAGTATTGCGCACCCATATGGAGCCCGTATTACCAAAACGGTGTCAGTCGAATAGAGTCAGTGCAACGGAGGTTCATCCACTTTGCCCTCCGTAGGCTACCATGGAATGATCCGTCCGGCTACCAAGCTATGAACAGCGCTGCAGATTAATCAACTTGGACACCCTGCAAACACGTCGGGACGTAACTAGAGCCGTCTTCGTATCAGATGTTCTGACATCCCGGATTGACTGTCCTTGCATTCTAGGAAGACTAGACATCTTAATTCGGTCTTGCTTAACGCGGAACAATTCCTTCTTGTATATACCGCACCGGAGAACTAACTACAGTACTGGAAATATCGTTTTGATGTACTGTTAAATGATGAACAAGCTGTCAACAGAAACAGGATGACTATTTAGAATGATGGATAAGCAGTAGATCCACCAACTTTAGACGAGGTTAAATGCCTCGATAATTGCTGCGTTCGTAGTTCCTCCTCAGTATATACCTGTAGTATCACCTGATGAATTCCCGTTCGCTCCTGGCTTTGAAAAGTTCGGCGCGGTCGCCGTCTTTTCCAGCTAGTTTGCCGATTTCCAGCGACTTCACTGCTTTGTTACTTTTCTAAATTATGCATTCAAAATTCTTTCCAGCATCCTGTTTCATAGACTGAGGCCATTTCAGGAAAGTTTTGTTGGCGAATACCAGTGTAGGTTCCGAGAGGAAAGCTCCACGACGGACCAGATGTTCACCTTGCGACAAATCCTTGATGAATTTCGGGATTTTAACTTGCAGATGCACCATTTGTTTATAGACTTTAAGGCGGCGTACGAATCAGTTAAACGAAAAGAACTATGGCGGATCGCGCTTGAACATGGTTTTTCAACAAAACTGATTATGCTGATACGTGCTACCCTTAATGGGCCAAAATCAGAGTAGCGGTACCATCAATATGAAGTTTAACATGGTTCTAAGGTTCAAGGATGACGTCGATATCAGCGGTGTTAACCATAGAGCTGTGGAAGAGGCATACACGCATCTTAAGCAGGAACTGCGATGGCGATAGAAGGAGATACTTTTGAAGTGGCCAACGAATTTCTTTACCTTGGTACGTTAACCCGAGCAAGGATTGACAACAAAAGTATATCAAAATTGTTACATATTCTGCTGTTGATATCAGCTAGAAAACATGTTTTGTTACCAACTCAAAATGGCACTTATGATGTATCAGACTTTGCTATCATTCTGCTTTCATTTTTATTGAAAGAAAATGTGTTGGCAGATTCTATATATGATGTAAATAAACCTTCAATATTTAAATTAATCTATTTTCACTTAAATTTTTTTCTAGTAAAATGGTTGGTTCAAATTATATGATGATAGCAAAATGATGATGATATGATAGTAAAATGATAACTAATTCTGCTTTCGTATTAATATTGTGTGACAGCAAGATTAGTATTCCGTTTGATATTTTTGATAGCAAAAGTAGTATTCAATTTAATTTCACGGCGTGGAATTTTTGCAATTAATTTTGATATGATTTGGCCCAAACAGAATGCTGAGTCAACGCATCCGTCAGCGTCTATTTGACAGTAAACCCATGGAAAAACTGTCAGAATAATGCTGACGGACGCGTTGAAGCAGCATTCTGTTTGGGCCTTTAAAGACATGTGACAACGATGTGAGCCATGAAGTAAAAAGGCGGATAGCGGCTGCCAGCAGGGCCTTCTATGGATTACGTAGCCAGCTGAGATTCCGTAACCTGCAACACTGTACGAAACTATCAACTTGTTCTTGGTGTTTAACCAAATTTTTCAAAACAACCTGAAAATAAGGTTGTTTCAAAACTCAATTTAGTTTTCATTTACCTAGAATTTTATTGAATCAAAAAATATCAGTTTGAATTGGTTGATCGAAGAATATATTTATTTCAATCAAACAATCGTACAACAACAAAATTAATGGTGTACGAATTAACCACAAATATTGTTGAAAGCACATTGTTTTTCTCTGTGAATATATAAAATCAATTTCAGGTAGCATAAAGTTTAATTGAACACAATAGAATAAGTCTGAAATTCCACGACTAAAAAATACCGCGTAATTTTTTGAAGTGTCAAACTGCTTCATTCACCGTTGTAGTTGGTATTTGAATCCGTGATCTCACCGGTCAATCAAATAGCCATAAATTATCGTTCCCGAACCGTGCACGGTGATAGTACATCTTGTTTTTGTGGTCGCTTAATTTGAAGCGCTAAAAAGTGCGTTTCTTGATTGAGCAATTGATGTCATCCGTGTGCTTCCGCTTGCTTGGATCTATAGGAACTACTAAGGTGATTGTGATGCTGGTACAAGTAGTAAAAATGAACGGCTTTATTATTGAATATATTACATGTGCTTCTTAGCTAGATTGCTAATCAAGTCCCAGTAGCCTACGTGCACGTAGGTGTTGTACATACACTTCCGGATGAATGCTCAGAAGCAGGTGTCGATTGTCGAGGAGAAAAGATATTTATCCGAAACTTTACGACCTACACTTTTTTGATTATTTTTAGCCAGTGTTAAAATGTTGTCATTTTAAAAATTTACAAGAAAATCAAAATTGACGTATATTCTCAACATTTGAGGATTACTTCAAGCTTTTGAACAAGGATGTTCCAGTACGTGGATCGGTATCGCGATAAAAAGCTAATCTAAACTCGTGTAACCTTTTTTGTTTTACTGCCATCCATCGTGTACCGTAGCACTTGTTCGACGATAATTGATATTGCGCTATTATACGACCAATTTGCAGCACAATTATCATCGTATCGTACTAGGGTAATTGATCTTGAATGGACCTATTTAGCGCTTTTTAACACCACCACTCGCACTCCTGCTCAATTTACTCGTCATTTATAAATAATATGTGGTGATGTTACTATTTGTTGGAAAGTACCACCTTTTTTCTACATTATCAGTACTTTAAAAATGTATAATTGATGAAACTTTTATTAAATATATCGTTTTTTGCCAAAGCCTTTTTTTGATCTTGAATGGACCCAACATGATCTTGAATTGGACCTATTTTTGATTTTGAAATGGACCTAAATTTGGATTGTCATAGTTTCTTCCATGTAAATGAACAAAATAATAACAAAGAATTTTTTTTAATAGTACAACTACACTACTGTTATTTATTAATAGGACACAAGGTTGAACAGCTTTTACCTTTCTAATACTCTGTTAGAAAGGTATGAAAGTCGGTTGAAAAATTTGAAATCAGTCACAGTCGCCGAGGGTCTTGTTTTTATGTCAGCCCAACAATTGAACAATGTTTCAGTGACTTGATATGCGTTATGTATGTATCTGTGTGTGACATTTGTATATTGGGAATTTATTATTACCTGTTGTTCAGATATGGTTGAAACGATTTCTACGTCATAAAAAAATTATGTCGCCTATTAGTTTCAAAAATTTAAACCATTCATTAAAAATATGTAATATAACTTGTATTAAACGTAGTTTATCAAGTACAGTGGGGTTCGAGTTTTTATTTAGTGACTACATATTTCGAAAGGTCAGACTTTTACTGACGTAGGACTACGTCTTACTGCAAAGTATCTAAAGGTTTGCGACAGCCCCTGTCGAACATTTTGAATATAAAACCGTTGCAATCGTGAAAAATTCGTTAATTAGTGGTAATTATACAATTTTTGACACATTTAAAGCAATTTTTTCAGTTAAAAAATGGTCTAGATTTTGCCACGGTTTCGATTTTGGCAACATAGGCGACACGCATTTGTTGTCAAATTCGAAATCATACTGTAAATGGTGCTTGAAAAAATTAGACTTGGTAATTCTACTAGGTTTAAAGGTAAGGTTAGATACTAGGTTTTAATTTTAAATGATAGTCGATGAAGAACTGTACCAGATAGAAAATAGGTGAACCTTCCTATTTTCTATCTGGTACAGTTGAATATTTTAGATCTCAGGGTCACTCAGTTTCGGTGGACAAGGAGGTATTAATTTTGTCACAAGTCAGAGGGGAGAGGTGCTTAAAGAAAACTTTACATCCCACAAGAAAGAAATCAGAGGGGTTGTGTATAAGATACGACCATGGATGACGTACTACAACGTTAGTCCGGTTGCATGATTTTGAATATTTTACTAAACTGATTTTTAATCTATCTGTCAATCGACCAAAAGACCGATTTTGTTTTCATAAGGGAACCTCTTCCCCTTGCCCCTACGGCTTCTTGAATAAAGTCTTCAAAAAAACCATGAATTGCGGTACCATGGATTGGCGCTGGGGACTTATCCGAATTGAGAAATTCCAAAACGACATGAAAGAACATTTAATTATCTCGTGTTTGATCCATCCTTTTTTAGAATCCGAACACATAACAAAATGGCAGACATTGATACATAAAAGTATGGTTTTTAAGCAAAAAAATTGACTTTAAACATTTCTAAAAAATACAAAAATCACAATATCAAGAAAAGGATGGGTCAAACACTAGATAATTTTGTTGGCTTTCAAACAAAAAAAAGAATCATAAGAATTGCTTGAGCCGTTCTTGAGATATTTATGGTACCGACTTTCAAAACCTGGTTTCGAGAAAAACGACGTTGAAGTTTTTACTCGTTGTTTAATCGCTCCAGACATGCGCGGTACAAATAGCTGTAACTTTGTCAATATTTGGAATTCATGCAAACGACTTCAAACACATATGGTCAAAATGTTAATCTTTCGAAATAATCAATTAAAAAATTTAGGTTTTAAAAAATTGAAAAGGGGGCATAGTCCCTTAACAGAAGGCAGTTAGTATCCCTCTTATCTTTTGATCCATCTTATCTTTTAATCAATGATGGTTAAAATTTTTGTACAATACTGATTTTGTACAAATTAAGTTTATATTATTTTAAGCATAAAATGACATATGCTAGCTAACTAATTAGGAAGACTTTTTAGTTTCAAAACTAGAGGCAATGTATGTATGTAATGTATGTACAATGTACAAACACTATGAAGCAACTACGAAAAAGGATGAGTCATAGTTAGTTTTATCAATATAATTAAGTTTTTATTTAGGCTATAAATCAAGCCTACTTTCAATATCCCGTGCTTATAGATTAATTATAAACGGAGATACTATAGTGACAACAAGCAGTTTTATAGAATATACAACGGCGTGTTCGTTGGTGGTAGGCAATGATAGCTACCGGCAGTGATGTCTCGGAGCGCAAAACTAGGTCCATTCTAAAATCAATACTAGGTCCATTCAAGATCAAAAAAGGGGGTTAACATTTTTAAGGAATTTGAAGATTTTACTGGTTTTACTGAACTTTTAAATACCTAAATTGAAATTACAAATATTTTTGCATCATTTTAAGAGCATTGTTTTATTTCAAACCAGAAGGGTTCCGGGTAGTAACAGTTTGAAAATACTCTATGGTGACTGCCAAAACGC
Source organism: Sabethes cyaneus (assembly GCF_943734655.1). Classification (NCBI taxonomy): domain Eukaryota; kingdom Metazoa; phylum Arthropoda; class Insecta; order Diptera; family Culicidae; genus Sabethes; species Sabethes cyaneus. The sequence goes on from NC_071354.1 coordinate 50,156,586, forward strand.
TGAAAAACAGCAACTTTTAAATACGCGGCAATAAAGTAGTTTTGGCTATAATTTTAATTTAATTTTAGTATATTTACGTTCAGAAATGATTAAAAATAAACATAAAAGCTAAATACAGTACAAAGACTTGATAATTATATCCTAAAATTCTTATTTAAAAATAGGTCCATTCAAGATCAGAATTCTACTAGGTCCATTTCAAAATCATTTACCCTATTATGTATGTTTTGCTTTTGTCGCGATAAATTCGCCGTTGCTTGCACCATAAGCGACGCTACGTCGCACTCAACTTCCATTGAGTGTGAATTCCATTTAAATTTCACCCAATAGTGCGGGGATCCGTGGCAGTTAATTCAGTTTTGATGTACTAATTTTTGAAAGTGCAGCTGATTAGTAATGCCGTTGCAAGCTAGTGCTATTATCTCATGATAAATTAACGCTCGTCATGATTCGAAATGAGTGTTTATTTAATACGATCACCTCAGCAGCTTCGTGCTTCGATTTAATCTTGCGCAATATCCTAGCTGCCAGCGAAATTTCGCAAAAAATGCGCGCATCCACTCGGAACGTTTAGAATAAAAAACGGATTGCATTTACGATTCCTTTCACATTTCGATAATTTACCTTCGACGAAATTTTAGTCACCATCACGCGGAACTGAACGCTGATCAGGCGCAGCGATTTCACAGAACAGCACAACACACGTGACACGTTCGGAATAATTTAAATAATAATGATGCCAAAATTGTGCCGCCGTGAATAGTATTACACTTTGATGCTATTTTCAGTATGCGAACGCCACCATTGGCCATCGCGTACAAGTCAGGTACGTTCCACAAAGGACGTTACAATGTATGAGCCAAAGCATTATCATACATCTATTGATGTAGATCATTGTTCATGGTTGACACCGGTTCGCGGTATCCATTGATGAATGATTTTAACATACCTACTGTGCGCAATAAAAGATGCAAATTTTCGTTTTGCTGTCCGTCCTCCCGCGATCGGTACACTCAATGCAATCGCCGTTATTATAATATGGTGCAATTTGATTGCAGATACACGTGCTGATCGCGAAAACGCATCCGCGTTGAAGGCTTTTTTGCCTTTTGCACCCAAAACAGTCGATCAGTCGATGTACATTGAGGCGAATGTCTTAATAAATTTTATTTCGGTACGTGATATTTAGTGGTGGTTAAAAAAAAATCCCCAAAAATAGCGTAAACAGTCAGTCTTCTTATAATCGTCTACTGATTCATCTGATAAATTAGACTGTCAATCGGTACTTCGGCTACTGACGAACCCTTGCTGTGTTCTACTTTCCACACCTACTCGAACTCTCACGTCTACGATTTTGGTATGTTATGTTTTTTTTCTCTCTCGTTTTCGTCTCGTCGCCGTTAGAAATGACGTTTTCCCCCCTGCTTGGTTCCCCTTGATCCCACCACCGACCGCCGTGCAACGTGTTTACTACCCGACAGATATCATCCACTCGACCTTTGCGCGTAGGTATTATGTGTCTTCTATCCACTCGTGCGTGTGAGAGCTTCTGTCTGAGGTTTGAGTTCGAGGTCTCCGACAGGCGCGGGCAGGTCGACCGGCATTATCTTCGGTCTCATCTTTTTCCGTGACTATAATTAAAATAAAGTTTACATTATATGACTGCATTCATCCGGTGAAAACTATTAGTAGAATCTATCTCATTCCCAGAGCACTCACCGTACGTCTAATGCTTCACTCGTGTAAGTGATCGTTCAGATCGTTACTGACACTGACATTTGTTCGTGTATTTAGTGAAATCAGCTGACAGAAGGGAGGGCCCTCCACTATCGTAGATTCATAGTAATACAATAACAAGCGGAACTGCTTCGTAAAAACCGACAAGTACTGCAATCGGTCAAATCGTTACGTTCATTAAGTCACTCGGGAGAACGTGATTTGCATGACTGGTAGCACATAGAATGGTTCAGTTTGCAGTACCGACACGGTAACAGGGAAAATGCAGTAGAAGCTTAGATAACCAGGTTTCGTTGCATGCAGCCAGGCAAGCAAACAACACACTACTAGTGCCGGATAGTTGAATGACTTGCGTGATCTGTCCAATTAATTGCTTCGGGTGGAAGACAGCCTCGTTAGTATTTCTATTTATTTCTTCTTTAGATTTTCTTTGTAAACACGACTTACTAAACTAAACGAAGCTAAAGCTGTTGATTTAAATTATCCACTACAATGTTGGATTGAAGTGCAAGCGATTTATTTTTATTTTTGTTTTCGTATACATTTGTTTTCATTTTATGTTTATTGGTTTAATCCTCGCAGTGGTTCCCAACCTTTTGGGAAAGGGCTTGCTTTAACGGGTAAGTCTGTCTGTAAGCAGTCTTTGCTTTTAAATCCCTAGAGCCACAGATGAAGTTTGTTTTGAATGAACGATATGAAAATTGATTGAAACAGATTTGCTGATATTTTGGCACCCCTTAGATGGGGGCCACTCATTTGACATAAAGTCATTCATAATAATGCTATTTGGTATAATCATAATCATTATGTGGTAGATTACTAGACTTGACGAGTTACCGACGCGACTGACAGCATCGCACTGCCTGTTTCTACCGCACTGGCCGAGTAGACATCCGTCTATCTTCTCTGTAGTAGAAACCAGAGCAGCCACACAATAAAAAATATTGTCGCTGAGTAAGTAAACTTTTGCAACAGTTACTTAGAATTACCAATTACACAGGGGATTACGATTAGGGGTGACGAGCTTGTCCAACTCTCCTGGATGCAACAGATTTCCAGAGGTTTGACTGTCGGGAGGAGAAGTCTCGGCAGCAATTCATTAGAAGATACTCATTTCGTTTAGAGAATTACCAGTGTAAGAGTGGACCTGCTTCAAGGCCTTATATATGTGCATTGTGTCTTCTTATCACACTTGGTGATGTTTTCCAGCCTTGTGCGACTTTTGCGCCGGCGCTAATCGACAAAATTCATGTACTAGGTATACATTTCAACGTATCACAAAAACTAATTCTGTGATCAAGTAGTCTCTGTTTCATTAGAACGAGGATTCATAGTCAGTCCTTCTTTTCATAGTCTTTCATTCCATCATCTACGTAACTAAAGGGCGTGGCTTGTCGATGCACTACTAGCAGGCCGCGAAACTGTTACTGTTTTTGCAACACGTAGCAACGAAAACTGACAGTATTTTGTGTTGCATTTAAGGTTGTCTGAAAAGACTAAGCATAAAAGGAAAAGCCTTAAATATCTAATATTCAATAAAATGCCAATAAGGTTATAAAAACGATGGATTTCATTCTCACATGTACCTGATAAACGCAAAGGAAGTATCGATTTCATACTCGAAAATGGTCAAACATGATTGACTGGAAGCTCATGTAAATTCACTAAAATTGTTCAACTTTATGTAAAACTTCCAGCAGTTAGCTGTAAAAACCCATCTTTTCGAAAAAAAAACCATAGAATAGGCACACGTTTTGTGAATCGATTGGTATGAAAACCAGTCAAATCCGCACAGAAAACTGACTGAGTTATTGTCGTTCAAAATCTGTCACTTTTTCGTGTCACGATCATTTTTGTTTTCGCTGCATGCCACCCTATTAAAGTAAGACGTAGTCCTACGACACAAAACATGATTCCATGTTAATGACCTGCACAGAACTTTGCACACCCATTTTTCCTACTCTAAAAGTGAAATTACTTTCCGATCGTATAAAAACAAGCAAAACAATGATATTGAACAGGGGGCTCCGTAGCCGCAAGGTTATCGAGTCTGCTTTGACAAGCGAGTGGTCGTGGGCTCGAATCTTAGTAGAATCAAACCATTTCGATGTCGTGAGCATGGGTTTATTCTCAGGCCCCTCCATTTACCCTTCCTTCATGCTGAATTCTATATTTACCCTCTGACGCCTCTTGACAGTGCAAATGTCCCTCCTATAGTTACTGTGTTTGCTGGTCAGAGGTACGAACGAGTCCTCGTCAGGGACGGCTATAATATGCGTACATATGGCAGCGAGGAATATGTGGGTAAAGTAGATCAAGCTTTGAAGGAAGGGTAAACCCCACACAAGCACGCATAAAACTTAATAAGCAATATCGCTAATTTAATAGCGATTATAGCTAAAAGAAATGCAGTGCAGGTCATACAGCAAACACCCGGGCGATATTACAATAGATCAACTATACTGGTCGCAGTAATGAGTCCACACATAAAAAAAAGATATTGAACAACACAATATATTGTTGGTTTATAAGGTACGGGAGGATATTTCCAGCCCATTAAGCGGTAGCCTAAACAATATTCAGGAATTACGTTGAAACTATATTTATTCGAGAAAAGATTTTTAAACCAGTTGCTAGAATATCGGCGTGTATTTTGGTCTTAATAAAACGCTACTAAATTTGAGTTATAGTCGCGAGAAATGGTGAAGTCGCTGCGGCTAAATTGGACCCATTTTATATAGTGGTGTCTGTGTTTTTTAAATCCGACCAGCCGAAATAGCCAGCACAGGGATTAAATGCTTTTCAAAAACAGATCAAAAGAGAGACCGATGGATAACGTGTCGGTATAGTGTACATGCCGGCTCTTTGAAGATAACTAGTTTTGCAGTGACAACAGCTTGCTGATGGCGCTAGTGTATCATTGATTCGTACATATACACTAGCTCCAGAAGCAAGTGGTTGTCACTCAAATACTAGCTATGTCAACACGATAGAAGAGTTTCAGGAGTAACTGCCTCACACATTGGTAGTAATGTAAATAGAGCACCATATCCTGAAATTAAAAACAAAATGCTGCAAGTGCTAGTGAACGAAAATTGATTTATATATTCATATCAGTAGGGAATTTTTGTGTTCTTCCGTGATAAAAAGAAGTAGAATTGTTCTGTGATACCATATTCACAGCTGTTTAGTTTCTGGAATAAGTTATTCTAGTTTTCTAGTTATCAATCACTTACTCCCTTTCCAAAAACGGCCATCCAAGAAGTACACCTCTGGCATATTTAGTTGAGGTGAATAATTTCTGACCTGTATTAGTCATATGGTATATAGCAGTCACTACAACTACTTTATAACATTTGTGTTGCAAGGGCATTTAGCATAATTCTTCAAACATCATTTTATGACCATACGGCAGGGATGGTTCGATCACTTTGACTCAATTTTGATTCATTTGACACTACCGACTCAGCCGAGCAAAATTTTACAAAGTTATATATGAGACATTTGTAGAACTCGTTATTATTTACAATTTTGCAGAATGAAATGTTGCTGTAACTTTTGTAGTTACGGCGCTACAATGCTAGTACCTCATTAGTAACTAAATGAACGTTCATTTACCTACAAAAGATAGAGCAACACTTTATTCAGCAAAATTGTAGATCTAGTTATTATCTACAAATGTTTCGTACATCAATTTGTCAAATTTTGCTTGGTTAGGAAGTTACTGTCAAATGAATCAAAATTGAGTGAAAGTGATCGAACCATCCCTGCCATACGGTTATACATTGAGGGTCCTAGCGAAGCGACTGCAAGCTGCGAGTGTTTGTCGGTGACCTACCGTCAGAAGCTGTATCCTCTGTCGAGGTTTATTCGTTTTACTAAGTTTACTGACTACGAGTTAGTTAGTCCCCGCATGGATAAGTCTCTAGTGAACAAACCAAGTAACAATGTCAGTTTTATTGGACTCTTATTGAAGTTTTCATGACCAATTTTGGTCATAAATGTCATAATAAAAGCGTAATAAAACCTAGATTGTTACCTGGGGCTGGGAACTGTCTGTTACTGTCTCTTGTTAGCAAGCACTAAACAATAAAATCTAAGTTAAATTATCAATTATGATAAAAAGTCGTTATACCAAATGACCATTATGCCAAATGGTGTTATGCTAAATGACCCTCTCTGATCGACCGCGTTCTGATTGATGGTCGAAGTCTTTTAGGTGTCACAGACGTGCAGTCCTTTTGCGGATCGAACGTTAACTCGGATCACTATCTCAGATGTCCATCAGATTGGAGGGCACCTCCCAAGCAGCACTCTTCCCAAGTAACAATTCTAAAGCCACTTGGTTTTACTTGAATTCTATAAGGTTTTATTGCGGTATTAGTCATTACCTCTGGGTTTATTGTGGTATTGGGCAATACCAAAAGGATACGAGTCCAAACACACTTATAGGTTGCTAGAAAATCATAATACAACTGTTAATAAAGCAAATTTATTGTGGTTGCTTATATTACCACGTTAAAACTTGTTGGCTGCACCACGTCTCTTATAAAGTTACCATAAGTGTGGCGTAGCAATACAAAATGGCGCACCAATCAAAATTGATCTTATCGCGGTTACTTGTCCAACCGATAATCTGTTTTATAGAGCTATTAAAACGGTAACACCCTGACCAAACAGTTTTTTGCTGCTATTATGAAGAGTACCAAAGTTCAACACCAAAATCATTTTTATGCGAAGCCATATTGTCATATTCTAGTATTTTGTTTTAGCTCGCAAACACAATTCATCAAAGCAAAGGGTTTTGCAGAAAGAAAGTTATTATCAATCAGTTTTCCTGTCAGAGGAACTAAAATGATTTTGCTAGAAATTGAGATTGACTAACTGAATATTTTCAATTTGTTAAAACAACCAGTTTTCGCAAATTGCCAAATTTCAGTGGCGCGCTGATTTATCGACCTACCATATCAATATGCACGATAAAATTAAATGCGCACTTGCTGCAAACCAACGAAATTTAATAAATATTCTGTGGGATATTTTATTCTGGTCGCCAAATCGTTTAGAATGATCTGTTAGTAAATCTTAAACTTTTCTGCTCACGGATATATTTTCAAGTTGACAAAGCTGGCGAACTTATTTCGCTTTTGCCAGAAAGCGAAAAGCTTTTTAAATTATGGCGATGGCTGTCAAGCAGCGAAAGCTTAACCGGTTTAGTACTGCTTTCAGCAGAGCGTGATACGACTACTTGAGCTTATAACCTGATGCTTATAGCGTTTATGAAAACATTCTGAGTGGGCCACTTGGTCAGAAAGCAGTTTTATAATGGTCATCAGAAAGTTCTGGTGGAGCTCATAGTTTTATGAAATTGGTCATGAAAACCACTATACAAACGTAATAAAACTTCGAAATGTTACTTGGGTTTTATCACTTTTAGTTACTGCCTGCAACCTATTAATGAAAAGAAATAGTCATTTACCATAACTAAATGCGATTGAAGTATGCTGCTAGGGCCGAACAAGCAGTGGGAGCACATCCACGATACGATTAGTACGATTGCGCGCGATGTATTGGGCACGTCCACGTGTAACTACGTCTGGTGAGTGACTTGATTCTTCAGATTGCCAACGAATGACAGATGAGAAAGCCGAACTAGCGCCCCTACTGCGACGTGTCCAAGTAGGAAGTATTATCGAGATGTTAGTGCTGCCGAAAAGCAATGTTGCAAGTTTCTTAGTTTCAAAAGGGCAGCAAAAGGGAACGACGTGACGGTCGCACTTAACGTCGTAGAAGAAACTATAGTCGACGACAAAAGTTTTATTTTTGTCATTTTGTTTGTTAAAATATTGAAAATTGTTTTATTTCTGTTAACAATAGTATCTGACGATGGCCGAATAAAAGACAGTAGGCTGAAACGTAACAAACCGAGTTTTGATATTGCACCGATCGTGATCAATTTGAATGCATTCACAATGTTGCAAATCGAACGACGTCAACACTCACGCAAGCGAGTATGAGAAGTATAGCATCAAAGCGTCTTACTGCACAGCCCGCTCACGAGACCAACAACTCGTGAGCAACCGACAGTCCGCAAGCGGGTGCGGCACTCTGGATACAGATTTTGCATTACTTCGGCTTTTCTGCTTCATCTTACGCCTTCGCTTACACACGTGTGTATAAATGCTAGCCCTCGCGAGCGATCGGTATCGGTGTTCGGGTTGTATGACGAACGAGAGCGACGACTGCAACAAACAATCAGGTCGACTGATCGTTAGAACAAGAACGCGTGTGTAGAGAATTAGACTAGAGACAAGAGTGCGAGCTTCACAACAGTGCCGATAAGAGAGTTCATCATTGCAGACGCAGAATTACTTCATGATAAGATTCTATAAAACGATCAACGGAATCAGCACCCGTCAACCCCGGATAGGGACTCCTGATCAGGGCTTCAAGCGATCCTTTTTATCTACCGCATTCACACCGTCTGTTTAGTGGTGGAAAACGAACGCTCTGCATAACGTAACTAGCAGCTTGCTCAGTCATGCCTCAGTAGTGAACGGTAGAACGAATGCATCTTTTTTAAAAATTTTCGTTTCGATTAAGTTGCCTTTACCGTTTGGAACAGCGAATGACTGCAAAACAGTCAAATGACTAGCAGTCACCCCGCTAACGAAAAGCAACCGCGCTATCGTATGATTCATTACTACAAAAAAATCAGAGGGGTTGTGCACAAGACACGACCGCATTTGTTACGTAGGACCACGTAAGTCTCTTTGTAACGATAGTAGGATGTATCCATGTATGTAATAATACGATTCTTCATGTATACAACCTACATACGTAAGGTTTATCAAAGTAGTAATATTGTATAGGATCAATCCTCAACCGATTTTGGAGTTATATCCATGAATTGATTGAATCTATTTTATTAAAACGAAACCAAGTCAGTAACTAAACCAAACAGTAAATAAATTTTTATGATCTGTTTCTACGTTGAATAGTACTTTTCCTCAGTTAATCGGTAGACGGTACACGAGTCTTCAAAAAGTTGAAATTTTTGCGCAACTTTTCTGCGGCTTACAAAAGAATACTGATAATAAAGCATTAACTAGCTGCAGACGTTTTGAAAGTCGCAGAAAATGTCGCCCGTGACCAGAAAACTTATTACCGTCCTTGGTTGGTCGTCCGCAGTGGTGAAAAATTCAACTTTTCCCTCGTTGACTGTAATTTAACTGTAATTAACTGGGCAAGAAAATATAATAAACTCTTCATTCGTTGTGTGGCCCTTAAAAGGACCGATTGTTTGATTATCGTAACTCCTGCTTGCAATAAACTTGCACTAACGCACTTAACGTAATTCTCTGTCCGGTAAATTGGAGTACCGATAACCGCTAACCAAGCACGGCTTATTGCAACAGACCAACCGGAAAGCCTCAGCAGCTATGCGATCAACGAAGCCGTTTGTGTATGGTCCTGAATCACGATGAAATACCACTCCAAGTGGCCAGCTGCAAGTGACGTGGGATGATTCTGGTCGTTTTGTTGTCGCGAGCAGCATATGTTGGCAGTAGCTCAACTAGCGTTTGAATAATGCTGCTCGCCGGCTTACCACGTATTATGTACCAGAGCTAACGACAAGAATCGGCCACACCTATTTTTCATGGTCCTTCATTCTATCATCTACGTTAAATAAAATAGAGCATTTCAATTTCAGTCTGAACAAAAGAGCAATAAATTTGTGTTGCTAAAGAAAACCGAGTGAAAAGCCCTAAGTTCCAAGTTTCCTAGGTTTCATCAATTACCGAAAACCGTTCTTTGAAGAACGAACAAATTCTTATATGAAGATGCAAAAGATGTTACTAAAACTTTCATTTTATTAAACCCATGGTTCTTACCTTCCGAGACGGCCAACTCAACCAGCAGCAACAAACGAAGAGAAGCGCGAGAGGTGATCGGTTAAAATTATTTGATAAGAAGCGAACAATTAGAATCAGTCTAAAGTAAAAAGAATTAAAATCAGTGAGCGAAAATTCCTCAAATCTTCATGAACATTATGTTTTGTCCTTAAAAGAACATTTTGTCGACGTGATATGTTGGAAATTGAAGTCTTCTTTTCCATCTTCTTGGGCAGTAACAAAACAGCTTGGATGTTCGGAAAGACACTTCTCTGAGCATTGGTGACACCGGACAGCAATTTGTTCAACTCTTCGTTGTTGCGGATGGCCAGCTGAAGTGACGATAATTTCTGATCCTTTCGTTGTCGCGAGCAGCATATTTCCTGCCAATTCCGGAACTTCAGCAGCCAGATATTCCTTCACGGCAGCGAAACGAGTGCTCCAGCTCTAACATACGCTCAGCATCTGCTCAACAATTTTCGATCGGATTCTATAAGGCGTAAATTAAATACAATCATAAGGAAACTTAACCCATAGCTTATATCGTATATATTTCTGTCATGTTGCTAGGGATGCACTGACGAGGGAAGGCAAAAATATGAAAATTAATCAATTTTTCAATGACGCGCATTGAAAATCAATAGTTTTCTGGATTTTCAATATTTTCCGAATCGATTTTCCGATCAATTGGTGTAAATATCTTGGAAATCTATTAAAAATTGACTGAATTATAAGCCGAAGCGTGAAAACGCGTTTCTACTTTGATGACGTCATTTCCAACAACCAATCACGAAGCAAGAATTCTGGTCAAACATAGGCTCATTATTTACAATTTTTCAATAGTTCAACATCAAGAGTCCATACTTTTCTTCATTTGGGTCAATTCTTAGAAGATTTTCCGATCAAACCTATCATTTTTCATGACGCTCGCATTTTTCGAATTTTTGCAATGACACCCTATCTCAAAACTTGCCGTAAGACGTAGTCCTACGTCAAAACAACCACTACATGTGCATGGAAGAAGTCGGTCGGACTCCGCCCAATATAAACGAACATTTTGCTTGCGTCGGACCGACTCCGGGTGACAAACTATTACTGTGAGCAGCCGATTTGTAGGCAAAAAGAGAAAAAATACGTCATCTTATGCTTCCTGTCAGTTTGGAGTTTAGATTCTTCGATATGACGCAAAGCGAGAGAACGACTGTTGGTTTCTCTTAAGAGGCTGCATGAATTATAAGACGGCAGCAGCGCAAGCGGCAGATTGACTGGATTCAAAAAACAGTCAAATGATCGTTCAAAAAGCGCAAGTTGAATGCGGAAAGCGTATGCATTCACGCAGTCACATTCAACTTGCGATCCCTTTTCAAGCCCTGGTGCTGATTACCGAGGTGGCTAGATGGAGTTGTTGACCGGAAATCAAAGCAAAGCCTTCGCTTTACGCTTATTTATCGACAGAATTCGCAACCAGTTATTAGAGTACAAGATGATTTTCCATCCAAACTAATTGGGAGATACGTGCCACCGTTAATGGTTTTACGTCCCGTGTCAGAATAACGGATCGGACGAATATCCGACTTGTTAAACAATTTGAAACAGAGTAACGGACTGCCGAATCTGGAGCTGAGCATAGCATTTAAAGGTATTATCGAATGCACAAAGCAATTTAAGCGCGTAAATCTTCCACACGATTATGAGGAACGTGCTATTCGAGCAGCCCAGTTTAGCTTCGAGGTACGATGCTGGTCTAACAAGCCAGTCATCGTATGTTCGAATTTTGGCTAAGCGGTGCTGCTAAATAGAGTCAATAGGATTTTTGCACTAATCCCGTAACTGTTCTGTACGTTAGACCGGCCGCGAAGTCTTTCGATAAAGAAGAGTCAAGTCTTAGAAAGTCGTTTAAGCTCAAGGCTTTGTTTTTTGTTGCTCTAGCCTGCATGGTGACATGTGTGCAGGGAACCGATGTCATCATTACGAAGCTTTACATTACATGCTCCTAAGCTGTATGGCTGACATGGATATCATCGGCATTATCTAGGGCAGTGGAAAAGGCTTCCAGGTGTCTCAAAAAAAAAGCTACCAGAATTGAGTTCTTGGCAAAGTCTGTCAGAACGAAGTTCACGGTCGCTGGCGGAGATGATGGTATCCCCTGGGGGTTTGGCAGTGATAGATGGAGATACTTTTGAAGGGCTTGATGAATTGGTTAACCTAGGTTGGTTAACGTCATGCAGTGTAGTACAGGGGAGAATGACGGCTGCAAACAGGACCTTTTACAAATAAATTAAAGCATGTATTGTTTATTGTTTATTGGTCTTCGACATATAATTATCGCACAGACATATTACCTATAGCTCTTAGTCTAAATACACTATTTTTCATACCGAAATCAAACATATGAACAACTCTGTTAAAACGATTACAGCACATTTCTATAGGGTTGTTAATTCCATAGGCAGTTCGGTGAGTCGATCTTCGGAAGAACTCAAATTGACGCATCACTCGGGTCGGGGTGTTGAATCGCAGTAAAATAAACCTGCATTTCCATTATGTTCATCAACACCAGTTCACACCGTAATTATTTAGTTCCTAACTACGTTCTGTTATCCAACAGGTTATGGGCCCAATGGGACTTCGTTCTTCTCTTTTATCGCCTGGTTGCTTCAAAGTAACAATAATCAAGTGAGTTTGAAGAAACATTTCGTTTAGAATAATTTTTAAATTAAAATATTCTCAATTTTCTTAAAAATAATGAAAATCTACGATACGGATGACATATTTGTGATCTTCCTCTCCGGTGAGGTGTGGTACAGTTAAATCTGTCTATCTTTAATCACTCTTTTTAACCATCCCACTTAGTTCGCCCATTCGTTTCAATAAATCATGCGGCGATAAAGCTCTGTGCGTACAATGGCATATCGAATAACCGATCCAAAGCTCTATTCTCTATTAAAACAAGTTCACAACCGGTGAAACTCATGGGAAAGTTGTAGCGCGGAGCTTCAACCAGTATTAATAAATCAGTGAAATCCACTAGCAAGGCAAGCAATACTATAAAACTTTTGTCGGTCAATCCCACAAATCAGTCATCAAGATTGACGATGTCTAGGTGAAATAAAAAAAAGTTGAACAAGTTCTGAAACGACTCCGAACCACTCACCAGCTTGTTGGATAAGTTTATGTAGGTATTTCTCTCACTCCGCTTCCAGTAGGTTTTTAGCGAGGGAGGATTAACTCATGCTTATCACATTACGGAACCAACGCAACGCAAGTCGGCGTAATCCTCAACGTTTCATCTGTACACCTGTCAAAGCCCGTCGGTAGCCGGTACATTTCAAGGCCAGAGGCCACGCACACAGACGAAAACCCTTCCGTGTTTATGGATCGATGGTTTGTGGATAGCAATTGTTCGTCGGGCAGCGGTCGTAGGCCTTTTTTCAAGCGAATTTGCTGATTTTGTTCGAACTGTTAATCGCTTCACAGGAAGGTGGTTTTGCGAAATGAACGAACATAACTCTTTACTGTATGACAAACGAGAATTCGAGCGAAGCGGTAATTTTCGTTCAAAAATACCCTTTCAATCATTTCAGATTTTGTTTCAGATATCTAGTAATACCTAGTAATAAAATAATTGAGTAGATTATGTCGAATTAATTATAAGATTAAAAATCAGTTCCAGCTTGTAGCTCATTCTAATTAAATTCACATTAATAAAACGGAGACGGTCTAACGATTTTTTAATGCCAGTTTTGTGGGAAGCTTGGAGTCTAAAGAAGCTCGCGCCTTTAAGCGACTGTCTTGAAAAATGGAACATATTCCAGAAAAAACAGCCTGTGAGGGCTTCCCCGTAGTATCGAAGAGTACAATCAGTTCGTTCAGCGTTACGTACATTGAAGTTTAAGAGATCCACAGCAAGGCATATTTGATGGCTACTTATTGATTGCGTACATATTTAGCATTTATGTCAAGGATATTAAAAAAAAGTTTCCTACGTAGGTAGCATTAAACTTTGCTAACTGTTTTATGTGGTTGACCGAGAAAAGTTTTATAGAATTGCTGACCTTGTTTGTTTCTCTGATTTACTACCAGCTGGTAGAGCTCCGGTACAAGTTTTGCACCAGTTCAGCCTTTCGAACTTAAATATAAAATCCAAGATAGGTTTGAAACAGCTCTGTGTTATGCACAATTTTATCACTTCACAGTTGATAGCATTGAATCACGTGTAGCGAAAGAAGAAAAAAAGTTATTGGGGATAGATATATCGATAGATAGACAGACACTGGTTGGAACAAATGTATGAAGTTTTTTTAAAACTAAAATCGATCCGGTATGCTGGAGTGAAGCGAAACAAAGTTTTCAGATATAACATTTTATAATATTATGCTTTTTCCTGAGATAGGCTGGTGCCCAAAATCATCATTTTCCCTTGAGACCGTTTTTTTTATTCCACTGGTCAGTGGAACCATTTTAAATGAGTATCATGTTAATGAAAAATAACGAAAAAGACCAACCTTCTTTATACTGATGTCCTTAGTTCCTCACAGAATGAACTAGCTATCTCCATTAAAATATACATGCTTTTTTCACTTGTCACATAAGCATATTGAATGAGTTTTCATGTAGCGATAACCCAGTAACATTTTAATGACCAGTTTTTTTAAATAAAATTTCCACCGTTGCGGTTGATGAAGCATTCATCAACGGCCATCTCTTCACATACTTTCCTCCCGTGTGCTCGGCAATTTCGGAGGATTTCTTTTTTTTTTTGTCACCATTTAATTACACAGCAAACCCAGTACGGCCTACCGCGGATTACTCGCTTCAGCTTAACTTATATTTCACCCGACATAAAGCCGTCCAATGAGATACGGCAGTTCGTCACAGCGGCAACAGCAGCGGCTTTTAAAATAATGCTAGCTCTTTAACACGACGACACAAGCTTTTATCATAATTAGCATACACACGCGCCCTCCCAGTAGCAGAAGTAATTTGCCAAATTGGTGTCTTTCGTGCGGGATAGCGGCATGGCAGGCAGCATCACCGGTCGTTCGCGCGAATACTTCTTTCAAACCGGCGGCAGTCGTCATTCCACCAATGAGCTGATGAGCTGATGACTGTGTATTCAGATTTTTTCTTTTAGCCGTCGAATGATACACGGCACTCATAAAGCTTCTATTCAATTCATCTCAATTCGGTCATTTAAGTCGTCCATATGTTTTATTTATGATATTCCCGTTTTCTGCGAAGTTTTCATCAGTAGCTTCTTATATTTTATTTATTGACTGTCAAGGTCAGTGTGAAGTGACATCGTCATTTGCATACCAGTTTATTGTTTGATTATGCATGAGTAAGGAGGGCAACGCAAAACACCCAAACAAAACAAACCGCTAACTGACCTCGAGATAGTACGATGCGCTGATCTAACAAGCCAGCCAGTTGTCGAATTTTATCGAATGAGAAATTGCTTCAATTTGCAACCCTAAATTGATCGCAATTTTTATTCATTTCTGTACCGAATGTTTTATTCGGTTTGTGTAGAAATTCACTCAATGTTAACGCCAAAGTCACTGCGAAATGGAATCGAAATTTGCATATCATTTATATTTGCTTTATTTATAGCTGACGCAGATGCGCAGAATATTCCTGATTGTGTAATCTGATTAACGCGTTTCAACGGCGACCAAATATTATTTAGAATAAAGAAGTCGTTAAAGTCTAAAAATAATCTCAATAGATATTTCCATTCCGTGTTAATATCTGTTTGAAGTATCGCGATGTGTAATAATTTCGTAGCTTAGGAGTTTTAATTTGTAATCTAAGGAAGTGAACAAAACTGGTTTCTCAAAGTTATTGGTCTGAATTTGAACCACAGATAGGATAGGAGGAAGTGACCATTTTTAAGCTCGAAATTATATAATGCAGCTGGTAAACGATCAAAGCTCAAATTAGATAATAAAAATAGAGCCCTTTATTAATAGCTTCTTAAAAACTTGGAAACTTGTTTTTGATGCCAAATGGCTTGTAGGGCTAAGAAATTGTTGACTGACAAAATGAGAAAAACAAATCAATAATAATTTTGTTGTTTATGTCGAACTGATTGAAATGAATAAAATTTTAAAGTTACTAACCGGAATCGAATAAATTAATTATCTTGTGCATATTTCATTAGATTAGATATGTTTTTGTTGTCAGGCTTAAGGCCCAATCAGAATGCTACGTTAGCGCATCTGTCAGCGTCAATTTGATGCGAAAACTGTCCTCAGAATAACGCTGACGGACGCGTTGTCGTAGCATTCTTTTTGGCCCTTTATGCTCACAGAATTCCTTATCTATACCTATAAAGAAGGATTTCTGTCTGTCTGTCTGTCTGTCTGTCTGTCTGTCTGTCTGTCTGTCTGTCTGTCTGTCTGTCTGTCTGTCTGTCTGTCTGTCTGTCTGTCTGTCTGTCTGTCTGTCTGTCTGTCTGTCTGTCTGTCTGTCTGTCTGTCTGTCTGTCTGTCTGTCTGTCTGTCTGTATGTCTGTCTGTCTGTCTGTCTGTCTGTCTGTCTGTCTGTCTGTCTGTCTGTCTGTCTGTCTGTCTGTCTGTCTGTCTGTCTGTCTGTCTGTCTGTCTGTCTGTCTGTCTGTCTGTCTGTCTGTCTGTCTGTCTGTCTGTCTGTCTGTCTGTCTGTCTGTCTGTCTGTCTGTCTGTCTGTCTGTCTGTCTGTCTGTCTGTCTGTCTGTCTGTCTGTCTGTCTGTCTGTCTGTCTGTCTGTCTGTCTGTCTGTCTGTCTGTCTGTCTGTCTGTCTGTCTGTCTGTCTGTCTGTCTGTCTGTCTGTCTGTCTGTCTGTCTGTCTGTCTGTCTGTCTGTCTGTCTGTCTGTCTGTCTGTCTGTCTGTCTGTCTGTCTGTCTGTCTGTCTGTCTGTCTGTCTGTCTGTCTGTCTGTCTGTCTGTCTGTCTGTCTGTCTGTCTGTCTGTCTGTCTGTCTGTCTGTCTGTCTGTCTGTCTGTCTGTCTGTCTGTCTGTCTGTCTGTCTGTCTGTCTGTCTGTCTGTCTGTCTGTCTGTCTGTCTGTCTGTCTGTCTGTCTGTCTGTCTGTCTGTCTGTCTGTCTGTCTGTCTGTCTGTCTGTCTGTCTGTCTGTCTGTCTGTCTGTCTGTCTGTCTGTCTGTCTGTCTGTCTGTCTGTCTGTCTGTCTGTCTGTCTGTCTGTCTGTCTGTCTGTCTGTCTGTCTGTCTGTCTGTCTGTCTGTCTGTCTGTCTGTCTGTCTGTCTGTCTGTCTGTCTGTCTGTCTGTCTGTCTGTCTGTCTGTCTGTCTGTCTGTCTGTCTGTCTGTCTGTCTGTCTGTCTGTCTGTCTGTCTGTCTGTCTGTCTGTCTGTCTGTCTGTCTGTCTGTCTGTCTGTCTGTCTGTCTGTCTGTCTGTCTGTCTGTCTGTCTGTCTGTCTGTCTGTCTGTCTGTCTGTCTGTCTGTCTGTCTGTCTGTCTGTCTGTCTGTCTGTCTGTCTGTCTGTCTGTCTGTCTGTCTGTCTGTCTGTCTGTCTGTCTGTCTGTCTGTCTGTCTGTCTGTCTGTCTGTCTGTCTGTCTGTCTGTCTGTCTGTCTGTCTGTCTGTCTGTCTGTCTGTCTGTCTGTCTGTCTGTCTGTCTGTCTGTCTGTCTGTCTGTCTGTCTGTCTGTCTGTCTGTCTGTCTGTCTGTCTGTCTGTCTGTCTGTCTGTCTGTCTGTCTGTCTGTCTGTCTGTCTGTCTGTCTGTCTGTCTGTCTGTCTGTCTGTCTGTCTGTCTGTCTGTCTGTCTGTCTGTCTGTCTGTCTGTCTGTCTGTCTGTCTGTCTGTCTGTCTGTCTGTCTGTCTGTCTGTCTGTCTGTCTGTCTGTCTGTCTGTCTGTCTGTCTGTCTGTCTGTCTGTCTGTCTGTCTGTCTGTCTGTCTGTCTGTCTGTCTGTCTGTCTGTCTGTCTGTCTGTCTGTCTGTCTGTCTGTCTGTCTGTCTGTCTGTCTGTCTGTCTGTCTGTCTGTCTGTCTGTCTGTCTGTCTGTCTGTCTGTCTGTCTGTCTGTCTGTCTGTCTGTCTGTCTGTCTGTCTGTCTGTCTGTCTGTCTGTCTGTCTGTCTGTCTGTCTGTCTGTCTGTCTGTCTGTCTGTCTGTCTGTCTGTCTGTCTGTCTGTCTGTCTGTCTGTCTGTCTGTCTGTCTGTCTGTCTGTCTGTCTGTCTGTCTGTCTGTCTGTCTGTCTGTCTGTCTGTCTGTCTGTCTGTCTGTCTGTCTGTCTGTCTGTCTGTCTGTCTGTCTGTCTGTCTGTCTGTCTGTCTGTCTGTCTGTCTGTCTGTCTGTCTGTCTGTCTGTCTGTCTGTCTGTCTGTCTGTCTGTCTGTCTGTCTGTCTGTCTGTCTGTCTGTCTGTCTGTCTGTCTGTCTGTCTGTCTGTCTGTCTGTCTGTCTGTCTGTCTGTCTGTCTGTCTGTCTGTCTGTCTGTCTGTCTGTCTGTCTGTCTGTCTGTCTGTCTGTCTGTCTGTCTGTCTGTCTGTCTGTCTGTCTGTCTGTCTGTCTGTCTGTCTGTCTGTCTGTCTGTCTGTCTGTCTGTCTGTCTGTCTGTCTGTCTGTCTGTCTGTCTGTCTGTCTGTCTGTCTGTCTGTCTGTCTGTCTGTCTGTCTGTCTGTCTGTCTGTCTGTCTGTCTGTCTGTCTGTCTGTCTGTCTGTCTGTCTGTCTGTCTGTCTGTCTGTCTGTCTGTCTGTCTGTCTGTCTGTCTGTCTGTCTGTCTGTCTGTCTGTCTGTCTGTCTGTCTGTCTGTCTGTCTGTCTGTCTGTCTGTCTGTCTGTCTGTCTGTCTGTCTGTCTGTCTGTCTGTCTGTCTGTCTGTCTGTCTGTCTGTCTGTCTGTCTGTCTGTCCTGTGTTCCTTATAGAATCAAAAACTACTGAACCAATCGGCGTGAAAATTTGCATGTAGAGGTTTTTGGGGCCAGGAAAGGTTTTAGTGATGGTTAGAGACCCCTCCCCCCACTAAGAGGGGGGGCTCCCATACAAATGAAACACAAATTTCTGCATAACTCGAGAACTAATCAAGCAAATAGAACCAAATTTGGCATGTGGGTGTTTTCGGTGACAAGAATTTATTCTAGGGTAATTTGAGACCCCTCCCCTCTTTAGAAGGGGAATTATAACTCCTCTCCCCTTTAAGAGGGGGGGTTTCCATACAAATTTCCTCATAACTCGAGAACTAATCAAGCAAATGGAACCAAATTTGGCATGTGAAAGTTTTCGAGGGCAAGAAAATTTTCTATGTTGAATTAGGACCCCTCCTCACTTTAAGAGGGGGGGCTCCTGTACAAATGAAATACCAATTTCCTCATAACTCGAGAACTAATCGAGCAAATGGAACCAAATTTGGCATGTGTGTGTTTTTGGAGACAAAATTTTTTTCTATGATGAATTGGGACCCCTCCCCACTTTAAGTGGGGGGGGCTCCTATACAAACGAAATACAAATTTCCTTATAACTCGAGAGCTAATCCAGCAAATGGAACCAAATTTGGCATGTAGGTGTTTTTGGAGGCAAGAATTTTTTCTATGATGAATAAGAACCTCTCCCCACTTTAGGAGGGGGGACTCCAATACAAATGAAATACAAATTTCCTCATAACTCGAGAACTAATCAAGCAAATAGAACCAAATTTGGCATGTGGGTGTTTTCGGTGACAAGAATTTATTCTATGGTAAATTGAGACCCCTCCCTCTTTATAAGGGGAATTGTAACTCCTCTCCCCTTTAAGAGGGGGGGCTTCCATACAAATTTCCTCATAACTCGAGAACTAATCAAGCAAATGGAACCAAATTTGGCATGTGAAGGTTTTCGAGGGCAGGAAAAATTTCTACGGTGAATTAGGACCCCTCCCCACTCTAAGAGGGGGGGCTCCTGTACAAATGAAATACAAATTTCCTCCTAATTCGAGAACGAATCAAGCAAATAGAACAACATTTGGCATGTGGGTGTTTTTTTTGGTGACAAGAATTTATTCTATGGTGAATTGAGACCCCTCCCCTCTTTATAAGAGGAATTATAACTCGTCTCCCCTTTAAGAGGGGGGGCTTCCATACAAATTTCCTCATAACTCGAGAACTAATCAAGCAAATGCAACCAAATTTGGCATGTGAAGGTTTTCGAGAGCAAGAAAATTTTCTATGGTGAATTAGGACCCCTCCCCACTTTAAGAGGAGGGGCTCCTGTACAAATGAAATACAAATTTCCTCATAACTCGAGAACTAATCAAGCGAATTGAACCAAATTTGGCATATGTGTGTTTTTGGAGACAATTTTTTTTTCAATGATGAATTGGGACCCCTCTCCACTTTAGGAGGGGGGGTCCTATACAAACGAAATACAAATTTCCTCATAACTCGAGAACTAATCCAGCAAATGGAACCAAATTTGGCGTGTAGGTGTTTTTGGAGGCAAGAATTTTTTCTGTGATGAATTAGGACCTCTTCCCACATTAGGAGGGGGGGCTCCAATACAAATGAAATACAAATTTTCCCATAACTCGAGAACTAATCAAGCAAATAGAACCAAATTCGGCATGTGGAGGTTTTTGGAGGCAAAAATATTTTCTACGGTGAATTAGGATCCTTCCACACTTCAAGAGGGGGGGCTTCTACACAAATGAAATACAAATTTCCTCATAATTCGAGAACTAATCAAGCAAATGGAACCATATTTGGCATGTGGGTGTTTTTGGAGGCAACCATTTTTCCCATTATGAATTGGGACTTCTTACCTTTTTAGGAGGGGCGGGGGCTCCCATTCAAACGAAATACAAATTTGCTCATAACTTTAGAACTAATCAAGCAAATGGAACCAAATTTGGCATGTGAGAGTTTTAGATGGCAGAATTTTTTTTCTGTGGTGTATTACGACCCCTTTCCCTTTTAAGAGGGTGGGCTCCCATACAAATGAAATACAAATTTCCTTATAATTTGAGTACTAATCAAGCAAATGGAACCAAATTTAGCATGTAGGAGATTTTTGAGTCTTGAATTTATTTTATGATAGTTAGAGACCTTTCACCCCTGTGGTAGGGTGATATGGACTCTCATACAAATAAAACAGAAATTTTTGCGAAACTCAAAAACTAATCCAACTCGAGAAATTCGAGACTCTTCCATAAAACATTAATCAATAACAAGACCACAAAAACTATCTATAGTAACACTAGATCATTCAGGACGAGCCGGTCGCGAGTGTTGCCGGTGACCCGCCGTCGGAAGCGCCGCCCACTGGGGGGCTTGCAAAACTCGAGATAGTGACAAAGATCATCCATGATTTCCATGAGATTCATGATTTATGTACAACACAGGTTAATTTGTGGCAATACGAAGTTTGTCGGGTCAGCTAGTGTTCTATAAAGGAATGATTTATGAATAAAATTTCTGAGTTTATGAATTCGATTTTTAATGTCTTTTTATGCGTTGGGAAGGTCGTATCTATGTCTGTTCAAGGTCCACGCATGTAATGCATTGTCGCGATAATTGAAAAAGGACTTTTATTAACAAGTGGACGACTGTTTGATATGTACTAGTTTGTCTTCGAGAAACAAGTGGTTACTTGGTGTGTTTTTGATTTTTCAAATTCGTTTTTAACCTCTGCTTTTGTATGTAATAAGGACGACTATGGCTAAATATCAAAATTATAATCTCATCAAATTTGTTCTAGTGTTCCTATTTTCGATGATTTTGTAAACGATCTATACCTATACCTATAACCTATATCTATACCTATAAAAATGGATTTTTGTCTGTTTGTCTGTCCGTATGGTTTTTGGGGCCAGGGAAGGTTCTTATTATGATTAGAGACCCCGCCCACCACTAAGAGGGGGGGGGGGGCTCCCATACAAATCTATACCTATAAAAATGGATTTCTGTCTGCCCGTATGTTCCTTATAGAATCGAAAACTACTGAACCTAGCGGAGTAAAAATTGCATGTAGGGGTATTTGGTGCCAGGGAAGGTTCCTATGATGGTTAGTGACCTCTTCTCTCACCAAGAGGGGGGCTCCAATACAAATCTATACCTATAAAAATGGATTTCTGTCTGTCTGCCCGTATGTTCGTTATAGAATCGAAATAGAAATTTGCAGGTAGGGGTTTTTGGGGCCAGGGAAGGTTCTTATAATGGTTCCCTCACTAAGCGGGGGGGGGGGGGAGGTCTCCCACACAATTTCTGCATAACTCGAGAACTATTCAAGCAAATGGAACCAAATTTGACATGTGAAGGTTTTTGGAGGCAAAAAATTTTTCTATGGTGAATTAGGACCCCTCCCACCTTTAAGAGTAGGGGCTCCTATACAAATGAAATACAAATTTCTACATAATTCGAGTACTAATTAATCAAATGGAACCATATTTGGATGTGGGTGTTTTTGGAGGCATGAATTTTGTCTATGATGAATTAGGACCCCTTACCTTTTTAGAAGGAGGGGCTTCTATACAAATGAAATACAAATTTCCTCATAACTCCAGATTTAATTATGCCAAAGGAACCAAATTTAGCACGTGGGTGTTTTTATAGGCAATTTTTTTTCTATGGTGAATTGAGATCCTTCCGCCGCTCTTTAGGAGAGGAATTATGACCCCTCCCCTTTCAATAGTGAGGGGGGCTCCTATACAAATGAAATACAAATGTCCTCATAATTCGAGAACTAATCAAGAAATGGAACCAAATTTGGCTTGTGGGGGGTTTTGGAGGCAGGAATGCTGTTTATGATGGTTTGAGACCCCTCACCCCTGTGAGGGGGATAAGGACGCTCATATAAAAAAAACAGAAATTTTTGCTTAACTCAAAAACTAATCGAACTCGAGAAATTTTATAAAACATTATTCAATAACAAGACCACCAAAAACTATCAATAGAAACATTAGATGATTCAGGGCAAGAGGCCACAGGCCGCGAGTGTTGCCGGCGACCTGCCGTCGGAAGCGCCGGCCACTGCGGGGGGCAGCCCCCCGTAGAGATCACCTCTATCTAGGTTTATTTATTTTCCTAGATCTACTGACTCTATTACTTTCCTTCAGTTGGGTCACCCCAGCGCAATGGTACGTTCTACGAAAAGATTTTCCGTGAAATGGTACATCCCGCGTGAGGTTTTCTGCGAAATGGTATTCTACGAAACTCTATATTCCGCGTTATGGTCAACCGAGAATTGATATTCCGCAAAATGATATTCGGCGAAATGGTTTGTAATGATGGCGAATATTTAAATGCTATCCGCTTTATTTTATCAGGCTAAGCAATGGGGGGAGTTGTTTTCTACTTTACTGTGAGGAAAATTTGTATATTAAAACACCCATGAACTCCCCAGAAACTTGCAAAACTCGAGATTATGACAAAGGCTATCCGAGATACACGATTTATGTACAACACAGTTTAATTTGTGGCAATACGAAGTTTGTCGGGTCAGCTAGTCATCTTATAAATGTTGAAACTTCGCATAAATGACAACAAATTCGTCTGCTTTTTCAATCTAAATTTACTTCTCCTCTATGACTACCGACAATTCAAACCTACATATGAATGTTTAATTTTTACAAAATTTAGTCAACTCTATATTTAAGTTATAAATAATAAATTATACTTTCTTTTTTTTCAGGTTTGTACGCGTGGCATTCCCTACGGTGTATTATGTAAGAATAGCAGCTAATTCAATTTTATATATTCGTACAATTTCGTTATGGGTCCAGGTCCGGTATAGTGGTTAGCATTCACGCCTCTTACGCCGAGGACCCGGGTTCAAATCCCAACCCCGCCGAAGTCGCAAATGACCCAAGCAGTTGAAGTGGCTATAATCAAACAAAGAAAACATTCGTTATGCTCATGAACTTTTCACGCAAAAAGTTGCATATCATACTGGGATCCATTGCAAAGGATCATTAGTGCAAAGAAAATGGCTTCTTGAAGTGACGCTCTGCAAGCGGTTAGGGAAGAAATGTCTAGCAGATTTTCATAGAGAAAATGGTCCGGCTGCGAAAGAAGCAAAATCGAGACATAACCGATAAAAGATACTTTTCCTCGTCCGGGCCCTCTTCTACAGACCTTCGGTTCCAAGTTTGGATGGAAAGATATTCTGACCAGACTCATTAGACAGCATCCGATAATAAAGGAGCATACATGGAGAATTTTAAAGGCCACAGATGCTAACAGCAGGGTATCGTACTATCCTCTATAGCAGTGGTTCCCAACCTTCTTGGGTTCGCGAACTCCTTGGCGGATTTCCCTATACTGTTCTGCAGCGAATTAAATGTTTGGAGAACCCCAGGGAGTTCGCGAAACCCCATTATGGAAACGCTGTGCTGTAGGATTGATTACGGCTCTTTAATACTCCTGGAAGGACAAAAATAGCAAAAATACGTCACGCGCAGTACCTCGTAAGTCGCAGGGACATGCACATTTCGTCGTCCCGTCAGTAATACGAGTTAGATTCAACTTCTCATTCTGTGGTTCGACAACAATAAACGGAGGAAGAGACATAATTTGTGTCTAAAAATAACTCAACCCGCCAGTATTGGTGGAGTTTGGAAGTACCTCGCATGCTTAATAATGGGGTTGTGGACCTCATTTCAAGGTCAAGCCAAAAAACACGAGGTTGGCCAAAAATAGTACGGTTTTCGAAATTGCTTTTTTCTAAATGTTTTTGTGAGGTTTTCTTTCCCCCATCCTTCCTATTTCTCCTGATCCTCTACCCTTCACTTCAGGTAAATGATAATGAGAAAACACGCGGTAAGTCAGAAATCTCTTATATGGATTACGTGCCATCCGAGTCAAAAATTCGGATACCTGACACATGGATCACATTAAATAAAATTTCTCCAAATGATAGCCCTTTTTCTTCATTGGTTTCACTCCTTTGTGGTGACTCCCCTATTTTCAAACCACCCCTCTATCTCCCAATCACTTGTTCAACTGCTATCAGTCTAAATAGAACAGAAACACACTTCCTTTTACTAGTTTGGGCCCTCTTCCGTTGATAGGGGCCACCTCCCCTTTTGTCAACCCCTTGTGCTGATTAGCTTATGTCATGCCAAGTTTAACGAAAAACCATTCAGTCGTTCCCGAGTTATGGCGGGACTTTTGAATCTTCGTTTTAACCCTGTAAAAAAAGAGAAACTAAGCCGTTATTCCTTATGTGAACCTCTCTTCTTGTCAATGGCCACCCCTTCGTTTCAAATCCCTCCTAGCAACTTGTACAGTAACTGCTATCGATCCAGAGATTTGCATGATGCTAGACAAACAAAGCCCTTTTTATTTAAACCTTCTCCCCATTTTTAGGGACCACAAGCTTTTTGTCAACCACTTTGATAATTCCCTTATGCCAAGTAGCATGTATACTCAGTTTGATGAAGAATCGTCCAGGCATTCCGGAGTTACGTTAATTTTTGAAGATTTTGAAAATTTGGACCTTCTTTCTTCTTGTAGAGAAAATGCTACTTTTCTTCTTGTATCGTTCTGAATGCAAGAGACCCACTTTATTTATTTGGATCTCGGCCACTCCACATTTGACTTTTGGTCACTTCTTCTATAACCATTTTCTATACCAAGAAAAACGTGCGCTAAGTTTGATGGAGAACGGTCCAGGCGTTACGGAGTTATGGCGGAATTATACATATGGGCCGGGCACTTATCTCTCCTTTGTCAATGTCCCCTTGTGTCCCGCAACCACTTGTGCATGTGTTTTTCTCCGAGAATGTCTATAATAGAAGAGAAACAAAGTTTGTTCTTCTTAATTTGGCTTTTTTATAATTTGATGCCCACCTCTCCTCTTTTCAGACCGGTTCAAATGCTTGAGATACGCCTCTCATATTACTGAATATTACCCCCCTTGTTGGAGACCTACCTCTTAATTTCAACTCCCATTGCTGATTCCCTAATTTCGAAGTTTGGTAGTTAAAGTTAACACGAACATTCGCATTTTCACAGGAAAAACGTGAAAAAAGCTACACTATTCTTGGCAAAGTCGTTGTATGTCATTAAAACCAACTTTTGTCGGGAATAAATCTTTGATCAATCTACTTCAAAGAAAGATAAAAAAATATTTTTTTAATCAGTTGAAAAACAAACTGTTCTCCTGTAAACTTGTAGAAAATGAAATTTAGAGAAATTTGAAGGTCCACCATGTTCTAGAAAGTTGCTTATATTTTAAAAACACACCATTTTGCTTAAGGTGTCATAATAATATCTTGAAGTTTTATGCAGCCCACGATACGACCTCGACAACTCACATTAAGCAGGTCATTGTTTGCAGGCTCCAAGCTAATGGAAATTATCCTGAGTGAAGTAATTCTTTTCTCCTGCAAGCATTATATTTCTCCTGACCAACATGGTTTCGTACCGGGACGATCAGTTCATACATTCAGCATTCGATCGGATTGATCATGATATTGCTCTGAAGAAGTTTGCTAAACTTGGGTTTTCTCAACGTCTTTGTCGCTGGTTCGAGTCATACTTGAAAAATAGGAAGCTACAAGTTAAAATCGGATCATCGCTGTCTGATTTTTTTCGTTAATGAGACTGGAGTTCCCCAAGGTAACAACCTTGGCCCGTTGTTATTTTCACCGTTTTTTAATGATGTGACAGCTCTACTTAACGATAAATGTAAACTGGTATATGCTGACGACCTAAAAATATACGTCGCTGTGAAAAGCTTGACCGACTGTTATGTTCTACAGTCTTTGTTGAAAATCTTTACCAATTGGTGCCAAGAAAATAGAATGACGCTCAGCATTAATAAATGTCTCGTAATTTCATTCCACCGTAAACAGAGCCGTGAAGTTTTTGAAGTTGGCTATCGTATTAATGATCAGATACTTGAACATGTGGACTGTATCAAAGATCTTGGAGTTGTGATTGACACAGGGTTAACTTTTCGGAACCATCTCTCAGCAATCATCGATAAAGCAAATAGACAACTGGGATTCATGTTCAAAATTGCTAAAGAGTTAGAGGACCCGCACGGTCTTCGCTCATTATACTGTGCACATGTCCGATCTCACCTGGAAAATTCTGCAGTTGTGTGGTCACCTTATCGTGTAAACTGGATCACTCGGATAGAGGCTATCCAACGCAAGTTTGTTTGGTACACCCTTCGGCATTTACGGTGGAATAACCCACAGAATCTTCCACCATATGAAGCTCACTGTCAGTTGCTGGGGTTAACAACCCTCGAAAAGAGAAGGAAGGTGTACTACGCTTTTATGGCAGCTAAAATTCTCACGTCAGAAGTAGATAGTCCTACATTACTAGAACAATTACAGGCAAGGGTATTGCCTTCGTCAACGTAGCGGATTTCTGCATACGCCCATCAACCGTTCAGTTTTCACGAACAATTCTTCTATTCAATCGATGTGCGCAACCTTCAATGAGTTTCTTCCACCTTTTCGAGTTCAACGAGTCGTCATTGGTGTTCAAACAAAAGCTGCTTAAGTTACTTAACTCATCTATTAGCTAGTAATATGTTCATTTTTGACGTAGGACTACGTCTTACGGCCAGTTTTGAGATAGGGTGTCATTCTAAAAAATCGAAAAATGCGAGCGTCACGAAAAATGATAGGTTTTGAGCGCTAATAGCTCAACGGTTTTCCGATCGATTTTCAATATTCTTACACCAACCGATCGGAAAATCTTCTAAGAATTGATCCAAATGAAGAAAAGTATGGATTCTTGATGTTGAACTATTGAAAAATTAAAAATAATGAACCTATATTTTACCAGAATTCTTGCTTCGTGATTGGTTGGAGATTCTAAACCTATACCAATTTGATATCTGTGCTTGGGAAGTAAGCCAAAACAAGTGACAAAGTTTCCTCATTTCAACGAGATTTCTCAACACCGCGGTTAAACCTAGACCATTTTGACCTTGGGAAGTACACCAGAAAGAGTGACAAAGCCCCCTCGTGCCATCAGATTTCTTACGAACGCGATTAAACCTAGTCCAATTTGATGTCTGTGTTAGGGAAGTGTGCCAGAAAAAATGACACAAGTTCGTTGTCCCAACAGATCGCTAATTCTTTACTGCGAGACGATTAAACCTAGGCGAATTTGATATCTGTGTTGGAAAAA
This sequence comes from Sabethes cyaneus, assembly GCF_943734655.1. Lineage (NCBI taxonomy): Eukaryota > Metazoa > Arthropoda > Insecta > Diptera > Culicidae > Sabethes > Sabethes cyaneus. The sequence goes on from NC_071354.1 coordinate 50,184,281, forward strand.
TGTGCTACAGCTGTAGTGTTCGGTTGTAATATGAACCTGTATGAATACGCGTGCTTGCCGTTTCATTAGAAGTGTAGTGAAAACATGTGCAGTTGATAAAATAGGATTGAATTGGTAAAATCCCTTCAACGTGGGGAACCATGGGTAATAAAAACAATCTTTAATTTCAGTAAGGTAGCAGGAGAGCAATAGTTTGTGTTCTTGATTTTGTTAAATTGTTTTCAAATGCATATAGAAATAACTCTGAAATCTTTTGAGAATTGAACGTATGCAATGTTACTACTTTGATAAATGTTACATACAACACATGTAGCATGTATATATGTTGCATATAGCATGCGTGCATGAAGAATCGGATGATTACAAGCATGAATACATGCTACTATCACTACAAAGAGACTTACGTAGTCCTGCGTCACATATATATGCGGTCGTGTCTTGTACACAACCCCTCTGATTTTTTTACATATTTTGAAAATTTGGACCTCCCTTCTTGTTGAAGGCCAACCCCAATTAATCTTCTATTAATTTGCACACATGTTTTCGTTTCGAAAATTCTCATTACGCAAGAGACAATGCTACTTTTCTTCTCGTACCGTTCTGAATGCAAAAGAAACCCCTCCTATTTTATTTATTTGGACCTCTGCCACTTCATACTTGACTAGTCATTCCTTCTATGACCATTCCCCATATCAAGAAAAACGTACGGTAAATTTGATCAAGAACGGTCCAAGCCTTACGGAGTTATGGCGGAATAATACATATAGACCGGGCACTTATCTCCCCTTGGTCAATGATGTCCTCTTGTGTCCCGCAGCCACTTATGCATTTGTTTTTCCTCCGAAAATGTCCATAATAGAATAGAAACAAACCAACTTTTGCCGGGAATCAATTTTTGATTAATCCATCTCAAGGAAGATATTTTTTTTTAATTATTAGAACTGTGTTCTTCTGCAAACTTGTAGAAAATAAAATTTAGAGAAACTTTGTCGAAGATACTTAAGCTTTATCTCTTCAAACAGGCGACATACTTACAGCATTTTTTGTATGAACGTAACCTAAAAACCAAAAAAATCTCTTTGATGGTATTTTGAACGTATTTTGAAGGTCCACCATGTTCTAGAAAGTTGCTTATATTTTAAAAACACATCATTTTGATAAATGTTTCATAATAATATCTTGAAGTTTTATGCAGGTTTTATGACTTTTTTGATGAAAAATGGTGCTTTTCCATACCACAATTACTCGGAAAGTTGGCAATAGTTACAGAAAAGATGATATGCATTTGAAAGGGTAACATCTTGGCTTCCACATTCTGGTAAAATCAGTAGTAAATGCTAAGGTGGTTGAATCGTCTCTCGAAAATGGTCATTTTCATAATCTCATCGATATTTTTTAACTCTGGCATCCCCAGATTACTCGATGTATTTACATACAATTTACAATAACTGATTTGAGTGAACCCTAGCTAGAGTAGATGAAAAAGAAAGCCAGCCCCATTGCTAAAAGTACGCAAAAGAGTGAATGAGTAGCATATTTCTCTTTCTTGCAATATGATCAACAAAATAGATTCGTAAAATCAGTCCTGAATGTTACCGTACATATAAACAGAGTTATACCCGTACTAATCATATTGCACTTTAAAAAATGCTTCATGCATTTTACGAATGTTATAGCTTATATGATCGGGAATCGAAATCTCGATTGATAACGAAGCTAGACAATAACTGTGCCATCAAATGCGTTTGGATGCAAAATGTGCTACGAATTTGTTCTCGTACCAAATACGAATTATTCGTAATAACAACGTTTGCGGTAGAAAATCAACCTACGAATATTTTTAAATTTTATGATGTTAATTATCAGTTACAAATATAGTTTTACGAATATTTTTTCTAAAAAATACAAAATGATGTTCTCAAAAATAGCATGTGGAGAGAAGATTTGCTGCGCTTCTGATTATGTTCAATCTGCGTGAGATGAGCTATTGTAAGCGGTAACAACATTTGGCATTATTTCGGTGTGGGTAGAGCATGCGATTAAAACTTAAGGCACAGCGTTATACAGGGTTTAAGCCGAAGGGTCCTAGAATTTTACGAAACTGTCCGATTTGAACATTGCTTGAAGTGCGAACACGAAATTATTGCAAAACTTACTACTGGCGTAGTGCATTCATCTGCAGTGGACTGTTTCCATATTGTAGCCCTTCGAATATAATTTTAAAGATTACAAGCTTTGGCTGTTTTTTTTCTTGCAAAAGTTATTTTAGAACGTGCGTAAACAAACAAATGATATACGTAAAATACTATTATTCAGTGTAACTTTCTTCAGATGTTATTATAGGATTAAAATTAAAGTCGGAAATAATTGATGAGACATAGAACTACTATATCGAGTTTGTTTTGGATAAAATACAAAAATATCTCATCTGCTAGCAACAACATTTCATTTGTGAATTCGGCATTGATGATCAGAATGGAAATTATTAAATTGTGACGATTTTGTCAACATTGAACATAAGTATATTGTTAACATATAACAAACGATAAAAACACGTTCTGTGTAATGCAATAAACGCCTGTATTGAGTAGACAAAAAACCTGTTCTTAATTATCAACATCTCAGATCAAAAGGATGATCTGCAATAAAATCAAATTACCATATTTATCCAATATTTCGCATTAACATTTTGATACGCGAAAACATAAATTTTCGTAGCGCCTGAAAGGAGACCGCGCCGCGCAAGGACAATTTTGTGAAGGGGTTTCGTTCCAATATTTATAATTTGCTTAATCAGCATTGAATGTGGGAAACTGGAGCCATACCAGCAGAGAAGAGACCCAGCTGAGTTGTAGAAACAAGGTAATTAACTTTCAGGACCACTTTGTATTATGCAGGTGATCTACATCGCAATCATTTAAGAGAGTGCTCCAACGGAGCGGGTGCTTAGTTAGAAAAGTTATGGCTAATTTCAACATTTTAGATGATAACGAACGAAGAACACGCGCTTGATCTAGTTTGTTTTCGTGAAAACAGGTTGTTCGCGAAAACATGTTCGAAAACTTGTAACAATTTTAAATATCAGCGTGTCACATTTTAAAACCTGTTCTGGAATGTTCAATCAATAAAGCATGATCAATAAAAAATTCAAAAGGGTAGATTTTTACGCTTAAGAGGAAAAAAACAATGAGCACTTACTTTACAACACAATTAACGGAAATGAGCAAATTAATCTTCACTTTTTCAGTGCCATCATCTTTATGATTCTCACATTCTCGCGGTTAGTTGTCTTCCAACAAAAATGGAACTGAAACCCATGCTGCCGGTGTTCTTCGTCTGTCGATAGCCAAAATGACGTTGGTACCTGACTGAAATCCCATCGAATTTAATCGTCGAACGTCCATCGTTTCACCGCGGCACAATTTGTTGCAACGCAATTCCCGTTCAATTCACACGATCATCCCACAGTATGGAGGCCGCCATGGCCATCGCGTAATGGGGAATGGACGGTAGCCTTGCTACAGGAACTGTCTTCGAGACCGCTGCTGCTACCATAAATAAGGACACCGGCCGGCAGCTCGCCCATCGGTTCGTCGAATCCACCGTGACAGTCCGCGTGGTTCATGATTCATGATAATTCGCTGCGGAATAAATTTATTCTGCTTTCATTTGTCGGAAAGCCGGTTGACCTTATCCAGCAAGCCGTCGTCAGACAGAAGGCCCGGGACACCGCGTGCGGGTCCGGTGAACTGCGCGCACCAATATGCATGCTTCACGAACGTCGTCCCGTCACAAAATGGGCATAGAGACGGGCCGAACCGCGGAAGACTGGATGGAATTACATATTTTACGGAGCAATGTAGCGGCCTGCTTGCTATGTACAACTTCCCGCCTTCGGAGTCTGGTGCACTTTCTGGAGAAGGCGTAGAAATTCACCCACTGACTCTGCAGGAGCCACGACGCAGCGCTCGGGATGTGAGGTTTTATGTTCACAAGCCTGTCATTTCTAAGTGGTTGTTATTGTTGGCAGCGCCCTTGCGTCTCGGGGTTTACATGCCCGTTTCTTTTCATTTCTTTGCTGGTTGGTTGTAGAGCGCTTAAGTGAAACGTATCGTTCTGGTTGCATGAAGGCAGTCCAGTTAGCTGCTTTCGACACCCATGTAAACTGCACTGCTTGAAGAAAGAAGGGCATAAATAATACTTTCCTACTATTTTTGTTTTTAGAAACATACAATTGTTTTTGTGCATTTCTCCATGAACTTAGTTCTAAAAATAAATTTGCCAGCAAATCTTGCGAAACTTTTTTGGGTCTGTACAAGTAAAAAGAATTACGCAATTTTTTTGCCAGAGCAAGAAAGATAACCCACAGCCCAATCGGGACGATATTTGCGACCCGCATGCAAAACATGCCATGAAACGAACTTCGTCCTACCCACCTCAACACCGTACTTACTGCCTGCCTTTGCTGTAGAAGCAATCCATCGAAAGGTGCCATTACGCCGTGGTAAACCGTTGCTTTTCACGCGATAAAGTTTCACTAGTTGCTTCGGTCGGCACCGCTAAATAGCTTTCCTTTCTGTTTCGGACGGACGGACGGAGTGTGCGAAAGAACAGCCCCATAACTACAAACGCCACTCTTCGGCAGGTCATAGGTTCGCCGGCCACACGTCGTGCTTTCGCGGTCGTGCCGCGTCGAGGAAAACAGCCCAGCGATGACTAATCATCAATATGAATAGCACTTATGCGCTGAATTGGATCGACTAGAAACGAAGGCGTAGCGACGACGACGAACTGCGGCGGAGTGACCCAGTTTTCGGGGGTTTGTCGGCGGAACTGGCGGAAGATGTTTCGCACGGTGCGCGGAAATTGGTATCAATTTTGCAAAGGTGCGTATCGTGCCCGGAAGAAGCCAACTTGGTACAGTTATTTTCAATCAACATCAAATATGTGTTCGACATTGTCGTTTGTATTGGACGAAGACCGAGGATGCCTCAGAAATTCGTATCCGCCATCTAGTTGGATCCGGTCGTGAAGGGAAACAGTAGAAGTGTCGGAATTTCCAATGATATTAATGACGCATGCTTTACAATGTCATTGAATCAGCAGCAATATAAAACTAAGTAAGGGATGGAATCATTCAACGTCTATTGTGATATTTTATTAGCTAATAGAGGTGATGTAACTGATATAACTAACATGACGTTTGCAAATGACGAAAAGGCCGGAACGGTAAATGAGGCACAAATCTTTAATCAGCCTGAACATGTATGAAAAAGTATTTCGTTATGATATAGGTCGAAATTTTATTGTTAAAATCGGTTCATTACATAGTCGAATTCGTTCAGTTTTAGTGCATAATTGAGACCCACGAAAAAATTTTTTTGGACATTCCAAATCTTCAGAATAAAATATTAGTGCAACAGTAAAAGTCACTGCTTGATTTGGCCTTAACACAATTGAAATAACTCTTTTTAATCGCACGTTTATCGAAGCTCATCATTTGGATGCTATCCAATTCTGTTACGTCCTCTCTGAACGTGATCGGCTTCCCAGGAATCAGTCCGTGGGCATTCATTGTTCGTGTATGAAAAGCTAGAATATGACAGAGAAGCCAACTCCAAAGAAAGCTTCAAATATTTTAAAGAAACTTCAAATCATAAAAAATTAAAAACAAATCATTATTTGCTATTCTTATCAGGCGTATGTTTGTAATTACTGTAAATGATCTTAAGGCAAGCTTGTCATTTTGATACTATCTAATTCTGCTTTGTTCCATTCGAACGTGATGTGCACTGTCTGCTTTCTTATTCCTGAATTTCGAAAAATGATCGTCAGTGTTTGGCAAATTGTTGTCTGTGTTTGGAAAGGGGAGAAATCGTAAAGAAAATAAATACAAAAATCGCCACTCTGGTCCGTACCGATAATAACGAGAATGAAAAATTAAATATGTGTCGTATTCGTATGTCGTTTTTCATCGTCATATGCCCATCTCTGTCATTATGTGTAGTATGTTACGGTAAATTTGAGATTGGAATCAGAAGGAAGGTGAATGGTCATATTTCGCTGATCTTCGACAGCGACAGTTCGGTACGACCATAGATGAATTAAATGGTTTTGTACGGCAATTTATAAGTTAAACGATTCGATACGTTCATTGTTGAATGAAGTATATGGTTCGATACGACCATAGATGAACAATTTGGTTCGGTAGGACCATTTATAAGTAAAAAAATTCGATACGTTTATTATTGAATGAAGTATGTGGTTCAGTACGACAATAGATGAATTAAATGATTCGGTACGGTCATTGCTTAACATTGGACTCTCAGAAAAGTTACCTCTCAGAAAAGTCAATTGTTCTGAAAGGTTAAGCGAATGTTAGCTCTCATGCAAAGCTCTAAAAAATTATTTTTTTCTTAACTTTTCTGGGCATAGGAATTTATTGGTTGTCCAAGTGCTCATTTATTTGAGAGGTTTTGCATTTTCGTGCATTCGCCTCTAAATTACGTTTAATTTTCATTTTTTCAGTATATTGTCGTTTTTCTTCAGTTTCATGCAGAATCGCATCATAACAGGGCTTAAATTAAACTCTTGCCGCGGGGGGCTCCGTAGCCGCAAGGTTACCGAGTCTGCTTTGACAAGCGAGTGGTCGTGGGTTCGAATCTTAGTAGAATCAAGCCATTCGATGTCAAGTGACTTTAGCATGGGTTTATTCTCAGGCCCCTCCATTTACCCTTCCTTCATGCTGAATTCTACATTTTACCCTCTAAAGCCTCTTGACAGTGCAAATGTCCCTCCTATAGTTTAAGTGTACTGGTCAGAGATACGAATAAGTCCTCGCTAGGGACGGCTATAATATGGGATAGAACTAGCAGCGAGGAATAAGTGGGTAAAGTAGATCAAGCTTTGAAGGAAGGGTAAACCTCAATACACACAAGCACGCATAAAATGTAATAAGCATATCGCTCACTCAATAGCGATTATAGCAAAAAGAAATGCAGTGCAGGTCATACAGCAAACACCCGGGCGATATTACAATAGATCAACTATACTGGTCGCAGTAATGAGTCCACACGTGGAAAAAAAACTCTTGCCGCTATAGTTTGATACGGGCACATAGTTACTTAATGATTTTTAATAACATGCTGAAAGGGCGCAAAATCAGATTAAACTTGCGTGCAAAATAACAGCAGATAATAGGAAATACGCGCGAACATTATCAAAACGTGGACTACGTGGACAGTCTATTTTATATGGTTCGGTACGACCATAGATAAATTAAACGGTTTGGTACGACCATTGATAACTAAGAAGATTCAATACGTTCATTGTTGAACTAATGTTCGGTGCGACCATAGATGGATTAAATGATTCGGTAGAATCATTGTTGAATGAAGTATATGGTTCGGTACGACCACAGATGAATTAAATGATTCGATTCGATCTTTGTTCAATGAAGTATATGGTATATGGATCCATTTTTAACAGATTTATAAAGCTGCGTTGCATTCTGAAAAACCGCAATGTATTTAAGTGCTATTTACGATGCATAGCATGAAGCTATTTTTTTATCTGGTAACACCGCATTTAGTATACTACTGTTTAAATATGTACGGGTCATCAATGTTGTCAACGTCAACGAAGACTGTTATATTAAAATGAGAGACTCAGAACAAGATTCTAATATGTAAATGAACTCGAGTTAGATGAACCTCAGCTGGAAAATTCTATAGTATCGTCTCGACAAAATGTCCAGGCAAAGAATCCTGCAGATCCAAAAAGACACAATAAAGCATTTTTTTTGTCAAGGAGAGGATCGTTTAGTGAGAAGAATGGTAGCTGGATGAAATTGGGAAATGGGGCAGGACGACGACACTATGAAGGCCCTTACGGTGTTTGTCTGTCAGCGTGTTACCCGCGATTCTCAGCGCGGGTTTTCGGGGAAAGCTCGTGTTTTTAGTCTTGACCTTGAAATGCGGCCAAGGGCCAAGCATATATTTATTTGTTTATTGTGAAATTTAACAGACACAGTTGTCTTATTGAATATTATAGTCATGCTTATAAAAAACTACCATTAGGTAATTTCTGTGCAAACTTATGTAATGGTTCGCCGAACGCAAAGAGGGTTTCAACTGCAGAAAAAGTTCGAATGCAGACAGTTATTGGTTCGTTGCATCCAAAAGTTGTTCGATGAAAACTCGGCTGCAGTAGTCCAGTTGATCGGAGGGAACGTTGCGAAGTGCGGAATCTCAAAGTAGATAGAATTGTAGGTGAATCGATCTCGCCATTTAGGATCTGTGTTACACCGCTCGAGTGTTTGAAGACCCAGAAAACGACAACGTTCGGGATACGGTGGTAGATTTGCTGGATCACGGCATGGTAAGTCTCGTAGCGCAAGCTGGGCAAAACGTTTTTGCATCCGTTCCAAACGCAGATTCCATGCCAACTGATAAGGACATCAAACTATGTACGCATTTTCGATCAGTGGACGTACCAGAGAACAGTATAGCGCCTTCAGACAGTGAGGATCACTGAAATCCGAAGCAATTTTAGCGATGAAGCCAAGCTGTCGGGAAGCTTTCGATATTGCAGTGGTGCGATGTAACCTCAGCTTGCCATCAAGCAGTACTCCGAGGTCATTGACTTGGTCGACTCTCGAAATTACCTATTCATTTATTTGGTAGTTGAAGAAGATTGGACTAGCTCGTTGACCAGCCAGTTTTTTCTGCATCAGTCAGCGAACATATCCAAAAACCTCTGAAGCCCCATACAATCATCTATAGAACGAACTGGTGAATACAATTTCCAATCGTCAGCGTACATTAGCTTGCATCCAACTTCAAGCAGTGGGGCGATATCATTGAAAAACAGCACAAACAGTAGAGGTCCCATGTTGAGGCACACCCGACAAATTAGTAAACCGGGAAGAGAAACAGGAGTTAAGCTGTACACGTAGAAATAGGAGCCGAGCCATTCTGTGAAATTCCGAGATGCGCGTCGCGAGATTTTCTGCAGTAGTGTTTTTGGTCAATACGATCAAACGCTGCTTTTAGATCAGTGTAGATTACCTCAATTTGCGCTTTTTGTTCCATGTGGGAAATACAGATAGATGCAAAAATCCATAAGGTTCGTGCTTACGGATCGACCAGGCATAAATCCGTGTTGGTCGGTGGAAATATAGCATTTTGTTTTAGCAACGATAAAATTACTCACTACTATTTCAAATAATTTCGAAATTTTCCGACGTGATTCTCGCTGAAACGGGGCCACTACTGCCACGAGTCTTTACAAAACCCTGTCATTTGTAGTTTGTTTCACAAACTACTGAACTTTACTGAAAATTATGAACCTTGCTACAAATAACTGGTTGTTTTATTCAGTTACCTAATTTTATGAATGTTTCTTGTAGCATTTTTATCAGCTTTTCAATTTTGGTCTTAAAATGAAAATCGGTTTTGGGGGCTCATGATGAAAACGGCGATTTTTTGATAAAATCCAATATGGCGACCAAATCCAAGATGACCGCCAAAAATTTTTTTACTCCAGTTGAAAGCCCTGTTCTTCTTTACAGAACCGAGCCATTTGTTAGTTGTTTCATGGCAAATTTACGAATTTCATAGATCATTCAACTGTAAAAAGTTCCAAGGACCCTTTGGCATATTTTATACAATAATTTTGACCGGAAGTTTTGTAACGATCATTTCGGTTACAGCTACACCTTCGCTCGCCCTCGCCTTTACATTAAGATTTCAAAAGAAAAACATTAACAACGTTATAATATGAAAACGCGTTGAAAAACACACATTAATTTTTCTAATTAACCGGAATGCATTAATTATAAAAGCATTTCAAAAGCGTTATACTCATTACTGTGTATATTTACTTTTAGATGCTTCACCTTTTATTTGCGTGCACAAAATGGCAAAATCAGCACCATTCGTAAACATTAAGTTCTAACAGGGCTACGAAGCAGTGTGTGAGCTTGTGAGCTGCTACAATCGGTAATTAAGCTCTGGGTTGTAAACTTGTAGATCTACAAACCATTCCAGTGCAGGTAAGCAGTTGTACTTCACGTGTTGCCAACGATAATGATTGAGCATCGTGTAATATCTTGAAACAAGCCGCCCGTGTAATAAAATGAATGACACTCATATACAGTTTCCAGCAACCATGACGAAGCCCGATGATGATGTCATTACGGTTCCGACATTCCGGTGACATCGTCGTATCGTTCTGGACCATTTAACCCCACAGGTCTGACAGGTTCGTTTCGTTCGCGCGCTACTTGGTGAAGCAATAAACCGATAATTTAAATTCAATCAAAAGCAATTCGACGAACAATCTTGTGCTACTACTAATGTACTGACTGAGTGGTGAATTTTCATACACCGCCGACCGCCTGCCTGCACGCTCGAACGAATAAACTTATACAGCTCCTAATTCGAGCCGGAGCGTGCACCCATGCCGTGGCGGGAACCGGGTGACTGAGACCGACCGGCTGGGTATAACCCGATAGCGAGAGCTTTCGGCACCTGACGTACCGGAACGAGCCGGTGCCATTATGCTGCTCTGCGAATTGGTGGCGGGTTAACGGGTGTGTGTGGTTGAGGCACAAAACCGACGATACTTTGTATTGTATTCAAATTGGCGACTGATTCACATAGTTGAAGGTGGCTGTCTGCTTACCGGCTGGCCGGTGAAGGTGTTGTGAGCTAATGCAAGTACCTACTAATTAATATCGATAATTTTTTTTTGATATCCAAGAAAGTTACATTGATATTTTTTTCAGAGGCGTGTGCTAGAAACAGTCAAATACGAATTTTGATTCACCTGGTTGTGTAATCTGGCCGTTCTCATGTAGTTACGGGTATTTCTATGAACTGAACTACGCGGATTGGTCTGTCGTCAACCATGTTTTTGGATACCGATTCTTCGAGTTCTACCCAAACTATCTGCACCCTGCTTGCCGAACGCTTCAGCAGTGTGTTTGACGATGTGATGCCTAGTCAACAGCAAATTAATTGAAGACGCGCTCAGAGACGTATTCACTGGCATGATGTCAATGAGAAACTGTATGTTTGACGATGCAGATATAATTACTAATGGCTTTAGATGGAAAATGAAGCCTTCAACTACGCCTGGACCTGACGGCATTCCATCAATTATTTTGATAAAGTGCGTCGATGTTCTCTGCGCGTCTTTAAGAACAATTTTTAATCTGTCCCTGGCACAAGCAGTTTTCCCGGAGTGCTAAAAGAAATCTGCAGTGGTACTGAAAAAGGGTGATAAATGCAACAGTTGTAACTACCGTGGAGTGACCTCTTTATGTGCCGCATCTAAACTTTTTGAAATACTTATAAACCAAGAACTTTTTCGAGCTGCAAAATCTTGCATTTCTCCGGAGTAACACGGATTTTTCCCTGGCATATCGGCCATTATCAATCTAGTCTACGTCTCATCACTGTGCCTCACCTCCATCGATCAAGGACTTCAAGTCTACGCGATATACATCGACCTTAAAGCATCCTTTGATAGAACCAATCACCATATTCTGCTTCCAAACTCAATCGTCTGGATGTGTCATTAAACCTTGGATGTGTCATCAAACCCCAGGTGTCCCACAAGGCAGCAATTTAGGACCATTGTTGTTTATCATATTATTTAATGACATCTTATCAGTGCTCCTACAGACTGTCAGTTGTTGCAAAAAGTCATTGACAGGTTTTACCACTGGTGCCAACGTAATTTCATGATAATCAGCGAGGCGAATTGCGCTGTGACAATGTTGACGAGAAAAAAGAGCCCAATTCAATAAAGATATCGAATAGGAAACGAAGAAATTTGGAAGATCAAGTGTTATACGTAACCTTGTGGTGTTGATAGACTTAGAACTAGGCTATCGGGAGCATTAAAGTCATTTCATCGCTAAATCTCGACGAAACATCAGGTTCATTTCCGTATCTCAGCTGAATTCCGTGATCCATACTGTCTGCGCGCCTTGATACTTCAGCTTAGTTCGATCTGTGTTTGAAACAGCAGCTATCATAAGGAGTCCGTTCCGCAACATTTGGATCCACAAAATCGGCTAAGTCCAATCGAGATTCATTCCTTCCTTGGCGAAATCCAAATGAACTACAGCCATACTCCTTGGAAATCCGTGAAGTTCCGTGCAGTAGACCCTTTCGTAGTGTCGGGAAAGCAAAAGCAACGAGTTCTTTGGCGGAGGACCGTATATCCCAAGCAGGAACGAATAGCAAAATAATATCAAAATGTGTTATTGGAAATCGAATAACTCATATCAAAATTTGGTCTTGTTTTGGCTGACATAAATTGGTAAATTAACAAAAAATAATTTCAAAATTTTACTCCTTTAAGGCTAAAAGAATAACTGCTTGTGTTATTTGAATAACAAAGAAATAACATGACTGTATTCAGAGTTTAGAATAACATATTTTAGTATTATTAAGGTATTGAATAACAAATGCAGTAGTATATGAGATATCCTTTCCTTTTATAAAATATTTATAATCTAAAATTTCTTTAATCAATAAAAAAAATTGTATGAAATATATCGAATGTCATTTTAAGGCCAAAATAAGATATGATAACAAAATCAGTTATTATACTCATCTTACAACCACTGTTTTAAATATCTACTCAATAACAAAATGTGTTATCAATGTATCTCCATATCTATTTAATGACAAAATATACCATTATAACACTGTTTGATATTGTTTTTGTATTATTTTGCTCTTCGCTCCTGCTCGGGATGTGTGATGTGATGAGAATTAGGGCGAAGACCTCTTTAACAAGAAGACTGGCAGCTCTGCCAATTTTCGGGAGACAATGATGGTGGCTCGCTCTACAGGCCAAGGTAGTCTCTTGATGCATCTGTGTGAGTGAGTACTTGTATTCGTACAGCCATGCCAACATAGCCGAGCAAACACCAATACAGAATTTTGGAGAGCTTACTAACACTTTTGCAAAATTCACCACCTTCGCTAAAAGAAGCACTGCTGATAGTGACGCTTGACGTTTATATGAAAAAATAACAGAGATGCCAGTCTTGTTAGTAATGGGGTCTTCGATTAGGGTCAAATTCTTCAACTACAGCCTAATCAACGTATAACACACCGACATATGATAAACCCGATGATGCTAAAGACAAGTTCTACGATAGGGCCAAGAGCCAGAGCCAGAGCCATTTTACAAGAGTATATGGCTTAGGCGATTATTGAAGGACTCAGAACACATGTTTTCGCAGAAGGTTGCAAATCTCTAGGACCTTTCCTTACAAAGTTATCGCTTATTTAAGCTTTATTTTTCCTTAACTTCACGAGCCAAAAGCGATAACTTTGTAAGGAAAGGTCCTAGAAATTTGCAACCTTCTGCGAAAACATGTGTTTTTAGTCCTTCAATAATCGCCTAGAACCATATATACCCACTTCTTTTTTTGCAAGGATTTTTTTCTGCACGACTTTTTTTGCACGGTTACTCGAAATAACACCGATTTTTTTACACGGTTTCCCGAAATAACACGGTTTATTTGTGCACGGTTTTTTATGCACTCCCCGTGCAAAAAAAAGAATTGGGTTTACTCTTATAAAATGCAACCAACATAACCTAAGTATGAAAAACTAATTTTCAAAGAATTTCTGAAGAAAATGCTCTATAGCTCTGCACTCGATAGAGATAGAAAAGTCATTTCTTTAGCAAAGTTATTTGCCTTTATATTTTCTATAACTTTGCCGAAGAAACCATGTATCTATCTACTAACACACGAGAATGGACGTGTATCGAGCCTATAGCGAACGCGAAACACATAAAATGTATGCTTGGCGTACTCTCATTTGGGTGGTTGGGGACAAATGGAAGTCGTACAAGTTTATAGTACTCGACTTAGGCTTTAAGCTGAAGCGCTGATTTAATAAATCCGCCTGCCCCATTTTACCCCATGGGCTCGTGAAGCTATGGAAATTTATAGCTTGAATATGCGATAACTTAGCAAGTAAAGGCCCAAGGGATTCGCGGTCTTCTGCAAAAACGTGTATTTTGAGTGATTCGATAATTGCCTAGAACATTGTATTCTGGTAAAAGGCAACTAAGAAAAGCTAAGTATGAAAAGACAATTTTTATAGAAGTTTTAAAGAATATGCCCTATGGTTTAGCACTCGATAAAGATAGAAATTTTATTTCTTCAGCAAAGTTGCTTGTTTTTACATTATTTACAACACTGTCGAAGAAACTATGTCTATATTTCTCAACACAAAAAAGTTATTTTTTTATTTTCATTGTAGTAAACAATGACTAACTTTTGACAGTTTTAGATTAAGGGGCAAATTCATTCGAACAAAAGTGCTGAAGACCATAAATGATAAAATAAAAGCAAAAGAAACTTGGTAAAATGTTCCGCTTTTCGCCCTTTTGGACCACTGTGCGGCGGTAGCAGCCAGGTGAAGGGATGCGGGAGTACTTCCAGACGCTGTTGAACGGAGAGGTTAACACGTAGATCAGTAAGAACAGGTTAAGAATTAGCAATTGTGAGTGATGGCCAAGCTGTGGAATCAGCAACACTGGAGAGGTGGTTGAGAAGGCAATCTGTGAGCTGAAAAACGGTAAGGCTGCTGGAAAAAACGTTATCTTGGCTGAACTTCTAAAAGCGAGGAGCGACAGGCTGTACGAAGCAATCTACCGGATTATTGGCAGCATCTGGGTGGAAGGACAAATGCCAGAGTAGTGGTTGGACGGCTTAATTTGCATTTTTAAGAAAGGACGTCGACCCGAATGTAAAAACTATCGAGCCATTACATTGCTCGATTCTGCCTATAAGGTGCGTTCTCGTAGCATGTTCTGTAGACTGAGACCGCTAGCAGAGTCCTTCGTTAGCGAGTACCAAGCTGGTTTTCGTAAGGGTAGTTTTTGTGGACTTTAAGGCGGCGTACGATTCAGTCAAATGTAATGAGCTGTGTCAGATAATGCTAGAACTACATGGTTTTCCGACGAACTAATTACGCTGATTTGTGCGGCACTGGATGAGTCACAATCATGCGTCAGAATAGCGGGTGAGACCTCAGCACGGGAATGCACTCTCTAACCTGCTATTTTACATTGCCTTGGAAAGTGCAATACGAAGAGCAAACATAAAAAAGAACGGAGCCCTTACCACGAAATCTCGAGCTGCTTGATTTTGCGGGAAAATGTCCATTTCATCGGAATCAATCGGAGAGTTGTGGAAGAGGCCATTAGGCCTTTTAAACGGGATGCAGCGAGATTAAGACTTACCACGAATACCGCCAAAATGAAGTAAATGGTTGCTGGTAGACAACGAGGGTGTTCAAATGGTGTTATTACCGAGGTGGAGCTGGATGGGAAACGATATAAAATAGTGAATGAATTCACATACCTTGTCACACTCGTGACATGATGTGACCATGATGTAAACCGCGAAGTAAAACAACGAATTACAACCGCGAATCGAGCCTTTTACAGATTACGTAGCCAGCTGAAGTTCCGTTTATTAGCAAATTCGCACAAAACTGGCGCCCTACAGAACACTAATTCTACTGGTGGCCCTTTACGGACATGAATCATGAACGCTAAAGGCAGCTGATCGACGTGTGCTTGGGGGTTTTGAGCGTAAAATTCTGCGATCTATAGTTGGTGGTAAAATAACAAATGGAGTGTGGCGCAGACGCATGAACCACGAACTGTATCAAACAAACAAATATGCTGATATAGTGAAGGTAGTACAATGTGGCAGGCTGGTCACGTGGCCAAAATGCCTGACGAAAGAGTAGCGAAAACTTCTGGGTAGACCCCCCCGCACCCGATGGATGTGCACTGTCGAGGACGACGCACGGTGTTCGAAGGGTTTGGAGAACGGCAACCCAGGATCGTCCGTATTGAAGGACCATAATTCGTTCGGCGCAGAATCGATACCGGGCCGTCGCCAATCAAATAAAGTAAGTATACTGCAGAAACTGAAAGATATTCGATATGAAACACGATACAATTTGTATTGAACAACCTGTTGAACTCAGAGACAGCCTGAATGAGAAAAACAACTGTCTTATGTTCAAAGTTATTTTCTTCAATCAAATCAATAGTGCAATAGTGTATCCGTTTTTATTTTTATTTCATTTTATGCAAACTGAAACAATAACAACATCAAATCCATTAAGATACAACTTTCTAAAGTTGTCGCCGATCGTTGAATCGATTCCAATTCGATTCAGTCATCAGTTCAAGTCCGGCAGGCCGGGCGGTAATGATCTCAGCTCAGCTCCAATCCAACGATCTACCTACCTCAATACATAAATTTGCAAACTTATTTTCCCTTGAGCAGCTGCTCAGACTTTGGCCACGTCAGATTCCCTGTGGCGATACATGTGCGCATATTCATGTAGTTTCTTATCAACCGTGCGCGGCGTTCAGTTTTTTTCTTCATTGCGCTCTTATCTACAAACGCTAAGTGGCGCAAGCAAGACGCACTGACCAATCAGCGCTGATATGTCTGTGTTAAACAGGTACTGCGTCGATAAACGCACTTTTCTACCGACCGACCGACCGACCAACCGACCTACTCTTCCTCAGTCCGCGCGAGGAACCGGCGGAAAGCACTTGGTAATTGATTACTTTTTCAAGTTCAACTGTGGCGTTGCTGAGTGTAAATGGCCGATAAGCATGAGAGGGAGGCAGAGAAAATCATGCAATAGAGCACTTTTATGGAGCAAAATAAACAGTTTTATACAGAACTTTATTGCCTGTATAACAGAATCCATTAACATTGATCGAAGAAATTGCTGTACCTTTGAATCATCCTGCTAGTGCAGTCGTTCGAACGAGAGCAGACATTTCAAGTGTTTGGTTGTCGAAGCCCAAGAGTTGTCGAGTTGAGTTCCCTCTTAATAGAGCTACTTCACATTGCTGCTAATGTTTACGATAATGTGGTAATCGACGTGGAATGTATCGTTGCTGGTATGCTACAGTTAACTGTAAAAAGTGAAGAATGTACGTCCATCGCGATATTCACCCACTGCGCCGTTATTGTAACCTTTTATTTACTGACATTCAAAACTATAATTACTCAATTTGCTTGAAATTGGCAGAACTATCAGCTGGATCGCAATCACGGACAAGTTGCCCGAACCTGTCTATGCGATGGTGTGGTTTTTATAATCGAACATCAAACTGTGGCACGGGCGGCGGTTTCTTTCAGTGAAACATAACTAGGGATGCTATACCGGTTTTACCGAAACCGGTTTTACCGGTATTACCGGGCTATTTTCCAATACCGAATTACCGGTTTTTCCACGATCAAAAACCGGTATTTTCGGTATTTTTTTGCATGATCAAATAACAACTCAAGAAACCTGAACCGCTGGTCAAACTTTCAAACCAAAGGGTAAACTTAATTTCATGATTGAAGGTTCTACAAATAATAACTCAATTAGGTAGTTCTTCCAAAGGGAAGACCCCGAAATACCTAACCGCTGTCAGTATAAAGACAGAGCGCCTCGTGCATTTTAAGCAGTTGTCTACGTCCAACTCGGTCCACCCCATGGACCACTCGTAGGCAATTTCCGAGATCGAGCCATTTTGCACGTTGAGCCCGTCTGTTCCTAGTGCCGATTGGGTCGTTGAAGAGGACTGGGGTGACGTTGCGATTCTCGTTTCGAATGATTTTGGTTCGTTGCACCCATTCGTTTAACGTTTCACTCG
The DNA here is from genome assembly GCF_943734655.1 of Sabethes cyaneus. Taxonomy (NCBI): domain Eukaryota; kingdom Metazoa; phylum Arthropoda; class Insecta; order Diptera; family Culicidae; genus Sabethes; species Sabethes cyaneus. Next base: position 50,202,005 of record NC_071354.1, read on the forward strand.
AAACGAGAATCGCAATGCAACCCCTGTTTTCATTGCGCTGTCGTTCGGTGTCTTACGACGTGTCCTGCCCACCGTAGACTACCAACTTTCGCCAGCTGTACGATGGGAATCTCTCCGACCAGTGTCCTTAGTACGTGATTCATACGTCTCCACCACTCTCCGCTTTCAGTTTGTACTCCGCCAAAGATCATCCGCAGTATCTTCCGGTCAAACACGACAAGGGCGCATATTTTCACCGTGAGCGGCGTCACAGCTTGAAGTCCGTAAAGTACTACCGGTTAAAAAAGGGTTTTGTACATTGTCAGCTTCGTATGGTGACGTATGCTTCTTGATCGTAGCCACGACTTAAATATGTATATTCTAGTCGTGATCGCAGCGTTTTATGAAGGGCAAAATAGGTCCGATTTCTTGCTTGTATGTCAAATAATTAGGAATTATTTAGCATACTGCTGTTCGAGTTACTGTATTGGTTGAATTTCGGAGAAAGTTCGTATATTTAGATTTATTCGTTTTATAATTAACCGCACTATTCGTGATGACTTTGTAATATTCTTCAAGGCATCAAGGATGTTTTGACACTAAAATTCTGCAAGGTTTTATCATTTTAAAAGTCAATGGAATAAATTCAGGAACCTAGCAGGCGAGGAACCAAATCAACTGAACTTTCCGTATTATTTTATCATAAATGTCAGTATCTAAGCCGCTTATTAAAAGCTCTTGAACGAGGGTTTTCCTATGCCACATTTCTAATTTACCACTAGGAATTCTTCTTTCTTTCTGTACGGAGAAATAAAGATGAATGCAGAATGAAGATTCTCTGCCTCCGGAAGTTTTTTCATTAAAATTTGTTCTCGTTTAAAAGATGACACGGTAAATTCTCTTCACATTGTTAAATATTATTTCTATAATGAACTAGTAAATTAGTTATGCCAAGTACAGTACAGTTGAGTACCATTAATTATAAAAATATCTTCTTCAAATCATATAATTTTTAAATGTAGTTTTCAATGATTAGCTTTTACCGGTTTTTTACCGGTTTTACCGGTATTGCATTTACCAATACCGAAAAACCGGTTTTCGAAATACCCCCCGGTATTGGCATCTCTAAACATAACCGCCCGTTAACGATGATGATGATGATTGATGTACGAGCAAACATTGCCAAACACGACCTCTTTGCTGCGGGGATCTACCTTGGTAGCCAATTCTCAGTATCGTATGTCCCCATCAGCCACCGCTTCGTGTTCCTTCTATTAGCACATTAGATTTTGACAGCCGCAATCAGCTATTCTTGGAAGGTACGAACCTAGCCCAGTTCGAATAAGAGGCTTGCTAGGTTGGTTATACGATCGGTCTAATGTCAATAACACTAGTTTCACTATTTATTGATCCTACGGTGAATCAGACTGCTGACATCATCGGTTAAGGAACAGTACAGGATCGGTTACCCTTTGCTATGAATATTTTTGTATTTTCCGTTGCGTTGGTATTTCAGTAGATTTTTAGCGCGTTAGAACCTGACCTACGCCAAATTGATTTGCATGATGCTTAGCATACCGTTGCGGATAAATTTCTTTCATCTGACCTACTACACAGGAGGATGATGGTCGTCTTGGGGCAGGTCGTAAACTCTCGAGTGAGTGGGTCGAACGTGCGGAGTGTGATGACTGGCAAATGCCAAAATATGTTCGTCGTCTTCGCCTATGTTTGCTGCATGGTTGTTTGACGGGGAATGAAATAAGCAACACACGACTGAACGGTTCACAGCTTTTGAAATATATTCTACATTTTAACAGGAAATGAGTGCCATGAATTAACAAACAGATTTTTGACGTGATATTTTCATTTTTTTTGTCGGTTTTACTTTTACTAATAATCTATTCGCTTATTGTTTCCATCAACGTGAAAAAATGAAACACCAAAGTTTCAACTTTATTCAATCATGACTTCGGTTGACATCCGAAACGGATGCAGAAGAAATGCACTGTTAATTAGTGTCCACCGATACGGTGACATTGAGAGTGAAAACTTGCCATTTGTCGCGCCCCTACTGGTTTCGATCTTCAACGCACGCTATCTTGCACAAGCCTTGACAGATGTCACCACATGGCCGTTGACCTTGTCGTCGTCGTCATCATCGTCTAGCTGTGTCCGTTGATGGGCGCTTCATAGTGGAGACCCCATATGCCATGGAATGTCACCGAGCAAGCATAAATAATAAATCGCGCGAATAAATTTCTTCCTCTAGCGGATACAACGAATCGTGAGCAATCTCTCTCGGTAGCGCATGCTACCGCAGTCCGTACAGTACAACCAGATTAGTTTGAACCACTGCCAATGGGCCGTGTGCACGTTCCAATGCATCAAATAATCGAGCTCGGACTGTAGGTATGAAAAACGTGGCTGCACTTTCTTGGAAAATGTGTGACGATACACAGTAATAATGCAGATCAGACGTCTTGGTACGATGCGGGTACGACTTAATATGCAATTGTGTACACCGCTGCTGCTGCAAAAGACAGGAAAGTGTTTTATTGCCTGTGATGACAGATAGTGCTTTAGTTATTTTCATGTGATGGGGCGTTAATCTTCTGTTTTCCATCAAATAGAACGCCGCCGTCTAGCTGTGTATGATTCCATATGAATCTCTTCTGCCTTCAAAGCTCTTTTACTACATTTTATTTTTGAAATAGTTTATTGCCATGATGAATGTCTGGTGATAATCCGTCCTTATTATGCATATGCAAACATGTTTCAGGGTAATGATTAATTTGATCGGAGTTTTATTGGAGAGTTTGCTATAAAAAGTAATGTGCCATAAAGTTCATTCCACTATGTGTACGCAGTTCACGGTCAATGTGGTTACTGTTGGTGTGCCGTTTCACGGTACGACGTGAAATAGATACGATCAGCTGTTTTGTGATCCACACTGAAAAAAAAACATTTCTTTTGTTCCCTCTATCTGTAATGAAAGCTTTGATTTTTGTTCTAAGGTGTGAAAAATTGCGAAGCAGTGTTGCGAAGCCCACACTCGTGTAGTCTAATTTTCTCACACACGCGTACTAATCCTAACGAACGCGCCGGCGTAAGCGTCCCTTTCGGACTCTCGCTCGTCCTTATTGATGCTTTGCGACGAGTTTTTGTTTTTGCGAGTGCGTGTTTAGCTAACAGTCACGATCGTGGCTCTCGTTCTTCGTTGCTGCCCGAGCTGCTGATGCCGATTACTCACGGATGCTCGCACTCCCACCCAGGGTTGCCACATGCACAGATTATTCTGTGTTAAACAGATATTTGAAAGAAATCGCCTGTACAGAATCTGTATGCATAGAATACAGATTTTTGCAAAATTATACAGATTAAACAGATTTTTGAGCTTTTACATGAGAGTAAAAGAGACGGAAATAGTCAGAAAAATGACTCCCCCTCATTGTTTTGCATTGGACAGATTTTTGCAAAGATATTTTTCCTCGCCGCACAGATTGCCAGATTTTTCCAACAAAAAACACAGAATTATATGTGGCATCCCTGCCATGAGTAGAATCGGGGGCAAAGATGAAGAAGAAAAGAAAAACTAATGCAAAACCTGTATCCCAGTGAGCCTCTGTGCCTCACGGGTAACGGATTGCCCAGGAGTTATTTGACTCGGGAATAAGCTATGCAGGAAGACGGTGTGAGAATGCGCGTGCGCGACTGTGTAGGTTGCAGAATGTCTGCACACAACTGCGATGACTGTTTATTTTACGCTTGGGTGTGCAGCGTAAAGTATACAACGTTGACTTCTCGGCTAGATTGGCAACATTGCTTGGAATCCAACCTATCTTACCATATCGAATATTTTTTTACCTATCTTATCGAAGAAAACGTATATGCTGAGTTTATTTTTAGTTTATTTTTATTTTTTTATATACAGTAATACCTCGATATAAAGGAATTTTATTTTTAATTTCGTTACGTTATATCGAAGGTACTTCGGATTGAAGCAAAAACGAAATTTCTTTGTTGCAAATGAAAAGGGAGCCTTTCAAACTGTTCACTTCCAAATTTTATGATGATTGAACTTGTGATTTGGAAGATACATTAAGAATTGCAAAGAAACGAAGATTGTGTAAAAATAAAGATTTTGTTAATTGAAATTTGGAATTCTAAATAACGGAATTATTTGCCACCATATACGTGAAAATTTGAAAATAGTAATGGTTTTTGTTCTAATAGAAAGGTTAGGTAACATCGCAAGGGGGATTAATTAAGTGTTTTTTTTATTAATTCGCAGACCTTCTAACGTTGTACCGAAAAATTGCGTTATATCAAATTACGTCATATCGAAGTATTATTATTTTAAATTGCTGAGGTTGCTTTATATCGAGGTATTACTGTAATACAGTTTATAAAGCACCATGCTTTATAGTTCATCAAATCGATTTACGAATCCCTATCCCTACTTATTATCCCTAAAATCACATGCCAATTATTGGTGAAAATATTGAATTAGAATATTTTCCTAACTTATGGAAAATTGTTAAGATTACACATAATTTGAATAGACTAATCTCAAGTTTTTAGTCTTGACCTTGGAATGAGGTCATACATATATTAATATTTTTTTGAAACGATGGTTCTACAACATTTTGACAGTAGTCAAAATGACTACTTGTCAAGCATAGCTACCAATACCCCCCCCCCCCCTTCCTTTCCGCTCTTCCCCCTCCTTCACCAAAAAATTTTCATGTCTTTCCCCTACCGTCCCTTTATCAATTGTAGAACCATCGTTTCAACTTAATATGAAGCCACATAAAAATTCAGCGAAAACTTTAAGTTATAGCTCAATAAGTTTACTTCATTCCATAAATAAACTATTTGAGAGAATATTTCTCAACAGTTGGAGCTGGAGTTGCTCTTCTAGACAGGGTAAAGGCATTGGACAGTGTTTGGCATTAAGGTTAATCTAATTAATCTGATAAATTTCCTGTTAAGGTAAAATTAGTCGCCATCGATTCAGCCAATTTCAAAAGCAGTTTTTTTTATTTGAAACAAAAATTCTATTCATGAAAATATATATTCACTGTGTTCAGATTGGCAAGAAGAATGCAGTATTTACATTTTTATAAACAGAATTCCACTTTTGACCCCAAAAACTGCTTCCGAAATTGGGCTCTCCGACGAAAAGTTAATGACTGCTAATTTCCCGCGGCAGATGTGCCTCAAGGCTCGATCCTGGCCTGGCCCCAATCCTGCACAACATATACACATCTGATCTTCCTGAATTACCGAGCATAAGCGTAAGATGCCGCCCGTGTGCTGCTACTCCGGTATTGATCCGGACTGATAAAGATTGCCAAATGATGACTGGAAAAAGCATACTTGGGACAGTACGGTATTTTACATTGTGCTACCTTATCAAGTCCCTGCATGCTGATCAATACCGACGCCAGCCACGTCCAAATGCGGGTCCTGGTGGGACGGGAAGGGATGTTAGTCAAATACTGGTTGCTATGAAAGATCAGGGAATTGAAACGCCCGCGAAGTCTTTTAGCATCGACTAACTCGGATATCGGTCGCAGTGATGAGTCCATACAGGAAAAAAACTCGGATATTCGATTATTTGAATCGAGTACAGGATATAGATATCGTAAACTGCTGCGTCTAACCCGGTTAATGAGTTGTTGTAGTTCTTGTGTGAGTACTTATTCATGTTGGCACCAGGGCTGCAATTTTTCGACTGAAAATTCAAACGCCAAAAACTGTTTTACCTCAGTAGTAGTAGTAGTAGTTGTTGTAGGGGAAAGCCACCATCACTTCAAGGACTTGCCAATGTATGTAGGTAGAATTATAGTAGATCCAAATTTGATTATCAAATGAATTTCACACTAATGTTGTTACAGAAGGGCCAAAAGGGATTGGGCGGACCCACAAGCAGAGGCACTTGTGCGCATTCCGGGGTTATAAGAGTCGCCTTCCAGCATTAGGATCCTTCCATATAATACTCAATTTCGCTGTACCAACTTTAACCCACGTGATGATTTGTTTGTTTTGAATTGAGAAGTGCCATATTTGCTTCAGACCTTAAGGATTCAGGTTGGCAATCCACTCCTAAATGCTTCTAATAGTTAATTTAATTTTTCATTCTGGTATCCATGTGCAGTATTAAAACTCGTTTTGGCCAAGGTTTTTACTATATGGCAGGAGATGCTTCATAAGCTAAAACGAAAAAAATAATTAAAATAACTTATTAGGCTTACCTGTTAGCTAGGCCGTGTGGCTCCGCCGTCTGCCCAAAACCGCGGTTTTGAGACCAGGCAGCCGGGAACCACCCAGCAACGCACCTCCTAGCTTGGCTACTCAATAGAGCATTACCAGGTATGACCACGTGGAGGCGCTAGGTAGGGGCTTGGGATGGCTAGAGCTATATTGGACGCTCCTCATTTGCCTTCCCCATTTCATACCCCCAAAAACTTTTTTACCTCAGTGTAATGGATCACGTTTGACAGAAAGCTTTTTCGCTCTCATCCATATTTGTTCCCTCTCGACTGCTTGCATCTGTTTCACTTACGTCGCTCGCTTAATAAGGGGGTTGTGTAGTCTCGCCTCTATGGTACAAAGGTACATTAGTACCAGCGAGCGACATGCCCTGGCGGGTGTTGTGGGTTCGAATCCGGTTATAATCTCAGATTATATGGAAGATTTGTAGGCCACATAATTATCGATCTTAAAAAAAAATTCATCAATTTCTATGATGGCATTTTTTGGGGAATCGATTTTTAATTTTTTTTTAATGTTTTTTTCAGTGTAGAAATTAATTTTTAAATTTTTCAGTATTTTTTTTAATGAAAATTCAGAACATTTTCTAAAAGTCACCCATAGATCATTTTTTTGTAGGTCCTATAGTTTTCGAGTTTATTATTTTTTTATTGAAAAAAATTGCGCCCTTTCCAAAAGTTAGTCTAGAGCAATTTTGAAAAAACTAAGTATGCAAAGTTGCTTATTTACATGAACTCTATACCGTGGACCCCCGTTCGTTTGACCATTTTTAATCTGAACACTTTTTAATTTGAACCCCGTTGGTTTGCACGATGTGCAAATTAAAAATGGTTCAAACGTCATACTCGATATGACATCATTTGCTTATGCAGACAATGCACATAAACACGATTTGTTTGTGCTGATCTAGCGTGTTTAATCTGTTTCACATTGCGTTTTCCCAACGATTATGATAGAAATCCGATCGGAGAATGAAATATTCGCTGCTTGCAACTGCCAACTGAATCAAACCACCAAAACAATAACAAAGAGCAGGGCAACCAGTTCACACAAGTTCCAGGATAATTAGGGTTACCAGTTGTTCAAATTAAAAACTAACCCCGTTAGTTTGCATGAGGAATCGTTCAAACGAACGGGGGTCCACTGTACACACACACAGTTTCATTGAATTTTGAGAGTCGAACAAGCACGTTCATTCCGAACTAGTGTAAGTATTTATATCTAAAAATAGATGGATTTTCAGGTGTTTTGAGAAAGGCCATTTAGTGGACTAATCATAAAATTATGAATGACGACATAGCGGGGGAAACCTTTTACAAGAAGCGGTTCACGAGATCTTTGAAGTTTTCACTGAGATATAGCAGTTTGAATTTTTGGGTTAAGTTGACCCCAATAAACTGGCAACGTAGGTTTTTCAATAAAATTGTTCCAAAACGTAAGTTTTCGTAATTTTTTGATCAAATATCTTCTATAATATAAGATCTCCGGTAGATACACCTAGTCACGAAAGAAGTAGATAAATTCTTAAAAAATAAAATAAAAAATAAAAAATAAAAAAGTTATAGCTTCTCAAAGGGTCAAATTGATCCCAAGGTGCAGACGAAGGGTTAATGTTCGCAACTAACTTCTTCGCAAGTTAGGAGTAGAGCAGTATTCTTGATGCTTAATATCGCCAATAGCCCGTAGATCCATTGGGTTCATCCAAATTGAATTTTGATTTTTATGACTTTCGATAATGGCATAGTTTTCTGGTTCCTTCTATACGAAGCCACTTCTTACTACTTTATCCGATCTCCTGAGCCTATGTCTGATTTCCCAAATTGATACACTTTCCTTCTAATAGGCTTCCACGTTACTTTCTTTTCTCAGTCAAAACACTTTCTTTTAACATGTTTAAACTGCGTGATAGAGTAAATTTTCAAAAACTATCAGGTATCAGGTAAATCTCATCTTCTTCTTCAGCAGCATAGAGCCGGGGTGGCTCGTGCTGTTTCAAGCACTCGCCTCCATTCAACTCGGTCTTGGGCCACTCGTCGCCAATTTCCTAGTCGTCTCAGAAGTCGCAAATCGCTTTCGACCTGGTCGAGCCATCGTGCACGTTGGGTCTCCCTGTTCCTGGTACCGGTGGGGTTGTTGAAGAGGACTATTTTCGTCGCACTGTCGTCCGGCATCCTTACGACGTTTCCGGCCCACCGTAGCCTGCTAACTTTCGCTAGATGTACGATGGGAGTCTCCCCAAGCAGTGCCTGTAGCTCGTGATTCATACGCCTCCGCCACTCTCCGCTTTCAGTTTGTACTCCGCCAAATATCGTCCGCAGCACTTTCCGCTCAAACACGGCAAGGGCGCGTATGTCCTCCGTAAGCAGCGTCACGGCTTCAAGTCCATAAAGAACTACCGGTCTAATAAGGGGTTTGTACATTGTTAGTTTCGTGCGACGGTGTATGCTTCCTGATCGTAGCGTTTTACGAAAGGCAAAATAGGTCCGATTTCCCGCTTGGATGTGCCGCTGAATCTCCTTACTAGTGTTGTTGTCCGCGTTCACTAGCGATCCCAAATACACGAACTCCTCTACCACTTCTCGTTCGTCGCCGTCAACAGTTACCGTCCGTGGGAGGCGCGCGTTTGTTTCCTTTGAGCCTCTTCCTTTCATGTATTTGGCTTTCGACGCATTTATTTTTAGCCCAATTCTCTTAGACTCCGCTTTCAGTCTGGCGTAGATTACCTCCGCCGTCGCAAAGTTCCTGGCAATGATATCGAAGTCATCTGCAAAGCCTAGAAGTTGGCTACTCTTGTTAAAAATCGTGCCTCTTGTTTCGATGCCCGCTCGTCGGATCACCCCCTCAAGAGCGTTGTTGAACAGCATGTAGGATAAACCGTCACCTTGTCTCAACCCTCGCCGCGTCTCGAAGGGACTCGAGAGTGTCCCAGAGAAGCATACGAAACACATCACTCGATCCAATGTAGCTCTGATCAGTCGCGTCAGTTTGTCCGGAAAACCGTATTCGTGCATTATCTGCCATAGCTTATCTCGATCGACTGTATCGTATGCTGCTTTGAAATCAATAAAGATGTGATGCGTGGGCACGTTGTACTCCCGAAACGCCTCCTGTTTCACCAATTTTTTGCAAATAGGGTATGTTGCTGCTTCGTCGTAATTGCCTATTCCCGTCCTATCCAACACAAATTATTAAAAATATCAGCATTTTTATGACACACAATGCAAAACTAGTTATTCCCTAATATTTTAGTTAGTTGTCTATTATACGCGATCAATCAAAGTGAGTTGACTCCTACCAGCCAAATTTCCCACGTTTTTTCGTGCGACGAAGAAGAAAATGTCGACTAATCGTTTTAATTTGCGTTATTCATAAATGAAAATAACTCACGCAAAGCATTGTCGTTATTTTACAGCCAGGAAAACTTGCCAGACCTGCAGAAATTTTGCAGAAAAACATTTGTCATTTCGTCCTACACAAATACATGCGCGTTAGCTACGTAAACATTGTTGTGATGTTTAGTTCAGACCAGGGCTTCGACCGATCCTTTTTTTCTACCGCAGTCACACCAACGCGCATTCAAGTTCACACCGTCCGTTTAGAGGTGGAATACGAACGCTATGCATAACACAACTGGCAGCTTGCTCAGTCAAACGCCGAATGCACGCAACAGTATGAATGCGTTCTAATGCTTTTTGACATTTTCGTTTCGATCAAGTTGCCTTTACCGTTTGGAGCAGCGAATGACTGCAAAACAGTCAAATGACTGGCAATCACCACGCTAACGAAAAGCAACCGCACAATCGTATGATTCAATACTACAAAAAAAACAACCACTACATGTGCATGAAAGAAGTCGGTCGGACTTCGTCCAATACAAACGAATATTTTGCTTGCGTCGGACCGACGTCCGGGTGACAAACTATTACTGTGAGCAGCCGATTTGGAGACAAAAAGAGAAACGAAAAAATACGTCACCGTATGCTTCCAGTCAGTTTGCAGTTTATATTCTCAAAGCGCAAAGCAAAACGGGAGATTGACTGTTTGCTTTTGCTGAGATGCCGCATGAATTGTAAGACGGCAGCAGCGCAAGCGGCATATTGACTGGATAAGAAAAACAGTCAAATGATCGTTCAAAAAGCGGAGTTTGAATGCGGAAAGTTCGCATTCACGGCAGTCACATTCAACTTGCGATCCCTTTTCAAGCCCTGGTTCAGACTATGAAAAATTTTGATGGGCGGATTTTAAAACGGTACGACGAATTTAAGCAATAAAATCTGTTGCGTACTTTCAATAATATGCTTTAATAATCGCTTTTCAGTGATTTCAAAATTCACGGATCGGAAGGTAAGTGTATTTTAGTCAAATCAGCACAAGAACTTTTGGAGTATTCATTAAATCCATCCAACAAATGATGAAAATTAGATTGGCTTTACTTACTATGACGGGAATTAGAACTAAACCTTACCTAGTAAAATAGATGTTTTAAGAGTACTTCATTTTCCATTAGAATGCCAAGTATTTGATGAAACAGGAACCGATCTGCATAATATGAATATTGTCCCGTAACGCTGGAATGTGTCCAGATATGACTGCTTGCTTTTTTATATGTATTCAATTTAGGTGATTAAACGAATTTAGGCGATTCAGATTTAGGTGATTAAACGAAGAAATTGATTAATGATTTTGTATTTTTAGTATTTTCCATGAATAAATGATTTTAGTTTTTTCTATGTTTTCTTTTCTTTTCTAAAGATTTCATGAGGTGTTTCACAACCGGGAACACTTTCTTTCTAACCATAACAAACTTAGTTTTGAAATTTTGCTATAACTTGTTTGTTTTAAACAAAAACCATATACACTCAGTCCACAATCATAGGTCACACACAATTGTGGGTCATTTTAACTTTAACTGCCGATTAATGCATGAATGTTATACAAATTGATTAAAACAAAACCTCTTTCATAACCGAGGACATTCCCCTAAATACTAACAGAGGTACATTAGTTAGGTATCATCATGAAGAACCATTTTTACTATAAAAATCATTTCCTATTCAGCAAATTAAGGATAGTCATATATCTAATTGGGAAAATAGGTTACCAATTTTTCCTGTTATTTTATTCCTAAATAAAATATAAAATTGAAGGTAACATTGGGGTAAACTTTTATAGAGAAAAAATCATAGTTTATGAGGTTCTTGGATATTGAATATAATATTGAAATTTGATTGAAATAAAAATTACTATCTCAATCTCTATTTCACGAAACCCGTTGAAGCAAAATAGACTTTCGCTACGGATAAAATGTCACCCACTACTACTATACTCTACAAAGGTTTATTTTCCGTGCATTACTCAAAAGCCGGCCGGCTTTTACGCACGCAGCGTGAAAAGAGAGCGAGAGAAAGGCAAAGCTGAGCGAAAACACGTCGTGGTCCCAGAAAAATCATATCGTTCGTTCGATTCAACCATAATGTGTGGTGTGCGTCTTGGATAAACCAAACGTTGCACAGTATATCTGCTAGAGGCAGTGCGATCGACTAGAAGAAACGTACCCCCGTCCGATGGCCAGCAAAAGTAGTTTTTTGAAACGATACGAATCGAAGAACTTTGATTTCGTTCGTTAGCTTTTGACATTTGGGTAGCGTGCACATAAGCAGAAATGAGTTTGGACAAGTTATGAAATTACGAATGCAACATAAATTTCCGTCAAATCTGAGCTGCTGTCGCACCCGCACCCGGAGGGTTGTGGTTGATGCTGGTTGATGGTAGGTGAGTCTTAGTCAGCCAGCCAGCCAGCCAGCCAGCGATTGGCAGTGTTTACCTTTTCTGGAAGTAGGCATGAGATATATCGCGATCGCATTTGATCCAGAGACCCTTAGCGGATGGCTGGCGCTCACAACAATGAATTATTTATAAGTTTGAGAAAATAGACCGATCAATTAGAGACAGCAAGCTGGCCCAACTGCTGTGTGTACCTAGTACTGCCTGCGTGCCGGAGCGATACTGGGTGATGATGATGGTGGTAAGAGCTTAAAAAGCTTACATTCTGCAGAGAATGGCATGCGTGTAACTCATTGCCGGTTCCAATTGACACCCGGACGCCTGATTAAGGTGGAACCAACCGACACAGCGAAGATTGAGTAATCATCTCGACTGATCAGCCAGGCTAGGCATGCGACAACTTGATTCTGTGTGAACGGCAATCTTGTTGGATCATCTCGAGCGGATGCTGGGAGCTATAAAATATCTCATACATTTATGCATTGGGTGATGTGCTTCATGGGCTAAGTTGGGTGTTACTAATTGTTTGCAATAATGACAATACGATTTAGTGAAGGGAACTGTATGTCAGATGATATAAATAAAGTTTTAATGTCGTCGAAACAAACTGCCCTGAAATATACCTATTAGTTGGCATAACTGTGTAACGACTTCATAATAATTCAGGCATTCCTAACGACAGTCTTTGAAGACATTGCTGACTTAGCGAGTCACTTCCCATCGTCGTCCCAAGCGTTGCCGGTCAGGCAGTGGTTAAATTAGCTGATAATGTGTATAATTACTCAGACAATTTAATTCAATAAGTCATTGCTTAATTATAATTATGAGCTGATTTTCCAATCAATAGGCAATTAGTCAAGCAGTACACTGCCCTGGTGGGGTTTATTTTGCGATGCTCTCGAGTAATTTATTGGCACGATTGAAGAAGAACGCGTAGTGCCTGTCAGCGATTATGCTATCGCTAGTTGTCTAACGCAATTAATTGGTTGCTATTGTTCGTTCAAATTGCAAACGTTCAAACCATTTTTAGCAGGATTTTGTTTTGCGTCCGACCTTCGACAATAATCGGGCTCATCTCTTCGAATTTCTTATATCATTCGGATCGCTGAAACTTCTTCATCTAAAAATAAACAGTTCCACTAGTCAGTCAGCACTGACTGCTGTCATATAAGCGAGAAATTAATATTGCATATTTTCAATCCGTATTTTGACGGGAGTCGGTTTCGCAAGAATTACTTTAAAGTTATTTATCTGCCCTCGTCCCGTCCACCGGAGCCGATCGGAGTGCAATTACCTGGCAGCTTGCTAGTGAACACATCGCCGCCTACACAAAGAGACGCTGTTGAAGTGCTTGGAGTTTTACCTTCTATTCGCAATAAACATGCAAATGGGTCGTGCTTGTTTGTTTCCCCTGATATACGACTGTTTTGCGATATTAATATTAATATATCTGCGGTCTGTCGCGCGTTATGGTCGAATGATACATTACACCGTTCGTGTTATGACTGATCCGGACAGACCTGAGTACGCGATAAAGTGTTCGAATTAGTTTGTTTAGAGTTTATGGCAATTCTTCGAACAATGCTGACTCAATCATGTGTCCACATTTCGAGTTCGAGTGCAACTTGCCCTGTTAACGGACTCACCCAAGAACCAGTTTCTAATGTAATTTTGAGATTAACTTGAAAGGCAGCATTACCATAATATCTTTGAAATAAAATGCGATTGAAGTCAAATCTAGGAGATTAAGAGATAGACATAAATAAATTCTTATCTGCGCTGCGTTGTGTTCCGCTTAGTATATTTGTTATGGACTGCCTTGTGTGATGAATGAAAATTAAATTTCGGTGATAACCACTTTTTATAATGAATTTTTTATCTTTCACATTCTGTATTAGAACATCAACTACAATATTTTTTGTTTCTTTTTCTCCTTACAGGTGAGCTACATGCGAACATTCGGAATTAGTTCAGTTCTAACAATCAGCGATGCAAATTGGCAAGTTTCCCGAAACATGACTAAACAAACGAATGAACTGAAAAAGCAACATCATTTTGGTAGGAAAGTAGTTCAAGAACGGCTTGGCTGGCAAACTTTTGATGTTTGTATGCTGTATCAGGCAAAGTAGAGTACGAAATAGGTATATAAAGCACCCCTTTATTCGAGTCACAAATACGGAGATAAAAGCTAGTGAAATGAAAGATACAACCTAAACCCAGAATGGTTTTTTTTCGGCAAACAACCTTGTCATTTGGTAGGACATATCTTTACAAAAGAATGTCGTCCAGAGCCGGTTTAGCAAGGCATTTATGAATTAGCATTCTAGATTGAAAATCAAATTAAAACTAGGAGAGAAATCTGAGTGTTTCTTTCGTTAGCGAAAGGAAACCGGTCTCCGCATCTGAAATATATTGCTCTTCAATTCTTATTTCGAATCATAAATTTTCGAATATTGGTAATGTAGCATTAGTATAGCAGAAAAGGCGAGCTATGGACATTATATAATTACTTATTTTGGCTTGATAGGTTTTATCTGTCAGAACAGTTTCATATTTCTGGCTTTTTTGACGAAAATCTCAAGTGCGTTCTAATGCTATGAGATGGATTATAATTTATCTCGACGATTTTTTGATTTGATACTTTTATTTTTGACAATGAAAACTAGAACCTTAAATTTAGAGTTTACAGTCAGCGGTATACGCGTCGTCTTGGTTCAGTGATAATATAGAGTAATTTTCTAACCAAGTCTTGACTAATAATGTATTGAAATTAAATTAAAATCCTCACAAAATAGGGCACGTCCAAAATGATCGAGTGATTCCAAATGTGCCTCTTTTGAAATAACTAGCTGCCTCCTTTGGAGATCACCTGAAAGAATTTGATCTTAAAATCAAAAAGACGCGAGAGGTACCGTACACGCACCTAGTTTTGCGCATGGTTTCTAATTCTGCTCACCACATATTTTCCTTAAAAATCATCTCAAATGAATAGCTCTATGTACACATATTTTCCTAGATGTATTAATTAAGATAAAAATTTGCAGGAATTTGAAAGTTCACGACGATTATTCTTAGACCAATTCGATGTCTCTGCTTGGGAAGTACCCCTGAAAAAATTAAAGTCTCCTCGTCCCAAGATTTTTTGATGATTTCGTACGACGCTTATACCTAGACCAATTTGTTGTCTGTGTTAGGGAAGTGCGCCAGGAAAAGTGTCAAAACTTCCTTGTTCCAATAGGTCGAATATTCTTTACGAATTTACGATTAAACCTAAACTAATTTGATGTCTCTGCTTGGAAAGTACGCCAGAAAAAATTGACAAAACCTGACCAATTTTTATGTCAAAGTGTTCCGCTGTAATATGAGTCATATTATATGACTCTATACGTATGCGTATGTTTGCGATTTCATGGGAAGAGTAGTGAAAAGAGAATATACAAGGTGAGTAGTTACAACAGTCAGTAAATAAATGGTGACAAAAATAAGACTAACTGATCACCAGTTGTTGAAAAGCGTAGCATTGTTGAAAAGCATTACAGCTGGCACGCACGATATCCTGAGGTAAAGCAAAGCAAAGCCTGGGTGCTACATTCCGTTATCGAAATTTGACCTTGTGTTTTTATACGCCAGACTTCGCAGCCAGCTGTTAGAGTGCAGGATAATTGCAGGGCCAATTGCTACGATCCTATTGACTCTAACAGCCTCTCCCAGTATTCGAACATACGAAGACTGACTTATTAGGTCAGCGTCATACCTCAAGGCCAACTGGGTGGCCTGGTCCTGAGGTATTTCATCCCAAATCTTCTCCAAACGTTGCTTGAAAGTCAATCCTTAGGTGCTTCCTAGTTTGTCTAGCATGTAACCCCATGCATAGAAATCGAGAAGATTCAAATCAGGCAAAGAGGCAGGTCATTCTTTCGAAAAAAAAAATCCGGAAAATTGTTTTCACATCAAGCCTTTGTTGATTTTAACAGCAATGGAATGTTCTAACTTTTGGAGAAACATCCCCATACCATCACGCTGGAAACTTGCTACTGTTTTACCTGACTCACTGAGAATATACGTGTTATTGAAATAAAACGTAACCATACCGTTTATTAGTTTATAACGCATATGAGTAATTCTTGCTGAAACAGGGCCACTACTGACACGAGGTCTTCAAAAATTGGAATTTTTGCGCTTAATTGGTTGGAAATGGTTAAGAAATAAGAATTACACTTGATATTTTTTTGATACCTCGAAATAGTGGACAGGTTAAAAATAAGTTGAATTTTGATCAAACCTTAAGATCTGTATCATGTGATATTTCTTAAATTTGGCATGAAACAACGAACAAATGGCCCGGTTCTGAAAGAAGAAGAACAGGACTTTCAAATGGAGTAAAATCATTTTTGGCGGCCATTTTATCAAAAAATCACCGTTTTTAACATGAGCCCCTCAACCGGTTTTCATTTTAAGACCGCCATTAGAAAGCTGAGAAAAAATTCTACAATAAACACTCATAAAATTAGGTGCAGGTAGGACTACGAATGTAGAGCAATTCGTCTCCCAATGCTAAAACCGGTGATTTTTATACGAATTTCATATATAGATGCCCAAGTTGCGCATTAAAGTACAGGTCGTACTCGATTATCCGGAATACTGAAAAAAAAATTCCTCCAGATAATCGAATCTTCCGGATAATCTAGCCATGTTTTTTTTTATTTTTCTACTCGATTATTGAACCAAAATCGACATGATTATCATTATTTATTGATTATAGTACAGTTACGAGACCATATATGAATAATTAAACCTAAATGGACTGAATTAAATGAACTACAAATAAGATTGAATTCAAATTTCTCGTTATTTGTAGTATATCCTAGTTGGCGTTTGTCAAACGTGAGAACTGTCTTGCTCAAAGTGTGCATATTGCCTGTCCAATAAATTAGTTCCCATTTATCACTATATCTATTACTCTCATTGGTTAAAATGTATCAAATGTATCAAGGTTGGTAAAACAAGTCTGGAAGGTTTGTTTTGTCATACTTTTTTTAGAATAAAAAACCGAAAATTGTGACTTCCGGATAATCGAGCCATTTTTTCCGGATAATCAAATTACGGATAATCGAGCCCCCGGATAATCGAACCTCCGGTTAATCGAGTCCGACCTGTATTGTGTTCTTACATGTGAGAAATATTCATAATTTCAACTCTTCAGCTAATTTAAATGGTAGACCTGAAAAGGTCCGTTTGTTAATCTCGAATTCTCAAATTTCTGACTCGTGGTGTCCATTGTCTACTTTCATCCATCAGATAGGTTATTGGTGCGTGGATTAATGGTGGGAATACTGTTTACCGGACAAACGCTACTGGTAGGATCTGTAATCAAGATATACTTTTATGTTTATGATAATGTTATGTGTCGCAAGCTAGCTGCTTGTCGACGTGCCGCCAACCAAAGCCGCTGACCGAATGACGATGCGCACCGTAAGGCAAACAATATTTCAAATGAAACCTTTAAAATGATGCCACGGATGTGACTCGAAAGCTGCCTGCCCGATGTGTCGCAAGCTAGCTGCTTGCCGATGTATCATCAATGAAAGCCACTGACCGCATGACGATGCGCACGCGTCAGGCAAGCAATGTTTCAAATACAACCTTTTCTGCCGATGTGTCGCGACCGAATGACGATGCGCAGCAGAGACAGGCAAGCAGAAGCAATATTTCAAATACAACCTTTCCTGTCGATGTGTCGCGATCGAATGACGATGCGCAGCAAAAGGCATAGCAGCCAAAACCATATCGATTCTTCGATTTGTTGGTATCTCGCTTGGTGAATTAGGATGTTTTCGTTGCCTTACCCGTTGAAGCAGCAAATTAAAGGGCGCAAATTAAATACAATCATAAGGGAGTTTAATAACCCATAGCTTATCTCCTACATATTTTTGTCATCCGTGCTAGGGATGCATTAAAGTGGGAAGATGAAAAAATCAGATGGGTTGTGTACAAGACACGACCGCATATATAGGTGACGCAGGACTACGTAAGTCTCTTTGTAGTGAGTGATAGTGGCATGTATTCATGCTTGTAATCATTCGATTCTTCATGTATACATGCTATATGCAACATATATACATGCTACATGCGTTGTATGTAACATTTATCAAAGTAGTAACATTGCATAAGTTCAATTCTCAAAAGATTGTGCATTTGAAAATAATTTAACAAAATCAAGAACACAAACTATTGCTTTCCTGCTACCTGCTACTGAAATTAAAGATTGTTTTTATTATCCATGGTTTCCCACGTTGAAGGGATTTTACCAATTCAATCCTATTTTATCAACAGCACATCTTTTCACTACACTTTTAACGAAACGGCAAGCATGCGTATTCATACAGAGTCATATTATAACCGAACACTACAGCTGTAGCACATTTTTCCAACACAGATATCAAGTTCGCCTAGGTTTAATCGTCTCGCAGTAAAGAATTTGCGATCTGTTGGGACAACGAACTTGTGTCATTTTTTCTGGCACACTTTCCTAACACAGATTTCAAATTGGATTAGGTTTAATCGCGTTCGTAAGAAATCTGTTGGCACGAGGGGGCTTTGTTACTCTCTCTGGCGTACTTCCCAAACAAGGACATCAAAATGGTCTAGGTTGAACCGCGGTGTTAAGAAATCTTGTTGAAATGAGGAAACTTGGTCACTTGCTTTGGCTTACTTCCCAAGCACAGATATCAAATTGGTATAGGTTTAGATCATCGTAAAGAATCTTCCAACCAATCACCAAGCGAGAATTCTGGTAAAACATAGGTTCGTTATTTTCAATTTTTCAATAGTTCAACATCAAGAATACATAATTTTCTTCATTTGGGTCAATTCTTAGAAGATTTTCTGATCGATTGGTGTAAGAATATTGAAAATCGATCGGAAAACCGCTGAGCTATTAGCGCTCAAAACCTTTCATTTTTCGTGACGCTCGCATTTTTCGATTTTTTGGAATGACACCCTATCTCAAAACTTGCCGTAAGACGTAGTCCTACGTCAAAATGAAAATAATGAAATGATGAATAATCGTCTAATATTGTCTCAATTATTAAACGTCTGTTGGACAAACATGTAATCTACTGTGTTGTAATGGATTTTTTGAAAAATTTCCAATCGATTCATAACAAAATCTCTAAAATCTATTGACTGAGTTATAAGCGTGCAAACTATAACCACTTTTCGTTACATGTTCCCTTTTCATTTTTCTAAAGTGCTCCTCCATATAGATAGAATAGAAATAAAAGACGTAGTCCTACGTCAAAATGGATCAAAAATGTGCCAAATATAATTAATGATTTTTCTACGATTGCAACCATTTTATACTCAAAAATCCCGACAAGAGCAATCATGCCGACGCAAGCAATGTATTTGACACCCTGCAGTAAGACGTAGTCCTACGTCATTAAAAAGATTGCCTTTCGAAACATTCTACAACTAAAAAACTTTTTTTCATGTACATACTGACGTCATCATTTTGTGTCATTTTGAACATGAATGCGGAAACTGATTGATTGTTTAAGCGAAATATTTTCTGTTACCAAAAACGAATACTTTTGTTGCCAAAATCGGTCCTTGTCAAAATCGAGGCACGAGGCCTGTCAAAATCCCACTGTACTAGTGGGCCGTAAACAGCGAGTTTGGAAAACGTAACAATCTAGTGATTGATATCTTTTCTTCTCCGCTGGGTCTACGATAAAACGTTCATTTTTTGCTTTGTTGAAAGGCAGAAGGAGAAGTTAGTTCATTTATGTGTTCTAAATACTGACAATTTTGTTCTAGGTTATAGGATCACAACATTCAGTTGGGTGGCGGTTACAGCTTGATTTTAAACTTGACGCACAATATATCAAAACAGTGCTGTGGATCTATCAAAGTTAGGTAATAATTAGAAAACCACAAGGTGGTATATTGTCACGAACCCAGATTTGACACGGGGCATTTGTGTTCTATCCGTTAAAATATTCAAAGAGTGGAATTCATAGATTGTAGCAGAATTGTAGCATACACTTTGACCTAATAATGTTCAAATTTGAAGTACTTACGTACTTAATTCTACCTGCCGAGAGCCGGGGTGGTTCTTGCTGTATCAAGAATTCCTCTCCACTGTATTCAGTCCTGGGCTACTCGTCGCCAATTCGTTGAACATCTTGAGACACGCAAGTCGGCTTCAACCTGGTCGAGCCATCTAGCACGTTGGGCCCCTCTATTCCTGGTGCCGGTGGCGTTCTTGCAGATTTACGGATTTCACTGCACAGTCGTCCGGCATCCTTGCGATGTGACCGGTCCACTCACTGTAGTCTCTCAACTTTTGCCAGGTGTAGTAACACCTCACTCGCTCCAGGGTAGCATTGAACATCAGTTCCGGAAAGCCGGTCACTATCTCCCATAGCTGTTCGCGCTCGACTGTATCGTATGCTGGCTTGAAATCCATGAAAATATGATGCGTGGGTACGTTGTACTCCCGACATTTCTGCAGGATTTGTCGGAGAGTGAAAATTTGATCCGTGCTAGAAAGAGCGTCTAAAGCCCGTCTGGTGCTGCCCTACAAATGCTCTTGCTATTGAGGATAGACGACGGAACAAAATCTGGCAGAGCACCTTTTAGGTGGCGTTGACTAGCGTAATGCTTCGGTATTTACAGCAATCTAGTCGATCGCCTTTTTTCTAACTGGGACAAACCACATCTTGAAATTATCCAGTGAATTAGCCGGCCTTTGTTGCAGAGTTCTGCCGGGAGTCGGCCCTTTCCGGCGGGCCTATTTTTCAGCGATTTCTCGCCGGATCTCTTCGAGATCGTGAGCCGCCATTTATAGGTATTCCTAGGTTATACTTCCCAACTCTTGTTGGGTCAAAAGGGAATTGGTCGATAAGCAACATTACTTACACGTACCAGGGATTTAGAGAATCTCCTTCCAAGGGCTAAGTCGCCTGAGTCAATCGTTGAATAAACCGTCTTAATGCAGAATGACTCTAGCAGGTGGGGAGAAGAGCCCGCTCATTATCCACGATGTGTTGTAAATCGGGCCAAGAATAGCCCTAGAATGTTGACTGTTTCACTCTCCCTAGGCCCACCACTTCAAACAAGTGCTCTGATGGTCCCTCCTTCTTTCCGATTCTAGTTTATTTTCGAAATGTGGTATATATGGGTAAAAATAGAACAATCTCACCAGCAGTCCTTCGAATGGAATAGAGTTGCGTCCTTTTAGTTTCCATAAGTGCTTCTAATAATTAATTTAATTTTTTCTTCTGGTATCCAATATCCATGTGCAGTATTAACACTCGTATTAGCCAAACTTTTCACTATATAGCAGGAGGTGCTTCATAAGCTAAAACGAAAAAAATAATTAAAATAACTTATTTTATGCTTACCTATTAACAAGGTCGTGTGGCTCCGCCGCCTGCCCAAAACCTCGATTCTGAGATCAGGCAGCCGGGAACCACCCAGTACCGCACCTCCTAACTAGGTTACTCAATAGAGCATTACCGGGTATGGCCACGTGGAGGTGCTAGGTAGGGGCTTAGGATAACTAGAGCTATATTGGACGCTCCTCATTTGCCTCCCCCATTTCATAGCCAGGAAAGTATTTTCTTCGTAGGTTACAAACTACTTGTTGGATTGTACTTTCGAATCGTGTTTTTGGTTAAATTATCCCAAGCGATTCAAAAATTCGTATGCAAACAAAATAACAAAAGAATTATTAGTTAGCTATGGTAAACTGACTGAAACAACAGAGTCTTGAACCGCGATGGGTTGAGATTTGTGGAGCATTATTTTTGTTATATGCAAAACACGTCCCGCGGTTCGGTTGCTAATTTCAGCTTATTTGAAATGCCACTCATTTCTACCTCGTCGTTGTTCGGCTAGTGCCCTCAGAATCAACTATTGCACACACCGAAACGATGGTGCCTGGTCTATGATTAACTGCTGAACTGACTGCATATATGTATGTGCAGATCAGAGCCATGCAACTGAGCCCTACTGCGAGGTGACCGTCCGTTCGACGCATCGGCCGGCAGCGCGGATCGGTGGTCCAAGAAATGGTTGACTGACTTTTGATCTACATTTTGCTTTAATATCTACTGTGCAGTTTTGCGCTTTTCTTTTACTGGCTCGCTAGTCACACTTCGCCATCGGCTTCTGCGGTTCATGTGCGAATAAGTTTTACTGACTGCTTGTTCGCCCGTATGCAATCCTACTCAGCACAGACTGGTGGGCTGAATGCCAATCGGAGGAAATGTAGGTTTGAAATAATGTGCCGGGTGAAATGTAGCTTGCAATGGAATTTTTTGCGGTCGCCGCCGCCGGTTGGCGGGGTGCACCACTCGGACGTTGGCGAACTTGTTTGCGATGGTAATTGCAGTCCCACAGTAGAGATTATAACGAAATCAACCTTCCGGACCTAGCATAGGTGGCAGTTAGTCGATTAAGTAATTATAAATTGGATCTTTCCTGACAAGCGAGGTGGAGCCATCATCAGGCGGAAGTAGCTAGTTGACTGTAAGTGTTAGCAAAATGTTTTTTTTTTTGGATATCACCTCCTACAACCGCATTGTCTATAACAGTTCGTAATGGTTCGACGATTTCTTTGTCACGAGATATCTAATTAAATCACTTTCACTGTTTCCGTCGGAGTTTCCTCCCATCCGTCCGTCGGTAGGAATACCATGTTTAGCACACTTCAACAACCGCAAGTAGTCACCTTGTTGTTCGGTGTTGCTGTTTTTTCGTTTGTCGTCTGCTGCTCTCTTAATTCATGTAACAAGTGGAATCGCCTTTTTTCGTTCGCTGCCACGGCCGTTTATCGTAGGTACTATCAACCGTCCACACAAATCACCATGCCACATTCGCCGGGATAGTCGCGGATGGGGTGTCAACACTGGACTTGCTCGAATGACCATTTAACGATCGCCGCGGACTTGGCGGACCGGTTGCAGCCCTTTCAACGCGCCACCGAACAATGAGGAGTGCTATGTTGCATCTTTGCAATTGCTCTAGACTGGTTGGGAATTAAAAAAAACGCATAGGTTGAAATATGTGTGTTGTTGTAAGTAAACGCCACTCAGCAACTTTTAATCGTTGGCCAGTCTTTCTAAGCGGCGTATTACTCGCTGCACTCGCCGAGCGGAAAAATCTGGTTTCACTTCCGATCTACATGTAAGACACCGGGACCGATCGCCGGGCATCAGCCAGTGAACTAAAAACGACGCGAAGCCGCGTTGAAACATTAATGCCAGCCTTGGGATGTTGATGGTCTGCTTATCCCGCGGTCGCTCGTTTCACAGCGAAAATATTGCACTGCTGCTGCATCGCCACGGCCGGCCGGTGGCCCGGTGAACGGACGGACGGACGGACACTCGCCAAGAATGCATTGCTTTTTAGTCATGAGCTTACTCAATCTTCGATTTCGGATCGGGTCCGGATCTATTCTTGCATAGTTTGCGTAAGGCCAACCAACGGATCCGATTTGGCGGATGTGTCACACCCGGCGGTGCATGTGCACAAGAATGCTTTGTTTTGATCTCGTTCGTTTCGTCATGTCTGAGCGATTTGATGCGGCGGCGAAACGAACACCACAGGGAAAGTGCAGTATTTTTAAAAGCCGCCGGCGTTTGGCTGACAGTTGAGTAACATAACAATTAACTTGTATCGGGGCGGTGATTCGGTGAGTCTATCTTTTGAATGGTCAATTTAGGAATTTTGAAGCCATATTATAGTAATACTTTAATACATAGTAACACTGATTATGACGTAATTTGAAATGTTTTTCGAGACCACTACCGTTTATTGTATCACTTCTAAACCGGTATCATATCTTCTCAACTGCTTTACCAAAACGTTCTGCCTGATGTAAAAGATGATAGTATGTATTTTGTATTGTATTGGGTTTACCCTTCCTTCAAAGCTTGTTACCTACTCGTTCCTCATTACTTCAGTACTATTCCATATTTTAGTTGTCCCTGACGAGGATTCATTGCGTTCCTCTGCCCAGTACACTTAAACTATAAGTGTGACTTTTGCACTATCCTAAAGTCACTTGGCATCGAATGGCATGATTCTACACCACTCGCTTGTCAAAGCAGACTCGGCGAACTTGCGGCTACGGACCCCTTTAAGTGAGGACGGACTTTATTCAAAATATAAAAATATGCTTGTAAAGCTTAAAAAAACTACACCATTCAAATACAAGAAGAACAGCGGTGATCCAAGATTGCTACCTTGTGGGACTCCAGATGTATTAGAGAAAACGGTTGTGATACAGAACCATTAATCTTCACCATCAGTTCGCGCTTCGTAAGATAAGATTCTAACCAAACTATTAATTGCCTAGAAATACCAAGGTCAAGGACAACTTATGCAACACAATTTTTGGGTCAATTTGTGGTCAATTTTGTGCTGCCTTTAGATCTTTATAAACTAAGTTAACTTGCACTCTCTTTTCCATACCATGTACCTTCGACGCAAGTCTCATTAAGTTTATCGTTACTGATCGTTTTTGCATGAAACCATGTTGATCCTTGGTCATGTAATTTTTGGCAGCATCAAGAATTCTCGTACACATTATAATTTCGATCAATTTTCTGAAGCAGTTACTGAAAGGCTCGTAAACGTTTAAATACAGGTGTCATAAACGATTGTTTCCAGGTACGAGGGAATTTTGCTTGTTGCAAGGATCGATTGAATATCTCACATAACGGTTGCGCTAAAACTTCTATACTACGACATATTGAAACTGCAGGTAGACTATCAGAGCAGGGCCGGGGACACACGAACGTTTCAGTCGTTTGTGCAGCGAAATAAAACCATACCAGAATCCATGGTGAGTACTCCAACATCAACCAAGTCCATTGGAATGTCACGAATGGCATTATCAGCGTCCATCCTTGAAGCGATAGTCGATACAAAAACAGAAGCAAAATGTTTGGCAAATAATTCTACGCAGTCACCTCGTTCAAATGTACATTCTTTGGAATCGGAGCAGTTTTCCGTTTAGAATTCCTGAAATTCCAAAAACCACAAGGATTTCTTTTCAAATTCATTTGCACACGCAATTCAAAAACCGAGATGCATTTAAAAACAATTTAACAAAATCAAGAACACAAACTATTGCTTTCCTGCTACCTTACTGAAATTAAAGATTGTTTTTATTACCCATGGTTCCCCACGTTGAAGGGATTTTATCAATTCAATCCTATTTTATCAACAGCACATCTTTTCACTACACTTCTAATGAAACGACAAGCATGCGTATTCATACAGAGTCGTATTATAACCGTACACTACAGCTGTAGCACATTTTTCCAACACAGATATCAAATTCGCCGAGGTTTAATCGTCTCGCAGTAAAGAATTTGCGATCTGTTGGGATAACGAATTTGTGCCATTTTTTCTGGCAAAACACAGACATCAAATTGGACTAGGTTTAATCGCGTTCGTAAGAAATCTGTTGGCACGAGGAGGGTTTGTCACTTTTTCTGGCGTACTTCCCAAGCAAGGACATCAAAATGGTCTAGGTTTAACCGCGGTGTTAAGAAATCTTGTTGAAATGAGGAAACTTTGTCACTTATTTTGGCTTACTTCCCAAGCACAGATATCAAATTGGTATAGATTTAGATCATCGTAAAGAATCTTCCAACCAATCACGAAGCGAGAATTCTGGTAAAACTTAGGTTTATTATTTTCAATTTTTCAATAGTTCAACATCAAGAATCCATACTTTTTTCATTTTGGTCAATTATTAGGTTTTCCGATTAATTGGTGTCAGAATATTGAAAATCGATCGGAAAACCGCTGAGTTTTTAGCGCTCAAAACCTATCATTTTTCGTGACGCTCGCATTTTTCGATTTTTTGGAATGACACCCTATCTCAAAACTTGCCGTAAGACGTAGTCCTACGTCTAAAAAATTACATAGCCTCCATGTCCATATTCAGATATGCATATTACATATCAGAAAATGTTTGTTTCGTTTAAAGCTAAACTAAGTAAGTTGATGTCCTTTAAACTATTTTGTTAAAGAATAAACAACCCTACTCTTCAACCGATCTTATCTTTTGAACATTAAATCTAGTCCAATTTGATGTTCCGAGCAAACAGTTGAGCAAACACACCTTTCTTTTGTCCGATTGTCTCCATATACTGAATTTGTTCAAAACTGATGTCTTGGATGAAAACAGCCTTGATTTCAAAAGCTGTTTTTTTGTTTGAAACAAAACTTATGTTCATGAAAATATATTCGCTGTGTTCAGATTGGCAAGAAGAATGCAGTATTTACATTTTTATTCTCGCTTTTGGGCCCAAAAACTGTTCGCGAAATCCAACGAAAAGTTAATGACTGCAAATTTCCCGTTAAATGCATAATGTTGAGTGTTTAATTAGTATCTGAAAACTGCATGAATTCATACTTCACGCATAGCACACTAGATCATCGCGTGCTACGGATACGGATTGACACGTCCAATGTGGTCCTCTATAACCCACCGAAATATTTGCACCGAGTTAGCTAACCGCCCGATTAGCTTCGAGGTACGATGCTGAGCTAACAAGTCAGTCGTCGCATGTTCGAATCTCGGCTAGGCGGTGCTGGCTAGATAGAGTCAGTAGGATCGTTACACTGGCCCCGTAATTTTCCTGTACTCTAAACAGCCGGCTGCGAAGTCTGTTGATAAAGAAGGCTAATGTCTAATGACGGTTTAAGTCTACGACTTGTTAGCTAACCCAAAATTTCATGAAATACTTAGACTTTTTGGCCCGAAGTGTACGATAATTTTGAAAAAACTATCCATTCGTTGTTTTTTTGTATGGAATCATTCGAATCAATCATCTTTCAAAATATTCTTCAAGTGGTGAATGACCCTTTGGGTTAAAACCACTCAAAAAAAAAATTCTTCATGGTTGACTGCGGAATTCTCAGTTTCATGGTTGTCTTACGTCCAAACTGATCTGGTTTCCATCCAATTCGCCCTCTTATCCGTTTAATGGCGTCCGATGTCTTGAAAGAGCGTTTACGGGTAGGTTTAGGGAGTATTTTCTATGAACCAGTTTCATTGTATCGCTTGATGGTACGAAAGATGAATCTTTCGTTTTTCTCGAGAGGCATTCCATTTTCTGATTTTGTCGTACATCGCTAAAGGCGAAAAATTTATCTGACATTTGAAGAGAGATCAGAGTTGCATCGCAGATTCCCATACAATTCCATAAAATAAAGATATAGGGGAACTGTGGGTAAAATGAACAGGGGAGGTAAAATGAACAGGTAGCCAAATTCCCAGTAAACCGATTAAAATCTGTACCAGATCAATAGGTATCTTCTCCTAGAAGTATTTCAAGCTGTTTGAGACAATATGTGGTGATCATAAGCTTTCTAATGTGAAAAAAATTGAAAAAGTAAAAAATATTTGTTGAAATCTGACGCCGATGGTAATTTTCACTAATAGTATATAAGCTTTTTTGGCGAAACAAATTAAATTTCGACTATTGGTATCATTTAGTGTTGTTTGCTTATCACTGTCCTGTGGATCTGTCGAAAATTCCAAATATTTTTATCAACTGTTTGTTTATAATAAACACTAGGAAACAATTGGTGTTTTGGGGGCAAAATAAACACTTCACTATGGGGGCAAAATGAACAATGTGTATAATGATGTTTTATTTTCCATATATCAGCAGCCATGACCTAATTACAATTCAATCAATAAAAATGATCGAGTCTCTCGAAAAAAGACGGAAAATGACCGATGAAGCGAGTTGAAAGTCAAGCATTATATGAACGTGGCGAAGATACATTATGTTAACTTTGTGGAGTCCAATTTTAATTTTAGCAGCCTTGTTGAATATCTACAGCTTATGTAGAACAATGATAAGGTAAAATAATGTTTAATTTGTCCAAACTGCATGTTAACTTTAGTTTTTTATGACATGTTCATTTTGCCCTTACTACATGTTCATTTTACCCACACGAAAAAAATCAGGCTCGAATGTGACACTTTCGAAAATGAGGAATTTTTCATGACAAATCGTCCTTTTTCAAACAGCTTTATATTTTGATACGTGGAATATGAATCCAGCTTTCAATTCATGTAGTGCCTTCAGCATTTGGTTGGTTCCTGGGGAAACAAATGGCGTCATTGCTAAGGGTGTTCATTTTCCCCCCAGTTCCCCTACCGAATTTTGAAAATCTGATTTCTTCGCTTCGTGACTGGATGGAAAAGATTTTATCAAAGTTTTAACGTGTTTAAAAAAAATAGTGAACGATATAGTCCCAACGGGTTGAAGATTCTTCACGACGAATAAACCTAGTCCAATTTGATTTGTCTCTTTTTGGAAAGTTGACGAGTTATGAGAAAATTTGTGTTTCCTTTCTAAGGTAGCCCTCCTCTTAAAAGAGGGAGGGGTCTCAGTGCACCATAGAAAAATTGCTTGCCTCCAAAAACCACTACATGCCAAATTTGGTTCCATACCATTTAATTGATTAGATCTCGAGTTATTAGGAAATTTATATTTCATTTGTATGGGAGCCCCCTTCTTGAAGGAGGAGGGGTCTTAATACACTATAGAAAAAATCCTGACTCGTAAAACCCTCACATGCCGAATTTGGTTCCACTTACTCGATTAGTTCTCTAGTTATGCAGAAATCTGTGTTTCATTTGCATGGAAGCTCCCCCCTTAGAAGGGGGAGGGGTCTCAATTCACCACAGAACAATCTCCCGAGACCCTCATATGCCGAATTTGGTTCCATTTTTTTGTTGATCAGTTCGCGAGTTATGCAGAAATTTGTTTTATTTATTTGGGAGCCCCCTTTCTTAAAGTGGGGAGGGGTCCTAATTTATCATAGAAAAAAATCCTGTCTCCTAAAACCCCCACATGCCAAATTTGGTTCCATTTGCTTGTTTAGTTCACGAGTTATACAGATATTAGTTAGTATTTCATTTGTATTGGAGCCCTTCCTCTTCAAAGGCGGAGGGGTCCTAATTCACATTAGAAAACAATCCTACCTCCTGAAACCTCATTTGTATAGGAGCCCCCCCCCCTCCTAGAGGGGGAGGGGTGTCTAACCATTTTGAGAACCTGCCTCGGCCCCAAAAACACCTACATACAAATTTTCACGCCAATCGGTTCAGTAACTTCCGAGTCTAAGGAACATATAGACAGGTAGACAGAAATGTATTTTTATAGATATAGATGTCTCCAATATTGCTTCTTATATATGATCAAATTTCCTGTAAATATTTAATGGATATTGTTTTTCTCCATTTAAAAGCCCGGTACGCTTTGGTAGATTTCAAGAATTAAACGAATCAAATATGAAAACAGCAAAGTAGTCAGCGATTGAAGAAAGCATACAAAATGTTCCCAGCCTCTTTTGGTTTAAGAAACCTCTGGCGGGAAGTATCTACAGGCAATCCTTTGGTATTCCCTAGGCGAAGAGACAGGGCACTCTTTCGAAGAAATGAAATTCGGTAAATTGTCCTCACAAAGCCTGTGTAGCTTTCGCCTGGTGAGACGATGCAGAATCTTGCTGAAAGCAGTATGGTGCATTTTTATGTTTTTTAACGATATAGGAAGTAAATGGTTCTTCAAAACATTATCGATGTAATATTTTTGTATGGAATCAATCGAATCAATCATCTTTCAAAACATCCTCCATGGTTCACTGCGAAATTCCCAGTTCCTTGGCTATCTTACGTCCAAACTGATCTGGGTTCCATCGAATTCGATCTCTTACTCGCTTGATGGCCTCCCGTGTCCTTACAGTGCGTTTACGATCAGGTTTGGGGGGGTATTTCCCAAGAACCGCTTTCTCCGCATCGTTTTATGGTACGAAAGATGAATCTTTCGTTTATTCCGAATGTTTTCAGCTTCTTCAAAATATTACCCGGACGAAAATTTCGCAAAAACAGATTTATCACAAGTTCCCGTTATGCGTCCATGCTTACAACGACTCTTAAACGAATGACAATTCAAAACAAATTTGCAACCCGTATTGACATTTTAACACACTCTAAACGAAAAATATGCAGAGATGGCCGACGCATCTCTGATTAACTCATTTATAATTAAACACGTCCAAAAAACACAGACAGTTATTACTTTCTCACCCTCTACAGAACCTAAGTACTGTACTGACTTACTTACTTACTTACTTAGGTGGCTTGCCGTCCTAAGACAAAGCCTGTTGAACAAAATTTCTCCATGTAACTCGGTTGAGGGCTACCGCTCTCCAATTCCTCGGACACCGAGTACTCTCCGCCAGATCTCGCTCCACCTGGTCTAACCATCTTGCTCGCTGCGCTCCTGGTCGTCTTGTTCCTACCGGATTTGAGGCGAACACCATCTTTGCAGGGTAGTTGTCCGGCATTCTTGCAACATGCCCTGCCCATCGCATCCGTCCAGCTTTAGCCACCTTCTGGATACTGGGTTCGCCATAGAGCTGTGCGAGTTCATGGTTCATCCTCCGCCTCCATACTCCGTTCTCCTGTACGCCGCCGAAGATCGTTCTTAGCACTCGTCGTTCGAAAACTCCGAGCACTCGCAGGTCCTCCTCGAGCATTGTCCATGTTTCATGCCCGTAGAGAACAACCGGTCTAATAAGCGTCTTGTACAGGGTGCACTTTGTACGGGGACTTAGTCTGCTCGACCGCAATTGCTTGTGGAGCCCATAGTAAGCACGACTTCCGCTGATAATACGCCTCCGAATCTCACGGCTGGTATCATTGTCCGCCGTTACCAGTGAGCCAAGGTAGACAAATTCATCGACTACCTCAAACTCATCGCCGTCGATCAATATACTACTGCCCAAGCGGTGTCGTTCGGCCTCGGTTCCGCTGGCCAGCATGTACTTTGTTTTAGACGTATTTACCTTTAACCCAATCTTTTCTGCTTCGCGCTTTAGTCTGGTGTACTGTTCAGCCACCGCCACAGATGTTCTGCCGATAATATCCATGTCATCGGCAAAGCAGACGAATTGACTAGATTTGTTGAATATCGTGCCCCGCGTGTTGATATCCGCTCGGTTCATAACACCTTGTAGCGCTATGTTGAACAGCAGGCATGAAAGACCATCACCTTGACGAAGCCCTCTGTGTGATTCGAATGAACTTGACAATCCACCCGAAATCCGAACACAGCACTGCGTACCATCCATCGTAGATTTAATCAGTTTGATGAGCTTCCTGGGGAAGCTGTTCTCGTCCATGATTTTCCATAGCTCTTTCCGGTCGATGGTATCATATGCGGCTTTGAAGTCAACGAATAAATGATGCGTGGGAACTCTGTATTCACGGCCCTTTTGGAGGATTTGCCGCAGTGTAAATATTTGATCCGTTGTAGACCGACCTTCGACGAAGCCGGCTTGATAAGTTCCCACAAATCTATTCGCAATTGGTGATAGACGGCGGAAAATGATTTGGGACAGCACTTTATAAGCGGCATTGAGAACGGTGATCGCTCGATAGTTCTCACAGTCCAACTTGTCGCCCTTTTTGTAGATCGGGCAGATAACCCCATCTTTCCACTCCTCCGGTAGCTGTTCCGTATCCCAAATTCTAACAATTAGTCGGTGTAGACAAACGGCCAGCTTTTCTGGTCCCATTTTAATAAGCTCCGCTCCGATGCCATCTTTTCCAGCTGACTTGTTGTTCTTTAGCTGCATGATGGCCTCCTTAACTTCGCCTATCGTTGGGGCTGGCACCTCTTCCCCGTTTGCTGCACCGTCGAAATCGCTTTCCCCGCCGCCATGGTTTTCCGCCTGGGCGCCATTCAGGTGTTCGTCGAAGTGCTGCTTCCACCTATCCGTCACCTCACGATCGTCCGTCAGAATACTGCCAGTCTTATCCCGACACATTTCGGCTCGCGGCACAAAGCCTTTGCGGGATCCGTTCAGTTTCTGGTAGAACTTCCGCGTTTCCTGAGAACGATGCAGCCGCTCCAACTCCGCATATTCCTGCTCTTCCAGGGTGCGCTTTTTCTCCCGAAAGATTTGGTTTCGCTGCATCTTCTTCTGTTTGTGTCTTTCCACGTTCTGACGTGTGGCACTGCGCATCTTGGCCGCCCGCGCAGCGTTCTCCTCATCCATCACCCTCCTACATTCATCGTCAAACCAATCGTTCCGCTGATTCCGGGCCACATGCCCGATGGAGCTCTCCGCTACACTGCTGATGGCTGTTTTGATAGTGTTCCAACAGTCCTCGAGAGGGGCTTCGTCCAGCTCGTCCTCTTCCGGCAGTGCAGCTTCGAGTGAATGCGCGTAGTTTGCGGCGACGTCTGGCTGCTTCAGCCGCGCGAGATCTAACCGAGGCTGGCGTCGGTACCGAATGTTGTTCACAACGGAGAGTCTTGGGCGCATCTTAACCATCACTAGGTAGTGGTCCGAGTCAACGTTAGCGCTTCGATAGGATCTGACGTCGATAATGTCTGAGAAGTGCCGACTGTCGATCAAAACGTGGTCGATCTGTGATTCTGTCTGATTTGGTGACCTCCAGGTGTACTTATGGTGGATTCTGTGCTGGAAAAAGGTACTACGTACGGCCATATTCTTGGAGGCGGCAAAGTCGATAAGTCTTAGGCCCATTTTATTGGTTCGCTGGTGTGCACTGAACCTTCCAATCACCGGTTTGTATTCCTCCTCCTGGCCGACCTGAGCATTGAAATCCCCGATGACGATCTTGATATCATGTTTTGGGCAGCGGTCGTATTCACTCTCCAACTGCGCGTAGAATTCATCCTTGTCGTCATCGGTACATCTGAGGTGAGGGCTGTGCACGTTGATGATGCTTATGTTGAAGAATCGGCCCTTGATTCTCAACCTGCACATTCGAGGATTGATTGGCCACCACCCAATCACCCGTTTCCGCATCTCGCCCATCACTATGAAAGCTGTACCCAGCTCGTGTGTGTTGCCGCAGCTCTGGTAGATGGTATGTCCATCTCTGAACGTACGTACCGTTGAGCTCTTCCAGCACACCTCCTGCAGCGCTACGACGTCGAACTTGCGGCTCTTCAATACGTCGGAGAGCACGCGAGTGCTCCCTTGGAAGTTGAGAGATCGGCAGTTCCACGTCCCGAGTTTCCAATCCATAGTCCTTTTTCGTCGCGTGGGTCTATTCCGATTGTTCCAGTAAGAATATATTTGTTCTTCGTTCCATGCTTTAATATTTTTCGTGGTGACGGCTTGCAAAGCCTGCTACACCAACCCCCTGTTTCGCCGGAGGGCCAACGAAGCTCGAAAGAGCCCTCCTTTCCTGTCAGCATACGACCTTGGCTTCCACCGGGGTTGGTTACCCGATCTCCACCAAAGTTGCTCGTATCCCGGCTGGTACCACGAGGCGGTAGGAATAGGAGTTGCTGAATAAGAGGCTATGAACCACTGTAGGGTCTATTTTATGCCTACACGTGCACAAGGCACCGACGGTACGCATTATTCAGCCGTTTACCAGCCTGTACTGTACTGACTATTTGCTTTAAATTGACGACCCGGCTGCGCTCAGTTAGCTTCCAGGTACTAAGCTGGTGTAATAAGCCAAGCCAATGAGCGTCGTATGTTCGAATCTCGGCTGAGCGGTGCTTGCTAGATAGCATCAGTAGGATCGTTGCACTACCCACGTAATTTTCCTGTATTCTTAGAGCCGGTGGCGAAGTCCATCGATCAAGAAGCGTCCAGTTTTAGAAAGGCGTTTAAGCCCAAAGCTTTGCTTTTTTTGACGTCCCGGCTGGAACAATCTTTCCACCAAAATAGTTGCGCCAGACTACTAAACTATGGCGGAATGTATCAGTCCAAAAAGGGCCGAAATTATAAAGATTATTTTTGTATGTTCCGCTATAACTCCAAAACGCCTTGACCGTTCTCCACCAAACTTTGCACACATGTTCCTTGACATAAGGGAATCAGCAATGGGGGGTTGACAAAAGAGGGGGTACCTAACAGGAAAGGCGACACCGAATGCCTGGACGGTTCTTCATCAAACTTGGAACACATGCTACTTGAGGCTAAAGAATCAGTGCAAAGAAAATGACAAATGGAAGGTGATTCCTATCAAGGAGGGGAGGTCCAAATAAGTAAAAAGGGTCACGTTTACTTGCATTTAGACCTACTGTGAGAAAAGTGTGGGGGAGGGGGGGGGGTCCCGTCTCCCTGACTTGACCCTGGTCGGACGAGCAACGTGAGAATGAATTGTACAAGTGACTGGATTTCGGAAAGTGGGAATAGAGTGGTCATTAACAAGGGGGAGGTTCAAAAACGTAAAAAAGGCTTTGTGTCGATTTATGGGGATTACCGAAAAGAAGACAGATTTACTAGTGGCTGCGGGACAACAGAAGGGGAACCGACAACTGAAGGGGAGTAGACACATTCAACTGAAGAAAAAGGGTTTTGTTTCTTGCGTTATGAGAATTTTTCTTAGAACAACAGACGTACAAGTGACTGAAATACACAGGGACCCCGAGTAAGATCGGCTAATTAGCTAGTTTATAATAAACTCATGGATTTTCAAGTAATTTTTGGAAAAATTTTAATCAGTAAATACAAAAATTTACCAACAATAACCACAAGTCAATCAACATGTTATTGGACACCGATTAGGCACAACGTAGATTAGTTTGATTAAATCCCTGTTTCAATTCTTCTACTTCAGTTATAATAATAGTATGATTGATTTGAGAAAGAAAGTATGTTTGTATGCGATTCCGTTTCCCAAAGTACGAAAAAAGCATTAAGCATCATTTTACAGACAGTTCATTACATTATGCGATGTAAATTAGCCACAAATTGCTAATTCCGCCTGCGCTGTACAGTGGGTACAGACCTACACCAGCTCAGACAATTTCATGGTGCCACTGCAGCTTCATCATAATCATTATGATGATGATGATGGTGAACGTTGATGATGTGATACGATGGTTAAACGGCGACGTCGACGACGTTCAATGGTGTTAAATGGTGAGAAAATTTGTCCGATTGTGCATGCCTGCTTGAAGCAACCCGCCAAAGCCATTCACTTCCTTGTAGTTTAGTTAGGTATTTGTTTGTTTGGGGTATGATTAGCTCAACCGACCAGCCAGCAGTAGCAGCAGCATTGTTTGGCTGGCTGGCGGTCCGCGGTGGTGTACAACGCAATGACAAATGGAAGTATACCGTCAGAAAATTAGTAGGAAAATGATTTTACGTAAGTCGTCTGCTAGCTGAAAGTGAATATGTAGCTTGAGTTCGTTTTTTGAAAACTGAGGGTTTTATTCAATGCACCATATTTTATTTGAGCTGCAATCATGGATTTGGTTCCCTATCTTTCCTTCATACTATCAAGTTTACAACAGGTAATTTGTTTATCGATTTACTGCTTCTGTATGTGTTTACTAAGCTTTGTGCAAAACACATACGCTGCTAGTAATCAACAACCTTCTTAGAATTTCACGCTCATACCTACAGTAGAGGCAAATCGTGTTATCAGTCAACAACAACCAACCGGCACCATTTACCACCCCTTGTCTAGTCTTGATTGTTCGTGGATATTATCCGATCACTGGGAGGCAACAAAGTAGAAACGGAAATTGTTACATAAAAAATCCTCCGAAAATGTGACTAATGTCATGAATGATTCACATCGAATCGATTTACTAGGTCCGCTAGTTGGTTTATTCGAACTTCTCATCCTCAGATATCGGAGTGAACCTTTTGCTTTATATCCGACTAGCGATGATTCACGATGAAAAACCACCACAGCCAACCATCATAGGCAAAAATCGAGTTCACTACTGACCACGATTCTGTGCGGCCGACCAGACCAGTCGATACATACTACTAATGAAACAGCGTTCTTAGTAGTGCTCGTAGCGTGGGATGTGAGACTGTGAGACGGTTCGCTTCGTTTGCATTTTATACTGTTAAGTAGGTGAGAATAATGTTCGATTTTTCCAGCTCGCCTTTTTTCCGGTTTCAAACTCTTATGTACGTAAAAATGTTCGGCCGCTGTCGGTTGTCCTCGAGTGTGATCTGATAAGTTAGTACTTCCAGCAGTACTTCTCGGTTTCGTTGAGTGCTAGTGACCGAATTTCAGTGGAACCATACATTCTTCAGCATTCAAATTATTTACATATACGGATGTGATGCAAATGAGAAAACGAATATCAGACACAAAGACTAATTGCCTCGGAAAGGGTAGACCCAGCGCAGTTTGTTCGTTCGTTCGGTGTGTGATTGTTATCTAATTGTCACCGCAGTGTGTGAGGGGAAATATTTCTTCAATGCAGCCAGAACTGTCATTAAATTAAGTTGTGCCTTAGATATATGTATGCTGCTCGTCAGTGAAATCAACCAGCCAGTGCAGTTGTGTGTTAGTGGCAACCAGCCGGTCGAAACAAGATTTTCCCTTGGTGGTAGCGATTCTCTTTTCGCTTCGCTTTTCGCGACCCCATCGGAAAACGGTGTGTCTTTTTATAAATAAATTAATGTTTTTATGCTTCTTTTCGGTCGCATTTTCGTGGTACATGTTTTCTTTTCTTCGGCTCGAGTAGTGTAGTGGCCGTGTTTCTTCATACCTCTGTGGCCTAGTAGGAATGTAGTGGTGCCAACTTGGCACCGGTTTATTTTGTCCGTCCGTCGTTCGATAAAAAGTGACGTTTGTGTAAGTCGGTGCGTTTCTATTTTGACGGTGTAATTCGCCTTGCGGTGTAAAGAAGGCTGTGAGAAAAGAGAATGAATGATTGAATTATTAACGTTTACATTATGCAGCTAGTTTTAAGTTGAACTAACACGAACAACGGCGGTGCTATGTTTATTTATAGTACTGACTTGACTGAAATCTATCCCTGATGCATTACAATTTTTCTCATATTATTATTCGTTTTTTCCTTTTGTTATCTAACACATTTACGAAGGATAAATATTAATGAAGTAACACCAAAATATGTCTGCTGTTTTTTTTTATTTTGTTGGATTTCAAATGCACTTCCTGCGCTGAACCGTGACTGCTAGTGCTAGTTGCACAAGCGGTTATTAATATGAAACAAATCGTAGACAAACTGGCCGCGCCTGACTATGATTTTGCTACGCTTTGTTTTGGAATATCTTATCGTTGGACTGGAAATGAAAACATCGACACAAATATCGTCCTTCTGTTGCTATTTTTGTTTTGACATACGAGATAGCTGTAGTCGTTTGCTCCGATAACGTTAATTGGTGCTAATAGCTACGGTGACGACGTGGACCCGCTTAGAAGCTTTCAAGAAATTCGAAAATGATTCATTCGTTGAATACGATAAATCAAATTTGTTTAAATTTCAGTTTATAAACTAAAATTTAAACTTGACTTTACACACTGCCCTTCGATGGTGTTTCTATAGTGGAAACTCCCCACATTAATAAAAACAGTAAATGTCATTTGGTTTCTGATCTCAATAGTTTTAGCATATATTGACAAACGGCAAGATGAAATTTACTATCAATTTTTATTGCTACAGTGGTAATCTGATTTTGTTATTCCCGGTTTTGTTTGCTCCCGATTTTATCACGTTTATTCCCGATTTTGTCACGTTTTTTACCCGATTTAGATTTGTCGAAATGAGTCGAATTTTTCATAGTTTTTGTCGGACATGTATTTAAATCCTTATAACTCTTAAACCAAGTATCAAAAATGAATGAATGAAAATATTTGAATAAGCAGAAAAAAAAAATTCTGAGCAGTTTAAAAAAAATATCTGGAAAAAGCATGTCTCAAAAATGTTCGCGGTTGTGGAAAACTCCGAAGAAAAGCCGGAAAATGTTCTAAAATTGGTGCCCAGGCATAGACATGCTGTGGGCCAAATCAGATCGCCCATGAATGCCGCGGGCCGCAATGACCTGTGGTCATTCATGCGCATAATACTCTGAAAAATATGCAGCAGCAAAAACCATTTTTAAGGAATCGTCACAAGATTTAAACCGGAAAGCATTCAGATCCACAACATGCACGAAGCATTACAGTTAAACTGGCTGGCCCATGTGTCATCAAAAAATATGCTCATAAATCTACCATTTTTCACATGTGAAGCATGTGCATGTGATTGTGAAGCAAAACTTTTTAATAAAATGTAAATCTATATACAGGGTGTTAGGTAGCTTAGTGTAAATATTTCAGGGAGTGATAGAAGACCATATTTGACGAAAAAAATGCTTCTACTTGACCTTGTGGTTATTAAACTTCGGCGCTGGCATGCCAGCTAGGTCAATTTTGTTACTTTCATTCGAATGCTGAGAAAATTTTACACTGAAAATTGCCGTTAAACCTCCTACTTCATGAAAATTGGAAACTTTTCAGAAGTAAAAAGTTTTAAAATAAGCATTTCTGAAGGCGTTTTCATCAAATTTCTCCCAAAAGGGCGTGATAAAGTTCATAGCTTTCATTTACCAATTTGAAGCTTTGATATCGTTATACAATTCGTTCTTTGACAGGAAACGCTCATCTCTTTTAATTTAGTTGCAATTTAGTGCTAAACGCAACCTGTTGAATGTTAAATTAGTATCGGAAAACTGCACGAATTCGTACAATACGCATAGCACACTAGATCACCGCGTGCAACTGCGGAAGGTTCAAATGGGTAAAGAGGTGCATTTCTCTTGCACTTGGAACGATAGTAGTTGTCAAGTGACTGAACGACGAGTAGGGATTTCTGAGAAATTGGGAAATAGGAGGTCCAGAAACGTAAGTAGGTTTTGTCTCGCTTTATAGGGATTACCGAAAAGAAGACAGATTTACAAGTGGCTGAGGGACAACACGAGGGGAGGGGGGGGAGCGGAGGTCTGGCAAAAAGTAGACACATTCAAATGAAGAAAAAGGGTTTTGTTTCTTGCATTATAAAAATTTTCGTTGCAATAACATATGTACGAGTAACTAGAGACAAAAAGGCTGCGAGTAAGGTCGGGCAATAAGCTAGTTAAGAAAAAACATTTGAAAAAATCTGAATAAAAATCATTTGAAAAAAGTTTTTCCACAACTACCATGGAAAATTCAGTGATAAACTTTTTCCATACAATATTTTTCCTAAATTGCTGAAAAAAATTTACATTTTCATGAAAAAAGTTATGTTCTACGATGCCTGATTCATAAGTTAAATTAGCTCTAAGAGTTATTTATATTGGCATAACTCTTGGTTTTACTTGAATTTTATAAAAGTTTTATTGCGTTATGAATCATTACCTCTTGTTTTATTATGGCGTTGCGCAATGCCAAGATAATACAAGAACAAGTCAAAAACTACTTATAGTGTAGTGACCAGATTTTTTTTTCAATGAATGCGGGACTTATTAAATGGCTTATTTGCTAAATCGGTTCGGTAGTAAAGATGGGATCATTCAGAAATTGGCACTTCATTTTGGCGATAGCGGCGCTCCCAGTGGCCGTGGATGCTAGCTTTTGGTAGCGTTGTGTTATTTGTAAACAGTTCTGCTCGGTATATTTTTTTGGCAGTTTCGCAGGTAACGTGGTTTCGATACATTCATCATGCAGGAGGAGAAATGAAAGTAATTGTGTGCGGTCACCTGCAGAATCCATCAGCGTCGGCTCGGGCGCTAGCGGAACTAGCTTCCAGCATCCTAAAAGAGCAGTGGTGTGAGTAATTGAGGGTTGCAAGGAAACTCTCATGGCTCGAATTGAACTCTTGATCGTCAACTGCGGTTGAGGGTCATTCGGAACGTCAAGGCTGATCTCAGCATCATATCTCAACATGCTTTGGTGAAAATACTGAATACTAACCGTTGTACTGAACGGCGAATCCGCCTCGGAATGGCTACAAGTGTTACCGAGCAAGTGGGGAGGCCAACAGAAGCCTCAAACAATAAACAAAGGCTAGAGTCCGGTCTCGCGAGCTACGCGGCCGGATGGTGACGAAACCAGTAGAATCAAGGGCGAAGATCAAGAAGAAAAGAAAAAGTAATGCAACATTTTTATCTCAGTGCGCCACTAGGCCACACGGGCAGCTGATTCCTTAGGAGTTATTTAACTCGCGATTAAGCTTAGTAGAAAGACGATGTGAGTATATGCATGCGCGAGTGTGTGGGTAGCAGAATGTCTGCACACAGTACCAACGGCTGTTTCTTTTGCCTGCGTGTGCGGCGTAAGCGTTGAATGCTATGTTTCTCATACTCTTTCGCGTGTGTTTAGGCATGGTTGACTTGTCGCTTGATTTGCAACATTGGACGAAACGTGATACATGTGTCTGACTCGATGATGAATAATAGCTTATAGCTAGTTATAATACCATTATAAAACTGTTAATAAAGCAGATTTATTGTGATTGCTTTCATT
Source organism: Sabethes cyaneus (assembly GCF_943734655.1). Classification (NCBI taxonomy): domain Eukaryota; kingdom Metazoa; phylum Arthropoda; class Insecta; order Diptera; family Culicidae; genus Sabethes; species Sabethes cyaneus. The sequence goes on from NC_071354.1 coordinate 50,242,350, forward strand.
TTCACGATAAAACTGGTTGGCTGCGACACGTCTCTTAGAAATCTTCTATAAGCGGGGCGTAGTAATACAATATGGCGCACCAATCAAAATTGTTTTTATTGCGATTGCTTGGAAAACCGTATAAAACTATTATTTTTTTGGTGCTATTAATGTCATAACACCCTGATCAAACAGATTTATTACTGAAGAATATTAGAGTTCAACACAAAAATCATTTTTTATGCGAAGTCATATTGCCGTTTTCCAGCATTATTTTTAGTCGCCAGATAACAATTCATCAAAGCAAACTGTGCAGAAAAGAAGTTATTATTATTATTCGATTTTGTGTCAGAATGCAACTGGATTGATTTCGCTAGAAATTAAGATTGACTAATCGAATATATTTATTTTGATTGAATAACAGTTTTCAAAACTTGCAAAATTTTGATAGCACGGTAATTTTAACCACTTATCATTCCAATATGCACGATTGAATTTAATGCGCATATGCTGCATAACCAACAGAAACTGCTGAAAATTCATTAAGTATTGTTTCGGATATTTTATTATGGTTCGGATAGAAGTTTTATAGTGGTTATTAGAAGGTTCTAGTTGAGCTCATAGTTTCATTAGCGGTTTTATGAATTTGGCCATGAAAACCACTAGAAGAGCATAATAAAACTTAATTTGCTGTTTGGGAGTAGCAACAAATGTCCACAGAGAGGTAGAAGGGAGTTTTTAAATCTCCTAAAAGTGGTCAACGTGGAATATAAGCATTATCGACAACTAAAATAAGAATAAAGAAAAATCCAGATTTTATCACTGTCGCATTTTTGTCACCCATGAATTCGTCATGAGGGTGACCAAATCGAGTTACTACTGTATTTTGTAATAAGTTGATTGGATTTGTTGGTGTCAGTGCATATAATGGAAAATCTTCTGGGCAGGCGGGCAATAGTTTTAGGAATAGGTTCAGGAACAATAGATTCGAATGACGGAATTGGATACCAAAACCAAATTTCAGTAAACCTGGTATGAAAAATTCTCGTTTGAAAGGAGTAAATTGAATAAAATCGTAGTGGCATTGTTTGGGTTTAGATCAGCTCTTTTACGGTTTTGAAAATATCTTAAAGTGATATTCTTTGAACATTCAGTAATGCCTTTAATTAGATTCAAATGAATTCCAAATTACCTTTTTTAGTTGCCTTCTACCCGTACCTCATATGTTTGTGCACCGTTACCAACGCGAACCATTTTCTTTCCAGTAGTCGAAGTGCTGATCAAAATCGTAAATCGCTACCTTATTCTGTAGCGCTAACTTGCCAGTCTAGACTCCACTCTAGTTTTACATAATAAAATGTTGCTTTCCCACTTGCTACCCACTCGGAAAATACCGGATCTGAAGGTGCTGGCTTGCAGTGCAGTGCAGTGCAGTAGTGTGTGGGCATCGGCAACGAAATGCACACGGCTACCAGTTCCAGTTGGTATTGCTCCACCTTTAAAAATCAACAACGGTAGGAGATTTCGTTTCGAGGATGGGGCGAGACGGGAAAAGCTCTCAGTTTCAAAATCTAGTTCAGGTGAAATATTTTTCATAACCGTTTGAGACGTTGTTGCAGTAACGGGTGTGGAGCCCACCCGACTGATGCAGTCCTCTGCAATGGAATTTTTGAAGGGCTACCGAAAGTCGACGATGGATTTGGCTTTGGCAGCAGTTGAAGGTGTACTTCGATTTTAAATTTCAATTAGATGTCATATAGGGCACCCCTCACGGTTCCATGTTTTAAAGATTTATTATTATTAGATCATGTACGTTTAACCCACGTCGCGTCGGTGATTGGCTTCCATAAGCCGGATCGGGTTCAAACCCTAAAGCCTTTGCATATGCTTGGTTCATTAGAGCAACCACTTTTAAATCTCTACTGAACAATGATAGCATCTAAAGTCAAGAAAATACCCTTGGGTTAGTTAAAGTACGTACAGATGTATAAAAACTAAATACCCAAACCATTTCAAAGTCATTATCATCTGAATGCAGACCAGAAAAGTTTTGTCAAACGGCATCCCACGCGCTTTGCACTGTTCACGTAACCGATGCCAGCGTGAGTTTTACCATGTCCACTTTTTTTGCTCAGTTATGACGAGCTTTTAAGATAGAGGATTAGGCTCGAAAGTGTGGCGCCTTCTGGCCGAGATTAGCCCCGTTGTGGAAACCGTTTATGGCAACCGAAGATCGAGATTTTAAATTAGGCAGTTATGAATCGAAATTAATGCTGTGCTGCAGCTGCTTCGAGGGTTTTGAGAGGAGATGCACAAACACGCACCTTAGGTGACCTGACAGGCGAACAATCAACAGGTGTCGACACGTGCTCGCTCGGTAGCGCAGCCAGCCGTTTACCTCTCACACCAACGCGACACGACGTGATGTTCCGCGCGCCTTGCCGTGACGCCGATGTGCGAAACAGTCCATTAGTAAACAGTGCAGTGCAATCGGTTGAGATATAGAAAAGTATGCGACCAGACAATGCCGGTTGGAATGTGTTTAATTGTGAAATGTGGTCGTTTAAAAACGGTTAGACTGTGGGTCACTTGGAATGACAGGATTGTAGCAAAGTATTTCTACGTAGGTAGACTTGTTTAGATCTACCAGGTATAGGCAGCTCGAGCAGCACGTTCCTCACAATTCTGTGGAAGATTTGTGCCTTGTATAGATCTAAACAAGTGGACTAAATACAAAGAATATTGACAATGACTAAAATTTTTGCGTAAACCGATAGAAAGCCGATAACATTTTATAAGAGGTGCACCATATAGCAAACAAATCTACCAATTTTTGAAGTACTAAACAATCATTGGCGGACTTTATTGGCAGGTAAATTTCTACATCATCCGGGTAGCACATCCTTGTTCCATGAGGCGGCAGCTTGGTAGCATGGTTCACAAACCGCGAAAACAGCAAAGGTCCCTAAATGCTTCCTTGAGGTGCTTCGAAATTGTTCTGAAATCTCCTTGATTGGGAAAAGCCAAGTTAAACGGCAATTTTATGTTTACGAAGATATGAGCTTAGCCAGCGAAGCATGCTAGATAAAACTCCCAATTTGTCAAGTTTGGCTAAAGGGAATTGATTGGCGATTGTATCAAATGCTGCTTTAAAATCAGTATTTAAATGGCATCGATGTAGCTGCCCTGCTTCCTTGTGCACAGACACAGCAAGGTAAATTGCAATAAGCTGGTTGAAGCAGAACGACCAGGATAAAAACCATGTTGCGAAGTAGAAATATATTTTTTCGAAAAAAATAGTAGCCGATCGTAGACAATAGTTTCAAACATTTTGAGCAACCCCACAATGGAGCTCCACACTGCTCTTAGAAGCGGGACGTATATATTATTCGACCCAATTCAACACAATCAGAAAAAGCTGATTCCGTGCTAAAACACTCACAAAATATTTGACTAGCAAATCATGTTTACTGCTGGTGGAAGTGGCTGTTTCATCATTTAAAAACATAGGGTAGGGTAGTCTGCCAATTGTTGCCCACCATCCAATTATTGAACACTTCGTAGTTTTTGTACCTTCTCTCGGCGGTTTATTATGTCAAATGTAATTTGACAACGATATCGATGATTTTTAAGCGTAATAATAAATTTTCTTACATGTGTCCCAGTTTCGCCTTTACCAGACGATTTTCTTATCACAATTTTTTATTAAAGTTGATACAAAAATAACTAAAAATAAGCCTTCACGGATTAGATGCGAATACACATGTTCATACTCAATAAATGAATACAATCGGGTCTTTATAACACAAAATGCCCAGAAGTTCAATAATTCAATAATTGGAACAACAAACTACACTCTTTCCAATTTCATTGCACACGTCCTAACCTCCTAACCGCTTCATTTTTGCATCTCGTATATGATGTGATGTCACAGTTTACTTCTCTTTGCTGTTGCTTTTTGTATATCAATGCGAGCGGTAGAAGTCGGAGGTTTTCGCCTCGCGTTTTTTTTCCGTTTTTCACCTTTTGTTGCCAGGTTTTCAGGTCCATTATGGATGTGAAGGTAATCCTGAAGTATATGTAAGTGATTTTATTCACAGTTAAATCAAATTAGTACTTGGAATAATGAGGAAAAACTAAAACAAAAGCTGTGCAACAATTGGGCGTGAGGTGTGCAATAATAAGATTTGATAAGGTTATTTTGGTGTGCAATGATTGGATACAGAATTGGTATACAAAGGAGTATTTTATACAGTTTTCGTATGGAATTCCATACAGATGGCTATGGGAACTATTTTTATATTAGTCTATCGGCATAGTTAGCGGTTTTACCAAAAAAAACTACTTTCATTTGTTCAAAATGATGAAATTGTTCTAAACGAGTGCTTAGCTATGCATTAACTGGCAGTTTACCCTAGATGGTAGCCCGGTCTCTTTGCGTTTGGCATTGATTAATCGCCAGAAACTCTTCGGTTTACCTCGAAGGTACATAAAGCAAAGCCTAGGTGCTACATTCCGTTATCGACACTTAACCTTCTGTGTTTTTACACGACAGACTTCGAAACCAGCTCTTAGAGTGCAGGACAATTGCAGGGCCAGTTGTTACGGTCCTATTGACTGTAATAGCTTGCGCACGTACTTGATGTATAATCTTTTGTTCAGGGTCTTGTAATCCCGGCTGGTCAATTTAGAGTAGTAGCAATCACGGGCATTTCTGGTCAGTGATATGCGCGCAGACAAGCATTCGTCTGGCTTTTAGGGCGACTTGGTTGACAATTTCCCGACGCTGGATTGCGACGCTGACGACCTAGAGGAACACATATAGATGCTAATTGAACAGAGGCCCAAGATTGCGTCTCTGTGGTACATCAAACAGATGTTTAGCGCAATGTGCCCCAATTGAGTATTTATTTATTCCTAAGTCGTCCGGTGAATTTGAATTATTTTATCTTATTAGCATTAGCATCTTCAGGTGCAAGAATTCGTTGGCGGTACATAAGAGATGGTTCGTCAACATTAAAATTGTATCATGCAAGCGATGAGAGAATTTGCAGCGTATTGCGTTAAATAAGAACCTTCTTGAAGCATCATTCTGGGTAAAAGTACGAAATATACAAACGTTCGACATATACTTTCCTCCAATGAGGCTATCGTTAAGCGATATACCATCCGCTCTCTCGGTAGTAAACTCCTCTAAAGGACCGGGATGGATTATCGCCGCTATTTCTGAAATATTGCGCTACAACACTGGCAGTTCCTCTCAGATTAATTCTTAATAGCTCCCTTGCTACTGGAGTTTTTCCCTCGTGCTTGGAAACATGCTTCGATTACCCCGATTCATAAATCTGGCAACTTGAAAAACGTTGAAAACTATAGGGGTATCCCGGTCTTAAACAGCATATCAACAGTCTTTGAAAAAATAGTTCATCGCTCGCTATATGCAGCGGTTCACCACGTAATCACTGAATATCAACACGGGTTTGTAAAAAATCGCTAAACAGTCTCTAACCTCATGTGCTTTGTAACTAACACGTTGAGGCGCATAGAGAAACGCCAACAGGTAGACGCAATGTACATTGACTTCGCTAAGGCCTTCGATAAGGTTCCATACGCGCTACCTGTTGAAAAAATGAGGCGTCTAGGTTTGCCGGATTGGATTTGTAACTGGTTGTACTCTTATTTGACTGACCGGACGGCTTTCGTGAATGTTCAAGGAACTAAGTCATATTCCTTTCCCATTTCGTCCGGAGTACCTCAAGGCAGTATCCTAGGACCATTAAGCTTTGTACTTTTCGTGAATGATATTTGCGATTCGATCGATTCCGAGAAATTGTTGTTCGCTGACGACCTAAAAATCTTCCGAACAATCACTTCCTCTCTCGATCTCGACGCTTTGCAAAGTGATATTAACAACCTGCTTCGTTGGTGCCTCGTAAACGGTATGGAAGTGAATGTATCGAAATGCAACGCTATTTCTTACTGTCGCCTTCGCAATCCACAACAATTTACATACTGCATACTGCATAAGAACAGTATTGTCGCGAAGATTATTTATATTCGACTTACTAAAGGGGGCGTAGATAGCGGTTACCTCCTGGAGCAATTGAACGCGCCTCGTCGTAGTCTGCGAAATTACGCATTACTTTGGACCCCGACGCATCGAACAACGTATGGCCATAATAACCCGCTTCATGCTTGTTGTAGGCATTTCAATGAAGTAAACCGACGACAAGATGTCTGGTGCATCATATTCGTCAGTTAAAAGCTTCTAGACAAGCATAACTGGCGAAATCTATCTACGGCGATTTAAGGCGTCTGAGCTCACCAGACGATAGCTTGAACTCGATAAGACTTGAAAATTATGGCAAAAATGCGGGACTTTATGGTTGGCGCCTCATCAAATATTACTCCAAGTTTCTTCACATGTTTCACTTTAATCAGCTTGGTTCCATTACAAACTATTAAATTCGGATGCGCTTCTAGCGCGATAAAGGCTGATGACGCGCACGTCTCTCCACATTCCATAATAATTGATTCCTTATGCATCTTATGCAGTCGCTAAACAAGTCAAGCAGCTCATGTAATATTCTGCAGTTCTCAATTCGTCTGACTATAGTCAAGATAGATCTTCAACTCATCAGCGAAGTAAAGCCTTCTACCTCCAATGGGTAGTAAAACTGCGTCATTTATCTATAGCGCAAGAATAACAGTGGTCCCAGATTGCTACCCTGTGTACATCAGAACTACTTTTAAACGCGGTAGACCGGAAAATATTATATCGTAGGACTAGTTGCCTATCCATAAGGTTTCAATTATCTACAAAATCTTGTGGTTCATTCAAGTTGCTCTAGATTGCGCAAGTGAATAGCATGATGCTGATGTATTTGGGTCATTCCATGCCAAGTGACCGAGAAAAAGTTCAAACTTGTAATCGACCTTCACGGATTTGAACCAAATTTTGCCAGATTGTTCGGTTTCGGTCAGAAAGTAAAAATCCAAAATTTGGTACGGATCGAACATTCCCTCGCTTAATGGGAGCGCTTCCATTTTCAAGGAAAATACCCGATTTTGTCAAAACCTCTTTTTTTCTTTTGCTTATATCTCCGGAAATATTAAGTTTAGAATTACACTATTTTCACATTTTCAAAAGTAGTCACCCAAGGAATCCGAAAAATATAATATTTTGAGTGCTGCCAAACATTTTTAAACTCAATTTGAAAACTAAATTTACATTTTTCTCTCAATGAAGACGATTTTATCTCAAAATTTTCAACTTTATCGTGTTCCGTATGTTTTTTACATAAGAATCACTCATCACCCCGAGGTATTTTTGCCGATCCCGAGATACAGCGTTTTAAAGCAAGCAATTCCACATTTTTAATGTAAAACTGAGAGCAAAATATTTTTGCAAAAATACTTTGGCATATCGGAAAAGCATTTATACAGTATATAAAAAGGTTTTTCTTAGTAGTGTTGCCATCTTTTCAGTTTCCCGCATAATTATTTATATTAATTAAGGGAATATTAGTCTCCTAGCAACAATAAACGAAATAAACAAGAAAGGTCAATTAGCGAGATGACAAACAGTTTACAAGGCTATAATCAAACAACTAACGTATATTTTACGCGTTTTTGAAGTAACATTTCTAGAGCTATAAATCAAACGAAAAACTGAAAAGCTGGCAACACTGTTAAGAAAAACTGCTATATATTGTTTAAATGCTATCCCGATATGGCAAAGTAGTTTAACATTGCGTAGAGAATCACTGCTTCAAAAAAAAGTGTTATTTTGCTTATAGTTTTACATAAAAATGGGTATTACTTGAATTAAAACACTGTATCTCGGGATCGGCAAAGAATACCTCGGGGCGATGAGTGATTCTTATGTAGAAAAAATCTACGAAACACGATGAAGTTGAAATTCTTGACTTAATGGGTATTTTCCTTAAAAATGGAGGTGCTCCCATTAGTCGAGGAAATGTCCGATCGGCACCAAATTTTCGATTTTTGTCGAAAACGAACAATCTGGCGAAATTAGGTTAAAATTCGTGAAGGTCAATTACACGGGGCTCGGACACTTCGCGTGGAATGACCCATTTACGTTATTGAAGGCCCCTGAAATAGTGACGTTGCAATGAATAGCAAACGACGCGACTGAAGTCTTTAAATAATAAGAAATATTTAATGTACCATTAATTTGGCGATAAATAAAAAAATAACACCATCTTAAAATTTTTATCACAAAAAAACATTAGAATTGGCGTTCAAAAAAAATTTTCATGAGATATATAACATAAACTAGCTGAGTCCCCGATCTTACTAGGGGCGGTTTTGTCTCACAACCACTTGTACATCAGTTATTGTAACCGAAATGCTTAAAATGCAAAAATATAATGCTTGTTCCTCTTTTGGACGTTCCTCCCCATTTGTCAGCTCACCCTCTTTTGTCTACCTAGCCACTTGCACATCTGTTTTCTTTAGGGAAATCCCTATAAAACCTTATTAAGAAAGAGAAACAAAGTCATTTTTCCTATTTGCACCTTCCGCTTTTAACAATGACCACCCCACCCATAGCAAATGAATAGTTTTGTTATTGTACTTTTCTAAAGACAGCTTTTATTTATTTAGGCTATTACAAATATTTTATACAGTTTTTGTCCTACCGGTGTTGGGTCACTGGGTTCTGTTTCGTGCTAGAAGCGTTAACTCAACTCGTACGCTCATTTTTCGAGTTTTTCAAGCTGTAGAGTCCACGGACAATTGATTTTATAAAAAAATTAACTCTTGAATTAACTCATATCCTACAAATTATTTTTTTGCCCCCCGATTTTTCAAGCCAATTTCATTTCTAAGGGGGGGAGCGTGACAAAAACTTTAAAAATAATTTGCAATGGCCCTATTAGTTTAGTACTACGTACTATCCTAATAAAAAAAAGTAGAAGATGCAACAGTGTTTGTTTCTTCCATGGATACAACACACCTTTCATTCCTTTCATCTCACTTCAAGACCAAACTTTTTTGTAAACAACGTTTTTAAGTTCACCACCAGGAGTAAGTATGCACAAATTATTGGTTTAGCCCACTCAGGACTTACTTACTTATTCAGCCGAGAGCCGGGGTGGCTCTTGTATCAAGAATTCCTCTCCATTGTACTCGGTCCTGGGCTACTCGTCGCCAATTCGTTGCGCGTCTCGACACACGCAAGGAACATGCCGCATAAAGTGGTGGGAAAAACACGGTATTCTCAGATCAACTCCACACTTTTTGAATGATTGCCCCAGTGACTCAAATAGAGTCGATCAACAACACTTGATCGAGCACTTTTTATACGGGTCACTTTGATTCGGTGCATAATTACACTTGATAAATCTACAGCTGCGAGCATTGCAGTTTAATTAACCCCTTTTGTCAACCCCCTCAGTTCTGATTCTCTTATGTCAAGGAACATGAGTGCCAAGTTTGATGAAGAACGGTGAAGGCGTTTCGGAGTTATGGCCTCTCCCCCTATTAGGGACCCTCCCCACTATTGGGGAACCTCCTCACCCTCCTTTTTGTTAACCTGGCGTTTATATCAAGAAACATGTGTGCCAAATTTGGTGGAGATCGGTTAAGGCGTTCTGTAGTGATGGTGGAACATACAAACATACTCACGCTCACTTTTATATATATATAGATTTTCGACCATTCTTTAGAAGTTTTCATTACCGTAGAAATTTTTGCCAATATGTATATGTTTTTGCAGATTTGATTGTTTCTTGTTGATAAAGAAATTTGCCCATTAACAATGCCCACGTACAAAATATTATGAAATTCTGAGACCGCTTGGCTTATTTAGTAGGATAATTTTTAAAAATGACCGTGTACAAAAATTGAAATCTGGGAAGTATATTTTCAAAGAATATCTATCAAATCAAAAGTGCCACAAGTAGAAGTAGAAGTTTTGTTGTACAAAATTCAGGCTTGCCTTCCAGTCATATAACCTTACCATTAACACACGACCGAAGTGGAAGATCGAACAATGCGACGAATAGTAATAGAGTACTCTCTAATAGATAATAACTCTCTCTAATAGAGATCTCTTTCGATTTTGTCTCTCTTTTGAAAGATTTTCGCAAAGAAAGGAATGACAGAAATATGAGCTGAACGCTTGCACTTTTCCGTTGTTATATGAGTTCGTTTGCTTTCGTGTGTTTTATGTATTTTCGTGAAAAAAATGTCTGTCTGGCGCCAGGTTCGCTAGTATCCGTAATAAGTCGCATGGACGTGTTTGGATTTTAATTTATACTTCTGTTTTGTACTTTTATTCATTGAAGATATTTATAACTCGCATTCTCGTTTCTCAAGAACCAAATTATTTTAGCTGCACATATCACAGCTCTAGCTCAGTTCCCTCAGTTTGATCTAAAATTAGCTTATACCGATAGCCGAAAGTTTAGCATCATTTCATCTCCATTTTTCTCTTCCATTACCCCTCTGGTACAGGTGTGTAATTCAAACGCCAAACAGGTTCGTGTCTCCGCCGTGCATATCAATCTATCGTCTTCTCTGCTGACCTTCCGAAAAAAGAAGAATAAACTCCGAATCGGTTGCCCCCCAATGCAAAATCAACATTTAGCACCGTCGGAGTAAAGAATGACGCCGGGATCTATTTTTAAGCATCTTCCTCGTTTCGTTATACCCTGCTCGATATCGTAATGGTGTACTAGTCTTGTGCCAGAGTACCCGCACCGCGAAAACCGCGCACCTAGTGCCGACCGACCGACCGACCGACCGACGGTGGGTGGCACATAAAACACAGACGCAGAGACAAACATCTATACCCAACGGATAACTCGTTTTTTTTGCTTCTCCCCGCTCGTGGCTAAGTGTCCAAGTGACAACCTAACTGGTTCGCTGGCAGAGTGGATAGACTACCGAACGAATCCATTGGCTATATTGAAAGCGGCTTAATTTGATTTATGCAGACAAATATATGCCGTACGTAGAAATAAGTCCGCTGTGTAAGATCCTCAATTAGTTTCCGCTGGTAGGCTTATTTGGTTGTTTTTGGGTTCCGCCGCGCGTCGCCCACCCGTAAAAGGGCCTTCCGAGTCCGCGCTGGTTTTGGTGTGCGCAAGGTGGGGTCCTTTGTCTTTGTGGCATTAAATTAATTGCTGGCGTCGGATCACGACATTTTATCGGCGGGTTCAATGAATTGTGCGTGTTAGGTGTCTGCGAGGTAAGCCTTTACACGAGTTCTTGAATTGGATCAGACAGTCGACGGAATGAGATCACACAGCGAGCGAGTTGGTGGTTTCATTTTTATGTTTATAAATTCGCCGATTATAGGGCGCAATTAACTAATTATGTCGGATTATAATTGCGAACTTGTGTAGTTTTGCGAATTTACTGCCCGCTGGGTCAATTTAAAGCCCCAAACTGGTCGGCCATAATTCCTTTTAGGCATTCAAACACGGTGCAGTGAGTGATTCACGAGGGCTTGCAGTGCTCGGGGGTTGGGTAACCGATCTGTTTGCCCTTGAAGTTCGCCTCGTTGCTTTCTTCGTTCGGTGCAGTCTCATTAAAGCGGCAAATCCCATTTCGGATTATCCTTGCCCGGGCGGTCAAGGTGGTCGAAGTTTTACGGCGATCATAAATTCGCCACGGCCAGGGACCAATTAAATCTGGCTGTTTATTTCGTGCTGAAATGCAAATTTTTTCAAACCATTTTCGTGGCCGAACGCGGCAATGGACTTAATTAGTGAGTGTTTGTCCGTGCAAGTGTCAGTCTAACATTTCGACTGTGTTTTTTTTGTAGGAAGTAAGGCAAGTATGGTTGGCTTTACTTCGGTTCGAGTGGTAGGCGGTAAATTATGTCACCCAAATTCTTCGGGTAGGCTAATAAACCTCGTCAACTGTGCTGCGACTACGCCAGTTAAATGTGGTTACCAGTCATACGGGATCGGCCTTCATGCTCCCACGCGCCACTTCAGCTCGGGTTCGTCAGTCAGACGGTACTACACACTCATAGCTTGCAGCTGGAGTATGGCAACCCACGGAGTGTCATTGTAACCACTACTGGGTCGACCGTGCGCACCTGGTTTGCAGCGGCCGTACCGTACATTACGAGTTGTTTTGCCAACAGATTTCTTAGTCATCGTTGTCGCTCAAAATGGTAATAAAATCACGAGACTGTGGGTATTTTTGCGCGGGTACGAGGGTGTTGTCTTGTGACGGGAGTTATGCAGAGAAACATGTCCTTTCATTTTTGCAGTAATATTCACAGAACAACATGACAACAACGTGTGCTCTATGCCGTGCACTCGTACTACAATTCATTAAACTAGTTTTAATTTAAGCCTCGGAACAACATGATCCAATGTTTTCCCAAGGGTTTGGACTTTTGAGTCACAGAAATTTAATGAACGATATAAAAATCGTACGGGATTGGCGATAGAATGGTCATCGTAAGAAAAAATTTGGGTATCGTTTTATGTTCGAAAGTGTATTGTCAATAAGTCCTTCGAGAGACTTCAGATTGTCCAGTTTAAAGTTCATCAATTCAGACGTATCTATCGTATTCTGCGGTGAATCATCTTCACTCGATCGTAAAGCCACTTCATCGCATCCCTTCCAAAAAGCATCTGCCACGGTTGACAAAAACAAAAACAAAACCTTACCGAATTGAGTTTATTGACAATTTTACTATAATTCAATGTAAATTTGTGTTTTGATAAGGAAGAAAATTCTGTTTTATAACTATGCGGTTTGTAATGTCCGGACTTGATTCAGATTAAATAAAAAAAATCGTTGTTAATCAATGTACTTAGGATGCAAACATTCCATCAGTCATGTGTACTCGAACGGATGACGATGCCACGCCGCCTAAAAGCTATCCGCTGTACGTCGTCGGATGCAGAGTAACCGCGGGCCAGTTTAAATATTTATCAAAATATTTCATCAGTCAATAGTGGACCGACGCCCGTATGAGGTGCCCTTTGTTGTTGTCGTTGTCATTGTCATTGTTGTTGTTGTCACCGCCGCCATGGGGACATCGCACAGTCTACCGGCCAGAAGTTGCCCGATCGGTAAAGTAAAAATTTCGCACTCAGCGCCGATGTGTTAATTGAGCAAATGTGCAAGAAGCAGCGGGGAGGTAGGGATCGCTGTTGGTTGGTGGATGACGCAGTCCGGTTGATGTTAAGATTTTCGATTCGTGCTTAAGTAGCGTGGAACCAACCGTGATGGGGGAACACACATACACCCGTCTTCGGGAGCCAGACTGTGGCGGGACTGATGTCACCGTTTACTTTCATCTCGCGAGGATGCGATTTTGTATTGATATTGCGTCGTTCGGCAGGAGGAGCAGTTTCTAACCATAATTGGGTGTAAAATGAAGTGCGATTTTCGGAGTGTATTTGCCATTATTTCAAACCCCTGGACCTGGGCAGTATATCGTGTCAATTGATGTATCAACTCTGAATGGTAATCTGTTTTGTGTATCTTTTGTTTTTGAACGTAACAATAAATAAATAAACAAAATAAATATTATTATTTTGCTGTAAATGTCAAGGAGCAGTTTACTACTCAGTTATTGACAACAGAATGGAATTTGATTTCCGGCACCGTTCGATTAATTGACGGTAAATATCGGATACCATTTTGTGGCAAAATTTGGATAAAGATGCAGTTTGTGCATTGATGCGACAGCATCTAAAACCAAAAGTTAAAAATTTGATTGATTTTACGTGGTATTTCTGGGCTAATTCGGGTTAACAAGATCAATGGCAAGGAACACAAGTCTCCAAGTTGACCTCGAAGTACGCCCATGGTCTGACACGCCAGCCATGCAATTGTTCTGAACTCTAACAGCTAGCTCTGAACCTAGGCGAACCAAAAAGATTCGTACAGAGTGTTGCATAGGATTCGCGTGTAGCAATTCTGCAGCAGATTCGTACAGAATACCTTGCTTACAGAACCAGGATTCTTGGATAATAATCCAACGTTTGGAATTGCCGGGATACCTATAACTCGGTAAAGAAATCGCTTTTACTGAAATAGGAATCCTCGGGGTTCTGTGAGCAGGAATCCTGGTGTAAGGGAAGTCTTTCAGAAGTTTCCCGAAAGTGGAATATATAGCTCCTGGGCGGTAACCCTGAATAATGCCTTTGCAAATTATTTTGAAAGTTTTTGTTAGCCCCCCCCCCCCTGGGAAATTAGCTTGAAAAATCGAGGGGCAAAAAATAATTTGTAGGATATACTTAGGTTAAACTTTTTTGATAAAATCAATTGCCTGTTGGCTCTACTGCCTAAAAAAGCCGAAAAATTAGTATACGAGGGGACCTAATGCTTCAAATACGGAACAGAAATGGTTTGAAATTCCCCATTGGAATTTCTGAAAATCGGCAACAAAATTTTCTTTCATTCTTTGATGTTAGACTCGTAGCGATGTTAAGTAGTTAGTGCATTACTCAGTCACACAATGAAGCTTACGCGTTGTTTGTATCATATTTTTTACTATTGGGTAGTGTTACCATGGCTAACTTGTTACGGTGGGGTAACTTGCAAACGTATTTGTTTGTTTACCTACTACGGCCAATTACCTACTATTTGATAATGTTTTTTTTTCATTTATACGAAGAGCGATAAAGTGGTTATTCTCTGCCCAGAAAAAAACATACGTAGCGATCAGAACGTATCACGACAACAAAATAGAGGGATAAAAAAATATGTCTCATTTGTATGACCGGTATAACTTTTGGTGAAAATATATTTTAATACACACTCGCTCTCACAAGCGCTTGTTTTGGAGTTACAGGTATATAATAAAATATGTGTTTGTCGAAAGTTGGCTGATTAAAGATAATATATTATTAGTAACTTGAAGAAAAGAGACAAACAGCAAAAAAAACTTAAGGAAACGACTAGCTTGCTTTCACCCGAACTCTGGCGTACAATGCTTACCACACTTATGCTGAACCACGTTACCTTGGTAACTACCGAACACTGCCGCTGCCGATACAGTGTGCCATGATTAGGTTTGCTTTTGCTGCGTATAAAACGTATTGCATACAACAGTATGTCTCTTTCACAAGCAACAGCATGCTTGGCATGAAACATCTGTATCCTTGATAAACAGCTACAATATCTTGTTGTTGTCCTAACTTTCATGCAATGGTGAGAAACTTTCATCATATATAGTCCCAACATTTTGAAGTAGAGACAATATCATTGTCTGTTGAGCGTGCGTTATTTTTGATTTCCTGGTCTCGGCCCAGTAAAATTTGACAAAGTTATATTTGGTACATTTGGAGAACTAGTTAGATAGAGCTAAACTTTGTTCAGTAACATTGTAGATTCTGATTCTGAAGAAACCATCAAAACCTATTCCAGCAATAAAAGATGGCGATTATATGCTATTAACAAATGAACAAAAGGTTCAAAGACCTGCTCAGCAGTTTGAAAATGTTCATAATTTTAATTTGAACGTGGTGAGCTCAGTTGAAAACGATGTCTCCCAAAAATATGATCAAATTTCTACTTATAACGTCTCACCTAATGAAGTATTTGAAACTGACTTGGATGAGGTTCTTTCAATTATCAAAAAATTTGAGAATATGAAAGCACCTGATGATGATGGGATATTTTACATTTTAATTAAAAAACTCCCTTAAATCACTTATCAATGTTTGGTTAAAATATTTGATAACTGTTTTAAATTAGCATATTTTCCTAACTGGAAAACTGGAAAACTGCTAAGATTACACCTATTTTGAAGCCAGATAAAAATCTGCGGAGGCTTCATGCTATAGGCCAATTAGTTTACTTCCTTCCTTACTTACTTACTTTAGTGGCAACGGTCCGTTAAATTTTAACTTTCCAATTTACATTGTAAAAATTTTACAAAATTATTTAACTGATCGATTTTTACAGGTTGTCTATCAGAATTCTAAATCTGAATTTCCTGTTTAAAGCAGGTGTGCCTCAAGGCTCGATCTTGGGCCTTATCCTGTATAACATATACACATCTGATCTTCCTGAATTATCGGCTGGCTGCACTAAGTCGTTATTCTGCGACGATACAATCATTTCCGTAAAAGGAAAAAGTCTTCGTGTCATATGTAGTCGACTGCAGAAAAGCAGTCATTTTCTCCAAATATATGCAAAAGTGGACAATTTCTCCCAATGGTTCTAAAATTCAATTAATTATTTTTCTTCATAAGCCTAGAACTTCTTCCCTCAAGCCAAATAGCAATCACATTATCAAGATGAATGGAGTTGCTTTGAACTGATCTGCCCAAGTTAAATATTTGAGATTAGTTTATGATAAAAAACTTACTTTTGAAGACCACACTTACTTTTGAAATACTATAAATATATGAGATGTTTATATCCACTCATTAACAGAAATTCTAGACTTTGTCTGAAAAATAAACTATTGTTTTACAAACAAATTTTTAGACCTGCAATGTTATATGCCGTTCCGATTTGGTCAAGTTGTTGTATTACAAGGAAGAAGAGTCTTCAGACGATTCAAAATAAAATTTTGAAAATGATTTTGAAGCGTCCTCCGTGGTTTAGTAGCATAAGAATCACATAGACTTACTGATGTTGAAACCCTAGAAGCTAAGTCAAACAAAATTATTTCAAATTTGCGACAAAAGTCGTTGCAATCCTCTATTGCGATGATTAGGTCTCTTTATAGATCATAAGTTAGCTGGGTTAGATATTGTCTTAATTGTCGTAACAAGTCATAAGAAATCATAATAATAGTATATAATGCAATTCTAATAGTGTTGAAAAGTCACCACTTGTGATTGAACACACAATATGATGTAGGATAGTTACTCTTAAGTATTTTATGCAATCGAATATTTACCCCAATAAAATAAAGCAACATTGTAAATAATAATTTTGCTGAATAAAGTTTAGCTCTATTTTTTGTATTTACTTTGCTACAATGCTGGTAGCTCTTTAGTAGCTCAGTGAACGATCACTTAGCTACTAGTAAGCTTTCAACATTGTAACACCGTAAATACAAAAGATACAGCAAAACTTTATCTGGCAAAATTGTAGACAATAACTAGCTCTACAAACTACAAATGTCCCATATGTAAATTTGTCAAATTTTGCTCTGTTGCACAGTGGTTTAAAAAGCGAAAAACTCGAACCTGACGTTTTTAGGAGGTAACCGTAAATAAAATGCTATACTATCTATAGCAAAGTTGTTGTATGTCATCAAAAGCAACTTTTGGCATGAATGAATTTTATATTAATCTACCTAAAAAGAAGATAAAAATTTTATTTTTTCAACGATTTGATAAAACAATATGGCTCCTTCAGCAAACTTGTAGAAAATAAAATTTGAAAAATCTTTGCTGAAGACACTTTGGCTGTATCTCTTCAAATAAACGATTAACAACGTTTTTTGTATGAACATCTTAAAACTAAAAAAAAATCATTTAACTTTTTTTGATGAGATTTTGAAGGCCCGATATGTTCTAGAGACTTGTCTATATTTTCAAAACACATCGTTTCGTCATAATATCATAACAATATCTTGATGCTTCATGTTAGTTTAATGACTTTTTTGCCGAAAAATAGTACGTTTTCGTGCCACAAGGCTAACATTTTGGCTTCCACATTCAGGTATAT
Source organism: Sabethes cyaneus (assembly GCF_943734655.1). Taxonomy (NCBI): domain Eukaryota; kingdom Metazoa; phylum Arthropoda; class Insecta; order Diptera; family Culicidae; genus Sabethes; species Sabethes cyaneus. The sequence continues at coordinate 50,259,963 of NC_071354.1, forward strand.
TCATTAGTATCCTTTGGTTGGTTTGGGACTAAATCGTCTCTCAAAAATTGTCATTTACAAACTTCCATCGATATTCTTTAATTCTGACAAGCCAAGACTGCTCGACATAGTTACATACTATTTTGAATTACTCTTTTTTCAGTGTCCTCGAGTGAGGCAGATGAAAAAGAGATCTAGCCATAGTGCTAGCTCTCTTTTTCATCGTTTCGCAAAAGAGTGAATAAAAGTATCATGTTTCTCGTTCTTGCATAAAATTTATGAAACACATAATTTGACATGTTGATGGCATATTCTTTTAGCAAATCGTTGAAAAAATAAAGTTTTTATCTTCTTTTTAGGTGGATTAATCAACAATTCATTCATGCCAAAAGTTGTTTTTGATAACATATAGAAACTTTGCTATAGATAGTATAGTATTTTATTTACGTTGTCCCTTTTAAAAACGTGAAAACGTCAGATTCATGTTTTTCGCTTTTTAAACCACTGTGTGTTGTGCCGGTACAAAACTTTTTTTTTATTTGCTTCTTACCCTTTACATTATGACCCCCTCTTGTTATCCAGCCAAATGCACAACTGCTATTGGTCTCAATGCAGGGGCGTAGCCAGAAATTTTTCTTAGGGAAGGTTTTACAAAAAAAATTGACAGCCTAACTTTAAGGAGTTTATTCAGGAAATGGGGAATTATTTTCAATCATCATAAGCTATTTTGGTTTATACTCCGGGTTTTTCATTTGACCAAAAAAAAATCAAATTTATATAAAAGAAGGTAAATGTGGAAATTACGCCTCCCAGTTGACATCGTGGTACGTTGTATATTCAAATCTTGGCTGAGAGAGACTATTAGAGTCAATAGGATCAAGTCCTTTCCAGACGCGGCAAAAGTTGAGACAAGTTGACAGTTTAACCTGCACGCTTTTCAACATCGCCCTTGAGAAGATGATCCGGTAAGCAAAATCGAAACGAGAGACTCAATGTTCAGTGAAGGCAGAAAAACTTCTTGGCTACGCAGATGACTTTGATATTGTAGGCCGAAACTTCGCAACGGCGGAGGCCATCTGCGCTAGATTGAAAGCGGAGGCTAGTAGGATTGGGCTAAAAGTAAATGCGTTACAGACCAAATACATGATTGGAAGAGGCTCAAAGAGACGAACGTGCACTTATCATGGACGGTAATCGTTGGGATCGCTGGTGGCCGCGGTTAACACGGCGCATTTAAGCAGAAAATCGAGTCTACTTTGCCCTTCGCGAAACGCTTCCATCCGCTAGCAAACGATAGTCACCGTGCGATGCTGACAAAGTACATAGCCCTTATAGACTGGTAGTTTTTATGGATTTGACGATACTCACGGAGGGCATGTCCGCACTTGCAGACGATATTTGACGGAGCAAAAGCTGGAAGCGGAGAGCGGCGGAGGTACACTAGAATCTCTTTTAACGTCTATTCATTTTACGTGATTTCTTTTTGCGTCAATATTTTTACGTACGGAATTTGAATTAATATCGTTACGTTTTACGTCTAAAATTTGAATTTACGTCCACCCTTTTTACGACCGATTGTTGTTACATCCCATAATAGTGCACGTAAAACGAGATTTGCGAGTATATGAATCAGGAGCAGCAGACACAACTTGGGGAGATTACCATCGGACATCTGGTGAAGCATACGGTAAACTACCGGACAGTCATAAGTAAAAAAGGTTCTATTTAACAACCCTACGGGTATCCAGAACACAGAACTACGTGCGAGATTGCTCAACTTGGTTTTGCAATTTGCGCCTTCTGGGAAATAGGCGACGAGTAACCCAAGATTGAGTTGCATGCAGTCGACTAGTTGAAACAGCACGAGGTCGTCTATGCTACCGACGACGACAACGAGGATCGTACTACTAGTCCTGTAAATTTTCTCGTGCTCTAAGCAATTGGTAGCAGAAATTTCAAGCTTCAAAGTGTAGAACAAATTTTCGTGTGGGAGGGTTTGAACCCCCAAAATCCCCCCGTCGCTACGCACATGTCCCAATGCAATAAAAACGCAACCCATTTTACTTATTGGGACCTTTCTCTGTTGCTGGGGACCATCTCCCTTTTGTCAACCCCCCATGCTGAATCCCTGATCCCTGCGTTAATTCTTTTATGTAAACAAATATGAGTCAAGTTTGACGAAGAACCGTCCAGGCGTTCCGGAGGCTTGGCGGAATATACATTCACACACACGTTCTTAGTTCCCCCTTGTTGGTTTCTTCCCCGTCAGCTTTGCATGAATGCATGGAACTTTTAGGTTCAATATGTACAAAAATTTCCATTTCTCTTAGCTGGTGTTTTGGTAGGATAAGTCCATTTTGAGGTTAGCCTGTTTGTCATAAAGATATTTAGACGTAATGGTCGTTGTGCCAAATGATGCCTTACTATTATGCCAATGTTTTTATGCCAAACAGCGCTATGTCAAATCACTTTATGCTATCTGGGCGACCCCCATTCATTTTCATATCTATAAATACAGCATTTATCACATAATTTTTTTCTAAGGGTTGTTGGCGACAAAATTTGGACACCCCTAAACACACACAGCTTCGGAAATACATTAACAATGAGTAAAATATTTTGCAGAGTGGTAGACGTATGTCTGTTCTTTCTGAAAATATAACACTTGTTTATATAACAAGCGCTCAGCGTAAAATGGCGTCGAAAGAAGAGCAAGTGCGAAAAGCAATTGTGTGCGGTCGCAATGAAAATCCGGATCTCTCGTTAAGAAAACTTGCCAAAAAGGTTGGATTTCCTCCAAGTACTGTTCACAGTGTTTTAAAATCGTTCGATACCCGCTTGACAACAGCTAGGAAGAAGGGAAGTGGAACAAAAACGGATCTGAGGAACCACAAGGATGCGAAGGTAAAACAAATATTGCGGAGGAGTCCAGATCTTTCCGTGCGTACCATTGCTCGTAAAATAAAAATGTCCCCAACATTCGTGCACACTTCTAAGCAACGACGAGGCATAAAGTCTTTCAAGGTGAGGACTGTGCCAAACCGTAATGATAAGCAAAATACGACGGCCAAAACACGCGCTCGTAAGCTTTATCGAGAATATTGAACGAAGTTTCCTTGCTTTATAATGTACGATGAAACGTATGTCCTAGAAGACTTTAAACAGGTTCCTGGTATGTCTTTTTACACTGCCTTGAAACGGAATGGCGTTGCAGAGCATTTTAGGACAAAGAAGAAAGCCAAGTTCCCCAAAAAATATTTAGTATGGCAGGCCATATGCAGCGGTGGTCGAGCAAGGAAAAGTTACATCACTACGGGAACGGTTAACAAGGAAATATACCGCGTAGAATGCCTGCAGAAACGATTGTTTTCGTTCCTACACAGCCATGATGTACCCTCGCTGTTTTGGCCTGATTTGGCATCCTGTCACTACGCCAAAGATGTTTTGGAATGGTATGATGCTAATGGAGTCTATATTGTACCGAAGGAGGCGAATCCACCTAACTGTCCAGAGTTACGCCCCATCGAGCGGTATTGGGCTTTGGTGAAGAGAGAGCTGTTCCAGCAACAACAAGCAACAACTATAGATAAATTACGAAAATCTTGCACAAACGCAGCTAAATTGATTGCCAACAAGTCTGCACTGACCCTCATGGCAAGGGTAAACTCCAAAGTTCGCCAATTTTTCATGCAGACCAAACAAGTAATGTTAATTTGTTTGATAATTATTAACGATACACACATAAATGATATAAAATTGTTTCATGGATTAAATTTCTAGCAAATTTTTTTTTTTTTGCAAAATTAAGGTGTCCAGATCTTGTCGCGAACAAGCCTTACTTGTTAAATTGAAGCCATTTAAAGGCTCGTACCGTGCAAATATTTTATGTAATATTCTGACGCTCGTAATACCGAAGGTTTAGTTATTGTAGTGTAAGCAGCACTACCAAGCAAAGCCTAGGTGCTACATTCCATTATCGAAACTTGACCTTCTGTTTTTAATACGACAGCCTCTGCAGCCAGTTGTTAGAGCACAGGATAATTTGGGGGCTAGTGCTACGATCCTATTGACTCTAACAGTCTCTCACAGCCAAGGTTCGAACATATGACGCATGGCTTGTTAGACCAGCGTCGTACCTCGAGGCCAACTGGGTCGTGACACTACCGCGTGTTAAAAATTTGCAATCCCATATGGCATCCTTGAGGAACCTCAGAAGCAAATTGAGTTAGTTATTAAGTGATTATTTTTTAAAGGAACTGCTAGTTGCTGTTTCCATAAGTCAGCGGCATAGAATGCACAATTTGTGAACATTTATTTTATTTATTTAATTTTTATTAAGCTTAGGACAATTTATAATATTTTTAAAGATGAGGATATTCACCAGTTTACAGTAAACATATGGTTTACATATACTTTACTATTACTCTAGCACAGCGTATCCTAAATACGGGTGCGCCAAAAATTTAGCTTGCAGTAAAATAGTTTGCGAACCAAAAAAGGTTGGAAACCACTGCTCTAGCACATTGATCTAACTAATGAGACACGTATGTATCATGCATCGAAAATAATCTCGAAAACTTATTTTCAAAAACTCCCCTAACTAATCATGTTTGTCTCCTACTTTCCACAACATTCTGTACTTAAAACGTAGGACGAGAAACGCCTCTCAAACGAACCGACAGGCACAAATCGATCGGTTTTGAGATCAGCATAAGAATATAACGATGACATCACGACAGTTGACGCCTTTCGCGAAACTTTCATAACACCTCGGTGGAGACTGAACCTAGCCCAGAACTGCCTGATCAAGTGTCTCCGATTCGTTGTCACCTACGCGTACCACATATTCCGCCCGCGCTATGATCTCGCTTATTTTGCTACAGAATTCACCAAATCTGGTCAAACTTGTTTGCTTGTTTACAGTTCACTTTGCCTTCAAGAATGAATGACAAGCGGGGCAACACTCATCCATGGCACTGACTGTGTCGGTTTGCCCAAATCGGGACAATTTTCTCACCATCGGCCGCCATTCGCACTTTATTGCGGAGCAATCGACGGCGCACTGAAGATCGTAGACAGTAAGCAGTAAGTGTCATCATTATTCCTGGCAGCACACGCTCGTCTTTTTTTTTGTTCCTCATTGAGTCTGACAACCGTACTGATCGGGAGGTGACGATTAGAAGCCTAAAATGCTAATTTTTGCAGTGTCTCCCCCAGCAGGATGCGGTCATTGGCCATAAAACTTAGCTGACGTCACTGCTGGTTTCACTACCCGCAGCAGGTGCACTGTACTACGGTACGGCGGAATGCACTGAAGTTGTTTCCGGCGATGACGCCACTCTTCAGCTATGGAAGGCCCGCGGGGCTGTCGTTCGGGCTAAATTACATCCAACGCCTACACTATAGGCCACTAGTTTGTGTTGAAAAATTTAACTATACGTAGGAGCACCTCCGGAGGAGTTTTAAGATCATGCGTTAGTTTTCGAATTGTAAATGGATTCGATTTCTTTTCAAGCAGGCCGGGTCGGTAGTCCAAATATCATCACAAATCGGAATTGGCCAAATTGGGTCGAATTTGCGAAGGTTGGTGCGGATAGGAGGAATCACTCTCGCCAAAAGGTTACCACGGTAATAAAATTAGCTGTCACGTTGCAATGATGTCATACCGAGCCGAGCTTTACGCAGCTTCCCAACTAGGGACAATGAAGCGCTGAGTAAACAAACAACCCCCGACTTTGCGGCTTTGCGCACTGACCTACCACCGCAACCGGGCATCGCGTCGAGGGTGGACAGTGGTGCCGAGCCGATAGAGATTCAGATTTTTGTTGTTCACTTATTTCAACAGATTATCACTTTGCGGCGGCAGTTTACTGTCGATCGATTTGAATTGCTCGGCGCCCGCACCACCAGCTGAACCGCAGAAACCTCCGACCGACGACACGGCGTCTTCGTTTTGAGTGATGATGTGTGTTGTGAAGAGATTTAAAATTTTACGATTATTTGCCTATGGATTGAAGCGTATCTGCCGTTTACGAGGTTTTGCGCAGGGGTTGGTCCGTAGAGTTCATAAAATTGCATGAAATATGTGGCAGTTTGGAAAGGTGTAATTGCGGTGGCATATAACCGATTTTGTCTTGTGGAAATGGCACATGAAAATCGTAGTCACTGGTGACGGTTACGACCGTACCGTACGATTGGGAAAGATATAGATGTTGGCAGATGGCTTAGTTCGGATTAGTTTCTCCTTCTGTGGCAATTTTTATGACAAGCTCCGTGAATGGTTGTTCGATTGATTGCATAAAAGAAAATTTCCTTATGTGTTGGGAAATAAATTTCTAACCATTAAATGTGAAGGAAAGTTTTGCTTCGCCATCAAATCAAAGCAAAGCCCCAAGATCTACGTAAAGAGATTTCAACTTTGTTTAAACAACATTATATTTAAAATCGTTGCATTCAAAAGAAAGAAAATTGACAAACTGCAACGCAGAGTTTATTTCGAATAGTTGCAACACCAAAGGCGTGAACTCCACACGGAATTCCCATACGCTGCTTGTCTCATTTCTTGGTCAATCGTTAATAATTTCAAGTCAGCAGCAAATATGTACACCCAGTGCATCATCACGTAACTGGCTGGTCGGCTGATGTAACCCAGCCACTGCTGCAGCGGCAGTAGCCTTGGCCAGAGGCTGAAATCGATTCGAATCGATTTCGGCGGCTTTCTTTCTGTACACCCACGTGCGTGTCTGCCACTATCAAACGCTCGGCTGGGTCTGCCCCTGCTCATCTTCAGTTCATTAATGATGCGATGCACGAACAAGGTGTCATCCTATTTGTCGCCATCGTGAAGGACGAAGAAAAGACTGCTTGGGTAAGAGCAGCAATCCGTCATTCATCAACGCCGTGCAGACATCTTTAGGGTTCAAAACGAGCGATGTCCGCGCGCGCTGGGTGGGTCCGCTGGGCGAGCGTTTTGGGTTTTCAAAAGGTCAATTCGTGTTAATTTCATCCTGTCGATTGTGTTGAGGCTGCGTGAACAAAGAGGTTTTCTGTCCGGCAGGGCCTCTAGCTCTACTGGCGCTTGGCGGGGGCGGAATTGGTTAGGCGCCTGTCATAATTTCGAATCGGTTGTGATGCGAAGGCGGGCCCAGTTTGCTTGTTTATTTGCCTTGCGTGAGAGGGCAGCTTCTGCCGAAAACGGAATTGTTACGAATTGTTTGGTCGGTTTGGTTTCATTGGCACAAAGGATCAATGAAAGACCGGAGAAACGCTTTGCCAGCGAAGGTCAAACGACATTATTTCCAGTTGCTGGTCTTACGGATTTAAGCGCAAGAAAGTCACTTGGGTACGCACAAAGCGACACAGTCTGTTTTTTATTTTATTTTTGCCAAATCGCCACTTACGATGGCTGTATGTTGAGGAGGCGATAATTTATGAGTCCGTTGACTGTAGGTATACGTGAATTCAGTATAATTCTGATAGAAAAGCAACCGATCGGAGGGTGTTAAATCCTACGGCTGGTTTGACTGGAATACTTAAAATGGTGTTACGCAGTCCGCGATCGAACTGTGCGAATCGCGTAATTTTGTTTCGCCTTTTGAGGCACGAGTTAATGGCATTGTGCAGAAACTTAGGAATGTAGATCACACAGCAAACTTTCGAGCTCTGAGCAGTTTGCATGATCTAACAAGATGCATTTTTCTACAATGGTTTCTTTGAGCCTATAGTTCAGGGGGAGAATAACGCATATGGAAGCACTAAAAGAAGTAGATTTCTAAAAGCATAATTTAACTGCTATAAATCTACTTATTAATAGTGATTATTATTTACTATTGAATATAATACTATCTAAATTTTCAAAAATCTTAATTCTTCTATAGGAAATGTACACAATTCTATAACTACTGAACTTAAAGTTTTGATGTAAGATTATATTTTTATTTACTACTAGCTGATGTCCCGATCTTCCTCGGGGTCCCTTTGTCACTCAGTCACTTGTATCTATTTTGATGATAAAAACTCTCATAATGCAAGAAACAAAACCCTTTTTTTCATTTGAATATGTCTTCTCCCTTTGTCAGTTCCTCTCATGTTGTCCCCTTACCACTTGTAAATCTGTCTTCTTCTCGGTAATCCCTATAAATTGACACAAAACCTTTTTTACGTTTTTTACGTTTTTGAACTTCCTCCTTTTTAATGGCCGCCTTATTCCCCCTTTCAGAAATAAAACAACTTGTATAACTGCTATCGTTCTAAATACAAGAGAAACGAACCCCTTCACCCATTTGAACCTTTCTCTCCCCTTGTAAGAGACCGTCTCCTTCTTTTGTCAACCCCCGGCATAAAAAAATCATGCCAAAAAACATGTGTTTGACAAACAACGTTTGATGAAGGACAGTCCAGTAGTTCCGGAGGTATGGCGGAACATACACTCATACTCACGTTCGTCGTCCCCCACATGTCAGGTCCTTCCCAGTTGGCACCCCCTTCCGTCACGTAGCTAATTACGCATCCGTTTGCTCAATGAGAATCGCTGTAGTGGAAACGAAACAAAGGTTTATTTACCATGATTCCTCCTCGGGGAAACCCCTCTCTTTTCTCAAAACCAGTTGCACAACTGCAATCGCTTCAAATGCAAGAGAAACGCAACCCCTTTTACTTATTTAGATCTCTCCCCCCCCCCCTTGTTAGGGACTCCCCCCTTTTGTCAACTTCCCAGTGCTAATTCCCTAATGTCAAGGAACATTTCTACCAAATTTGATGAAGAATTGTCCAGGAATTTCGGTGTTATGGCCTCCCCCCTGTTATGACCCCCCCCCTCTTTTGTTCTGATTCTCTCATGCCAAGGAACACATGTGCCAAGTTTGATGAAGAACCGTTCAGGCATTTCGGAGTTATGGATCTCCCCCCTGTTACGACCTTCCTTTCTTATCAACCCCCCAGTGCTGATTCCCTTACATCAAGGAATATGTGTGCCAAGTTTGGTGGAGATCGGTCAAGGCGTTCTGGAGTTATGGTGGAACATACAAACATATTCATGCTCACTTTTATATATATATAGATACTGGGTTGATAGCACTTTGTGAAGATTAAAAACATGGAATAGTAATATCGGGATAAAAGACAACCAAAACGTTTTTATCGCTCTATGCAAATCACTCGTTTAATGCAATAAATGACGACCGTACCCATTATGCAATTGCCAAGTAATCAAAATTGATTAAAAAGTATAGTATTTCATATACCAACCATTTAAGCACACTTTTTGTCTCTTGTCTAATGTACGCCTCGCGATTTTTCTACTTCGACTTTAAAAAAAGTGACAGAATTCCTTCGTTCCGATAGGTCGAGGATTATTCGTTTTGATTGAACCTATATCAAACAGATGTCCTGCAAGTAGACAGTATTATGAAAGTGCCTACCACCGTAACCCCTTTTATTAAATCGGTTTTTTTCAATATGCCTCCAGAATTTAATAAAAGCGAAAGTTTCGTACGAAAACGCAGGTGAGAAAAATCAGAAGTTTTGTGTTATAGACACGACGGCATGGCGTAGAGCTAGGTGAGGAGGGGTTTTGCTATGAAACCTTGAGCCAATATAACGTTGAAAAACAAATAGCATGAAAATAATATTTTAATTTTTCTAAACCATCACAATTATGTTCTATTGTTTATGCTCATCAGATCCGGGACACTCTGTTCGCTTCATTTTTGCTCTCAAAGAGTGCCTTAGTCAAACAGAATTCGAAAACGTAGAAGGGTCTGCGTCTCAGGACAGTCCCTTCCCTTAAATGGATTCTATTAACCTTTCTATAGATTTTGTATAAAAATATCGAATTTATACATTACTAGCTGACCCGACAAACTTCGTATTACCACAAATTAAACTGTGTTGTACATACATCATGAATCTCGGATGATCTTGGTCACAATCTCGAGTTTTGCAAGTTTCTGAGGAGTGCAACCTTAGATGATTCATTTTGGCAGTTACGTAACGATGAAAGCATCCCAGGTAACCTTTAAACATGGGTGCCAATTTACAACACCTATGCTGTCAAAAAGCTAATATACAACAACGTGCAGTATAAAATGCCAGATGTAAATTTTCCTCACAGTAAAGTAGAAAACAACTCCCGTCATTGCTTAGCCAGAAAGCGGATAGCAATATTCGCCGTGATTGTACAACATTTCGCCGAATACCATTTCGCGAAAAACCTTAAGCGGAATGTACCATTTCACGGAAAACTTTTTCGTGGAAAGTACCATTTCGCAGGGGTGATCCTCTCCGTACTCGCTGTTGCTCGATCGGACCCAACTGAAGGAAAGTAATAGAGGTCAGTAGACCTAGGAAAACAAATAAACCTAGACAGTGGTCATTCCCTCTGTTCCCCCAGTGGCCGGCGCTTCGTCGCCGGCAACACTCGCGGCCGTCTCGCCCGGAATGATCTTGTGTTACTATAGATAGTTTTTGTGGTCTTGTTATTGACTAATATTTTATGGAAGAGTCTCGAATTTCTCGAGCTCGATTAGTTTTTGAGTTACGCAAAAACTTCTGTTTTATTTGTATGAGAGTCCTTATTCCGCTACCACAGGGGTGAGAGGTCTCTAACCATCATGCAAAATTCTTGCCTCCGAAAACCCTCACATGCCAAATTTGGTTCCATTTGCTTGATTAGTTCTCGAGTTTTGAGGAAATTTGTATTTCATTTATATGGGAGCCCCCCTTCTTAAAAGGGAGAGAGGTCATAATTCACCATAGAAAAAAAAACCTGCCAAAAAAGTGACAGGGGTGTAAAAATATATTTTTTGCGCTGACCCTAGAATTTACTACGATTTTTTAAACAATGCAAATTGCAAGAATGTTGAATTTCTTTTCACCAAATTACGAATGTTGAGTTTTAAAAAGTTCGTTTCGGCAGCACTGTTTATCGAAATATTTAGTTTTTCTGGCAGCATTGCACAACAGATTTTGACATATGTGTATCAGCGGTTGAGTGAAAAGGACAAAACGAATGAAAAGCTAATGATTACCTTCTTTTTCGTTTCGTGTACTGCTTGCCGCAAGAGTAAAGAGTGCCACAAATGGTTTCGAAGTGGTGAAAATAGAGGACACTGGTACAAAAAGGCATGTAATACATCCGAGAAGTGACGGGTTGAAATATACGTTTTTTATTTTTTCATGTTTACAGTAGTTAGAGGCTTTATTAAAGAAAGTTTTATATGGGTATCATTCAAAACCGAACATTTAATGAAAAAAATTGACGGAAAACCTCTATTGCTTGATTAGTTCTCTAGTTATGCAGAAATTTGTGTTTCATTTGTATAGAAGCCCCCCCCCCTCTTAGGGAGGGAGGGGTCTCTAACTATCATAAGAACCTTCCCCGGCTCCAAACCCCCTACATGCAAATTTTCACGCCGATCGGTTCAGTAGTTTTAGATTCTATAAGGAACATACCGACAGACAGACAGACAGAAATCCATTTTTATAGGTATAGACTAGCTGAGTCGACAAACTTCGTATTGCCACAAATTAAAATGTGTTGTACATAAATCGCGAATCTGTCACAATTTCGAGTTTTACAAGTTTCTGCGGAGCTCAACCTTAGATAACTCAGTTACGTACTCAGTGGCAGTTACGTCACTATGAAAGCATGGGTAGTTTTACAAATTTTCAATTTTTCCTCACAGTAAAGTAGAAAACAATCCCCTCGTTACCCCCCGTTAGCCAGATAAAATAAAGCTAATAGTACTTAAATATTCGCCGTGATTGTATAACATTTCGCCGAATACCATTTCACAGAAAACCTTTTCGTGGAAAGTACCATTTCGATCCGCGGGGTGGTCTTCTCCTTACTCGTTGTCGCTCGTTCGGATGCAACTGAAGGAAAGTAATAGAGGTCAGTAGACCTAGAAAACAACAAATAAACCTAGACAGAGGTGATTTCTGCGGGGGGCTGCAAATAGTTTTTGGTGGTTCTCGAGTTAAGAGGAAATTTGTGTTTCATTTGTATAGGAGACCACCCCCTTCTTGAAGTGGAGAGGGATCATAATTCACCATATAAAAAAATTTGCTTCTAAAAACACCCACATGTCAAATTTGGTACCATTTGCTTGATTAGTTCAGGAGTTATGAAGAAATTTGTGTTTCATTTGATTGGGAGTCCCCTTTCCTAAAATGGGGAGGGGTCCTAATTCACCATAGAAAAAATTCTTGCCTCCAAAAACCTTCACATGCCAAATGTGGTTCAATTTGATTGATTAGTTCTCGAATTATGAGAAAATTTGTATTTCATTTGTATAGTAACCCCCCTAACTAAAATGGGGAGGGGTCTAAATTCATCATAGAAAAAATTCTTGCCTCCCAAAACCTTCACATCCCAAATTTGGTTTCATTTGCTTGATTAGTTCTCGAGTTATGAGGAAATTTGTATTTCATTTGTATGGGAGCCCCCCTTAGTGGAGGGAGGGGTCTCTAACCATCATAAAAACCTTCCTCGGCCCCAAAAACCCCTCCATGCAAATTTTCACTCCGATCGGTTCAGTAGTTTTCGATGCTTTAAGGAACATACGGACAGACAGACAGACAGAAATTCATTTTATAGTTAGATTAGGACGAAGTTTATGCTACAATTATATATATCTACAATATATAAATTCAAATCTTAAAATATTTTAAATGGTAGAACACAGTTCGCCCTCCGTCAAATCTGGGTTCGTGGCTCATGAAGGCCTAACTTATTGTGGTTTACCCGTTTTTGTAATTTTGATAGATTAATTGCAAACCTTATTTTGCTATATTGTCCGTCAATTTTCAATTCAAGTTCCATGTATCACGCAGATTCAGTGACTAGACTAGAAATAGCGATCTATATCGCTGGAGAAGCTTCCAGCGCTTTGCATTGTCAATATTCATTTGATTACACAGAGTTAACGGGTGGCAACTAAAATTTTGGAATTTTTTTAAGGCCCCTATACTCAACAACAAACCAGCTCAGAGAGAAATGAGAGTATGTATGTGTTGGCTCTTTCTCTCCTTTTTTTGTCAATATTTTTTGTTTTGTTCATGCTTGGCTTGTTTTGGGAGCGCGTTGTACACTTCTATGAATTGTCACAGAAATCTCGGCAAAAAGTAACCGGTACAAAATTTAAAAAGCGATTATGTTACGCCTTCGACTGTTTATCAGCTACTGCGCCCAAGTAACAATAGGAGTACATTCTCATAACGGTTTTTCTGACCTATTTTGGTTACAAAAACTATCATAAGGGTGTAATAAAACCTGCGAAATATCTTAGGCAGATTGCAGTAGTGGTGAAAAGTAATACAAAGATCCGTTTCAAGAACCTTTGATACGGAAATCGAATGTTGACATATCCATCATTCGCTAGTACGAAATGCATTGTTGTTCAACAAACAGGTTGCACAGTCGTGCAGCCGTCCGTACTAAGAGAGAGCGAAGATAAAACAAAACAGAGAAGAATGCCAATACGAAGCAAAGTACAAGTATTGTTCTCCTTTTTGCTTTGCTATATACTTCTATGCATTTTTATGATTGCTTATTTAGATCTATTCTTCATTCACCTTTATCAGTAGTTTCTTCACTAGAATATGTGTCTTACAGATAAAGCTGCTCAAAGCATATTTCTTTTCAGTGTCTAATAAGGCAGCTTGTTTCGTTAACTGTTTTAACCAGAGAGTCGAAGTTGCATCTGAATGAGTTACTTACTGAAATGCGTCATATGTTTCAAACCGAACTCCTACAACAAACTTCTCGCTCTCGTGGATAGTGACATTTGAATCATAAAAAATAGTCAGACCCCGAATTTCAGGTAGAGCACATATCATTATTCATTTTTTGCTGTTTGACAAGTCTCACATAATCAGGCTTAAATGTCGGTCGATAATCCTAGCATTATAACATGTTTGCTACTTGGTCATTTTTTGTGTGGCTATTATCTGTATGAAATATGCCTCTCCGCGAATTGGATATGGTTATTCTGATTTGCAAACGAGAACCCGAAAGAGAACTGAGCTGCTGTGTACGCCGTCCGCTTTTCCAGGAATCTATGTCTGGCGTGAATTCTGATCCGTATCGAAAGCGATTACCGGCGCTCTCAGCGGGATGCTCCAATTCAAGCGCAACTATTCGTCAAGTCGCAACCTTGAAATACTTACATTTTATCCTTTTCGCGCCACAGCACAATTCCATTTATTATTATAATAAATACCCGGAATTCCTTAGTCGGTTCCACATTTTCTTACGTCAGTCAGTGTTTCGTTATGCATGCTCCTCTCGACTCGGTGACTGACGAGACACCCGACAAACGACCACGGACTTAACTGATTCATTAATCCGCTGTTGCTTCACAATTGTGAATCCAGCCACTTAATTGAAGGCAATCAAAGCAATTATATCTTTCCATATGAGTTCGCAGTTTAGCCACCACTTTGGTGACTGACGTCCGGCGAGCTTAAATACATACTTCATTGGTCCGACCGAGAAAAAAAAAGAAAATAGAAAGTAAAACAGTGACGTCACTACATAGAACCAAGTTGAATCCTGCGCTGCCTGACGAAGCGGAGAGTGATTTCTTGAATGAAGTCATTTAATCGCACACCTACATTGATTTCTTCACCTGAGCGGTACACTGTCAGCAGTTTGTTTCACTTTTCAAGTCGTTCCCCTGTTTGGATAAACGCATTCGCGTCACGTGCAGACAAGTGTTAGTGAGATCTAGCGATCGGTGGCTTGTTTTGTTTTTTACTCTGTCGCTTTGTCGGCTTTCTCGAGGCGCTGTAGAACATCGTCTTCCTCCAGGCAGCACAGCACCCCGATCGAGATTCGAGACTCGATGCGCGACCGGGTAGGTGTCCATTGCACCGCACACACAGCTTAGCTCAGCCATCACATTTCTCACACCAATACATACAGCTGTTGTGGCGTTCGCCTGCCGCGCACGTGTGGGTGCACCATCGTGTATCGGCCCATGGAAGAAAAGTTGACTTAGCGTACGGTTCAAGACTCGAAACTCCTTCAGTACTGGTTTGAGTTTCGTGCCGAATGGTTCATTTCGCTTTTAGTTCCCCTGTCGACGGTTTATCTGAACTGTGAAATAAGTGTATTGGGGGAAACCAGCACAATTGTCAAGCAAAGTGAGCGCCTGAAGCGATAGGAGAAAAAGAGTGTTACAGTTTATTCAGCCTGTGGTGTGAATCCTAAGTGTGAGACTAATTTCTTGAGCAGTTGGATTTAATCACATATGACACCTCCAGGCAGTGTGAATAATAAAAAAATGCATAACAGCATTCGTCGGTGTAACGTTTTTGTCTGGATTGCTGATATCCGGGAATTGACGTTCGATCTTTGCTAGTGTGAAGTGTTATTATGGGCAAAAAAAAAACGTAGCAAGCGGAGCTCGCGCAAGGGACTATCGGCTTTTGTGCTTTCTCGGAAATTTGCATACAAAAAGAGATGTGCAAAAAAAAACTTTAACAGTCGGAAGCTCAGACTAACAGAACGCATACGAACAGCACAGCACACATCAATCGCCAATTGACGCGTGAAGTGCCGCAAGAAAACCGTCTCTTCGTATTGATAGTAACTCTTCGTTAGTTACCCAAGTAGTTCAGCAATCGGGTGCAATTGAAAAATTGATTTTTAATTCACAATAATTGAACTTTTTCGCTTTGGCATCCTTATCCCGCACGACGAGATGGCCATTAATGGTCGAACAATAAAAGTCTGCAAGCCGGCCGAAGGGAATAAATCACCATTACACAATTATGGTAGTGCAATTTTAATTCAACGAATGCCATAAAGCAGTCAACAACGGCCATTGATTGCGTTGGTTCGTAAATACGTGATGACGTCACAGGTGTGTGACATACTCATGCATTATGGATTTATCAGTACAAGTCAGCACGTGATATAACGTCTTGTGTCTGGTTTCGACGACGGAGAAGTTTGTACTTCTCCGATTCGTTTGAAAGGTGCTTTTGTGTACATAAACTTGGTGGGAGAGTTTATACGAAAGATAGAGGTGATAGTTTGTCCCGTATGATGGACGTGAGAAAGGCAACGTGGAAGCGTTCAATAGCCTCTGTCGATTCGTGATTTGGCAATTTGACGATGTCGAAGCGGCCGGCAGGGCCCACTAATTCACGAGTTTCGATAGAGGGTGATTTTTTTTCTGATTGGTTGTTCCAACCGCCGCGCCATGCGCGGGTACTTGAGAGCGAAGAGTAGAGAATGTCTAAAGTGCCTGTCGTTCGCGGGGCGGCGATGCTGGTTGGTGGTCGATTGTTTGAAGCAAGGGCATATGCGAGGGCTTTCTCATATTCGAGGGACGACGCTCGTTTGGTGGTTTGTTTTAAAGGTAGCTCTCGAGTTTTTAATTCCACTTCAAGGCATTTATCTCAACACTGCGCTGGTTGTGCTCCAGGGAGTAATTTTCCATAAAGTACTTTTGAAACATTATATTTTTGTGTTTTGAATGTAGGAGAAAGTTTTGACACTTTTATGTCATCGTGTTTTGTCATTTCAGTCTGGTGAACTTGAGTAATTGTAGATTTTTGTGGTCAATTTCTATGCAGAGAAAATTTTTCACTATTCTCTAAGACTTTGCATAACTTTCAGATAAATTTAGCCTATACCTGAAGTGTGACTGCTACAAACCAATTTCATTTCGTTATCCCCAAGAATCGCAACGGGATGCATGTGTCGCACGAACCAGTTCCATTTTCGCCTGCTCAAAGCAACCGCCAGCGGCACTAGCAGCAGCTTTAAAGAATCCACTGCACACTGGCTGTGACCGGAGCCACTGGCTGGTTTCAGCTTCTTAGCCTCGGAAGACTTTAAATAAATTTCCTGCCACATTCCATGATCGCTTGTCGACGACACAACAGACGACGGCGTGCGGAGGAGACCCCAACACGGTTTTTTATGAACCGCATTTTAATTCCGAGAAACATTTCGCTTGGCAGCCTTCCCCGGCTGCTTTCCGATTCCTCGGCACCACCACCAAATCACGACCCCCTTCCGATCGGGGGTACTCGGCGACTTCGAACCGCCATAGTTCGGTTTATTTTGCTTATGATTCTTGCTTCATCTCAGTCTGCCTTTACATACAATAAACCAGCCAGCGCCTCCAACACTGACGCAGAACCTTCGCGGCTATGTTCCATTCCATTACTTACTCTCGAAGCCTCGTATTTTGTTGTTGTTTTTTTTCGCACTCTTCCCGAGTCGTCGCTGAAAAACCGGTCTTTCACTGCGCCCGCCGTGTTCTGGAATATAACCCCTTCTACGGAGGTATTTCTGCATCCCGCGAACATTTATAGAAAGTCTTCTTCCACTTTTCCTCAAGTTCGCCACTTAAGGCCACGGCGTTTGCTGGCTGACTGGCGGTGTTTATGTGTGTATGTGTGTATGCGTTCCAGAAGAACCACCACCTGAGGAGGAATCTCCCGAGCTGCTTTGGCTCAGGTGCGCGTTCGTTGTTCAGCATTCCATTTCCTCTCTCTTTCAGTTGTTAATCAGCAGTAGCCGAGTAACGAACGACAGACGAAAAACGATACGAAAGTGCAGACACTACTTCTTTCGTATTTTTTGTGTTGAGAGTTCAAAAAATATTTCAAAGAATTCGAAATCCCTTCACCCCTTGATGAAAACAAGAATTCCTGTAGCTGTAAATCGGACAATGTCCGGCCGGGACTGAGCGATCGAAGTGTGAATCAAATTATCGATCTTTAGTCAACGAAAATATAATCCGCGAAACCAGAACCCAAAGCGAAAGACGAAAACAAAGGTGTCCGGGTACGTGTGCGTGTTCGTGTTTGTGTCCGTGTTCGCGTCCGTGTATGTGTGTGCGGTTCGTGCGCACGCGTGTGAATGTAAAATCCGCGAGACAATTAAATATGCGACTGGTAGCAATAATCGTAACCGTTCTGTAGAGGGAATTCTTGAGCAACGAAAAGAAAAGTTTCCGAAAACGAAAACAACGAGTGCAGTTTGCTCAGTTCATAAGTGATTGTCAGTAAATAAATCAAGCGAGAAAAATATTGTGCCATTCAACTGACGAAGAAAAAGTGCTGAATGTAAAAATTCGGCTTGATTTAGTTCTTAAGGAAGTTCGAACTTATTATCCCGCGAGAACCAAGTGCTAGTGCCGAACATACGTGGGGCTGCTAATCGTGTGTAAAACATGTCCACACAGTCCTACTACAAGGATCGACTTGGTTTCGATCCTCGGGAGGCATTGTACGATAACAACAACGGGGACGTGTCCCCGCCGCTGAAATCCCCCCAGCAGCGTCACTCCGGAGCTGGCGTTAGTGCGGGCTACTCCGGGACGAAGCATTTTTACAACAATGGCGGTTCACCCAGCCCGTCCGGGTATAACAACGGCGGCAGTCCGGATTACTACCATCGAAGTCCCCCCAAACGGCACAAGCACTCGTTTAGTGGGGCTTCGCCCGTCACCGGATCGCCGCTGAACGTGACCAGCCAGGGCGGCTACGAGGATGCGTTGACCCAGTTCAAAGGTACAGAGTTGATGACTATTTGGGAACATTTTGTTTGGGATATTATAGGTATGTCGGGCTGGAACCATTCGAGGATCGGGTTTGTTTGTTCCTGTTTTATTCCGTCGTGTCCTTACCCCCGTCTGTGTGCGTGTCTCGATGTTGTTTTCTAAAACTAACGGAACTTCCCCGGGCAGTAGCCACCTGCCAGTAGCCACCTGCCAGTAGCCACGCTTAATACTAAACTAACTCTGCATTAGGCCAGGCCAGTTGAGCTGGTACAGGTTATGTGCGGTGACGCAAGCGGAAATCTCCAGGTCAACCACCAACTTTCGATACCGACCGAGAACCTGTGGAATTTTTGCTGTCCCGTCTGCTAGTGCATAATCAGCGGTAGCTCATCGTGGCTTCGGAAAAGTGTGTGCCGTTAGACAAAACTATAACCTCAAAACCGATGTGTGTCAATAGCGGCAGAGGAAGTGCCTTCCTGTTTTGTTGTTTGTGGTTCTCACACATAAGAAAGCGATCGTTTTTGCATGTTTTGTCATTTTTTCCAATGCCTTTTTGAAGTCATTTGCAAGCAAGAAAAAAGAAAAAAAGGAGGAATGTGTGGACAAACAAAGCTGTCTTTTTGTGTCTATTTTCGGTCAAATGAAGCATGAGTCAATTTTTTTCCTTATACATTGGGTCGGATCCGTTGTCGAAGATGTTGTTGATTAAGCACACACGATTTGTCAGCTTTAACCGCACAACACGTACCGTATGAGGTCACTTTTCTTTGCCCCCCGGGCCTGCTGACTGACTAAGTATCATCGTTCGGTGGAATTTTGGTTTCCGCAGACGTTTGCCGCCGTGCGGTGGAATTAATTGAACAATTTGAAAATTCTGACGGACTTCAATACAGTTCAAAGGGCAAGTGTTGATTGAGATTTATGGCCGCAGGTTGGGTTTTATTGTACAGTTGATTTATTCAGTGAAGCGTTTACTTTTCGGGATGTGTCCTCTTCGAAATTGTCAGTAACACAATTCAATTCCAAATCAAGGAAAAATTGACGATTGACGAGATACCCTGAGTGTAGGAGAGTAGAAGAGTGTAACATTTATTTTCTAGAAATTAAAAGTAGGAATTTTATCTTCAAACTACGCCGTATACTGTCAGTTTAGCTCTTGCATAATAATAAACTAACTTCTTGTGCATAATGTTGCACTGAGAGTATCTCAAGCATCCCCCTTTCTTGACTAAAAAGGGGTTCAAAATTCTATCAGAACATGCTTCTTATTCGAAAAATACACATGTTGTGTTTTAGTGTCCTGGATAATTCTCATGTTTGGTTAAAATTTGGGTTTCATTTGCATGAGCACCCCTTTCCAGCTGGCGGAAGGGTCTCAGGCCACCATAGAAACACTTCTTGCGTTCAAAAACCTTTACATGCCAAATTTAGTTCTATTTGCTCGATTAGTTCTCGTGTTATGCAGGAATTTGTGTTTCAGTTGTATGAGCCCCCCCCCCATTCCAGAGGGGGAGGTGTCTCAAACCACGACAGAAAAAAATCCTGCCTCTAAAAAGCCACACACACCAAATTTAGTTTCATTTGCTTGATTAGCTCTCGAGTTATGCAGAAATTTGTGTTTCATTTGTATGAGAAGCCCCCTTTCAAGAGAGTGGAGGGGAGAGGGGAGGGGCGCGTTGCCGATTTTCCGGAGGAAAAATCCGTAGGTAGCTTTATTTAGTGATTTGTTGTTGCGTTTTTAGTTGCTTCGATCGCGTCTTTTTTCCCTCATTTGCAGTCTGTTTTAGCATTTATAGTCGCTGTTTTACTGTCGTTTTATAGTCTCTTCATTGGCTTTTCTGCATCTATTTTTAGTCTTTTTTTAATATTTTTCTTAACATTTCTTGTCGCCTTTTTTGGCATCTTTTCGTCATGTCTTGTCTTTTATTTCATCGGCTTTTCGCCTACTTGTCATCACTTTTTTGTTATCTTTCGTTATCTTTTCGCCGCCTTTTCGACGTCTTTTTGTCGTTCATTTGCAGTCTTTTCGTCATTCTTAGGTTGGTTTTCGTTATTTTTTGTGTTTTTTTCGACGCGTTTTCACCGCTTTTTTGTTTGTTTGTTTGTTTTTTAAAGACACTTTTTGTCATTTCTATCGTATTTTTGTCGTCTTTTCATGACCTGTTCGCCTTGTTTACACCAAATTTTCGTTATCTGTTCGTCATTTATTGACCTCCGTTTTTACAATTCTGTGTGGCATTTAAAAACGGCATATATTTTTTAGTCCATCATCCTATATTCGTTGTCTTTTTTACAAATTTCGACCCCTTTTATTGTGCTTACAGAGGATTTTTTATCGTGCATGTTTTGGTTGTTTTAGTCGGCTTTTTGTCATTATTGTCACCTTTTTTGTTTCATGTACATGTATTTTCATGTATTTACAGGCGACCTGTTCGTCGTTTTTGAAACTTTTAACCATATTTTGCCGCCTTTCGTCACCATTTTGTTCTTTTCTTCGTATTCGTCACCCTCTTACCGTTTCTCTATCGTATTTGTCACTTTTGGAGGCGTTTATTGTGGGTTTGGCTTCTTTTCATCATATTTTCGCCATCTTTACGTCGTTTCTTTGTCTCTTTGCAGTGATTTGTGTTCCCTTTGCTACCTTTTTGCCGTTCTTTCGTCGTCTCCCATTTGCTTTCTTTTTTTGTCGTTCTTTTGGCGACTTCTCTCTTTGCTGTCTTTTCTTTCTATTCATCGTCTTATTGGCATTTCTTTGTTCTATTTTTGTTGTGTTTTCGTCATCCGGTCATCTTCTTTTTTTTATTTATTTTTTGCGGCTTTTGGCGTTTTTGTCGTCTTTTTCGGTGCTGTTTGGGTGTCCTTTCGTCGTCATTTTGTCGTCTTTTCGTCGTCAATTTGTTGTCTTTTCTTCGCTTTTTTTCTGTGATCTTATTATCGTCTTCATTTCGCCATTTTTTATTGTCTTTTTGTTACCTTTTTGCCGTTTTTTCGTCGTGTTTTAGTTTCACATTTGCTTTCTTTGTCTCGTTCTTTTGACGATTTTTTGTCATCTTTTGCTGTCTTTTCTTTGTATTCATCGTCGTATTGGCCTTTCTTTGTCCTATTTTTGTTGTGTGTTCGTCATCCGTTAGTCTTTTTTTTTCATTTATTTTTTTGCGGCTTTTGGCGTTTTTGTCGTCTGTTTAGGCGTCCTTTCGTCATCATTTTGTCGTTTTTTTCTGTCGTCATTCTGTCATCTTTTCATCGTCATTTTGTTATCATTTTTTCGCTTTTCTTGTGATCTTTTCATCGTCTTCATTTTGCCATTTTTTATTGTCTTTTTGTCACTTTTTTGCCATTGTTTCGTCGTCTTGCTCATTGTCAGTTGTCTTTTTACTGCTTCTGTATTGTTCTTTTGTCGTATGTTCGCCATTTTTTGTCGCCTTATTAGCATGTTTTGTTGCCCTTTTGACGCTTTTTAAACGACCTTTTGTCATTTTTTGTTCTTGTTGCTGTTTCTTTTCGTTAACATTGTGTTTTTACTTTCTTTATATAACTTTTTCATCATCATTTCATCGCATTTTCGTTTGTATTATGCCGTCTTTCGCCGCCTCTTCGTCGTCGTTTTGTCGTCTATTTGTTGTCTTTTCGTTGTTCTTTGGTCATCATATTGTTGTCTTATCGCCGCCTTTTGGTCATTTTTCTGTTTTCTTTTCTTCGTGTTTTTGTTATCTTTTCATGGTCTTTTTGCGTTCTTTTTGTCGTTCTTTAATCAACTGTTCGTCGTATTTTAACGCCTGGTTTTGACATTTTTGTCACTTTTTTGTTGTCTTTTTTGTTACAGATTTGGCGTTTTTTCGTTTTTTGTCATCTTACCAATAATCATTTTTTCGCCACTTGTTTTCATTTTTCATCGCTCTATTTGTTGTTAATACAACAAAAACTTTGACTGAATTGTCGTCTTTCTTTCGTTGCCTTTTTGACGCTTTTTTATTATTTTTCAGTCGCGCTGTTTTTTTACCACTGTTTTAGCGTCATTTCGTCGTATTTTCATGTTAATACCGATGTATTATCGCCGTCTTACGCATTTTTTTCACCGCAGTTTTGTTGTCTTTACACCGGCTCTTCGTTGTCTTGTCTTCGTGTTTTAGTCACCTTTTCATCGCCTTTTTCTTGCGCTTTTTGAATGCCTATATATTCCATGGGTTTCAATTATTGCTTGGAAGAAGCAAAGCCAATTATTGCAAAAAAAATCAGAGGGGTTGTGTACAAGACACGACCGCATATATAGGTGACGCAGGACTACGTAAGTCTCTTTGTAGTAATAGTGACATGTATTCATGCTTGTAATCATTCGATTCTTCATGTATACATGCTATACGCAACATATATACATGCTACATGCGTTGTATGTAACATTTATCAAAGTAGTAACATTGCATACGTTCAATTCTCAAAAGATTGTGCATTTGAAAACAATTTAACAAAATCAAGAACACAAACTATTACTTTCCTGCTACCTTACTGAAATTAAAGATTGTTTTTATTACCCACGGTTCCCGCGTTGAAGGGATTTTACCAATTCAATCCTATTTTATCAACAGCACATCATTTCAATCCACTTCTAATGAAACGGTAAGCACGCGTATTCACGGGAAACTAGCAGTCATTGACTTTTCGTCGGAAAGCCCAATTTCGGAAGCAGCTTTTCGGCCCAAAAGCGGGATTGTGCTAATAAAAATGTATATACTGCATTCTTCTTGCCAATCTGAACACAGCGAATATATTTTCATAAACCGAATTTTTGTTTCAAACAAAAAAACTGCTTTTGAAATTGGCAGAATCGATGATGAGAAATTTCACCTTCATACAGAGTCGTATTATAACCGAACACTACAACTGTAGCACATTTTTCCAACACAGATATCAAATTCGTCGAGGTTTATTCGTCACGCAGTAAAGAATTTGCGATCTGTTGTGACAACGAACTTGTGTCATTTTTTCTGGCACACTTCCCTAACACAGACATCAAATTGGACTAGGTTTAATCGCGTTCGTAAGAAATCTGTTGGCACGAGAGGGCTTTGTCACTCTTTCTGGCGTACTTCCCAAGCAAGGACATCAAAATGGTCTAGGTTTAACTGCGCTGTTAAGAAATCTTGTTGAAATGAGGAAACTTGGTCACTTGTTTTGGCTTACTTCCCAAGCACAGATATCAAATGGGTATATGTTTGGATCATCGCAAAGAATCTTCCAACCAATCACGAAGCGAGAATTCTGGTAAAACATAGGTTCATTATTTTCAATGTTTCAATAGTTCAACATCAAGAATCCATACTTTTCTTCATTTGGGTCAATTCTTAGAAAATTTTCCGATCGATTGGTGTAAGAATATTGAAAATCGATAGGAAAACCGCTGAGCTAGTAGCGCTCAAAACCTTTCATTTTTCGTGACGCCCGCATTTTTCGATTTTTTGGAATGACACCCTATCTCAAAACTTGCCGTAAGACGTAGTCCTACGTCAAAAACCAGGATTGCTGCTGCATAACGACAATATTTCAATTTTCTCGCGTATTCCAACAAGAAAAATGTCGGTGTTACTGTAATTTAAATTTTCTGCGGTCAGAAACGCATATGAATGGCAAAGAGTTTTGCGAAGGTCTGCCGTTAAAGTGAAAAATGCAAGTTCGAATTGACAGCATTGCAGCATTAACGTAAATCTTCTCCTTTTAATTCACAACTCTTTAGAGTAGTAAACCCTGTTTGCTACTCTGTTCAGTTCTCTCTCAGAAGAACTCTATAAGAAGCTTTCTTATCAGCTCTTAATGAATCAAGTTATGCTCTTCGGGATATTATTCACTTGTATGTAGCGTACTTGTGAGTTTTGAAACTGAAAGAAATTTTCAAATGTTTTCCGTGAAGTTTATGAAAGTTCGTAAATTCGAGCGCTTGATCCATAGGTCTGTAGAAAACTCCGAAATCCGTAGATTTGGCATCACTGGCGGAGGGGTTTCTAACCATCATAAGAACCTTCCCGGACTCAAAATCTCCGGCATTCCAATTTTCACGCCGATCGGTTCAGTAGTTTCCGAGTCTATAAGGGTCATACAGACAGACATAAATTCTTTTTTATAGGGACAGGTACAATCTCAAAAAAAAGAACCCGAGAATTAGTGATTTATTTCAAGAAGTGAAAAGTCGTTTGCATTGTGTCTGTGTAATCTGTGGTACGTACTATCTGAACATTCGAATCAAATCGAACATACATCAATCGCATTTTTATTAACTTCCAACTAAATGGTCACTTCGGAGTTTCCTTATCTACTGTACGAATTGTTTTGAATCTGAGCATTGAACCCTAAGCTTTAATCAAAATCAAACGTTCGTGGAGTGAGCAAACAAAAGGAAGGAAAAATCCGAAGGAATGGCTGCCTCTAATTATAGAACAAACTATGCAAACACGACGCGATCAATAAATAATATGCGAACCTATGACCCCTGGAATGAAAGACTATGTTTATATCGTGCTTCCCATATCTAGTGTATCTCCATGAATATGTTGCTGATGCTTTGTGTGAGATACAAAGGAGAACTGGCAGCAAAAAATATGTAGCTCATGCGTTGACAGCCATGATGGGACATTAAATGCCATGCTGGGACATTAAACGCCATGCTTAATTCTCTCTGTAGACACGGAACGTCATGTCTGTAGTGAAAGATAGTGCTATATTAATTTTTATAGAAGCGTGTTTTTATTCTGCATACTTGGTCATTTGATTTTTCTGAGAAAGCCGATTTTGCATATTTATAGTTTATGCATACCATGCACGTTTGAAGTATCCAGTGGAAGCGTTGATTTGATGTTTTTTTTTATCATCATTTAACCACTTATCCTATTCTTTGATGTTTCACTAAGAATAAAGCATGATTTAGAGCACGAAAATGAGTGTTTGTTTTACGAATTCTTTTGTTATTTTTTACCGCAAAGTAGATCCGTAAAATAAATCCTGATTGTTTTGTACATATAAACGAAAGTGTATCAATTATTGCAGCCCGATCTTGTCGATAACGATACCAGATAATAACAGTGCATCAAATGCGTTGTGGTGCAAAATGTGCTACGAATGTGTTCTCGTACCAAATACGAATCACTCGTAATAATAATATTTGCGGTAGAAAATAGGCCTAAGAATGTTTTTAAATGGCATGAATATTTTTCATCAGCTCCGAATACAGTTTTACGAATATTTTTAATAAAAAAATTATGTTCTCACCGTTTGTGGCATTGAAACTCTATAGATATATGACTGCACGCCCGAGAAATGTAGGATGCTGTGACTGCATCTCACCAATTCCATTTGATTTCTTATCTGATCATGCGAAGCCGTCCTGAACGACATTTATGTGCTCCAAATATTTATTCCCCAAAGTTCGTCAACCTTGACTTTTACCTTCCATTTGCTTATTTGAACTTGTACGATGGATGGCCAAACAGTAAGCACAACGCGGCCTCCGCCGCCGCGCGCCATTCCTCATATGATGCTGGTTGCCTCCTCTGAACACCAACACCATTTGATTGATTACCCCAACTCGAACTGGCGGTACCAATCACATACATTTCCATAGTAGGTCGTCACAGTCACAGTAAGTCAAACCTCCGCGTTGCTTTGCTTGTTGCTTGGCTTGTACCGTGACCTACATAGATCCACGCGCAGAAAGTCACGCAGGATGCTGCAGCGGTAGTCAATTTGCCGACGACGTGGGAGCCCATTTGCTGCGCTAGCTAGCTAGCTAGCTATCCGGACAGGGAAAAAGTAGTCAATTCCGGTTGTCGGTTGCCTTCGCTCATCGGTCACCGCCACCATCGCATCGCCGAGAGTCAGTGTGGGCCCCAAGAAGCGAAGTAATAAAATATGTTAAACGCCGAGATCAAGTACGATTCAAGGTCAGCCGGACGGGCGCGAGCACAGGCTTTGACTCTTCTAGGGAATTGGACACCTTCGGATTGACTGGTACTGCTGACTGTACCGACTGGGGCGAGAGAGGCCGGCGGCCCTCGATGATTTAATTAGATGGGCAAACACAATGGTGTTGTTCCATTTTGGAATTGTAGTCCGAGCGCTTCGTTCCGTGTGACAAAGCACGCTCCAATCTCTGGTCTGGACGGGCAATGCGGAGGTGGAAAGCCGCGTGATGACGTGCGCGGTCTCTATTTTGAACTCGGCGACAACGACGACAATGACAACAGCGGTGACAAGATAAGATGCTTCGACGCTTTCGGATTGTGAACCGTAAAGATGACGGAACTCGCAGCCAGCCAGCTTAACGTCGAGTTGTCGGAAAGAGCGGTTGATTTGTAAACAATCGGTTGTTTGTAATATAACTAGTTCGCAGAACGTACTTGATATCTGTCCGGTGAGGTCAGATTACAGAGATTCGGCGGAATTCAACGGTTTTGTGCCTACGACAGGCGTGCTTCGTCGTCCCGTATTTCATCGCGTGATTTTTTTTACTATCCGACCTGTTGTGTCATTGCTGGTCCAATCAGTTCAAATGCTTTGACGGTGGTTGTATTGTATCTTTCCTTGCTTGGGTGAAAGATAACACCACCAGTCTCAAGTGGAAGCTTTTGGTCGGTCGGTAAGGTTGAAAACATTTCCAATTGTGGTCTGTTTTAAAGAGCTGTGTGTGCGATAATGGGTGACCTTCGAAATTGCACGTAGAGTTCGTTTGTTTTGGAAAGAACATTGAACCTACGGTCGCAAATATCACTTTTGTCTGGTTTGTCGAGCAACTAATGTTTTGGTTATAGTTTATCGAGCTGAGTATCATTTGAAACTTGATGGTATTCATTGTTCCTGGAGTTGCCTGTTAAAAGAAACAGTTTTTATTACTAAAGAGCATGAAAGTTTATTCGAAAATTGGTTTTTATGACTAAATTTTGATTGAGTTGCAAACAAATTGAAATTGCTGTAATTGTGAAATGTGGTGTTAAATACAAAGAAATACCAATGATTGTTTTTTCCGTTTTTATGTTTCTGTTAAATATAGTTTCTTTGTTTTTTTATAATGGTAGTTTTTTGCCTCTCACAGAGGGAACGGTAGAAGAAAATAATGAAACAAAGGTGTTGATAGTATTTCAGGGGAGACAAAGCGTGAAGGGAGTGTCATTGAAGCAACGCTTATTAAGTTTGAATAACGTTTCTCTTATTTCCATTATTCCATTATTCTTTTACGCTCAATATCTAATTTTCTGCTCTTTCCACCTCACGCCTTATGTCGCCCAGAAGACACTATCAATATCTTTGTTTCATTACTTTCTTCTACCGTTTTCTCCGAAGATTGTAAAAAACTACCGTCTTTTACTCATGTTAATAAATATAATTTTAAATAAAACTTCCATAAGACCATAATAGTGACACAAAGCATTATGCGAAATTTGGTTATTTTTTGCTGACTATCATAATTAATTTTCAGTTTTATTTCAAAAAATTTGGGTTCAACTGTTTCATTTCAATTTTCCTCAATAATTTTAATTTTTCCCATAATAATAATAATTTTGCAAATGGATAACTGCCTAATTTAATAAGCGCACTTCAAGTAGGGACAAAAGCCTGAAACTTTTAGAAAAGTTTTCTTTTGGGACAACTAAGAAGCTAAGAATTTTGAATTTGCATGTTGCGAAAACACAACGCTGTGGTCTAAAACCGTAGTTTTTGCATAGCTGCCTTTGAATTCGACTTGGCCTGAGGTGTGGACCAATGTTCGAACTATTTTCTCCGAGTATTTGGACTATTTAGACCAGGATTTGAACTATTTGGATTATTCGTACTAGGTTCTGGACTATTGACAATTTTGACCACGATGTGTACGAGTATTTGGATTATTTGAACCAGAATTTGTACTATTTCGACTAGGATTAGGATCAGCATTTAGATTATTATTTATTCATTAAATGATCTGAATCCTGGTCCTAATAGTATATACCCTAATCTAAATTTCAAAAGAAAATTGAATTATTTAGATCAGGATTTGGACTACTTTGGTAAAGATTCAGACTATTTATAGTAGAATCATGAATTATTTTGACTGAGATTTCGATGATTAGGATTAACTTTAGATTATTTGGACAAAATTCTGGAATTCGAACTTGGATTTGGAACATTTTTATCAGGATTTGGACTATTTTTACAATGATTTTTATAATTTGGATTACTTAGACTACTTAGGATTTGATCTATTTGAATTAGAATTTAGATATTTTGGAGCAGTGTTTAGGTTATTTGCAAAGCATTTCAATCATTTTAATAGAATTTTGACCATCTAGACTGCACAGAACGGAAAAGTAAATTTCACATCCGACTTAACTTGAAATGCATATAAATTAACGAATGCGTGACAAAACCACATACATTTCTCCATCAAATAATACGTCTATATCCTAAGTCGTTTTCAAAGATATATTTTTGCATTATGCTAAACGTAATAAAACGATTTAAATTTACAGGATTTTTTTGAACTGTGTAGGGTGTGGACTGTTCGTGTATTACGATTACTGGCATTTGCACTATTCGGAATAGGATTTTACAGTTGTAACTGTAATGCCGAATATTTGGACCAGGACTACGTCTACATTTACATTAGGATTATTTGAACTATTTGGATTGGGATTTGCTCTATTTGTTACCATGTAGACTATGCACTGGCCCATTTGAACTAGAATCTGGGCTATTTGGACCTTGGTTATGACTGTATAAACTATGATTTGGACTATTTCAACAAGGATCAATACTATTTGAAGCAGAATTCAGACAACTGGTGTATCCAGACATAAACAGAAGGTGGAGAACCAACCCTTCAAAGGCATATTTTGGTCTATAATTATCAGGTACTCGGAGAATGACGGATTTTTTTACGCATTCAACTTACCTACCACAAAAATACCGGCCGATTAGTTTAGAGCCTCCGGACTACCGGGTTCCAGGGCTTAGTTTTGTTTGAGTCCACTTGTGAAGTTCAAATTTCATTTGGAAATAAATTTAATATTGGACTCAGCAATAGCTTAGAATTTAGATTTTAGTTCGGGCTGAAACTTGGGCTTGACGTTTTATTTAAAATTAGACTCAAAATTGAGCTGAAAACTACTGAAACTGGACTTAACATTAGAAATAAAATAAGTAAAATTGTACCTCGAAATTGGAATTTTATTAGACTTGCCATTGAACTTTCAGTCAGACATAAATAGGCTAATTAAATTAGACTAGAAGATTGGCTCACAAAGCGACATGAAATTTGCTTTGATATTGAACTTAAATTTGGTTTCATATCTATTTATCACAGTTATCACTAATATCTTTGAAAAATGTCGGATTGATTAGGTCGGTAGGGGGTTTGGGGTTAGTAAGGGGATGTAAGCGGGATACCAGATCTGGTTTGGATGCTGTAAGAGCATTCTGCAATGGTTACGGGCAATGATAGAGGTGCTAAGGTTGATTCGTACAGTCACCCAGGTGATTCTCAGAATTGCAAATCGTGCTCTCACCTAAAAAATTCAGGCAAAGCGACTGTGAGAATAGGACCTCTTATACTATACTATCATTTAGTTCACAATAATAATATTTCTAGCGGTCAGTATTTGGGGTTTAGCGACGAATTCCCGTTATAAATACTGCGCACTAGCCCTTTCGTTTCGGGGGTTGGGAGGCGGGTGCGACATTATGGTTTAAAGTTTCTGTTGACCATCGCGAATGCCCAAGTCGTGCTACGCTCAATTTACTTTGTAGACTTGTCTTGGGACAATGTATAAATGCCAGGGGGATTGAAGATCAAATTTGTTCCATGGGTCGAGCCCTGATAAGTTGATAACTACTGATGGTCCGAGATTTGTCTTCCCATTGGTTCATTTGTGGTTGTTTGTGTTAAAAGATTGAAGAGGACTATCGGTGTTAGGCTGATGAGATCTCCACTTCTGCACTATACAACATTGCACAACTCAAGTAGTGCAAAATGTCCTGGACAAAGCAAATTTTCATCTATCATTTCTCCTCTTATCGTCGGTATCATCGTCATCATCATCATTATATTAAAAAAAAGTGATATGCCTTTGCCAGAGAGATCTCAGAGTCGGTTCGTGGACTCCGCGTAGGACCGGAACGCCTCCGCCTGGTTATTTCTAATAGTATTTTGCATTAACTTTTGCACCCTTTTCCATAAATACAAGAGGAAGTTTGTGCTTTGAAACGTCGATGATCGAAACCGACCTCAACTGATCATTTTTAGCATGATGCGGGGTTTGAAAAACAAACAATTTCTTTTCAGTAAAGATCACTTCGGAATCACCGTGCCGACGGAGCAGCAATTTGCATCTTTCCTGTCGTTTCTGTTTTGTTGCTTCCATCGACGAAAACATTTCCTGTTGATATTCAGCTCAACTGCTATTTTCCGTGCGGACCGGTCGCAACTGCGACAAATTCGCTCTCGAACAACCTTGTTGGCCTCTGCACGTCTAACCCTTCGTTTTCTTCCGGTTTTTTTTCGGTATTTAACAGAGCTCGTCTCGACAAATCTTTTTACTGTATGGCATCCCAGCTAGCACCAAATCGTACATCAATCACTGAAAATTATCGTAATAACTCATAACAAATTCGGAATCGTAACTAAAGCTTAATAAAGTCCGTCCGAGTTAATTTTCAGTCGTATATAATGATAGTAACTGACATACATACGATATTCAGCACAAAATAGCTGTACGGAGAGGGTCGGACTTAATCGGATATTTTCGTATATAATTACTTATATCGATGAAATGCGTATGTTTATTACTCATCGCTTATATCGCCTCCAAAATAGCACGAATATGCCAATTTTGCGCATCAAATACGATTTATTAGCATGTATATATGTACGTAATGCTGATTTTTAACTTTTATATACATATAAAAATGCTAGCTGGGATGCAAATCCTGTTTTTGTGCCGTGATTTTTGAGGTCATGAAAAATAGTGCTGCATGCAGCACCGTTTCGGAATTTATTTATTATCAACGACCGTAACTCGAACATTGGTACGTGTACACCGAACGAGACACAATTCGAAAATGAAACTACGTCAAGTAAGACTTAAGTCATGATGACACACACATGGTATTAGTTTGATTGTATTAATTGTATATGCCGTTGCAAGCATAAAATGATTTTTGTTCAAATAAATATGTGTCACACTGTAGATTGTAAGTGAGTTCGGAGTTGGACATGAAATTGGATTTGAAATTTGATTTGAAATTGGGCTTGGAACTGGACGTAATATTAGATTAGCAAATTAATTTCAAATGAACTTCAAAGTACACTTGAAATCGGACGTGAAATTGGAATTAAATTAGACCTGAAATTGGTCTTAAAATGGGACGTTAAATTGGGCTTAAATGTGAACCTCAATTAGGATAAAAATTGAAATTGGACTTGACGATGGTAGATGAAAATAAATTAAATTAGACTTGAATTTGAACTTCGATTGGGACATTAAATTAGATTTGAAAGTGGGCTTAAAATGGGACATTGAATTGGACTCGAAATTTGACTTGAAAATAATATCGGAGGTAGGGAGGTCAATCCCTGTGTAGTGGTTAGCATTGACGCTTCTTACACCGAGGATCCAGGTTCAAATCCTAATCCCGCAGAAGTCATGAATGTCTAAGCTGTTAAAGTGACTATATTAAAATAAAAAAAAAGATCGGGGTAATTTTGGATTTAAAATAAATTTAAAATTGGCATTAAAATATGATATTAAATTGCACTTGAATTGAAACATGAAACCCTACTTTAAAATGGACTTACATGGAGTTAAACATAAAATTAAAATTGGACTTGAGACCAGTGCTTAGAAATCTCATATTCAATTTATGCAATACGTTTGAATTGATGCAATATGCAATTCTTTGCTGTTTCTAGTACAGATGAAATGAACTCAACATTGCCAACCTAAAACCAACGATTCGAGTGAATCATTTTCATTTATGTGCGTGTTGTTCTCTACATTCATTCATTCTCGACAATAGTGAATGAAATCAATTGTGAATCATTCATTCATTTTAAACTGCCGACAACGGCAAACGAAATTACAATAAACGCAAATATTGCTCCGAAGTTTTAATTATTTTCCATTAGCCAGGTTTTGCTTGATTTTGAAAAGCAGGTAATTTAAAAAACTATACTTTGAGATCTAAAATACCAGTTAAGAGCAAGAAATTGACGGACAGATTAGTCGAGCAATCATTCAGCAATGCAGTTCATGAATGAATTGTTTTGAATGATAGAAACTGAGGGAGACAAACTCTGTCAGCAGTTCAGTAGTCATATCCATGGGCTGACAAATACTACCAGAGGTAACAGGGGTGAAACTGAATGCGCTGAATGTGTTTCATATTTGCTTTCATGCAGGAATGTCAAGTTTTTCGAGCACTGCTTGAGACTGCTATTTTCACGCAATTTATTTATTTATTGCGAAAATTACCGATCTAATCAATTGACAACTCCGGATTTCCGAATTACATCTTGTGGAATGATTTAATTATACATTAAACCTTTTAGAGTAGATGGGGCACGTGCCCCTGTGTGCCCTAGTCTGGGCCCGCCAGTGATTTAGACCAGTGGTGCCCAAGCATAGGCATGGTGCGGGCCAAAAGAGATCGCCCCATAAATGTCGCGGGCCGCAAATTCCTCTCGCCATTCCTGCGCATAACAAAATGCAAAATATGCGGCAACAACAACCATTTTCTGGAAATTACCACAAGATTTAAACCGGAAAGCATTCGAAACTACAAAATGCACGAGGCATTATGGCTGATTTGAGTGACCCCTGTGTCATCAAAAAAGTTACCCATAAGTTCTCCAGCTCTCAAATCAGCCCGCGGGCCGCAAAAAACATCTTGAAGGGTCGCATGCGGCCCGCGGGCCGCAGTTTGGCCATCACTGATTTAGACTATTTGGAATAGAATTATTTGGCTATTTTGGTCTGTTTGAACCAGGATCTGGACTATTTCTGCTTGATTATTTACTATTTTGACCAGGATTAGAACTATATGAACTATTTGCATTAAGATAAGAACTGTTTCCAAAATAGTCCTTAGATTTGAACTATGTTGGGTGAAGTTTCGAGTATCAGGATAAGGATTTGAACTGTTTCGACTATTTATACCCGGATTCGGAATATTTGAACTTTGCTTAGACTGTTTGGATTACTGGGAGTAACTGCCATTTTGGGACTATTTGAATAGGGGATTTAACCGAACGCCAAGGTTCACATACGGTCAAATAATTCTCAAGCTAAAAAAGTTCGTAAAATACAATCTCAGGTCCGAGATTATTATATATTGGACCTGCAAAGCAATGCACGATCAAAACGAAGTACACAGGTGCCTAATAAATCAAAAATATTTCAAGTGTCAAATTTTGAAAGTCGCGAATTTTGATTAGTTAGCTCAAAAAATTTGTTTTAATAAACATTATAATTACCTTTCAGGTAGTTCATCCGTAAATAAATAAAGAATAGTAAATAAATTAAACACTGTTTTACACTGGTTAATTATAAAAACATTCTAACAAAAGTAAAAAATGCTTATTAGTCGTAGGTATATAATCAACCTGCGCAATGAAGTGTCTCGAACGATATGACCGAGATTTGTTCCCAGAGTACCTACAGCGCTTCCAACTGACTGTAACCATTTCGCGAAACAAACCGTAACCGAGTGAGTGTTAGCCAGCCGAAAGCAAAACAAAACAAAGTGAAAAGCAATAGAAACTGCGGTAAACGTGTAATTGTTTGTTTGACCATCACATTCCTCAGTGCTTCTCGCCACGCTCGTGGCAGGGCAGGGCAGGGCAGCTGCAGTGAGCCAGCCACTCTCATCTTCACTCAACTGAGCCCGAATCCGTGCGATAACAATGCAGTCATGCATGCATTCAGCAGCTGGTTTCCTCGCTGCTCGTCCACTTGTGGCCGCACCCGCGCCCTTGTTCGGTCATTTTTTTTTTCGCGAGGTCGGCGGCTTTTCTTCGCTATTTTATTTTCTCCTTCGGTTCTGTTTGTAAACTAACCGTGTATATGCACCTTCGCGGTGTGTGCCACTTGATGGCTCCAGCGATTAGCGTAAATATTAGATGTACATACCTGCCTACAACACTGTAGCAGCCACATCTCACCCGTACAAAGTCGTATAACGTATTGTTGTAACGTATTGTAGCGTATATGTAGCGCGATTGCTGGTTGTGTTAGGTGTTAGGCAAGTCCGTGAGTAGGATCTGACACAAACTCTTCACAATCATTCCCATAGTTTGAAAGCCCAAATTTAGGTCAGCACATGAAACACTGAATTTGATCACCTCCGACGAGCCGAGAGAGTAACTGTGACGTTCTCTTTGTTATCATCAGTTATGATAATTGCGTGAACCGGTTTTATGGCTTGTAACGGAAAAGTGGAGTAGTTAGTTAAGAGTCAAACACGTCGTCGGCGCTTTATCACTTTCTTTCAAAAATCAGTTACAGTTGACCGAAGCGTGGAAGATCGATTCTATCGAATCGTTTCTGACACAAAGGGACTTTAATTGAAAAGTACGTGTCTAGACTTGGTAACTTTCCAGCGACCGTATAGGCAGTCAACGGACCTAGAAGTGCATCACGTGAACTTGGACTTGAATGCCGCGACAAATCACGTTTCAAATGCTGACGTTCGACAGTTCCCATGACTAATCGATGGCCGGTGACTTGTCGATTCGAGACAGATTTTAGATAAGACCTAGTCGTAAAAGGTTGAGATTGCAATATATGGGAGTTTACTGATCGAATTGATTTAATTTCGGGTATCATTTCAATGGGCAATTCCTAGAATCCGTCTCTGTTTTCTTTTATTGTTAGCTCGTATTATTCACCTTTCTTGGTTCATTTCTATTTTTCGCGATTACCACAAACCACGTCGTCCAGTTTGTTTTTACGTACGTAATCGATCACCGCTTCTCGAAAACAACGATAAAAGTGGTCTTTTCGAGTCACTCGCCGTTGCTTATCTGAGCCAAAACTAGCACCCAACCAGAACAATATCTATAGCAGTCCTGCTAATGACACATGTCAATTGACTAATCGGCTCACGTTTCACTTCGTCGTTAAGGAATCACAATTCTCGCTGATTGATGCGTCCAGTTCTGACCAAAACTGTGTTTATATCCCCGACTAGCATTCATCGGTCACGGACTGCAAATGAAATTTTCGGTGGTGATCGATCAGATAGCTGTTTATAGAAAAAAAAAATCATATAAAATACCATCTCGTCTCAATGATTGGTGATACATTCCGTGCTTTTGGCAGTAAAATTAAAATCAGTGGCGTTCAGAATCTGCAAATTTGGAATTGCTAATCTGGTGGCAATGAAAATACATTTCTTTCGCTGAATATCCATGACAGTCAAGGCAATCAGATAGAGCATTTGGATTAAGTTTGAGAAATCTAAATTACCTTCAACAGCTGAGTTCATGCATGTGCCCTGTCGCTGGATTCTCTTCTACTCCGTCGGCTGTTGAACGACGCCGACGACGACGACGAAGTCGTATACGCGGTGCACTGAAATGTTTATGGCGTGGCGACACACAACATACACACACTGTCAGGTAGCGGGAAACCAATTAGGTACCTACTATTTGCACTCCTCGTCTCACCACCGACCGTGCATACCACCAGCTCGTACCGTGTGACCCTTCCATCCTTTTGCTAAACAGTGATAATCTTTTCTTTTCTCATTCGCATTTTGATATCTTGAAACGCCATCAAGTGTAGTAGGAGCGTTTACTACTTCATCAGCAGAGAACACGGGCTCGGTTGGGACAGCCCTGGGCCAGCCAAACAGAAAAAGGCAGACTGACAGTAAAATTCGCCCAAAATAGACGCCGGTTGTCTCCCGCGTTCTCTGACCTTCCGGCTGCCATCTGTCTGTCGAAGCAGAAGAAAAAGACTAGAAGTGATAGTCGTAGTTAATGCAAACTGGTTGAGTAAAATGTAAAGGACGATTCAGCTGATTAATTTGATTAATCGCAATTTATTACTTATTTGAAAAGGCCATGCTTAAATGCTGTCTGCTCGGGATTTGAGACTAGAAAGATACCTTAGTTTGACAGCTGCTGCTATCACTTGTATTTATACCATATTTTTATTAGCTAAAAGAATGTTGATCAGAATTAAACTATTTTTGTTGATTTGACCACACGCAAAAACCACTCCATATGATATTTCTTAGCGATCGGGCACCATTAGCTTCGAAACATTTTGGCATGTCGGGCCTTTCTGTTGAAACCTCGCGTCGGCTAAGATTACGTTCCCAATTTTCGAATATAAGTGGTTTATTATCTGATTTCCTATAAAATTGGCCGGCACATCGAACCCAAACGGAAGCAGATCTCCACAATCGACGACGATGACTATTTTGACCAAAATTATTTTTTATTTTGAGGTATTCTGCGGAGTTGCTGTACTGGATCAGGGAGAAACAGTACACATTAGCAAATAGTATTCGATTACACTATCTAATTTTCATTTAGTTCTTTTGCTTTATTTCTTACTTTTGATTGACTTTAAGTGGAATTTAAGTGGATGGGGTCGTAGTTTTGTTTACTTCAATTTAGTTTTGCTCCAATTTTAGTTATTTTTTAAACTTTAATTTCTATTTAATTGTATATTATATTAGTCTACTTTAAGTTCTTTTTTAATCGAATTTTACCTAATAGTTGCAATTATGCATGCTTTTATATTTAGCTCCAATTGTTTTCTTAATTTCTCGTCAATTTTACCTCCTTTTATTTCGTTGTGTCCCAATTTACTTTCTCTTCTGTTTGCATCGCGTCTATTTCTTATAATTTGGGTCAATGTACATTAGTTGTGTTAACCCATAAACCCATAAAGTTATATGTTTCGCATAATAATTCATTATTGTCCTCAATTCATGATGCTTTCGCCTTAATCGTTTCCAAGTTTTATTTTTGCAAAACCTAATATTTATTTTTCCCTTTCCTTGAACCAGTGTCAAGGGCTACTATATCTCCCCTCCCCTCCCCTATGTTAATCCTCTTATGTCAAGGAGCATATGCCATGTTTTATGAAGAGCCGTTCAGAGGTTCCGTAGTTCAGGAAGAACATTATTTTATATATTTAAACACAATGATGAAGTACTCACGTTCTTTTATTTATATAGTTGTAATTTTTTTAACTCCGTCGTTTGAAATCCAAAGCAGTGCACTGAAAAATCTCGCCCCTAAAGACCTCCCTTGACTTTGAATTTGAAATTCTGCGTAATTTTGCTGTAAAAAAACTTTGTAAAGGCCTTTCTTTACGTAATGAATCCATATAACAAACTCACAAAATATCGTAAAAATCCTTAAGATCTTAAATTTACTGAAGATCTTAATTATACATCTTTTAACGGACGGAGTTTTTGAGAAAACCTAACCCTATTCTGTGTGTCTTTTATAAGATGTGGCTATTAGAACATGGAAAATTAACTTTTCCTAATTCTTTTAATTTAACAGTTACATGTTGAATGAGTCGACTTTCGTGGGCTTAAATTTTTTTATTGCGAAATCCTTCACAACTTTGTCGAAGACACTACAGCTCGATATTGTAAAACTAAAAGTTCCATGCTACTTAGCATTAATAAGCTTTCTGTTTTTTCAATTAAAATTTCATACAAAAGCTTTTTTGAATACACACTATAGAGCTGTTCCACGTGAAATAAGTAAATGAACCATTCTGATTTCGATAAAACTTTACCTACGCATTTGACAGGAGGAAACATGCACCTTGCACCGATTTTGGCACCATTTTGATTGATTCCAGACTCATTAAAAGGGCGTGTTCATTTTCATGGGTATTTGGTTTGAAAGAAAACTCGTGTTTCGAAATCTATCAATTGCTCCAAAATTATGTTTAAGGAAGTGTTGTAGAAAATTGAAGAATTTTTCTATCAGGTTCTCGAACATTATAAAAAAAAATTTAGAATGTAAATTTCAAAAATAAACCATTTTTGATTTTTTAAAATAAGTTTTCGGAAAATTTGAAGTGATTTCCCATTAACTCATGAAAGTTGTTCTAATAAGTCCCTTCATGAAAGTTGCTCCATTTTACAATAACCTTCAAAAGACTTCTATTTTTTTTCAAAAATTTGCATGAACTATATGGTAGTATGTTTTGGATATCTTGTTTATAATTGTTTTTATAATTTTCGAAAGTTTGGTAATTTTTTCTTCAGTATACTCCTCCATAGACACAATTTTGTAGTAATCGATAATATTCGAGAAACGATTTTTCAAACCTAACCAATGTTGCGAATCGAGCGAGAAGCAAACGATGCCTACCCGTTCGCGAGCAAGTGTGAGAAGCATCACATTCGACGCTCACGCCACTGACGCAAGCGTACGGCAAACAACTGCTGGTGCTATGTGCAGACACTGTGCACACGACACATTCGCGAGCGCACAGCCTCGTAGCGCAGCGTCGCGCTGCGCAGCCCACTCAAAAAACCAACAGCTCGTGAGGCCGCGATCGTGAGTAGGATGTATGGCTGTAGATTTTGCTTTATTTCTTCTTGTCTTCTTCTTCTTACACCCTATTTTACACGCGGGAAAGTGTGTAGGTCCTCGTGAACATTCGGTATCAACTGCCCGGCTTAAAGTGACGATCGAGAGCGACGACCGTGATAGCGGATAGCTAAATACACACTCGAAAAAAAATCGTCGCAGGCCTGCAAAATGGGAAGGGGAGTCCGAGGTAGATGGTCATGCCGGTGTGTTCGTTAGAACGAGAACGCGTGTACGTGAAAATTAAACCACACGAGTGTGAGTTTCGCGACACCGAACATCCCAAGCAGCAGTTCTAAAGCCACTTGATTTTACTTGAATTTTACTCCGGTTTTATTGCGGTATTAATCATTACCTATGGTTTTATTATGGTATTACGCAATACCAAGAGGATACGAGTCCAAAAAAAGATTATAGCTATCTATAAAACCATAACAAAAGACAATTTATTGTGGTTGTTTACATTACCGCTATAAAACCAGTTGGCTGCATTAAGTCTCTTATAACCTTATCATAAGTGTGGCGGAGCAATGCAATATGGGGCACCGATCACAATTAATCTTATTACAATGTTCCGAGTCGAGCGAGAAGTCAACCATGCCTACTCACACGGGGAAGAGTACGAGAAACATACCATTCAACGCTTACGCCGCACACGCAGGCGTAAAAGAAACGGCCGCCGGTGCTGTGTGCAGACATTCTGCTACCCACACACTCGCGTCCGCACATCCTCACATCGCCATCGTCTTCCTGCATGGCTTTTTCCTGGGTCAAAATTTTTGTGGGGAATCAGCTGCCGGTGAGGCTGGTGGTGCTCTGTGATACAAATTTTGCATGACTTTTTCTTCTTCTTCATCTTCATCTTCGCCATCGTTTCTACTCACGGGCGAGAGTACAAGCCGTCGCGAGTAATCGGTATCAGCAGATTGGGCTGCAACGACGAACGACCAGCGACGACTGTAGCTGTTAGCTAAACACACAGTCGCAAAACCTCGTTATAGTGCATGAAGAAATAAGAGCGGAAGTTTTGAAGGAATCCCTATGCCGGCGTGTTCGTTAGAATGAGTACGCGTGTGTGAAAAAAATAGAGTATGGACTTCGCAACACTGTACTCATTACGGTTGCTTGTAAAACCGCAATAAATCTGTTAGTTGGAGTTTTTGGAACGGTAACACCCTGACCAAACGGATTTATTGCTGCATTATAAAGAATATTAGAAACCAACACCAAAATCTTTTTTTATGCGAGGTTATATTGCCATATTACAGTATTTTATTTTAGCTCGCAAACAAAAAATCATCAAAGTAAAGTGTTTTGCAGGAAGTAAGTTATTATCAATCGGTTTTCCTGTCACAGGAAGCTACTAATATGATTTTGCTAAAAGGTGAGATTGACTAACCGAATATATTTATTTTGTTAAAACAAACACTTTTCGAAAATAACCAAATTTCAATGGTGCGTTGGTTTTATGCACCTTTAATATCAATATGCACGAGATAAAATTTAATGCGCATATGCTACAAACCAACGGAGATTGCAAAAATTTATTAAATATTCTATATTTTGTTATGGTCGCTATAAACCAAATCGATCAGGATGATCTGACAGTAAAACCTTAACTTTTCTGGTCAGGGATGTATTTTGAAGTTGACAAAGCTGGTGATTTAGCTTTTTAAAAAGCAAAGCAAAGCTTAGGTGCTACATTCCGTTAACGAAACTTGACCTTCTGTTTTTTATATGACAGACTTCGCAGTCAACTGTTAGAATACAGGACAATTGCAGGGCCAGTTGCTACGATTCCACTGATTCCAACAGCTTCTCCCAGCCGAGATTCGAACATACGACGACTGGCTTATTAGGCCAGCATCATACCGAAAGCAAAAATAAACCTTTTGAAATTATGGCGGTGGCTTTCAAGCAGCGAAAACTCAAAGGGTGTTATCGCTGCTTTTAGCAGAGCGTGATATGACTACTTGAGCTTATAACCTGATTCTTAAAGCGGTCATAAAAACTTTGAGAAGGGAGTTTTATAGCGATCATCAGGAAGTTCTGGTGGCGCTCATAGTTTTTATTAATGGTTTTATGGAATTGGTCTTGAAAACCACTAGAGGAACGTGATAAAACTTACAATTGTCACTTGGGATGCTTTTTAAAATTGAGTCTTGAATTTTGATCGTGCCAAAATCTTTGGAAGGGGCATGTTTCTTCCTATCAAAAAGTAAGTTTTATCGAAATCAGGAAAGTTTATTTCAGATTTCAATTGCTTTAGGACGATTTCGTGTGAAATTGCTCTATAATGTAAAGATTTATCCTGTACTTACTGTCTTAATAGATGGCTGCAAAATCTGTCAAATAAAAATAAAGGACCAAGTTTCGAAAACGGAATGTAGTACCTAGGTTTTCCTTTTCTCAATAAAAAGAAACCGTAAGGAACTAATAAAAAATTTACGATTCTGCGTTTAGTGTTACATTTTACAAGTTCGAACAAGAGGGCACATGCAATAAAACGAAAACCTTTGAGATTATTGCTGGTGCGTATACGCTCAATAAAGTAAAGAGTTATTTTAGTTTTCCTGAAGATTTATTTGCAATTTTCTGAAGGTTTATTTGAATTTTTTCCTAAAGTTATTTGAAGTTTTCTGTAGAGTTAGTTTCTTAACGACTTTTAAACTTCCCAAACACAGACGACATTAACATAAACGGACTGGTTACTGTGAATCAGTTTTCGTGCTTAACTGTTGCAGTGGATAGGGGAGAACACGTCCGGGTGAGACGACGGAACATTGAATAGCATTAAAATTTCGAAACTGCTTTTTGATCATTGTCAGTAGAGCTCAATTATACAGTGGAACGTAATTCACATCTCAATAACCAAGCACCGCAGGCAGAGCAAATTGACTGAACAAAAAAATTTTTATAAGACGTAAGAAATTTTTTTCAGCATTCTAAGAAAAATATCATTTTAAAAAAGCGTTCTTTAAAACTTTCTACAGTGATGGAAAATTCTCTGTGAACTTAAGTTTCATGGAGTTACCCTTAAAGCCTGTTTAACAAAGAAAAGGCCTTATTTTCTTTCAAACGCTTGGAACCGCTAATCAAATAAATTCCATTTTTTCGGACAATTTACATAAAAGATACCCATTATTTTCACTCGATCAATGGACTAAAAAAATTCCGCACGCAGCTGGTCGGACTAATTTCTCGTCTTAATTATCTAACTTTTATTTTCGGACGTCGGTCGTCAGAATCAATAGGCCTTTCGACCGGTGTGATTTGCATAACTGAACGATTCCCGAAAACAAGTTCTGTGCCTGTGCCGTGCCGCATTCGATTCGTCGCTAATTCCTCTACAGCTCTACAAAACCGCAGAACTTAGCGCCAGAAAAACTGGCGGCAGTGTTGAATAACTGTGGTGGCTTGCAAACGCGGACTGCCTGGCTGACTGACTGGCGGTTATGACGGTATAATGGTTGGTAGTGGCGGCGACGAGACGATACCCTGTGTGTTGGAAACAACAACAAACCCGCCGGTAGGTACCAGGCTTGTACCGGGCTGTAGAGTCGTTCAGATATTTCATCTCAACTCCATCTCTACTTGGTCGGAACCGGTTATCTGATGACCGGAGTCTACTTTGTTGTTCTGGCAGGGATTTAGGAAGGCTCTTTAGCTCGTTTAACGTTGGTCGCTACTTTTTGTTGATGTAACTGAACGTTCATATTTTCTCTGACCCTTTTCCGCCGGCGATGTTCGGATCGTGACGTTCTATGGCTATTGACGGCCGATGTGAATTGGTCGGTACTCGTGAATGAACGACAGCCGTTCGTCCGTCAGCATAGATGTAATTTTCACCCGTCCGTACCCGTCCGACTCGACTGATTCCGCTTTCTTCTCTATGTTTCATTCATGCTCCTGTGGCTTACTAATTACAGGTTTTATCGCTTCTTCGCGAAATTGCTTTTACGATGTACCGCACGGTTCGTCATTATTTCACCGTTAAATAACCAAGAGGACCGCGCAGGTCTCCTCGAGCTACTTTTGCTGGTTATATGCTGATGCTACAACAAAAACAAGCACAGATTCGGCGAATGAAGTCACAGCTTCCGCGAAATTACTGAATATAAATAGGGATGAGCTTAATGATCCATGACTTTGGTTCATTAAAATTGGTTTTTTTGAAATATTCCGACTCTGGAAATGCTGCTTGTTGTGGAGTTATTTTACTAATTTTATGGAGAATTATATGCTATTATTAAACTACGTAAACCAGATCGTCTGCTTGCTAATAAAATGCTCGTCCATTCGGTGGTCACGCTCTACTGGGCCCAAGAGACAGCTTGGTAGAAATTGACAAGCCAACCGCCGATTTGCATGCTGATTGAGATTGATTAACAACATCGTATATCCTACAATTGTCAAATCATTAATAATATTTTTCTTTTTCCCATTTTCTCTCCCTCTGCCTTTCTTTCCAATTGCGGTGTAATCAACAGACGAACGAGATGCCATACAGAAGAAAACTTTCACAAAATGGGTCAACAAACATTTGAAAAAGGTAAGACACGATTTTATACACAGAGCCACTATCAACACCAACTGCGCGGGGATGGCCGCTGCCGAACGAGCCACCGGGAACTCCCAGAAATGGGTATCCGCGTAATTCATAGCCCCCGCGAACCCAAACCTAAACTAACTCGAGCGAAATTGTGGGCCTAACACTAACACCGACGTAAAAATGTCTGACCGACCAGCAGGAGTTGTGTTACTTTCTTTTCAAACATGAAATGAAAATGTTTTTCACTTTTTTTTTCTACTCTAGCCCTCGTACATACATAACCCCAACCATACTTTCCTCGTCGTCGTCGTCGGCGGCGAGCTTTTTACCCATAGCTAGAGCTAGTATTGCTCCGCAAACGTTCGCGCTCAAATCAGCGTGTAGCGCGTGTGGGCCTCTCACTTGACACCTCCACCTCCAGATCCCGGCTACCACCTTTCCCCGTCACCGTGAATGGTGATCCTAGGTTGTTCTCCCTTTTACGTTGCTATCTTTGCTATATTATCTCATTCGGTAGAATGATTAACATAACTTCAGTTGTCCTAAGTTTCTCTTCGCGGTGTGTTTATGTGTGATCTTGTGCTTTCTTTCCGGCTGGCTGACGTTGTTTTGCAGAAGCTTTCAGCCAGCCCCGCCCACTAGGGTTGTCCAAGTTTATTCTTTCCAATCGGAGCTAGTCGGAGTTGAATGACTTGGGTTGTCTCTGAGATTCAATTACTTCCTATAAAAGCATGGTCAGATGTGTGACAAAATCAGTACAAATGAGACTCAGTAATGAGTGCTAAGATTACGACATGTTGTTGCCTCTGAAATAACCTCTTTGGAAATCTTAAGCTGGAGTACCAATGTGTACAATAACATTTTTCTACAGTGTAATTTGATTCTTAGTAAAATTAAAATTTTCTGCTGAATTATGTTATGTTT
Source organism: Sabethes cyaneus (assembly GCF_943734655.1). NCBI lineage: Eukaryota > Metazoa > Arthropoda > Insecta > Diptera > Culicidae > Sabethes > Sabethes cyaneus. The sequence goes on from NC_071354.1 coordinate 50,304,532, forward strand.
CTTTTTTTTTCATTCAGTTCTAATACATTTTTTTACGCAATATGTAGAGTATTGATATTGATCTCTTCTTCATTTAGCTTTTTGAGCTTCTTGAGAATGAGGAAAAAATTGCTGAGGTACACAATAAAAAGAAGAGGTCCCAAATGACAGCTTTGAGGTACAACCGAAGTGATTTGAATTGCATTCGAGATCCTTCCTTTTAATTTAAATATTTGTTGACAAGTAGGTCAAAATGATTCTTATGGTGATGATGATGATGATGATGATGATAAATTCGGGCGCACTTGTATATCAATGCAAACAAATGTTTTGTTAAAGTCCGTATATAGAGCGTGGTTTTCATTATCCATTGTATTCAATGTCTACAAATCTACAAATTAAAGTACAGGGTGAGTAGTAAGAACTGTCAGTAAAGTCAATATTCATAAAAATAAGACGCTTGCACAAATTTTTTATGTTGAGTGTATTTCGTGTAAAGTATATCCATAACATTTATCTTAAATTAGTCCGATTTGAATCTTTCTCCATTTGCTTTAATTACCAGCGATAATCGTAGCGTTACAGCTGGTACGCACGATATCCTGAGGTATTTTATTCATCCCAAATCATCTCCAAACGTTGCTTGAATGTATCCACAGTTAATCCCTCGGTGCTCCCTCATTGGCATGTAATCCCATGCATAGAAGTCGAGAGAATGCAAGTCAGGCGAAGAGGTAAGCCACTCTTTCGAAGAAATAAGAAATAAAATCCAAAAAATTGTCCTTACGCCAAGCATGTGTAGCTTTCGCGTGGTGAGACGGTGCAGAATTTTCTTGGAAACTTGGAAGTTTCTCGATGTAATATTTGGTATTGATTTTAGCATCATGTTCAATTAACAACAATGGAACTCTCAAATATTTAGAGAATCATTCCCATACCATCACCTTGAAACATTCTGGAACCTTTGAACAGCCACTTTGTCTCGAGGAATATCAGAACGGTGTGTTGCATATATCCAATCATTTTGTTGGTTGAGGTGATCCTGTAGTAGGAACATTTTTTCGTCAAACCGTGCACCCGTTGTTTTTTTTTGTATGAAATCAATCGAAGATCATCTTTCATAATATTCTTCATGCTTCACAGCGAAATTCCCAGTTCCTTGGCCATCTTATGTCCAGACTGATCTGGTTTCCGTCAAATTCTCTCGCTTACTCGTTTGATTGTTTGTCCATGATTACCACGACTCTTGAACGAATGAAAATTCAAAATTTGCATCCAATTGCACACTTTTCAACGAATGAAAATTCAAAACTTGCAACAAATTGCACACTGTGTTGACATTTGAATACATTCTAAGCGAAATATATGCAAACATGTCTGTGATTAACCCATTTTTAATTAAATACGTCCAAAAAGCAGTAACAGTTATCACTACTCACCCTGTATACTTTGAAGTCAAAAATGCGCGTTGTATTTCTGTAATTTTGTTTTGACGTAGGACTATGTCTTACGGCAAGTTTTGAGATCATTCCAAAAAATCGAATAATGCGAGCGTCACGAAAAATGAAAGGTTTTGAGCACTAATAGCTCAGCGGCTTTCCGATCGATTTTTAATATTCTTACACCAATCGATCGGAAAATCTTCTAAGAATTGACCCAAATGAAGAAAAGTATGCATTCTTGATGTTGAACTGTTGAAAAATTGAAAATAATGAACCTATGTTTTACCAGAATTCTTGCTTCGTGATTAGATTCTTTACGATGATCTAAACCGATACCAATTTGATATCTGTGCTTGGGAAGTAAGCCAAAACAAGTGACAAAGTTTCCTCATTTCAACAAGATTTCTTAACACCGCGGTTAAACCTAGACTATTTTGATGTCCTTGCTTGGGAAGTACGCCAGAGAGAATGACAAAGCCCCCTCGTGCCAACAGATTTCTTACGAACGCGATTAAACCTAGTCCAATTCGATGTCTGTGTTAGGAAAGTGTGCCAGAAAAAATGACAGTTCGTTGTTCCAACAGATCGCAAATTCTTTACTGCGACTGCGAGACGATTAAACCTCGGCGAATTTGATACTGTGTTGGAAAAATGTGCTTCAGCTGTAGTGTTCGGTTATAATACGACTCTGTATGAATACGCATGCTTGCCGTTTCATTAGAAGTGTAGGGAAAAGATGTGCTGTTGATAAAATAGGATTGAATTGGTAAAATCCCTTCAACGTGAGGAACCATGGGTAAAACAATCTTTAATTTCAGTAAGGTAGCAGGAAAGCAATTGTTTTTGTTCTTGATTTTGTTAAATTGTTTTCAAATGCACAATCTTTTGAGAATTAAACGTAAGCAATGCTATTACTTTGATAAATGTTACATACAACGCATGTAGCATGTATATATGTTGCATATAGCATGTATACATGAAGAATCGATTGATTATAAGCATGAATACATGCTACTATCACTACAAAGAGACTTACGTAGTCCTGCGTCACCTATATATGCGGTCGTGTCTTGTACACAACCCCTCCGATTTTTAGTTTTTGATTTGATGAAATAATATTTCACTGACAAATGGTTCGAAATGTTTTGAAAAGCACGAGATAATAGCAATACCACGATTATTGCTTTTTGACAGTTTTCACATCCCGCACTTCATTAAAAGTTAAAAAGCCGAAAAACGGTAGCTGAGAGTTCCTTTCTGCTTATACAAATACTGGAGGAATTCTGTCAGGTTTAGGCCTTTTTGAGGCGTCTAATTTTTTTAATCGAATTGACAACGTAATAAATGTTGCAAATCGAGCCAGATGCAAACGATGCCCAGTCCGACGCGAGCGAGTATGAGAAGCATAGCATCCAACGCTTATGCCACCTACGCAAGCGTACGACAAACAACCGCTGGTGCTGTGTGCATACATTCTACTACCTGCACACTCGCAAGCGCACAGCCTCGTAGCGTCTTTCTGCACAGCCCGCTCAAGAGGCCAACAACTCGTGAGCAGTCAACAGCCCGTGAGGCCTAGTGGCACACTTTTTTGTTTTTCATTTTACACCCTCGCTTACATACGCGGGTGCGAGCCCTTGCGAGCGATCGGTGTCAATTGCTCGGATTGCAATGACGACTGAGAGCGACTATAGCCGTGGCTGATAGCTAAAGATAAAACTCGTCGCAGCGCATGGCAAAAGAAGACCGAGAGTCCGAAAGGGTTCGTTAGAACGAGACCGCGTGTGTGAGAAAATTAGACCACACGAGTGCGGGCTTTGCAACACTAAATGTAATACTTTTTTGCGAAAACATTACAGAGCTCAGCTGAACTCGTACCCTAGCAGTGGAGTACCATGCATAAAACTCGCATTTAGTGTTTTATCGACATTTAGCAATAAAGTTTGAGTTCCTCAAGGCAGCAACATGGGGCTTTTGCTTTTCAATGCCGTTCTTTTATGATCTTGCTTTTGTGCTGGGTGCTGGCAGCAAGTTTGTGTACACTGATAATCTGAAATTGTTTTGCGACTAAAACAACTGCCGCTTACGAGATTTGCTCGATTTATTTGTTGAATTATGCAAACAGAACTGACTAATTGTGAACGTTGCAAAATGCGAAGTGACGAGTTCTTACCACATTGAAAACCCGACACAATTTAATTATACTATTGATGGTGTTGGGCTAGGGAGAGTGGACCAAGTTAGCGACCTTAGTGTCTTGCTGGATACTAAATTGACATTTTTTTCATTTGTGGACTCATCACTGCGACCAGTATAGTTGATCTATTGTGATATTGCTCGAGTGCTTGACCCGGGTGTATGACCTGCGCTGCATTTCTTTCAATCATCTTTAAGGAGTCTCGGTACCTTGGAGATTGGGAGAAACTTTAAGGACGCTCACCGTCTTAAACCGTTATGTTGGACAATGATTTACGAATATGACTGATTGAATATTCCGCCCAAGAGCCTGAAGTGTAGTAGTAGTAGAGGAAAGCCACCATCACTTCAAGGACTTGCCAATGTATGTAGGTAGAATTACAGTAGATCCAAATTTGATTATCAAATGAATTTCACACTAATGCTGTTACAAAAGGACCAACAGGGATTGGGCGGACCCGCAAACACAGGCATTTGTGCGCATTCCGGGGTTATAAGAGTCGCCTTCCAGCATTAGGATCCTTCCATGTAATAATCAATTTCGCTGTACCAACTTTAATCCACGTGATGATTTGTTTGTTTTGAATTGAGAAGTGCCATATTTGCTTCAGACCTTAAGGATTCAGGTTGGCAATCCACTCCATCATCCAGCCTTCCACATTTATGATATCAATAATAATACTGTTAATAATATGATATTAAGATGATATGTGGTATATATGGTAAAAATAGAACAATCTCACCAGCAGTCCTTCGTACTGAATAGAGTAGCGTCCTTGGAGGTTCCATAAGTGCTTCTAATAGTTAATTTAATTTTTCATTCTGATACACATGTGCAGTATTAAAACTCGTTTTGGCCAAAGTTTTTACTATATAGCAGGAGATGCTTCATAAGCTAAACGAAAAAAAGAATTAAATAACTTATATTAGGCTTACCTATTAGCAAGGCCGTGTGGCTCCGCCGTCTGCCCAAAACCGCTGTTTTGAGATCAGGCAGCCGGGAACCACCCAGCAACGCACTTCCTTGCTTGGCTACTCAATAGAGCATTACCAGGTATGGCCACGTGGATGCGCTAGGTAGGGGCTTGGGATGGCTAGAGCTATATTGGACGCTCCTCATTTGCCTTCCCCATTTCATACCCCATTCAGCCTTAGACCCTGAAGTGTTCACATTAATCTGATTTGTGGTGGTGGTGCCTTATAAATAATTTTAGTATGGTTGATATTTTAAGGGTGAAGGTCTGAAGGCGTAACATATCAATAATTTGATAGGTTGTACGGCATGTAGCGCCATCTCAATGAAAGTATAGGTCAGGAAAGCTGATGTTTCAATTTAGCTTAGTTTAGTCCAAGATTGACTGCGACATTAAATTTAGAATGAAAGTTTAGTTTTTGCTTCAGTATTAAAAGATTATTAGATGGAATGATAGTTTGTAACAACATACTTGTTGTGTAATTGGGTTGTTGGGTAATTTGAAATAAATCTTCTCACAATCCTTATGATCATGCAACTGAAAGCCTGAGTCATCCGTGAGATCGAAATCCTCGAAAAGTTCTTCATCGTTGACTGCAACCCAATGCGGATTTGTATTTCCAGATTACAGTCATTCATTATGAATCACTGATCAGTCATAGATGATATCAGTTGTTTGTTACCTCAGATATACGTGCTTTATTTTACCACATCGCTAAACCATTCTTTACCCCCATGAAGTGGAAAAAATAAGCCGTTAAAAGCATAACAAAAAGATGTAACAAGACCGCACAAATACCGTACAAATTAACCTGACAGCAGATCGGTCGACAGATCTGGTGCAGTGTGTAAACACGCGACGCGACGCAAGACGAGTCCGAACGTCCTTTGCACAGTAACCCAGTAAGGAAGTACACGATTTATGGTCAGACCGGATCCAGAAAACTGGGCCCGATGTTCGGTCGGTGCGACACCCTGGCCATCGGTCGCATTTGTCGTCGTTGGTAACCGATGAATCACGCGCACTGGCTGGTGTGGCGGTAATTTAAAAAGAGAAGATCAGTCCAATCTCCAATGCGTGCGTGCCTGCGTGGTCGGTTGAGTGATTCATCATCGGTCAGCCATAGTCCGGTGGCAACAGTAAACCAACTGCAACTGTTTTTGGGATGTTGCCGCTGTTGAAATCGGTACTCGCAAGGTCGACTTCCTAAGGACCTACACTAGCAGCTATGGGAGCGTGTAAATTACCAGAGCAAGTTGCGAGAAATCGATCCATGTTTTGCACCGTCGGTCGCAACTGCCCCTTTACTGGGTGGCTATATTTAGTGATATGCGTTAGCTTAGAGTGGTGCGTAAAGCAGCCCAAAAAAAACAATCTCATTGTTGATGTTTAAAAAACAAATTTCATAAGCACCACCATCAATCAATTACAATCAGCAGTGGAATACTTTCCGTTAGAGTAAACGAAAAACAAAGCTCGATCGTAATCTCATCGGAAAAATTTTCCTTATTAAAAAGTGCGTGCAGGTTTGAACGTGTGCACACATGTAAAATTAGGTGGCACTTCTCGGTCGGGTATCAGACCTACAAACAGCGAGCAGGTCTACAACGAGTTTATCGCGGCCAATTCGTCGCGAGAGGCCCAAAGCTGCCCGCCAGATGTAGTGGTTATGTTGGCACTTGTTTTCCAACTGCGTGGTGTTGTTCTGCATTTAAGGCATCATGTTTACCTTCCATTTTCTAGCAGCAGACAAAGAGAACGTAAGGTATTATGTTACAACAAACGAACGAACGCGCGCGCGATTCACGCCGTTGCCCCGTTGAATGCCCGCTAATGACGTATGATCCCCATTTGTACGCACTTTGTAGCTCGATTCCAAACAACCGATTTTGCAGAAATCGGCGTGTCGATTAATATTCTGCGAACACATTTCTAATTTGCCTCACCATTATTCGCTAACGCGAAAGGGTTATTTGTGGAACTTCCTGGCCAATCAAACTCCCGCTGCTTCACGGCCGTGTTCTCCACAATGAACGGTCGGTCAATGGAATGCTGAAGTAGCCCCGAGAAAGCATGACCGAGGAATTTCATCTCCTCCCGTGATCAATCCGGAGGCGCGCGAGCATATGTTCGTTCGGCTGGAATCCATCCAGGCAGGCATGTGCGTTGTTAGTTGGGTAAAATCGGGGCCATCAACCCAGGCCAGTAATGCGCCGATTTCTGATACGGTACCTACTTTTCGTTTGTGCATTTTGCCTATCTTTTTTTGCGAAACAAATGCGCGCACTGTGTTTGCCGCGGAATGGCCGCTGATCGTAACCGACCAAAGAAATGTGGCACATGGGGGCGCGGTGTAGTGTTTCACAGGCCGTTTAGTTAGAAGACAAAAAAGAGGCGCGGAACAGGAATTTAGCTGGTTTTTGCTGTTATATTCGCAGGGATGGTCATATTGGTCAATTCTAAGAAATTCGTGTTTTTTGAATGCATGCGGTCGTTGCTGAATTGCAGTCTCTCGAATGAGTAGAAGGAAATTTGATGGTTAATGTGTTAGCATCGAGACAGTTTTTGAAAAACCTTCCTTAAAAGAGCATTGCTCAGTTATTGAAAGGTTCAAAAAATGAAAAAGGTTATGCATATTGAAGAAGTTGCTCGAAAGGTGGAACACTTAACAGGCTTTTCCCTGGAAAATATGGAAAAATAAGCTTTTAAACTGTAAATATGTAAATCTTGTGATTTTGCTATTTGGTGGTATCAACTGCAAGTATAGTCAGATGATCCACATGGCTGCAGATTAGGACCTAATCTATTTATGTTATGTATGTTTTTGATTTTTTGTTTTCGGTTATCTTGACATCCCAAAAATATAATCGATTCACCTCTTTATTAAACAACTAGGCCCCGAAATTTAGCATCATAAAGCTTAAGCCTTTAATATCTGGACACAAAAAAAAACTGAAGCATCTTGGAAAAATATTAATGAAATAGCAATGCTGAGTTCTCGAAAAGCAGGTCATTTATTGCACCTTAAAGAAAAAATAGCCAAAAAATTATTTCGATTATGTTTTGATGAAGTAATGATGAAGTTGTTTGTCTCGATATAACTGTAATAGTGTTCCGTTGTACAGGTCCATTGTGAACCTTAATGTACGGAAGAATACATTGCCTGTAGGCGCTTCTGCTTATCTGCGTTTATGCTTATACACTGTTTTTATCCGCATAAGTAAATACCTGACCAGATCAGAAGCCTTTTTGCAAATTTCTGGGCAAAAACGAATCTGAACTTGCTAGGGCTAGCACCTCGACCAGTGGCTTGATAAAGCTTTTATCCGAAAAGCCATTTAGATGCATCCTTCGTACTACCTCAGAACTACATTGTACAGCTTCCGGGTACGCCTTTTGGCCGCCAGATTCTGCTTCAGTCTGACCAACTGACAGATAGACTGATCCGAAAAGATCGAACATCCTTCTGGCCCTGTCCTTTCTGGTTTATCCTGACGACGGCCCAGGGTTTGCCGTAATCTTTTTTAACACCTTTAAATGTAGCTTCCGATCCTTAGTTCGACTGCGAAACTTGCTATGATCCTGTCGAACCATAGTATACCGCTCATAGAAATGTTTCCATAGGACTGTTTCATAGAAAACATTGCTGATCTGACCACTAGGGGCGCTGCAGTAAAACAAATATTGCGTCAAGATATTAAATGACACGGGTCTTATAGGCAGACGATCCTCACGGTAGCAGATTAGGACCTATACTATTCGTATTATTAAGGGAGGACCACATGCTTTAGATTTTTTTTGGTTATTTTGACATCAGAAAGCAATATTATATCTTACCCTACAAGAATAATCGATTTACTCACACACCTATTTATAATTTGGGCCCCAAATTTTAGCATCATACGGCCGTTCCCAAAGCTGTTATAAAGTGTATGTTCTGGTCTACGTTACAACTAGAACTAAAACTAATCATCACAATGCTGAGCTGTAGCTCTACTTTTTGAGTTCTTTTTTGAAACGGATTTACAACTGCCCGACAACTCTGTTCTACTGTTTTGCACCAGTCGACGAAGATGTTGAGAAGCCTTTGGAGCTCGCGACAACCTTCAATAGAGACTTTAAACTGAGAAGTCGGCATCCTCGAGGTAACAACGCATACATTATTGAAGGACAGTAAAAAAGCAAAGGTTCAACATTGCTCCCTTGCGGGACACCAGGTCGATTACAAAATGGATTTGAACATCCGCTGCTCAGTCTCACAGTAAGACACCGGGATCTCAGCCAATCCATATAATGGAAATTCAGCATCGTAAGCATCGTAAAACAAAATATAAAGTTGATAAAGATTCTCAGCAATCCACGATAAATATTATCTGGAAAAGTTTTCGGTGATGGAAAATTCCAATGAAACGTTTTACTTCGAATGAAGTGCACTACTGCGCTGAAAGTTGTTCTCCAAAAATACCAGAGGGTTCTAACAGCCCTCTTTCGAAGAACCTTAATCTATTATTGAAAATTTCCGGACATCAGCATAACAGGTCTTCCGAGTATTCTTTTTCTATGCTACAGAAGCGACATATATCATCTTGAAGTTTTCCCATTAGCTTCAGATGATAGCATCTCGGAAAATGTCCTGTTATAAGGCCAGTGTAAATGCTTAGATCTTTCTTCGAAAGCTCCAGGATTTTGCGAGTCATTGAAACGTTTGGAGAGATGAACTGTTTCGACCGCCTAGCATTGAAAGTGTTATTCCAATTTTATTCCACTTTCGTACATTCCCATGTCTGAACATTACCGGGGGTCAATCCCGGTCTAGTGATTAGCATTCACGCCGAGGTCCGGGTTCAATTCCCAACCCCACAGAAGTCACGAATGACCCAAGTTGTTAAAGTGATTGTAATAAAAAAATGCCTATCTCATAAACGAAAAATTGTAAAACAATTTTTGCAAAAAAAAAAAAATTTTTTTTTAAATGTAAGCAAATTTTCTCAACAATTTAGGGAAAATGTTCGAAATCCAGCAGTACAGAAGAGTCCTGTTCTTTTTAAATTATTATTCCTTGTGAACCATTCTATTTATTAGCTGTGAAAGATCTGTTACAATGCTCAGTGGTCCAAAAGGGCGAAAAGCGGAACTTTTTTCCTAGTGTCTTTTGCTTTCATTTTATCATTTATGGTCTTCAGCACTTTTGTTCGTATGTACCTTAATCTAGAACTGTTGAAAGTTCGTCATCGCTTATTATAATGAAAATAAAAAAAATAATTTTTTTGTGCTGGGAAATATAGACATAGTTTCTTCGGCAAAGCTGTAAATATTGTAATAACAAGCAACTTTGCCGAAGAAATAAAATTTCTATCTTTATCGAGTGCTGAACTATAGGGCATATTCTTTAAAACTTCTTTAAAAATTGGTTTTTCATACTTAGCTTTTGCTAGTTGCATTTTACAAGTATACAATGCTCTAGGCAATTATCGAAGCTCTCAAAATACACGTTTTTGGAGAGGACCGCAAATCTCTTGTACCTTTACTTGCTGAGTTAGAGCATATTCACGCTTTAATTTTCCATAGATTCACGAGCCCATAGAGTAAAATGGGGCAAGCGGATATATGAAATCAGCGCTCCATCTTAAAGTTTAAGTCGAGTACTATAAACTTGTATGGGTTCCGCTTGTCCCAAACCACCCAAATGAGAGTACGGCAAGCATACGCTTTATGTGTTTCGCGTTCGCTAAAGGCTCGATGCACGTCCATTTTTGTGTGTTAGTAGATAGACACATGGTTTTTTCGGCAAAGTTATGGAAAATATAATGGTAAACAACTTTGCTAAAGAAATAACATCTCTATTCTTATCGACTGCAGAGCTATAGAGCATTTTCCTTGGAAATTCTTAAAAATGAGTTTTTCATACTTAGCTTATGTTGGCTGCATTTTACAGGAATATATGGTTCTAGGCGATTATTGAAGGACTTAAAACACACGTTTTCGCAGAAGATTACAAATCTCTAGGACCTTTCCTTACAAAGTTATCGCTGATTAAAGCTTTATTTTTCCTTAACTTCACGAGCCAAAACGATATCCAGTCAAAATATTCCCATCACAGTGTTTGATAATAGTCATTTAAATTTCAAATCATTTTCAGTAATATATAGTAAAATGAATGCTGTTTATTGTACCAGCCCACGTGCGTCACCTCACGTCTAATTGAGAGTGAATCGGAGGTACCTAACCTAGTTTCCTATGATTTTGGCGAAAAACACTTTTTTATATTATAATCTAGTTTCATTATAACGGAGATAACCGGAATTAGTGGCAAAATCTATATTGTTCATTCATATTGCAATGTATTTCTAGTATCAGAATTTGTCACACAGTTGATTTTTTCGTTGTTCCTTCCTAATTAGTTTATCTTCGTTTTTAACAAAATGTGTTAAAAATATTAGAATGTGTCATAAAATATCGGGTACTTCTATGATACACTCAATAAAATGCGACTACTTTAGTGATGCTTGTCTTGACTGCAATCTGGCATAATCGATTTGAGTCCTCGTTTAATGCGATTCTTACCACGAAAATATACCTGTAGCGTCCTGTCAGGTGCCTGGTTTCAGTTACAGACAGATGATCCCCATTAGAAGATAATTTTTAGACGCCGATTTTTAAATACGACTAATCCTTTCGTGTTTAGTTTTAATATGGGCTTTCACACTCTAATTATCTTCTCGCATTAAAGAATGAATAGGATTTGTTCGAAGGGTTATGTATTATGTTATAGATAGTAGTCCATCATGGTCTGATTCTTTCAGTTTCAGTTACCTTTTCTGTTTTACGATATTCGTTGGATCTAACCTTAACTCATTCTGTAAATGAATGAAAATCGAGAGTAAACTGAATGACCCCGAATAATGAGTAATGCGATTTAATGTTTAAATAAATGCCACACTAACTGCCCTTGGTTTTCAGATAAAAAAGTTTCGTTGTACTTCAAATGTGTGGTTTTATTGACCGTTAGACATATTAGCTGACCCGTCTGGCTAACTTGCATAACCAGTTCCACCGCTTCAAAACCATTAATTTCAATGTTTACCCAACTAATCAAAAATGAGTTCGAGAAGACTGATGGCCAGTTAGCTTACACTCACAGCTAATCAAATGCACACTTCGCCACTTAGTTTTTTTTCCTGAGTTAACTAGTTAAATTGCATATTTATGCATTTATGTTCAAGAATACCGGTCGCTGGCGAAACAAAAAAAAAACAAAGTTTCTTTCATCCCTGCTTTACCGCAAAGGTCACTCAATTACACTGAAACCCCCTTAGGCTGTAATTTTAATTAGAAGCTCGGTAGGGGCGATTAGGGTGATCAACTTCACACATGCGTGTAATACATACACACCCAAGCACACACTCGACCTTACGGTTAATGTACTTCACTCAAGCCTTTGTTTATGCAAATAAACTTCAACTCGGTTGGAGAGTTACAATTGATCGAATTAAGCACCTAATCTTCGCGCTAAAGGCAGTCCCCCGTGTCAGTGCCGCCAGCCAGTGAAGTGAATGAGTGAGTATAAAGTCTCATTCGTAACAATCAAATTCGTTTCGGTCATTGAACGAAAAGCCGATCTGTGAGCGGTTTCTAGAAAGATTGATCGAAGTTCGTTACGCAGAATAATAATAATAATGAACATGAATGTCTCGTTCTGCCGACCGATCCTGTAGGTGATCTCTAACGCAGCGTGTGCCTGCGGCTGACTACGGACTTCTCAAGCAAGAACTCATGCTTTTGGTGCGAAGAATGTCACACACACACAGAGTGTGGTCCGAAGCGCACGCACAAAGTTAATAAATTGGCTGTGATTGAATTTTTGATAAGTTCTAAAGAGATCAATCAATCTTGGCCAGCGGAGCCGAACTGAGCATCAAACGCAGCTAAAATTATCTGCCGACTTGTTATAATAATAGTTCCTCGCGAAGCATGTTCAACAAAGCTTTACCGCTTAATTAGTCGCCGTCTCGTATGCAACCAGCTGCATCCGGCGACGTATGGCGGTAAGAATTGTTTGCTTTCCAGGAAAGCCGTGGTGCTGCAGTCCCTGCCTGCATCTCCCAGTCGGAGCATCAGGTACAATATAGAACGTAGCGCAGCGTATGTTTGTTATGTTGTTTTTGTGCTTACTGGCTATTAATAAAATATGCCGTTTGTTTAGGTTTTCATTTATTTAACCAACCGAGCAAAACCGCCGCAAGATTCATCTGCTGATTTCAGCCAGTCGCAGCTCTTGTCGAGCAAGATTGAAATCATCTGTAGTGCTGTTGACCAACAACAAATTGAGAAATTATTACCTCACGGTTGTTCGGTTGACTACACTTTTGGATGTTTATGGTTCCTCCCGCTAAATCAGCGCAGCGCAGCGTGAACGTAATGCAACTGCTACAGCTTGCTTATCGTTGCGCCGAAATTTTATTGACCATAAATAGCACTCGGTTTAGATAGCATCAAAGTAAGGGTGTGTTAATTGAAAGCGTCTAGTATAGACGCTGACGTTGATTTGATTTTTATTTCTCATTGGAATGAGCGATATGGTGGAATGGGTGTGTATGTGTTTTAAGGCTAAGTTTATCGTCATAACAAATCTTGAACCAGCAGTAAAATCTTTGAAGGTCTTGCAAAATAATCTTTTGATATTTTTTTTTGGTTTGATATTATATTTATCACACTTTAATCGATTCGACAAAAAGAGCGTTCACTAAAAACAACCAGCTTATTAGGGGCTAAGACATTTTTAAAGCAAATAGATTCTGCTGACTGTAGAAACAACAAAACAGCTAGTTTATTTTATTTCTGCCATTTTCGGCTAGATCGAATTCCACGTGTCATTAATATTAATATGACTGTGTTTCATTATTAATTTGCATATTACAAACGGGTTTTGCTGTCGACTTCTAAAGGTTTCGAGACAAAATTCTAATTAAGGATTTTTATTAAACTAGATTGCGGCCACAGCTGGAATGTTGGCTAGAATTTACTTAATTATAGAACAGCTTACATAATGGATGAAGCATTGTGAGACCATTTTTCAGTTGGGCGACGCTAGAAAAGAATATCATGAACTTCCAGAAAGAAAAATGTTTTTCGAATTGATGCCACCTGGGAGGTGTACTCACCTGACTCACTCATTCACCTAAAATTTCCAGTAAAAATACTAGTTTCAAACATATTTTGTGTTGTTTTGCGTGCAAAAAAAATATTTTGTTTCACACTGAAACGAAATAAAAAGATTTATTGATATATCAATGTTAATCGCGATGACAAAGATCAGTCATACAAGAAGTAATACCATCGCAGAGGAATGTGTAATGCGTATGCGGGATGATAGAATCGAGAGAATAGTAACAAAATTAGATATTAGAGTACCTGATATAACGGGTGCCGGTAGTTCAGTTAGTAAAACAGTTGAGCACCAATCGAAAAATCATTACCTTTATTATAGTACTAGCTGACCCGACAAACTTCGTATTGTCACAAATTAACCTGTGTTGTACATAAATCATGAATCTCGGATGATCTTTGTCACAATCTCGAGTTTTGCAAGCCCCCCAGTGGGCGGCGCTTCCGACGGCGGGTCACCGGCAACACTCGCGACCGTCTCGTCCTGAATGATCTAGTGTTACTATAGATAGTTTTTGTGGTCTTGTATTGACTAATGTTTTATGGAAGAGTCTCGAATTTGTCGAGTTCGATTAGTTTTTGAGTTTCTGTTCTGTGAGTTCAAAAATTTCTGTTTTATTTGTATGAGAGTCCATATCCCCCTACCACAGGGGCGAGAGGTCTCTAACTATCGTAAAATAAATTCAAGACTCCAAAATCTCCCACATGCCAAATGTGGTTCCATTTGCTTGATTAGTTCTCAAGTTATAAGGAAATTTGAATTTCATTTGTTGGGAGCCCCCTTCTTAAAAGGGGAAGGGGTCGTAATTCACCATAGAAAAAATTTCTGCCATCTAAAACTCCCACATGCCAAATTTGGTTCCATTTGATTGATTAGTTCTCGAGATAAGAGGAAATTTGCATTTCATTTGTATGGAAGCCCACCCTCTTAAAGGGGAGGTGGGCCATAACTCACTTTCTGAAGAAGAGAGGGGTCTCAATTCACCATAGAAAAAAATCTTGCCTCCAAAACCACTTACATGTCAAATTTGGTTCCATTTGCTTAATTAGTTCTCGAGTTATGAGGAAATTTGTTTTTCATTTGTATAGGAGCCCCCCCTCTTAAAGTGGGGAGGTGTCCTAATTCACCATAGAAAATGTTCTTGCCTACAAAAACACCCACTTGCTAAATTTGGTTGCATTTGCTTGATTAGTTCTAGAGTTATGAGGAAATTTGTATTTCGTTTGTATGAGAGCCCCCCCTTTTAAAAAGGTAAGGGGTCCTAATTCATCATAGAAAAAATGGTTGCCTCCAAAAACACCCACATGCCAAATATGGTTCCATTTGCTTGATTAGTTCTCGAATTATGGGGAAATTTGTATTTCATTTGTATGGGATCCCCCCCCTCCTAAAACGGGGAGGGGTCCTAATTCATCATAGAAAAAAATTTTGTCTCCAAAAACACCCACATTCCAAATTTGGTTCCATTTGCTCAATTACTTCTCGAGTTATGAGGAAATTTGTATTTCTTTGGTACAGGAACCCCCCCTCTTAAAGTGGGGAGGGGTCCTAATTCACTATAGAAAATATTCTTGCCCTCGAAAATCTTCACATGCCAAATTTGGTTCCATTTGCTTGATTAGTTCTCGAGTTATGAGGAAATTGGTTTTTCATTTGTATAGGAGCCCCCCCTCTTAAAGTGGGGAGGTGTCCTAATTCACCATAGAAAATATTCTTGTCCTCGAAAACTTTCACATGCCAAATTTGGTTCCATTTGCTTAATTAATTCTCGAGTTATGAGGAAATTTGCATTTCATTTGTATGGGAGCCCCCCTTCCTAAAGTGGGGAGGGGTCCCAATTCATCATATAAAAAAATTTTGTCTCTAATAACACCCACATGTAAAATTTTGTTCCATTTGCTTGATTAGTTCTCGAGTTATGAGGAAATTTGAATTTCATTTGTATGGGAGACCCCCCCTCCTAAAGTGGGTAGGGGTCCCAATTCATCATAAAAAAAATTTTTCTCTCCAAAAACACCCACGTGCCAAATTTGGCTCCGTTTGCTTGATTAGTTCTCAAGTTATGAGGAAATTTGTATTTTATTTGTATAGGAGCCCCCCCTTTTAAAGTTGGAAGGGGTCCTAATTGACCATAGAAAATATTCTCGCCCTCGAAAACTATTACATGCAAAATTTTGCTCCATTTGCTTGATTAGTTCTCGAGTTATGAGGAAATTTGTATTTTATTTGTATAGGAGACCCCCCCTCCTAATGTGGGGAGGGGATCCAATTCATCATAGAAAAAATTTTTGTCTCCAAGAACACCCACGTGCCAAATTTGGTTCCATTTGCTTGATTAGTTTTCGAGTTATGAGGAAATTTGTATTTCATTTGTATGGGATCCCCCCCCCTCCTAAAACGGGGAGGGGTCCCAATTCATAATAGAAAAAAATTTTGTCTCCAAAAACACCCACATTCCAAATTTGGTTCCATTTGCTCAATTACTTCTCGAGTTATGAGGAAATTTGTATTTCTTTGGTACAGGAACCCCCCCTCTTAAAGTGAGGAGGGGTCCTAATTCACTATAGAAAATATTCTTGCCCTCGAAAATCTTCACATGCCAAATTTGGTTCCATTTGCTTGATTAGTTCTCGAGTTATGAGGAAATTTGTATGGAAGCCCCCCCTCTTAAAAGGGAGAGGAGTTATTCCCCTTATAAAGAGGGGAGGGGTCTCAATTTACCATAGAATAAATTCTTGTCACCGAAAACACCCACATGCGAAATTTTGTTCTATTTGCTTGATTAGTTCTCGAGTTATGCAGAAATTTATGTTTCATTTGTATGGGAGCACCCCCTCTTAGTGAAGGGAGGGGTCTCTAACCATCACTATAACCTTTCCTGGCCCCAAAAACCTCTACATGCAGATTTTCGCGCCGATTGGTCCAGTAGTTTTCGATTCTATAAGGAACATCCCGACAGACAGACAGACAGACAGTAATCCTTTTTTATAGGTATAGATTACAAAAATTTAGGAATTGGTCGAAAAACACGAAAATGATCCAAGGCCCGGAGTGCTCTATTCCATAGGGTCCTATTAGGGACCAATCGATAGGATTCGTCGAACTGAGCAATGTCTCTGTGTGTGTGTGCAACTTATTTTTAGTATTCTGTTTCTCAAAGATGGTTGAACCGATTTGTCCGCTATAAGTTTTGTTTCAAAAAGCTATTATTGCCTAGCATATCACTAATGAATTATTTCATGGTCCCGCGTTTTGCTTAAAAGTTATAAACAAAAATGTGAAAACTACTTGACACTATTTTCTCCGGAACTACGCAACCGATTTCAACGATCTTAGTACCAAATGATAGCTCTGGCTATCAGGAAATTATGCATTATTCAATAAAAAAAATATGTATCTGATTCTAAGGCTTTCGTCGCTTCTGCTGTTCCTGTTGATTTAATAGACATAAGTAGTAGAGATGGTCGGGTAGCGGAAAATTTGCCCGAAACCCGCACCCGTACCCGTACCCGCCGGGTTTGGGTATTGAAAAAAAATAATTTGCGGGTTTGGGTCGGGTACGGGTTCTTAATTTTAGTTTTTGAAACCGGGTACGGGTCGGGTCTATTGACCACCTTTAACACTAAAGATGGTCGGGTACCCGGGCCCGTCCCGTACCCGTCGGGTTGCGGTCGGGTTCGGGTATCAAAAATAATAAACTTGCGGGTTCGGGTCGGGTACGTGTTTTTAATATTTTTCTTGATCGGGTACGGGTCGGGTTCGGGTATTCAAATTTTCATACCCGACCATCTCTAATAAGTAGTTTCAAGATAACGCTAGATATGATTCTGTATTCTATTCGATATCTGGAAGCAGTCATTCATGTGTCTTGTTTTCAAAAGTGGCGATTGTCAAAATGTTCGGAACTATCGTGGCATTATCAGTCTTTCTACTGCATCCAAGCCGTTTTGGAATAGTAGTGAGTAATTTCATTCTCGCTAGAACAAAATACCATATCTCTGCCGTCCAACACGGATTTATGCGAGGTCGATCCGTAAGCACGATACGAACCTGGATGAATAGATTTTACACTTACTTATCTATCTGACATGGAATAAAAAGCACGGATTGACGTGATCTATACTGATCTGAAAGCAGCTTCTGATCAAACAGACCATAAAATACTGCTGCAGTTCCTATTAAATTCCTATTTCTGTGGCAGAGTTCTACGTGTGCAGTATGACTTCTGTTTCTGTTCTCTGTTTACCAACTGCTTGGGTGTTCCCCAAGGCAGCAACATGGGACCTCTTCTATTGGTATTGTTCTACAATGACATTGCTTTGCCACTTTTAGTAGATTGCAAACTGATGTATGCTGTTGATCTGAAATTATATTCAGTGATTCGTTCTATAGATGACTGTATGCCGCTGTGGAGGCTCTTGAATGAATTTGTCGATTGGTTACCTGTTTGATGACCTGTCTGATTGGCTGGCCTGTTATCAGTATCCTAAAATCTATCAAATCAAATGTAAAGTGAGCATGCACTTAATGGAATCGATCAAGTTCACGACCTTGGGGTACGGCTTGACGCCAAAATCACCTTCAACTTGCATCGCACCACGGCAATATTAAAGGCTTTTTGACAGCTTGATTTCATCGCTAAAGTTGTTCGATAAATTAGTATTCCTTACTGTCTGAAGGCGCGAAATTAATTGAGATTGCATCGGTCCAGGTCGGCCTTTTTTTTGTAATGAATAATGAAGGAAAAATTACCGTTTTACTTACCAAAATCACAATTTTTACGTTAATAGAATGGGTTAAAAAGCGAAAATTTTTCCTGCTTTTTTTTGAGCAGTTTTTACGTTATTGACATTTGAAAAATGCATATTTTTCTAGAAAAAATGCGTATAACTACAGAACCGAAGGAGATAGCGACTTGATTCCTTCAAACAAAATGTGCGTTTTCTTTGGATGTGAAAGTGCTCATAAGGCCAGATTTGTGAGAAATAAACACGAAAGGAGATATTAAGGAAAAAGGGATTTTTAGCTCAACCCCGTCCAAAAAGCTTTAAATTACTCCATCCTATCAACCATAAGAGATAGAATTTTCATTTCTTTAGCAAAGTAATTCAAAATTTAATTTTCTTTAACTTTGCTGAACATTTTATTCAGCAAACTTAAGCTATAAAAAAAGTTTATATTTTGCACTTGTTTATATGATGGCCACCCTAATGTCATATACACCAAAAAATGCGGAATTTGAAATAACAACTTTTCTCCGAAGATACTATATACCTAGGACTAACGGTTTTACCGTAATTACTTTTTTCCACATAGATTTGGGTTTCATCCCACAGTGGGGCGGTAGTTTAGTTAGTAAAATACTCGGGTACCAACCGAGAGAGCCGGTGCGAACTCCGGCTGCGCTTGCCATGAAATAAATCTGAACTGGCATCCAATATTTTTCCCTAAAAGTTAGTCCAATGAATGGCTTAAAAGTTATGAATTTAAAAGAAAGATCCAAAGACTAAAATGATAATTTTTGGGGCTGCCCTAACTCTGAAAGTGATACCCCAGGCCCCATATAGACAATACCAGTCAAAAGTTTTCTGAAAAAGAATATAGTATGTACACAAGCTTTTAAATTATGTTCCTAGAATGGTTTTGTAACATACCTAAAACCTTGGGTTTAAGACCCCAAGTATCAATTTTAAAGTCAGTTGGTTTTACTTGAATTTTGTAAAGGTTTTATTGCGGTATTAATCATTACTGTTAATAAAGCAAATTTATTGTGGTTGCTTATATTACTACGATAAAACTAATTGGCTGCACAACGTCTCTTATAAACTTACCATAAGTGTGGCGTAGCAATACAATATGACGCACCAATTAAAATTGATCTTATTACGGTTGCTTGTTAAACCGCAATGAATCTGTTAGTTTTGTAGAGCTATCAAAACGGTAACACCCTGACCAAACAGAGATATTGCTACTATTATGAAGAATACACTGAAGTCGCTTTTTACGCGAATTTCGGAATTTACGCGTTATTTTACGACAATTTCGGAATTTACGCGGGTTTTTTAAGCGAATTTTGGAATTTACGCGTTTTTACGCGATTTTCGGAATTTACGCGGTTTTTACGCGATCTTCGGAATTTACGCGTTTTTTTACGCGAATTTCGGAATTTACGCGTTTTTACGCGATTTTCGGAATTTACGCGTTTTTACGCGATTTTCGGAATTTACGCGTTTTTACGCGATTTTCGGAATTTACGCGGATGTGCTCAAAACGGTTATTTTTTCGCGTAGCGTTGAAATCCACAAAGTTTTTTTTTACGCGAATTGTGGAATTTACGCGGTTGTTTTTACGCGAATTTCGGAATTTACGCGGTTGTTTTTACGCGAATTTCGGAATTTACGCGGTTTTTTACGCGAATTTCGGAATTTACGCGTTTTTACGCGATTTTCGGAATTTACGCGTTTTTACGCGATTTTCAGAATTTACGCGGATGTGCTCAAAACGTTTATTTTTTCGCGTAGCGTTGAAATCCACAAAGTTTTTTTACGCGAATTGTGGAATTTACGCGGCTGTTTTTACGCGAATTTCGGAATTGACGCGGTTGTTTTTACGCGAATTTCGGAATTTACGCGGATGTGCTCAAAACGTCTATTTTTTCGCGTAGCGTTGAAATCCACAAAGTTTTTTTACGCGAATTGTGGAATTTACGCAGTTGTTTTTACGCGAATTTCGGAATTTACGCAGTTGTTTTTACGCGAATTTCGGAATTTACGCGTTTTTTTACGCGAATATCGGAATTTACGCGTTTTTTTACGCGAATTTCGGAATTTACGCGTTTTTACGCGATTTTCGGAATTTACGCGTTTTTACGCGATTTTCAGAAT
Organism: Sabethes cyaneus; assembly: GCF_943734655.1. Taxonomy (NCBI): domain Eukaryota; kingdom Metazoa; phylum Arthropoda; class Insecta; order Diptera; family Culicidae; genus Sabethes; species Sabethes cyaneus. Next base: position 50,325,173 of record NC_071354.1, read on the forward strand.
TTACGCGGATGTGCTCAAAACGTTTATTTTTTCGCGTAGCGTTGAAATCCACAAAGTTTTTTTTACGCGAATTGTGGAATTTACGCGGTTGTTTTTACGCGAATTTCGGAATTCACGCGGTTTTTTTTACGCGAATTTCGGAATTTACGCGGATGTGCTCAAAACGTCTATTTTTTCGTGTAGCGTTGAAATCCACTAAGTTTTTATTACGCGAAATTTGGTTTTTTTACGCGAATTTTGGAATTTACGTTGTTTTTTTACGCGAATTTCGGAATTTACGCGGTTTTTTACGCGAATTTCGGAATTTACGCGGTTTTTTTTACGCGATTTTCGGAATTTACGCAGTTTTTTAACGCGAATTTCGGAATTTACGCGGTTTTTTACGCAATTTTCGGAATTTACGCGGATGTGTTCAAAACGTCTATTTTTTCGCGTAGTGTTGAAATCCACAAAGTTTTTTTACGTGAAATTTTGTTTTTACGCGAATTTTGAAATTTACGTGGTTTTTTACGCGAATTTCGAAATTTACGCGGTTTTTTACGCGAATTTCGGAGTTTACGCGGTTTTTTACGCGATTTTCGGAATTTACGCGGGACGTATCCTTCGTGTAAAAAGCAACTTGAGTGTATTAGAGTTCAACAGAGAAATCATTTTTTATGCGAGGCCATATTGCCATATTCTAGTACATATTTTGTATTAGCTTGCAAATAAAAATTCATCTAAGTAAGGTGTTTTGCAAAAAGAAAATTATTATCAATCGGTTTTCCTGTCACAGGAAGCAACTAAAATGATTTGGCTAGAAATTGAGATTTTCTAAAAATAGTAAAATTTCGATGGCGTGTTGATTTTATCCACCTATCATATCAACATGCATGATAAAATTTAATGCGCATATGCTGCAAACCAACGGAGACTGCTAGAAATTTATCAATTATTCTATGGAATATTTTACTATGGTCGCTATAAGCCAAATTCATTAAATTTTGGCTTTATTAAATTTTGCTTCATTCAATTTTGGCAGTAGCTGTCAAGCAGTGAAAAGTATAATCGGTTCTATTGCTGCTAAAGCTTATAACCTGATTCTTAAAGAATTAAAGCTTATAACCTGATTCTTAAAGAATTCGAACCTATGACGGCCGCCTTGATGACTTAATCACTCTTTCATCAACCTTATCTTTTAAAATCGCATTTGAAGTCCTACATGGAAGTAAAATGGGACCTTAATATTAATGTAAGTAGAAAACATCTCAATATCTTTTGTGAGTGAAAAATTTAAATACTTTGTTTTTTTTTAATTTTTTTCGAATGTTTACGTATATTTTTGTTTGTAAAGACAGTTCCAGCATTCTGCATTTTTTACACATTGTTAAGAACATTAAAATATTGAAATCTTGCACTCAAAATATAGTAGATTCATTGAAAATTCGAAGAAAAATAAAATATTAAACTCAAAGTTTGTGTTCATTCTTACTTAATGTTACTCGTCGCATAAAAAAACGACAAGCGGTTTCGTGATTACATCGTTACATTGCATGACATTACCTAAGACACTGCGCCGGGTCCAGTCGAGCCTCTCACACTCTTGGCATCAGTCAGTGAAAGCAAATTTCCAATTTATATCGAATCGCACCACATGCCAGTAAATTACGAACGCTTCCTGTTCAAATTCTACGCGGCCAGCTAAACGGCTTGCCACTGCTGCCTGATGCAACACCGTGCCAATTGATGGCCTGTTGCAACCACCGACAACCGCGCGCGCTAATTCATCATTAACGGCTACCTTTCTCCGCTTCGGGAAAATTCCGAGGTCGTTAACAACTGCTTCACACAGTCGTCCAAAGTCGTAGGGGGTTTTCATCTGCGTACTTTTCCCGAATGCAAACAATTCTCGGCAAATCCGGATGCTGCACAAATTACCTATTAATATTGCTTGGTGTTTTTTTTTTGTTTCCAAAGTTTAAAAACATTGTGCTGGCGAATTGCTTCCTCAGTCTTAGATTGGTTCGTCCCGTCTAGGAGGGTCAGTGAATGCCACCATATGCATACAATCGTCGGTCGGTCTGTTATTCATTTAACATTTCCGCAATTTCACGATGTTGATGATACCTCATCATGACTTCAAACGACTTCACGACCATCATGACTGGGATTTTTTACTGCCAGGTTGTATTTCTCCCGCAACAAGATTCCCAAAGCCTTCATTAGAGCTGTCTTTCACTAGTATTTTTGCTACCTAACCAACAACCGTCCAACAGTCTAATCGTAAATTGTCGAATAATCAGACACTCCCACGACGCGACGTAGACACCGGACCATAGCAAAGCCCATAAAGCATTTAGATAGATGATCCGCGCAATTATTGGACTCCCGTATATCAGGTGTGCGTGTGTGTGTGTGTGTATGTGCGCCTCAGATATGTTCAATGCTGGCGGCAATCGTAATACAGACATTGAGAAGACCAACCGCAGTGCGATGGGCTCGATTGGATTTGCACTAAGCGTTAATTTAATCAAACACCGCGCATAGGTTGCCTCCGAAGGGAGTGTTCACTCTATAGCAGCACGATCGGTCGGTTGGTTCATGCTGCTGGCTGATCCTAGTACCAACCACCACCACCAGCAGCCAGGTTTCCTGCCGGTCGTCATCGCCGCGCCGTGGTGGTCGGGTTTCGAGTTTCCACTGGTTGGTTAGGAATTTGATCCACCGAGAGAAAAGTGAGGGCAAAATTATGGATTACTATCGATTGCAATGCAGATTCAATAGCTTTGGGGATGTTTTGCATAACGTTCACAGACTCTAGATTGGGTCGGTTTTGGACAAACACCTGAACCGAAGTGAATTCCTGGAATGCATTCCTCTTTTTAAAGATAGCGCCGGTATTTAGTTTTGACCCCATTAGCCGGTAATTTCGAAAGTAACTGTCAACCGATTTCAAGTCAATTCATCAACAAAACATGCAGTCATTGTGTACTCAACATCGACCATTTATCACGTTGCATAACGATAACGAAGTGAACGGTCAATCGGGAAATATCAACCGCACTTTTACCAAATTAGGCCTAACGTCATTTATCGGTAAATTTACCATTTCTTTCCGCTATCGCTGTTGGACAAAATTTTCACATGTAACGCAGGAATTATGGCACATTCAGCTTCAGCTGAAGATCCGCGAAAGGACATAACATTTGCTGTTCCGTGCCATTCGTATTTTGAAGAAAATTCAATAATTGGTCAATTTTCATATTTCCACGATCATTTTCTGCGTTCCCGCAGAAAAATTGCACACTCCATTCGTTGGTGATTGTTTCATTGCAATAAATCGCGAGAGCGAACCGTTAGATTTTTGTGTCCATCCACATCCGTATTATTCTGCAGCGAGATGGGTATCGAAAAACCAACTGAGGTGAAATATCTTGACCAAAAAAAAACGAGCACTTTTGTCACGGGCACGGCTGCCGAAATGCAACGTTTCGCCGCGCTAAAAGACCACTTTCACAGCTCTGGATTTGTGAATTATAAGGAATAAAAAAAACACACAGAGCCAAAAAGCGACGATAAATTACTCCCATTTGTCGACTTTTTGTGGGCGCCGTCAGCCGTCGGTTCAATGGTCCGGCGAAATCGTCAGTCGATTTCGTAATTTTTGCAGCATTCATTGTAAGAAGTACACAATGAAAGTAAAAGTTTTTATTTTGGTCGGCCGCATCCAGCGACCAGCAACCGGCGACGACCGAGTCGTCGGGTATCAGCTGATCCATGAAATAAGCGGGCCTGGGACCTAGATGTTCATTCAACTCTGTGCTCACAGTGAGCCACATTTTGGGCCACGAGGAATACCAAAGATGTTGCCATTGCATTGCACGGGCGGGTGGCTAGCCGGGCCATTCGGTTAGTTTCGGATTACTACCCTGTTTAACGATGGTTCGTGCAGTTGAGTTGGTGCGAAGGTGGTGCGCGGAATGTGTGAACTTTCCGACTTTCGATTGTATAATCGGTCACGGGCAGTTGCATTCCAGTTGTTGCGAGATACTCGAAACTGGACTATTTTTGGCAATGTGAACCGATATTTTTAGGTTAACGATTTGTCTTTTTATGAGGCAGTAATGAAATCGACAGTAGTTTCGTAAAATTGGTGGAGAAAAATGTCAACAACTAACTAGTTCGAATGTAACTCAGGTTCAGTCAGCTTGAAGCTTACGGATCTTCAATACCGATGAAACTCGATAGGAAATCCATGGATCTCCGAGCAGAGGAAATTCATCTTATTGTCAAGAATAAATCAAAACATTCCATCCATCAAGCCAACAGGCAGACAGCGGCTCTCGCGTCTGTCTGACCCCGCTAGAATCGCCATGCCGCGGAAACGCAAGACTGCGCCTGTGACACAGATTCTTTTCGCTGAAAAAAGCGCAAGTTTCTCACAATCGTAGCTTTTCTCCGGTTATGGCCGGCCGGCAGACGTGCACATTCCAGCGCGCCGGACAGCGTTGTCGTTGTCGCGTAAAGACAGCCGTCCCGAAGGCTGCCCGCCGCTGTGTCGCACCCCCATGCAATGCTGATTTGCTTCTACTCCCGGCCCGGTACCCGGCCGGGTTCAATTGATGAATCGTTTTCGCTGTGGACGCTGACTGCTCACTGCCCCGGCCGAGGGCCACCCTGAACGGAATGATGAATGCGAATTCTTAATGCTCAATAATTGCTTGTTTGCTTACGCCTTCGGTGCGGTGCATCCATTTTAATAAAAAATAATAATCACCATCATCATCCCGCTGGCCGGTTGCGGTGCGGTTCAGCATGGATCCAGCATGACCCCGTAAAGCTCGCGTAGAATGACAAAGGTATTGAGCTGGCGCACACGATCATCCGGCCGTAGGAACTGCGAAGCAATTACGCGGGAGTCATCGCGACACAGCGTCGCTACTGATCGAAATCAGTTGCGGTCCACCAGCCAGCGTTGGGTCTCCGGTGTTAGACGAGGTCAACCATAGGCGTAACGACCGTTGCAACAAGCCCTGGCGCTACCTACTAGTAGTAAACCATATTCCTGTGAAGTATTGTCATTGTGCACACGAGACGCTCTACAAGCCGACGATCGAGAAGGGCTTATGGGTTGACCATTAAACCTACTGTACTGTATGACGACGGTGTGGTCGAATGCGAACAAATTTATGCTGATTTATGGAAAAACTAATGCGATCGGATACCGAACGGGTTGACATGGTAGAAATAGTTGCGAATTTCCATACAATTGCGGATTGTTGCTTGGGAAGCGCGGCCCACCAGATCACCCCAAGGTGGTCTCAATACAGGCCGAGCAGCGTGTCTCGATTGGCAGGCCTACCGAGCGGTCATCCTCGTTAGGGAGAGCCGAGCTGCGTGGGTATGTCTTGCATTTACCGTTTCGGAACACACAAATGCGTTCGGAATTTGAACTGCAATTAACGAATGGTATTAGGTAATGTTCCATTTTCGAATCCAATATTGCATTGAAACTATTAGTTACTCCAACATTTCTTAAAATTAAAAAATTTGTCAATTTTTTCTCAATATAAGTTATTCCGCCAGTGTTGGTTGTTTTAATTTCACTTTAAGCAGGACCAAAAAGAACCAAAAAGTGATTTTGACCATTGTCAATTTCGTACGGCGGCGTTTGCTTCTTAATTCAAGTAGGTCCAATTTCCCACTTGAATGCCCCTGCTGGATCTCCTTACTCCTCCGTGAGAACTACGCGTTTGTTTTCTTTGAACCTCTTCCTTTCATATATTTGATCTTTGACGCACTAACCCAATCCTCTAACCACTAACTAACCCAAATCCACTATTTCATTCACATTTCATAGAACTCGAGAGTGTCCCCGAGATGCGCACCAAACACCGCTCGATCCCATGATACCTCTGATCAATTACGTCAGTTGATCCGAAAACCCGTGTTCGTGCATTACCTGCCATAACTGGTCTCGACCAACTGTATCGTAAGCTGCTTTGAAATCAATCAAGATGTGATGCGTGAGCACGTTGTACTCCTGAAACCTCTAATTTTTGTTGCAATGATTAAGTTATGATAGAAACCAAATACTTGAAACCAAATACCAAGTACAAAGGTGGCACGTATAATTACACGTAACGCGAAATTTCAATCGTATTTCTATCAACATAGTAATTTTTATCCCATAACTGATATGTGGGTACCGGCAGTTTAGTTCCCATGACTTTTTCCAATCTACAAAGGCCTTAATTATTGTAATAGGGAATGGCAAGAAAATATGCGTTTGCGTTTATGTTCATAAGAGTATGTATTCATTTTTCCCATGAGGTGATCTGGGCTTTTATTTATTTCTATTTTAAATGAACTATCTGCAGCTATCGGTTATTTTTTTAGAAAACAAAGAACAGATTAAATTGCGCTTGGGTAATTGGATCAGCATTGAATTTCTAATCGTTGAAGTAAATTGCTTAAATTGAGAGAATGTTCCGCCATAAACATGTCATGTCTCATGCAATTGGACATGCATTGGAAGTCAGGATTTGTTCCCAAGATTGGCTTGTGATTGATCTATTACCTTGGCGAATGCATTTGAAGGTGAACCGGAAATTGGAAACGTTTAAACTCGAAATGTAAATCGGTTGAAAAAATTACAGAGGTTGTGTACAAGACACGACCGCCTAGGTGACGTAGGGCTACGTAAGTCTCCTTGTAGTGATAATAACATATATCCATGCATGTCGTAAAACAATTCTTCATCTATACATGCTACATGAGACAAATGTACATGCTGCTGCTACATGCATTGTATGTAACATTTATCAAAGTAGTAACATTTGTATATATTCAATCCTCAATAGTCAATAGACTTCATAGTTATTTCTATGTGCATTTCAAAAGAATTATACAAATCAAGAACACTATTGCTTTCCTGTAACCTTACAGGAATTGAAGATGGTTTTTAATACCAATCGTTCCCCCACTGTGAATGGATTTTACCAATTCGATTCCATTTTATCAGCAGCACATACACTTCCGGCACCAACGACAAACATGCGCATCCATACAGGATTCAATTAAAACCGAACCGAACTTTTCCATCTACACAGATATCAAATTCGCCTAGGTTTAATCATCTTGCCGTGCAGGATTTGCGATCTATTGGATCAAGGGGCTTTTGTCATTTTTTCTGGCACACTTCCCAAACACAGACATCAAATTGGTCTAAGTTCAATCATCGCAAAGAATCTTCCACCTGTTTGGACAGGAAGATTTTGTCACTTTTTTTGGGAGTAGCTTTCATTTTCACACCGTGACAATACGTATCCTAACCCCCGAGCCCAAATTTATTAGGAAAGATACACAAGTATTGAATCAGTCACAAGCAGTGTTGAAAACTTCATAGCAGCAAAAAACCAATGAGATTTCATGCACATGAAATTTCAACCTTTATCATAAGCGAGAAACTCACATATTATATGAATTTCTCTCGCTATTATATGCGATGCTTCTGTTGCTATGCGATGTGAACCAAATTCAGCTGTGAGCATTTGGTTTAATTCTTCCACAGCTAGCATTTCATGCAACGAACCAGAGAGCAAAATAGAATCTACCGTCAGAAAAAAACATCAGCAACGAGATATGCAGCAAACATTCATGAATTAAGATAGCAAACATATTAGCGGAATTTACGTTTTTCTTTCGCGAGAATCGACATTTTCTTAACTAGAAAGTAACAAGCCTAATAAAAATTTGATAAACATGTAATTACATTTAGTGCGTTTTAGTTTAAGTTTGCGATTTATTTAGAGATTCATTCCCTCATGCTCACTAACAGCTACGTATCGCACGAGAGAATTTATATGTATATGTGCATAGCTCCAGGTAGCAGTTGAAGCAAAGCAGAATTTGATCAAGCGGGAAGAAATACGTGTGAGTTTTGTGCTTTTTGACAAACGAGGGATCATGGGTTCAAATTTAAGTAGAATCAAGCCGTTAGATTTTAAGTGACTATTCTCCTGCCCCTCTACATATTTCCTTTCTGCTGAATTCTGCATTTACCTTCAAGGAAACCTCTTGCGCATGGCGTTATACGAATTGTACTTGCTCGAGGTACGACTGAAGCATCTTGTCCAAGAATTACAATTATAACTAGTCTTCTCACTTCCTGACCCTAGAGATCGAGATTGCTTGAAAAATAGTAAAAAGTATAAAAAGGGTGAGAACACCGACACTCGAAAGCACGGATAATAAACAGGAGTTCTTTCCTTCTATAGCGATACCCCAAAAAGAACGAAGAGCGGAATACAAAAACTGGACGGTATCACAATAAAGCAAAATACTGGTTGCAGTGATAATTGCCATACTCACTTACTTCTACCAGCAAAGAGCTGAAGTGGCTTTTGCCGTATCGAAAATTCCTCTCTGCTACAATCGGTCCTGAACCACTCGTCGCCAATTCGTTAAGCGTCTCGACACCGGCAACCGGCTTCAACCTGCTTCGAGTCATCTACCATGTCGAGTCCTTCATTTCCGTTACCGGTGGGGCTCTTGAAGGGAACCGACATCACTGCACAGTCGTTCGGCATCCTTGCGACGTAGTCGACCCACCGTACTCTTACGGTCTTACGATGGAAATCTTTGCAATTAGTACGGGAAACCCGTGGTTCATACGCCTACGCCACTCTCCACTATCCATTCGTACTCCGCCAAAAGTAGTTTGCAACAGCTTTCGTTCAAATACGGCAAGTGACGTATGTCTTCCGTGAGCAAAATTACTGTCGCAAGTGCAAAGGTGGGAGGCAAACCTTATTTTCTCTGAAGCCTCTTCCTACCATATACATTGAAGTCGATTTTTACGCGACTATTTTTACACGAATTTCGGAATTTACGCGGTTGTTTATGCGAATTTCGGAATTTACGCGGTATTTTACGCGAATTTCGGAATTTACGCGGTTTTTTTACGCGATTTTCGGAATTTACGCGGATGTGCTCAAAACGTCTATTTTTTCGCGTAGTGTTGAAATCCACAAGGTGTTTTTTATGCGAATTTTTGGTTTTCTTACGCGAATTTTGGAATTTACGCGGTTTTTTACGCGAATTTCAGAATTTACGCGGTTTTTAACGCGATTTTCGGAATTTACGCGAATTTCTGAATGAATTCACGCGGTTTTTACGCGATTTTCGGAATTTTACGCGGACGTATCCTTCGCGTAAAATACGACTTGAGTGTATTTGGCTTTCGACGCATTAATTTGTAACCCAACCCTCCTAGCCTCCGTTTTTAGTCTGGCGTGGAATGCCTCCACTATCCCAAGGTTTCTGGTAATTATGTCGGGGTCATCGGCGAAGACTACTAGGTTAGGACTCGTCTGCGAAGGCTAGGAGTTGGCTACTTTTGCTGAAGATCGTTCCTCCCGCTCGCCGGATCAAACCTTTATTAGCGATGTTGAATAACATACAGGACAGCGCATCTCTTTACCGCAACCCTCGCAAAAGGGCTCGAGAGTACCCCTGAAACACGCATGTAGCACATCACTCGCTAGCTGTTCGCGCTCGACTGTTTCGTATGCTGCCCTGAAATCCACGAAAATATGATGCGTGTGCACATTGTACTTCCGATATTTCTGGAGGATTTGTCGAAGAATAGAAAATTTGGTTCGTAGTAGCACGGGCCCCCATAAAGCCCGTCTAATACTGCGCTACGAATTCTCTTGCTATTGGGAATAGACGACGCAACAAAATCCTGAGAAGTACCTTGTAGCCGTGGTGTTGACCAGCGTAATGCCGCGGTAATTATAGCAATCTGGTCGATCGGCCTTTTTGTAGATGGGACGAACCACGACTTCCATCCACTCCTCCGGTAGTTTTTCCTAGTAGTAGTAGTAGGGGAAAGCCACCATCATTTCAAGGTCTTGACAATGTGTATAGGTAGAATTACAGTAGATCCAAATTTGTTTATCAAATGAATTTCACACTAATGCTGTTACAGGATCCTTCCATATAATAATCAATTTCGCTGTACCAACTTTAACCCACGTGATGATTTGTTTGTTTTGAGTTGAGAAGTGCCATATTTGCTTCAAACCTTAAGGATTCAGGTTGGCAATCCACTCCATCATCCAGCCTTCCACATTTATGATATCAATAATAGAGTAGGGCGGGGCATAAGTGCGATGTTTGAAGTTGTCAACAATTTTCGTGAGATATAAAGAAGGACAACAACATAATATATTTTATAGTGATGCAGTATCTCAATGTCTTCACATTCAACTATAAATTATCTGCGGTAATAGTGTTTTGCAAAATAAATTCTTCATTCTTCTGATCAAGTGCAGATTCGCACTTTTACCCCACTAGCGGGGCAACAGTGCGAATACCGCGGGGCAAAAGTTCGAAGCTAGAATCCATGAAATTAGCCCAACAGTAGCTAACAAAACCATATTATCTTCAATCTGCTTTATGTTTCGGTTAGGAATATTCTCAATTTGCACCTTTTCTATTTTGCGCTGGTGTATTGCAGCCTCCGTTAGATTGAAACTTTTCCAAACGTTTGTTTTTTGTTTCATCAGCAAAAAACATTGTTTTTCATTGTTCAACATCTGTAGAGCACACAGTTTTCTGCAGATCTTTCGTTTCTAGTATCTGTAATATAGTGCCTAAAGCTGTATATAATTTGCTATACAGTTTTGCCTCGTCCATGAATCGCACTTTTGCCCCGTCCGTAAATCGAACTTTTACCCCGCTAGGCGCTTGACGGGGTTTGATTAAATTACGGAAAAGCGAAATATATTTTGTAAATTATTTTCGCCGTATTTTCAAAACAGATATGTTGGTGATGTAAAACACTGCTACAAATTCCTCCTGTTGATACCGTATTTGCCGTATAACGAAAAATTACATCTAAACCGCCCTAAAATAACATTTGCACATAACTCAGCAACTATGCTTCGTAAGCAACCAAAGTTTACGTTAGATTCAAGCTGTCAAAGTAGTCACCCATCCATGCCAATGTAGAAAATTTATTCGGAATCTGCACGGATAAATCATTGAATCACACTTTTACCCGCATCGCACTTTTGCCCCTCCTTACTCTAATACTATTAATAATATGATATTAAGAGGAAATGTGGTATATATGGGTATATAATGAAGTGTGGTATATAATAGAACAATCTCACCAGCAATCCTTCGTATGAAATAGAATAGCGTCCTTTGAAGTTGCATAAGTGCTTCTAATACTTAATTTAATTTTTTCATTCTGGTATCCATGTGCAGTATTGAAACTCGTTTCGGCCAAAGTTTTTACTATATAGCAAGAGATGTTTCATAAGCTAAAACGAAAAAAATAATTAAAATAACTAAATTAGGTTTACCTATTAGCAAGGCCGTGTGGCTCCGCCGTCTGCCCAAAACCCCGGTTTTGAGATCAGGCAGCCGGGAACCACCCAGCAGGCTTGGGATGGCTAGAGCTACATTGGGCGCTCCTCATTTGCCTTCCCCATTTCATACCCTCCACTCCTCCGGTAGTTTTTCCTCTCCTCCCAAACTCTTGAAATTGTCCAATGAAGTGCCGTTGCTAGCGCGGTTCTTGGCCATTTTTGTAGAGTTCTGCCGGGAGTCGGTTCTTTCCCTATAATATTCGTACAAAAGAAAATCGAGCGCTTTTAAATTTCGATGTTTTTACATGGGTTTGCTGTATTTCCAAATGTTCTTTGATAATTTCAAGGCTTTCCAAGCACAGACATCAAATAGGTGGTGCCGATCAGATAGCCATGCAGCGAACAAACTTATTACTTCTATATTACAAAACTATGTGAATAAAAAACCTATGAGTATTTCTCTTCTTTTGAGATTTTAAAGTGCAGGAGCTTCTCCATTTTGTTTGATTTATTTTCATGTCTTCACTATACGATTTTGCGCGTTTTATTTTTGTTTTGGGTAAATACATTCATGCACATTTTGTCTGATGAAAGATTACATTTTTTATTCGTCGAAAACTGTCATTAAAATTCCGTAAATTTTCAGCATCTTTATAAATATTTGTGGATTTAATGACTAACATCGCTTATAAATGCCATTATAAGAATCCAATTCAACATAAGTTGTGTGGTGAAAAACTTATAAGAAAAATCAGTAAAGCTATGCTTTTCGCCATAATAAATTTTCTAAATTTTCTTTTTGGTCATCATTTGTGCTCCCAGTCAATGTACAGTCGTTGATCGTACGTTTGACGACCATAAATCAGAGACAATAAATAGCGTTTTTGAATTTGAACTTTTCTCCAATTGAAGATTAAAAATTGGTGGACAATGAGAATATGTTTTTGAATTTTCTATGACGTAGTTCTTTTAACTTTTAAAAAGTTTTGCAGAAGTTTTTCCGAATCATATTTTTTCTGGATTCCTAAGAAACTTGACTTTCACTTTTCTTCAGAAATATTAGCTCTGCGATGATTGATTTCTGACAATTTTCGACGTAGATCAATATTGTTTTCGTCTTCTCAGTTGCCTATTTAGTTTTTAAACAAGCATTTGATGCTCTTCTCAGTTTTCTAACTGGTATTTGACAAATCTGAACTCATCTTTACAGTTGCAGATGCACATACATAAAAACACAAATAGCCAGCAGCCAGCTAGTCAGCACACGGAGAGCAAGACCACGCGCGAATTCCGCGTGCCCCGCACTGTGAATGCCGCCGGCCACATCAGCCGGGGCCTGGCCGGCCGGCCGGTGCAATACGAAGTGAATACCTCTAGTTCTGTAGTAGATGCAAACCGCACTATCGTACGTAGGGGGCAACGCACTCGAACGCAAACTACCGTCGTCATCTCCGTCGCCATCTGCTCTCCGATGCCGGTCTCGGCTCTCACTGACTTGTTGTGGTGGAATGCAATCCTGGCTGGGCCTGGGTTTGATTCATCCGAGCAGTAGCAGCAACAGAATTCCGACCGTGCGTCTTACACGCAAATTCTGTTTCAAAGTGAATAGCTGGAATTTTGCTTACTGAATGTTTTAGTTTGTTTGCACTTATATAAGCTGACATTTTAGACGTTGAATCACACTTAATTGCGGTTATTAAATGTTTTTGGCATTTATTCTTTCCAATGTTTTAAACTAATCATCAAAAATACAAGTAATATTTCCCAGCATCAATTTATTATCGCTGCTGCTGTGTTGTGCTGTGAGTTAATGTGCAATAAGCGTGTAGGAAACCATGCATCGGTGGTCGATCTTATACGGATGATGATGACGATGGAGAAGAAGGTATGGCTCTTCCTTTCCATGCACGAATTCGAATTCGTGTACGGTAGTTCACGAGGCGGCACGGCGCGGCCTGGCGGTTCGGCCAAATTGAATAATAGAGTGTGGCGTCGCCGTCGCCGCGATTTACTCGTTGGTGCATGATTTATGTGATTTATTTTCTGTTTGAACTATACTATAAATATTTCAAAGAATACGTCGTCTTGCGTTTCGGTAGCAGTGCGTCTCAATTTGACACCCGAAACGAGGGTTTTGGCGGAAAACGGAGATAGTTGGGTGTCTGTTTTATGTTTACCGACTGCATAAACATCGTATAATGGTGTTTGTAGACATGACAGATAATCCACTGGAAACGCATAATCCACCGGATCAAAATGATCGCCGTGAAAAACTTTAGTAGTTTCATAAGATTTTATTTATATACTAGAGATGTTGGTACGGCTCTTGCGGCCCATCCATCAACGGAAATTTCTCATTAGTATAGCATGTAATATAGGCATAAGACGTCATTTAAGGATGACCATTCTCTAGGCATCGATTTCATTCATTAAACTAACCTAAATCGGTTGAAAAGGAAACCCTTCTAGTTTATTGCCCGATCAATAAAAACCCGCGATCGATCATCCAATCAAAGAGCGCGTAAACGCGTCCGGACGGACGTACGGATGTTTTTGCCTTTTTTGTCGGTCGCCAGCCGGCATCGATTCGCCGCGTAACTGAAGGCATTAGATACTGGTCGGTTAGTCATGGCTTAGAGTGCTCGTTGTCGCTAATCGAAAGTGTTCGCAAGGAAATGCCATTAGCGATGCACCATAGAAACCATTGAGAGGCGCATTCATTTTGTAGCGCTTCGACAAGTGCCACTTCGATGCAGTTGTGTGGCAAATGTGGGAGCAAGAAGAAACCAATTCAATCGCACTCGATGCATCGAATTATATCGAGCAGTTCGCCGAGGTTCGATAGATATTAATTACTCATCTTTCATACTTAAGCGTTAAGTGAACAGACTCGCAACTTGAACTGTCCTAATTTGGTTTAGATCGTGGCTGGACGACCGGCGCGGCGGTACGAAAGCCGTTTCACTTTCGGAATCATCTCTAATCGAATCTGATTCAGCATCATCAGTGAAGGCGGCGTAGATGGTGCCGGGAAAATGACCAGGTTCCGTTGGATGACCTAAAGTGTGATGATGAGAGAAACCAGCGAAGGCCTTTACGGCCGACCCAAGCAGCAGCGGTTGTTACCCTTTGCGCTTTGTGGTCAGTGCGTTCCGGGTTGGTTGTAAAAAATGTTTTCTTCCGTGTTGAAACAAAACACCGTGCACCTGATCCATCACATTATCGCTACTTTTATTTCTTCATAAAATTGTATCTTAAAAACTTTTGTTGAAAAAAAAAATACTTTTAACGACCAGTCCAGCAACATGTCGGAAACATTTTAAAACAAATCAACAACAACAACAGATGCAGGCTGAAATCAACAATCGCGAAGCGACTGATGACGTGTTGAGGCGGTGAACTCTTCAGACACCCAACAACAATCGGAGAAGTAATTTAGTTAAACATTTCCGGTCTCATGGGTGGACGATTCGCCAACTTTTTTTCGCTGATCCTCCCTCAATCAGCGCACTGTGTAAAAGTCAACAAATCACGATTCGAAATAATTTATGCAATTAAGTAGCGGCTGCGAAATGTTTGGCGGCGTTCGCTAGGGGTTAACACAGGAAGGTGACGACAATTGGTACTTGTTACACAGTAAGTTCCGTCACGCTTGATGTTGGAAGGGTCAGCGTGAAGGCTGATTTCTTTAGTTAGAGTTCGTTGAATGTAATTGGGATAAATGTTTATTTCTCCCAATATGGTGCCGTCCATTGAAGTTTTTTATTATTAAAGTTTTTGTGGTTAAGCATTTTGTACACAAAAGCAACCAGTAAACCAAGAACAAATACCTTGCTAACATTCCTTTCAATTAGTAGTGCTCTGATTTCAACCCTCTGGCTAACCACGCGCACGTAGAACTATCTTCAACTGAACTGGAAAGCACTTAAAATCAATAACACATGTCCGTCCGCACTGATTTAATTAGCCGTCTACTAATTGATCATTTGTACAAACTACTCACTCGGGACGGACTTCGATCGGGTCGGTTTAGGTTTAAGCCCCGCGAAGTCGAAGTCCATGGTGGAGCCGCCGTCAATTTAATCGTGCTTGGCATTGTTGCTGCTACTGTTGTTGTATCCCTTGTCACTACTGTTGTGGCTCGTTCAAACCAAATTGGGGACTCATATGCACTTCGTTATGTGTATGTTATGTTCAGCTGAGCAAGCTGAGGTCATGTTTGAGTAAATACGCGGTGGCAGAGTTGAGAAGGAAGGAATGCACTGGAAGTAAACCCGCATGTGTCTCACGATCGGTCCATTATGACGACGGCGGATGCCGTTGGGTGTATGCACGTAGTTCAACGTCTCAAATGTCAAACCTTCTGGCGGAAAGAATACTTCGTGTGAGAATTGTGTGTTCTCAAAAACAGCCCGTGATCAACCAACGGTACTCAAATATAGGAGAACCAACATATTTTTTATTTTAAACTAAAATCATTGAAATCGGTTTAGTTGTTTAAATAACTTTTTGGAAAATGGCGTATGTAGTCAAACCAAAATCGTAACAAATTTTCAGTTACTCTCCGACGTTTCGCTTTTTATTTTTAAAGCTTTTTCAAGGAATCGCTATAAACATTTGTATTTTAGATCTTTAACAATTTGTATTATTTATCATTTACTCACTAACTACTCTGTCCGTTGTCTATATGATTTTGTCTGAAAATGTCTAAAATTGTCACTGCTGTCTTATGTTTCAACCTTGGGTTCCTGTGTATGGTAATTTTGAATGTAGATTTTGTCGTTATATTTGTCTATTGCTAACCTGTAGTTTGTCATTTGTTGTGAATTTTTAGTATCGTTTGTCACTATAATTCTTGGGGTTTAGTTCTGTTACCGCACTACCGGTCTAAGAGTCACCTAGTTATACAATTATTGTTCATGTGTGTGGATCTATTGGATTCAGTGGGGGTGTAGGGGTGCTCTTGTTTTTATTTTTATTTTGTACAGAAGATAGTATTCCAGCATATATACTGTTTAGTCCTTCTACGTCTGTTCTTTTGTTGATTGCGTTTGAGCTGTTGTATATGTGACACATTTCTAGTATGGCTAGTGACGATCGTTTGTAACTTTGGTCTATTATTTTGGTGGATGTGAGGTCGAATTTATGTTGTTGGTCTATGCAATGGGCGATTAATGCTGTTTTTTCCTTGAGATCTTGTATTTCCCTATCTGTGTATGTATGTCCTGTTTCTATTAGTTTGTTTAGCTTGTTTATGGTTGTTTGATGTCCTGATAGTCTAGTTTTTAAGTGCGTGGTTGTCATTCCAATATATGAGGCTGTGCAGTTTTGGCAATTTATCTCGTATATTACGTTATGTTTTAGTTTCTGTGGGATTGTATCTTTTATCGGTGGGAGTAGCATGCCAACGTTGTATCTAGTACTATAGGCTAAGCGAATTTGAGGGTAATCTGTTTTTAAAAGTTGTGCAATGCGGGGAGATAGATTATCTATATGTGGGAATGGTTTGTAGATTGTGTTGGGTTGTAAACTGCTGGTAGAAGTTGTTGATTTTTGTTTGTACCGATTCCAACATCTATTGATGAGGCTTTTGGGATAGTCGTTGTTTTTGAGGTGTTTTACAATGATGATGTAATTGCGCTGTTCCCAAGCATTTTACAAGAATTAATTACAAAAGGAATCATAGACAACTGGCCACAAATTAAAACAAAAACCAATATTTGTCTAGATTTGTTTTTGGAAATAGTAGAGTTCTGCGTAAGTTCAAGCTATTTCCAATTCAACAACAAATTTTATCAACAAATAAACGGAACAGCTATGGGAAGTCCCCTTTCGCCTATTTTGGCTGAAATAGTAATGGACACACTGATAAAAGCAACGCTTGAAACAACAACAATCACAGTACCAGTAATTAAAAAATACGTGGATGACCTCTTCCTAGCAGTACACCAAAATCATATACAGGAGATAATCGACGACTTCAATAAATACCACCCCAGTCTACAATTCACGTGCGAAGAAGAGAAAGACAACACTCTACCATACTTGGACATGCTACTAATTCGACAGGAAAACCAGACCATTAGTTCCCGATGGTATGCCAAACCAACTGCCTCTGGTAGGTTACTAAATTATTACTCGTTCCACCCCGTCAATCAGAAAATCAACACTGTGATAAACTTTATCACACGGGTTGATAGGCTTTCGACTGACTACACAACAGAGCAAAAATACTCCATCATTGTAAAACACCTCAAAAACAACGACTATCCCAAAAGCCTCATCAATAGATGTTGGAATCGGTACAAACAAAAATCAACAACTTCTACCAGCAGTTTACAACCCAACACAATCTACAAACCATTCCCACATATAGATAATCTATCTCCCCGCATTGCACAACTTTTAAAAACAGATTACCCTCAAATTCGCTTAGCCTATAGTACTAGATACAACGTTGGCATGCTACTCCCACCGATAAAAGATACAATCCCACAGAAACTAAAACATAACGTAATATACGAGATAAATTGCCAAAACTGCACAGCCTCATATATTGGAATGACAACCACGCACTTAAAAACTAGACTATCAGGACATCAAACAACCATAAACAAGCTAAACAAACTAATAGAAACAGGACATACATACACAGATAGGGAAATACAAGATCTCAAGGAAAAAACAGCATTAATCGCCCATTGCATAGACCAACAACATAAATTCGACCTCACATCCACCAAAATAATAGACCAAAGTTACAAACGATCGTCACTAGCCATACTAGAAATGTGTCACATATACAACAGCTCAAACGCAATCAACAAAAGAACAGACGTAGAAGGACTAAACAGTATATATGCTGGAATACTATCTTCTGTACAAAATAAAAATAAAAACAAGAACACCCCTACACCCCCACTGAATCCAATAGATCCACACACATGAACAATAATTGTATAACTAGGTGACTCTTAGACCGGTAGTGCGGTAACAGAACTAAACCCCAAGAATTATAGTGACAAACGATACTAAAAATTCACAACAAATGACAAACTACAGGTTAGCAATAGACAAATATAACGACAAAATCTACATTCAAAATTACCATACACAGGAACCCAAGGTTGAAACATAAGACAGCAGTGACAATTTTAGACATTTTCAGACAAAATCATATAGACAACGGACAGAGTAGTTAGTGAGTAAATGATAAATAATACAAATTGTTAAAGATCTAAAATACAAATGTTTATAGCGATTCCTTTAAAAAGCTTTAAAAATAAAAAGCGAAACGTCGGAGAGTAACTGAAAATTTGTTACGATTTTGGTTTGACTACATACGCCATTTTCCAAAAAGTTACAAACAATAATTAGTCGACACCATACGTTGTTTAAATAATACGAACTTTTGAAGAAAGGTCTAAACGCAAAAACTTAGAGAACAAGGTTAGGTTAGACTTAAACTCTCAACTTAGTATAGTATAGTATAGTTTTTAGTATAGTTGAGTCGAGCAGTCGAATTGAATGGTTTAGTCAAGCAGTCAGGTCAAGCGGTTAAGTCGAACAGATGAGTCGAGCAGTTCATTCGTGCAGTGGAGTCGAGCAGTTCATTCGAGCAGTCAAGTCGAGTGGTTGAGTCGAGCAGTTGGGTCGAGTAGATCAGTCGAATGGTTTATTCGAGCAGTTGAGTCGAGTAGTCCAGTTGAGCAATTGAGTCGAGCAGCCGATTCGAATAGTCCAATCGAGTAGTTGAGTCGAGCAGTTGAGTCGATTATTCCAGTCGAGTAGTTGAGTCGAGCGTCGTATCGAACAGTTGAGTCGAGCAATCTAGTCGAGCAGATGAATCATGCTGTCCAGTCGAGCAGTCGAATTGAACAGTCCAGTCGAGCAGTTCAATCGTGCAGTTAAGTCGAGCTGTCGGGTCGAGTAGTAAGTCAAGCAAATGTGTCAAGCAGTCGAATCGAGTAGTGCACACGAGCAGTTAAATCGAGCTGTTCAGTCAAGCAGTCAAGTCGATCTGTCCAATCAAGCAGTTGACTCGAGCAGTCGAATCGAACAGTTCAGTCGAGCAGTTCAGTTAAGCAGTTCAGTCGAGCAGTCAAATCGAGCAGTCTAACCGACCAGTCCAGTCGAGCAGTTTAGTCAACCAGTTGAGCAATCGAGCAGTCCAGAAGTCGACCAGTGAGGTGACTGAGAATACAACCCATTGTAGGTAAGAGACCTGGTTTTCGGTACAGACATAAGCTTCTTATATAAATAGATTGATTAACCGTAATCATGGTTTTCTTTACAAAGTCTGAATCGGTTTTTTGTTACTTTTACTCAGTTTGAATTGTAGCCTTGTTTTATAAACTAGTCAAGTAGAGCAACTAGAATCAATTTATAATCCTGGTAAGTCATTGACTGGTTCTAGGAGAGATACATAGGAAATATATGGAAATACATAGAATATGTCAAAATTGTTCTGCAAATTCTACCACAGACTTTTATTCCCAAATCATATTGTCTACTAGCTGATTCTGCGATCTCCCTTTGTCTCTCAGTCACTGTACATCTGTTATTGGAACGAAAATTCTCAGTTTGCAAGAAACAAAACCCTTTTTCTTCATTTGAATGTGTCTATCCTTTGACAGCTCCCCTCCTGTTGTCCCCAGACACTTGTAAATCTGTCCTTTTTTTCGATTGTGCCTATAAAGCGAGAAAACCCCTTTTTTACGTTTTTGAACCTCCCTCTTGTCAATGGCCACCCTATTCCCTCCCTTTCAGAAATACACTATTGTCGTACATCACGTTCTTCGTCCTCCCTTCTGTCACATAGCCGATTATTCATCTGTTTCCGGAAAATCCCTAGAACCTTCACTCCATAACTCCTCCCCCCTTCTTGTTTCCCAGCCGCTTGCGCAACTGCATTCAGTCTGAATGTAGAAGAAACGCAACCTCTTTTTCTGCTTTTGACTTCCCCTTTGTTAGAGACTTTCCCCTTTGGTCAGCACTTCTTTTTGTTCATTCTCTTATATCAAGGAACACGTGTGTCAAGTTTTGTGGAGAACAGTTTCTTTGAAGTTTCTGGAGTTACAATGGTACATACATATATACAAGCATACAAACTCACGTTCACTATTAAATATACTGAAATCGCTTTCACTCGGTTTGTTTTTTATGCGGCTATTTTAACGCAATTTTCGGAATTTACACGATTTTTGGAATTTACACGCCTTTTGGCATTAACACGAATTTTGGCATTAACGTGGTTTTTGATGCGATTTTCGGAACTCAAGCGAATGTGCTCTGAGTGTAATTTTACGCGTAATTGTGGAAATCACAAAGTTTTTGAATTTGGAATCCAATTTCAAGTTTTGTTTCTCGAATTTTATTTTTTTTAGTTTTTGTTTCACATTTAATGGCTTTTATTGCTATTTTTACCTTTTTTTTGTACTTTTCTCGTATATATTGGATTGTGCAATGGCAGCTGTGGCTCGCGCACGCACTCTTTCGGTTGGTACTCGAATGTTTTACTCACTAATTTCATTAAATAATTTACGTCATAACCGCGTACAGAAACATGTACGAGTAAATGAAAAAAATTGGCAGTGGTTTAATCACGAGACTTTCGGCCTCGGCAATGCACAGTGGTCCAGCAGCGAAAATTAAGTGGAAAGTTTTTTGTGGTTCAAAATAGCTCCCCACAATGTTCAGCAAAGTTGTACAACTCTAATAGACAATTAATGCGAAATCAACGACTAAGTTCCAGTTTGGCTTGTGAACACATAATCCATAATAACTTTTTATAAGAAAGAGATAGAAGGATAACTTCTTCGACAAAGTTGTAGCTAAAGATTATATAAGTAACTTTGCCAAAGACATAGTAGGCGTATTTCTAGGCGTTTCTAACTTACATGGTGTTTTATAAAAAGACCTCTCAAAAATCACTTTTTCGCTGATTTCTGCTAATGCAATGGTTTTATTGCATCATAATGTCTTGCAAAGTTGGTTATCTTATTAAAAGACATATTTTTGTAGAACATTGTATGTTGAAAACTCATACGTATAACGAGTTCTAACGTTTTTCCTGCGTTTTTTTAGTCTTTTTAGGAATAGAATATCTCAAAAAGGGGCAAACGAAAAAAATCAAACTTGGCCGTTTCTGAAAGCTTGGAGTTTTATCTCAAACATATGTGAAAATAAAAAACTGGTTTTTTCTCTAACTCGAGTAATTTCAGTTTACATGAAATGAGTCAAACATGAAATAATATGTTTGACCATTTTCTACTATGCAGTATTTTCTAATATCTTCTTGAACATGTTAATAGTAAAAAAGAAATTTGTCGTACCATGACACAATTTCTTCTGATTGCCACGTAAAATAGTCTTCGAACTCCGGATAAGTTTAGAGATCTAGTTTTTTGACCTTATGCTAGTTTTCGAACCACTGCTGAAATATTCTTCAAATAAGTTTTTATAACGGTAGTTTTTACAATTGTTTATTGTCAAGATATATGGACTTCGCCCGTCATCCAATCCATACATATAAATATAAATTATAATACCAAATACAAAATAATATAAAATGCAGTGGTATTAGTGTACATGAAATTGACCTCTCAGAAATAGTCAGAAAGTTTTTTCTTAATAGTATCAGACGACATGTTTAAGTTTAGTATGTTTCTAAAATTGTTCATTAGCTGCATACAGCGGCAGGCTGGTTCATTGCGCGCGTAGTTAGTTCGACGGTGGTTTAGAGTGAAGGGCCTTGGTCTCCACAGAACTACTGTACTCTGGTTAACAGTTATCCTGGATTTCAAATAATCACTGTCGTATCGTCCTCTCTGCAAATGGAGCTCAGCACCAGCTGTTTTTGATAAATATCTATCTTACAATTTTAATTATTTTACAAATAGTCATGGAAATCTTCATTTGGATATATGCACATGAAATTAAATTTTATATTGATATTTCTGATTCTAGTCTAAAGTAATCTTTTAAATTGCTTTAGTGTCAGAAAGCTGAGAAGTCTTCAAAGTTGATGTCTTATACGTATTCAGGAACAGGAACATGACTATGATCGTAGTAAAAAAGGAGGAACATTTTCAAGCAAATCCTATTAGAGTCCTGGAGTTTTTTGTCAAAAGATTTGAGGGTACCGTTACTGTTATTTTAAATTAGTATCTAAAATGTTCGTGAAAGTAATTCGGTAGTTTAGGAGATTATTTCCCATTCAATTCCATATTAGCTATATAATGTTAGTACACGGCGCAGATATTATTAAGGCCACGGCACAACTCATAGGGTTATGAAGCGAAGAGGTACAGGAAACGCGAAATAAATGTATTTGTAAGTTCAGGGAATTTCACGTCAGAAAATTTAACCGGATTGCCAATTTGGAGGATGTGTTCAAACGCCTCCTGCTATCGTCCGATCCAGTCATTGCAATACAAAATCGTTCTTATTGTACACGTACTCTGGAGCTTCCACCAAGCGCAAACCAATTATTAATATAATAAATTATTATATTGCTAACAATAATAAAATATTTCGAAAACAAAACATTTATTGAATCTCTCAAATAAATGACTACGCTTTTTTTTCCAAATCAACGATATACTGATACAGCCTGAATTCGTTAATTGGGCCACGACTGCACTCCAGCTGATTCGCTAATTGGGCCGACTGACAGTTGTTAGAAATTTCTAAACTCGAAAATTCCACACAATTTTGACATTCAGGTTGTCACATAGCCCAATTAGCGAACACCCAATTAACGAACCGCCCAATTAACGAACCACCAATTAACGAAACTTTGCTGTATAAGGTGGTTGAAGTTCGAAAAGGATCTATAGGTTTTTTTCTCTTTTACCTCTTTGCCTGTTTTGATATACTTACCTGCTATTAAAAAATGGCATAAAACTAAAATAACAGTTAACAATATTACGTATGAAATAACCAATATTTGTTGCTTTTTTATTGAAAATTAATTTTAAAACATTATTGATGGTAGATTGAGCATATTTGCAAAATAATGAAAATTGAAAGATAGATATTTATCAAAAACAGCTGGTGCTGATAGAAAACTGATGTCATATCTGGAGTTCGAAGACTATTTTACGTGACAATCAGAAGAAATTGTGTCTAGATACGACAAATTTCTTTTTTACTATTGACATGTTGACTTTAATCGTCTTCAAGAAGATATTGGAAAATACTGCATAGTAGAAAATGGTCAAACATGAAATAATTAAATTGAAATTACTCGAGTTAGAGAAAAAACCAGTTTTTTATTTTCACATATGCTTGAGATAAAACTCCAAGCTTTCAGAAACGGCCAAGTTTGATTTTTTTCGTTTGCCCCTTTTTGAGATATTCTATTCCAAAAAAGACTAAAAAAACACAGGAAAAATGTTAGAACTCGTTATACGTATGAGTTTTCAACATACAATGTTCTACAAAAATATGTCTTTTGATAAGATAACCAACTTTGTAAAACATTATGATGCAATAAAACCACTGCATTTGAAGAAATCAGCGAAAAAGTGATTTTTGAGAGGTCTTGTTGTAAAACACCCTGTAAGTTAGAAACGCCTAAAAATACGCCTACTATGTCTTTGGCAAAGTTACTTATATAATCTTTAGCTACAACTTTGTCGAAGAAATTATCCTTCTATCTCTTTCTTATAAAAAGTTATTATGGATTATGTGTTTACAAGCCAAACTGGAACTTAGTCGTTGATTTCGCATTAATTGTCTTTTAGAGTTGGACAACTTTGCTGAACATTGTAGGGAGCTATTATAAAACGCTTAGCCGCAAAAGTAAGTTTCCACTTAACTTTCGTTTCTGGACCACTGTGCAATGTACTGCATGTTTCTATCGCACTAACCGAGTGGAGCAGATAACAGTCGATCTTCTCGGCGGTAGAAACAAAGCTAAGAGAAGTCATACAAAAATAATTTCGTTGCATAGGAGTGTGTGGTGCGTATACACGGGAATGATAGAATTGGCGTTAGACTACCTGATACAGTAATGTTCCGACTTTGTCAACTCCCGATTTTGTTTACCCCCCATTTTATCAGCTTTTTATCCCGATTTTGTCAGCCTACAAATTTCGTTTAACTTTTGTGCTTTTAAACATGATTTAGAAAACTTTTCAGCCTGCTTAAAACTATTCTGATTTTGTGGGGAGAGTTTTTGAATAAAATGATGCCTTCTTGAGAGTAATTCGGGGTCAAAATTTGGGGTTTTTATAGTAAAAGTTCTATAGTTCCTAAACAAGCAAAGATAGAGGTATACTATTTTCAGCAATGTTGTGTATTTTTACTATTTGTACAACTTTGTAAAATATAAAAAAGACATACAACAATAACAAAAACAGCTAAAATAGCAAAACTGATTTTAACGATTTTTCTTTTATGAGAAATAGGATTTTTCCATCTTAGCTGAAGAGATAGAAGGTTACTGTCTTCAGCAAAATTTCTAGTAATAATGTGCTGTAAAACTTGGCAGAAACCATCAATGTGTTATATTGAAACTGAAAAGTAATAATTTTTTTAAGGGGGCATCCATAAAGTACGTCACACTTATAGGGGGAGGGGAGGTTGACCTAATCGTGACGATTTGTGACGTAGGGGGGAGGGGGGGGTATGAAGTTATGTGACGTCACATGAAAAGAAATCGAATGGAAAATTTATTCGGGAAATTATATTTAGCCTTCATTTCAAGATACAACTATTGAAGGCTTTTATAAAATCAACGTACTGATGGATTTTAAAACAAATAGTTAAATTTTTGGAATGAAAACTTTTTTTTTAAATATATGTGTGAACAGGACTCATTTATTCTATGTAGTATGAACTCTCCATTAAGGCTTTACAGAATATGCAGTACACCGTTGAAGAGCTGCTTGAGTACCGTCCTGCCTAAAAGATTTTTGCAACCGCAAATAGCAGTCACACAAACTCCTGAAGGGTTACGGGATGCTACCAGAGACCCATGGCAATAATGTTTTCCCTTGATATTCGTGCTGAACTCAGTCGATGAACAAAAACTCATACCGAAGTTCCACGGCTGCTTTTTAGGTTTTTCGGTATAATTTATACTGCCTCTCACTCAAAAGCTCTCTGAGGGATAGAGTTTATGCCACTTGAGGATTAAATTTCGCATCTAAGGTAGTGTTGAATGATTGCACGATTGAATGAATACACATAGTGACAAAATCCGTCAGAAAAGTTGTTCCAAGGCGTGTTGCTGCAAGACGTCAGCAGGAAGTCCTGATTCTTTCAACTAGGTCAGACGAATTAGAGTGGATGGATGTAAAGGGCGTGGATGTGCGCGAAACATTAATCGACGACACATCAGCGACTTCTGAAGCGGATCCGATCGCCGCAATTGGAGATCATCTTCAAAATCCGTGAATCGATGATTTATAAGCTTAAAAATTTTCCTTTTTTTATTTACAGAAATTCATTTGATAGCTCTAAATAAAAAGGTTGGAATGAATATTTAACTTTTTTTGTAGTGAAGTATGGGGGGGGGGGGGGTTGCCGTGACGTGACGTACTTTCTCAGAGGGGGTCACGAATGTGTGACGAAATGTGACAAGGAGGGAGGGGGGGTTGATTTTGCTCCAAATTTGCGTGACGTACTAAATGGATGTCGCCTAATCAAAATTTGAATTCCGCTGGACGATAGAACTTTCAATTTTGAGAAACTCTTTCAAAGGTTCCATAAACCTTAAACCAAGTTTTCCCGCTCAAAGCTAATGCGCGCCAAAAAAGGGTTCTGGACCAGTGTGCTGTGTCCAGCTCGTTGAGCTTTCGGTTGACCAATTGAGGGTTAAAATTTAATTTTTAGTAGAACTCTTCGATATTGCAAGGTCTTAAGTGTCGAATTTTGAAAAAAATTATCGAAAAAAAAATTTTCCCGATTTTGTCAGCCCAAAATTTGACATGTGGCTGACGAAATCGGAACATTACTGTATAACGAGCGGCAACATATTTTTGGTCGAAATTTTCCGGTTCATTCAATTAATCATTCTTCACTTCAGACACTCCGTAGCTTTCCAAAACAGTTTCTAACTTCCAATGTCTAATTTCCAACTTTGAATTCATAGGTTATAAATTTAGGGTTTTTTTTTTCATTTGTCATCTTTCCTTTTCCTTTTTCGTTTTTGTTTTTTTCGGTTTTTGCTTCCTGTTTGCTATTTTGTGATTTTTTTTTGTACTGTCTCGTTGTGCTTCCTGTTTTAAGTCTATCTTCTGTATTTTATTTTCTGTTTTTTTTTTAGTTTTTTTTCAAATTTTGGAAGCAAAAAAGTGGACCTAAAAAGAAATCACTAAAACCACAGATTTTAGTGTACTAATTTTTCAGTTTCTATTGTTCATTTATGTTTTAAAAATACGTCAAAATTTTCAGTCCTTTTTTGTTATTTTTCAGTTTCAAATTTCATGTTTTATTTGTTTAATTTCTATTTTTATTTTACATTTTACAATATTAAATTATTCTTTATCAGTTTGTTCATCTTTGATTTTTTAATTTTCCCTTATCGCGTTTTATTCATTATTCCTTTTTCATCATTATGTTTCTTTTTATTTGTCTCCTTTCTGGGGTTAAGTATCAGTTTTTCTTTTTCATTCATTTTTCTTCTCTATTTTTGTTCTAATTTTGCTTGTTCTTTTCGGTTTTCTCTTTTGTGTTTTCGAGCGAATCACTTGCGTTCATGTTCATGTAATTTTCTACATTCATTTGTTCTCGGCAATAGTGAATGAAATAAAATGTGAACCATTCATTCATTATGAACTACCGACAACGGCAAACAGAATTTCACAATAAACGTAAACATTGCTCCGAAGTTTTAATTAATTTATTACCTTTCTTCAGCCAGGTTTTGGTTGCTTTTAAAAAGCAGGCAGTTTGAAAAACTAAACTTTAAGATCCTAAATATCAGTCAAGAGCAAGAAAATTGACTGACGCGTTAGTCGCGCAATCATTCAGTACTTGCAATTCATGAATGAATTGTTTTGAAGAGTAGAAAACTGAGAAAGGCAAACACTGTCAGCAGTTCAATAGTGATGTCCTTGGGCTGATAGATAAAACTGCATGAGTTGAATGCGGTTTATATTCATCAAGGGTGCCAATTTTCTCGAGCCCTAAAAATGCCTTTCAGCGATGAGCCCTGAAAATGCCTTTCAGCGATGAAAATGGTATTAAAGCGATTTTTTTAAAGAAAAATGTTACACATCTTCAAGTTATTCTTGCTCTTGAAACAGCTTACATTTATTATAATACCATCCATAAAACTTATACTCATCGGAAAATTTTCTCTGTTCGACAAGTGCCACAACTCCGAACCTCAAATCTTTTATGACTTCCCCATCCAGATTATCGACCGCCATACGTAGTAGAGGCAACCATTGTGGTGCGCTTAACGATGCCGCCCGGTAATGACAGCTCAGCTCAGCCGGAATCATTTTCGGCCATCAACCGGTATAATTTAATTAGTCGCGCGGATGCTGCCTCGCGGGAGATCACTGTCGAGACACGATCCGTTATCCCCCCCCCCCCCCCCCGAAAACCGTGCGGTCGATAATTTATTTTAATCAATACACGCAACACTGTCCACTTTTGGGCATTATCAGTCATGCGGGGTCCGATCGGTCGGTCGGCCAGAAGAAACAAGTGTCAAGTCACACATTTTTCCCCCTGGAGAATTGTCGATTTTTGTTTTAGTTCATTTTGTTGCTTGCTTCCGAATCCTTTGCCCGTCCGTCCCAATTCCCTGATGAGCACGAAGAAACCAGTTGTGAGTGAGTGCGCTTACTTAACTGTCATGGTAATTAACTATAATGGTGATCATTACTTACATGTCTGGCCCTTTCGCTGTCCGCTTGCTGTCGTAAAGCATTGGAAGTATCTCAAGGTATGCTAAATTGCTTATACTAAAGCTCTGTTTCGTTAATTTTTCATCCATAAACTAGCTTTGCATTGCTTTAACGATCTTTGATCGTTATTATCTTTTTTAAAAACTTTAGTTTATTTAAAGTTTTATGTTAAGGAAGTATCTATGAGCTACCGCCTTGTATATTACGTTTTATCAGTTTCTATTTCACTAGGAAAAACAGCAAATACAAGGATTTTACATTTCCAAAATTCATTTACAGACCTACACCCACTTACATGTATGTGTTGTCATCAGTGGAATACCCTGTTGTCCACCGGCTGTAAGTTCATCTTGAGTGGAACATGGTTTGCGATTTGCAAAGATTGTTGTTTCGACGTGTTTTTCTTTTTTTGTTGACTCCGTACTAGCTACTTTTTCTCTTTCACTATTTCACTACTTGCTATGTAATTCGTTTTTAGTTTACCGCTTTACAATTAGTGTAGACTAGAGCGCCCGCGGAAGTCTCGACTTTTTTTCTGCACTGTGTTGTTGTAGTTTGGAAATTGTCTATTTGCGTGTGATTTGAATTATTCATTACCTGCAGCACAAGCCCAACTCCCAGACCGCGGCCAGATAATCGCGGCAACATCGGACTGTTCACGATTTTCAAGTTCCGCGTCTGTGTGCCGCCTTATAGCGACGATGATCGCGCAACTTATTGCATGAGTCCAATTTACAGTTCGTTGCTATCAACCGGCCGCCTCCCAGCTGTGGATTGGACATTGGCCGATGGTACCTGCGATGTGGAGCATGTGATAAGAACCAACGCCCAACAACGACATCTTTTCAATGTTTCGTTTCCATTTCCTATTATTATTTTGTAGAGCAGCAGCTTTGACGTTGTTCGCTTTGTACGTCGTTGCACAACATCTGCAATCCATTTCAAAACTAACCGAAGCTTTTCTGTTTCTCTTTTTCCGTTTTTTTTGCCAACATCAGGCCTCCAGACGGGTGGACGACCTGTTCGAAGATCTGCGCGATGGACACAACCTTCTTTCTCTCTTGGAAGTACTATCTGGCGAACATCTTGTAAGTACCGAACCTCGGACCAAAACCGGCAATGTTGTTCCGCCCACGTGGGTCCAGCAAAAGCGCGATGCAAAACTAATGCGAATTTTTTTCATCGATCTGCCTTCCATTTTCAGCCAAGGGAAAAAGGAAAAATGCGCTTCCACATGCTGCAGAACGCACAGATGGCCCTGGACTTTCTGCGCTACAAGAAGATCAAACTGGTCAACATCCGGGCGGAGGACATCGTGGACGGCAATCCAAAGCTCACCCTCGGTCTTATTTGGACCATCATCCTGCACTTCCAGGTAAGTGGTGTCCAACTTCCAACATTCTCTGCCTCTCCCCTTGTCCGATTATTTAGAAAACGAAACGTGCGGTTGGCATGAATAACGCACCTTATTTCATTTATCTCATCATTGTTTTCGGAGTAGTTTGTTCTACGCAGTAGAATAGGAAAAAGATGCGCTTATTTGTACAAGTGGCTTAAAGCCGCACAATCCATTGGCTGACGCAGTCTTTGAATGTCACCACCTTCGTGTAGTCTTGTTTTTTTTTCGGGTGGAACTCGAGTCAACAGCGAACGACGACAGCTCGTTCGTTGCTTCATTAACATTCAAATTATCCAGTTTCTGATGGGAGTAACATAAAACGATGGATGCAACGTAAGGCGTGTTGGAGTCATTAGAAGTAATATTGAAAAAAAAAACTCCAACATTCACCCGTTTAGTTTGGGATTTGCTCGTCAATGTAGCATTTCTGATGGTTTGACCTTAAAATTTCTCAATATTTGTCTGATTGCTTATTCGTTTCATCCTTTTTCTGCATTTTTTTGTTTCCTGTTTTGCCATCAATCATTGACCACAAAAATTTCGTTGGAAAATTACCTAAAAGCAATCAATCATCAAGCATCTTTTTATCACTTGTTAAACATTGGTTAAGTATGATATCAGAATGCTGTTTAATAGTGTCTGCATCTTTGCCATTTTTATTTTTTGAATATTGTTGAATATCAAAATATGGTGAAATCAAAGGATAACCTCCCGAATGGATATTATGTACGCTGCTGGTCCCTTATAGGCCTGTTAACGTATGTTTACCTGTAATGGGACGTATGATTAATTCATGGTTCATCTCATGAACATACCCTGTTTAAAAATACATAACTCTTGAACTAAACATCGTAGAATAAATCGGCAATCAAAGAACTATCTGTCTTGAAATGGGTTTGAAAAAAATTTCCACAGGTTTTTTTCGTTCCTGAGTTATAGTCAATATACTTCGTCCGTCGTATGCAGAGTTTATATTTCAACACTACTGATGGACCCCAAAATAAGCAATTCGTTTAGCTTTTTAGTAAAAAAACTAGAAGTCGGATAGAGTAAGCTTTGGCGTACATTGGGGTTGTAGAAAATATTTAAACCGTAAATCGTTCACCAATTCACCATCGTTGTCATCGACTTGGTAGTTTTTCCTTGTTGCATGGAGCATTTACGGCTTGGTTGTGACGTAGTTGATGAGCCGTAATGCCAGCCGTGTCCTAAAATACAGAGGCTAGCAGTGTCCCAAAACTTATTGCCTGCTTACTACGCTTTTTCGGACGATTTGACCCACTTGAGTCCCATCCTCTTCACTTGGATGTCGATCGTCTTTAAATTTTGTAAATTGTACGTTGGGTTTACTTCACTGCACAGTGAGCATTTTCTCAAAAAATAGTTCCAAATTCCGATGGCCGGAATTCAATCTTTTGCTATCAAAAGAAAGATGTTTTATGAGAATTCCAATGGTATAGACCAATTACCTCAATTTTCTCGATGTAAAGGCTAGTATCTCTTGTTTTTTTATTCTATACTAGCTGACCCGACAAACTTCGTATTGCCACAAATTAAATTGTGTTGCACATAAATCGTGAATCTCGGATGACCTTTGCCACAATCTCGAGTTTTGCAAGTTTCTGAGGAGTTGATGGGTGTTTTAATATACAAATTTTCCTCACAGTAAAGTAGAAAACAACTCCCCCAACTTCTAGAGTTATGAGAAAATTTGTATTTCATTGGTATAGGAGCCCTCCCTCCTAAAGCAGGGAGAGGTTTCACCATAGAAAACATTCTTGTCTCCAAAAACACCCACATGTCAAATTTTTTTCGATTTGCTTGATTAGTTTTCGAGTTATGAGGAAATTTGTATTTCATTTGTATGGGAGCCCTCTCTCCTAAAAAGGTAAGGGGTCCTAATTCATCATAGAAAATTCATGCCTCCAAAAACACCCACATACCAAATATGGAACCATATTTGACCATTTGATTAGTTAGTTCTCAAGTTATGAGGAAATTTGTATTTCATTTGTATAGGAGCCCCCTCCTAAAGTAGAGAGAGGTTTCAATTCACCATAGAAAAAATTCTTGTCTCCAAAAACACCCACATGTCAAATTTTGTTCCATTCGCTTGACTAGTTCTCGCGTTATGCAGAAATTGGTGTTTCATTTGTATGGGAGCCGCCCTTTTAGTGGGGGGAGGGGTCTCTAACCGTCATAAGAACCTTCCCTGACCCCAAAAATCCCTATATGCAAATTTTCACGCCGATCGGTACAGTAGTTTTTGATTCTATAAGGAACATAGAGCAGACAGAAATCCATTTTTAGAGGCATAGATTTGTATGGGAGCCCCTCTCTTAGTGGGGGGAGGGGTCTTTTGCCATCGAGAGAACCTTCCCTAGCACCAAAAACCTCTACATGCAAATTTTCACGCCGATCGGTTCAGTAGTTTTCGATTCTATAAGGAACATAGGGACAGACAGACAGATAGACATACAGAAATCCTTTTTTATAGGTATAGATTGAGAGGTTTTCAGCCTGCGGCTGGTTCGCCTCTTTTAGTATCTCTTGATTCCGAAGGAGTTGAATATATTTTCTTTTCAAAAGAATAAATTTTCTATAGTGATTCCAATGATTTGATGATTTGCAGTTTTTGTCAAATGAAAGGAATATTTTACTCCAATCCTCTCGATGCAATTGTGAAAATTAGTGTAACATATCTCTTAGTTCCGTAATAAAACTCTGTCCTAAATACCATAAAAAATAGCGTTCTATTGAAGAAAAAATATCATGCCAACCTCGTATTATTTGTCTTGACCTTTTTTTTAATGGTAGTTTTTTTTACAATCAACGGAGAGGATGGTAGAAGAAAGTAATGAAACAAAGATGTTGATAGAATCCATCCAGAATGCAACCAGGCGTGAAGGGGAAAGAGCGGAAATATTAGGTAAGGGACGACCATATAAGCAACGCTTAAGAAAGTTTAGCTATGTACCGCTCCTTTTTATCTATGCCAAGCTATAATCGGAGCTAATTATAACCGGATTCGAACCCACTTCTCCTCTCAGGTCCTGTGGATCGCAAGTAGTGACGAATCTTTAAACCACAGCGGAATGGATCGTTATAAAAAACCAGATGTTATTGTTTTCAAACGTAGCCATCTTAATTAAACTTCTTAGGCGTGTCGAATTTTTCGTGCTGATTCATCAATGTAACAATTTTCAAGCTTTTCTCGTCTGTCTCTAGAATTTTTAGCTAAACCGAGAGTATTTACACTATAGTTTTTTCGATGTAAAAAAATTTGAAAGTCAATGTCTCCGGATTCCACTGAGATAAAATTAATCCTATTTTCACCATAAGATTGCTTTGGTTTCTTGTTATTTTGACCAAAAAGGCAATTTTATTTTAATTTTCAAAAGTCAATATTACTGAGTTCCGCTGAGCTATGTTCCATTAAAAGAAAGTTTTTTTAACTGAAATTTCAACTGTTCTGGCTTAGTGTTTGTTCATGGCAATAATTGCTTTGTTTCTTGTAGTTTGAGCTAACTGCAGAACATTTTACCCTAATATTCTCGATGTATACTGTAAAATTTAATCTCTAGTCTAGTCTAGACAGCTTAGTGGTGTAATTAGTTAAACAACACACTCGACTAGAGATTGAGAGCTGCGAGTTCGGCTCTCACAGTCGCTAAGTCTATATTTTTGGCCTAATATCAAGATTTTTTCAGTTTGCCTGAATCTACATTTTTCGCATTAAGCATTTATTCTTCCCCAACACTATACTATAAAGTTCAGAGTAAAATGTCCTTTATTGCTGCAATCAAAAGTGCATGGATCGCCCAAGTAACATTTCTAAAACCATTTGGTTTTACTTTAATTTTTATAAAGGTTTTATTGCGGTCTTAATCATTACCTCTGGTTTAATTATGGTATTACGCAATACCAAGAGGATACGAATCAAAACACATTTATAGTTAGCTATTAATCCATAAAAAATCTGTAAATAAAGCAAATTTATTGTGGTTGCTTATATACCCACGAGTTGGTTGCAACACGTCTCTTATAAACGTACCATAAGTGTGGTGTACCAATACAATATGACGCTCCAATCAAAATTGATCATATTAGAGTAGGGCGGGGCATCAGTGCGATGTTTGAAGTTGTCATCAATTTTCATGGGATCTAAAGAAGCACAACAATAAAGTATATTTTATATCGATGCAATAACTCAATATCTTCACATTCAACTATAAATTATGTGGGGTAATTGTGTTATGCAAAACAAATTCTGAAAAGTGCCGAATCGCACTTTTACCCCACTAGCGGGGCAAAAGTGCGAAGCTTGAATTCATGAAATTAGCACAGCAGTAGCTAACAAAACCATAATATCTTCAATCTGCGATAGGTTTCGCTAAGGGATATTCTCAATTTGCCAGCATCTGTAGAGCACACAGTTTTTGCAGATCTTCCATTTCTAGTATCTGTAATATAGTGCCTAAAACTGTATATAATTCGCTATGCATTTTTGCCTCGTCCATGAGTCGCACTTTTGCCCCGTCCGCCAATCGTACTTTTACCCCGTTAGGCTTGATGGATTTTGATCAAATTATGGAAAAGCAAAATATATTTTGCAAATTCTTCTCACCGCATTTTCAAAAGAGATATGTGAGTGATGTAAAACGATGTTACAATTTTTCAACAACTAATATCCTTCAGTTGATATCGTATTTGCCGTATAACGAAAGATTGCATCAAAGCCACTCTAAAATAACGTTTACACATAACTCAGCAACCATGCTTCGTAAACAACAAATGTTTACGATAGATTCAAGCTGTCAAAGTAGGCATCCATCCATGCCAATGTAGTCAGTTTACTAGGACTCTACACTGATAAATCATTGAATCGCACTTTTACCCCCATCGCACTTTTGCCCCTCCTTACTCTACGGCTGCTTGTCAAACCGCAATAACTCCGTTAGTTTCGTAGAGAGAGCTATTAAAACGGTAACGCTCTGACCAAACAGATTTATTGCTGCTATTATGAAGAATATGGAGAATGAGGACATATTGTCATCCTCTGGTATTTTTTACCTTCGTTTGTGCTCGCAAATAAAAATTCATTAAAGCAAAGTTGCAGGACAAAAAAAAGTTATTATCAATCGGTTTTCATATCTCAGGAAATAACTAAAATGTTTTTGCTAGAAATTGCGGTTGACTGACTAGTTTTCAAAAATTACAAAATTTTGTTGGCGTGTGGATTTTATTCACCAATCATACCAATATGAACGGGAAAATTCAATGCGCATATGCTGCACAACTACAGAGACTGCTGAAAATTTATGTTTTGTTCTATCTATGATCTGACAGTAAAACTTTAACTTTTCTGCTCACGGATGTATTTTCAAGTTAACAAAGCCGGCTAACTGATTTAGCTTTAGCTTCATTAAATTATGGCGGTGGTTGTCAAGTAGCGAAAAGCATAATCGATTTTTCTGTTGCTTTTAGCAGAGCATGATAAGACTACTTGAATTGATCATGAAAATCACTAGAGGAACGTTATAAAACTTAAAATTGTTAGTTGAGATTCATGTACATCAAGACAAGTAGAGCAAAATGCCCTTCAATTACTCAAAACGGCTAGAAATGGTCGCATGCTGTAAATAAACACCTTATTCTTTGTATAGACGAACGATTTTGCGAACTTCTCCTTCTAATTCGTCTCATAAAATCACGATTGCGGCGACCATTCCATTGGGATTGTTTCGATAAAACATAGTTTTTGCATAGTTTTGACGTGTATTTAGGGTTGTTATCCTGTTGGAAAATGAATCCGTTGCCGAGCAAACGAAAACCAGATGGGATGATGTGACGCTGAAGCAAGCGATGGTAGTAGTTTTGATCGATTTTTCTATCGATTTTTATCAGATTTTCGGCTCCATCGAAGCTAAAACCACCCCAGACCACGATAGAGCCACCAGCTACGGATTTTTGCCGAGCCTCCGTTTATTACCGAAAAATTTGAATTTCGATTCATCTGTCCAAAATACATTTTTCCAATCATCAATCGTCGATGACCAATTGAAGCTTAAGTTTCAAAATCAGAATGTAGCACGCAGACTGTTGCAAAGTAAATTTTTACATCCGCACTATGGCATGTTGCACCATCTTGTTGAAAGAAAAGGTCATCGTCTTCAATTTTGTCAACTTTGAGAATAAAAAAAGTTCACATCTATTTTGACATCATTCACCACATAAAATTACGCAATCTCAATGTTTGCGAATGAAATTTTGCCGACATTGGTTTCATTCTTATTGGTAAATCCTTTATGATAAAAATACCAGTGGTTCTAGATGGCTGCCTTGAGAAATTCTAGTTGAAGTAAGGAACCGGTTAGATTTTGTTTCTCTTTGCCCGAAATATTGAGGATACTTTTTATAAACTCAAGTCTTTTTTTGCACGGGCGTTACGTGGCGCGTAAAAAAGTTCCAAAAATGTTGTAAAACTGCGTTAATTCAAAAATTGTCATAAAATAAACCGTGCTATAATTGTTAATATTCGGCAGGGTAGTCTTCAAAGAAGTTTATCAAGACTGAAGTTTGATGTTTTCCCGACGTTTCGACACTTTGTTGTTGTTTGGTCTTTTTCAAGGGGTAATATCATTTAGTCTTTTGTTCTGTTCTTAGGATTGTACATATTACCGTGTTAATTAAAAAATCGTGTTAATTCAAAAATCGTCATAAAAACCCGTGTTAATTCAAAAATTATAAGAAACGTGTAAAAACAGGCTTGAGTGTACTATAATTTCCTTCTTCTTTTTCTTCTAAAAAACTTCTGTCAACTAATAAAATTATCTTCCTTATGTTGTATGAAGCTGAAATTGAGGTCACCTGGATACATTCATCAATTTACCAAGAAAAGTTTTGCAATGCCTAGTTTGATTGATAAACGTTATTTTACAAGACTATCGATCGTTTGAAAGCATGCTGTATGGTTATACTATAGCATTCCTTTTATATTTTTATCTCTCTTCGACAATCGAATTCTTTTATCGTTAGTTTTGGTTCTATTGTCGCGTAAAAGATAAGACTATTGTAGTAAAAAAAACACAAGTATATCTTTCTGATTTATTATTCGATTCGATTTTCGAGCGCTACTATTCAGCTCTGGCTGTGTTTTTATCAATCACAAAGATGGATGAGCTTTCAAAATAAGTAATTTTTTTTACTAAAGTGCGACTTGCTTTGCATTTTTTTTTATCACTTGTATGGTTGGGTTTTTGACATTTTTAGGTCTCTTGATACTATGTTTAACAATATTGTTTAGTAGCATACTAAAATTTATATAAATTTTAAAAAGGAATCACTCGGAAATTCATTTAATTTTTTGCTGTGAGATTTTTGTGTATTTAAATTTAATTTTTATTAGTCGTCTTAAAATCGACAACTCTTTTTTAAATTTATATATTTTTAATTTTATTTTTTAACTTTGAATTTTTCATTATGTGACATTCAAAGTAGATCCAAATCGTGCAATTATAAATTGGAAACGTCTACCGCAACATTGTTTACTTGCTGCAAATTTAATTCTAGTTCTTTCTCTCTCTCCTTTTTGCTATCCCCAACAATTTACAATTCACTCCCACCATTAATTGATCACCAAATAACTTTTCGATACTCACAAAAATTTGGTGCCATTCTGGTCACCTTTACGAAAACAAACTTCACCATCAATTAAACCACTCAAATCTCAGCTGAACCGAAAAGCCAATTCAAGCGATCGGCGGAGGCGACAGGTAAGTTATTCCAACAACGTACTAAAAGCCCACCACCACCGACCGAATCATTCTGCGTGCGATCTCTCATTTGCATGAAATTCAAACATCATTTCTGTTTCGAAGTTTCGATGTTTTTAATCTTATTTGGACAAATCAGCAGTTTATTATTGGCCGCTCAAAATTGACCCTCCCACATCCAGTTCAAGTTCCTGATTGGGTTGTACATAAGCATGATAGCTAAAGAGGCAATCAGTGTAGACTATATAAACTTAAAATCTTGTTCAATATATTCACATATTCACGCTATGTTGGAATCCTTCAAGTTTCTAGCTTGTACTGAGTAGACCTTCGGTTGAGACAGAACAACCTAATTGAGATTGCTAATTTGTTTATTAATTTTTTCTCGTCAATTTGGAATTCTCGCAGTCGAACACCCACCCACGGTGTATTTCGATACTGGTTTAGCGAGAAACACACATGACATGATTTGACATTCTGGTCGGATCTATTATCTAGTAAGTCAACCCGCAAAAGGGAAGTGTCTGCGTTGTAGATCGGAAACTAATACTACACGTGTCTACCTATAATTTCCACCCAATTCTAGGTACAATTATAATTCCACTCGGGTGCTGGGTGTAGAATCGACCCCAAAACTGACGTGGGGTATAACGCAAATTAATGTGTGCCATTAGTGATTTCATGCAAATGCCATCCAGCGAGGGCCTGAATTGTGCAATGTGGAATCTAGCTTCTAAGCCAGCTACTAAAGCAAGCAGTTGAAATGCACAAATGATCGATTGTGGCATACGTTTAATTTTACAGATAATTTGCATTTGCGCAACTGCGTGGAGGTTCGACTGCCTGGGCGCATTTGGTTATTGCGTTCTCAACGGAAGTGACAACGCCTGTTTGATTTGGGGCGCAGTGAGTAAGCAACTAGTCGGCATGATTCGTATCTGCTCAGCTGCAGTGGGATGTTTACTTAAATTTACGTCTGCGTATAAAGCAATTCTGTGAATTATGCTTGACTAAGTACTGTCCTCTGCGCCTGAACTTTTTACTATTAACGACAAAGGAAGCGAAGGCTTCCGATTTTGGTACGATTCACCGTGAAGTATAAGCTATTTAAGCAGCTCAGAGTTGAACACAGGTCTAGAGCTTCAAGAAGCACCACCGCACATCCTAGCATAGCGAAATATCAAGGACTGCATGTGTATGGCACTTTGATTAACTTTTTTTTATAAAGTTGTGCAATCATCAGGTCTGCACTCGCTTTGACAAGCGCCGCTCGCTGCCGGGAACGGATAATAGCTCATCAACCTAGCTATAAATCTCTCGCGCATTACAGTGACCAGTTTCGCGCGGTGCAGAGATTGACATTCGTGTGTCCGAAAGCGCCATAACGCCACGCAGTGCCGCCACCGTATGCAAATGAAGCTTGATCAAACTCCACTGCTACTATCACTATCACTTGCACTGTTCTGTACCTCGCAGGATCCGGATCACCTTGACTTGCCCTAACAAACCGGCAAGCTTCACGACGATGTCTTGTCTTCGTGAAATAAACATCCACCTTGTCATGTTATTATCGCATCAATCAATTGCTTACGTGCCAGTGTGTGCGCGCTCGGTGCAACTTCGGAAGGTTCTTGGATATTCGCTATTTCTTACTGTTCACTACAACAGTCAACTCATCAGAATGATAATCATTAATGATCGTTAATGCGAAAATAAACGATGACGCAAGCTACGGTGCCTCGCCGAGACAAACTCGCCAGTCATTGGCAAATGTTGCGAAAGACCTCCACATTACTACTCCCTTCCAATCCTTACCAACAGAAAAAAGTCATCGTAATATAAGGATCAACCTATTCAGAAAGATTACTTCCAATAAATCTTATTCGCACCAGTTACCAACGAAAAAGTTGCTAATGAATTTGTCGCGCTGCTATCCGACAAGATCTTGACGGCTAGAGTCAAGCAAGCTTTTAAATCCTCTGCCCCCGTGCGCGTGGAGTCGTTGCTGCTTGTTGTGGGTGGGTGTCACAGCCACAGGTTCCGACTTTGCGACTAACGACACAATCCATTAACACCCGGATTGGTCGTAAAACTATGTGCTGAATTTCCTGTCGCGTGTAGGTAGCCCGGCCAAATCCATACGCGCCATTGGAAATTAATTACCCATATTTCATGCCTCCTACACCTCCTGGAACTGGTTCCAGGCTGCTCGCTCGGCTGTGCTGTTATTATCACCAAAGAGCACAAAGCCAAACCACCTTGATGTCCAACGCAAATGGTTCACAAGTGGAGGCGGCTAGCGTTTAGGTCATCTAACCTGCGCGCACTGCAACCGATCGAGTTCTGCAAATAGAGCCGAATTCATTCACAACGACGTTCGACGTGACCACCGCACCGATTTCATTCATTAATTTACGCGACTCATTCATAAAATCTGCCTGTTGACTGACGAAGTCGTCACCGTGGCTACCAGAGCGGCGGCGCTGCTGCTGGTGCTGTAAACGAAAACGTTCAAGGTGAGCCTATATCACGCAAACCCAATGAAGCGGAACGGTCAGTCGGTCGGATTTGCAGTTTGATGTTTTATGTTCGTCCGAAGGAATCGAAATTTACGCCTCCACATGGTCCTTCGGCGGCAAGGTAGCCGCTAAAGTTTTGGACCGGACCGGTGGGTGACCGATTAGATGCTATTGGATAGTGGTATAAATTTCGGCGAATAAATTAAGTGTGGTTCTTGAGAAGTGATACAACGATTGAGTGATGCGTGGGATCATGCTACAGTTGAAAGTTGCACCTGCATCAATTGACTTTTGGTGGGATTATTGGAGATGCCGGCTAAGTACAGTATTTCTAGTGGTTTGTACATTTAATAAAAAATATAGCTGCTTCTGACTGCGGAATTTGAGATTAATCTGTTGCCATCAACTAAACGAATGATCAATGAAAGTACTTATAAAATTGTAGTAAAAACTCCACAATTATCTTGTGAGGCATTTAAAAGTAAGCAATAAAAATGAAATTAAAAGCAATTCGGGTTTGGTGGAAAAGTTGCATTCACCGTGAAAAAATTTGCCATTTTTCTGGAAGGTTGGTTATTTCACCTGTTGAGCGTGGTTTACTTAAACTGTGTTGTACATAAATCATGAATCTCGGATGATCTCTGTCGAGCAATCTCGAGTTTTGCAAGTTTCTGAGGAGTTCAACCTTAGATGATTCATTTTGGCAGTTACGTAACTATGAAAGCATCCCAGGTAACCAATAAGCATCACCAATGCTATTCAAGTGCAAGCCAATAAGCATTTAAGTCGCCTTAAATGCTACTTAAATGCTATTTCGGCAAAATATACAGCTACTTTACTGCTAACCTTCTAATAGTGCTCATAATGCTAATTTGCAGCTAATTACCGACACGAAGAATTTGAATAGAATTTTGGATGCCAACACCTATGCAGTCAAAAAGCTAATATTCAACAACGTGCAGTATAAAATGCCAGATATGCTGATTTGCTGCTTATGTTAATGCTTATTGGTTACCTGGGATGGGTAGTTTAATATATAAATTAACAATTTTTCTTCACAGTAAAGTAGAAAACTCCCCTCATTGCTTAGTCAGAAAGCGGATAGCAATATTCGCCGTGATTGTACAACATTTCCCCGAATACCATTTCGCGAAAAACCTAGATAGTTTTGTGGTCTTGTTCTTCACTAATCTTTTATGGAAGAGTTTCGAATTTCTCGAGTTCGATTAGTTTTTGAGTTACGCAAAAATTTCTGTTTGATTTGTATGTATTTGTTTGATCATAGGTGGAGAGGTCTCTAACCATCATAAATTAAATTCAAGACTCCAAAATCCCCCACATGCCAAATTTCTTTCCATTTGCTTGATTAGTTCTCGAGTTATGAAGAAATTTGTATTTCATTTGTATAGGAGCCCCCTTCCTAAACAGGGGAGGGGTCATAATTCCCCACAGAAAAAATTTCTGCCCCTTAAAAGCCCCACATGCCAAATTTTGTTCCATTTGCTTGATTAGTTCTCAAGCTGTGAGGAAATTCGTATTCCATTTGTATGGGAGCCCCCCCCCCTAAACAAGGGAGGGGTCCTAATTAATAAAAAAATTTCTTGCCTCCTTAAACCCACACATACCAAATTTGGTTCCATTTACTTGATTAGTTCTCGAGATAAGAGGAAATTTGTATTTCATTTGTATGGAAGCCCCCCCCCCCATCTCTTAATAGGGAGAGGGGTCATAATTCCCTTCCTAAAGAGGGGAGAGATCTCAATTCGCCATAGAA
The DNA here is from genome assembly GCF_943734655.1 of Sabethes cyaneus. Lineage (NCBI taxonomy): Eukaryota > Metazoa > Arthropoda > Insecta > Diptera > Culicidae > Sabethes > Sabethes cyaneus. The sequence continues at coordinate 50,366,874 of NC_071354.1, forward strand.
AAAAATCTTGCCTCCAAAAACACCCACAGGCCAAATTTGGTTCGAATTGCTTGATTAGTTTTCTAGTTATGCAGAAATTTGTGTTCCATTTGTATGGGAGCCCCCCACCCTCTTAGGGGTGGGGGAAGGGTTCTCTAACTATCATAAGAATCTTGCCCGGCCCCAAAAACCCCTACATGCAAATTTTCATGCCGATCGGTTAGTAGTTTTCGATTCTATAAGGAACATACCGACAGACAGACAGAAATCCATTTTATAGGTATAGATATGATATATGGTCGGTGTTAAGTCAGGCCGAATCAAGTGACAAAACTATGATTTCGAGAAAAACGCGTTCAAAGTTGGCTGCTCTGTATGCTTTATAGTTATCAATCGTTCGAAATCATCTCATAACTCTGGCTGCTTGTAACATTTATGCAGTTTGATTAAAGTAAAATATAGATTAGAAAATTCTTGGTCGTTTGCTGTCATCAACTCACTGTTTTAAATGTTGCGACCGGGTCCAGTCTGATTTAATACCGACCCTATATCAACTTTTTTTAAACTATTGAGCCCCTTCGCTAACGAGGGATCCACTGTTTCGAGGTAATAAATGTTCTCACATAAAAACAACTTTTTTTGTATTCTTAACCGATAGTAAAACAAGAAAAAGAGTGAGTCTGGTGTTTAACTCAATTTAACTCAAAAACGATGAAAATGCATATGAGACTGATATGCGATTATAGCCAGTACAATCAAATCTCGTTATACGTCCACTATTGGGGGACGTGAAAAAATCAGTCGTAAAAAAAGGACGTTAATTAAAATTTTGGACGTAAAAAGAAAGGACTTAGATTCATATTTCGGACGTAAAAAAGAGGATGTTAATTCAAGTTTCGGACGCAAAAAAGTGGACATAAAAAGAGATACTAGTGTACCACAATAGATCGAAATACTCGTCGCAGTGATAATGTCCATACAAAAAAGGATCTAAGCTTCAGTATCACGTTCTGCTGAAAGCAGCAATAAAACAGATAATGCTTGTCAGTCACCACCAAGCCATAATTTAATGAAATTTGTCGCTTTGTTCTACAAAGCTATAAAGCATAAAGCTTTCTCTGATAAAAATTTTACTGGCAGATCAGCCTGATCGATTGCGACCATATTTAAATATCCGATAGAATAAATAATAGATTTTCTGTAGTTTACGTTATTGTGCAGCATATGCGCAGTAAATTTTATAGTGTAGTTGTTTTAACAAAATAAATGTACTCAACGTGGCGCGCATGCTGAAGATTAGCTTATTCGCAGTCATGCAACATATAGCTGTCTTTTGACAAACCAAGATATTCCTAAATCATACTGCAAATATCTAATCCCAAGTAACACTATGGGTTACAGCGGAGAATGGAACAAGGAAAAAAACAATTTGGGTTTTATTACCAAATCTCAAACGAGAAATTGGTGAAAAACGCAATAAAATATCAGTAATTTCTTTGAATTTAGTTGCAAACTGGGCAGAAAACATGGACTTAGAGTAATTTTAACATTTTTTTCGATGTATTTTCATTTCTAACTTGACCTTTTGTTTTTTGCTTTGTCTCTGCCAAAGGCTGGGATGTCGTATTTCAAATATGATGGTAATGATGATGATGAGAAGAGAAAGATCGAGAGATTGAATGTGTTTTACCCTTTACATTTTGTACTACTTGAGTTGTTGAAAGTTGTATAGTTAAAAAGCGAAGATCTCGTCCCCAACCCCGGTTGTCCTCAACCTCGCACCCGCCATCAATTTTCCAACACAAATGAGCCAACAAAAAGCCAAATCTCGGACCACCAGTGGTTATAAATTTATTATAAACTTATCTACAAAGTAAATTGAGCACTGCACGACCTGGGCGTTCGCGGTAGTCGACAGAAGCTTCAAACCATTGAGTCTCACCCGCTACCAAGCGCTCCGCAATCCCCGCAGCTTGCATAACTGCAACTAAGTAATACGGTCGAATGACCAATCATGTCAACGTTAGGACATCGAGACATTCTTCTCTTCCTTCTGAATTTATAAAATTCTCTAAAAAAAATTCTTCAGCGGTTACTTTACCGGTTAGCTTTATCTGAATTTATTTGCTTATCGAGATGAATTTATACATATACATATACCTACATTCAGAATTAGGTGTGACCGCTGTTCATTTACTGATTAGTTCAAAAGCACTACACCACGCTAAGATTCAGTTTTATCGTAGGGCTTTGAAGAAATTTAGTTTGTGGGCTAAAAGAAATATTAAAATATGGCAATATGACCTCGCGTAAAATGTTTTCGGTTTTGAACTCCAATATTCTTCCTAATAGCAGTAATGAATCTGTTTGTTAAGGGTGTTACCATATTAATTAATAGAGGGCTAGTTATATGGCATAAAGTCATTTGGCATAATGCCATCTGGCATAATGATCATTTAGTATAATGATAATTTGGCATAACGACTTTTTGACATAATTGATAATTTGGTCAAATTTTTTTGTTTGGTGCTTACTTACAAGAACCAGACATTGACAATTTACAATTGACAATTATTCTTAAGAAAAGAATCAATGCGAGGACCAATGAAAAATACCTCGTAGTCGTTAAACCTAGTAAAACGAATAAGCCTCGACAAAAGTGATTTCTGCGGAAAGTCGGAGTAAACCAAAGCAGCCCGTGGCTTTCGCTCATTCGGATCCAACTGAAGCAAAGTGCTAGAGGTCAGCAGACCTAAAAAAGGAAATCTATCTATGAAAGCGACCTTTTGGTCATAAAAAGATATTTGCGGAATTATGCCAAATGGCCGTTGCACCAAATGACAAATGGTCCCTCATGATTATGCCAAATGGATTATGCCAATTGGCGTTATGCCAAATGACTTCAATTATATAGCACTGTAAAACTATTTATTACAGATTTTTGGTGTTTGACAAGTAACCACAATAGGATCAATTTTGGAACTTTTGTACTTGATTGGTTATGGTTGAAAAATGAGAATTACACTTTTAATACCTTGAAACAGTGCACCCCTTGTTTGCCAAGAGGCCCGATATTTTCAAAATAAGTTGAATTTTTAGCAAACCTTGAGATCTATATGATGTGATATTTCCTAAATAAGCAATGAAACAACTAACAAATGGCATGGTTATGTAAAGAATCAGAACAAGGCTTTCCAATTGAGTAAAAAAAATTTAGCGGCCATCTTGGATCTGGTATTGGATTTTATCAAAAAATCACCATTTCCGCCACGATCCTCCCGACCGATTTTCATTTCAAGACCACCACTGGAAAGGTGAAAAGAAAACTGTCATAAAAAATTTTAATTTTTTTTCCTGAATTATTGATTCGCTAGCAGTTTGATGTTTTTTTGCACAAAATCCGACAGCAATATCCGAGAAAATCGAACAATTTCTCGTGCAGTTTTATGGGAAATCAGGAGTTCAGAACTTTATTTTATAATTATTGTTCACGTTCTTTGGTATATTTCGGTTCGTTTTGTAAGAAAATTTTGAAAAACGTGCTCCAGTTTTAAAGATCAACCTCAACAATCTGGCAATTCTTTAAACATGTTATGTTCGTGGTTTAAACTTGCATTCTTCATAGATAATCCAGTACAAACATTACACCTGTGTTCGTAGTACTACGCCAAGCCCGCGATATTCGAAACAATAAAAACATTAAGAATCGAAAACAAAAATAAGATACTGATGATCTTGACTGGAAATTTTGATTCAAAGGTTATGCTCGGCCTATGTTTCAATAAAAATTGAAAGTCAGATGTTTCAATAAAGATTAAAGATTCACAATTTTATAATTTGTGAATAAAGATGGGTCAAAGCCCAAAATCACAGAATTTTTCTTTTTCATTGTCGTAGTTTATCAAACAAGGGAAAGGAAAAATCTATACAATTTCGAGCATATTTTCGCATTTCACTAGTTCCATGGTATTCAATAACTTTTTGTTTGCCACATTGTTTCGATTAATTCATTCATCACCCGGCGCGCGTGTTCGGATCATAACCGCGATAAAACGCCCGCGGGCGCACATTTAGTTTACGATACCACCCCATTCAACAGTTCAACTCTACGTCAAAACAATCACACCCCATCATCGCTCTTGAAACTTTGAAAGCACCACACCGATTCTTCAAATATCAGATCCCCACGCCTCACGGATCCAGAGCATCTTATTAGTAACAGTCGCCGATAAATTCTCGTGCGCCACACATTTCTTGACATGTTAATAATAGCTTTTAATCCAATTCATGCGCCAAGTAAACATCGCTACGAAACAAATGGCAAAAAGTGCACAAACATAAAAAACTGCGCACTCTTGGTTTAATTGAACTCGCAACCGGCGTGAGCAGGCTGGGCCAAGAAGGCACATGCGAAGTGTAATCACTTCAACATGGCATTACGAATCCAGCCAGCGTGCACACTGACACTACTGACTGCTAAACTAGTGCTGACAGAAGCTCTTGGCGAATTAAGCCGGAGTCGATCGTTGCTGCTGCTGTTGTATTGCAGTTACGGGCGTCGTACGCAATTTATAAATCCTCGCTGTCAAAAAGATAAAATCATGTCGTTCGAGATTGCTGGTGCCGCTTGCCATTGAACTGACGAAAATGTCATAAATTTCCCGAAGCTGACACGACCTACGCGCGGCCCCGGGTTTGGATAACGAATGGAGAATTCAATACACCACGATAAGATAAAAAAAGGAAATTGTGCTTCGTTCGGATTTGTAGTAGTTGACTCGTCCGTCGTTGATTTTCTTTTTGCCGTCGACAGCGCCGCTCTGGCGGAATCAAAGCCAAACAGGCAATCGGTGCGTCTTAGCTAACCAGCCCGGTGTCTACTGATCGGGCAGCAGTGCCAGAGACGTAATCAACTTTTCGTCAGTTGCCGTCCGTTTACTGAGCAGTTAATGACCCATCCGAGTCCCATTATTAGTCTATCGACTCAGCGGGAGACGCCGGCATAAAACACATAAAGTTCACATTCGCAAACCATCGCTGCACTGTCCCTGGTGGCTGCCATATTTGGACCTAAACAACTGACCGCGAGTCATACACTGAACCGCACGATCCGCATTCTTAACGATCTTTGAATTCCGAAAAGTGATCACTGGGGCAAGCAAGAAAGCCACATCACAGCAGGTACCTACCAAGCCAATCAGCAGCCGTGTGTGTGTCCTCCGGTCCGTTTCGAGAGTCAGTGCAAGATAGGAGGACTTAAGCCTTTGAGCCGAATCGTCACCGTCGTCTAATTGAACACTGCTCAACACTTATAGCTCATTCTAATCGATCACACTGCGTGCATATCATCTAGGGTCTGTCCACCGACCGCCGGCCGCTGTAAAAGGTGTGCTGTGTTGTTATTGTCGTTGTTGTTGTTATTCCGTGCCGGTGTCAAGTGCGCGCGGCTCTCGATTATGCAAAAAAGGCGGGCGTGAGTGAGCTTCAGGCGGCGCAACATCAAACGCGCGTGTTCGGCAGCAACGGAGGCAGACGACGGCGCGCGTCGACAAATGAGGCGTTACGTTGTTGTTTGGGATGTAGTTTCTACGCTGTCAGCAGCATGAGATTGGTGCACTCTATGCTTATATCTACAAGAAAACGTGTACTGCAGTACCTACACGGGATAACGATTCGATTGATACCGTGGTCGATATAGGATTTGCATCGGTTTTAATTATAATGAGGAATTTCGTATGCGAAAGGGCATTTGCACTGTCAGTATGTGCGCCGCCGGTACGCCAAAGTGAACCTGCCGGCGGTGATTAAGTTTTAAATTTATTTACTCACAGGTGAAGTTGTGAAATCGCCCCAGGCACGTATCGCGAAACTGCTAGTGTGAGATGCGTCGATTATTTATTGCCATTTGTCAGTAATAACTGGTATCAATTTGGTTGCAAATCGATTTATTGTGAGATAATTGTCGACTGAGTACTAGTTTGTTAAATTATTGAAACATTTAGCACATTAGCATGTTCATAAATATGAATATTGAAAAAATAATGCTTCAGGGAAATTTTATCGATTAATTCAATCAAAACTCAGACTTGCTTTCTAGCTGCACGTATTGCGGTTTTTTACAATAATTCAGTTTTTTTAATAAAATGAATTCAATTTTTTTCTAGTTACTTCATATGTCCCCCAAAAGCAAAGTACAGGTACAGGACAATTACGGGGCTAGTGCAATGGTCTTACTGACTCTAGCAGTACCGTCCAGCCGAAATTCGAACATACGACGACTGGCTTGTTAGACCAGCGTCGTACCTCGAAGATGTCCCCCAAGGTTCTTATTTAAGATTTCTTCTTTTCATTCTATACTTAAAAGATACTTCCTTAATTTTCAAAATTCTGAAAGCTCTAATAAATGGTGACAACATTAAGCACATGGTAAAAACGCAAAGCAAAGCCTAGGTGCTACATTCCGTTATCGAAACTTGACCTTCTGTTTTTATACGCCAGATTTCGCAGCCAGCTTTTGGAGTACAGGACAATTGAAGGCCCAGTTGCTACGATCCTATTTACTCTAACAGCCTCTCCCAGCCGAGATTCGAACATACGACGACTGGGATCATACCTCGAAGCCAACTGGGAGCACATAGTACAAGATAGACCGTCACCTTGTCTCTACTCTCGCCGCGTCTCGAAGGGACTCGAGAGTGTCCCAGAGATGCGAACGAAACACATCACTCGATCCAATGTAGCTCTGATTAGTCGCGTCAGTCTGTCCGGAAAACCGTGTTCGTGCATTATCTGCCATAGCTTGTCTCGATCAACTGCATCGTATGCTGCTTTGAAATCAATAAAGACATGATGCGTGGGCACGTTGTACTCCCGACATTTCTGCAAGATCTGTCGGATAGTAAAAATTTGGACCGTAGTTGCGCGAGCCCCCATGAAACCCGCCTGATAATTCCCTACGAAACTTTGTGCTATCGGTGACAACCGGCGTAACAGGATCTGGAAGAGTACCTTGTAGGCGGCGTTTACCACGATAGTTGCAGCAGTCTAGCCGATCACCCTTTTTGTAGATGGGACAAACCATTCCTTCCATCCATTCCTCCGGTAGCTTTTCTTCCTCCCAAATCTTCGAAATAACCCAGTGCAGAGCCTTTGCTAGCGTTTCTCCGCCATGTTTATAAAGCTCTACCGGTAGGCGGTCCTTCCCAGCGGTTTTATTGGTCTTCAGCAGCCCGATTTCTCGTTTGACTTCTTGGAGATCAGGCGCTAGGACATTACTATCTTCCAAGGGCGCTCCTAGGTTAATTTCCGTTCCGCTTCCTTCTGCGACTTCGCCATTGAGGTGTTCATCGAAGTACTGCTTCCATCTGTCGACCACCTCGCGCTCGTTTGTAATTATATTCCCTCCCTCGTCCCTACACATGTCTGGTTTCGGTGTGTAGCCCTTACGAGTTTGGTTCACTTTCTCATAAAACTTGCGCGTGTCATTAGCTCGGAATAGTTGCTCTAATTCTTCACGATCTCTGTCCTCCTTTTGGCGCTTAGAGAATCCTATAACTGTGATGCATATAAAAATAAATCTCAAGTTTTTGTCATCTAAACTTATCTAACTATAGTTTTTTCTTGAATTTAAAAAACCAGATCAATTTTTCTAGGGGGGAGGGGCTAGATCTCTTCTAGAGGACCCTCCAAGCCCCCCCCCCCCTAGTTCCGCCAATGACTGTTTTAAAAATTTCGGGACGTCTGAATCCGTATAGGTAAACTGGATTTTTCATATGTGATGGGGCAACTATTATGAGCAAACCGAGGAAGCCCCATGGGAAACCCGCTTTCCTTTGTAAGCTTGTAACGACAAATATAGGATTTAACAATTTAAAGGAAATTCGGTGAAATTGTGGAGTGAATACTCGATTTACCGTGTCGTATTTTACCAAACAACCTCTAATAATTGATTCAATTTATGTAGATTGAATATAATATATGCATAAAACTACCCTACGAGTCATACCTACCCTGGCTTTGATCCGCTAATTACAAGAGAATCGATAGAAAAATGTAGTGTGTTGCCATAATTTCGTGTCCACCCTTTAATTCTTGGTTGTAGTCGAAAGTGTGAAGATTTTCATGGAGCTCCTTGACAAAGGTATTGGTAATCATAATTTATGACTTTTTAAGCTTTTGTCTGTAAAAATGGCTTAACGATTGTTATTTTTAGGACTACGCGCCAAATATAATGCTATAAGAGTCTTATTTCGTCTGTAAGCCAGACCTCTGACTGGGCCAGTGCTCGAAAAAATTCACAGCCCTGCATTAAGGCGAATATAAAACGCATTCAGCGCATACAGTTTTACCCCTGGTAGTATTCTTTCCTCTGTCAGCCTATGGAAATGACTACAGAGCTGCTGACAGTGTTTGTCTTTCTCAGTTTTCTAGCTTTCAATATAATTCATTAATGAAATGCAGTTCTGAATGATTACTCGTCTAACCTGTCAATCAATTTTCTTGCTCTTGATTGTTATTTAGGGTCCTAAAGTTTAGTTCTTTAAGCCGAGTGCTTTTTAAAATTAACCAAAGCCTGGTTGAAGGAAATTCATTAAAACTTCGGAGCAATATTTACGTTTATTGTAATTTCGTTTGCGTGGTTGGCATTGACAGTTCAAAATGAATGAATGATTCACATTTGATTCATTTTGGTCACTATTGTCGAGAAGGAATGGATGTAGAGAACAACAAATACATGAACGCAAGTGATTCACTCGAATCGTTGGTTTCAGATTGGCAATGCTGAGCTCAAACTACAGTTCACGAACACTAACTTATCCGAGGTAGGATTTATTGTGTGATCGAAAAAAAGGGAGTCCCAACTTGCTTTACTTTGCTTTAGTGACAACGGTCCATTATCGATCCTGCGCCGAACGACTTATGGTCCTCCAATACTGTCGATGCTGGGCTGCAGTTCTCGAATTCCCTCTGACACCAGCTGAACATGCATTGTCTTCAAAAGCGCACATCCATCGGGTGCGGAGTTTACCTCGAAGGTTTGGCAACTTTTTTGTCGGGCATTTTGACCATGTGCCTAGCTCACCCCAGCCTGCCATATTGTACTACCTTCACTATATCATTATCAGCATTTCTGTATGCTTGAAACAGTTCGTGGTTCATGCGTCTGTGCAATACTTCATTTTTTATTTTGCCACCAAGATAAGTCGCAGGATTTCATGTTCAAAACCCAGAGCACTCGTTGGTCACCCGATCAGGAGGGCATAACAAAATTATAACTGGTCCTGTTATTTTCGACCGGTTTTTTGCTAACAACGGCTGTTATAATTTAGCTACTGCAAGTGGTTAAAATAACTCAAATTCTAACAAAACTGCTTAGCAGTGATATCAAAAATATAACAAAGTTATATCAAAATTTGTTCCCATATTTCTAACAAATTGTGTTATAATTTTGATAAAACAAAAACTTCTTTACCTTTGTCTGCTATATCGACATTTTCCCGGCCTATTGTCAAAAATAGTACAACTACACAACTACACAATCCGATGGATTACTTCGTACAGCCGCTTGTTCCACGCTTTTAGAAGTTCAACCGAGATACCGTCCTTTACAGCAGCCTTCCCGTTTATCAGCTCACTTTCAGTTTCTAGTCCAGATAAAATGAACTCAGCATTGCCAACCTGAAACTAACAACGATTCGAGCAAATCACTTGCGTTCATGTTTGTGTTGTTCGCTACATTTATTAGTTCTCTAAAGTAGTGAATGAAATCAAATGTGAATTATTCATTCATTTTGTATTACTGACAACGGCAAACGAAACTATAATAAACGTAAACGTTGCTCTGAAGTTTGGATTGATTTCCTTCAAAAAAGGTAGTTTAAAAAACTAAAGATCTAAAATATCAGTCAAGAAAGCAAGAAAATTAACTGACAGCTTAATTGAGGAATCATTCAGCACTGCAACTAATGAATGTATTTCTTTGAAGGGTAGAAAAATGAGAAAGACATAAACCGTCAGCAGTTCAGTCGTCATGTCCATTGGCTGACAGATAAAAGATGTATTGTCATAGTTGTATGAATGAGTTTTCATTCATTCATCTTTCTATGCTTTCCACCTTGCAATACCAGTCTGGGTTCGAAAATAATCATCAACGAATGGTTTGGATCAATCGGTTATTATCAAGTGAAGATGCAATTTTCGAATGCTTTTTTTGTTACCAAATGGCTGAACACATTGAAGTCGTTTTTTATGCAGATTGTTATGCGACTATTTTGAAATTAATCTTGGATTTTACGGTTTTTTAAACGAATTTCGAAATTTGCGCTGTTTTTTCGATGAATTTCAGAATTTATGCGTATTTTTACGTGAGTTTTGTCAGCTTTTCAAAGGGGGACTGGAGTGACTTGTGTGTGCAATTTCCCATCTTGCGGAATCGTTGAAATCTTTTGATTTCTTCTTTTGCAGTGGGTAGAAAATTTACGAATAATTCACACAATGACATCACTCGCTGCATTGGTGAAGTTACAATCATTGAATTCGAGGTCTGCAAAAATTTTAGTGAATATTTGTTGAATGGGATAGACCTCATCACCGATGATAAGAGCTATAAATAAAACAAAACTGTACCCAATGCATCAACATTCAGGAAAAGCATTCCAGCTGTGGAACCGTATGAATTCGACGGTCAGCTGCTGCTGCTGTCAAGCTGCCTCTTTTTCCGTCGGAAATTTCACGGTCGACATCCGCCACCTGAAGCCGCTTCAGCTCTTCAAAGTCCGTTAGACACAGTTTGTGTCCGATTCGTGCTTTTATACCCTTACCTATACAAACAACGTTGCTGCCGACTTTAACCGATCAAACCAAACTGTGTAAAAATAATGCCATAAGCCATGCATGTGTCAGAAGCGTCTGTTATTGTTTTGGTTATTTTTTCCCCCAAAAGGGGTTGTCCATTGCTGGAACCACAATTTCGCTGTTTATTTGTGGTGGTGTTGAACTTGGATGCGCCTGGCGAACAGTACCGGAGAATGGATGTACTAAAACTCCAACGCATACGGTTTGAAAGAATTGTATAATAAATTAATGTGGAAAAAAGGTTGTCCGTTCCGGAAGGCATCCAACCGTGAAAGCCAAAGTAGAATAGCTGTGACAGCAGCGCGGAGCTCGGAGTCGATGAAAAATGTAATTGGACAGCACGTACTGAAAAATTGCTTTTATATTCCTTCAAACTGGTGTTTAAACAATGTTCAAGATCAATATGATCGAGTTTTTTGTGTTGGAAACTTGGTGCTGGACCCACTCACCTTTGGCACCTTGATCTTGTAATGCAGCCCCCGCATACGGTGGTGCGGTTGTACGCTCGAGGTTCCGCTCTGATTTATTTCCTCTGGAACGCAAACAATATGCAAATCTATTCGGCCCGCGACGCGGTTGTTGTTCATGGTTCAATTCGACGCCCTCGCAGTCCGCAGGACGGCCGTTCCGAAGTCAACAGCAAACAGTGACGCAATTATTGCCACCCAGTCGTGTTGTCCGCGGACCATTTTTGGAGAGCAAAAACAACACCAAACCAACAATAGCGTCGCGAAACGATGAAGATCGTTTTCGTCGTCGCCGTCGTCGTAGCCGAAGATCTTCAACCCTCGGGGCGTGTTCTCAGGCAAGAAGAGACTGCTGGTGTTTTATGAAACTCCACCGCGGCGACGGCGTCGCCAATACACGAGTTTGACCTCGCGCCCAAGCAGGTACAACTTTGCCAAACTTGGTACGCTGTCTGCTGCGGCGGTGTACACCGCCGTTGTACTAAAGAGTATTCATCACTGGAACTTTGGCGCCGCTGGCACCCCGCGTGCCGGTCGCCAGTGTCACTTGCGGGCGCGGATGGATTTTCAACAGTCAAGCCCGTCGTAGGTAAGTCAAGAGAGCGTGACGCTCGACCTGCCGCATCCCGCATCCATCGGCCATTCAGTCGCGCAAAGCACGACGACGCCCGCGTGAGAGTGAGAGAACGTGAGCGCGAGAACACTGACTGTGCTGTGCTGTGCTGTGATGGCAGTATAAAGATACACACCTTTAGTGAAATTGTTTCCAACTCGTCACTTTCAGTCAGTTTACCTCAAACAAACGTGACGAACGGTTGTCGAAGCTACCTGGTATTAGTTTGTTCACTATTTACTATCGGTTTTTGTAGTTCTTCTAACGTGCCCTGTTTGTGCAATCGGTGTTCTAAAGGTGCTTTACTGTGAAAAATATCGGATTTCTCAAATGACACGCCCGTTAACCGGAAAAAGTGTGATACCCAACATCACGATTAGATAGTGAAATTTCATTTCTACGCGCCGTCGTTTGATTAGAGATTTGAAACAGATTGCTTTGATGGTTTCGGAAAAAGTACCAGAAGAAACTCTTGCAGTGAAATAACATACCAGTCCAGTTCGGTGGTCACCTGAGGAACTTCACGTAGCATGCAGCAGTAAAAAAGCTCCCTTTTATCAGCGGACAAATTTAACTTATTTATCTGGGATTTATTCTGTTCCGATTGTGTCGATAAATTTTAATCTGCGAGGAATTTTATTCCTAACAAATTGGTAAAGAATTCCAGGCGCAAACAAGGGAATAATCTATATAAACTGCTAAGGCAAACGCCCACCCAACTTCCTATTCGGTAGACCCAGCCACCTCCGTTGAGTTGTCGTTCAAGATCAAACTCAGCTTATTAGCGTTCTTGGCCAACGAACGGCCCACACACGCCAGCTCGGCCGCCAGTGAGCTCTGATGATGTAACTAATAGAATTCGGATCTCCAAAGCCCATCTATGGACGCGGGCTGCCGCCGTCGAACATGCCATTCCTGCGGAAATTCTTCCTGTGCTGGCAAGTTCCGGTGCGCGCGCCTTTGCTGGCTGGCGGAGATAATGGCGACACACTACTAACTCATCCGATCGTTGGCGGTAATTTGAATATGGTTTTGGTTGGTTTACGATGCTTCGATTACCTGCGGTTTGCCAGCAGCGCAGCAGCAGCGGTCGGTAGCGCGTGCGTGTCTGTTTGGGTGTTTCGCTGCTGTGTGGGTGTCCGTGGCGAGCTATCAAAATTCTGCGACTCCAGTGTTGTTGTCATCGCCTACGACGACATCTGTGCTGCACGGCCGCCAATTGTGGGACACGTTTGCGGCAACTAAGAAAACAACAACTGGAAATTACGAAAGCTTTCAATTTAGGTTTGTGGAGTGAGAATTGGGTCTCCTCCGCTGCTCTATTAAGCGGTAGGTTTCACTGACTTAATTTGTTGGTCAAATGTTGATTAGTCGCGAGCGATAATGATCGCGGTACGTCTCAAAAGAGGTGGCCCCTCCAGCAGATAAGACCCCACGATGAGCAGTTTAAATCAAAACGGGCTTTGTTTTTTTTTGGTCGATGAGCCGCAAAGAGGAGGCGAGCATTGGCCGGGACAAGTTTCGACAAAATATGCTGTGATGCTCTCACCGTTTATTGCGCTGGTGGCACAGTTTTATCAAATTAGTGGACCTCTTATCGGAGGAGGTGGTAAATGCGTTCGTCTGACTGATAGGAAACAACATTGAGTTGACAGTACTTTTGCAAATGATATTTTGTTCTGCTGCAGCACTTCACACTCAAAACAAAGTTTAACTACTAAAACTTACACGAGACACACAGTTTTTGTTTTGCGCTAACGACCGTAACGACACAGGTCGAGTTGTCGGCAAAATCCGTTCCGTATGTGAGCTTGCCAGCTTTTCCATAACTAGATACACTTCGCTGAGAACAAAATAAGAACGACGACGAACATAACTGAATATAATACCAAAGTCAAAAGTCCGCCTATACCATCATAGAACCTCCAGCAGTAAAGTCATTAAAGCCAAAAGATTGATTTTAGTACAAACGCTCGAAAGGTGCGTTAATTAAATAAAATCCACACGTACCGTTAGATTTCCGCCAGTTAATTTTTTTATCGGCTTAACTCCGACTGAAACGTGCGATTCGCGAAATAAAAAATACGACATTTTGCACTTGCAGTTGTGAACGTGCGAATTTTGTACTAAAAATAATCGAACCGTTACGAACCAATTTCGGAAGTCACGACCGGCTGGTCGCTGGTCGGTCGGGAAGCCTTAGCAGTTTGGATTTCAGTTTGTTTTGTCTCTCCGTCCCGGTAACTGTCATGTTGGTAACTCGGCTGGGCTGGTTGTGTGCACATATAAGTACTGCTACTGCTGCTGCGTTCAAGTACTACTGCTATAAGATAAGTGGGGTGGCATACGGTGCTGTGCTGTTATTGATTCGTATTAATATTTCAAGTTTTATGTCAAACACATTGTGACACCCATCGAAAACGAATGTGAGTAAGCTTTCGCCTGGACGCGAACAAGTGGACCAGACACGTGTAGTGCTTTGTGTGAGGACATCGTGGAGTCCAAGAATGTACAAAATCGACGACGAATTCCGTCCCCGGGGACGAGTGTTTATGAAGGCTCGCCGCGAACATGACCGCGACTATGAACCGTCCAGTGCGCTGGTCAGTCGATCCGGTTCGCGAAACAGTCGCAAAGGGTCGGCTATTACAACCAATCTGGACGACAGCAATCTTCGCTTTCGGCACGAGATTATGAACGAGAAAGTTATCGAAGCGACCGTTACCGAGCATCCGGAAGTGATTGGAACCATGAACCGCGACCACTGGAAGGCTCTGCCTTCGTCGATGAGCTACGGTAACGAGTTGGTTGCGCCTTCATTCCGCTCTGGTCACGGTAATGTCGTAGCCGAAGTAACGCGAAACAAGCGGCTAACGACGGAAGTCCTTGGAAACACGATGGAGACAACTAGCACTTCACAGCGAGCAACTGATGGTCATCGGCGGATGACGACTCATATTGTTCGGAAGATTACAACGTTGACGCGAGCCGAGGAGCAGGCTCAAGCAGATAACATGATTCGACAGAATCGCGATGTTAAAACCACCGAAATCGGGTATCTGCGTATGGGCGCCCAGGACTCTAAACGTGCCAAGGTAACAATTTTGACATTTAATTGTTTTTGTTATGACATTTAATAAGCAGTTCATAGGGCAGTTCTTTAGGCTATTAACCAATCGCATCACTGATCGCCCTTGATATAGCTCAAAAGGGCTCGCTCTCAAATTGGTCATCTACTATTTATTTTCCGGCTCGTTTGCCATGCGATAGCGCCCAACGGAGCCCCCACGATCAAGAAATTATTGTACGGTTCCACTTCATTTACCGCCGCCATATGGTCGATCGAACTGTGCCCCGGAGCTACACGCGTTCCGTTCAGTGTTTACAACGTCGTTACATGACCTATCCAACGAGCGAGCGTCGACAATATCGGGGATAGTTTACATGCCGCAGCGCGGCTCGCTCACGATCGCCGCCGCCCCCTTTTACGGAACAGAGTGGACATTTTTCATTCCCTGCTGTTTGCTGTTGGCGTCACCGTTGGGTTGCTGCTGTGGGTGGCAGTTCGCAGCGGAAACATCTGTTTTTCTCTTGCTTTTTAAACTGTCCCTTACTTTAGAACTTTCATATCAAAACCCAACCGTATTCCAAGAATATCATTAATCAACAAGTTTTGGCCTAAAAGTCATTCAATCCGACCGACATGATATGACAATTTCATCGTCGAAGTTCACCGCAAATCAATCGCTAATGCTGACAATTTGCATCTTCGTTTGCGGCCGGCAGCAACAGATCACTCCGTACTGCATGCTGGCGCGCTCACTCACTCGTCATCGTTTACGTTAAATTCAATTAAAATGAATGAATAACCAATTAATTCATTTTTCTGCCAATCATCATTCGCGGCCGCCGCGCCGCGCCAGCGATCGATCGATCGGATGGTTAGGTTAATCCTAGCAGCGACAATGTGTGATTGCTGTTTTCCACCCAATAATATCTCGCTCGCTACCTACTTACTGGTTAGTAGCAACAGTCGTGGTCACAGAGGAGGGAAGAGCTCCCCCTACCGGTTCTCCAGAAAAAGGAGCAGATTCACTCTTACATATAATATAATAATGGTCGCGTCATGATCTGTAGCGCACGATTTATGCTACCGTACGTACGACGAGTGTGAGGCAAGCATCATGCGGCGGCGGCGGCGGCAGTTGATGAGAAACATGGGTCATTTCGTACAAATATGGTTAGGATTTAGTATTCATAAGCGCCGCGTACCTTGGCCTCCAGTCCAGCTGCTGCAGGAGTTTGTTATTTATACACAATGATTTACATCGATTACTACACGAGCGATCATGTCAATGCCAGCTGGTGTGGTTTCCTAATTTGAATAACCGAATGGTTACAATTGTCGGTTTGCAGCAAGCGATTTCTTTGCGGTTGTTATAGGAAGTTGAAGACTAATACAAAATGCATTTACTGCGAAAAGCTTTTGGATGGTATTTGGATGGTCTTCACTAATCGCTCCCAATTGCCGCCCAAGTATGAGGCCGGAGGTGTCTTAGCATCTGTAAACGCCGTAGGATACTCTAGCTCAGTCTGTTTTTGCAACAACGGATTCGCACTAACAGCTCCTATTTACACAGATAACTTCGAGGAAAACCGTCCGAGTTTCTCGGATATGGGGCGTATCTTAGAAATTCATAACGTTGAACATGTTTCCTGAAGATTTAGCTCTTTCTAAAATTTATATTTCATGAACTAAGCATCAGAGGGGACGGTAAAAGAAAACAATAAAACAAAGGTGTTTATAGTATCCCAACAAAATAAGAGTGGGAAGATGTGAGAGGGAAAGACCGGGAAATTAGGCAAGGGAGAGTCATTGAAGCAGCGCTTCTTAAAGTATGTGTACCGTTCCTCTTTACAAATACGACAAATCTACGACGAAAACGTGACGTTAATTAAGAAATCAGTCAGATAGCAGGAGACGGCACTTTGTGCTCTCCTTGATGTTGAAGGAGCTTTCAATTATAATCGTCCTCCGTTTGAATTATTACGGCCCTCTTTCTGAACGGGATCGACTACACTACAATGAACTAATTTCAAGCAACGCTTTCGAGCAGAGAAATCACAGTATCATTAGGAGATACGTCGGTCACGATTTCGGTGACCAAAGGATGTTCACAAGGACTCCTCTGCCCCTTGCTTTGGACACTGGTGGCCGACGCACTCCTTCACAAGATAATACAGCTTGGTTATGAGACTATTGCTTAGGTCGTGAACGTGGAACTTATTGTCAGAGAAAAGTTTGCGCAGTACTGTCAAGTTGTTTGTTAGGAACTCTAAACACCACTATGTTATGATACTTACAAGACGGGGTTAATATAAACCCCACAAAAACACGTTCTACAAATTACTAGGTTAAGAAAACATACTATTACTTATCCTATACTGATTGGTCGCAGGCTGAGCTTAAGTAATGAAATCAAACTCCTCGGAATAATTCTGGATAAAAAACTGAACTGGGCTGCTCGTTTAGATTATACTGTTAAAAATCGTTGGTATCAAATACAGGGTTGTAGACTAAACAGTTAAACAGTTTACCTACTCCAATCCTACAGTGGCTAAAAACAACTCAACTTAACTCGTAGTAAACTACGCGCAATCACGGGATCCCTAACTGGACACTGTACCGCTCTTTATCATTTAAAGAATATCGCCGAATGTACCGAAACCTGCTGCTTTTGTAACTCTAAACTTGAAAGCTCAGCGCATCTACTCTCTGCAATCTACTCTACTCTGCTATAATGGCCGGCTGTGAAGTCTGTCGATAAAGAAGAGTCAAGTCTTAGAAAGTACGTTTAAGCCCAAAGCTTTGCTTTTCTTCGGCAATTTCTTTCCTAGAGCCTTTTTTATCAGCCGTATAGGACCGAATTGGGGCACAAGATTACAGCCATCTTGCTCAACGTCATTAATGGATATGACCATAATTGAATGA
Organism: Sabethes cyaneus; assembly: GCF_943734655.1. Classification (NCBI taxonomy): domain Eukaryota; kingdom Metazoa; phylum Arthropoda; class Insecta; order Diptera; family Culicidae; genus Sabethes; species Sabethes cyaneus. The sequence goes on from NC_071354.1 coordinate 50,384,779, forward strand.
ATTATGACATTTTTTCTCAGCTTTCCGATGGTGGTCTTGAAATTAAAATCGGTTGGGGGGATCATGGCGAAAACGGCGATTTTTTGTTAAAATCCAACATGGCGGCCAAACCCAAGATGGCCAAGAAGATCTCTCCTCTTTACAAAACCGTGTTGTTTGTAGTTTGTTTCATAGCCAATTTTGGAACTATCACAATAATTATATGAAAATTGTGAACCTTGCTACAAATAACTGATTGTTTTATTCAGTCAATGCCATTGCACACCTAATTTTATTAATGTTTCTTATAGCATTTTCGCAGCTTTCCAATGGTGGTCTTAAAATGAAAATCGGTTGGGAGGCTCATGGAGAAAACAGCCATTTTTTGATAAAATCAAATATGGCGACCAAATACAAGATGGCCGCCAAAATTGTTTTTACTTCATTTGAAAGCCCTGTACTTCTTTACAGAACCGGGCCATTTGTTAGTTGTTTTATGGCAACTTTATGAAATATCACATGATATAGATATCAAGTTTTGTTCAAAATTCAACTTTTTTTTTAAACTGTTAGGCCCCTTGGCGAACGAGGAGTCCACTATTTCGAGGTATCAAAAATGTATTTCTTATTTTTTAACCATTTTCAACCAATGAAGCGCAAAAGTTCCTATATTTGAAGACTTCGTGTCCAGAATAACAATGACCCGAAATTACTGCCCTGCAGCACGGACCATTTATCAAAATGATCGTATGCCGAAAGGTCTTAGAATTTCATGACATTATACACACGGACATAGTGATTGGACATGTAAACCAATATAATTACTGGTCTTGTTTTTACTCAATACATAGTGTTTTAGTGATAAAAAACTTACGATAGTGTTTTATGTTGTTGCTGAGTTATGCTTAAAAAACTCGATATTCTTAAACCTGATTTTTGTCACCTGCTTCAAAATTCATATCTGAGAAACCTGCTATTGTAGAGCAATATTTTTTATTAAAATGTAAGTAAATTTTCTCAGTATTTCGTAAAATAAATCATTCAGGAAAAAAATTTCGCTGCATTTTCCACAATATAATAATGTAAAAAACGGTCAGCTGTGCTGATAAAAAAACCTGCCATCAAGGTCGATAGTAAAGTTGTACCGTAAAATGTAATCGATAATAAAATAGAAATGCTTGTAACTGTTTGGCAATATTCTTCCATCTGCCGAAACACACTTCACCTGATTAACATATTATTAGGACTCGCGGTATTGTTCTTGAGCAGCCATATAAGGTTCCTAATTCGAACGTATGTAGTACAGATTGGCTCCGGTCAAACACTATCATTTAGGCACGACCTTGGAGCGCCTTCAACATACCATAGATCCAGCTACTACTATAAACTATTAGTGGCACTTTGATAATTATACATCCAATATATTTTTATGGAGGGCATCGATATCTGCGGCGCCCGTGTTCGATTGGTTTATTGTGCGTCTCGTCGTCGTGGTCGTCGTTGGTCTCTTGTCAAGCATAGGATTGTTGTGGCCGCGGTTGGACCATCACGGTTGAACGATCGTCAACTGTAGGGCAATAAAATAGCTCTTTTGAACACCGCTTTCCACCACGCACCACGAACAGTTGGAACAGCATGGATGGATGCTGTAAAATATCACTTCCATTTTCGGGATGAAGAACTACGTGTTGCTCCCACCCATTCCGCGCCCACTGCTGCTTCCTCGAATCGGGAGCTCGTGCACTGTCGCCCCGCGGGCCATTGTGCAATGCCGCAGTGCGCGCGAACCTGCTAATGCAATGTATTTATTCGGTTTTGTACGGACACACAGATGATCGATCAGCGACAGAAACGTGACGGGTTATTTGTTTTGATGAATCGGATATGGTGGAATGGGGTGAATACGAGGGAAAAAATGTTATTTATATAGATTGTGGCCAGTACTTATGTTTAGGCAGGTGCGTACATTATTACACCGAAGGTCACGGTTTTCGGATGGCGATTTGAACGACAATTTGGTGGACTGTTTGTCATGCCGTAGGAATGTCATTTGTAAAGTGTTGCGAAACCCATGGGCTCTACATGTGTAGTTACCTGTTTCGATTGTAGGGTGTTTGGTTAGATTTCGCATTCCAATTGTTACGCAAATCAGAGCTAATCTCCGCAAATCAGCCGCAGTCAGGTAATTAGAATATACCTATATGCGGGCGATCACGATTTGTGAGCTGACTTTCAAACACGCAAACTGATGGGGGTGTCGATACACTGTAAAACTGAAATGGTTGGTAACGAGAAAATAGTCAAATTTACATTTTAAAAATATTTTTATACGAAGTTTGCTAGTTTCCGGCAACCGTATATGTGCATTACAGTTGTATGAAGAAATTAGAATAAACATCAGTAAACTGTTTGAATTCATGATGACTAGGTCATTCGTACGGTACATGTAATCAAAAAGCACATCATTAGTGCATTAATGCATTTCATGCCATTATAAAGTCGATCTGCTGGGTTGTCAATGTTAAACCAATGATACTTAAAAATAGCATTGCGTCTTCTTCTGTAGATAATTCTGCACCCTTCACCTCCAGCCAGCGGCAGACAGGACGCCAACCGGTCAAGGTCACTTGGCAGCCTACAGTTTCAAATTCGTCACATCGAGCCCAGTCACGACAATCGAACTCGGTTCGGAAATTTATGTCGTCGATCACTCGTCGAAAACGCGAACACTCATCACCGGCGCGGCGGTCTGGCGGTGGTTGTTGGATTGGATAAATGCAGGCTTGTTATTTATGGGAAACCAACCGCCGGAATCGCCTACCGATCGATACCTACCAACGACGGAATGATGGGTTGGATTGAATGGAAAAATATGAAAAGCTAACAACCGACCGGTGTAAAAGGAGATAATTTAATTGGCGTTGCGAATGACGGTATAGATGTGCGACGACGAATACGGTAGCCTCAGTCGGTCGAATCGATACAGCGCCGAAGAAAGAATAACAAACTTGAGCGAAAAAAAACGCGTCATTGCTGCTGTTTGATGGATATTTATTACCGCCGTGGTTTCGTCCCTGACGCGCGCGCACTCCCTTCGGCTGTCGGAGTTGGCGTAACCCGATATGGTGACGTGGTACCTACCTACATTCGCCTGATGATGGTCGGACGCAGTGATCTATGATCGGCAGCCATGCGCACGCCTATTCTTTAGATTAATCAACCCGCGTGCTGTGATAAATGCCGATCGCATTGATCGCCACAACAACAGTATCCAGCAGGGTTGACCTCGTACAGTCTGGTGTCCACGCTTTATCCAGTGACGCTCCCACACATGTTTAGATGTATATTATCGATTCATTATTTTTGTTTACCTCGCGGCAGTGTTTGCTAATGCACTTCTGAATTTTTTTTCTTCTTTAATATTGATCGTCCTGCTTGCCGCCGTTCGTTTGCACCCGACACTTATCTGAACAAATATTATTCCTTTTGGTAGCCTTTCCATCCACGCGCCTGATATTCGCCGAGCAAAATAAAAATAACTTAACAAAGCTAACAGACACCTTTCCGCTTTGAATTCTTTTCCAGATTTCCGACATCGTCGTTGGTCAGGAGGACAATCTGACGGCACGGGAAGCCCTGCTCCGGTGGGCCCGCCTCTCCACAGCCAAATATCCGGGTGTCCGGGTGAACGACTTCACCAGCTCCTGGCGGGATGGATTGGCCTTCTCCGCGCTCATCCACCGAAATCGGCCCGATCTCATCGACTGGCGAGATTCGAGATCGCGCCGACCGCGGGAACGGCTCGAGCAGGCATTCCATGTGGTGGAGCGGGAGTACGGCGTCACCCGGTTGCTCGATCCGGAGGGTAAGTTTCGCCTTTTTTGGATTTGTTTATGGGACTCGTGTGGAGCGGGAATGGGTTTTGTTTGATGACGCCATACACCGACTGTGATTGATGTCATCAGTGTTGGGTAAATATTTATTGTTTTGGGCTTTAAACCTTATCAATCTCCAGTAAATGTTATTACAGCAATCAAATTACTGGTGCAGTCTGAAGTTTTTTCAACGCATTTCTAATAAAGGCGCTCCCAAAAATTGCTGACCATAAACGTCAACAATTAATCATAATACAATAATCACATCACAAGGTCTGAGCGGTTTACTTCTTGTGTTGCTAAAATTATAGAATGACGACATGTTAAATTTAACTTAGGCTTCCCTTTAAAGAAGGTAAAATAGGTGAGTCAGGCCTATCTGATCTCATTGTTATTTATTTTTGCATAAACATTAAATCAGTGAGAAATATTGCAGTTGTGATTATTTGTGTCTTTGTTCTTTTTGACGTATAAAAGCATTCATTTGTACAAATAATTATAATTATACGTTTAACATAAAACATGCGCAAACCCATCGAGCTGATTGCATCACATGAGTTTGCTGCACACAAATTATGGTTATCAACTATGAAGGTAATTCCGAATTCAGTACCCAAAAGGGTGTACCTTGAGCTAGGACGCCACGGTAAAGCTCTTTGGAGTTCATTATTCTAAAGTTCTGTTTATGGACGTTTCAACATTCAACTGGCACGAAACTTTAGATAATTATACAACTGATTTGAATTATATTTTACCATGTGCTATCAGAGCCTTTTGTACTCCAGGGCAGTCATTGTGGCCCATGTATTTTTTGTATAACTTTTAAATACATAAAATGACCATATGCTGATCTTAAGCTCTTCTTCATAATTAACAATACCTACTTCCTTTACGTTAGCGGCAATGGTCCGTTAACCGATCCTGCGCCGAACGAATTATGGTCCTCCAGTACTGTCGGTCCTGGGCTGCCGTTCTCCAATCCCCACGAATACCAGCGGAACGTGCATCGTCTTGGACAGCGCACACCGATCGCGTGCGGGGTCTGCCTCGGAGTCTATGGCCTCTTCCTGGTTCTCTGCTAAAAATAGTTTTGGCTACTTTTTCATCGGGCATTCTGGCCACGTGGCCAACCCATCGCAACCTGCCACATTGTACTACCTTCACTATATCAGCATATTTGTATACTTGGTACAGCGCGTGATTCATACGTTTGCGCCACACTGCATTTTTATTTTGCCGCCAAGTATGGATCGCAGAATTTTACGCTTAAAACCCCCCAAACACTCGTCGATCAGCTTCCTTTAGCGTCCATGATCCATGTTCTGTAGAGCACCAGTTCCAAGCTATATAAATTCCTCCACTACTCAATATCGTTTCCCTTCTAACTCCACCTCGGTACCAACACCACTTGGTCTCCTACGTTCCCTGCCAGCAATCGTGTACTTCGTTTTGGCGGTGTTAATGGTAAGCCCCAATCTCGCCGCTTCCTTTTTAAAAGACCTGAAGGCCTCTTCCACTGCTCTACGGTTGATTCCGATGATATCGATGTCATCCGCAAAGCTAACAAGCATGTGAGATTTCGTGATGATAGTTCCATTTCTTTCCACGTTTGCACCTTCCAAGGCGATATTGAATAGCAGGTTAGAGAGTGCATTTCCTTACTTCAGTCCATCCAACGTCACGAAAGCGGCTGAGGTCTCACACACCATTTTAACGCACGATTTAGACCCATCCAGCGTCGCACGAATCAGCGTAACTAGCTTCGTCAGACACCCATGTTCTAGCATTATCTGCCACAAGCTCATTTCGTTTGACTGAATCGTACGTCGCCTTAAAATTCACAAACAGATGATGTGTCTTCAAGTTGTACTCCCGGAACTTGTTTAGTAACTGACGCAGAGTAAACATTAACAATACCTTGGACGTCCAATTTTTATAAACGCACCTGCTCTTGATTGTGCAAAATTGGATAGAACTTTGTCAAATATCTTTGGTGCAAAAATTAGCATAGTGTTAAATGCTTCCAAGTGCTTTTGCACCTCTTTCACACGCTATCTCTAACAATGTCCCAATTTAAGAAAACGTCACAAAAGGTTCAAAGGTCTTTCAGACTAAACTGATGTTTTAAGATTACGTAGCTGACATCTGTTCTAAAGCTTCGAAAAATCTTAACTTCTTTTGCAGGGCAGTTTACGAGCATCCCGTGTATTAAAAATTCCGTACTGGGCATTATTCTAAATTGTCGTCAAAACGGATCGAAAGAATTCATAATTCCTCAGCCTCTTGTACGACTGTTATAACAAAAATTCTCATAATGCAAGAAACAAACCTATTTTTCTTCATTTGAATGTGTCTACTCCCTTTGTCAGCTTCCCTCCCCCAGCCACTTGTAAATATGTTTTTTTTCATTAATGGTCACTCTACTCCCCCTTTTCAGAAATCCCTTCTTGTCGTTCAGCTACTTATACAACTGCTATCATTGCAAATGCAAGAGAAACGCACCATTTTACCCATTTCAACCTTTCTTCCTCCTTGTAAGAAAACATCTACCCGTTTTGTCAATCCCGTTGCACCTATTCTTTTATGCCAAAAAACATGTTTGTCATCCAGGCGTTCCGGAGTTATGACGAAACATAATTCATACTCACGTTCCTCGTCTGTTGGCTGCTTTCCAATCAGTTCCCCCTTCCGTTACATAGCCAATTATGCATCTCTCTGTAAATCCCTTAACCCTTTTTTCCCATATATTACCCCTCGGTGGACCCCCTTCTATACCCCCCCCCCCCCCTCGTCTTATATCCCAGTCACTTTCACAACTGCAATCGGTCTAAATGTAAGAAAAACGTTATTCGTTTTACTTATGTGGATCTCTCCCACCTTGCTAGGGAAGGGGCCACCCCCTCTTTTATCAACTTCCCTGCGCTGATTGTCTTATATCAAGTAATATATGTGCCAAGTTTGGTGAAGAACCGCCCAGGCGTTTCGGAGTTATGACGGAACATTCATTCGTATTCACATTGTTGTTGGCTTCCAGTCAGTTTCCCCTTTTGTCACGTAAACATGCACCTATTTGCTGTCTTAAAATCGGAAGAGAACAAAACCTTTTTTCATATATTCCTCCTTGGGGACCCGCCAACCTAACACCACCTTCTATAACCTCTCACGTTTTGTCTCTTAACTCCTACCAAAATGGGAATCAGTCTAAATGAAAAAGAAACGCAACTCATTTTATTTATTTGCACCCTCCTCCCTTGGTAGGAACAAATCCCCCTTTTGTAAGCCCCCCCCCCCCTGTGCTGACTTCCTTACGTGTGCCAGTTTTGTTGGAGAACGGTCAAGGCGTTCTAGAGTTATGGTGGAACATACATTCATACGTTCAACTGTTTCTCAACTGTTGGTAGAAAGAGAGCTGATTTGAAGAACTTAAAGTAGCTTAAGCATCGCTTGTTTAAACACTGTTTTAGTGGTTACTTTATGCAGCTATGATCGCTTCTCATCAGCCAGTAAACAACAAGTGCTTTTGCAATTCAGTAGCCGTTGTTACTTGGGACCATGCATAAGGCTTTCAGGACAATAAGTCTGATATCAACGCTTCTTAAGTTGATAGAGAAAATCACAAATAACTACGGTATGTTATTGCTTCGTCGTAATTGCCTATTTCCGTCCTATCCTATACAAATTATTAAAAATATCAACGTTTTCTATGACACACAATGCAAAATTAGTTATTCCCTGATATTTTAGTTTGTTGACTATCATACGCGATCAATCAAAGTGTGCTAAGATCTATTTAAATGCCTTTTTTCATTAAAAAACTCCTACCAGCCAAACTTCCTACGTTTTTGCATGCGACGAAGAAGAAAATGTCGACTAATTGTTTCAATTTCCGTCATTCATAAAATGAATTTGACTCACGCAACGCATTGTGGTTATTCTGCAACCGGGAAAACTTGCATGACCAGCAGACATCAGGTCATTTGTCATGCCGTCACAAATATATGCGCGCTAATTTTACAACCATTGCTATGATTTTTAGTACGGATGATGAAAAATTTCGATGAACGGATTTTAAAACGGTGCGACGAATTTAAGAAATAAAGTCAGTTGCATAATTTCAATAAAGTGCTTTGATAACCGCTTTTTAGTGAATTTAAAATGCACGGATGGGAAGGTAAGTGCGTTTGAGTCAAATCAGCACATGAACACAAGATCTCTGCGTTGCATGGAAACCAACATGCATACAAACACGTCAATTCTACGGAAACCGCACTGCCCTGTGTAGTAATATGTTCACTTTTACACAGAATGTTAGGTAGCTTAGTGCAGACATTTCAAGGGATGACAGAGGACCATATTTGACGAAAAAATCCTATGATCAAATCTCAATCGTTAGGGAGTTATTAAACATTTTAAGTTTTCGGTTCTGTTTGCCTTAAATTTGGCTCTGGTACAAAAACTACGCTAGCTAGCTCATTTCTGTTACTTTCATTCGAAAGCTCGTATAGAAAATTGCTCTTAAACTTTCTACTTCATGAAATTTAGTTGCTGTTTAGAAGTAAAAAGCTTAGAAATAAGTCAAGTGTTTTTCAAGGCGCTTTTATCAGTTTTCTCCAAAAACGATGTGATAAAACTGATTGATTTTGTTTTCCAATTTGAAGCTCTGGTACTGTTTTACAATTCGTTTTTTGGCGTGAAAGGTCTATCTCTTTTAATTTCGTTGCAATTTCCTTTTAAACGTACGGTATTGGGTGTTGAATTAGCATCTGAAAGCTGTACGAACTCATACATCACGCACAGTACAGTAGATCACCGCGTGCGACGGATATCAAATTATTAATATCCTATTATCACAATAACTTGATCTAAATAACTGACAGCTCGCTGCTGGGATTTCAATTGCATTCTATTTGCCATTTTCTTGTATTATACATTTTTATACGATTTGCAATATATTGAAATATAGTATGGACAGGGGGAGTAGTAATAACTGTCACTAAAGTAAATAGTCACAAAAATAAGACGCTTGCATAAATTTTATTTTTGAGTGTATTGCGTGTAAAGTATATCCATGAAGTATTATCTTAAATTGGTCCAATTCAAATCCCAGCTAGCACCAACTCGTATATCAATATACGAAAACTATCCTAAATATCTCCTAACAAACTCGAAATCGTAACTAAAGCTGGAAAAGTGGGATCAAGTTGATTTTTTGTCGTATATAATGATAATGACTGACATACATACGATTTTCAGCACAAAATCGTAGAGTAGTACGGAGCGACACGCGCTTAATCGGATATTATCGTATATAAATACTTATATAGTCGTAACGCTCAAAATTATTCGTAATCACGTATATCGCCCCCAAAATAGTACGGACGTGCCAATTTTGCGCATGAAATACGATTTATTTAGCATGTATATCTGTACGTAATGTTGATTTTTACCTTGAAAATGCTAGCTGGGATCTTTCTCTCTTTGCTTGAAAGTATCCACAGTCAATACTGTGGTGCTACCTGCTTCACACTTCAGGTTCAGTTCAGGTAGCACACTTCAGGTTCATTTAGTTGAAGCAACCGGATTACGACTGAAATTAGTCATAATTCGGTTACCACAACTACTTTGTAACAACCGTGCTAGTAGGGTAGTTTGTCTAGCATGTAACCCCATGAATAGAAGTCGGAAGAATTCGAATCAGGCGAAGAGGCAGGCCACTCTTTCGAAGAAATAAAATTCCGACAATTGTCCTCACACCATGACTATGTAGCTTTCGCCTGGTGAGACGGTGAAGAATCTTGTTGGAAGCAGTATAATGAATTCTTGTATTGTTTCTGACGATGGGAAGCAAACGTATTCTTCAAAACATAATCGATGTAATATTTAGTATTAATTTAACACCAGGTTCAATGAACAGCAATGGTACCTTCAAATTTTTGGAGAAACTTTCCCATACCATCACCCTGGAAGCATTCTGGAACATTTGAACACAGCTAGTTTGTCCCGAAGAATATTAGAAAGATGTGCTGCATATATCTGATCACTTTGTTGGTTGTGGTGATTCTGTAGCAGGAACAATTTTTCGTCTGAACAGAATTTCACAATTACAGTGCCGCTTGAGCAGCTGCCGACATCTTTCGATTGAAACCTTCTGCTTTTCAGTCAAACTGTGCACTTTTTGTTTTTGTAGGGAATCAATCGAAGATCATTTTTCAAAATATTCTTCATGGTTGATTGCGAAATTCCCAGTTTCTTGGCTATACGTCCAGACTGATCTGGTTTCCGCCGAATTCGCTCGTGTCCTTACAGTGCGTTTGCAGGTTTGGAGAGTATTTGTTAAGAACCGGTTTCCTCGTATTGCTTCCTTAAAATAGAACACAGTCAAAAAAATTTTCATCTTTGTGATCATCCCTTTTTTTTGTGATTCAGTTGTATTTAAGTATACGGCCAGCAAGCCAGCAGCTGCCATAGTTTTGTAAGCTTTGGGGACTATAGCGAGTGGGAAAGCATTTCCCATTTGAATGTTTCCAACGAAATTGGTTGGTGCTGTTTTGTATTGTGAGGCCGAGCATTGTCATGCTGTAGAATCACTCCTGCGCACCTCAACTCATATTGTGGCTAATTTTCGCGCTATGATTGGCTGCATCGCATCGATTGTATTCGAATCGATAGCATTTCCCGGTGATGGTTTCGTTCGGTCTCAACAACTTGTAATAAATAACTGTGACTTGTTCACATCAAAATGCACAACATAGCTTTCGCAGTGTGAATATTTGTCCAAGCCGACGAGGTAGAAGAATAACTGGGCAGTCTGTAGATTTTTCTTATTATAGGTTACCGTAATGCTATAAATAATCCATTTCTCATCTCCCAGTAACGACGGGATGAAGAAAATTCTTCCTTTATGCCGCTGGAGCAGTTTGTTCACAGACAAACCATACCTTTGCTTCAAATCATAAGGAACAGAAGTTGCTTGCACTAGAATCAATTTCAATACATGCATTCGCTTGGGAATTGCTTTGTAGGTAACTTCTATTGCTAAAAAAGCTTATTGTTTATAACATACATGTCCGTTTTTCCGCACTTTCCCTACCGATAGTTTTGGTTCACGATTTGTGATGTCCTGAAATGATTTGGTAAACATAAAATTTTGATCATCGGCAAGAAACTCTGGAGAGTCAGCTGATCTTAAAACTCATCCGAAAATGGTGTCTCTTATAAAGAGAATCGCAAATAAAAAATATGTTAGTTAATACTTTTCTATTCAAAACAGGTACTTGCAAAATCATGGATGTAGGCTGAATACGCTTCGAATACTAAACAATAAATCCATTACCCACTTGATCGTGTTAACTCGGTTCAACACGATTGAATTGGCGACAAACTTCACCACTTGTCGGCAGTTTACCGGAACATTATTTCCAAATCGTCAAATAATTAAATGCCATTTAGCTACAAATTCATTGTAAGGAGGTGAGGGAGTCATACTCATAAGTATCATTTCTCAAACCGAACGATCGCCGCTGTTCAATGGAGTAAAGTTGCTTCACGGGTTATTAAACGTAATCTATTGGCTTTATGGTTTACGTTTCAGTGATCTTTCTCGTCCAACTGGCAGTGTAGTGAACAAGAAATGATTGCGATCATTTGAAGTGCACTTGTTCCTATGCGTTTCGTTTATGTTTGTTAAATTGTGCGTAAGATTTTGCACTTTTTAATGTTTCGAACATTTTTACCTTTGTCATTCCAAGAAGTGGAACAATGAAATCGAATAAATTTCTATCCTTCACTGCTCAATTCACGATATGTCATCACGAGCTGATTTGAATTTCTGCGAAACGATAAGACGCAGTCCGTCGCAATTTGGACGCAATTTCGTTTTCCTAGAATGCAACCGTTTGAAGATTTGTGAACAATACCTGATTCAGCGAAACAGGTTTACTCGTGCGAAGAACCGTGACCAACACTCGTCTGGCTGCCTTACTGTGTGAAGTGTTGACGATTGCGGCGGCTGATTCTCCAGCAAAGCACCAAAGCACCAGAGTCAAAGCTTCCGCGAACAATGCAGTAATCAAACAGGGGTGCTACCACGACTTTTAATGACTGTAACGCCACTTAAGAAGTCACAGTGGCATGACGTGACGAATATGACTCTATTGTACTAGACAATGCAAACTCGGTTTTATTTGATTCAATTTATTTCCTTTCACATTCCAGACGTTGATACTAACGAACCAGATGAGAAATCGATGATCACCTACTTGAGTTCGCTGTATGATGTCTTCCCGGAGCCACCGCAAATCCATCCACTCTTCGATATGGAATCCCAACGAAGGGTACAGGAATACCGGGAACTAGCCCAGCAGCTGCTGTATTGGTGCCGTGAAAAAACCTCCCTCTTGCAGGAGCGTGCATTCCCAACGACACTAATCGAACTGAAGCGGCTACTGACCGATCTAAATCGTTTCCGAAGTGAAGATGTGCCACCGCGACAGCGCGATAAACAACGACTATTTAGCATATACAAAGAATTGGAAAAGTATTTCGAATCCATCGGTGAAGTAGATGTAGAGTCGGAACTAAGGCCTGAATCGCTGGAAAAGGCATGGCACAGATTGATGTCCGCGCTGGCGGATCGCGACATGATTCTGCAGCAGGAAGTGCAGCGGCTCGAAAGGCTGCAAAAACTGGCCGACAAAGTGCAGCGAGAGTACAAGCACACCGAAACGGTAATTACCAAAATAGAAACTCGAATCTCAGAGGAAACCCGCCGCATCGAACGACTCCATCCGGTCGAAGCGAAAAACATCGTCGAGGGACTGGAAAGTGAAATTCGACACCTGGAGCAGCCGCTCCAGGACATGAACGATGACTGCCATAATTTGAAGGACGGCCGATACCCACAGGCTGGCGAACTGCATAAAAAGTGAGCTTCGTATTCTGCTTACATTTCAACCCCAGGAATTCAATGTGATGTTTTTTTTTCAGAGTCACAAAACTGCACCAGAGGTGGTCCCAGTTGCGCACTACATTCCACACTAGTTTAGTACAAAAACTATCCGGACTGAGCTATCCCGTCCAAGAAACAACGATCACAAAGCAAACTCGCGTCGTCACCGAAACTCGCCAAATCGGCACAAATCCATACTTTAGAGACGTGCAAGAATACACCGAGTGGTGTCAGACCAAGCTGGTTAGTACTGACCGCTTCATATTGCTGCTCCAATGAATATATCATCAATTTCCCCCTTCTCCATTTCAGAAACAACTACTCACCTCCGACTACGGGTCGGATCTTCCGTCTGCCAAGGTGGAACTGGAACGCCACCAGCACGAGCACAAAGTGATCGACCAGTTCCACTCGAAGATCGCTCAAGCCGAACGGCATCAGGCGAATTTCAGCGGTGACGAGCTGCACCTGTACCAGCAGAAGCTCAGCCAGCTGCAGAAGATCTATGCGGAACTGCTGAGCACATCGACCAAGCGGTTGTCCGATCTGGACGCGCTGCAGGACTTCCTGTCGGCAGCGACTTCCGAGCTGAGCTGGTTCAACGACCGCGAGCAGATCGAGGTTAGCCGCGATTGGGCCGACAAGAATCTGGATCTGTCCGCCGTGCATCGGTACTATGAGGTAACTAGAGTTGATTTTTACTAGCATAGTTTTGATTTCGCTAGCGATTACTACTAGCGTGCTTATTTTTCTGTTTCGTTTCATCGATCGAATTTCTCTGTTGTTGCAAAAACAAAAAAACTCTTACGTTCCGTTCGCATCTGTGATTAACCGTTTTAAAAAACGTGTGCAATCATTCTCTAACCAATAGTCTAATTGCAAGCGTACCTATGGAAATGGCGACGAAGTAAGTAATCGTAAGACTGATGATGATGATTCTGGGATTTCGCTTGGTTTTTTAAATGTACGCTTGTTGAAATTGTTTCTGTGCCTGCGTGCTGTGTTGTGTTAGAGTTCGTCGATGAGTAATTCGGTTTTATTTTGTATAAATTCGATTTTGTTCGATGGTCAGAAGAAGCCACGTAATATTTTCCCCCTTTCAGCCTCGAGAATCAATGCAGTCCCTTGATATTGTCCCGCATTAGGGTGCCCAGACACAAACAAAAGCTGGGGCCGCAGACCTTTCAATTTAATGTTTTGGCCTGGAAAATCGATTAATCGTAGGATGGAGAATCTATTACTACCTGTCACAAAAATACCGGTCAAATAGGTTGAAAACTTGGGACTTTCAGGTGCAATTGGATAGGAATTGTAATTTGCTATCAAATTGGAAACTGTACTAGAAATTGGACCTGTAATCGAACTTAACATAGGGCATTAAACTGGATTTAAATCTGGATTTCTAATTGAACTGGAAATTGGATTTAAACTTCTTTTTTAAGTTGGACTTAAATTTGCAATAATTTGGACAAATTTTACTTGGAATTTTCGCTGAATGATGATAAGAGGGTTTGATGTTTTTATTTGAGATTGGGATTGAATAGACTTGAAATTGAAATTGAATTGGACTTAGAATTGGACTTGAAATTGGATTTGAAGTTGGACATAAATTCGATAAATTAAAATTGAAGTTAAATTAGGCTTGAAATTGAGCCTAAAATAGGACAGCAATTGGACTTGAAATTGAACTTAACATTCGACAATAAATTAGGCTTTGGACATGGACACGAAATTAGACACAAAAGTTTGTAGAAAAATAAGATTGACATATTTCGTCTTACTCTCCCACACGTTTTATCTGATGTCTGTTCGTATTTTCACTTTTTTAGTCCCGTTTTTCCACTGTTTGATCCATTTTTTTCTTTTCTGTACCGTTTTCTTGATTTTTACCCCGACTTTTCTTCTTTTCCTTTTCATTTTTCGTCTTTTTCCTGTTGTCCTGTTTTCTGTCTTTTTTCTTCCCTCTTTCATTACGCCGTTTACAGTTTTTGTTGTTTCTACCTGTCCTCCTTCTCGTATTTCGCCTTCGACTGTTTCGTTTTTCCTCTTTTAGATATCCCGTTTTTCTTCCTTTCTGTTACGTTTATTCTGTTTTTAACTCCGTTTTTTCCCTATGCTTTCCGGTTTTCATTTCTTAGGTCCTATTTTTCGTCATTTTCTCTCAAGTGGTACTTTTTTCTTGGTCCGTTTTTCTTGTTTTTTCTTCTTTTTGTACTCCATTTTCCTATCCCATTCCCATTTTGTCCCATCTTTCTCCCCTTGTATCCCGTTTGACCTCTCGATTTTGCTCGATGGCTCTATCGATTTCTCTCTCTCTCTCTCTCTCTCTCTCTCTCTCTCTCTCTTTTATTTTCCCTATTGGTTTCTCTTGTTTTCTGTTTCCCCTTGCTTATCCAGTTTCCCCTTTTTTTCTTTCTTGTTTTCCCACTCACTTCCCACTGTCAAGTTTTTTGTCTCACCATCCCTCTATTTTTCTCGTTTTCCCTCATTTTCTCTCTCATTTTTGCATTCCGTTTCGACTTTCTCTTCTTCTTATATTTCGTTTTTTGCCCTTTTCAGATCTGAGCTTCCTCTTGTTTTTTCTGTTTGCTTTTTTGCTCCATTTGTTGTCTTTTTTTCATTTTCAAGCTCATTTTCCTTTTTTGCCTTGTCTTGTTGTTCGTTTCTCAATTTTCCTGTAACATTTATTTTTTTCTTTTCTTTCCCTCTTCTTCTTTCTGTTTTTTCTCTCTCTTTGTTCAGTTTATCCTCATTTTCCTCGTTTTCTCATTTTTTTCTCTTCCTTTCTTTCTGCCCGATGTCATATTTTTTGCCTCATTTGCCCGTTTTTCTTCTGTTTTCTACTTTTCCACTTTCCCTTTTTTACGACCCGTTTTCCGTCCATTTCTGTCACGATCTTTCTTGTGTTTTCATTTGTTCATGGTAGTTTTGCTTCTTCTTCTCTCGGTTTCTTTGTTTCCTGACTCATTGTTTCGGTTTTCTTCATTTCCTGTCCTAATTTTTCTAATTTTCAGCTCTGTTTATCCGCTTGTTTTCACTTATTTCCTTTGTATTTTCTCGTTTTCCGTCTTTTCTCTTCCTTCTTTCGTTTAGTCGTTTACAGTCTCCTTTTTCGTCTTCGTACGTTTCGTTCCTGTTGCGAATTTTTCGTCTTATCTGTCATGTTTATTCTGTTTTTGGCTTCTCTTTTCCTTATGCTCTTCTATTTTCATTTTTTATATCCCGTTTTTCGTCATTTTCTTTCAACCTTTTTCTTTGGTCCATTTTTCTTTTCTTTTCCGTCCCATTCCCAATTTCCATTTTCTTCCATCTTTCTTCTTTTATATTATTTATTATAGTGTTATAATTTTTCTTCTTTTCTCTTCAGTTTTTCTTCTTTTTCTGTCTGGTCTTCTGCTTTTGCCTCAATTGCCCGTTTTTTCTCTTGTTTTCTACTTTATTTTTCTCTCTTTTTATGCCCCTTTTTCCGTCCCATTTTGTCACAAGCTTTCTTTTGTATTTCTTTTTTCATTTCCTGTTTTGCTTTGTGGTCCGGTTTTGGTGCAGGTGACGTTTTCATCATCTGTCCTAATTTGTCTTTTCCGTTTAGTCGTTTACAGTTTATGTTTTGCACTAGCTCTCCTACTAGCTTTTCTCGTTTCATTTTCATCTGTTTCGTTTTTCCTCTTTCAGACGTCCCATTTTTCTCCTTTTCTGTTACGTTTATGTTTTTGGATACCCTTTTCCCTATGCTCTCTAGTTTTAATTTCGATTTTCGTCATTTTCTCTCAAGTTTTATCTTTTTGTATGGTCCGTATTTCTTGTTTTTTAATTTTTTCTACCCGATTTTTCTATCCCATTCCCAATTTCCATTTTGTCCCATTTTTCTTCTTTTGTATCCCGTTTGACCTTTTATTTTTTCTCGATTACTCTATAGGTTTTTTCTCTTCCGTTATTCATCTTTTTCCTTTTGGTTCCTGTTTTT
Organism: Sabethes cyaneus; assembly: GCF_943734655.1. Taxonomy (NCBI): domain Eukaryota; kingdom Metazoa; phylum Arthropoda; class Insecta; order Diptera; family Culicidae; genus Sabethes; species Sabethes cyaneus. The sequence goes on from NC_071354.1 coordinate 50,401,544, forward strand.
TCTCTCTTGATACGTTTCGCTCTCTTTTTTTCTTGTTTTCCCACTTTTTCTGTCACGTTTTTTGTCTCATCTTCCTTCGATTTTTCTCGTTTTCCGTCATTTGATCTCTCTCTTTTGCGTTCTGGTCACTTTTTTGACTTTCCTTTCTATTTTATATTCCGGTTTTCACTCTTTTCAATTATAAATTTCTGCTTATTTTTTGCTGTTTTGCTCTGTTTGTTGTCTTTTTTCTTCCGTTTCTTCTAATTTTTAAACCTATTTTCCTCTCTTCCGGTCTCGGTTTTTGTTTTCTATCCCAATAACATTCTATTTTTCGTTTCTCAATTTTCCTGTTACCTTTTCCCCTTTTTGTTCGTTTGTCCTCATTTTCTTTTTCGTTTTTCTCGTTTACTTCTCATTTTTCCTTTTTTCTCTTCCGTTCTCCTCTTTTTTGTCCCAATTGCTCGTTTTTCTCCTGTTTCTACTTTTATACTTTTTTCTCGTTTCACGCCCCGTCTTCCCTCCCATTCTGTCACAAACTCGTTTTTTGTTTTTCTTTTTTTCATGGCAGTTTTGCTTTTTTTTCTCTCATTTTTCATCGTTTCCTGACTCATTGTTCCTTTTTTCTTCGTTTCCTGTCCTAATGTTTTTATTTGCTGTCCTGTTTATCCGCTTGTTTTTACTCATTTTCTCTGTATTTTCCCGTTTTCCATCTTTTCTCTTTCATTTTAGTTGTAAACGGCTTTCGTTTTTCGTCTCCTCGTTTTTTTATCTTCGTTTGTTTTTATTTTACAATTGACGGAGGGAACGGTAGAAGAAAGTAATGAAACAAAGAGTCGATAGAATCTAACAGATTGAGACCAGGCGTGCAGGGGCTTCGTCTGTTTCGTTTTTCCTCTTTTAGATGTCCCGTTTTTCTTCTTTTCTGTCGCGTTTATTCTGTTTTTGGCTCCCTTTATTCCCTATGGTCAGCGGATTTCATATTTTATCTTCCGTTTTTCCTAATTCATTCTCAAGTTTTATCTTTTTCTATGATCTGTTTTTCTTCTTTGCAACCGCATCCCATTCCCAATACCCATTTTTTGTCATCATTCTCTTTTTGTATCCCGTTTTGCTCGATTACTCATTATTTGCTTCGTTTTCCCTCATTTTCGCTCTCGATTTTCCATTCTGGTCACTGTTTCGACTTTTTCGGTCTTTCCAGTTCTGATTTTCTTCTTGTGTTTTGCTCCGTTTATTATTCTTTTTCTGCTGTTTTTTCTCATTTTTAAACCCTTTTTCCTCTTTGTAGTCTCGCGTTTTTGTTTTCTGTCCCGTTAAATTTTTTTCTATTCTTTCGTTTCTCAATTTTCCTGTTCCCGTATTTTCTTCTTTTCTTACCCCCTGTTCTCTCCGTTTTTTCGCCTTTTTGTTCAATTTTTCCTCATTTTCTTTCTCTTTTTCTTCGTTTTCTTCTCATATTTCTTTTTTCCTCTTCCGTTCTCCTATTTTTCTGTCCGGTCTCCTATGTTTGCCTCATTTTCCCATTTATCTCCTGTTTTCTACTTTTTTCTCTTTTTACGTCCCGTTTGCCGTCCCATTCAGTCACAATCTTTCTTTTGTTTTTCATTTTTTTTCATGACAGTTTGACTTGTTTTTCTCTCTCGAGTTTTTTCCTCCTTTTCTGTCTCGTTTGTTCAGTTTTGATCACGTTTTACCCCGTGCTTTTTTCTGTTTTTTTCTTTCTCCAGGAGCATGTTCATGCAATTTTCTTAAACAGACCATAATTTTCCGATGTTTTTTTCTTTGGTGTTTTCCACCATTACTTAACTTTAAATTGGACTTGAAATTTAAAATGAATATAAATTGATTTTAAAATGGACTTTAAAACTGGTTTGAAATTTTACTAAAGTTGAACTTGAAACGATTTGAAATTGGACTCGAAATTAAATTTGACAAATTTAAAGACTTGGAAATTGAATTTAAAGTAGGAATTGAAATTGGATGAAATTAGATTCCAATTGCATTTGGAATTGAAACTAAACCTAAAATTAGACTTGATATCAGTGTTGAAACTGAGCATGAAATTAGAATTAAATTTGGACTTTAAATTAAGCTTACTGGAACTATTTTTGCATAATTAATATCACAAAAATAGTGTCAAATTAAATTAAAAACAACAAAATTTGAGTTACAGAATTTCTTTATAAATGGAAATGGGGGGGGGGGGGGGGGTGTAAAATATTCTACCAGTTTGTGAAAGCTTCTACTTCAGCAGTTGATATCTATTTGCATTTGTATTGTATTGTCGCAAATTCAATCTAGCTTTTATTTGATTTTGACCTTGTTTGGTTATTGTCTACTGTCAATTTTCTTTTTTGCATCAATTTCTTCATTAGTATTGTCTTCACCATTTTCCTATCTGATCTGATTGTCGTTCGTTTGTCTGAATTTTTACTAATATTTATGCACCCTATTTTTTCTTGTCTCTTTAATTCAAGTCTGTTTTTTTTCGAAGCTATTTCTGATATTGTTTTTGTTTATAGACCCACGTACAAAGTTTTATGAGGTTTTAGGGTCCTTACAATACTTATTTCGTCAAGATGCAGTTTATCTCAAGCATAATTGTCTAACTGTTTTATTCAAATTTTGTCTTAAATATGTCGCTTTAGGTATATTTTTATATGTGCTTATTTCTCAGCTGTTTTGTTAAATATTTGCTTTCCATTTGTTGCCATTTTGTTCTAGTTTTTTTTTTGACAGATCGTTTAATTTTATTTGGATACTCTAAAAGTTTTTTATGTGTATTTTGTCAAGGCGAAATTTTCCTTTGTGCAATCTTTTTTCAGTTTGCCTTCTGCGTCAATTCGTTTATGTCTCACCATAATTTAGTACAAATTTTGTTTGATTTTCGTTGTGAAGTTTTATCTTGGTAGTTTTCTCGAAAGACGTTTTGTTTTTCTTCTATTTTGTTCCCATTTAATTTGGAAAACTTATTTTTGTAAACTTTTTTCTTAATTATTTTAATAAAATGGGACACGTGTTCCAATGTGGTCCACCCTGCGTAGGCCAGGAAATGTCTCATTATTGTTGTATAAAGAAATTGTTAAATAAAAGTGTTTGATTCGTGATTTGTCCTATTAGCCTTATTTCGCTTTGCGTTTATGTAAGTTTAGCTATTGGTTTTGTAAAAATTTCCGCAACTTTCAACGACCGTAAACGATCGCGCACTCTAACCTTTCCTTGTTTCCCTTCCACAGAATCTAATGTCCGAGCTGGAGAAGCGCGAGATCAAGTGCTTCGTTCCAATCCTCGATCGCGGAGAGGCCCTTCTAGTCCAACAGCATCCGGCTTCGAAGTGCATCGAGGGCCATCTGCAGGCACTGCAGTCCCAGTGGTCTTGGCTGCTGCAGCTTACACTCTGTCTGGAGGTTCATCTGAAGCACGCTACCGATTACCATTCGTTCTTCGACGAAATCCGTGAGGCAGAGAACTGGCTTGCCAAGCGGGATGACATTCTGAACACCAAGTACTCCCAGTCGGAGTTCTCGCTGGACCAGGGCGAAGGGCTGCTACGAGGAATGCAGGATATTCGCGAGGAGCTGAACGCCTTCGGCGAAACGGTCGCACATCTTCAGCACCAAGCCACAACCATAGTACCTCTGAAGCAAAGAAAGCAACCGGTCAACCGGCAGTGTACCGTGCAAACGATTTGCCCCTACAAGCAGGGTAACATTTCGCTGGAAAAGAACGAATCCTGCACTTTGCTGGATACATCAGGTCGCGTAAAGTGGCGCGTGAAAACCGCCAAAGGAGTGGAAGGATCCGTGCATGGTGTCTGTCTGCTTCTGCCACCACCGGACCAGGAAGCGATCGACGCCGCCGATCGGCTGAAGCGTCTGTTCGATCGTTCGGTTGCGCTGTGGCAGAAAAAGCAACTGCGGTTGCGTCAGAACATGATCTTTGCCACTATCAAAGTGGTTAAGGGTTGGGACTTCGAGCAGTTTTTGGCGATGGGTGCCGAGCAGCGGACCGCAATTCGGCGTGCGCTGAACGATGACGCCGATAAGCTGCTGTCCGAGGGCGATCCGGCGGATCCCCAGTTGCGGCGGCTGCGCCGAGAGATGGATGAAGTTAACCGGCTGTTCGATGAGTTCGAGAAACGCGCCAGAGCTGAAGGTAGGTTGAGATGGAATTCCGAATTAAACCGCGATTATTTGGGACTAAATTGAGCTCGTAAAATATTATGGTTAAAGACTATGAAGAGCGCGGCTTTCGCGTTCATTGAGATGAGAACAATTGACGTGTTTGGCGGATGGTAGTTTATTAAGTTCAATTGAATAATTGTTCTGTTTCCATTTCGGGATTTTGCTCATCTTTGATCGGAGCTATTGTTGTTTGGGCGAAGGTCAAGTATAGTTATAGCTTATGGGCGCCTCCGTTAAAATATAAGTTATAATTTACTTTAAGATCTGCCGTGGGTGTTGTTAGGTTTTGTTTTCGTTTCATACTAAGATCAAAGTCAGTCTCGAATTCGCCGTTCGTGGAATCGGATCGAGTAGAGAATCAAACAGTTTTCTTTTATCGGAAATTTGTTTAGAAAACGTGAAGTTATTTGATCGAAAAATGAAGAAAGTATTTCGCTATAAATCTTTCCGAGGTTACATTTAGTTAAAATGAATCTACAACTGTTTTCACGTGTGTGCGTTTCTTTTGCAGAGGAAAGCAAACAAGCGAGTCGTATTTTTACGGAACAGTGTATCTCGCTGAAGACCCGACTGGAAGAGATGGCTCGCGAGCTGGATCATATCATCCTGTCGCCAATGCCGCGTGATTTGGATTCGCTCGAACATGCCGTGCAGATTTTGGAAGACTATAAACGCCGGCTAGGTCTGCTGGAGCCGGATCTTAAGCACTTGCAAGAAACATTCCGTACGATTACGCTGAAAACTCCGGCTCTCAAGAAGAGTCTGGACAATCTGATGGAACTGTGGAAGGAATTGAATACTCAAGCCGGTTTGCACGGCGATCGGTTGAAACTGCTTGAAGGCGCTCTAGCCGGTCTGGAGGATAACGAGCAAGTGATTTCCGATCTGGAGGGCAAGCTGTCCCGACAGCTGGAACTGCCTTCCACACAGGAGGGTCTCTACGAGGTGTTCAAAAAGCTGACCACCATTCAGGAAACGATTTCCGCCCAGCAACCGGAAATGGACAAGATGAACGATTCCGCTGATCAGCTAGGTCGCATGGGTGTACCGACGAAAGTACTCAGCGATCTGAAACGGTTACACTCGAACGTTGAGCGTCTGAACTCACGCTGGAATAACATTTGCGCCCAATTGGCTGAAAGGTGAGAAAAATCTGTTGTGAAATGTTAATTTTATGCGAAATGTTTTGAATTCCACAGATTACGAAGCGTGGAAACGGCCATCGGATTGATGAAGAACCTTCAAACGAGCATTGTCGTTGAGGAAACTTGGGTAGAGAAGCAAACCGAGAAGCTGCAAGCGTTGCCAACGGCAACTTCTGCCAGAGAACTGGACGTAAGTAGACTGCATAAGTTTTAAGTGGGGAAGCTAATTCTCAGCCCCTATTGTTTGCTGTTTGATGACATTCTTACGTAAAAAACAGTAGGTTGACGTCAGAGTTTTACTTTATGGTAAATCATTGTTTGTTTTGATAAATTTGATGATGATAATGATGATGATGATGACGGTGTTATACGAGCAGGATCCGTTTTAGAAACAAAACCACCATCTCTAAAACGTTTCTCACAGACACTTTACAAATTGACACAAATCAATTTAGATAGCAGCTAAAATTTCAGAATCAATAAAATCTTAGCCTAACTATTTCCAAAGTAGAAAGATGACTAACAGCATTACTTTCAAGATTGAATGAGATAACGAAATAACGGATTAAGGGTATCAAATTAACATTATGCTCGCGGGAAAAGTAGATATTATTTAAACAAAGTCACAAATACAAAAGACATGGATGGTATTTAGCTATGGTACCTTGTGCTACTAGACAATATTAATATTTGAAGGATTTTTTTGACAATTAAAATCTAGTAACACAAAGCACAATGCCAAATTTCAAACTCAGAACAGGGCAACAGCTAATTCCGATCGTACACACAGTTCTAGTTCTAGACACATAAACTGACACAGCATGAACCGACACACTTGTCTGGTAGAGAAAAGACACACCGCTAACTGATGGTTTAGGCCCCAGTATCAGTACCCTCGGTAGACTAGTAGAAACAAATAACCAAATTGTTGTAGTACTATCTATGGCTACCAAGGCCAACGATAATTTACTAATTCGTTTAATTTTATCTTTTTCCCCTTTTGCATCTTTAAAAAAACACCCATCAAATCTACAAATCCAACCACACTACACAACCAACAACAATAAAACACCAACACCAAATGCCAAATTGAATGCAATCCGACGGATCCCACCAACCCACACCCCACCACACCAACAAACAAAAAACCACAATTTGTCGTCCCGCTCGCTCGTTCGTGTGTCCTACTTTTCCCTTCGAATCCTGGCGCAATCCTGGCTCGTTGGCTGGCTTTCATTAGACCATGCTGGGAGAGGCCATGGAGCGTGCGCCAAAGATCGAACAGGTTAATCTCACCGGGGGCCGCTTGATCCGTGAAGCTAAGGTACGTATCACGCGCGGATGTCACGGCGTATGATCCCGGGTGCGAGATTTTACACACTCTGAATTTCTGTCTGAATCTCGCATCGGGAGGTCGCGTCCTGGCTAGCCACGCGCTGGAGTTTGCTCGCAAACCAAAACAAAAAAAAACAAGGGTAAAGTGTAAGAACCGATTCTATTGGTTAAAAACAAACAAAAATTTTCGGTCCTATTTGTTGCCGTTGCGTGTATGTGCGTGTGAACTTCTCCTCTACCCTTTCTTTTTCTACGTGATTTTCGCTACTGGGTTCAGTCGTGTGCGTGCTTGGGATTTTCGCTTGGTGACCATCCCAGAAATATGTGTGATCCGATGTGAGCTTACGTTTGTCTGTGCGTGTCCGTAAAGAAGTTTGTGATGTTAGGAATCTTGCTTTCACTTACGATCGACTTCGAATGAATGTCGGTTGAATTGGTGCTGGTTGCTAAATTGACCCCATTTACCCCTGTTCAAAATTGGCTTCAGCAAAATTTATTTTTAATCAATAAAAGTGAGCCGACCGCAAAGCTGGGGATTTTAGTTATTAATTTGTAGCTTTTTAAAACAGAGTAGAAATGTGGCTAAACTGCGGTGCCAAACAGGCAGCTGCTCGATGGTGAAGGCGATCTGGCTTATCTTGCATTCTTGCGGTAAATGGAAATTTTATCTCACAGCTTATCATTCGCCGCGGGCAGCTGCCGGCACTAAGAAGCACCCGAAATAGAATTAACTTGTTGCACAATTCGGTCTATTAACGAATGAGGGTCGAAATAATTTTACCCCCTCGCTAGTACACAAATTAATAATTAAAAACTCGCACTTTCTGATCGATCTTACATTTTCAACCCTAATAAAACATTAGTTAAAGCCATCTTCTACCAGCGAATACTAATCGTTATAATAACTCATACATTCACACTCACACAACTGCCTCGAAAACATAAAAACACACCCACGCCTGACATGAACAAACATTTATACCCAACATTCCCAACCAACCAACCTATCGAATCGCTAACCGATCAAAACTGGCCAAACCAAATAATCCAACAACCCCGTGGATCCGAAAATAAAACCCCCCCTCCGAACAACAACAACAACAACAACCAACACCACCGTATAGATCTACGATGGCAAGTGTCTGCACTACATCGACTGGCTGGTGGAGATTCGACCGAGCTTTTCGCCTCCCCGGCAGGACCTGCGGCCACCGGACGCCGACCCGGGCGCCACCGAAGTGTACTCGAAGCGGCTGGACATGTTGAACGGACGGTACGAATCGCTGATCGAGCAGTTGACGCAACGGCTCAAGACGGCGATCGAGGTCAATGGCGCGGACGGATTGGTGAGTACCTTGCTCAAATATGCATATTTTTAAAATGTTGAATATATTCTCTGAACGTGTAATGGAAAATCATATTCTAATAATTCAACTGGATTAAACGCCTCCGGAAATAGTTTAAATTGTTGAATCCAGACTGCTTGAAAAAGATGTTTTAAATTGTAGTGACGCCGGGTGGCAGGTATTGTTAAATTCACAAAAAAATACTATTGTGACAGATATTACTCCGTTTCTTTTGTGGTTTTTATTTCAGCATAAATGATACTGACGATAAACATCAATATTCATTCAAAAATTGAATGCTGAATGTAGCCATAACTTCAGTCAAGAATGTATAAGCAGGACGATAGAATAGTTTGAATCAATGCTAATGTTTTCGAAGAAGCAACTTATTTTCGCTCGTTCGTTTGGATATTCATGAATGCTCGATTTGCTGATGTTAGGTTCAAATATGCCAGTTTCCATTAAGCCTCGAACGGCTCGCCTGTAACCTTTTTTCGCAAAATCGTTACTGTGAAAAAACTTCTTTTCCTGGAACGTAACGTAACGGCACTAGGAATCGTCATTTTTGTAGACAGAAAACAAGAAAACCGAAATTTATTGCCATATATGCCTAGCCTTAACCCTAGCCACCACTAGGGGCTTCTAGAAAATGATGTATTACTATGATATCAAAAAGTTTGTAGAACGTGTCAAACCCGATAGATAAGGTTTTGTGCGCAAAAAGGCTAATAAACTGATTTTAAGGGGTCACGACAGAAAGCCAATTATATCACGCAAACCATACGACGTAGATACCTAGTATATTCGACAAAGTTTGATAAAATGTATAGTTCTTTAATTTTACTGAACACATGAACTTGCTAACTAGTTTCTACATAAAGGTAATTTTTTCAAGTGTGATATCCCCTTAATATCGAATTGTAAGAAAAAATGAAAAGTTGTAAAAGAGTATTTTGAATAACTTCCCCAAAGACACCTAAGCTCAGAAATGTCAAGAACGGCGAGAAAAGACTCTTAACCGTCTTTTTTAAGAATGGTCCCACTGTGTGTCGTCCGGCATCCTTACGACGTGTCCGGCCCACCGTAGCCTATCGACTTTTCCCAAATGGACGACAGGGTTCTCTCCAAGCAGTGCCTGCAGCTCGTCATTCATGCGCTTCCGCCACTTTCCGCGTTCAGTTTGTATTCCACCAAATATCGTCCGCAGTACCTTCCGTTCGAACACGGGAAAGGAGCGCATGTTCTGCGGGAGCAGTGCCACGATTTTAAGTTAATAAAGAACTACTGGTCTAATAAGGGTTTTGTACATCGTCAGTTTCATACGGCGGCGTATGGTTCTTGGTCGTAGCGTTTTGCAAAGGGCAAAGCAGGCCCGATTTCCTGCTTGAATTAGCTACTAAACCTTAACAGTGATGTTGTCTATGATAACCAGCATCCCAAACACACGAACTCATCCACCACTTTTAGTTCGTCGGTGTCAACGGTTACCACTGGTGGGAGACACGCGTTTGTTTCCTTTGAACCTCTTCCTTTCATGTATTTGGTCTTCGACGCATTTATTTTCAACCAAATTCTCCTAGACTCCACTTTTAGTGTGGCGTAGATTAGTTCCTGGCTGTGATATCAAAGTTATCTACAAAGCCTAGGAGTAGGCTACCCTTGCTGAAAATCCTGCCTCTCATTCGATGTCCGTTCGTCGGTGCACTCCCTCAAGGGCGATGTTGAACAGCATGCAGGTTAAGCCGTCACCTTGTCTCAATCTCGCTGCATCTCGACAAGACTCGGGAGTGCCCCTGAGATGCACACAAAACATATAATTCGTTCCAATGTAGCTCAGATCAGTAGCGTCAGTTTATTCGAAAAATCGTGTTGTGCCATAGCTATTCTCGATCGACTGTATCGTATGCTGCTTTGAAATCAATAAAGATGTGATGCGTGGACACATTGTACTCCCAACATTTTTGCTAGATCTGTTGAATGGTGAAAATCTGGTCCGTAATTACGCGAATTCCCATGAAGCCCATCTGGTAATTCCCTACGGTACCCTGGCTATCGGTGACAGCCGGCGTAACAGGGTCTGGGAGAGTACCTTGTAGGCGGCATTTATCAGCGTTATGCCGCGGTAGTTGCAGCAGTCGAATCGATTACTCTTTTTGTAAATGGGACGAATCATTCCTTCTGTCCATCCCTCCGGCAGCTTCTCCCAACTTTCGCCAGTTGTACGATAGGAACAGGGTTTCGATGGATCCTCTTTTTCTATAGCAATCACATCACCACAAATTCAGATTCATACCTTCCGTTTAGTGGTAGAATACGAACGCTTTGCGTAATACAACCAGCACTTCGCGCAGTCATACCTAATGTTGCGAAGCCCACACTCGTGTGGTCTAATTTTCTTACACACGCGTACTCATTCATTCTAACGAAGACGCCAGCATAAGCATCCCTTTCGGACTCTCGCTCTAATTTATTCATACACTGCAATGAGTTTTTGCGAGTGTGCATTTAGCTAACAGCTACGGTCGTCGCTCTCGTTCGTCATTGCAGCCCGTGCTGCAGATACCGATTACTCGCGTGAGCTCGCACTCCCGCCCGTGAATAAAATCGATGGCAAAAATGAAGAAGAAAAGAAAAAGCAATGCAAAATCTGTATCCCAGTGCGTCGCTAGCCCTTACGGGCAGCTGATTTCTCGCGAGTTTTTTGACTCGCGGGTAAACAAGGAGAAAGATTATATAAATATCATATGAGGCTGTCCTTTCGCGGCTGTTTGTTTTACAGTTGCGTAAGCATTGAATACTACGCTTCTCATACTCTCTTGCGTGAGAGTAGGCATCGTTGACTTCTCGCTCGATTTGCAACATTGGTCATACCTCCGATTATACAGCAAAACGAATGCGTTCTGCTTTTTTTTTGCATTTTCTTTCGATCAAGTTTCCTCTACCGTTCGGAGCAGTGAATGATTGTAAAGCAATCAATTGACTGGCAGTAGTGACTGGTAGGCGTGTAGTGGAACGAAAAGCAATCGCGCTATTGTATGATTCAAGACTACAAAAAACAACCAGCACATGCCGACACCGGGCGATAAACGTTTACTGTGGGTAGCCGATTTGGAGAGCATAAGAAAATCGAAAAATATGTCACCTTATGCTCCCGGTCAGTTTGCAGTCTACGTAATGTGAGAGGACGACTGTTGGTTTCTCTTGAGAGACCACGTAAATTGTAGGTGGCGGTCTTCGCAAGAGGCAGATTGACTGCATTTTAAAAACAGTCGAATGGTCTTTTTGAAGTGCCATTTGATTACAGAAAACATACGAATTCACGCAGTCACAGACAACTGGCAAGCCGCTTTCAAGCCCTGAATAGGAATCTCTCCAGGTAGTGCCTGCAGTTCGTGATTTATGCGCCTACGTCACTCTCAGCTATCTCTTTGTACTCCGCCAAAAATAGTCTGCAACACCTTTCGTCTTCCGTAAGTAAAGTTCCTGTCTCAACTTCCTAGAGGACTACCGGTCTGATTAGCGTTTTGTACATCGTCAGCTTTGTGCACCGGCGTATGCTCCTTGATCGAAACGTTTTGCAGAGGAAAAACGAGGCTCAACTGCCAACTTGAATGCGTCGTTGAATCTTCTTACTCGTATTATTGTCGGCGGTAACCAGAGATCCCAAATATATAAACTCATCAGCCTATTCTAGTGGATCGCCATCAATAATCACTGTCCGTGGGAGGATAACGTGGCTTTCTCAGGAGCCTATTCCTACTATACATTTGGTTTCGACGCATTGATTTGTAACCCAATACTCCTTAGCCTCCGTTTTTAGTCTGGCGCAGATTGTCTCCACCATGCCAAGTTTTCCAGTAATGACGTCGAAGCCATCTGCGAAGAGTAGGACACGCACGTAGCACATAACTCGCTCGAGGGTAGCTTTGATCAGTCGTTTCAGTTTGTCCGGAAAACCGTATTCGTGCATTATTTGCCCATAGCTGTTCGCGCTCGACTATATCGTATGCTATGAATAATATATGATACTACCACCTGCCTTAGCAGAACCTCCGTTCATAGCAATGAACCTATCATGTCAAAAAGAGTTGAACACATTCAACGATTGGTCATGCTTCCCAACTCTTGTATGAAGGGCCAAAAGGGAATTGGTCGATAAGCAACATCACTTACACGTACCAGGGATTTAGAGAATCTCCTTCCAAGGGCTAAGTCACCTGGGTCAATCGTTGAATAAACCGTCTTAATGCAGAATGACTCCAGCAGGTGGGGAGAAGAGCCCGCTCATTATCCACGATGTGTTGTTAATCGGGCCAAGATTAACCCTAGAAAGTTGACTGTTTCACTCTCCCTAGGCCCACCGCTTCAAACAAGTGCTCTGATGGTCCCTCCCTCTTCCCAATTCTAGTTTATTTATGAAATGTGGTATATATGAGTAAAAATAGAACAATCTCACCAGCAGTCCTTCGAATGGAATAGAGTTGCGGCCTTTTGGTTTCCATAAGTGCTTCTAATAATTAATTTATTTTTTCTTCTGGTATCCAATATCCATGTGCAGTATTAACACTCGTATTGGCCAAAGTTTTCACTATATAGCAAGAGCTGCTTCATAAACTAAAACGAAAAAAATAATTAAAATAACTTATTTTATGCTTACCTATTAAAAGGTCGTGTGGATCCGCCGTCTGCCCAAAACCTCGATTTTCAGATCAGGCAGCCGGGAACCACCCAGTATCGCACCTCCTAGCTTGGCTACTCAATAGAGCATTACCGGGGATTGCCACGTGGAGGCGCTAGGTAGGAGCTTGGGATGGCTAGAGCTATAATGGACGCTCCTCATTTGCCTTCCCCATTTCATACCCCGCTCGACTATATCGTATGCTGCCCTAAAACCCGTGGAAATATCATGCGTGGGCATGTTGCACTTTCGACATTTCTGGAGGATTTGTCGAAGAGTAAAATTTTGATCTGTGGTAGCATGGGCCCCCAATACAGCCTGCTTGCCTGGTATTTACTGCCCTACGAATTCTCTTGCTATTGCTGATAGGCGACGTTACAAAATCTGCACCTTTTACGTGGCCTTTTTATAGATGGGACAAACCCCTCCTCCGCACAGTAGTCCAAAAGGGCGAAAAGTGGAACTTTTTTCCTAGTGTCTTTTGTTTTCATTTTATCATTTATGGTCTTCAGCACATTTGTTCGTATGAATGTACCCCTTAATCTAAATCTGTCAAAAGTTAGGCATCGCTTACTATAATGAAAACAAAACAATAACTTTTTTGTGTTAAGAAATATGGACATAGTTTCTTCGGCAAAGTGGTAAGTATTGTAAAAACAAGCAACTTTGCTGTAGAAATAAAATTTCTATTTTTATCGAGTGCTGAACTATAGGGCATATTCTTTAAAACTTCTTTAAAAGTTGGTTTTTCATAGTTGGTTAGCTTTTCTTAGTTGTATTTTACAACAATACAATGTTCTAGGCAATTAACGAAGCTCTCAAAATGCAAGTTTTTGCAGAAGACCACAAATCTCTTGGACCTTTGGTTGCTGAGTTATCGCATGTTTAAGCTTTAAATTTCCATAGCTTCACGAGCGTATATGGTAAAATGGGGCAAGTGAATTTATAAAATCAGTGCTTCACCTTAAAGGTTAGGTCGAGTACTACAAACTTGTATAGGTGCCGCTTGTGCCTAACCACCCAAATGAGAGTACGGCAAGCATAAGTTTTATGTGTTTCGCGTTCGCTAAAGGTTCGATACATGTCCATTTTTTTTGTGTTCGTAGACACATGGTTTCTTCAGCAAAGTCTTAGAAAATATAAAGATAAACAATTTAGCTAAAGAAATGATATTTCTATTTTTATCGAGTGCAAAGCTATAGAGCATTTTTTATGGAAATTCTTTAAAAATAAGTTTTTCATATTTAGCGTATGTTAGTTACATTTTACAAGAGTATATGGTTCTAGGCGATTATTGAAAGACTCAAAACACATGTTTTCTCAGAAGGTTGCAAATCTCTAGGACCTTTCCTTACAAAGTTATCGCTTATTTAAACTTTATTTTTCCGTAACTTTACGAGCCAAAAGCGATAACTTTGTAAGGAAAGGTCCTAGAGATTTGCAATCTTCTGCAAAACGTGTATTTTGAGTCCTCCAATAATCGCCTAAAACCATATGGTCCTGTAAAATGCAACCAACACAAGCTAAGCATGCAAAACTTATTTCTAAAGAATTTCCAAGGAAAATGTTTTATAGCTCTGCACTCGATAGAGATAGAAATGTCATTTCTTTAGCAAAGTTGTTTGCCTTTATATTTTCTATAACTTTGCCAAAGAAACCGTTTGTCTATGTCTAAAAATGGATATGTATCGAGGTTTTAGTGAACGCGAAACACATAAAATGTATGCTAGCCGTACTCTCATTTGGGTGGTTGGGGACAAGCGGAACCCATACAGGTTTCTAGTACTCGACTTAAGCTTTAAGATGAAGCACTGATTTTATAAGTTCACTTGCCCCATTTTACCCCATAGACTCGTGAAGCTACGGAAATTTAAAGCTTGAATATATGATAACTTGAAAAGTATAAGTTCCAGAGATTTGCAGTCTTCTGCAAAAACGTGTGTTTTGAGAGCTTCGATAATTGCCTAAAACATTGTATTGTTGTAAAATGCAACTAACAAAAACTAAGAATGAAAAACTAATATTTGAAGAAATTTCAAAGAATATGCCCTATAGTTCAGCACTCGATAACGATAGAAATTTTATTTCTTCAGCAAAGTCGCTTGTTTTTACAATGTGTACAACTTTGCCGAAGAAAGTATGTCTATATTTCCTAACACAAAAAAGTTATTTTTTTATTTTCATTATACTAAGCAATGACTAACTTTTGACAAATTTAGATTAAGGGGGATATTCATACAAAGCATATAGCTAATGCTATAATTTAAAATATCTTGATTCATTTCTAGTCTAGGCTGTCTAGTCTACATAATATCTATTGACATGATTTACGAAATACGTCGAAGACATCGAATTCATCAAATATTGAATTTAAATTCACCTTTTATGATTTTCGTAAATTCACTGTGCAATATTTGGAATGAAAACAGTTAAAGTTACGCTCGATTTTACTTATAACCGACAGAGAAAACAATTCGGAAAAAGCGTGTGAATTTAAAAAAATGCCTTTTGACCAATGCTGACGATTTTGTTTTCAAAATGAAATATCAGAAGAACGGGCTTCAGCAAGGTTTCTAGCTGGTCTTCCGTTAATATTGCTTTTATGGTTGGACTGTAGATTGTTGATCAGTCACTAGTTTTTTACAGTTCAGAGAAACACGTTCCGAACTCGTTAACAGAGACTATGACATTCTCTTTCATATGTTAACAATGGTTGTAAATATAAATGGTGCACCGTGTGTGATCGATTGTTGTTTTCCAATGAACCTGTTCTCGACAATTTTTATTGCGAAATCTGTCGATAGTGCAGTGTGCAGTTTTATGCCCGACATTCAACAATTTAGTCATTTGGTTATAACCAAAATTATTCCCACATTGATTCTGTATATTGAAAATAAGGAGAAAACACTGCACAAAATCTTTCGTTGAAAAAGGCATTTTAGCTGAATCTGAAGCTGAAAATATTATCGTCAACTTATGGCTTTTTATCAGTCCAATTCTTGCCACTTAGTACTGTTAACAAGAACAGGAACAAGAACAAACATTGAATAAATGGGTTAACATGTATGTTGGTAGAACGTCTTCAGACACCCGTCGCCACTTGACGCCAACGCGGTTTAAGGTTAAGAGTCTTGTTTTGCACAAAAAAAAACATGAAAGCCGCTCCCACTCAGCCGCTGATGATGAAAATAAATACAAATTCATAAAAAAGCTGCGATGATGACTGCGAGAATTTCGACCAATTTAAATCGCCGCCGCGTCGCGTCGGTTGAATTTGTTGAAATTCGTTAAACGAGAACCGGTCGAAGCAGCAGCAAAATCACGGCAGCAATTTGCATTGGCCACGGCAGTTTGAAAAGTTCGTTTCTGTTTGTTTTCAAAAACAAGTATGAAATACGAAAAACAATAAACAAAAAATATCACTTTTCTTAGACCGTACATTAAAAATAAGCCTTTCGATGATCAAATTGGGCAAAAATGTTTCTGACGGTGGTTTGGTTTTTTGTTGTTGACGTTATGGAAACGATCTTTGATTGATCTACCCAGTGCCAGTCCGTAAGAGATTGCATTCAACCAACCGACTACCGCCTGAGATCATCGCTTATTGTGGAACCCACATTTCTCGCACTCCCGTGTGTCGGTGGTCGTCGAGGTGTGTTTTTGTGCTTGAAGGTGTCGGAAACCGGAACAACAGCGATATCGGTGTGCTCAAGACCAACCGGGTTGAAATTTATGATGCAGCACTTTGATTACAATCGGAAAGTAATGTGCGAATGGACCGACGAACGAACGAACGAAGGCAAATTGGCTCTCCAGTCAGTGAGGTGGTGGTGTCGTAATAAATATTCATAGGCACTGAAACACTGATCTGACCAATTGGTGACATCATATTTGCTCAAAACATCGAAGATAGGTGACTTCATTACTACGGTACCTACCTGGTTTCAACGGCGACAGTTCACAGAAGTGGCGTTTATGGTTCAACAATGGTGTCTCGATCACGCTGAAGTACTTGGACAGTACGTGCCGTACGTGGTAATTGCTTTTAAGACGCCAGTTTGTTCAACTCTTCGAGCATGCATGTGGTACCAGTTGCATCCAACCAGCTTCAGGTTTTCCGGAGACGAGATTGTTCTACGCCAAGCCATAGCTTAATTGGCATAGATTGGATAAAATACCAGTCGCCTCCATCGGTGCTGCTTTGTGCTATAAAAGTTCACCTCACTGACATTGAAAAGCGCATTACGTTCTATTCGTATTCCCAACACTGGCAACCTCACTCAGGTCTGTGATTCCGTCATCAACGAATAAGTTCAAGATTCGTCAACATGCAATTTCTGTCGTTTTTTTTCAACCCTCATTGTGCAATAATCCCGAGCAAATTAAGTAATGAATGGCCGCTTTATTACACTCTAGCCTTCGTGCGGATCTGACACCAACACATATGGGTTGGTTCCGCCTAATCTATAAGGGGTCTCAAATTGCTACGGAATGAGAAGGCTTACTGTTTATGGCACATGACATCATCATCGGTCGCTAAAGTCGTCTAGTTTGCAATAAAAAAATATTTGTGTGTTGAGGTTGAGATCCATCTAAACCTAACTCCAAACACAGATGATAACGAAAGTGGCAATTGAGTGGTTATCATTTTTAAATCTACAACCCGCTTTGTTTATTTACTCGCATTATTAGTAAACTTTTCATCGTGCCAACGAAGATGATATCATCGCGGCGCGACGACTTCAAGCTTGATTTCTGTCGTTCTTTCAAAGTTTCAACGTTGGTTGAGTTACCCTACCACCCTCTTCGGTGGTGGAGCTCGCGAGAGCTTTTGGGGATCCTGCCCTGCCTGATGAGAGAACTCAGAGAACTCCCAGAGTCGCCGTTATTGGCGGTGAGTTGCTGTGCTGCCACGGTCGGTTTGCCGGCGTCACCGGTTCGACGTTAGTCTCAGTATTAAAGTTTGCCTCGGACGAAACGCGCGCGATAAGTAGTACGGACAGAGAACGGAATTTGAACGTTTTTTTTCATGCCGGCTATCGTTTATAGTATATAGACTCAATTGTTCACATCAGTTTGAATGAATAAATTTTTCGTGAAGGTAGAGCAACGGCGCGCGGACATCTGGGAATAGCATTCGTTTCGGCTGTCGGGGTGTTGGTTTTTTGAGGAATAATAAGTGAATAAGAAGCGAATGAGGCTTCTTCGTAATATAGGCGGTTCATCGAAGCGAAAAGGATTATCCACGCGGGGGAAGCCAAATCATAAACTGTGTCGCACGTGTTAAGCCATTGTTGTTGTTGTTGTTTTTTACTACCAACCATCTTACACTAATGTTAGTAACCGGCAAGTGCAATTTGTGCTTGTTGTATCAAATCATTTCTACGTCTCAGTAGAAATCAATAATTTCATTTGGAAATACGCCAACAACTGGAAACTGACGGAAAAGGTCGAATAATCGAAATTGAAATTGAGTTTCGGATGCACTGGAAAAGGAAATCAAATGTATATAAAGCTACATACCGGCATTGTACCGAGCGTCTCCATCATCGCCTGTACTGGGCTTAACCCAGTGACACACTAGACGGGGCATACTGGTGTACCGTCGTCTTGGAGCCAATAGGGAGTAATGGGTTTACTGTTCGGCATTTCATAATCGCAAGTTTAGGTCTCTCTATATGTATGTGCCGATAGAGTTTACGACTTCACGAAGGTAGTAAATTGCAGTTCGTGATAACAGATGTAAACATAGATTGACTCCCTGTGTGCGGTGAAACTGAGCTTCTCCAAGTTGAAGTTGGTTTGTTTCATTAATTGGAAATTTGCAATGCAGTGGAATGGAGAAAATTTGCAAATGGGAAGTTATCTTCGATCCATAAAATAATATTTTATTTTTTATATTCAAGAATTTAATTAACTACAGTGGAGGCTCATAACTTTCCTACCCTTCCACGTGAGACTACCAACATTCCCCAGCACATTAACATATTCAGCAGTCGGCGAATAGCGCCGCGCATGATATAACACAGTCGGAACAAAGTTGCACGCAACCCTCAAAACTTGAACTTGAGGGTCATTGCGGGGCATTCTAATCTTCTATCTCTCACACATGAAGTCGGTGTTATTATGAATTGCCCCTCTGTTTCGCATCACTATCAGCAGCAGTACCTTTCCCCCCTTCGTTGTAAAGAAGATTGCCGGCCTTCATTCCAGTTCAGGTCGAGGAATGTTTCGCCGGAAATTGAACCATACACGAAAGGATGTTTGTAAGGTTGTATTATGCAAGCCACTCCGGTTCAGAAAATCGCTCGATTGCGGTCTTTATTTTTACTACCGCGCTGCTAGTCTTTTTAAGCAGTTAAGTGAAACATCTCTGACGTTGTAGCCGCGCGAGCAGGCAGGCAGGCAAAATAGCAAATTTATTCCGACGGGGGCGACCGTGACCTTCACCGGCCTCGACTAAAGCGTCAATTGACTGTGTGGCAGGTTTATTTTGTCCATAGCAAAACGTTTCACTTCACAGTCTTTCACTTTGGATGGAAATAGGTTTACAAGTTAAAGATAGGCAAACAACTGGAATTTACCAACAAAGCAGCATAAAAAAAAAATATCTCTTCAAATGTTATCACAAGCTTTAGCACCTTTTGTGATAAGGATGTAAATACCGCGACGCGACGCATTGTAAACAATTCGAAGCAGGAAAGTGTTTTTTTTATTCAATCAGTCATAAATAAAGTCACTCATTCGAAGGCAGACTAAATTGCCGTGACCGCGAACCCTAGTTATTTACATTTATCGCACTCATTCCCGTCGTTGACTTCAAAGAAATTCCGCGAAATTTCCTCTGCTTTTTTTTGGCTTGCTCATCATCAGTCTTGCTAAAGTCCTCCGCCATCAATTGGCTGGCACTGGCACGTTGATTGGATGAACGATTGGTGCACCATAACTTTATTTTATATTTAATTTTTTGGCATGACGTTAGCCTACCAAAACCGGAGCCACACTTTCTCGAAAATGGACTCGGGGACCGGCAGTTCGTTCGTGATGGCGCGATAATTTGAGTTAGTCAAGTTTGTTTTTATTTTGCACGTATGAATGTGAAGTGGAGCGTTCCCATTTTGTGTGTTTAACAATTGGTCACTTGTGCGGCGGAGCCGGCGTACATTCGTATTCGTATGTTAATGCTGTTTACGAAACTAGGAAAGTGCAATTCAGGACAAACGTCTTCTTGTTGTGACTACGCCACTCTCAACCGGATTGTTGTTTGATATTCTTTCAGCGTTTTCATTTAAATAAAGCAGCTGTAAATTCAAATTCGATTTCTGCTAATTTGCAATGCAATTTGGGAGATTTCGTCTGGATTTATTTTGTGCATAGAATATTTAGATTTTGACTCCTTAGATTTTTCTGCTTATTTTGAGAATAATTCTACGTAGAGACTATTTTTCGATGATTCTTCCCATTTCGCACTTATCACTTCGTGCCAAATTGCAACTATAAATGACCGTTGCAGTCATGGTAGATCTTAAACAGCGGCCCCAAAACGACGTAAAGATCGTTGAAGCTTCCCTATACCCATACGTGGACTGGCAGAGCAGATCTGATGAGAGTCACCCGAAACGAATCTGACGGAATACAGATTATATCGTTGGCTTGCAATACTTTTTGCAAATACTATCAGTTCATTATTCTTACCGGCTGGACATTTGAATCTTTGAATTTGATACCAATTCCAAAGTCCATAAGGTCCTTGACGGTCGGACTAGAATCGCTAACCACACCATCAGTCATCACTACATGGGCAGGAGTGCACACGCGATACTCTCACATTAATGCTTTGCTCGGTTCTGAGATATTAAATTATTCAAAACTAAGAGCAATTTGTTTTTGAGTTGGTTCTGTACGCCCGTTTTTGTATTTTCCAAACTCAACCGTCTTTGAAAAAACACCCAATTGAATAGGACGGATTTCACGCCAACTCGACCAGAGGTTGGCATGACCCTTTCAGAATTTATTGAAACTTTTTGTGTGTAAAGAATTCATGTAAATAACAACTTTGCATACTTAGTTTTAAAATTGGTCTAGACTAACTTTTGGAAAGGGCTTATTATAAAATAAAATATAAAATATTTTATTATAAAAAATATAACTCGAAAATTAATGGACCTTAAAAAAAATCTATGGGTGGTTTTAGAAAATCTTCTGAATTTTAAAAAAAATACTGTAAAAAATAAAAATTGATTTCTACACTGAGAAATAAGCGTTTTAAAAACTAAAAATCGATTTTTCAAAAAAGGCCATCTCAGAAATTGATGAAATTTTTTTTGAAGATAGATAATTATATGGCCTACAATTCTTTCATACATCGCAAAATGGACATATTTAGGGGAAAAAAGTTTTTCTTACAAAAATCATTTCTACACTGAAAAAAAAATAGCATTTTAAAAACTAAAATTCGATTTTTCATCTCGAAGTTTTCCTAACAAAAACTTACACCTATTTATACCTTTTTCCCCGGGAAGAACTTGAAAAATTTTTTGTTGGAAAATTTTTATCCCTTGAATATACCCATTTTGCAATACATTAAAGGCTTGTAGGCCATGTAATTATCTACTTTCAAAAAAAATTTCAACAATTTTCGAGATGTGCTTTTTTGGGAAAATCGAGTTTTAGTTTCTAAAATGCTATTTTTTCCAGTGTAGAATTTTTTCAGCATTTTTTAAAGAAAATTCAATAACTTTCGTAAAAGTCATTCATAGTTCATTTTTTTTGTAGGTGTCATAATTTTCGAAAATACTTAAATACCTTTTTTCCGGAAAAGGTTTTTGTTAGAAAAACTTTTTTCCCTTAAATATGCTCATTTTGCGATGTATGAAAGAATAGTAGGCCATATAATTAACTATCTTCAAAAAAATTTCATTAATTTCTGAGGTGGCCTTTTTTGGAAAATCGATTTCTAGTTTTTAAAATGCTTTTTTCTCAGTGTAAAAATCAATTTTCATTTTGTTCATCATTTTTGTAGGTCCAATAATTTTCGAGTTACATTTTTTATAATAAAAAAGAGAAAAAAATTAAGCCCTTTTTTCCGGAAAATGTTAGAAAAACTTTTCCCCCTTAAATATGCCCATTTTGCGATGTATGAAAGATGGTGCAACCTCGAGGTGTGGCACTGGCCCACTGGGCCAACAAACCATTCGTCGCATCTTCAAATCTTGACTGGGTGAGCCTGCAAGAATCGCAGCATTAGCCCCGGTACTGTCCAACTCTTACACCTGACTGCGTTTCGTCTGTCGTATAAAAAACAGAAGGTCAAATTTCTAAAACGAAATGTAGCCTAGTCTTTGCTTTGCTTTAATGGATTGGATTTAGATTAAAAAGTTTATTTCATAAACTAGGAAAACGTGATTGTTGAGCGAACGAAACATGGACTTAGATTTGTTCCTTCACAATTCCAGTAGGCCTGCCATCCTAAGATAAAGCCTGATGAGCAAAGTTTCTCCAATTTACTCGGTTGTGGGCTGCCGATTTTCAATTTCTTGCAGATCGCATACTTTCCGCTAGATTTTACTCCACTTGGTCTAACCATCTTGCTCGCTGCGCCCCTGGTTGGGCCGTCGTGGTTGGGCCACGTTTTGGAATTCGCCCATAACTTTCATTTCAAAAGGAATTTTGGAAATCTAAATACCTCGTTGCAAAGATCTAAGAACAAGGTATATTTCCGAAAAGTTTTGAATTGATTGCTTGAAAAATAAAAAAGTTATAGGCATTTACGTGGAGACAAAAAATGTTGTCATAGTCGGGCTATGTTGTACAGGTTGGGCCAGCGCAGAAAATCTAAGACATACGTATTGATATTCTATATAGAGACATGAAAAGAATGAATTCCGTGGACAACGGCTCATATAGGTATAAATATCTTATTTTTAATTGCATTTTTTTCGAAATTTTGGCGATCTTGTAAAATCAATATTGCTACCGAAGTGTACAACTACAATGAAAAAACAACAAAAATCTAGGTTTTCATCGTATTAATTTTGCTTTTTTTCATCACATTTTACGTGACTGACATTCTCTAGCGATTATTGCGCTTCTGCGCTTAAAATTATGGTGGCCCAACCATGACTACTCAAGTGGCCCGACCTTTACAATTAGCGCTTTTCTAGTATTTCACCTTAGCCTTCCCAAACACTTTACTGGAGGGGATTTTTCTATAGTCTACGTGTGCAGCAAAACACACTTTATCCATTTTCAAAATTTATCTCGATAATTGTATTTCATGAATCATTTCTTGAAGAAAAGTTCATTGCGCCTGGAAAACTTTTTTTGTAAGATTTAGTCACTGAACTCAGTACGGGTGTTTTGAATACACGATTGAAACTCACAATATTGTGAAAAGTTAGCTATCACAGTAAGAAGTTTTACAATGGTTGTATCATAGGTATCATGAGTTACTAAAACTGTAAAATCGTGATGACCTGACCATAACCTTTTGAATACTGAGTTCGCGAGCATTGTCCCATTTTAGCCCCGAGAGACCGCAATCGTTTATTAAACCCAACCTTTTCTGCTTCATGCTTTAGTCTACTGTACTGTTCAGCCCCCGCCACAGATGTTCCGTCGATAATATCCAGATCATCAGCAAAGCAAACGAATTGGCTGGATTTGTTGATGATCGTGGCTCGCGTGTTGATATCCGCTGGGTTCATAACACCTTGTAGCGCTACCTATGTTGAACAGCATGCATGAGAGTCCATCACCTTGACGAAGGCCTCTGTGTGATTCGAATGAACTCGACAATCTACCCGAGATACGACTGCAACACTGTGTATCATCAATCGTAGATTGAATCAGTTTGATCAGCTTCCTGCGGAAGCTGTTTTCGTCCATGATTTTCCTTAGCTCTTTTCGGTCGATGGTATCATATGCGGCTTTGAAGTCAACGAACAAATGGTACGTGGGAACTCTGTATTCGCCGCCCTTTGGTGCATTTTCCGCAGTGTAAATATTTGATCCATTGTTGACCGTCCTTCAACGAAGCCGGCTTGATAAGTTCCCACAAATCTGTTCACAATTGGTGATAGGTGGAAAATGATTTGGGACAGTCCAGTCCCACAGTCCAGCTCCAACAATCCAACAGTCCAATAAGATTAGGCAGTTAACCCCATCTCTCCGCTTCTCCGGTAGCTGTTCTGTCTATTTTTTTATCTATACTGATTAAAATGGTGACACTAAAATCTAAAAATAGCACAAACAGAAAAACGAAAGTGATGATGACCAATAAGTTTGCGATTTTGTGAATAATTGCTTGGACAATTCTTTTGGAAAATGTTCGTCATGACAGGTACTGAAAGAAGGAAAGAAAAAACAATGCTATAGTTTCCCAAAGAAAATGTAACCAACATTGGCATTCCATTGGTGGAATTTTTGCTATTTTTTTTGTTTTTGACACGATCTCTGATCATTTTGCGATTCACTAATTGCTCAGGATTAAATGATGACGCTATGGCGAACGGGTTGTTCGAAAACATTTGTTGAAATCATTTGTTGTTTCGGACGACGTTTCAAGGATTTGTTTGCTTGTTTTCGGGGTAAAGACATTTTAAACTGGGCCCCGGCAAGCATGGTTTTGGTTGGGTTGTTTGTATTGTTTTGTTTTTCTTTAAATACTCTCTGACTTCACTGAACATTTTCGGAAGGTTTCTTGTCTTCGGGGGGAACATTTGCGCCGGTTTGTTTTCTTCTAAATTTAGGTCACGTTTAAATGATTATTGTTTAAAATGATTGTTGTCAACCTGTATAGCTTATTCTAGTTTGAAGTGAGTCACAAGGTTTGAGTTTCTTGAACTTTACTGGAAACATCCCAATTCAGCAAAAAAAAAATCCGTTTTAAAAACTTACGTTGCATACTCAAAATATGTTTATATTGAAGCAGTTGGTTTAATAGAGAATTTAACAGATATGGCGAAAATATGAGCTCCCAGTTAGCCACGAGGTGCGTTACTGCACTGATCTAACAGAACAGTCGTCCCATGTTCGATTTTCAACTGAGAGAGGCTGTAAGAGACAAGTAGGATCGTCGCACTTGCTCGGCAACTGCCCTGTATAATAACAGTTGACTGCAAAGCCTTTTGAAAAAAAATCAGAAGGTCAAGCTCCAAAAATGAAATGTAACATATTGGATTTGCTTTGTTGTGGCAAAAAATATAAGATGCAAAATATATTTATAGACATATAATTTGAAATTGAAATAAAATACAGATAAATAGTATCAGTTGCACGAATTCGGCTTGTTGGAAGTCCAATTTTTGAACAAGTTTTTAGGGCAACGGACGCTGTATATTACTGATAACGTAGCGAATGTTGTCTTCCAAGGCGTCAATAGTCTGCTTATTGGCGTAGACCGGAGACTTAACATATGCCCTACAAGAAATAGTTCAACAGTGATAAATATTGCATGACCTCGAACGCTCGAGTTCACGAGTCTATCCACAAAATTACTCGTCCATCGAACGTTTTTTTTTTCAATAAAGCCACCATTGAGGCAGGCGTGACGTGGCATGTTGTGCCGTCTTGTTGAAACCACGGCTCTTCCACATTAAGCATACTCATTTGTGATACAGAAAAGATCGGTAACGATGGCTGTGTGACGGTCACCACATTTAAGCTGTTATAATTTTTCATGCAAAACTAACGATTTCATTGGCTCAAAAAGCCCATTAAATAGTAACATTTTCAGAATGTAACGTACCATTCTACACATTCGGCTTCAGCTCTTGAATGAGCTGTATATTCTACGGTTTTAGATTAAGAGCCTCCTTGATAGAAAATTCGTGCGAAACTTGTCCACTGTGGCTTGATGCCGAGATGGTCTTAGTAAAGCAAAGCAAAGCAAAGCCTTGGGCTTTAATATCTTTCTAAGACTTGACCCTTCTTTATCGCGATTTCACCGCCGGATGTTAGACAAAACCGGGCTAGCACAATTGCCCTACTGACTCTATCTAGCAGTGCCGCCCAGTCGAGATTCGAATATACGACGTTTGAGAATTGGACCTTAAAAACAATGGAAAACGACCTTGGTTTTCATCGAAAAATCATCTTCCCAGATGGAGCACATTTCTGGTTTGTACAGGATTATAAGCAAACCGAATTTTCTGTATTGGTTTTAAAGCTATTCCAAGAGGTGTTCATCAATTACCATTACATACCGAACAATTGGTGATTTTGTGTGGTTTATTGCATGGAAGTTTCGCAGGCAAATGATACGATTACGATTACGCTATGGTGGCATATCAAACAACGTTTTTATCACAAGATGGTAAAATTGATGGCGATGACATTTAGTTCCAACAAGGTGGCGCAACATGCCACAATGGACTTATTAGGTGGAAAGTTCGGCGAATCGTTAATTTCTTGAAACGGACCTTTCAATTTGCCACAAAGATCTTGCAATCTGATACCGTTAGACTATTTTTTGTCGGAGTTTGGTATTGAAGAACGGCCATACCAGTCAAAATGCCGTCATCGATCTCTTATAAATCTAAATTTTCCTACAAAGAAGACTAATAAGTAACTAAATAGCTCAAATTCTCTGAGTTTTTTACTTTGTCTATACTTTGTACATCAACAAATTTGTGTCAGATTGTACCCACCATCGACACAATTGCTTCAATACTACACGATTGAAATTTTTGATCTCAAAAAGCGAACGGTGTGCGCCACTTGTAGCAAGTCACGTAACTCTACGTGCATATGATTCGCCTCTTATTGCAGAGTGCCGCGAATATTTTTAGATGACATACTATCAAGCGCATCACGAAATATTTTATTTCGGTGCGTCTTTCACTTTTCATTTTGTCGCATTTGAATTTATGTCAGTAATGTAGTATTACGCAAAAGAAGGTTGAAAATTATTATTGTCAATTGCTGTTCACATATCAATAATCATGACGATTTGCGAATAATCCAAAAAAGCCCCAAAGGAACTGTAATAAAAAGACAAACATAATAACGGAAACACATTGTCTACATTTTGTGCGTATGATTTAGCGTGTGAAAATTATGCATAACATTTTTGAACGAGCGTCATTTCACACCACGTACAGTCTACAGTCAGGCAACCGCCAGCAGCGCCGAGCTGACCTTACTGGAGGGCATCGCGGGCGCAACTACCGCCAGAAAAAAACAGCTGGTTTCCTCTTCTACTCCGATCCATTCCGACGACTGACAGATGTTTCTATCTACGTAAAACAACTTGTTTTTTGGGGGAAAAAAGGTAACACGGTAAAATATATGCAGTAGAATATTTCAAGTTTTGACTAATCGTGTCACGACGTTTTGTTGGTCGTTTTTTTTTTTTGTTGGTTAATCCATATTTTCTGTTCCCTGGGAATGGGAGCAAGATGTCACACGGAGTGCAAATTTCGAGCTATACAAAACGTGTGTGGAAACATGATACCCACCGGACCACCACCGGGAACCAACCGTATCACGGGACAGCTTCAAATGTGCTAAATTCTATTATTTCGAATAGCTCAACGGAGTTTCTCATGGCGTGTCGTCGTGCCGATGTACTGTTGTACTGCCAACTACAAACACGTCAGTACCAACCAAAACTAATGCGAAATACAAAGCACGGCTGGTAATCTAATTTTTCGAGCAAAGCAGAGCAGAGTAACAACTTTATTGCTTTTGTCAACTGACCAGCAAAGGTCGGGTTTCCGTCGTCGGTCTCGAGTCTCGATGTTGCGTCACTTTCTTTTTTCTTCTGACTGATTGTATCGAAAAGGTACTAAATGTAGAACATGCCTCAACAATGAATTGATTCCTTCAGCTTCAATGATCGTCGCAATGAAATCGAGAAAAAAACAACCGCGAAAGTGACATAATGATCAAATCTCGTCGCGTCAATCGGGTGATAATTTCAAATGTCAAAGAATGTTAAACAGGCAATCTGAACGGGGTTATGTGTTTGAATGTCAAAATGAACATCGTTTTTGGTTTCTTTGTAAGACCGTAAAAAAATTTCTCCTTTGTTTGAAATATTTCACTTTTTTGTATTCAACACCGTTTTATAGTCTGCATGACAAATCGAATCCTTGACTATTAGACCATTAAGGGGCGCCTATACTTCATCGGAAACACAACCCAAGAGAGTGTGGTGATTGTGTTTGCTTACATATTTATAGCGAAAGCAGCAAAACTCACAATGAAGATGTTCGCTTTCAGTGTCAGTCAGTCAGTCAGTCGGTCGGTACCTATAGCCGGCGCGGCCGGGCCGGTCAATGGCGGCGCGATATTCCTTTGTAAACAATCATTTCGCAAGGTCACCATTTCATCCGGTCGATTCGGTTGAAAAGCGTTGTAATGATCGAAGAAGATACTAGGGGACAGCAGCTTCTTGCTTGGTGGTGCCCATTGTTTGTGAAAGGAAACAAACGGGAAAATATATTAATAAGCGAGAGCACATTCAAACCAGAAGGACAAGTACGGAGTAATTGCACTCGAGGTTCGTTTGTGGCATTAATCAAGTATAGCGATATGATCAATTATACGGCGCATGCCAGTCGTTCAGTTGGTTACTAACTGATCAGAGGGAGAAATTGTCTGAAGGATTTTAATTATTGAGCCAGCCTATTCGGATGAGACACTCTTGTTCAAGTGAATGATCGAGAAGTAATTATTGTTGACCTGTTTAGAGAGAGAAACTTGATTCGAATTTGAGTTTTCATGGCAAGGACATACTTTTTTTTTGATACATCGATTTTTATTAGAATTGATTTTAATGCAAAACGCTCTGAATAAATATTACCTTCCGTTTTCCCGCTGATTGCTTTTTCTTCTATTCTGTGTTGCCTGTTTCATTGTTTCGCTTTTCATCGATTCTTGTCCCATTTTTTGTTATATTTGTAGTTCTGTTTTTTGTAATTTTCTTTTCTATATTCCAACATTTTATTCTTTTTTCCTTTTTTCTCGTTTCCAATTTTCATCTTTTTCTAACTCCTTTTGTCCTTTTGCATTCTCATATTTCGCCTTTGTCAGTTGTATTTTTGATCTTTTTGATGCTCCGCTTTTCCTTTTTTTCTCACGTTTATTCTATTGTTGGCTCCCTTTTTTCCCCTTCCTCTTCGGGTCTCTTTTTTATCTATCGTTTTACGTCTTTCTATCTTCCGTTTTTCTTCAATTCGTTTATCCTGTTTTTCTTTTCTTCTTTGTTCAATTTTTTGTCCCATCCTTCTACTTTTATATTCCGTTTGACCTATTTTTCCCGTTTTCCTCGTTTCCTCTATCGGTTTTCGTTTTTCTCTTTTTTTTCCTTTTCGGTTTCTCTTATTTTTCTTATTATTCTTTTTTGTTCTGTATTCCATTTTTGGTCGCGTCGTTTTTTAATCTTTTTCTCACTCGTTTTTCCTTTTTTCCGCTTTTTCTCTCTCTATTTCTTTTATCTCCATTTCTTGCTCGATTTTCCTAGGTCCTGATTTTCCTTTGTTCCGTTTTTCGACTTTTTTCGTTTTACCTCGTTTTCTGACACGTTTTTCTCGTTTTCCTGTTTCGTTTTTTCTATCCAGTTTGTCTTCATTTTCTTTCTCATTTCCTTCGGTTTCTTAATAGTTTTTCCTTATCTCTAGGTTTCCTCTTTCGTTTTAGTTTTTCTCATTTTATATCCCGTTTAACCCACGATTTTTCTTGTTTTCGCTATCGGTTTTCATTTTTGCTGACCGCTGTTCTCTTCTTCCGTTCATTTTCTCCCCTATGCCATTTTTCCTGAGTCCTCCTGAATCTCCTCCGTTCCGCGTTTTTGTCTTGTTTCTTCCGTTTTTTTTCTTTTCAGGCCCATTTTTCCTCTGCTCCTGTCTTGTTTTTTTGTCATTTTCTGTCCCATTTGAACTTTTTCGTTTTCGGTTTTCGTCTTTTCTCGCTTTTAACACCTCTTCATTCCGTTTTTCGTTTTCGTCTGCTCCGTTCTTCCTTCTGTTAGGTCTTCCATTTTCATTTTTTCTCCATTTTTTTACGAGAAAAGACGTTCTTCAATTTTCCTATCTTCGTCTTTTCTTTTTCCCTTTTATTATCCCGTTTTTTCTCCTTTTTCGTCCCGAGAATTACCCTGTTTTGCATCGTTTTTTTGTCCCTTTCTGTCCAGTTTACCCTCGTTATCTTTTTCGTACCACGTTTTCTTTGCGGTTTTCTTTTTTTCTCGCATTTTTTATTTCCGTGCCTCATCTTCTGCTATAAAGTGTCCCCGTTTTATGTCTCGTTTTTCCTCTTTTTCTGTTCCATTTTCTTCTTTCGCTCATTTTTTCTTTCCATGTGCCGTTTTCCCTTCCATTTCGCCAAGTTTCTGCCATTGCAAATCCAATTCAAACTTAATTAAATTCCAATCAAAATTTAATTCAATTCCAATACAAATCCAATATCAAAATCCAATCCAAATACAATTCAAATCTAATTCAAATCCAATCCAAATCCAATCCAAATCCCATCCCAATCCAATCCATATCTATTCCAAATTCAATCTAAATCCAATCCCAACCTGGTCTAAATCGAATCCAAATGCAATCCAAATTCCACCCAAATCCAATCCCAATCTGGTCTAAATCAAATCCAAATACAATTCAAATCC
This sequence comes from Sabethes cyaneus, assembly GCF_943734655.1. Classification (NCBI taxonomy): domain Eukaryota; kingdom Metazoa; phylum Arthropoda; class Insecta; order Diptera; family Culicidae; genus Sabethes; species Sabethes cyaneus. Next base: position 50,431,831 of record NC_071354.1, read on the forward strand.
AATCCAATCCAATCCAAATCCAATCCAAATCCAATTTAAATTCAATCAAAATCTCTTCCTATTCCAATCCAACTTCAACCCAAATCCAATTCAAATCCAATACAAGTCCAATCCAAATCCAATCCAATTCCAACTCAAATCCAATCCAAATCTATCCCAAATTCAATCCAAATCCAATCTCAACCTGGTACAAATCGAATCCAAATACAATCCAAATCCGATTTAAATCCAAGCCAAATCCAATCGAAATCTCCTCATAATTCAATCCACATCCAATCCAAATCTAATCCAAATCCAGTCTAAATCCAATCCAAATACAATCCAAATCCAATCCAAATCCAAATCCAGTCCAAATCCAATCTATCCAATCCAAATCCAATTCAAATACAATCCAAATCCGATCCACATCCAACCCGAATCCAATCCAAATCTATCCCAAATTTAGTCTAAATCCAATCCCAACCTGGTCTAAATCAAATCCAAATGCGATCAAAATTCAACCCATGTCCAATCCAATCCAATCCAATCCAATCCAAATCCGATTTTAATCCAATCCAAATCTAATCAAAATTTCTTCCTAATCCAATCCACATCCAACCCAAATCCAATTCAAATTCAATCCAAATCCAATCAAATTTCAATCCAATTTCAATCCAAATCTTTCCCAAATTCAATCCAAATCCAATTCCAATCTGGTCCAAATCGAATCTAAATGCATTCCAAATACAACCCAAATCCAATCCAAATCTGATTTAAATCCAACCAAAATCTTTTCATAATCCAATCCGAATCCAATCCAATCCAAATTCAATCTAAATCCAATCCCAATCTGGTCCAAATCAAATCCAAATCTGATCCAAATCCAATCCAAATCCAATCCAAATCCAATCCAAATCCAATCCAAATCCAATCCAAATCCAATCCAAATCCAATCCGAATCCTATCCAAATCCAATCCAAATCCAACCAAATCCAATCCAAATTCAATCCAAATGCAATCCAAATTCAATCCAAATCCAACTAAATCCAATCCAAATCCAATCGAAATCCAATCCGAATCCAATCCAAATCCAATCCGAAACTAATCCAAATCCAATCGAAATCCAATCCAAATCCAATCCAAATCCGATCCAAAGCCAATCCCAATCTATCCCAAATTCAATCTAAATCCAATCCCAGTCTGGTCCAAATCAAATCCAAATCTGATCCAAATCCAATCCAAATCCAATCCAAATCCAATCCAAATCCAATCCAAATCCAATCCAAATCCAATCCAAATCCAATCCAAATCCAATCCAAATCCAATCCAATCCAAATCCAATCCGAATCGTATCCAAATCCAATCCAAATCCAATCCAAATCCAATCCAAATCCAATCCAAATCCAATCCAAATCCAATCCAAATCCAATCCAAATCCAATCTAAATCCAATCCAAATCCAACTAAATCCAATCCAAATCCAATCGAAATCCAATCCGAATCCAATCCAAATCCAATCAAATCCAATCCAAATCCAATCGGAATCCTATCCAAATCCAATCCAAATCCGATCCAAAGCCAATCCCAATATATCCCAAATTCAATCTAAATCCAATCTCAACCTGGTCAAAATCTACTCCAGTCAAAATCTAATCGAAATCCAATCCAAATCCAATCCAAATCCAATCCAAATCCAATCCAAATCCAATCCAAATCCAATCTAAATCCAATCCAAATCCAACTAAATCCAATCCAAATCCAATCGAAATCCAATCCGAATCCAATCCAAATCCAATCAAATCCAATCCAAATCCAATCGGAATCCTATCCAAATCCAATCCAAATCCGATCCAAAGCCAATCCCAATATATCCCAAATTCAATCTAAATCCAATCTCAACCTGGTCAAAATCTACTCCAGTCAAAATCTAATCGAAATCCAATCCAAATCCAATCCAAACTCAATCCAAAACCCAATTAAAACCAATCCAATCCAAATCCAATCGCAATCCGAAACCAATTCCAATGCAATAAATATACGATCCAATTCGAGTGCAATCCAAATTCAATCGAAATCCAATTCAATTCCAAATCCAATCCAAACCGAATCCAAATTTAATGCAAATCCAATCCAATTCGAATTCAATTCAATTCAAAGAAGAATCAGAAAAAAAATCATGATCGGAAAAAGATTATGACTTAACGAACAACGCTTTTGTTTACAGTTTTGCGCCTCAATGGATGATTTAAAAAAAACAGTTTTCAACTGACTTTTTCCTAAGTAACTGAGTAAATTTGTTTATATTTTCATAAAAAAAAATATTCTACGACTTTTGGTGCTAGAGTTGAACACGTTTAAAATAAGCGATCTCCCAAAAACATTTCGAAAATTTCGCTTAGTTTTGGTTTGGTAATTAAAAGACCACGATTTTTTTAAAAGCTTTTCTCAACCCGTGTTGTTTCTCTGGACTTATAATACAGTCAGTTGATAAAAATATAATCTTTCTTCAAACCACTGAGTTCTGAATTAATGCTTACGTTTTCACTATAAATATCAGAAAACAAACTCTCGTTCTCGAGTTTCGCTTGCATAATCTTTGAATTTTTATACAAGTTAGTCACCTAAATGGCATATAATGCTGCTAGGTTTCGGTATTAAACCAAATTAGCAGTGCAAAAATGTGTTTATATTATCGTTAACTGTGCCGTGAAGCAAAAATATTTTATGGTATAATGCTATAAGTAACCACGAATAACTTCGAGAAAACCAACACAAAAAAAAGGTAACGATCTTGTTCTCAACTTGGCAATTTTCTCTATGAAATTCATAACACAGTTTTCTATCTGAGTGTTTACACAATATCTCAGTTAGGTGTAAGAGATGATTTGACACACGGTATCATTCTAACTCAAATGACATCATTGCTCGCGATGATGCTGAGCACTTGTCGTTAGGAACGATTTAGACACGTATGTCCCCTGACCTACGGTTAAGAGGATGGCATTGAACACGCTACTGTCCGTGTCTCTCTGTCAAGTGAATCGTTCTATTTGTTTACTTTGTTCAACCGACACTTAATAGACGGAGTCACATGTTCCGTGTGCTCTCCTTCCGATCCGCGACTGATTTGATTTTCTACGACGCGTCACTCACCGCTCAGCTCAGCACGAGAATGAGTGCCTCCTACCGTCATTCGGGTTTTTCTCAGAAAATTCCAGCCATAGCATTTTCCTCCACCATATCGCGGAAGCTGAATGAAGCTGGTGTCTTTTGATCATTCGAATGAATCATATGTTTTGTGTTGTTCCATCTTTATCAGTTCTCTCCGGCTGTTGGAAAAGTGTGGTTAGGTTTGCTCCTCCCGGCTTTCGTTCGTGAACGGTTGAGAAAAAAGTTGAAAGTCATCCTGTGTGGACGTGGCAGTTCGCTGTCATCAGGAAAATTGATCTGCGGAAAAATTTGATAACTAGTAAGGTGGAATCGCGCGAAGTGGTTTTTCCTTGCTTATAGTTGCCACGTACTCACTTAGGCCTATAGACCCGATGATGGTCTGATTTTGATGATGACGGCGACGTTTCAAGCGTTGAACCTGTGTTGAACCGCACGCTGCTGTGTGAGGATGTAAACAAAATTTAAAAATAAACATCATAAGTGAAAACATAACCGTGACTTGCGATGGTCCCCGAATGCTTTCCCGATAACCTCGGTCGGTCGGGTGGGTCGGTCCGATGGGTAGGGTTTGCAATTTTCCACCGTGCGTCCGAGAAAAAAATGGTGACAATTTTCATCGCAGATGGTCGGTGATAGCGAGGTTGGCTAGTTATGTAATGCTCCCGATGAGCGGGAGTTTGTCGTAGAAAGTTGTAGAATTCCGTGATCCATCACGAGGTGCTTGTTGTTTCCGTTTCACCACAGTTCCGACAGTTGCTGGCTGTATCGATTCTGGGTGGATTTTAGATAGTAGAAAGTAAAGCTCCGCTTCGGGGTGATGCAGTAGATGGAGAGCAAAATTATCGATTGTCTCATACGCTTTTATTTTTGCTGCGGTAAAATGTTGTTTTCCCGTTTGCTGAAAATTGTTTTGGCATTCCGACTTTTTTTTCGAGGTTGTATCAATATTTGGAAATGATATGTTACTTCTTTACGATACCAGTTCGTTTACTTTAGCTAAGAAAAAAGAATTTCCTAGCCGTGTGAAAATGTGGAGGCGCTTGGTGTTTTTGTTGGCTTTAGAAAACGGATCACGAATCGAAAACCTGAACAGAATAATGAACGGGAAATTCCACGCCAATTCAGAAAAGTGGATAATTAATGAATTAAAGGAATTGATTGAAGCTAATTGTTTGGTATCGCAATCTTGCGAGTACCATTTTTATACTTGTTTGACATGCAACCTCGCGCAATCGATCCTGCGGATGGATGGGGAGAAACCTGAGTTCTCCGCACGTTTTCGAGGCGCTGATTGCAATCTCTTAACGTATTATGTATGCTCCTGTGTGTAGACATCGGCCATCAGATCGACTTTGAAAGGGGTGTGTCTTCCCTGCGTCGGTTTTTCCGGTTTAATAAAAGTTCCAACGGAGTAAATAGTTTTCAAGGGCGTAGAAAAAAGTAACATACCATCAGGGATCATTGGTGCTTGGAGGTCAGCGATGCAGCAGAACTTTCAATTTCATTAGTAGATGAAACCGAAAACCTAGCATTGAATCGTGAAAATCCAGTGATTCACACACTACAGTATTGGCTACAGAAATGGCTGCACAGAAGAGAAATCGCAGAGGACATCGGGTGGAGCGCGTTTATGAATATGATTTTTCCTACGAGTTCAGGGTAATTCCACAGCAAATCAAGATTATTTACGAGCTGTTTTCTGCTCACTTACGCTTTGCTTTGCTGATGCAGTTTTCTAATGGTTTTATCTTTATTTTTTTGCACGCATAACAGCGCTTCGCCGAAAGTCTACATAAGCCGCTTCGAACCTATCGGATGGAGTTCAATCTCGGCCGTCCAGTCGGTAGCAACGGTAATAGCAGTAATGGCGAAGACGGCTTCCAGGAAGTGACCGAAGACGTCTTTACTAGCACCTACTCGGCAACGCAGTAAGTGTCGGATTGCTCATACTCTTAAGTTAGGTACCGATTGGAGAATGCTCAGACTGATTGATGGTTGCTTTCATAGGCAATCGGTCGATCGACAGAAGAAAACTCATCTGTTTATTGTCTGTGCATTCGCCTCACTCATGATTCATAATGCCACCCAACTGGATGGTTTTACATTATATTTTTTGTTATCTTTTTCCTCCTAGGATCACAAAAATCACCAACAACAAGCTGATCTACGACACGATGGACGGTAGTAGCGCAGCAGTTTCCGGTAGACCATCGAGCTCGCGGGAAAGTTCACCCTCGAAAAAAGTAGGTAAGGTTGAGGTGCAGTCCGATGTGCACCACCCGAACGGAGGAGCTTCGTCCGTTCAGTTCACGGAAATTCGGAGCCTAAAGCGTATCTCGCGCACGAACGAAGCCGTCGGCACTAACAATGGTACCGAAATCGGGGACACCATTTTGAACACGCCGGGAATCGTCGACCCGGCAAGTGGACGCATCCTAACGGTTGCGGAAGCGATTCGGATGAGGATACTGGACGTGCGCAGTGGTCTGTTGAATGTTAACGGTGAGCGGCTGAGTCTGGAAGAAGCCGTACGGCGGCAGTTGATCCACTCGGAATTGGCTGACAATTTGCTTCGGCCGGGTGCGGCGCTGGACCGCGACGGGCGCCCGATGAGCCTGCTGGAGGTGATTCAGAAGGAAATACTCGAAGCGGAAAACGGTTACGACAGCACGGAAAAGCGAATCAAGGTAACGACCAGCCACGAGCCATCCCCCGCTAAACGTCCGTGCACTGTAAAATACAATGAAAACGAAGCAAAAAGTATTGTCGATGCCATCAAGCAAGGTCTGGTCGATACCAGCGAGGGTCTCTATCGTACCGAAACCGGCGACCTGATCACCCTGGCCGATGCCTACGAGTTCGGTTACTTGATTCGCAACGAAACAATCAAGATTGCGCCACACACGCTTACGCTGACCGACTCGATCGGTCAGGGTCTGGTGGACAATGGTGGTTGGGTCATTGATCGTAATACTGGCGATACGTTCCGACTAGATTCAGCCATCGCGAAGAAACTCGTGACTCCCGATGTACGGGAAATTGTGGACACCAAGAGTGACACTATGATCACCGTGGCACAGGCACTCGAGCAGGGTATTTTAAACGCAAAAACCGGTCGCTATATGAATCCACAAACGAAGGAAAAACTTACCTTCACCGAAGCGCGTAAAAAGCAGTTCATCCGTAAACCGATGACTTTGAAAGATGTTTGCGATTTGAGTTTGTTTGATAAGAAGGAAAAAATTGCGTCTCCTACCGGACGTCAACGGGTTAATATTCCAGGTGCTATTAGTTTAGGTGTTTTAGATAGCGATAGCATTAGGTCTGTGTACAAAACCAGGGGTGAATTGTTGACACTGAAGGAAGCACTGGAGCAGGAAATAATCCTGCCCTTCGAAAACCGTTACCGCCATTTTGAAACCGGCGAAATAATGGCGCTTCCGGAAGCGGTCGATCGGGGCCTAATTTCGTCGGTTTCCATTAAATCGATTTTCAACATCGTTGGTTTTAAAAATCCACATTCCGGAGAGTTTGTGTCTCTCAACGCCGCACTGGAGCAGAATGTGGTACGCAAAAAGGACGGCGTGTATCAGCTTGATACTGGCAAGGGAGTTTTTGTTACGCTTGATAGTGCCGTTGCTCAGGAATTGATCCGTCCGGAAGTTTACGAAATGCTCAATAGAAAAATCGGAGTTTTTGCCGAAGGTGACCATGAGCTGTCCCTTTTGGAGCTGGTCTACCACGATCTAATCGATACCAAGACTGGCTTTTTGCGGGAGCACGAAACGGGTAAGGTAATCCACTTGGAACCGGCAATCGAGCGTAAATTTATCACACCAGAGGGCGCCTTATTATTGATTAGTTTACTGAACATCACGCTCACGACGGAAACGGTAGTGAAAACCATCAAACGTTACGTGACGATTACACACACCGGCGAGCAGGTCGAATCGCAACCGGAAGTGTTACTCTCGTTCACGGAAGCCGTCCGTCGTGGGTTGATCGATGAAAATACTCGCACGTATCGGGATCCCACCACCGGGAACGTGTACTCCGTACAGCAAGCTTTAAACCATGGCCTTATCCTGCCAGATACGGAAGCGATTCCGGCGTCGCAGGAAACTGGTAGCGCAGTTCCTCCTAGCACTAGTACTAAACCTTTATCCATTCCATTAGAGTTTGAAACACGCGTCACCAAGGGTGGCGCCAATTCCAAAAACATTCACATCACAACCGAATTCTTAAATGCGGAACGTAAGCAAACCCAATCGGTTGAACTTCCAGCGGAAGGTTGGCTGCTTGCGGAGGCAATTGCCGGGCAGCTTTTCGATCCCGTTTCGGGTCTTTTCATTATTCCCGGAACCGATCGGTTGGTTAGCTTTGAAGAATGCATTAAATTGAAGATTATTAACAGACGATCTGCAGCCGTTGTTGACCCTTCAAATCCTCAGCAACAGTTGACGCTTGATCGTGCTTTGGAGAGAAAAATTCTTGATGGCACTGGTCACTATGCATTAGTAAATGGCGACCGTGTAACCATGAGGGAGGCAATCGATCGTGGTATGATTGTGTTTGATCCTAACTTGTCGTCCCCCTTAGACCCCAGAACTAATCGAACTCTTCAAGTTACTAAAATATCCGGTAAGCCGGATGTGATCGAGCTTACCAGCTCTGATAAACAAAAGGCAGTTGAGGTTAAGGGACTTAAAACTCCCGAAATGCTCAGTCCAGAACCGGTGCAACTTGCACCGGGTATTATTTACGACCCATCCACGGCTTTGGTCATATTCACCGAAAACGGCAAATCGGACAACATTGTCCATGCCGTGACGAGTGGTAAAATCGATTCCGACTTGGTGAAAATCAGGGATCCTAATAGTGGCGAAATTATAACTATTTCAGAAGCTTTGAATCGGGGGGTTCTTGACCGGCAAACCGGTGAAGTTACGAACCATTCGGGCAAACGAATGGGGTTGATTGAAGCCGCTCAAGCGGGCGCCGTAATCGTTTGTGGCGTTCCGCTAATGGCTGCTGCAGGTGCTCTGGAACTGCTGAAAACAATGACAGATCCTAGCACCGGACAGGAAATTCCAATTGAAGTTGCTTACGAACGTGGGTTGATTACCAAAAGTCAATTACCCAGCCCGGAACGGGCTGCACTTCGGAAAAAATTAAGCGTTGAAGACAGTAGCAGCAGTAGACGTTCTTCGGAAGGTATGGTTGTGGTGGTTACTGATCCAGCTCAGCAACAACAATATACGAAGCAACCAGTTGTGCTGCAAAGAATGCGAAAATGTGTCCTTCGTCCTAGAGACGCAGCTGAACGAGGGATTTTGGATCAAGAAACTCTAGCTATTCTAGAGGATCCGAAACTCTCGGAAAGTTCACAGTCGCTTGAGCGACTGATCGCGTCGGGACTCGTAGATGGAAATCGCGGCAAAATTGTTGACCCACAGCGAGGGCATACACTTACTATCAATGAAGCAATCCAGCGGGGCATTCTGGATCGCCATGGTACGAATAATATTTTCATTCCACTGGCCCGGTCTCTAGCGATTTCAGAGCTGCATGATCAAGGTTTACTTAACACCGATGACTCCAAAATTTTCCACCCGGAAACGGGACGATTGCTAACCTTGAGAGAAGCTCTCATTTGCGAAATTGTAGATCCCTATTCTGACGTTGTGATTGAGGGTGGGCAAAAGGTTTCCTTGGAGCAAGCAATAAGTTCCGGTGCGATCAACGAAGATCAATCTACACTCAACAATGTTAAATTGGTGACTGCAATCTCGCAGAACGCCTTCCCGGTTCCGAACTACTCTTCAAAACTTCCTCCAGTTGGTATGACACTTCCGACAATTGTGAAACGAAAACTACTGAATGTTAAGAAAAAAGTTATTACCCATCCAGTAACGAAACGCCGCATGAGTGTCAATGAGGCAATCAAAAACGATTTTGTGATGGCCGTCCCGTACACACCTCATGCCGATGCGATCAGCATCGATGACGCCCTCGACAGAGGGCTGATCAATCCCACAACCGAAACGTTCAAATCCCCCAAAACTTCCGAAGAAATTCCTCTACAGGATGCCATTGAAACGGGTCTGCTGGAGGTGAAACCACTGCCGGAACTGGTCCAAGGTATGCAGGCAAACAAAGCGATCACATCCGTCACGGAATCGGTTTCCTCCTATCATACGATCACTACGAAAACGGTCGAAATCCAGTCCGGCTTCGCTCTGATCTCGGCCAACGAGGTCCAGGACCTGACAACGGGCGAAGTTATGTCCGTTGCGGATGCCCGCCAAAAGGGAATCGTTAGCGATGAACTCAAAACAACGAAACAAGTTCTGGACGAGGAAGTGAACATAAACTTTTCGAATGCTTTGCAGCGGGGACTGCTGGATGTTAACAGGGGAACGTTCCGTCATCCGGACAGTGGTGATGTTATGAGCATCTCCGATGCCGTGGATCGAGGCTACATCACTAGTAAAACCGCTAGTAATGAAGCGCTGAATCGATCGCCGGAAATGGCTCATAAGACCGTGGATGTGACTGAGGTTGATAATGCCGCCGTTGGCGGGCGTGAGATTGTGCATCAAATAGTTCGAGAGGTCGATCTAAGTAAGGGAAAAACAGTTCCGGGTGTTGCTCCGGGTCGTGAGTTAGTGCACCAGGTGATACGAGAGGATGGTCAAAAACCAAGCAGTGAAAGTAAACTAACAGAAAACTTAAAGGATGCCGCTAAATTAGGTCTTATGGCCGTGGTAGGAGCACCGGTTCTAGGAGGGATGGCAATTGCTGGGGCAGTGAAAAATATATTCGAAAAGAAGGAGAAAGAACAAAGTCAATCTATAGTTTCTGGTTCCTCGGAGGATGGTTCTATGGTAATGACAGCAACCAGTAGCAGCGAGAAGGTTAGCTCAATGTCTGTACAGGTGATAACGAAGACTGTGGATTTGCCCAGTTTGCCAACGATAGCATCTGTTCCGGGTACCGCTGATGGTACTGAATCTATAAATAAAATCAGCTCAGGTCCTAGTGATGTTGCTAAGGAAACTCAATTAGAGCCTACCACCGTAGTAAAGAAAGAAATTGAGATCGTAGAACAGAAAGCAATCAATGAGCCTACGAAGATTGCTGTTTCAGAAGAACCAGTAATTGTGAAGCAGGAAATCATTAAAAACGAACCTTCAGAGGTTTTGAACCAAACTGCCATCAAAGCAGAAAGCAACGATGATCCTTCAGTGGTCTTGAATCAGGTCGTATCAATAGCTGAATCAGTCGAACCTTTACAACCTGTCAAGGAAATTCACTCCAAACCCGATTCAGTTGTATCTAGGGAGGAACCGAAAGATCAAGTTGCCTTCCCTATCGATAAACCAACGACTAACGAGACGGTCAGCGATTCCACACCGATCAGTACACCTCATTCTAACGAAGCAAAGTTAGAATCTGTTGGAGAAGTCGGTAAAGAATCGCAGATTGATGGTGACCAAGATAAAACTTCACCGGAAAAAGACGCTGCGACAAATTTATTAGGTAAAGAAAATGCTCCTACAGATCAGAAGAAGGGACTACCAAGCGAAACGATTGTAAGCGAAGTAACTGTAGAAGAACAAAAAGCCGATGTTGGTCAGGGAACAAAAACTGAAACCTTGAATATTAAGGTGGTTGAATTAACAATTGAGAGAAGCGAACAGGATGTTGGAAAACCGCCGGTGCAGGAAACATCTGAAACACAAACTGTCGTCGTATCTTCGTCCAACGTTAAAGATAGCCAACCTAATGTCGAAGCTACGCTTATTCCAGACAGAGCTTCTCCGGAAGCTTCTGCGGTAACAAAATCTCAAGAATTGGAAGCTAAAATTGATCCAGAGCTTGGTGACAAGCCCATTGATCAGGAACGGTCAACACAAGAAACCAAAACAGACGTTTTACAGCCTACTAAGACCGATCAACCCAACACCGATACAATGGTAGTGTCAGATCTAGTTTCTTCTGACGTGCCAGAGTTTTCAGACGTTTCACAGCCTACTGAGACTAATAAATCCAATGCAGAAGGAACGGTAGAATCAGGTCTAGCTTCTCCTGAAACATCTGAATCCATAAAATCCAGCGAATTAGCCGAGTTGAAGGACAAGCCCATTGACAGTGAACAGCCAGCTACACACATTGGTCAATCCATCGTTGAAGTTACGGTAGCACCGGAATCAGCTTCTCCTGATGCACCTTCTGAATTCACGAAACCCAATGAATTGGCAATTGAAACTGCTCCAGCGGAACATAAAGACAAACATATTGATGAAAGACAGTTGGCCCCAGAACATAAACAAGACGTTTCGCAACCAGTAAATCTCGCTGATTCCTCGCAAGAAACTACAGGGTCAAAACTAGAAGCAACTGTTGAGCAAGATAGTCATAAACTTATGACTAAACCCGAAGACGATACTACGACAAAGGAAGTTGTAGAAAAACCAACCAAAACGGGTGATGCGGAACAAGTCCCTACCGAAACAACTGCAATCCCGAATGACGATACCAAAGATAAACAATCAATAGTGGATCGCCCACAAAATCTACCGCGTTTGATCAGTCAAACCGATCCCGCCATTGCTGCTGGTAAACCTACTGATCAACCTGTTACACACTCGATTGAGCAACCCCCGGCTAAAGAATCATCCACCAGCGACACCGGCAAAAAAGTCCTAGACGCGGCTAAGCTTGGCCTGATGGCCATAGTAGGAGCCCCGATCCTTGCCGGCAAAGCCGTAGTTGACGCTCTGAAAAAAGACCCCGCGGAGGGCGAACCAAAGCCGAACCAAACTAAACCGAGTGTGGCTGCAGCGACGGCTGCCTTCCTCGAGCAGGAACGTGGTTCACCGGGCGATGGTAGACGAGAATTCCGCGAGCTCGAACAAGCGATCAGTGGAATCATTGATCAGCAAGATCCCAGCGCTGGCAAGCTAAAGACTCCCGAAAAGCATGTTACTTTCGAAATTGTGGAACAAACCGAACCGGAACGTCGTCTGCCGAAGGCAGAGACACCATCGACGCTCGAGCGAATGACCCTGGGAGAAGCGATCTCCCAGGGTAAGATCATACCGAAGGTATGCCGCGTCATGGTGGACGACAAAGAAATGCCCTACACGGTGGAGGAAGGATTGAACAATCGTAACATACGCATCTACGATATCGTGGATGTCCTTTCACAGGAGTTGATTTCCTTCGTTGAAGGTGAACCGGATAGTTTGACGATAGACGAAACATTAACCAAACAAAAACTGATCGATTTGGGGGTCCTCGATCCCGAAACAGGCAGTTTTGTTTCACCGAACACCGGTGAACGGTTATCGTTCTACGATCTCATCTACAACTCAGGTTTGATTGATCCGAACACCGTTTTTGTGAAGGATTTGGGTCGAAACAAGTACGAACAGTTGGGCGGTGCCCTGCAAAAGCACATGATTGACAAGCACACGGGTCATATGTTGGACAACAAAACCGGTAAAAAGGTTAAATTCGTTGAGTGCTGCAAGCGCGGCTGGATAATTCAGCGCGAACCATCCAGCGAAAATCTGGATCAATCTCCTACACTGACCGAAGTGCTAGATGCTGGCCAGTTCAACCCGCAGACGGGAGAATTCATTCAGGATAATCAAAGCGTCCCAATAGCTGAGGCACTGCGTGCGGGACTCATTGCCAACGAGTCCGTTTCCGTGCGAGATCCAACCGATGGCGAAATTGTACCGCTACGAGTGGCGATCGAACGAGGTATCATTGATTTGAAGTTGGGAGTCATATTCAATCGAGAAACGCAGGAAGAAATCGACCTCAACGAGGCATTCAATCGGGGTTATATGTTGGAAGGTAAACGTACGCCAATTTCGCTGGAGGCGGTTGTGCGTAAAGGTTTGTACAATCCGGAATCCGGGTTGATTTTGGACACAATCACGGAAGAAATGGTTGACGTACAGCAGTCCGTTGACAAGGGTATTGTTGATCCGAAGATTTCCAACGTTAAGGACACTAGGGAAAACGTTCTGGTACCGTTGCAAACTGCTTTGGATAAAAAGTTACTGGATACTGAGTCGGGCAAGCTTAAGGACACCGAAACGGACGAGCTGGTTCCGCTGAACGTAGCGCTGGAGAAGAAGTTGGTGGACACAAAACAGGTGACGCACAGCTTGATTGATGTGTTGAGTAAAGAGTTTTACAATCCAAAGTCTGGTAAAATCCTAAACCCCGGCAACGGAGAGGAGAACATTTTGAAGGATGCGATCGGCTCGCAGTTGGTGGAAATTGATAGTGTCCTTATACGGAACGAACAAATGGATACGGTCGTGAAGTGTGAGACGGCTATCGAAACTGGTTTGCTGGATGACGTGCGAGGCGTTCTGACCAAGCCAGAATTGACACTTGATCGCGCCTATCAGAAAGGTTATATTCTTAGCAATAAAAAACCGATTTCGTTGACCGATGCTTTGCTGAGAGGGTTCTACGAGCCTTCCAGTGGGTTATTCCGCATTGAAGGGGGTGCGGGTGTCACACTGGAGGAAGCTGTGGCTAGTGGGGAAATTTCGACTTCCGATTTGATAGTGAGGGATCCTAAGAACCGGGCTGTTATAACTTTAGCGGAAGCTATTCGATGTGAACTGGTGGATCCAGTTTCGGGAAGTGTTGTTGATTCTGGTTCTGGACTTAGCATGGGTATGCTGGAGGCACTTGATCGTGGAATAATTGTGGTTGCCAAGCGAAGATGTAGTCTTCCGGATGCCGTTTTCCGAGGTCTATATGATCCCAAATCTGGCCAGTTCAGTAGTACGACTACTCCGGAGAAGATGTCTACGGAGCGTGCTATAAGACGTGGCATGCTGGATCCGGAATCTACTATAGTAAATGTTGCCGGCAAAATATTACCCTTCGAGCTTGCCATTGAAAATGGTATGGTGGATATTAAGAGAGGTACCATTGCGGATGAGGTTGGGAAAAAAATTGATTTTAGGGAAGCTTTTGACCGTGGGCTGTTGGTTGAGGTTAGAAAACCGATCAGCTTGAGCGAAGCAGTTCTGAAGGGTATCTACCGGGAGAGTAGCGGGCTGTTCATGGACCCGAAGAGCGGACGCAAGCTAACGTTATCGCAAGCGATCGCTGAGAAAGTCATTGATCCCCGCTCTGTTCAGATAAAGGATCCGGTTACAGGATTTTACAAGGACCTCGATTTGGAGGATGCAATCCAAACGGACCTCATTAACGGGGAGAACTCTAACGTTACACATGGAGATGATAAGATTACACTGAAACATGCCTTCGATATTGGGTTGCTTTACGATAGCAATGCTCCGATCAGTTTGCAAAGGGCAATTCATCAGGGTATTTATGACGATAAGAGTGGTAAGATTGTAGACCCCGTTTCGGGACGTAAGATTACCCTACACGAGGCCACTAGGAAATTCGTGATCAATCCACAGCTCCCATGCTACTTTAATGAAAAGGACGAGATAATGCTAAACTTGTTCGAAGCTTGTCGTGCAAAATTGATCGATCGCCGGGAAGGGGTCTTCAAAGAACCGGGTAGTGAAGTTTTCATTCCACTCAATGAAGCCTTGGCCCTCGGGCTAATCGTGGACATTGAAAGCGCTGGTTTTGGGTTGTACGAAACGCTTGCAATGGGTTTCTACGATAAAAAGAGCGGCAAAATTGTGCACCCGATAACCAATCGCAAGATTACGCTGGAAGAAGCCTGTCGCGAAGACATCGTAAACCAATCGTCTTCGGTTGTGAAAAATACTCTAACCGGAAAGTACGTCAGACTAGACGAAGCCGTAAGTGCCAAGATCATTGACGATCGGGAAGGTGTGTACGTTCTTCCCAAGGGAAACACAATAGACCTACAGGAGGCCAGACGGAAAGGCCTAATTGTTACTAATCAGAAGCTGCTTTCTCTAGAGAAAGCAATCAAATTGCAATTATATCGGCAAGATTCCGGAACTTTTGTCGAACCCATATCTGGTGAGCTTATGAATTTGCAAGAAGCATTGGATAGTGGATTGTTAGATTTTGAAACTACGGTTTACAAAGATGCGGTAACGGGTCAAGATAAGCCTCTAAGAACAGCCATTGCAGATCAGGATGTAGATGTAGAGAAGGGCAAAGTTGTAGATCACAAGTCAGGTAGAATGTATAATTTCGATGTAGCATTGAACAAAGGTCTGTTAGTAAGCGTGCAGAAACCGATTACAGGCAAAATTCTAGAGCGAAAGGAGAGCATAGATAATTTGTTGCAAGAATCACCAATTGGTAAGAGTCCTCGGGAGATGAGTTTGAAGGATACGCTGAGATATGATATATTATCGATCGACAGATCAGTCATGAAAGACCCGAAGAATCGTTTATTCGTTCCGTTGAAGGTAGCTCTACAGGAAAATCTTATTTCGGATGAAAGCCGTGCCACAATTGATCCTAAATTGTCATTCTTCGTGTTCGAAGGCGATCGTATCGTTTATGTCCGTGAACCGTTGACATTTGACCAAGCAGTTGAATCTAGTCTACTGGACCTATCGACCGGTAAATTTTTGTACAAATCTCCAACTCCAATTGGTGGTGGTGAAACAACCGACGACGGTAGTCTTGTCGAACTGGTGAACCTTAAGGATGCGATCGGTCAAGGTTTTATCGACCCGGAGTCGGTACTGTTGAAAGACGGTGCCAAAAAGAAGTTGCTCCCGTTGCCGGAAGCATTCCGTAAGGGTCTGATCGATGCCGAAAAGTCCAATGTGCTCGATACCAACACGTCCAAGTTAACACCCCTGCAGCAGGCAGTCGATACTGGTCTCTTGATTACTCCGAATCGTGCCATCTGCCTGATGGATGCTCTTGACTATCACTTGTACAATAACGAACGCGGTACTTTCGAGGACCCGTTCAATCCTAACCAACACAAAACTCTAAACGAATCCATCCAATCCGGGCTAATTGATCCAACAACAACAATGGTGCGTGACATTAGTAACAATAGTGCGATAATACCGTTGCTTACCGCCGTTGACAACGGTCTAATCGATCCGGTTCGTGGGCATTTTAATATCGAAACTGAGCAAGTTAATATTGACCTAGTGAAAGCCCGCAACCGAGGATATCTCATACTAGCAGAGCAGCGGGTAAGTGGAATACACTGCAGCAAAAACAAACAAAAATACGAATTACGTAACGCGACAACGATCAGACCTTTGTGTTCTTTCACACACTCTTACCTGTTTTCATGAAATTTTGGTTTTCCGTTAACCTTCCGTTTAACCAGTTTTTTTTTTCAACTGTGATAAGCTCGTGCTCGTATTTTCGCGTTATGAGAATGTGAAGGCATCATCCTATACCTACACGTTCGCTCTTGTTAACAGTCAACAGCATCATTCAAAAGCGTTTGAAACAAAAACTTGACGCTTGTACACGATAACCATAAATCACAGAGATAATACTCAGCACCTTTACTTTCTAAATTCTAAAATTGCTACCAGAGCTAATTAAACTAACAGTTTGGTTAAATGAACAAAACAAAAAAAAAAATACAATCACATTTTCTAAACGGTTGCTGCTATTGTGATTCTCTGTGATTTGCATTTCGAAACGCAATCATTTAAGACCACCCACGGGCCGCGACGCCGTCGCCACCCAGTGGAGGCGGATTCTACTTCGTTCATTTTCGTTTCATTCTGCTACGGGGAAAATAACATGCATAGAATTTACCTTAGGAACAACACTCGTGCGGTTCAAATTTTCAAGGTTCAAAGTGCCAATAGTTTCATTCAAGTGATTTGATGGTTGTTTAGTAGATGTAATAGCTTGAAACCTCTACATTTTGAGCTCTTATATATGCTTGATCTCTGTGGATTTTATGCAGTTAATATGACTAAACTGAAGTTACTCTTTAAGAAGGTTACTAATAAACAGCTCACCGTCAATGTTGTAAATATGCTTTGGAATGACCATTTTAAATATTACTGTACGTTAGTTTTATGTTTTCTATAATGATTCCATCCAAATCCTATCCAAATTCAATCCTAATTCAACCTAAACCCAATCCAAATGTAATCCAAATCCAATTTGAATCTTGTCCAAATCCAATCCAATATTACTCCAATTTCCAATTCAAATCCAATCCAAATCCCATCCAAATTCAATCTAAATCCAATTCAAATCCAATCTAAATCAGATTGGATTCGAACCCAATCCAAATTCAATCCAACTCCCAGCCAAATCCTATCCAAATCTAATCCGCTATTACTCCAATCCAAATCCAATCAAAATTCTATCGAAATTTAATCCAAATTCAATCCAAATTCAATTTAAATCCAATTCAAATCTAATCCAAATCAAATCCTAATCCAATTCCGATTCAAACTCTATGCAAGTTCATTCCAAGTTTAATCCAAATTCAATCCAAATACTATCCAAATGTAATCCATTATTACTCCAATCTAAATCCAATTCAAATACCATCCAAATTCGCCCAAATCCAATCCAAATTCTATCTAAACTCAAGCCAAATCCAATGCAAATTCATTTCAAATCCAATTCAAATTGAATCCAAATCCTAGCCAAATTCAGTTCACATCCAATCTAAATTCAATCCAAATGCAATCCAAAAACAAACAAAATTCAATTCAATTCAATTCAATTCAAATCTATTTCAAATCAAATCCCAATCCAAATTCAATCCAAATCAAATCCAAATTCATTCTAAATCCATTTCAAATCCAATCCAAATCAATCTCCAGTTCAAATTCTATTCAAATTCAATTCAAATCCCATCCAAATTCAATTTAAATTCCATTCAAATGCAATCCAAATCCATTTCAAATCCGCTTCAAATCTATTTCAAATCAAATCCCAATCCAAATCCTATTCAAATCCCATTCAAATTCGCCCAAATCCAATCCAAATTCTATCTAAATTCGAGCCAAATCCAATGGAAATCCTTTTCAAATCCAATCCAAATGGAGTCAAAATCCTAGCTAAATCCAGTTCAAATCCAATCTAAGTTCAATCCAAATTCAATTCAAATCTATTTCAAATTAAATCCCAATCCAAATCCCATCCAAATTCAATCCAAATCAAATCCACATTCAGTCCAAATCCATTTCAAATCCAAACCAAATCAAACCCCAATCCAATCCAAATCCCACACAAATTCATTCCTAATCAAATCCAAATTCAGTCCAAATCCATTTCAAATCCAATCCAAATCAATTCCCAATCCTAATCTTATTCATATTCAATTCAAATCCCATCCAAATCAAATTTAAATTCAATCCAAATCCAATCCAAATCTAATCCAAATCCAATTTGAATCCTGTCCAAATCCAATCCAATATTACTCCAATCTCCAATTCAAATCCCATCCAAATTCAATCTAAATCCAATTCAAATCCAATCTAAATCAGATTGGATTCGAACCCAATCCAAATTCAATCCAACTCCCAGCCAAATCCTATCCAAATCTAATCCGCTATTACTCCAATCCAAATCCAATCAAAATTCTATCGAAATTGAATCCAAATTCAATCCAAATCCAATTTAAATCCAATTCAAATCCAATCCAAATCAAATCCCAATCCAAATCCGACTCAAACTCAATGCAAATTCATTCCAAGTTTAATCCAAATTCAATTCAAATACTATCCAAATGTAATCCATTATTACTCCAATCTAAATCCAATTCAAATACCATCCAAATTCTATCTAAACTCAAGCCAAATCCAATGCAAATTCATTTCAAATCCAATTCAAATTGAATCCAAATCCTAGCCAAATTCAGTTCACATCCAATCTAAATTCAATCCAAATGCAATCCAAAAACAAACAAAATTCAATTCAATTCAATTCAATTCAAATCTATTTCAAATCAAATCCCAATCCAAATTCAATCCAAATCAAATCCAAATTCATTCTAAATCCATTTCAAATCCAATCCAAATCAATCCCCAGTTCAAATTCTATTCAAATTCAATTCAAATCCCATCCAAATTCAATTTAAATTCCATTCAAATGCAATCCAAATCCATTTCAAATCCGCTTCAAATCTATTTCAAATCAAATCCCAATCCAAATCCTATTCAAATCCCATTCAAATTCGCCCAAATCCAATCCAAATTCTATCTAAATTCGAGCCAAATCCAATGGAAATCCTTTTCAAATCCAATCCAAATGGAGTCAAAATCCTAGCCAAATCCAGTTCAAATCCAATCTAAGTTCAATCCAAATTCAATTCAAATCTATTTCAAATTAAATCCCAATCCAAATCCCATCCAAATTCAATCCAAATCAAATCCACATTCAGTCCAAATCCATTTCAAATCCAATCCAAATCAAACCCCAATCCAAATTCAATTCAAATCCAGTCCAAATCCAATCCATTCCAAATTAAATCCCAACCCAAACCCAATGCAAACCCCATCCAAATTCAATTCAAATCCCAACCTAATCAAATCCAAATTCAGTCCAAATCCAATCAAAATCAATCCCCAGTCCAAATCCTCTTCATATTCAATTCAAATCCCATCCAAATTAAATTTAAATTCAATCCAAATCCAATCCGAATCCAGTTCAAATCCACTTCAAATCTATTTCAAATCCAAACCAAATCAAACCCCAATCCAATCCAAATCCCACACAAATTCATTCCTAATCAAATCCAAATTCAGTCCAAATCCATTTCAAATCCAATCCAAATCAATTCCCAATCCTAATCTTATTCATATTCAATTCAAATCCCATCCAAATCAAATTTAAATTCAATCCAAATCCAATCCAAATCTAATTCAATTCCAATTTGAATCCTGTCCAAATCCAATCCAATATTACTCCAATCTCCAATTCAAATCCAATCCAAATCCCATCCAAATTCAATCTAAATCCAATTCAAATCCAATCTAAATCAGATTGGATTCGAACCCAATCCAAATTCAATCCAACTCCCAGCCAAATCCTATCCAAATCTAATCCGCTATTACTCCAATCCAAATCTAATCAAAATTCTATCGAAATTGAATCCAAATTCAATCCAAATCCAATTTAAATCCAATTCAAATCCAATCCAAATTAAATCCCAATCCAAATCCGATTCAAACTCAATGCAAATTCATTCCAAGTTTAATCCAAATTCAATCCAAATCCAATACAAATTCAGTCCAAATCCATTTCAAATCCAATCCAAATCCCATACAAATTCATTCCTAATCAAATCCAAATTCAGTCCAAATTCATTTCAAATCCAATCCAAATCAACCCCCAGTCCAAATCCTATTCAAATTCAATTCAAATCTCTTCCAAATTCAATTGAAATTCAATCCAAATCCAATCCAAATCCATTTCAAATCCACTTCAAATCTATTTCAAATAAAATCCCAATCCAAATCCAATTCAAATCCCATCCAAATGCAATCCAAATTCAATGCAAATCCAAATCCCATTCAAATTTAATTCAAATCCCATCCAAATTCAATTTAAATTCAACCCAAATCCAATTCAAATCCACTTCAAATCTATTTCAAATCAAATCCCAATCCAAATCCAATTTAAATCCCATCCAAATTCAATCCAAATCCAATCCAAATTCAGTCCAAATCCATTTCAAATCCAATCCAAATCAAACCCCAATCCAAATCCAATTCAAATTCCTTCCAAATTCCATCCAAATCCAATTCAAATTCAATACAAATCCAATCTAAATTCAGTCCAAATTCATTTCAAATCCAATCCAAATCAAACCCCAGTCCAAATCCTATTCAAATTCAATTCAAATCCCATCCAAGTTCAATTTAAATTCAATCCAAATCCAATTCGAAATCCATTTCAAATCCACTTCAAATCTATTTCAAATAAAATCCCAATCCAAATCAAATTCAAATCCCATCCAAATTCAATCCATGTCCAATCCAAATTCAGTCCAAATCCATTTCAAATCCAATCCGCATCAAACCCAATTCAAAACCAATGCAAATCCTATCCAAATTCCATTCCAATCCATTCCAAATCAAATCCCAATCCAAATCCAATTCAAATCCCATCCAAATCCAATCCAAATCAATTTAAAATCAAATCCAAATCTATTTAAAATCCTATTGAAATCCATTCCAAGTCAAATCCCAGTTCAAATCCAATCCAAATCTAACTCCGAATTACAATTCAAATTTATTCCAATCCAATAACGCTGTTCTGAAACGTTCTCCACTATGAATGGACAAGCAAGAAAAATATTCTTTTTCAAATTTTGCATGTCGCAGAACTCAATGGCTCCGACTTTTCGTTGGGCTTTTCCATTGCCGTGGAAAATCTAATGGAAAAGGTTTTTCCAGGCATGTTTCTTGTATTGCTGGCAAAATTTAAAATTCCTTGAAAAAAAGGCTCCTTTAAAAAATGGTTAGTTTTGCTAATCTACATTGTTCAGAAATTCATAACTTTTGAACTACTGAACCGATTTTAAAGGTTTTAATGTGATCCGAAAGGTATTTTAATGAACCATTGATAACTCTTGAAAAAAATATGAAAAATTATGCAATATGAAACTTATAATTGCAAAAAACTTCAAAAATATTCACTTTTTGTGCTTTTTTTTAAAATTCAAGGAATAAAAAAACCCCGCTCTGTATTTTTTTAGAAAACTTGGAGTTTTGTACGTATGAAGAATTCAAAGATGTAATATTTTCAAAAAATAAAGTGGCGTTAACGCAATGGAGACGCTTGGTGATTTGTTTGTACCTGCAAAGAAACGGGTATTTCTGTCAAGATAGTTTCGATTTTTTCTCTAAAAAGTAATAAATTGATATGTTTGACATGCTGTATTACAAAAAATCTTGCTAGAAAAAAAACCAGTTCACTTGAATGACTATAACACTTTCCTTTGAGCGCACCCGTATTTTTGGCTTCTCGTAGTATTAAACCATCAGTCTAGATTCTCATTTACATTCATTATGCTCTATCATATTTGCTTCTGTAAGATTTTATAGAACTTGTAAGTTCTCTAAATTTCCTTTTCCGGAAACGCCTGCTAAACCCTGTTTCTTTTTATGTTTCCTGAAGCTGCTGCATGTGTTAGTAAATAATGCCTCATGAATCTATATTTCGATTTGCCGCTTAAAATTCTCCTACTTTAATTACAATACAACCTTAAAATTAGTAGAATTCCCCCTCAGGACAACACAAATACATACAAACGCGTACTCAAACATAACCAAATAAAACGCACGCACACAAGCCACAAAAACAAGCAGTTAAATCACTTGAATTACAAACTAATCAAAGCAACCAAAGCTAAAGTGTCGTCGTCAAAATTGAAACTTTCGCCACGCAAAAAATCTACAAATCATAAATGCGTTATGCAACCACGATCAGCAAATGGTCATCACCAGGACATTGGATTGGACAATCGCCTTACACAAACACAAACAAACACACACACATAGCGAGAGAAAGAACGAGACAAAACACCACCACACCATATTGCTATCGCTCGCGCATGGCTGGCTGCGTGTGGTGTCGTGTGTAAACATGCCCGCCCCGCCTCGGATTGTGTCACATTTATCTTGTTGTGTTATTAATCTGTTATCGTTTTTTAGTCTCGACGAAAACAAAACCTGTAAGTGATTTCGCGTTTTGACTAACGAATTGGGCGTAAAAATTACACTCGACCAATACTTTTTCCTTCATTTCAACAGTTTGACACAAATAGCGTTTAAGAATAAAATCAATCAATGTGTGTAAATTAAATGTTTTTTCGCATGTGTATCAAAACCTTCGAAGTATGGCTATATCCGCATTTTCTAGTCAAAATTAATACATACCTCTATTATTGATCAGTGCGAATATAGCAATTCAATTCTGTTTTGTTGTAAGGTAATTAAAATTGGTTCGTTCTACTATTTGTTCGATAACTTCTCTATATTCCTAAACTATTGTTTTATTTCAGGACTGTAATTATATTTCTATTTTCATTTCGACTTTCTAATGAAACTGTTGTTGATGTAGTAGCAACCAGAATTTTTTTTTCAAGTATATGTATTAACCCCAAAAAAAGTTACAATGAACTAAGTACAACTGCACACACTAACACTAACCAAACCAGATAATAACCAACTCACATACGAAACCCCGGAACTGACCACCACCACGTGTGCGATCAATGTTTGTGCGTTTTGAATGTAAATTTGTGTGTACGTGTGCGTGTAGCCTGCTGCAACCTCCTTTCAACAAGCTTTCGGTGTGTATTTATGTTTTTATCTCTCATAATACCTAAGTCAACAGGATCAACACGCGTGCAGACCACGCTCTTGCCTCGATGAACATTGCCTCGCTCGGTAGACCAATTCAGCACTGACTGCGCCTCGTGTTGGTCTGCCTATGTGGTAGTGGTAGTGCTGAATTCTGTTTGTCTATGCATACACACACACATTGCTGTCTCTGTATGCGCGGCTTTCTCCCATAACCGTGTGTGTTCGTTTCTATTGTTCTCTGTCTTTCCGCTCGCGCGCGCGCTCTCTGGTGCTGATGCCTACCTTGGAACGGAATCTTCTGTGTGTTTTCTTGTGTGCTGTTCTGTTCTTATCAACAAAACAAAATGTTATGGTTTGTCTTCTGTTCTTGTTGGTTTTTTGGTTCTCCTTTATCTCTGTTTCTTTTCAGAAAACTGTTTTCAGTGTGTTTTGTTTGTATTAATTTCTCTTTTACGTGTCATCATCATTTTATAACATAAAATCATGCTCAAAAAGAACAATGAGACCTATTGTACAGCATATATATATATTTACTGCTTTAAATTATCACAGAAATTTTTTCACCCGGACGGTATTCACCTGTACTTTGTTTGTTAACATTCTCCTCTTACATTTTATTCGATCTGTCAACAGCAAGCGGTTGTAGAGAAGTTTGCACTGTGTGAGGATCATCTGTCGAAACTGCTGGAATGGATCACCAAGGTTGAGCAGGTTATTGCTGCTGTCGGCGGACCTAAGGAACGTGTCGATGATCTGAGAAACCAAATTAATTCACTCAAGGTAAGTGGGGAACCTAAGATTTATTGGGGACAGGTCCCGAGGCATACGCATGGTTATCCATAATAATAAACGTAAATTTTCCTACAGCAAATCAAGGATGACATTGATGTTCAATCGCGTCCGGTTGCCTCCTGTCTGGAGCAGGTACGCCAGTTGGTGCTCACCGGAGGGGACGTACTGAGCGCTCCGGAGGTTGCCGCACTCGAAAGTTCGGGTCGCGAGCTGCGCTCCCGTGTAGACAAAGCGCAAGATCGTACCGGCAAGTTGCTTCGGCGACTGGGATCCGCCCGTGATGAGTTGGGAAAACTTCGTTCCGAGCTGGATACATTCTCTGGCTGGCTGCAAACGTCCCGCCGTACCCTGGAGGACAAGGAGAATACCATTTCCGACTTGACTCGGCTTTCGTCGCAATCGGAGTCAGTTAAGGAATTCCACGGCGATGTTGTGGCCCATCAGGCCGACCTACGGTTCATCACTATGTCCGCTCAAAAATTCGTTGACGAGTGCAAGGACTATCTGGGTGTGCTGAATGATTTCCGTACGACGCTGCCCGATCGTCTGCCGCACATTGAACAAATTTCAAGTTCAGACAGTCCAATTCGGCAGGAAGTGTCCCTAGTTACCGCTCAATACCGCGATCTTTTGAACCGTGCGAATACCTTACTGGATCGTCTTGCTGGTTTGGGTGGTCGTCAACGCGACTATCAGGAAGCGTTGGAAAAAGTACGTTCCTGGCTGCGAGACGTGCAGCCAAGGGTTTCCTCTGTACTCTCGGACCCGATTGCTGCTGATCCTCAATCCGTGCAGGATCAGATGAATCAAACCAAAGCACTGCAGAATGAATTCCTTTCCCAGGGACGGCTTATCGACAACGTTCAGCATAGCCTGGATGCTCTGCTGAAATCACTGGCTGGACGCCTCAGTCCGTCTGAAGTCTCTGCATTGGAAATCCCCGTTGAAGACGTCAAACACAAATACAATAATCTCCTTGAAGGCCTTGCCGATCGTTCCAAGCTGTTGGATACCGCCTTAGTACAGTCTCAAGGTGTTCAGGATGCGCTGGATGGGCTCTCCAGCTGGATCAACCAGTCGGAAGACAAGTTTAAACTTCAAAACCGTCCGGCCTCCCTAATCAAGGAAAGATTGAACGAACAGGTGCGTGAACATCGAGGTCTCCTAAACGATTTGGAGTCTCATCGTACTAGTTTGGAAAGCGTCACCCTGTCGGCACGCGAACTAATGTCTACCGCCTCAAACGCCCGATTGGCAAAGAGAATCGAAACCAATCTAACCGATGTCACTGGCAGATTTGAAAAACTACTAGACAAAGCTCTTAAGCGCGGCGAATTTCTTGAGGATACCTTGGCTCAGCTGAACCGGTTCAACGCGGATGCCTCCGTCCTGGAGCAAGAGCTGTCCAATCTTCAGGAAGCTTTGGAAGGACGGGAATTGACAACACTACCAGCCGAAACGTTGGCACAGCGAATGATTGAACTCTCGAAAAATAAGGAACATCTACGCCCCCTGTACGAGAATTGTGTAAAACTGGGCAAAGACCTGATTGCTAAGCGTGACGTCACCGATACTGGAGTGGTACGAGATCGCATCAAGGCACTCGAGAATGCTTGGAAGAACTTAGAGGTATCGCTAGACGAAAAGCTGAAACTTTCCAAACAGAAAGCTGAGCAACTGAATGCATACGAAGACGTTAAGGATCAAGTACTGGTCTGGTTGTCCAGCATCGAAACTCGCACGAACAACCTGGCTCCTGTATCGGTAGACATCGAAACCATTAAGTATCAGATCGAAGAAGTAAAACCCTTAGTTAAAGAGCACCGAGATTATGCGGTAACCATCGATAAAGTCAACGATCTTGGCGCCCAATACGATGCTCTGATCCGTCCCGATAGCCCTACCCGGAAGCGTTCCGCTTACAGTCCTATCAAACGATCGACGGTTAGTCCAATGCGTCGACTTTCGGGAGAAACGCGATCACCTAGTCCCACCAAGTCACTGTTGGTAGGACAAAGTCCAACGGTGTCTCCGCTATCTCCCGGTGGATCGAGCGGATTCGGTAGCCGGCGGTCGTCGCAAGATGGCTTCCAGCTAACCGATCTGACACCGATTCAGCAACAGTTGACAGAGATCAACAATCGATACAGTTTGGTCGGGGCTCGCCTAAACGATCGTCAGAACGAGCTGGACTCAGTGCGGGATGAAATACGCAAACATCAGGAGAGCCTGAAGACTTTGGCCAGTTTCCTGGATAAGATACAACGCCAGGTTCCGAAGGACGTCATAAGCAACAAAGAGGAAGCTGAAAGATGCAACAAACAGGCGAGGAAAGTGTTGGAAGAAATGTACGAGAAACAGAGCTTACTGGACTCGACCAAGGCACAGGTTAAAGATTTGTTGAAACGCAAACCAGATGTGCAGGGAGCAGATCGACTTCGCTCCGAGCTGGATTCCGTTGCAGACCGATGGAAGAATCTTCACGACTTGTGTAAGGATCGTATCAATTTCTCTGAACAGTTACGCGACTTCCTTGAGACACATGATACCTTAACGGCTTGGCTCGCAGCCAAAGAACGTATGGTAACCGTTCTTGGGCCCATTTCCTCGGATCCACGTATGGTAGAAAGCCAAGTTCTGCACGTGCAGGTTCTGCGAGAGGAATTCCGCGGACAGCAGCCACAGCTGAATCATCTACAAGAAGTGGGAGGCACCGTTCTAGAATACCTGCGAGATTCACCTTCGGAAGCCCAATCGGTTTCGAACAAGCTGAAGAGTGTTCAGAAGAAATGGGACGATTTGGTTAGCCGCTTGGATGAACGCGCCCAGAGCTTGGGAACAGCTGCGGACACTTCCAAGGAATTCGATGCCGGTCTCAATCGTCTACGCGAAGCTTTGCAGAACATTAGTGATAACTTAGATGCCCTTCCAACGGATCGTGACCGACAGGAAACTCTTCGTAAGATTGAAAACCTAGAACGACAACTCGAAGGCCAACGTCCGTTGTTGGCGGATCTGGAAGCGGCCGGTGAAGCTCTCTGCCGAGTGCTCAGTGATCCCGCTTCTAGAGCTGATGTCAATGCCCGTGTGGCAGCCGTCGGTAAGCAGTATCAGAACCTACAGAAAAAGCTTGATCTTAGAAAAGCCGAAACTGACTCCGCTTTGCGCGATGGACGTCAATTTGCCGAATCCTGTGCCCGTACCCTCGGTTGGTTATCTGGTGAACTAGGTAATCTGACCGATCGCTTGCTAGTATCAGCACATCGTCCAACGCTGCAACACCAAATTGACAACCATGAACCGATTTACCGAGAGGTGATGAGCCGAGAACACGAAGTCATTATGCTGTTGAACAAGGGACGCGAACTCCACGAGAAACCCGGCCAAAGCCCCGATCGTGCCGTACAACGTGACTTGGAGAAGATCTCCCAGCAATGGGACCGACTGCGAAATGCCGCCGTTGATCGCCATTCGCGTTTACAAACCTGCATGGAACATTGCAAGAAACATGCCGCAGCTTCAGAAGCGTTCCTATCCTGGCTGCGCAGTGCAGAGGACAAATTGGCATCGTTCAAGCCGGGCGTTCTTAAAAAATCAC
The DNA here is from genome assembly GCF_943734655.1 of Sabethes cyaneus. Lineage (NCBI taxonomy): Eukaryota > Metazoa > Arthropoda > Insecta > Diptera > Culicidae > Sabethes > Sabethes cyaneus. Next base: position 50,459,637 of record NC_071354.1, read on the forward strand.
AGCTTGATCAGCAACTGAGAGAATTGCAAACGTTCCGGTCGGATGTTTGGAAGAAATCCGGCGAGTATGAGAACACGCGTGGTTTAGGTGAGGCGTTTATTGCTGCTTGTGACATAGACAAGGAACCGATCAAAGCAGAACTGCAGGATATGAAGGACCGTTGGGAACGGTTGAACAATGAGCTGCTCATCCGGGCGCAGACAATCGAAACGTGTGCTAAACGATTGGGAGACTTTAACGATGAGTTGCGTGATCTGGACCACGCGGTCGGACGCTGTGAAGATCGTTTGGCTGCGCACGATGCGTTGGGCGGTGCCGCCAAGGATCCTCGGCTGTTGGATCGGGTTAAGACGATCAAGGAGGACGTTGCTGGGCTGAAGAAACCACTTCAGGCTGTTCGCAAACTGGCGGGTGATATCGCCGTCGAAGCTCGCTCCGCTGGTGGCGATGCCGATCATTTGAAGTCGGAGGTAGATGGAATCGCGGATCGTATCGAAGATCTTCACGCTCGATTGGACGACCGTTGCGGAGAGTTGCAATCGGCTGCTACGGCTGTTTCGCAGTTCAATGATGCTGTCAAAGCGCTGGGTGTTGATCTGAACGATCTGGAGACTCAAATTGATTCGTTGGCGCCTCCGGCGCGTGAAATCAAAACCGTGATCAATCAGTTGGATGAGGTTGCTACTATTTTGAGTAAGATCGACCGTACGGCTAGTCAAGTGGCTATTGTAGAACGTGCTGGAGAACAGTTGGTTGATTCTGGATTTGCTCCTGATACGGTTGCGACACGCGATCAGATCAGCGTGGTTAGGAAGCAACTAGGAAAGCTCGAGAATCGTGCCCGTGATCATGATGACGCTCTGCAAAAGGCGTTGAAGGCACTGCAGAAGTTCTACGACATCCATCAGAACACACTGGATACGTTGATCGATGTGGCGGATCAGGTTAAGAAGTTCAAACCGGTTAGTTCCGAGTTGGAGCAAATCCGTCACCAGCAGGAAGACTTCCGTCGGTTCAAGCAGCGTCATGTGGAGCCATTGGTTCAAAATATCGATGAAGTCAACCGCACTGGGCAGGATCTCATTCGATCCGCACAAGGAGGCGTTCCAACTGGTGTTTTGGAGAAAGATTTGGAAAAGATTAACGATAAGTGGAATGATCTAAAGGAGAAGATGAACGAACGCGATCGTCGGTTGGATGTTGGTTTGCTGCAGTCGGGCAAATTCCAGGAAGCACTGGATGGCTTGTCCAAGTGGCTTAAGGATACGGAAGAAATGGTTGCAAACCAAAAACCACCAAGCGCCGATTATCAGGTGGTTAAGGCGCAGCTTCGCGAGCAGAAATTCCTCACTAAGATGCTGATGGATAGGCAGAACTCGATGTCATCGCTATTCCAGCTAGGTCAAGAGGTTGCCGCGGGATGCGAACTTTCGGAAAAAGCCGCAATCGAGCGTCAGCTGAAGGAATTGATGGGTCGTTTCGATGCGCTGACTGATGCCGCTCAAACTCGAACGCTTGATTTGGAGCAAGCTATGCATGTTGCGAAACAATTCCAAGACCAACTTAATCCACTTACGGAATGGTTGGATGGTGCGGAACGTGCCGTTAAAGCAATGGAACTGGTTCCAACCGATGAGGAACGGATTCAGCAGCGCATTCATGAACACGAACGATTGCATCATGAAATTCTCTCCAAGCAGCCCGACTTTAGCGAGCTAGCAGATATTGCCGGACAATTGATGGAGCTGGTAGGAGATAAGGAAGGTGAGGTGCTAAGTAAGAAGGTCAAGGATACCACTGACCGATACACAGATTTGGTGCAAGCCAGCGAGGATATTGGACAAATTTTGAGCGACTCTCGACAGGGTCTGCGTCATTTGGTGCTGACCTATCAGGATTTGGTTTCATGGATGGAAAGCATGGAAAACCGTCTTCAACGATTCCGTATCATTCCGGTGCATACCGAGAAGCTTCTGGAACAGATGGACGTACTGGTTGCGTTGAACGAAGATATCGCCAGCCGGTCGCCTAAGGTTGAATCTACCGTTGAAGCAGGATCGGAACTGATGAAGCACATTTCGTCGGATGAAGCACTACAGTTGAAGGATAAACTTGATTCCTTGCAAAGACGATACGGTGAGCTGACCAGCAAAGGAGGTGACCTGTTGAAACGTGCACAAGATGCGTTGCCGTTGGTTCAGCAATTCCATCAGTCCCACATTCGGTTGGTCGATTGGATGCAAGCAGCGGAATCTACGCTAGCCACTGGAGATTTCAACGAATCGGATATTATGCGTTTGGAAGCTGATCTGTCGGAAGTGCGACCCGTTCTGGAATCCGTGAACTCTATTGGTCCGCAGTTGTGTCAAATTTCGCCTGGAGAAGGCGCATCGACTATCGAAGGAATCGTAACCCGTGACAACCGACGATTCGAAGCAATTGTTGAGCAAATCCAGAGGAAGGCTGAGCGTCTGCATTTGAGTAAGCAACGATCCAACGAAGTTACTGCGGTTATTGATGGACTCTTGGAGTGGTTCCGTGAGATGGATGCCACACTACGTGATGCTGATCCGCCGGCAATGGAACCGGAATTGGTTGAGCTTCAGCTGAAAGAACATCGCCATATTAATGATGAAATTTCCATTGAGAAGGGTCGCGTTCGAGATGTTACTGCAACAGCAAAGAAGGTTCTTCGGGAGTCCCAACCAAACAATAATACCATTGCACTACGGGAGAAGTTGGAAGACCTTAAGGAGGTAGTGGATACGGTCGCTGGACTGTGCTCAAATCGGTTAGCCATTCTCGAGCAAGCAGTTCCGCTGTCGAATCACTTTGCCGATTCGCATAATGGGCTAGTCAGCTGGTTGGACGATATGGAGCATCAAATTTCCATGCTTGCGATGCCTGCGTTGCGTCTTGATCAAATCGCCATCCAGCAGGACAAAAACGAACGACTCACGCAGTCGATTGCTGAGCACAAACCGCTGCTGGATAAGTTGAACAAAACAGGCGAAACGTTGATTGGCCTGGTTGCCGAAGACGATATTCTGAAAATCAGAGGCATTCTCGAATCGGATAACGCCCGTTATGCCGCTTTACGTACCGAACTGCGCGAACGTCAGAATGCTCTTGAGAAAGCACTGCAAGAATCTAGTCAGTTCTCCGATAAGCTGGAAGGTATGCTTCGAGCACTGCAAAACACCGCCGAACAAGCCAACCAGTCTGATCCGATTTCCGCTCACCCGCCGAAGATTCGTGATCAGATAGAGGAAAATGCTGCCCTGATTGAAGATATTGATAAACGAAGCGAAGCTTTCGCTGCTGTCAAACGAGCCGCTACGGACGTGATCTCGAAGGCTAGCAATCAAGCCGATCCAGCCGTGCAAGATATCAAGAAAAAACTGGATAAACTGAATAACTTGTGGAATGAACTACAGAAAACAACATCACAGCGGGGCACTTCGCTGGATAAGACTCTAGCGATGGCCGATAAATTCTGGAAAGAGATGCAAGCCGTCATGGAAACTCTGAAGGAGTTGCACGAAGTGCTGCAAACGCAAGAACCGCCGGCAGCTCAGCCGCAAGCCATCCAGAAACAGCAGGTCGCCCTGCAGGAAATCCGGCAGGAAATTGACCAGACCAAACCGGAGGTGGAGCAGGTGCGTCGCACCGGAAACAACTTGATGTCACTGTGCGGTGAGCCGGACAAACCGGAGGTTAAGAAGCACATCGAAGACCTGGATCATGCCTGGGACAACATCACGGCACTGTACGCCAAACGGGAGGAGAATTTGATCGATGCCATGGAAAAAGCGATGGAGTTCCACGAAACGCTGCAGAATTTGCTCGCGTTCCTGGCCAAGGCGGAGGATCGTTTCCAGAAGCTGGGCCCACTGGGTGCGGACATCGAGGCGGTCAAGAAGCAAATCGAACAGCTCAAGCACTTCAAGGACGATGTCGATCCGCACATGGTAGAGGTTGAGGCACTGAACAGGTTAGTAATGTTTTTCATCTTTTAAAACTATAATAGCTTCTCCATGATAGACAATGGAAATAATTGATTTTTATTATTCTATTTCACGCCACACTTTTACATGATATACGCGGAACAGGGCATTAAGAAGGCAAGAAAACCAAAAAAAAACATCGATGTTGTTGCTTTTATGATTTGATGATTTAAACAATCAGCAGCAAAATCGCTCAATTTTGAATAGAAACTTTTGTGTCATAAAAAACATTATACTAATTCAACAATTCTGGACAAACACTTGCTAACTAAATCAGCTAAACAAAAAGTGTGTATATTTGGCACCTATTTGGTGTTTGTAAGTTGTTCTAGAATTCTAGAAAAACTCAAATCTTGAGCGATTTTCCTCCTTAAAAATGCATTGTTGTATAGACATTCATTTGTAAAGTTTCTCCGCAATTGAGTTCGTCTGTCTCATCTTTCACGCAAGTTAATGCTACTTATTTCCAACAAAAAAAAAACGAAAGCTATCGGCATTGTCATTAATAAACTCTATTAATACAGCAAACCGTTTCGAGCTTTGGCTTGGATAATGAATGAATTTCTTTTTCCAACACAAACAGGCAAGCGATCGAGCTGACCGAGCGAACATCGGCGGAGCAGGCGAGTGCGATACGGGAACCGCTGAATGCCGTCAACCGGCGCTGGGAGAACCTGCTGCGCGGTATGGTCGAGCGCCAGAAGCAGTTGGAGCATGCTCTGTTGCATCTGGGTCAGTTCCAGCATGCGCTCAACGAACTGCTGGTTTGGATTAGCAAAACCGACGCCAATCTGGACGAGCTGAAGCCCATTCCGGGCGATCCACAGTTGCTGGAGGTTGAACTGGCTAAGCTGAAGGTGCTGGCCAATGATATCCATGCCCATCAGAGTTCTGTGGACACACTGAACGATGCTGGTCGTAAGCTGATTGAGAACGATCGTGGATCGCTGGAAGCCTCAACCACGCAAGATAAGCTGCAACAGTTGAACAAACAGTGGCGTAATCTTTTGCAAAAGGCAGCCGATCGTCAGCACGAACTGGAAGAAGCTTTACGGGAAGCTCAAGGTTTCACAGCCGAGATTCAAGATCTGCTCGGATGGTTGGGTGAAGTGGATGCCGACATTGGCGCGAGCAAACCGGTTGGAGGGCTACCGGAGACTGCCATCGAGCAGCTGGAGAGATTTATGGAAGTTTATAACGAGCTAGAGCAGAACAGACCAAAGGTGGAAACGTTAATTGCCCAAGGGCAGGATTATGTCAGAAGACAGACGCAGCTGCAGGTGTCTGCTAGCAATTTGCAGCACACGCTGAGGACTTTGAAGCAACGTTGGGACGCAGTCGTTTCCAGAGCTTCCGACAAGAAGATTAAGTTGGAAATTGCTCTGAAGGAAGCCACCGAATTCCACGATGCTTTGAAGGCGTTTGTCGCGTGGTTGACCGAAGCGGAGAAGCAACTTTCTTCCGCATCCGCTGTATCGCGCGTGCTGGAAACAATCCAACAGCAGATGGAGGAGCATAAAATCTTGCAGAAGGATGTATCCATTCACCGGGAATCGATGCTGCTACTGGACAAAAAAGGAACTCACCTGAAGTACTTCAGTCAGAAGCAGGATGTAATTTTGATTAAAAATCTACTGGTTTCTGTACAGCATCGCTGGGAACGCGTCGTAGCGAAGGCTGCGGAGAGAACCCGTGCCTTGGATCATGGTTACAAAGAAGCCCGGGAGTTCCACGATGCTTGGTTGCAGTTGACCTCGTGGTTGAAGGAAACCGAAACCACGCTGGATACGCTGGCAGAAGAAACCAGCAACGATGCCGTCAAGATCAAGAAACACCTGGAGAAACTGCGAGAAATTCAACGACAGCTGCAAGCAAAGGAGAGCTTCTACGATAGCACAATGCGCAGCGGAAAGGGTCTGATGGACCGCGCCCCGAAATCTGACGAACCGGTACTGTCTAAGATGATGAGCGAACTGAAGGATTCCTGGAAACGTGTGTGCCATAAGAGCGTCGAGCGTCAGCGCAAGTTCGAGGAGGCTTTACTGCTGTCTGGTCAATTTGCCGATGCTCTACAGGCACTGCTCGAGTGGTTGCGAAAGGCAAAGACGCGCCTATCCGAAGACGGGCCAGTGCATGGGGATCTCGATACGGTTACAACCCTGTTCGAACACCACAAGCAGCTGGAATCCGACTTGGATAAACGATCCGCACAAATGCAAAGCGTCATGAAGACCGGTAAGGATTTGGAGAAATCGGATGAAACCAGAGAAACCACCAAGAACCTGAAGGAACTGCAAAAACTGTGGGACGATGTTCAGAGTCTGAGTACCCGTCGTAAGTCCCGTCTGGAGGTGGCACTGAAGGAAGCGGAACGCTTGCACAAATCGGTTCACATGCTACTCGAATGGTTGTCGGAAGCCGAACAGAAGCTGCGCTTCGTTGCTGCCGCCCCGGACGACGAAAGCCAAGCCAACGATCTGCTGGATGAGCACGCTCGATTCATGAAGGAGCTACGCGAGAAAGAGTACGACAAGGAAGAAACCCTTGGTTTGGCCAACGCGATTCTAGGCAAGGCCCATCCGGATGCCGTCCCCATCATCAAGAACTGGATCTCGATCATCCAATCGCGGTGGGACGAAATTTCCCAGTGGGCTCTGAACCGACAGAGCAAGCTGGAAGCGCAACTGAAATCGCTCAAGGATCTTGATGATTCGATCGAAGAACTGTTGGCTTGGTTGGCAGGTTTGAAGGGAACTTTGCTGAGTAAGTACTGAATCGACCGGTTCGCTGTTTTCGCGTTTCTCTAACCACACTTATGTTTAATCTCGCACAGATCTAGCGCAGGAACCTTTGCCGGACGAGATTCCACCACTGGAAGCACTGATTGCCGATCATAAGGAGTTCATGGAAAACACCGCCCGTCGGCAGAGCGAAGTGGATCGTGCCTGCAAGCCACGGCAACCACCGCCCGGCCTGAAGGAAGCCCGAAAACCTTCTCGGGGTGCGCTGAAAACACCAGTGTAAGTACCCTCACCCGCAAAAAAAAACGAATCGTTAAGTGTTATGTGCACGCGTTGTTAACGATCTTAGTTTCGAGTGATTTCATGTGTGTCGCATGACTAACGATTATTTTTTCGTTGTTCTATTTTTTTTGCTCTTTATACTCACGTTTCGATGCGTGGTTTTCCTCTTTTTCGGTTTGTATTATTATGGTTATTATTATTATTATTTAAATTTCTGTATTTTGTGTGCAATCGTCATATCCCAATCACCCGTAAAAAACACAGTAGAGGATCACAACCTGATTTGCGCGAGCATTCACCAGATTACGGCACCCTAGGAAGAAAGCAAAGGTTTGTTTTACTTTTATTAGATTTTCTTTTCCTTCGTTTTTTTTGTTCTTTCAAGATCAAAACTAATAATCAGAACGAAATTCCTTCCGTTACTAACCGAATGTTGCAATCGTTTTTATCTTCCTTTATTATGTCGCTCACTGTATTTGTCCTCGCTGACATCATTGTTTCTTTCTGTTTGTCTTCTTTCCGACTCTTTATTTCTCCTGTTCATTTCATAGTTTCAAAGGATCACGCGATCAAGGGCTTAATTCACGTCGTACAAGGTGTGTATGCAATGAGGTTATCATTTCGCTATTTGTTTCAAAGGTTTTATACACAGTTTAGTGCCATCCATGCATTTTTTTTGTAGCGAAATTTAGTGTTGATCTTAGTTGTACCCCCTATCGTTGTATTTTTATGCATGTCGTTGTGTTCTTTTTCTTCTCTTCCCCTCTCATCTCCTACTTCTATATGTGTGCTGGTGTTATGTAAAAATTGTATGTACAAAAAAAAACAAAAACAAAATCGAACAATACGAAACCATTCTATGTTTGTGTTGCGTGTGTACATTATTGCCATTGAACAGTCGCGTGAGTCCCGGACGTGAAACCCAGACGCCGGAGAGGGATCGCCTGCCGCACTACGGTCCACGCTTTTCGCCAAGGTACTAAATTTGCGTAGAGAAAGCTCGGCGGGGGCAGTTTCGCGCAACGACGATGATAGTGTGCGTGTGTGATAACTGCTCCCCCCTAATCTAACAAAAAAAAAATCATCATGAATCCATTTGTTAATGTTTCATTCCATCAAATCACGGGGTTTGTTTGTTTATTGTAAGCGTCGTTTAAGCGGCTAATTGGCTGGGCCAGCGTGTTGAGGGAAAATCTTTGGTGGCTTTCAAAAAATCTTGTGAAAAATTGTTAATTTTTAATGCTGGCAGAGTCAATGAATAGAATGAAAATTAATTGTCTGTAAAAAGTTAAAATTTCTATAGATTAAGTTAGGTGTAGGTGTTGTGAACCCTAAGATTTTAACATTAAGGATGTAGGGTTGTTTATGACCGGCTCAAAAAATTGGTATTAATATTAAACAGTTTTTGAATTCTTAATTGAGCGCAGTACAAAGTGCGAACTGTGTTGCGTGCATCCAGCAATATATATTGGAAGTAGGCCATGGATTTTGCACCATGGAAATAAGAAAAATAGGTCACAGGAGAGCTAACAAACAGGAAAATCGTGAGTTTTAGGTTTAATTAATTTTCTGCTATGAAAAGGAAACAAGGAAGGAAGCAATAACAGGTTATCGGCTCCATCGTTGAAGAGCTACTGAATGGTACCCTTCCATTTAGCGATAATGGAAAGAATGATTGAAACTGAAGCATATTTTCTTTATTTTACAATTTATCTGACTTATCAGTCTTAATTTACTAAGCTTTAATAAACTAGAGCTTCTAGACCTAGAACGATCATTCGCTTGAGTTTATGCAAAGGTTCACCAAATTCAAAGTATTGTTCAACACGATTAAACGTTCTAGTATACGATGCAATCTGTTCATTGCGGCCACATTCAAGATGGTCGCGAAGTCCTTTGCATCTAGATTAAGCAAGCGATCGGGATACGGAGGCATATTTTCCGGGTCGTTCTAAGGCAAACTACGCAGGGCCTATCTTATGAACCTTCTTTGGCACTTGTTCAAATCGAAGGTTCCAATAAAGTTGTTGCGGAGTCTAAATTAGGCACGCATTTTCGAGAAGGGGACGAACTGAGACGCAATACAGTCAGTTTCAACGTCATAACCTCACATTTAGAGCCGCAGATAGTCAAGTTATTCACTTTGCATCAATTTATAGACGTATCCGAGAGAAGTTGAGACCGATAAAAATCCTCGATGCAACGAATCGACAAATAGATTTTAAAATCGTCAGTATAAACCAGTTTGCAGCCTTTTTTTAAGGGCAGAGGCAGTGTTGTTAAAGAATGAAATGAACAAAAATGACCCTAAGTTGCTGCCTTGCGGCACATCAGCTTGATTAGTGAACGGGGACGAATCCATGTTAGTTAGAAGAAAGAAATGTAATGTTTAGTGCTACGAATTAAAACATCGCTCACGATTATATCGAGTAATTTAGAGGCGGCGGACAAACTGGTAGTTACTGACATTTCGGTAATCTCCACTTTTGAATACGGAGAAGATGAATGAATGCTTCCAAATGACCGGAAATTTTTATTGCGCGAAAGAATTATTAAACATCTAAGATAGTGATGCAGCTAAAGCTTCGGCGCATCGGCAAAAAACAACAGCAGGGATTTCATCAGGTCTAGCACAATACGATGTTTTTTGCTTTTCGTCGGCAGCGCAACGATGATCATGTCAGGAGTTATCTCGAAGATGTCAAAATCAACGCAATTGGCTGGAACCATTAACGTACCCCATCAACTATTCCACTTTGTACAGGAACAGTTCACAAGTGAAAACGGACGAAAAGAGCGCAGCAAATAACTCACATGAATCGGATTCAGTGGACGATTCAGTTCCATCAAGGTAGACTTTCGTAGGAATCGAAGAGCGTTTTTTTTTTGAATTTACAAGGGTTTGATTTTTTTGGACACTTAAAACATACGACTTGTAAAGGCTAACATTTAAACGCTTGTAATCTTCGCTTGCCGTAGTTTAACTTGCGTCTTCCTCATACAATTCAATCCTGTGCGGCAACTTGTGGAATGGCGGGAAGCAAACTGATCACGGTAGAGTGATGCAAGTCCGGTTGTGATAAAGATGCTATCGTCCTATTAACCCTAACATTGGTATCACTAGTAAACACTAAATCGAGCACATGTCCAAAATGATTACGCTGCACATTAACTTGATACAGGTTAAAAAAAATTCATGCCGTCTATCAGTGGTGCATTCGCCATCAAAAGCTGCGCTTAATCAATATGCTGTATCACACCGTTACATGTATTCCAAGCGATACGTGGCTGATTGTAGTCTCCGCAAACAATCACGGTACTATCTTCAGAATTTTTGCCCCAAAAGTCCCGCACAGAGGCAATGTGCGCTTCGATAATTACTACATCGTTGCTTCTATCCGGCGGTATATACACAGCACAAAGCAATATTATTCAGCCCCGTATTGTCGCCTCAACACAGACCTGTTCCAAATGCCTGGATTGTGCGGGCTCGCGTGTAAAGTACACGGATATTGTTTTGCCACAGCTATCAACACGCCACCGGACGAACGTTTGTTACTATCCAAGTGGCTTCGCTCGCACCGCAAAATCATTGAATGAATTACCGAACAGCTGAAAACAATTGAATGCGGTTCCGCGCACGTTCCGACGACCCGTTTAAATATTGTTTTCAATACGCCTAAACTGCTGAACAGACATGCCTGACATTACAGGCTGGAAGACCCCATACTACACTCCAAAGCAGAACCGGGACGAAGATGATGGCGAGTATCAGTAGAAAGTACGACTGTCTCGAAGGGAGTTGGAGACTCCATAGTAGTGCCTGGTAAAGGCTGTTTCGGATCCAAACTAGCAGCAACGGAAGTATCAAACGTAAAGCTTTATTTTGATGAGACAGAAAGATCCGGTAAACTTCTTGGAGTTACTTCAGAGGCAGCCCGTGGGACGAGAATAATTTCGTGAAAAGATTTCGGACGATGTACAAACTACTGGTGGTTTGTCTTCATTGGTAAACCTAGCGAAGGACCAAGAAAAGAAACACACATCTGCTAGAAATTCGTGAAATAGAAAAAGTGGAAAATAAAAAAGAGGAGGGTCATTGAAGCAGCACTTACTAGGTTCGTGATTCGTCCCTCTTTTACCAACTTGCGAGAACTACCAATTAAACAAAGTTATAACCAGCGTTCTTAACAGAAACGAAGACAGCAAACCCATTTCTTCCTAGACAAGAAGCACGTCGAAGATATGGAGTGCAAGGACGGAGGTTATAAAAACCATCATAACCATAACCATCAAACTTAAATTATTACTTTCTCAGGGTTACCAGTCTTGTTCCCAATCATTTAGAACCAGTGCTTGAGAGACAATGTACATTCGTTGTGTTTCATTAGAGGACTGCCAATCAAATAATCACTGGGCTAAAGATAGTGTAATTTATATCGTAAATAATAGCATTGCAGTTATGGATTTTTTTATGTAGTTAGTTTACATTTTTAAGAATTTGGTAAACGTCAAAGGTTAAGGTTGGCAATTAGGTTGGTAGTTTGGTATTAAATTGAAAACAATTATGAATATTTGGTATATTCCGAGTTCAGTAAAACCATAAATCAATAGCTAGTTTTTCCTGTTTAGTTTAGACCGTTTGTTGGTAGTTTTTAGTTAAACTAATTTTCAGCGCAGGTTTCACTCCGTTCAGCACAATCATTTTTTCATGTCATCAAAAAAAAACCACCGCAGCACTGCTCATCCAAGCAAACCGTGTATTCAAACCATCAATCTAACCGTTTTTACCGGACGCTCACTTTCAGCAACCAACCGGAGACCGAACTGCGTTCGCCACGTGCCAAGCTGCTGTGGGATGAGTGGCGCCACGTCTGGATGCTGGCATGGGAACGTCAGCGCCGGCTGAACGACCATTTGCTCTACCTGCAGGACCTGGAGCGTGTCCGGCAGTTTAGCTGGGAGGAATGGCGCAAGCGGTTCCTCAAGTTCATGAATCACAAGAAATCCCGGCTGACGGATCTGTTCCGCAAGATGGACAAGGATAACAACGGACTGATCCCGCGGGAGGTCTTCATCAACGGAATTATCGATACGAGTAAAAGCGGTGGCAGTAACCATGGTCGGGTCTGTAAGTAATTATTGTTTAACGTTTTCAGAGTTTGACACGTCCAAGCTGGAGATGAACGCCGTAGCTGATCTTTTCGATCGCAACGGAGAAGGACTGATCGACTGGCAGGAGTTTATCGCAGCCCTACGGCCCGATTGGCAGGATCGTAAGCCAGCAACCGATGCGGACAAGATCCACGATGAGGTTAAAAGGTTGGTAATGTTGTGCACGTGTCGACAGAAGTTCCGAGTGTTCCAGGTTGGCGAAGGCAAATATCGGGTAAGTTTTTTAGAGAATCTGATTCGAGTTAGTGAAAATCGAACTCATCCAATTTTCTGCCAAATTTTAGTTTGGAGATTCCCAGAAGTTACGTCTTGTGCGTATTCTAAGAAGTACTGTGATGGTTCGCGTTGGAGGAGGTTGGGTAGCTCTTGACGAATTCTTAGTCAAGAACGATCCATGCAGAGGTACGTACAAACTTTCTTATCATATTTGCTCATCACAAGTATATTTAATTAGAACACTAGTAGATTGAGATAATTTACCGTAAAATGTTAGGGTTTACATCGAAATTCCCATCATTGATATTAATTTAGAAGAGATGCCAATATATCTTAATTACGATTAATATTCACACAAAGCAATGCCCGAACAGGAAGAGGATATGGTTTCCTAACATTGGAATTTTCGCAAAAAATAATAATCCGTGATTTTGGAAATTCAAAGTGCAAATTACGGAATTCTGTTTATTAACAATACACACTCAAAAAATTCAATCATTATTAAAAACGGCCTACAAGCAATAACTGCTTTCAACCATACCCTTAATAATATTAATAGTAATATTCGGAACGAAAAAAAATATTAAAGAACACACACACATACACACGCAGCCTGATCGTGAATATTTTTAATAATACATTAACAACAACCGAGTTGAACACATGTTTGTAGCTGATACGCTTGTAAAATTGTGATTAATCGTGCGTTAACCAAACCGCTGCCGCCCCCTAAAATGGAAGCGAAGCGCCTGCGCTCTACCCCCCATGCAACTGCTTTTGGCGAACGAATAGCGATACTAATCAAGACTCCTTTTTCTTTCTTTTCTTCTTTAATCAACACTCCTAAAAAAACGTTACCCCACACTGATCGGTATAACACAAAATCTGTCGGAATTCGCTCAACAATCGTGCGATCTCGTTTCGAAACGAAACGAATGGTGGTTAAATTCTATCCAATCACGCATCTTTCACAAATAATTTTGTTTCCTTGTTTTCTCTTTCTCGAAATTTTCGTTCAATTTACGCTTCTTACCAATTTTCCGTTACCCCCTTATTTGGCCCCAAACCGAAATTGTTGTCCGTGCCTCCATTGATTTACGTATTTACGGCTATTGTGCATGCGTTTTATTCTCCCCCGTTACCATCCTCTGACCCTGATCCACGCCGCGCGCCCAATTTCGTCGATCTTCTTTGGCCCTTTTTTCTACTCTATGCTTCTGCATCCCCCCCCCCCTTCAACCTTAAACAGTTGCGCTAGTGCTACCGCTTCCCAACCCGAACGATCCACGTCAGCACGAAGCATGCTGCCCCCTGTGTAAGCAACCCGAACTAGGCTTAAAGCAACTGTTACTCTGGCAAAAGAAGAATTCGAAATTTCAAACGCATCTCTACCGGGCGCTTGGGGGCAATAACGAACCGCGCTATATTATCTTGAACGAAGAAAAAAGCAAATAGTCAAATCTTCTGTCCAATTTGAGCACAAAGTGTTATATCTATTGTTACTTTGAGTTGTTGTGATGTGTTAGCCAACCTCCTGTGTATTTCTTCCGTTATTACCTGTTCGTCGGACTTTAGCAGGCGAACTACCGATGTTTCCTATATGATGCCGTTTTAAATTTATGTGCCTTTTACAAATAAAGGGTGTTTTACTAAACTGTTTGAAACCCGTTTGTGTGACTCTTTGTTTTGATTTTGCTGAACTACTACTACTACTACTACTAGTTTTTAAGTGTAATTCTAACCCCCGTTTTGCATTAGTCGGACTGTGTTTGCTCTAATTAACCTTAACCAGCGCTGTTTCTTGGGAGTTGGATGTTGTTTAGTTCTGAAAAGCGTGGTTTGAAGGACCTTCCCGACAGCGCTGCTTTCTCTCCATATAGTAACAATAACAAACTGATAACATACAAATACAATTAACGGTAACAACACTATAACACGAAACCTAACTGAACTCTCGAACTCATTGTCGAAGTAGTTTGTATGCATCAGAATGCTTTGTTCGTGGTTCATTAACATTTCAGTTGGCATCACTTTTGTTGAAATTATTTTCAAAATAGTTGACTGTAGTTTGATTTTGCTTCTGTAGACTAAGATTACGAATATGCATTATGAAGAATAATGATGTGCATCGTTTTGTTTCCGGTTTACTTGTGTACCATCACACTTTGGTTTTTGTTTTTTATCTCATGTTGTTTGCTTTCATCTCCCCGAAATGACAAATTGGAAGAAGATTATCGTTCGTTAAATTAAAAAAAAATCAAATCAGAGATTGCGCTCAGTTGAAATTTCTTTCGGTTAAAGACGTAAACAGCCGTTGACAACTGCATATTCATTCGATTGCCAAGAAACAAACATCGCGTTTGTAGTATCAGTTTGCTTAATACTCGTTATATAGTTTATATTTGTAAAATTTCTAAACATGCACACATTCCACCGTTCCACATTATCACTTCGTTGCACATAGTTATAGTTTGTATGATTACTTTCCGTTAACTTTTTTTTATAGTCTTAAGTACTTAGTTAGTTTAATTCCAACTCCGGATGGTAGCTTATTGTGAGCGATAATTATTTCAGCTTTCTCGTAGTACTGAAACAATAGGCTGCCATCTTTCAAAATTATTTTTATCACTAGTGTGTAAGCCTCTGTTATTTGTTTGGATCTTGAGTTGTTTTATTTATTGTGTTATGTCTTTCTTTTCTTTACATCTAATTATATTCCCACCGTACCTCCGTGTGAATCCTTTTTTCTGTACCCTTTCCTTGGACCGATGGACACACTTTACCTTTACTCACGGTGACGGGTCACCCGCTCTCTGTTGAAACTTTTCCCGTGTCACCGACGAAACGACTCCTAAAAATCCGACGACAAAAAAAAACTAATCATTCACGCCACTCCTTTTGCACCCGAATAATTGCACCTATCCCGAAATCCCAAATAAACAACATAACATGCGACATGACGTGTGATTTTCTATGTCTGTAAAACAACGATCTTAACCTTCCTCGCTTCCACGAATTGCTCGTGTCGTGAATCTCGTGTTCCGTCGTGCGTGCTGCTCGTTTAACGTAAACGACTGCTGTTTGCTGCTGCCACTCACTCAACTCAAC
Source organism: Sabethes cyaneus (assembly GCF_943734655.1). Lineage (NCBI taxonomy): Eukaryota > Metazoa > Arthropoda > Insecta > Diptera > Culicidae > Sabethes > Sabethes cyaneus. Next base: position 50,475,166 of record NC_071354.1, read on the forward strand.
AGCCAAGGGACGAACCAATATCGAGTTGCGGGAGCAATTCATTCTGGCCGACGGTGTTTCGCAATCGATGGCGGCCTTTAAACCGCGTATGTCCGGCTCAGCCGGTTCGGGATCGAACCATACGGGCTCGCCGATCCCGACGCAAGGCCCGATTGTGAAGGTAAATATGAACTGAAAAAAACCATGCGCTAATCTGTTACACCGCTACTCCTTCATACATTCAACCAACCAACCACACGGGCACAATTAGTCAGTCAGTCAGTCTGTGTGCTCAATTTGTACTAGAGAGTATGCTGCGAACGTATGAACGAACACGTGTGCTTGGTGCTGTTTGTATGCTAGTTTGACTGTCGTAGGAAACACCATCGTCGATCAATCATCATTTCATGCACACACTCATGCTTTTCCTTTTGGAAGTAATTTAAGTGACTATCAGTCGGCATTAGTACCTACATTGGACGATCTCTACTCTTAATATCTACAAATCACCCAGGAAGTACTCAAACCGAAATTACACTGTGTTTTTTTGTATAGTCATTGTTGTTCCAACCGGTAGATCGCAGTAATTTTGTGTACTTCCGCTATCTCTCTGTCTCTCCGAACATCAACCAAATCACCAAGTGCACAATTCTCTGTTGGTGAAATGTCTATGGTTCTTCTATGTATAGTTTTCGAAATTATTATAGTGTAAATAATTCTCACGTAGACGGCAATTTCAGGTTTTACTACCGGGAAGTCTTTGTCTTTAGCAGTACTGTTACTATAGCGTATAATTTTTGTCGATCAGGAAAACAATAGTTTTTCAACTTGGTTTAATTGGTTTAGTTATATTTTGGTTAATGGCAAGTTGGATGTGTAAAAATGTGTATGAAAGGAACCGATAACAATGAAAACCAAAGGTTAACTCAAAGGTTCTTAGATCTAATTCTCAGCAGAAATCGCTCTCACCGTTTTGGTGTTTTAAAAAATATACTGCAACTTTATCATCAAACTAGGTTAAAAGAAGAAAATACAAACAGGGGAAGATATTTGCAAACCCGATAAAGGGTTGAGAACGAAACATCAGCTCAATCCCGCAGAACAACCAACCGCTCCTTTAAAAAAAATCTTATTGTAAAGTTTTTCATGCAAAAACTGAAAAACTTGCAGGGGTTTTCACGTAAAAACTGAAAACCCGTCCGCCATCATGGATTTCAAAATGACGTCGTTGTTCAATTTTTGACTTCCAATAGCCATATAACGATTTTTAATTTCCGGCAGCCTTTTCCGTTTTGGGAAAGGCCATACTGTAGATGTTTCCATAAAAAATTATTGACTAACCGCCTTCCGCTCTCTTGAATTTCAATGTCAGCTACCCTTAAATAAAAAGCTTTGTTGGGAAGTTATTTTTACAATTCAGATATTTTTGAATTATTTAAAACACACTTCTAGAAAACGACTCGCCTTACCCGAGCAGAAGCGAAGAGCAAAATTATATCAAAACTATATCAAACTAAGGTATAATACTATATTTTGTTATTGAGTAGATATTTAAAACATTGTTTGTAACGGGTGGCAACTAAAATTTTAGAATTTTTTCGCGACCCTTATGCTCAACAACAAACGAGCTCAGAAAGAAATGACAGTATGTATGTGTTAGCTCTCTTTCTCCTCTTTTTGTTAATATTTTTTGTTTTGTTTATGCTTGCCCAGTTTTGCTAAAAATGGCGTCGAAACAAGAAGCATTTCGGGAACGTGTTGTACACTTCTACGAACTGCAATAGAAATCTCGGCTAAAAGTATACGGTACAACATTTAAAAAGCAAATATGTTGCGGCTTCGACTGTTTACCATATCCTAAGATGCCCAACAACTATTCGCAAGCAAAGGTAGTGGAAGACCAGCCAAAATTATGGACGCAGAAGGACATCGTTCTCTTTCTCGTTTCTTCAACAACAAGCCCTCTGGTTTGGCTATCAATTAAGATGCACCAGACGAATGTTTGCAGAAAATTTTGATCCCTTTTCTACAAAAACATTATGCAGATGGACAACCCATTCGATCCCATTTTTACCCGAAAAATCGGTCTCAGTGCGCCCAATCGAAGATTTCTTCGGGATTTTGAGTTCCTTGGTGTACAAAAATAACGGGAGAGCCACGAATTGCAAACAGTTGATTGATAGAATCAAGAGATGCATTCGCGCAAAGTTGACATGACGGCCGTATAACGCTCCTGTTTCGACGTCAAACGAAAGCTTCGCCGAACAGCCGATTACGGACCGTTTTCAAATGTACACTAATTTCTTTTCAACAATGGATAATGTATCTTTGATTTCGGTAAATCAGATCTTCTTCATATATCTTTGTTTTTTTGACAGTTTGAGAAAAAAAAATCCAAAATTTTGGTTGCCACCCGTTAAGATGAGTTTAATAACTAATTTTGTTATCATATCTTATTGTGATCTTTTTTTTCCTTATTGTGATCTTAAAATGACATTCGAGATATTTCATAAATGTTTTTTTTTATTGATCAAAGAGATTTTAAATTATAAATAAGGTACCCCGGGGCAAGTGGGAATACGGGTAAGTGGGAACGGAGCTCATAACTCTCTTCAACCACATTTTCTCCAACCGAACCTTTCTAGAAATGAAAGATACAACTCAAACGCATGTATTAAAATTATAGATTATTTATAACAGGCATTTCAAACATCAAAATTGGACTTTAAAGTTGAGCGTTATTTTCAATTTGCGTTATAAGTTTGGCGCATCTTTCTATAAATGATATTTTGGCCACAGGCTTTACTTGAAAGTACATGTTTTTCGGAGAGTAGGTAAACATAATGAGTGTATTAACAAATTACACCCGAAAACTAGCTGTTTAATTTGACAAACGGCATTAAAAAAATGGGTCGAAATAAGGTCGGCACTTCAAAGCACCCGGGGCAAGTGGGACCTATTAAAAATAAAGTGTTTTAGCACAAAACTTCGTGTCTAAATACATTTTTAGATGAACTACCGAACATTTTCAGTTCAATTACATAATATTTGTACCAGTAAAGCTTTAAAATAAAACCGAAAAGGACTAAACCAAGGGGCCCAAAAAAGAAGCCCATATGCGCAGCTTGTGAGGGAACAAACAGTTTGGTCACATTTTAGTTACACCTAAACGATGTTAATTGAATTTGGAAAGTCAAATTTGATATAATTAAGCAAATCTGTAACTGGAATTGAAACAATAAAGTGCTGTGGTTATTATAGCGTAACTATCTCTTATGAGTAGCTCTATCGAATTGGGCATGGTAGAACAAACAGACCATAATCGTATTTCCGAGCTATTAAACGATGGTTAATCCTAAATTACGTTTCGCAAGAATTGGATATAATGACATATTCAACTACATTTCATTACAATAATGCTTTACAGCGTAATTGCTCACGATCTGTGTTTTATATAAATTATAAAGTCGTTCGTTGTGATCTGATTTTATTACGCTATTTTTGAATGAACCCTTCGTACAAATATTCTTTTTGATTGCTTCTTGCAATGCTTTAACATTGCTGTATATTAACTTATACTATTTACTATTGTTTTATGCTTTTTAAGCAAATTTGAATATAGGTCCTACTTGCCCCGGTAAATGGGGCAAGTGAGACCTATCGCCATAATTTTGAAAATTCTCCTCCAGATTCATTTCATGTAAATTGATAGGCCTTTTTCGTAATTAATCGTTCGAAGTGATAACACTGAAGAGTTTTTGTGCTGAAAGAATTTTGAAATAATCATAGGTATAGAAAACACAGTGGAATAAACCCAAACTATGCATTTTTAGGTCCCACTTGCCCCGGTGTACCTTATTTTATAAAATAATTTTGTAATATGTCTATTGCATTTGTTATTCAATACCTTAATAATACTAAAATATGTTATTCTAAACTCTGAATACAGCATGTTATTGCTTTGTTATTCAAATAACACAAGTAGTTATTCTTTTGACCTTGAAGGAACAAAATTTTGGTATTATTTTTTGTTATTTTACCAAATATGTCAGCCAAGACAAGATCAAATTTTAATATGAGTTGTTAGTTCGATTTCCATAACACATTTTGAAATTATTTTGCTCTTCGCTCCGGCTAGGGTATACAGGGTGTTAGGTAACTCGGTGGCATATTTCAGGGGGTAATAGAGGACCACATTTGACGAAAAAAAATTCTATGCATATGGTCAAATCTAAAGCGTTACAGAGTTATTGAACATTTTTAGTTTTCGGTTCTGTTTAGGCGTAAAAAAGTATGATCAAGTTGTTTTTAATACGCGTCCGACCGTGTTCGTCGCACGCGGTAATCTAGTGTGCAATGCGTGATGTATTAATTCGTACAGTTTTCAGATACTAAGTCAATACTCAAAACGATACGTTTAAAATTAAATTGCAACGAAAACAAAAAAGGATGGCCACTTCACGCTAAAAAACAAATTGTAGAACGATACCAGAGTTTTAAATTGATAGATAAAATTTCAAACTACTATGCTTGTGTCAGTCTATAGCAATATTGACAGGCTAACTTAGTCGGTGGGTTAACGTTAACCTATCTCAAAATAGTTCGCAATTGACACAAACAAAATTTAATTATTTCATTGATGTTTAATGTATCAAAGCCTTGCGGAATCTTCCAGGACTTTTCCAAATTTGGTGCCGTCTAATTTGTTTTATAGTTTTTAAGCGTAATTCAAGAACATTTGAAGAAGTTTCCCCAAATCCACTTCAAGTAAAAACCTATTAAACTTTATGGAACTCTCTTAACGCTGGATAAAATTTTCCGTAATATGAAATATGACTCTTTTAAAAGGTCCCGAAAATAATAATATTAGTAGGATGTTTAATATGGAGCTACCTCGTCCTTCGACGGTTATAGCTCAAGTCATGAAAACTCGAGATCTTCTTCCTCGTTTATTGTATGTTGATAATTCATGGTGGCGGCTTGCAGGCCTGCGACACCAACCGCCTGTTTCGATAGAGCACCAACAAAGCCCGAGATCTTCTATTATCCCAGAAAACTTTAAAGGAATTTTTCCTATTTTATCGGATTTACAAGATTTAATCAATTGGGCATGGGAACGGGAATTCCATCCCCCGCTTAGGCGCAAAAAAAGGCAAAAGTGGAGCACTTTCACAATTTGATAGTACTTTTTTCAATTCAATCCCGTTGTGAATTTTGTTGTACAGTTTTTATGACCAATTTTGACTGATATTCGGGTCTTAATTTTTGCCTAATCTAATCTAATCTCACACTAACGCAGCCTCTAAGCTGCTTGAAAGCATCCTGGAAAATGACGATAATTTGAATCAATCATTTTTCTTGTCAACGGCCAGGCCAACTGCGCAGCATGTACCGCAGAGAGAATTCCAAGTGAATCAAGTGGAACCAGAAATAAAACCTAATTCCGCTAAACTCCTTGAAATCAAGGGGAAGAAGGAAAGCGTGGACCTCCCGTACCAACCGCTTTCCATATAAATTATGATTTATTTACAATCGTTGGGAGTATCTTTGCTAATAAAGATTGAGTGATACTCCGGACCCTCGAGCATGAACTAATGGCATTTAGATCAGAAGCCAGGCTGCAATTGGCGAAGGATATAGCGTCTTATTTCGCCCTCTGAAAATAGATTAGTCTACCAATATTTCATGTGGTTCAAACCACACGAACCCACACCTCCTAGCTTGGCTACTCAATTATACAAATAGAAGTATTTCCAGGTATGGCCCCGTGGAGGCGCTAGGTTGGAGCTTGGGATAGCTAAAGCAACGCTGGGCGCTTTTTTCTAGTTGCCTTCCCCATTTCATACCCAAATTCGGGTTTTAATTTTTGGTATTAAAAGTCACCATAAGTGTGTTAAAAGCAAAGCCTTGGTTATATCCTTTTTTAAGCCATTACTCTTCTTCTTTGACAAACATCGCAGCCTATTAAAGCGGCTATTAAAGTACAGGACAGTTACAGGGTTAGGGCAACGATCCCACTAGTTTTAGCAGCATCGTACCTCTAAAGTAACTGGGTGGTCACCATAACTGTAGGAGTAATTTTTTTGAATGCCAGAAGGGCTCTGGGTTCTAAAATGCCATTGTGACAGTCATGGAGATTGTTTTTTGTAACTGCTCCCGGTTACTGTACGCAGTTTACGAATTGCTTATACCCATCTTTGAAGGAGTTAAGCTTGATTGCTGCAAGACTTGGGGCACAGTCTATTAGGTACTATATCGTTAATAAAACCAATTACCTTCTTGGAATTGAGTTTCCATACAGAGTATGAAGTTAGTAGGTAGCTTCCGAAGAAGTTGTACCTGGAAGACGCAAGAGCTCTACAGGAGTAGAGCAGATGCGCTGAACTTTCCAGTTGTGAGTTGCAAAAGCGGTAAATATCAGTTAACGCCTTGCTTGATTCTCTTTAAATGATAAAGAGAGGGACAATGTCCGGTGAGGAGTCCCGTGATTGTGTGATTTTTTTCTTGAGTGGACTCATCACTGCGACCAGTATAGTTGATCTATTGTGATATCGCCCGGGTGTTTGCTGTATGACCTGCACTGCATTTCTTTTTGCTATAATCGCTATTGAATGAGCGATATGCTTATTAAATTTTATGCGTGCTTGATCTACTTTATCCACTTATTCCTCACTGCCAGTACTATCCCATATTATAGCCGTCCGAGGACTCATTCGTTCCGCTGACCAGTACACTTAACTATAGGAGGGACTTTTGCACTGTCAAGAGTGGGTAAATTTAGAATTCAGCATGAAGGAAAAGTAAATGAGGGGGGGGGGGGGGGTCTGAGAATAAACCCATGCTAAAGTCACTGGACATCGAATGGCTTGATTATACTGAGATTCGAACCCACGACCACTCGCTTGTCAAAGCAGACTCGGTAACTTTGCGGCTACGGAGTCCCCCTGATTGTGTAATAGTTCACCACGCGTTAAGGTGAGTAATGTTTTAAACTACTGCAGAGTCTAGGTAGGTGAACTGCTTAGTTTGTCTACAGCCCTGCGTTTGAAACCAACTGGATTTCTAGCTATTTCCAGGTCAGTAATTCGTTTTTCACGGTGAATATGGAGGGGCCCAGAAACGGTTCGGGGCCAATGAACTGTTGAGCAGATCCTTGCCTCGCTAGGCTGTCAGCAAGCTCATTACCCTCGATCCCTTTAAGGTTGTGCTGCATTACCAAACTAATTTGGATGCACATCTAGCGTGGACTTGAGAGCCAGTAGTGCAGCCTGGCTGTCTATAAAGATACCGATTTTTGCATGTCTACACTTCCGTTTTAGACATATCTTGACGAAGTTGTATTTTGCATGCACTTCCCCTTGAAAAACGGTTAGCTTCCTTTATTACGGGTCCAGAACCTGTGTTGGCCCCAATTTTACCGGATGGAAAAACAGGCTCTCCATTGCTCCATACTGTGCGATTTGTATCAATTACACTGTATGGAACATCCATGTTAGGCCGTGCTTCCATCCAGTCAGAGGTTGTCGTTACTAGGGGTGATAGCTTGAACTCCCTTAGTACGCGAAGGTGACCAATTTGATCCTCTTCAAGTATGTTACGACAGCTCAGTGCACCGAGTTCAGCTTCCTTCTTTAGTTCCAGGTTTTTCCAAACAGTGAGCTGCATGCCCAGATGGCCGTAATTGTTTTCCTAATAGCCAGGATTCTAGGTGAGCAATCCAGTTCCATTGCTGACGCATAGTCTAACATCATTCAGTGTAGGGGGAGTAAGAGTATGTCGCCTCCGTCTAGTAACGACAGTTTTGGTGGGGTTTATATTTAGTCCCTCTTGTAAACACCATGAAATAGTGGTGTTTAAAGCTCCTTGCATGGCACTTGACAGCACTGCGTCAAACTAATCTCTGACAATACGTACCACGTCGCCGGCGTGCGCAACGGCCTAATAACCCTGCTATGATAGCTTGTGCAAGAGTGCATCGACCATCAGTGACCAAGTGAGCAAGGGGGAGAGAACCCCTTCTTGAGGACATCCGTTAATCGCTGAAGCTGTGATTTCCCTGCTTGACAGCACTGCCTGGATTCGGTTCAATGTCGGCTGACCAGTTCCTTTATTCGGTAGTGCCGTACGTATTAATTGAAGCGAAAGACATGTTGTCCAATGCGCTTTCAATGTCAAGAAAAGCACGAAGTGTCGTCTACCTGTATTGGAGCGACTTTTCGATCAATGTCACTAGGCAATGAAGTGTGGTTTCCGTAGATTTACCGCGTTGGTAACTATGTTGATTGCCAAGCAAAGGGAAGTTCTTTAAGAACTCATTACGGATCTTACTATCCGTGAATTTTTTCCATACACTTGAGAAGCGTTGATGTCAGGCTAATTTGTAAGAAGATGGGTAGTATGCCATCCGGACCTGGAGACTTTATTGGTTCAAAGCAGCTAAGTGCCCAGTTGATTGAAGTCTTCGTAAACAGTCCGCGTGCAAACAGAACCGAGGCGTTAGACAGACTGTGTGATGACTCATATTGCTGCTGCCCGTCGTTGTCGCTTCCAGTAGTCATTGTCGAACCAGGGAAATGAGTATTCATAAGAACTTCCCACGTTTCCCTAGTAGTAACAGTGGGACTACTATTTTTATACGACTTCTGTTTTTATACGACAGACTTCGCAGCCAGCTATTAGAGTACAGAACAATTGCAGGGCCAGTTGCTACGATCCTATTGACTCTAACAGCCTCTCCCAGCCGAGATTCGAACATACGACGACTGGCTTATTAGGCCGGCATCATACCTCGAGGCCAACTGGGAGGCTGATAAGTGTATAATAAAACCTAAATTGTTACTTGGGAGCTAATCATGATCTAAAGCATTCTGGAAAATGACGGTTATATGAGTCTATCATTTTTTGGTCTGGCGAAATACGCAATATGTACCGCAGACAGTATTCTACTTTAGCAATTGCAAGCAGAAAAGATCCATTCATTTTTTTTAATCAAGGGGAAGGAACAAAGCGCGGACCTCTCGTACCAGACGCTTTGTCTATTAATGCACGGCGGCTTTTTACCCCGCAGTTGCGTACAGCTGTTTTTGAAATTTACAAGGTTTTTCTATGCGTTTTTTACACGAATTTCGGAATTTATTAGTCAAGTGACTTTAGCATGGGTTTATTCCAAGCTCCTCGTTACCCTTTCTTCGTGCTGAATTCCATCTTACTAGTGAGATACAACTAGAGAGATAGTGCTGTCATGAGGAAACGAAGTGCACATTTAAAGAAGGATATATTCTTACACAAGCACACATAGAAGAATAATAATAAGCATTGGGCTCACTTAATAGCGATTATAGCAACATGAAATACTGTGCCAGAATACAGCATACACTCGGGCGATATTACAATAGACCTACAATACTGGTCGCAGTGAAGAGTCCACACAAGCAAATAAAGGTATTTAGATGCTATAACGTTTCATTTCGCCGAGAGTAAGAAGAACTTCTGTCAAGTTTAAAAATTACAGTTGAGAAGCTTCACATTTTCCCAAATTTCAGAAAAAAATTGTACGCAAGAACGTGGACCTTGGATCATGGGTGCCCCGAATCTTTGTTTGGTGCGAAGCCAAAAACATCCTTCTTGGAATTTTCATTTGTACGGTTCCCTTAGAAAGTTAAGAAAATAATATTTTTCGTAACAACGAAGTTTTCTTTTGCCAAACTATTTTAAAGTTAACATTTCGTTGTTTTAAAAGCTAGATCCTCGTGCGTGTTGGGTCGGTTTGCTCCATCATTTAAAATGACTTCAGTATCTTGACCAATCTGTGGAGTATTTTAGCTGACCGGCAGTATATTTTGGGTTCGTTATTTTGCACATTTAGGGTAGGGTACTTGTCTATAAACGATGCGATTGGAGCAAAATATAGATGTTTACTAACTTCACATTCAGCGCGTAAAATGTTTCGATGTTTGTCCTAGCAATGGCCTTTCATTTAGATGTTGTAGACGCTTCGAATTGTTGTGTAGTGGCTTACGATTTAAAAATAATCGCAAATCGCAAAATGGCTTCATTGGCAAAAAGGTACGTATTTTTCGTCAAACACTATCGATCCCACCCGCAACATGTTTGTCTTTAATCCCTGTTTTTTTTCTGTTCTATTGTGCGCGTCCAAATACTTATATGTTTCGTTTTTCGTCCGTTTTGGTTCTACAAACATCCGTTACCTACCGTGTGTTCGTTAATGTTGAAGCATTTTGAATATTAATTCGGTTATTCTAATAATTTCTAGCATTAGTTTTTGTGCACAGAAAATAGTATATATTTTGTTTTGCATGATTTGCATTGTCAGTTTCGAAAAAAAGTGTGCTGTTTTGCGTGTGAAACCTATTCCGTTTGAAAACATCCAAATAAAACAATTTGCCTGATAGTAAAACATAGAATCATCGAAAATAAAAGGGCTTAGCCTGCTACGTTGTTAATAAACAGATATCTAGATAGATTACAGTGGCAGAAATAGTAATCTTTTACCGTGCGAACCAATGGACCAGAAGCCATCCCCTGCTCCGAGGTTCCGGCATTACTGAAAACCTAGGTTTTCCCCTAAGAAAACAAAAAACACAACTGTCAATCTGTCCCTTCCCGATTCCCCTTTTAGCCGATGAGCATCTGGCCGAACTGATGCCAATATTTGAGCAATTGCGCGCTCAAGGTAACTTGCCCTGTACATATCCGCTACATGTGACCTCCAGTGGGACCGCCTTCATGCGCGGTGGTTCTCGTTCCACTCCACTCAGTCCGCATGCCCCTCACTGCCATCCGTCGACGCATTGGGTAAGTGTGCAAAATGTTTCAGTGTGACTCCATCCATGTTTTATCGTACTGTTACTGTTGTCCGTCCGGCATCCGGTCGCTCGCCTAAAAATACGTGCGATGTTTTCGCAGAGCCGTTCGATGTTTTGTCGTTGTTGTTGCTGTTGGGCACGGCGAATGTGATCTAAATGTGGCACTTGTATGCAAATTTCGGTTTGAGTCTAGGTTCGAGCAAAGACGCAATCCCCGACTGACGATGCCATAAAAATAGACTGGTTTTAGAAGGACGGAAACTAATTCAATTTTTTTGTGTGTGTTAGGTTCGGGAACGGTCGTCGAAATCTATTTCGATGTCGCGTCCGTCTCGATCATCGCTGTCGGCTTCCACGCCCGATTCGCTTAGTGATAACGAAAGTAGCATAGGAACTCCGGGCCGCTTCCAGACGCCCAACCGCAAAACTTCAGTGCCAATAAGGTAAGCAGATGAATAGTGTTCGGTTTAAGTATTGGGGGTTCACATTTTTTGTGTGTTTTAGATCTCAGATGACCCCCGGTGGCTCAAGGACCAACTCGAGACCCAGTTCGCGACCAGCTAGTCGAGCCGGATCGAAACCACCGTCCCGTCATGGATCGACTCTGTCACTGGACAGCACCGACGATGCGACACCTTCCAAAATTCCAACTCGACGCATTACCAATACAACCACGCCGAGACCATCGCGATTGTCAGTAAGTTCGACCGGTGGAGTGACTAGGCCTACAACAACTACAAATGGCGTCTCGTCTCGGACGGCGTCAGGAGCAGCTTCGCCTGCACCCACGAGGTATGCTCATGTTACAAAGTCACCATACTAGAAGTAACCAAAAGTAATACTACCAATAGTACACCACTAAGAGCACCAATAATTGCGTTGAATACAAGAGCCTTTTTCTCTGCATTTTAACATTAATCACCTAATCAGACTGACCACCACTAAAATCTGCATTCTAACAATTTCTAGAAACGGTGGCATGAGTCGATCATCCAGCATACCTACACTAATAGGACTACCAAATAGCAGGTAAATATCGATCGCACTTCACACTCATCGCTAGACATTCCGTCACAATTGTATGACCGATAGTGGTCAGCAGTCACCCTCTGTTTCGCATCACCAATTGCCAACTTTTGACTCCTTTCTCCCTCTTACCGCAACCAGCCAACGCTCACGGATTCCAGTGAGACAGACGTCCAACGTTTCGAACTCGTCCTCAGTAACGGGGTAATGTGGCAATCTTCTGCCTTAATCGTATTATTTCCGTTTTTCGTAATACGTTGCTACCCTGTTTTAGTTTGTTGTGGTCGAGAAAAAAAAACAAAACCTTTGACCTTGAGGTCAAATCGACCAACCATTCATGTTCCCCGAGTATTGACAATAGAAAATTTAGTTCCCTTTTTGTTTCCATTGTACCTAGTTTGTAGTAGTTGAGTACTCCACGTTGTTCCGTTGAAAGATGCTAAGCGCACACGGCAAATGTGTACACTTTCAACGTAGAGTTTTGTGTTTGTTGCTTATAGAATTCCGTGTAATTTTATTCGTTCAGTAGAATTCCGGTGTGCTTCCATTCTTGCTCTCACCCAAGATGTAGTGACATCAAGCTCAGTCTTCGACAATCATCTTGCTTACAAACTCGCATGCAAGATTGACTGAGAGTTTTCGATTGGCGGTTTGATAGGCAAGCGAGAAACCTCAACCAGAATTGTTAGCTTGCATATCAGAGAAAGTTATTTTTACAAAAATGACATTAAATTACATTAATTTTTTGATTCACACGATTGTGTCCAGTTTCAAATCTCAAACGTTAAATTGTGCTACTATTCCGAAGGTAAAATATCATCGACTTGAATATTTCGCATGCGGAATTTCATCCACACTCCAATCTCTAGTAACTTACCTGCACTTGCTTGTATCAGTGTTTAGCTGCTGCGCTTCCTAACGATAAACGTGTTCTTTGGTCAAGTAAAATTACTCATTTCTATTAAATCTATTCCTTGTCCCGGGGGAAACCAAACCTTTCCCGCGTACGTATAGGAAAACCAGCGGAACATCCACCCCGTCCGGAATGCAGACCCCCCGGCGTACGTCGGTAGAGCCGCAAACGCCGGGCAGTGCACGGCCGGACCGCAGCTCGCGGGGGACCACGCCCATCGAGAAACGTGCACCGTTCCGGTTGTAGGAAGGATGGACCGGAAACGATCATTATAGAAATGACATTCGATGACGATTCGAACAACACGATCCGATCCGAAATAAGAAAGAAAAAAAAACAAAACACGCCGCCGTGCTTACCCCCACTAACCCCCCCACAACTTGCGTTGTTGTTTAGCAAATAGCTATGGCGGAGAGTGCTACGTGTGTCTCTGACTCTGACACGGAAGGACAGATACAAGTCATCACGCCGCGAAGGAGTTCGATCTCTCCGCCGAATCGGATATCGTCATCGCCTACTAATCAGTTCAAAATATCTTTTTTTTGTTTTTTTTTGCGTAATAGCTTAAGATTTGCTTTTCTTCGCGTAGAAGAATTTAAACAAAAAACTGCAATACTAATCAAAGAATGATGATTAGAGCTTTCGGAACAGAATTTGGAACATTCTTTATAATTTGTTATTAAACGAAGAAAAACCAGTGAAGTAGAGCAGTCCCCTAACCGCAGAAAGAAGAAAAAATCAGCCAACAAAGAGTGTACATATTTTAGGATAGGAAGAGAATAAAAGATGTAAAATTTGTTTGTTTCACCACATAGAAAGAGAGAGAAGGAAAGAGAGAGAAAAGTCAAAGACAGCTTCTTGTTAGTGGTTGTAACCAGGAAAAAAAAACAGAGTGCAATCATTCGACTTGCTAAATGACTTGCTTTCTGCGTACTAAATAGGGGACTTTAAAAAATGATCCCACCCATCGCCCCGGCCTAAGCCGGAGCACGGGTTGAAGAAACTCGCCAGTTCTTCAACTCATGCTTCGTCTTCGGCCTTTGGGGATGTGGCCGTGGACAAGAGTTGTGTGCGAATAATTACCACGTGTTCAACAAAAATCGGATCGAGTGAATGTTTGCGAGTGAGTGCTGAATAGTGTTTTTTTTGTTTTCGTATTTTTAAATTTGTATTTATTATTTATGCGATAAGAAGGTTTATTTTTTATTTTTTCAACCTTAAAATTTGTTTTATTTGCTTGCACGGAGAAGGATCGCCAGCCTTCTTCGGTAACCAAATGGAACATGGAAACGTTTAACGCAATTTTGTTCGTTTTGTTTTGTCGCTAGTCGTGAGGTGTTCTTTCGAAATAGGCCTATCACCCTTGGGAAGGACGAAGAATCGCCAGCTTTTTCTTTTCCACTTGGTTGAAGGCCTCTTTAGCGCGATAATATCTCACTGACGGATAAATCCAAAATAAATCAACCGTTTATTTTGCTGTTTTGCGAAGTTATGAAGCCTTGGGTTCGAGCTTTTTAAACTGCAAAAAGAAAAAAAAATGCCGAACTAACGTTAGATATAAACGTTTAAGCAGTTATTAATTCATTAACTATTACAACAAAAGTCATTTAGCTGTGTAAGACAAGTATATTATTAGGTCTATATTGCAAATAATAATTAAACTAATAAGCCCAATTGCTAAACTGTTTTTTTGTAACGGAAGTTGAAAATTAGATTTTTTAACAAAAAGGAAAAAAAGAGTAAAAAAATTACATTACACGTATGATTTAAGATAACGAAACCACGTAAGACAGATAACTACTACTAGCTTACAAATTAACTTCACAAATATTTCAGCTATGGCAGTTAAAATTTTACTACATGTGATTCAGAATTTAACAATGTAAAAAAAAATCTCATAAAAATAATAAATGAAAATGAATAATCCAACAATGGTGTGCGGTGTGTTACTTGTGTTCGAAACCAAAGGGTGGGATTCTCAAACGATTTTACCAATGTGTTCAACGACAGTCCGTTTTTCGATCGCAGTAAACCGCGAATCGTGAATGGACACGTAACCTGTCAAAAATTTTCAAATATACTAGGTAGGTACAGAAAACGTTTTGCAAAGCGATTAGTGTATAAGGGTTGAAGAAGTGGTAAAGTACAAATAGGTTGTGTGTGTGCCGAACTTATTCGAATTATCAAGAACATCGCCTTTTCCGGATACGGTTCTTTAGCAAGTCCAGCGATCAAACGCTGCTGAGGTGATAATAAGTGACTAAGGCCTCTATACCAAAGGAGTTTACAGAAGTATAAAGTCAGCGAACATCAACGGCAACGTATCGTAACGGAACGTCAGTGATGGTCGCTTGCATTTTCAATGACAAACGACTGAAGATGATGGACAAGCTATGGGTCCACTAACTTTGGACGAGGTTATAAAAGTACCGAGATAGCTGAAAAATGGCAAATCAGTTGGAAAGGATGACATCCCTGCTGAACTTTTGGAAGTCGGGAGCGAACTTTTGAAAGAACGGGTGCCATCAGGTCTACTAAAAGGTATAGACTGAGAAGGAAATTCTCTGAACGTTTGTCTCAATTATGCCACCGTATTTAGTTAAATAGAGAGAAGATACCGTCCTGTATCGTAAACGTTTTCGCGTAATCAAATCATCCTTTTCCAAACCATATCATTTTCTTTTTGAACTGTTACTTAAACGTTCCACAATATTCACAATGTACCATGCGCCTCCATTAAGCCAAATGCCCATACAAATTTCAAGTTAAGTTTTCTCAAAAAAGTTCCATAGGCTACACCTATGCGAGCAGTGCAGTGAAGTTTTGGATCGACAGGACTATACTATGATGTATATGGTTAAGCTCTAAGCCTGTGACCGATAGTGATGTTTCCTTGTAAGCACAATGTAATTTCTTTTTTCTTGTTTATTGACGTAGGTAGGTATATGCTTCAATTAATGCTTGTGGGATATAAATTTATCAAACACAAGGCATTTGTCACAAGGCAAGACAATTGCATTCGTTGTACAAGAAGCTTACCTAATTCGATTCGCGGGCTTCTTGACTGGAGCGGCTTTCTTTGATTTAGGGGTCTTCGGTTCCTTAGCTGCGGTCTTTGATGGTTTGGTTGCTTTCTGCTTGGAAGCAGCAGCTTTCTTTACTCCGGCAGCCTTCTTGGCAGGTTTGACCAAAGTTGCCTTAGCTTTGTTTTCATCAGTTTTCTTAACAGCACTGGCTTTTGGTTTCTTGGCAACCTTTTTCTTGTCAGCTGGTTTCTTAGCCTTGGTCTCCTTCTTTTCGCCAGCTGGTTTCTTAGCGTCAGCCTTAACATTAAATGAACCCTGAGCGCCAGTTCCCTTGGTCTGGATCAGCTTTCCCTTCTCGACACCGGATTTCAGAGCCTTCTTGACAAACGGAGCCAACTTTGCAACGTCGCAAAGAATGTTGGCGGCAATATGGAGGTGATTCTTGATGGCCTGCAGTGAAGATCCGTTACGTTCGTTCAGGGTCTTGATAGCTGCCAAAATCATGTCGTTCACCGGAGGGTGAGTCGACGGTTTCTTGTCGTCTCCTTTGGAAGCTATGGCTTTTTTTGGTGCCTTAGTCGGTGAGGCTACGACAGGAGCAGTAGCAGCAGGGAAAGTATCAGCCATTATAATTAATTTTCGACGAATTATGATATCGACTAGTAGAACGATGCAGCTTAAATACAATTGCTGAAATATTTACCTATACTTTATTTGGCTTACTACCGTGTACCCCCGTTGGCATGACCTACTTTAATATGAACATTTTTAATCTGTACCCCGGTGCTCAATGGGCAAACACGAGCTCGTAATCCCAAAAATTAGAAGTTGCTGGTTTGGAATCTTACAAGATACCTATTCTTATGTAAAAAAATAATCGACGTAATAAAAAAATCGATTGGTGATGGTTTCATGCTGCGCAGACTTCGGGAAGTGGCCTATTTTGCCCTATTTTACCCAAAAATCATGTTAACAGCTAATTAAACAGTACAAAAACTTATTTGCCGCCCCGTTAAACGAACTCAAATAGCTTCCAAACTTTGTCAAAACAACATAAGAATCAAATTCCATCCATTCTATACTGTGCGAAATGCAAGAATAATCCATTTTGTCCAAAACACCCCCATATACATAGATAATCTAATTGAAGCGATTAAAACTAACTCAAAGGTAAAAACAATCTTCAAAAAAATATGTATCACAAAATATTTATCACACTTTGGATAACTTTGGAGAACAGTTGAAAGCAATAAATTAATTGGATGCGCAGCAGAATTGATTTTTATGTGTGCTTTTTAAATAGATCATTATATCTGGCAACTAGCAAAAGATAGATAATTACTATATTCAGCAAAGTTGCTCATTTTAGTGTGTTCTAAAATTTTCCTGAAGAAAAATTTTTTTTTGCTTCGTATTCAAAAAAACAAAAGTTTATATCACCCTGATAGATGAATATAAGACACCATCGTTAAAAAATTACGATTTTTTTACGCAATAGCAAATGAACGTGTTTTTGTAGATCTAGGAGAGAATCAGGCAAAACGAACCGATTGTGAATTCATCACTGTACTAAATCGATGACAATGAACTCTCCTGATGTCTTTCGAGTAAATTGCTACTATTCGAGGTCATTACCCTGTTTTTGAATTAGTTTTAATCGCTCTCATTAGGTTTTACTCTGTATTTAGAGGTGAATTGGGCAAAATGGACTACACCTGCATTTCGCACAATATGGAATGGATGGGATTTGATTCTGCTGATGTTTTGACAAAATTTGGAAGCTATTTGAGTTCGTTTCACGGGCGACAAATAAGTTTTTATACTGTTTAATTAGCTTTTAACATGATTTTTGAGTAAAATAGGGCAAATGGACCCCTTCCCCTTCTAAGAGGGGGGGGGGGGGGGGCTCTCATACAAATAAAATACAAATTTCCTCATGAATCTTGAACTAATCAACCAGAGGAAACCAAATTTGGCATGTGGTGGTTTCAGAAGGCAAGAAATTTTTCTATGGTGAATTAAGACCCTTCCCCTCTTTAGGAAGGGGACTCCTATACAAAAAATATACAAATTTCATCATAAATCGAGAATTAATCAAGCAAAAGGAACCAAATCTGGCATGTGGAGGTTTTCGGAGGTAAGAGTTTTTTCTATGGTGTACTGAGACCCCTTCCCCTTCTAAGAGGGGGGGCTCCCATACAAATAAAATACAAATTTCCTCATGACTATTGAACTAATCAAGCAAATGAAACCAAATTTGGCATGTGGGGGTTTTTGGAGGCAT
The DNA here is from genome assembly GCF_943734655.1 of Sabethes cyaneus. NCBI lineage: Eukaryota > Metazoa > Arthropoda > Insecta > Diptera > Culicidae > Sabethes > Sabethes cyaneus. Next base: position 50,493,220 of record NC_071354.1, read on the forward strand.
GAATTTATTTTATGATGGTTTGAGACCTCTCACCCCTGTGCACAGTGGTCCAAACAGCGAAATACGTGATCGTTCGATATAGCGCCGAAACGTGAAGTTTTTCGCATATAGTATCTTTAGCAACATTTCTTGGTATAACAAGCCCCTTCTTGTGAGAGAAATTTTTGGGTGATTAATTCCCTTAAAAGTGAGATACGAAATTTATTTTCTCGTACATTCGAGATACAGGTTTGGTACTTTCGGCAAAGTTGTAGTAAATATCAATACAAACAACTTTGTCAAAGACACCATACTTGTATCTCTTCATGGAAATTGTCTATGAAGCATTATTCATGAACAGGCCCTTCAAAACAGTTTTTAAACCCTAACTTATTGTGGTCAACTTTTACGTGTTCATAGTGTTCTAGAAAGTTGTTTATTTTGCTAAAATCAACGTTTTTGTAGAACATTTTTATACGTGATTTTCTGAAGTTTCGGAGATATTGAGCATTTTTGATGAAAAATAGTACTACTTTGAGCTTAAATATTTCCCAAGGTGGCAAATGGTGGCAGATCAAACAACTCGTACTTAAAAGTACAACAAAAAGATGTGTTGCTTATTTTATTTTTTGTTTGAGTAAAGTTATTTGTTAACTACTTGTCAATTCGTGTTTTCTAATTAAATAGACTAAAAAGTCATTCCGAGAAAATTTGGTCTTCTGTGACTGTTGCTGAAATTCGGTCATTTGGATTTCGGCCATTCGTGATTCGACCATTTGTGTTTCGGCCATTTGGTACCAGCCCATTATGAGTGGGATCTTTTGAAAAGACACCAATCGAAGGTATTGAACAAAATAGACTTAAGTTAGTTGTTTGGAAGCTTTTCGGTTATTAATTGCGTCAAATAATTTTGAGTCTACATTCATTTTCGACTCGAAAATAGGCAAAAAAATTGCTGGTAACTCAACTTGTTAGAAAGAGATTGTCAACATAAACAAAATGGCGTTTATTGCATCCGAAGTACATTTTAATTGTTCAATAAACATGAATGTGAAGGATTTTTAAAACAATTATAACTTTTGAGGATACAAACAGATACAGTCAATTGACATTTGATTTTAAAGGTTTTTTGTTGTACTTTTAAGTAGGAGTTGTTTGGTCTGCCACCATTTGCCACCTTGGGAAATATTTAAGCTCAAAGTAGTACTATTTTTCACCAAAAATGCTCAAAATCTCCGAAACTGCAGAAAATCACTTATAGTAATGTTCTACAAAAACGTTGATTTTAGCAAAATAAACAACTTTCTAGAACATTATGAACACTTAAAAGTTGACCAGAATAAGTTAGGGTTTAAAAACTGTTTTGAAGGGTTTGTCCACGAATAACGCTTCATAGATAATTTCCATGAAGAGATACAAGTACGGTGACTTTGACAAAGTTGTTTGCATTGATATTTACTACAACTTTGCCGAAAATACCAAACCTGTATCTCGAATGTACGAGAAAATAAATTTCTTATCTCACTTTTAAGAGAATTAATCACCCAAAGATTTCTCTCAGAAGAAGAGGCTTGTTATACCATGAAATGTTCCTAAAGATACTATATGCGAAAAACTTCACGTTTAAGCGCAATATCACACGATCACGAATTTCGCTGATTGGACCACTGTGCTGTGGTAGGAAGATAAGGATTCCCATACAAATAAAACAGAAATTTTCGCGTATGTGCCATATTGTCTGTTATGTAACAAGCCGTAAGCTGTGAGAGTTAACTAGTAAACCCTTCTCGGTGCAAGAGACAGTGAACCGACGCCGGTAACTTACATGCCTGTTGCCATTCATGTCAAATTTGCGATGAGCGTGCTTTGGCTTTAATGATGTTTGTAACCAACGGCCCTTTTAAAGGCCACAAACGAGTTAAAGCAAAATTAATGATACATGTCAAGCTATGCATAATCATATTTAATACAATAATCTGTGGGCTGGTCATTCATTATTATTTCAATCTTTATGATGCACACAAGTGATTTTTAAAAGAAATCTCTATGTCTCAATGGTTGCAGGCGTTGTACTTATGAACCCTCGTCCACGTATTTTGAAAGCCACCATTGCTTTTATTGGAGAATTGAATTTGAATATTTCGCTCTTCTCTTTTAAACATTCACTTAAACAATGGCTCTCACAGGTTCTTACAAACATACATATGTCAGAAATGCAGTTTTCATCATAGTGTTTCATCTAATGATTTGATATAGTCCTACGCCACCCTTTCGTACAACCTTCAGGGCTATATACCTTGTAGTTTTTCCGACAAATTGCAACGTCGTGGAGGTAAAGCTTGCTTTATTTAGAATTGGAACAAACTTTTGCTCATATTGTGGCGCTCTTGGTGGACGGATTTGGAAGTTCTTGTCGGAACGTTTCGGAAAATTTGTTAGTTTGTTTGAAAACCTATGTATTTTTGACATTCCGCAAAACGACTGTATTTTGTAAACGAACAACATGGAAACCGAATGAAGGGAAAAAATTGTGCACAGTTATTTGAACTATCTATTATGGTCTGCATCTAGGCTAGCTAAACAGCTGAAGCAAGCAAAACCATGGGTATGAACTTTCTGCTAAACAGCTGGAATTGCCCAGAAATACCGTATGGTGCGTTTAGAGTGACTATATACAGAGTGGCGACAATGTCAAAATTGGAATGATAATTATCTGTCAGTGCCATTCCAATCGAGCAGACGACCTATCCAACGCGTATGCAGGAAAGAGAAAGAAAAACCTTGGAAAACCCGCATTGCATACATTTGGGATGACTTGTCGCCACTCTGTATATAGTCACTCTAGGTGCGTTATCAAACGGTACAAGGACGACTCGTTGACGACGATTCGAAAGGCTCAAGCTAATCATTGGAGTGGAATTGTCGACCGGAAACTGCCTGGTAAGATTTTGAAGACCATCAATAGGAATCCCAATTTGTCGGATCGTGATTTAGCCAGAAAATTCGGTACGTACCGTGAGGAGAATTTGACTCCGGGAAGGGGTCACTAGCTACCTAATCGCCAAGAAAATTTAGGTCCTTTTGAAAAGTTACGCGAGAAATGCCAGGTCAAAAATTTTACTTGGCAACGGTTTGGGGGATGTTCCAAGCAAATTTAAATTTGTTTTTGCCGACAAATTTGCACGAAAATTAATGATTTATGGGCAATTGCAGCTGTGGCGAGAAACGAAAGTTTTCGTTACAAATAAAACAATGACGTCGTAGCTGTACCAAACGAAATGTCTCCAAAAACGATTTTTGCCATTCATTCGATTCCACCACCATCCACGTGATGTTTTTCCCAGATTTGCAAAATCGTTCAAGAATGGTATGCACGAAAAAGGGTCCGGTTTGTTCAGAAAGACCTTAACCCACCCAATTGCCCCCAGTTCCGCCCTATTGAGAAATACTGGGCAATCATGAAGAGGAGACTCAATGCAAAGGGAAAAATTGTCAAAGACATCAATCAGATGAAGACGTAGTGGAATAAGGTAGCCAAAACGATAGACGAAGAAAGTATGCGCCGCCTAATGATCGTGTCAAAACCGTGTCGAATTTTTTTGTATGTCAGAAGGGCATTGGGTTAAAAGGCCACTGCGACAGTCTTAATGATCGTCTTAAAATTGATGATTTGAACTGAAAAGGTTAACTATACTGTTAATCCACCATTTTCATGGCAAAATGTGATATTAATAGTGAAAATAAGGCGATTTTCAGTGCGCCTTAAAAAAAACAAAATAGCTCCGCTTAAGATATACATTAACAAAATAACAAACTACCTATAACCAGATAACAACTTCTCGTGCAAGTTATTATCAGTCCTGAATAAAAGATGACTTGGGTAAGGAAATAGCACAGTTCGGTAGAAGTGCGCGTAGCTGTTGCAAGCAGTGGTATCTAGCATCGTCGCTGCTATCATAGGCGTCAGTATATGCCACGTTAGAACTATCCACGAAGAGTTCCCTTAGACCAGGAAACAGGGTTAGAATCTTTAGCAGCATGTGCAAATCTAACCGGCAGTCGGTGAACTCTATCCTCCGTACATTCGAGCTGATCGAGCAATGGCTCCAATGGATAGATTTCAATTGACAGTTCTTGATTCGAAGCGAAACCAATTTGGTTAATTTATGCAACTCTCGAAACGCTGTATTCCCTAACTACAATTGATAGATAAATCATATGTTGATTATGTTTAAAGTAACAGTCTTTTTCTTTAATAATTACCTTTGAATACACTAGCAACTCTAGCCGTTCTAATTTGGGTAAATTTTGGCAAATTTTGTGCAAGGCCTTGTAACTATTCCTTGTCCAGAACGTCACTTTAAGCGATTTCAAATTGCAAAGACCACCGTTGAATGTCACATGCGATTCATTGTTTAGTAATGATAGTTTTTTCAGCAAAGGCATGTTCAGCATGGGTAATGTTCTTGTCGATGCTACTCTGGAGTAGAGTAGACGGAAAATCTGCATAAAGAACCATATTATATTGAAAACTGTTGAGTAGGTACCTTAACTTAGAAATATCAAACCTTCAGATTAGGAATCGTCTCGATTGCTTTCAATTGCGGAAAATCGATTTGTTGGCATTCTAAGGTTAACTCCTCCAGGTGATGGGCGAACCGCGAGAGGGGACCTGCGATGCGATACATCAGTAGATTGCTTTCCACGAACAGTTTTTTCAGCTTTGGCATTTCCCTAATAAATTTTTCTTCTGTTTCCTTGTCCGCAAGGTTATTTCGTGTTAGTTTATAATGCTCTTGTAAAGCCCTATCATGACATAGTTGGACTTGTAAATTAGTCAAATTAGAAAACGTCAGCGACAACATTTTATCCATTGTTTCAGCATCTTGGAACTGAACTTCAAGCGATTGCAATTGTGCGCAATGCTTTTCTATTATTTGAAAGCCCCAACCGCAATCTGTTAATAAAGCAAGTGTTTTTAAGTTCGGCAGTATGGCACTGAATTCCACTTTAGTTACAGTTAAATCGATCGAGAGGGTTTCGATTCGATCATGCTCTATGACCCACCGATTTCGATTTGATGGATGAGTTGGATCTCTGCACAGTTTTAATATAAACTCGCGTAGGTTTTTTATTTGGCGTAAGCTGTTTCCTACAATATCTCGATAACTATCAAATGGGATGCACAGCTCGAGACTTTCAAAATCCAGCTCAAGGCGAAATAACAACTCGTGGATATTACTTTCGGGTTTTGGTTCAAAAAGATACCTTAAGCTAAAAGGCTCATCACTTTCGTGTGGGTGTTCTGCAAACCAAAACTGTCGACTGACTTCATCTTCTTCATCATCGTCATCGTCGTCATCATCATCATTATCTACCCATTGAACTAAGGCAATGTTGTGAAAAATTGGAAAAATTCGCCTCTCCGCTTCCGGCAGCGGTTCTTCAAACGTACGATTCATCGATAAACAGTACCGGCGTTGGAATTGCGTGCCGCGCAAAATGTTATACCAAAGGCTACACACTAAGCAACAAGTATTCCAGGTTTTCACGCTGAGGTAGTTAAAGATGTGCTCTAAAACCTGACGAAATTGTTTTAATTAGAAGATTCATTTTAATTCTTTTCATTCTCTTACCTCAATTGGAAGTGCATTAATGTTATCCATTGTATTTACAGTAGTTTTTAATTGTAATAAGGACGTTATCGAATACCGATCCAATATTCGGTTGCTAAATGCTCAGTCACTGAAAGTTTTACGCACAACTGTGATGAAACATGCGAGCAAAACAAAAACGTAAACAGTGGCGTGTGTATCCAAAGAGGTATGGCAGCAGGCGAAGTTTGTTAGTATCATCAGGTCAGTACATATTAATGCAGTCGCAGTCGCACTGCTCGACACCATCGTTGCTTTGTGCAACTAACACTAACAAGTAATCGTTTGCTTCGATGCCTTAGTAGATAGATGCATACTCAACTTGGTACACTCGCACTCGGTTCAGTTTTGTTTTGATCGCTTGTTTCTTCCGTTTCTTTAAAATTGCACGTAAAATAGATAATGTTTACCACCAATTACAATAAAATAGTGTTTTGCGTTTAGACAATCGAATATTGAATTGCTAAAGTGTTTATTACCTCTTTTATTACGCTTATTATAATTACCAACAACTAGTTGATTGCTTGGTGTCCTTTTCGGGTAACCACAAACGTAACTACAAAACAGTTACTAGACAATGGATAATAGTAATAGCCTTCCGATTCCGACTGAGGTAAGAGATTGAAATGGATGTTTATTTTGGTAGAAAACTTATTATTTATTTTACTAAGTCATTACTTACTGAAAACCTTAGAGAAAAATTCTATAATTATACTCATTCCACGAAAAGTTTACATTCAAAGTTTTTCGTAGATTTTTTTCACGTTCTATGTCCAAAAAACGACCGTTTCAGTGTTGTTGTTGGAAATCGCAGGATAATTTATTAAAGTATTGTAATCTCTGGAAAATCAGCATTTTTCAAGTGCTAGCTGTAAACATATTTTAAAAAATTAACCTTGTACCGGACATATTCATTATTCCATAGGCTTCAAAAGTAGTGATTCTATTTCAATAGTCAAATAAGGCCATTGATAATTATTTTTAAAGTTTTTGTCCCCCCGCCCCTCAAAATTGGCTCTAAAAATCGGGGGGCAAAAAAAAATTTGTTTAACTTGATTAGATTTTTTTTGTATAAAAACAAATTTCGGAATTTACGCTGTTTTTTTACGCGAAATTCGGAATTTACGCGGATGTGCTCAAAACGTCTATTTTTTCGCGTAGTGTTGAAATCCAAAAAGTTTTTTTTACGCAAAATTTTGGTTTTTTACGCGAATTTTGGAATTTACGCGGTTTTGATTTACTCAGGACGTATTCTTCGCGTAAAAACCGATTTGAGCGTATTATGTAATTTCCGAAAATCGACAAAAATTTTTTTTTCGATTTTGACTATTTTGGAAGGTTTTTGCATAAAAAATAATAACCTATATATGAAAAGCGAGAATAGATTCGGGTTTCACGATTAAACTTCAAATAAAAATTCCTATAAATCTTAATTTTTTTTGCGTGACTAAAAAAATCTTTGTTTTTTTCGTTACCCCCCTCTCAAGTGGCCTAGCATCCGAAGGACAAAAACTTTAAAAAATATTTGTAGGCCTGATGCCTTTTTATAAACAACTAGCTGTCCCGACAAACTGCGTATTGCCACAGATTAAACTGTTGTACGTGAATCTCGGATGACCTTTGTCACCATCTCGAGTTTTGAGAGTTTCTAGAGAGTTCATGGATGTTTTAATATACAAATCTTCCTCACAGTAAAGTGGAAAACTACTCCACCAAGTGGGGGGGGGGGGGGGTCCTAATTCACCATAGAAAACATTCTTGTCTCTAAAAACCTTCACATACCAAATTTGGTTCCATTTGCTTGATTAGTTCTCGAGTGATGAGGAAATTTGTATTTCATTTGTATCGAAGCGCCCCTCTTAAAGGGGAGAGGGGTCATAATTCCCCTTCTAAAGAGGGGAGGGGTCTCAATACACCATAGCAAAAAATCTTGTCTCCAAAAACACCCACACGTCAAATTTTGTTCCATTTACTTGATTAGTTCTCAAGTTATGCAGAAATTTGTGTTTCATTGGTATGGGAACCCCCCTTCTTAGTGGGGGCGGGGTCTCTAACCATCATAAGAACCTTCCCTGGACGCAAAAACCCCTATATGCAAATTTTCCCGCCGATCGGTTCAGTAGTTTTCGATTCTATAAGGAACATACGGGCAGACAGACAGACAGAAATCCATTTTTATAGGTATAGATTGTAATTTTTCAAACCTGGCACTTTTTTTTCGAACTGTTTTTAATCTTACATATTTGCTGGCAATTCTGGAATAAGCATGCTAAATTTAGAAATGGAGAAATGAAAAGTCTGGAAGTTATGAAGTTTTATTATTCTGGTGCACGTGTTTTTTGGACATAGAAAGTGAAAAAATCTCGCTAAATTTTTTTGTGCCTAATTGGAATGGAATGCATAATGTCTCGACTATGCAAAAATTTGGAACCCCTTGAAAAAATGCGTTTTTTGTTAAATTGCCAGTCTCTTTGCGTGATAAATGCCTTTGTTCCATCATATATATTTTTAATTTGAACAAAAGAGTTAAATGTTTTTGGTTATTTAGCAACTAAAAATAGAAAAGGAAAGTAGTTTAAAAATACATTTAATAAAGTTACTTTAATTATTTAACCTCTGGATTTAATTTGTTTTCTGCTTTTCCTGTTTTCTCTGTTTTTTGATTTCTAAGTTTTTTCCTGTTTTCTACTTTCCATGTTTTCTGATTTCTCTTTTTAGTCTGTTTTCTGCCCCCTCTGGTTTTTCTGTTTTCTAATTTCTCTATTTTCTGCTTTCCTTGTTTTCACTGTTTTATGCTTTCTATGTTTCCTCTGTTTTGTGCCTACCCTGCTTTCTGTTTCCTGATTTCTCAAATTTCTCTGTTTCAGCTTACTTTGCTTTTTTGATATGTCAGCTTTCTCTGTTTTGTGGTTACTCTGTTTTCGCTGTTTACTGATTTCTGTTTTCTGCTTTCCCTGTTTTCTCTGTTTCCTCCCTTCTCTGCTTTCTCTATTTTCTGTTTCCGACTTACCCTCTTTTCAGATTTCTCTGGTTTCTGCCTTCTCTGTTTTCTGAATTCTCAGCTTTCTTTGTTTTCTTATTTCCCAGTTTTCTCTGTCTTCGGGTTACCCTGTTTTCTGGTTTTTGTTTTTTCTGGCTTCTCAGTTTTCGCTTTTTTCTGATTTCTGCTTTCTGTTTTCTGCTTCCCTGTTTTCTCTGTTTTCGGTCTTTCCTATTTTCTGATTTTTCTGTTTCCTCTGTTTTCTGATTTCTCTGTTTTCTGCTTTCCCTGTTTTCTCTATTTTCTGGTTTCTTTTTTCTGTTTTTTATCTTCCCTGTTCTCTCTGTTTTCTAATTTCACTGTTTCCGGTTTAACCTGTGTTCCTGCTTTCCCTTATCTCCCTTTTTTCTGATTTCTCTGTTTTTGCATTTCATGTTTTCTCTGTTTTCTGCCTTCCATATTTCTTCTGTTTTCTGCTTTCCCTGTTTTCTAATTTCGCTGTTTTCTGAGTTTTCAGTTTTCTGCCTGCCCTGTTTTTTCTTTTTTTCTGGGTTCTCAGATTTCTCTGTTTTCTGCCTTTCATGTTTTCTGATTTCGTTGCTTTTTCTTTGTTCTTGGTTCTCAGATTTCTCTTTCTTCTGGTTTCTTTGTTTTCTGCCTTCCACATTTTCTCTGTTTTCTGCTTTCCCTGCTTTCTAATTTCGCTGTTTTCTGCCTTCTTTGTTTTTTGATTTCTCAGTTTTCTGCTTGCTGTTTTTTCTTTTTTCTGGGCTCACAGTTTTCTGTTTTCTGCCTTTCATGTTTTTTTATTTCGTTGTTTCCTGTCTTCCCGTTTTCCTCTGTTTTCTGACATCTCTTTTTTCTGTTTTCTACCAGTCCCAGTTTTCTCAATTTTTCTGATTTCTCTGTTATCTGCTTTCCCTGTTATCTTTTTTTCTGGTTTTTTGGTTTTCTCTGGTTTCTGTCTTGCATGTTTTCTGTTTTCTGAGTTTTCTGTTATTGGCTTACCATGTTTTCCCTGTTTTCTACCTTCCCTGTTTTCTAATTTCACTGTTTTCTGCCTTCCCTGTTTTCTCTGTATTCTGATCTCTTTTCTGTTTCCAATCTTCCCTGTTCTCTCTGTTTTCTAAGTTCTCTGTTTCCGGCTTAACCTGTGTTCGTTGTTTTCTGGTTTTTCAAGTTTCTGCCTTCCCTGTTTTCTTTTTTTTTGGTTTCTCTGTTTTCGGTTTATCATGTTTTTTTGTTTACTGTTTTCCCTGTTTTCTCTGTTTTCTGTCTTCCCTGTTTTCTCAGTTTTCTGATTTCTCTTTTTGCTCTGTTGTTTGCCTTGCATGTTTTATCTGTTTTCTACCCTTTTCTGAATTTCCTATTGTCTCTGTTCTCGGTTTACCATGTTTTTCCTGTTTTCTACCTTCGCTGGTTTTTCTGTTTTCTGATTTCTCTATTTTCTGCTCCTTGTTTTCACTGTTTTATGATTTCTGTTCTCTCTGTTTTGTGCCTTCCCTGTTATCTATTTCCTGATTTCTCAATTTTCTCTGTTTCAGCTTACTCTGTTTTTTCTTTATATTTCAGTTTTCCCTGTTTTGTGGTTACCCTGGTTTCGCTGTTTTCTGATTTCTCTATTTTCTGCTTTCCCTGATCTCTCTTTTTTTGGTTTCTCTGTTTTTGCATTTCATGGTTTCTCTGTTTTCGGCCTTCCATATTTTCTTTGTTTTCTGCTTTCCCTGTTGTATAATTTCGCTGTTTTCTGCCTTCTCTGTTTTCAGATATCTCAGTTTTCTGCTTGTCCTGTTTTCTGGTTTCCCAGTTTTCTCTGTTTTCCGTCTTTCATGTTTTCTTATTTCGCTGTTTCCTGCCTTCCCGGTTTCCTCTGTTTTTTGATGTCGCTTCTTTCTGTTTGCTCAATTTTTCTGATTTCTCTGTTATCTGCTTTCCCTGTTTGCTCTGTTTCTCGCTTTCCCTGTTTTCACTTTTTTCTGGTTTTTTTAGTTTTCTCTGTTTTCTGCCTTGCATGTTTTCTGTTTTTCTGCCTTCCCTGTTTTCTAATTTCTCTGTTTGCGGGTTAACCTGTGCTCGCTGTTTTCTGATTTCTCAGGTTTGTGCCCTCCCTGTTTCCTCTTTTTTCTGGTTCCTTAGTTTCCGCTGTTTTCGGCTTACCACGTTTTCTCTGTTTTCTGTCTTCCCTATTTTCTCAGTTTTCTGATTTCTATTTTTTCTCTGTTTTCTATCTTCCCCGTTTTCTAAGTTTTCTGCCTTCCCTATTTTCTGTCTTCCCTATTTTCTCTGTTTTCTGATTTTACTGTTTTTATCTTACTATGTTTTCCCTGTTTTCTGATTTCACTGTTTTCTAATTTTCCTGTTTTTTTTGTTTTTCCTATTTTCTTTGTGCTTAATCTCTCAGTTTTCTCTATTTTCGGCTTACCATGCTTACTCTGTTTTCTCTGATTACGACTTAACTTGTGGTCGCTGTTTTATGATTTTTCAGTTTCCTGCCTTCTTTGTTTCTTTGATTTCTCAGTTTTCTCAGTTTTCTGATTTCTCTTTTTTCTCTGTTGTCTGCCTTGCATGTTTTCTCTGTTTTCTGCCCTGCCCTTTTCTGAATTTCCTATTGTCTCTATTTTTGATTTACCATGTTTTTTCCTGTTTTCTATCCGAATTATCTCTGTTTTTAAATATCTCAGTTTTCTCTGTTTTCAGGTTACCATGTTTTTGTTGTTTGCTACTTTTCCTGTTTCCTCTGTTTTGTCCTCTGATTTCTGAGAGAAGACACTCTGATTTCTCTTTTTTCTGGTTTCTCTGTTTTCTGGCTTCCATATTTTCTCTGTTTTCTGCTTTCCCTGTTTTATAATTTCACTGTTTTCTGCCTTCTCGGTTTTCGGAGTTCTCAGGTTTTTGCCTGCCTTGTTTTTTCTTTTTTCTGGGTTCTCAGTTTTCTCTGTTTTCCGCCTTTCATGTCTTCTAATTTCGCTGTTTCCTGCCTTCTCGTTTTCCTCTGTTTTCTGTTTTCTACCCTACTGATTTCTCTGTTATTTGCTTTCCCTGTTTTCTCTTTTTTCTGGTTTTTTTTAGTTTTCTCTGTTTTCTGCCTTGCATGTTTTCTGTTTTCTTTTTTTTTGTTTTCTGAGTTTTCTGTTATTTTCTTAGCATATTTTCCCTGTTTTCTACCTTCCCTGTTTATTAATTTCACTGTTTTCTTCCTTCCCTGTTATCTGTGTTTCCGGGTTAACCGGTGTTCGCTGTTTTCTGATTTCTCAAGTTTTTGCCTTCCATGTTTTCTCTTTTTTCTGGTTCCTTAGTGTTCGTCCGTTGTGGAAGGCCCTACGTTGTGTTTTCTAATTTTCCTTCCTGGCCTCTGCCAATTGTAGTAAACTGTACCGGGCAATTAAGGCCTGGTGAGTTTGGATCACTGAATCAGGGAATCACGGGTTTCTTTATGTTCAGTTACTAAATAGTACACTGGTTTACTATACGAATTATATTCACTTATATCACAAACGGGGTAACAATTATGGAATACTGGCGGCTGCTGGTAAGCAGGCCGGCAGTGGCACTACGTCAACTACATTTCGTTCTAATCTAGCCACGTAACAGTGGTGGCAACAGAGACAAGTAGCAACTGGGCTACTGCATGTACTGAACAATACTAAGAATGATAATGAGAATGATAGTGATAATAACGATACTAACAACTGACCAGCATCTGAGCTGGTTTATATAGATTTTAGTAACAATAGCGTGAGGCGCAACAAAGACTTATTCTTATACTGGAAGCGGGAATAGATAGCATGGCTTTCATGTAGGTCACCCACGAGTGATGACAGTGATACCGACCGCAGTACGGGCGACGTGTCCAAACATACTCCCCCCCTTGAAACCACCTGGTTTCAACATTCATCCGGGGGTGGCGGGGAAGAGGTTGGCTATGTTGTGTACTTGCTGCACAGGCTGATGGCAGCGTCGATGAAAGCAAGATATCTGCGGCACCAACCAAATAACGTTGAACAAGTTGATGCAGATGATAACGCTAAGGACTGGCTGGATGCACTGATGCAGCTGAACGGCAATGGATGTGCAAGCTGCGCAAACAGATGAGCAGCATCGATGCTGTCTGCATTGACGAAGGGCAGGCACCGATGGACTAGGCTGCCTTGGTGATGACCAAGCAGCGATGAACTAAGCTGCGTACGTGACTGCGGGCACCGTTGATATCAGCATGGGATGCAAGCCAAATGCATCCGAATAGACGAGCGATGATGCACTGGAAATCGCCTGCTACCTGGCCTGGTAGCGGTAGGCAACGATGGACTTAGCTGCTTCAGTGTTGTAAGCTGCGATGAATCGTTGCAGCGGAAGGCCGTCTGGTGCTGAAGCAGGAACCGAAGGAACTGACCATAGGTGAGAGCAGATGACCTGTCTGACTGCAGACGGTTGAACTGAAAACGAGGTTGGCGTAACTGGGTTGCATTTAGCCTGGAATTACAAAATACTTAACTCATGACGTTGGTGGGGCAGCAGTTTCGGTCGCCTCGGTTGACCAGAAACGCGCTACCCCTGAATGCCTTTGTGCTGGAACACGCCTTGCCACGTTGGACATGTGGCTAACTCGATGAATGCACTACACGGCTGTGTAATCCACGATGACGAAAGCAACGACTGGAAAACTGTGCTGGCGATGAATTTGTAGAATGCGTTCCGTCGACTCTACTCAGCTTGCCGGCGGACGCTACGCTCCGACCGGCGGTTTGGAGGGCTACGCTCCTGAAATGTGGAAACTGGGTTCCACGACACTTGACACGAAAACTGGCGGTTCACGCCAAAGGACTGGCTGTCCTTGAAGACAATCAAGTCGACGGTAAACGCTGCAGGTATTGAATCCCCGGATGGCCGCTCCGGCGAATTCCACTAACCGGTGGACGTTGCACTCCGACCGGTGGTTGGAGGACTAGGCTCCCGAAATGTAGAGGCCGAGCTCTACGGCATACAACATGACGATAAATTAGCAGAAATAGCACAGCACAGTCACTGCGGTCTTATTACCACAGCGAGACAATAAACTATGGAAATCATCGTGGCTGGAGGCGCTCCAGCACCGGCTGAACCAGAAAACTCCCCTGAAACTTCGATACTTATCACGCAGAGGTGAAACAGGAACTTTCTGCGGCTTGGCACGCCACAGCAAAACGATATTCGAACTCGATGTCGCCTTCACTTTAGCTCCACTACTGTACTGTAGTGCGGAGGAAGACGAGCAGCAAAATACTATTAGACAATAGCCCGGCTCAATTCGATGACATGGTGCAAACAATTGCGTTGGGGAATGTGCCTTTCGGCACGACAATAGCGTTGGCAACAAAGGCTCGGCACTCGTGCTTTGCTTTTGTTGAAGAACAGCGATGGCGGTGTTTTATCCTCAGTGACCTCTGTTATTCTGAAAGGTCATCCTTTATACAGCCTGCTGACCTGTTGTATGATGATCGCGGAGTTTCTCCATGATGACAAATTTTAACTGGAACCGTAACGGTATTAACACAACGCACTAGCACTGATAAAGTACAATGGCGGCAGGTGACGCCGAAACTGTTGCTGATACACCAGCAAGAAAGAAAAAATGGCGACTTCGGCCGGAGCTATAGATTTGCACTAAGAAATACTGCGAAGGCAACGTAAGAGCTCGTACTTCGTATACACGTAAAAAACTTGAACATTCTTGTACGTTCCTGCCTCGCAGTTATGGGAGCTGACGTCCCGCGAGTAAACAGTGCACTTAATTGCGGCAGTGTGTCACACTGGAAGGGAGTGAACGTGCGATGCTAGTTTCGTATGAAACTCGGGAAGCTGATAATTCACTGCGGGTTAATTTTTCTCTTCGCATACAGTTCTCTTCGCACACTTTAGTATACGTTCTCGGATGTACCATTTCAATTGATCACATGTTCACTTGGTTGTTCTCGATCACGGGCGGGTACAGTTCACCGCGATAGCAAAGACGAAATAGAATGAACGATAGCCGGCGGCAAACGAGGTTCGCCGACAGCGTGACGATAGCCGGCGGCAAATAACAAAAACCGGTAGCATTCCAACAACCGGTGGCAAATAACAAAAGCCGGCAGCAGGTGACCAATCCTGGTCACGGCACCAAAACTATGTTCGTCCGTTGTGGAAGGCCCTACGTTGTGTTTTCTAATTTTCCTTCCTGGCCTCTGCCAATTGTAGTAAACTGTACCGGGCAATTAAGGCCTGGTGAGTTTGGATCACTGGATCAGGGAATCACGGGTTTCTTTATGTTCAGTTACTGAATAGTACACTGGTTTACTATACGAATTATATTCACTTATATCACCAACAGGGTAACAATTTGGAATACTGGCGGCTGCTGGTAAGCAGGCCGGCAGTGGCACTAAGTCAACTACATTTCGTACTAATCTAGCCACGTAACAGTGGTGGCAACAGAGACAAGTAGCAACTGGGCTACTGCATGTACTGAACAATACTAAGAATGATAATGAGAATGATAGTGATACTGACAATACTAACTGCTGACCAGCATCTGAGCTGGTTTATGTAGATTTTAGTAACAATAGCGTGAGGCGCAACAAAGACTTATTCTTATACTAGAAGCGGGAATACATAACGCGGCTTTCATGTAGGTCACTCACGAGTGACGACAGTGATACCGACCGCAGTACGGGCGGCGTGTCCAAACACTTAGTTTTCTCTGTTTTCTGTCTTCCCTATTTTCTGTTTTCTGATTTTTCTGTTTTTATCTTACCATGTTTTCTGCCTTTCCTATTTTCTTTGTGTTTTAATTTCTCAGTTTTCTCTATTTTCGGTTTACCATGTTTACTCTGTTTTCGCTGATTACGACTTAGCCTGTGTTCGCAGTTTCCTGCCTTCTTTGTTTCCTCTATTTTCTGATTTCTCAGTTTTCTCGTTTTCTGCCTTCCCTGTTTTCTCAGTTTTCGGCCTTCCCCGTTTTCTGTCTTTCATATTGTCTCTGTTTTCGGTTTACCATGTTTTCCCTCTTTTCTGATTTCCCTACTTTGCCCTCGCTGCTTTCCGTTTTCTCTATTTTCTGATTTCTCTGTTTTCTGCCTTCCCTGTTTTCTCTTTTTTTATTTCTCAGTTTTCTCTGTTGTCTGCCTTGCATGTTTTCTCTGTTTTCTTATGTCTCTTTTTTCTGTTTTCTGCCTTCCCTGTTTTCTCTGTTTTCTATCTTATCTTCTATCTTCTATCTTATCTATCTTCTGTTTTTTAATTTCTCTGTTTTCGGCTTACCATATTTTCTCTTTTTTCTGGTTTCTCACTTTTCTCTGTTTTCTGCCTTTCATGTTTTTTCGTTTTCTATCTTCCGTATTTTCTTAGTTTTCTGATTTCTATTTTTTCTGTTTCTGCCTTCCCTGTTTTCGGTGTTCCCTATTTTCTATATTGTCTGTTTTTTTCTGTTTTTGGCATACCATGTTCTCTCTGTTTTTTGCTTTCCCTGTTTTCTAATTTCGCTGTTTTCTGCCTTCTATTTTCTGATTTCTTTTTTTTTGTTTTCTCGCTTCCCTGTTTTCTGCTGTCCTTTTTTGCTGTTTTCTACCTTTCATGTTTTCATGTTCATGTCTTCTGATTTCATTCAGATAACAGCATTCCCTGTTTTCTTTTTTGTGATTTCTACCTTGTTTTCTCTGCTTTCTGATTTATCTTTTTTTCTCTATTTTCTGATTTTTCTATTTTCAGCTTACCTTGTTTTCGCTGTTTTCTGATTTCTCTTTTTTTTGCCTTCTCTATTTTCTAATTTCTTTGTTTTCGGCTTAGCCTGTGTTCGCTGCCTTTCTGTTTTCTCTTTTTTCTGATTTCTGAGTTTTCTCTGTTTTCTGCCTTGCATGTTTTCTCTTTTCTCTGTTTTCTGACTTCTTTGTTTTTTGTCCTCCCTATTTTCTATGTATTCAGATTTTTCTGTTTTCGGCTTATTATGTTTTCCATAAAATTTTACTGTTTTACTTTTTACTTATTTCGCTGTTTTCTACCATTTCTGTTTTCTGATGTCTCTTTTCTGTTTTTTACCTTCCCTGTTTTCTCAGTTTTCTGATTTCTCTGTTATCTGCTTTCCCTGTTTTCTCTGTTTTTTTTTGTGATTTCTTTTTTTATGTTTTCTACCTTCCCGGTTGTCTCTGTTTTCTGCCTTGCATGTTTTCTCTGTTTTATGATTTTTTCTGTTTTCGGCTTACCATGTTTTCCCTGTTTTCTGATTTCTCCTTTTCTGCCTTCTCTGTTTTCTCTTTTTTCTGGTTTCTCAGATTTCTCTGGTTTCGTCTTACCAAGTTTTCAGTTTCCGGCCTAACCTGTGTTCGCTGTATTTTTTAATTTTTCAGTGTGCTGCCTCCCTGTTTTCTCTTTTTCTAGTTTCTCAGTTTTCTCTGGTTTTTATTGTTTTTGCTTTCTACCTTTCCTGTTTTTCTGTTTTTATCTAAAAAACAGAGAAAACAGGGAAAGCAGCAAATGAATACCACATTGGATAATGTGACGCTGAAGCAAGCGATGTTAGTGGTACTTTTGATCCATTTTTCCATCGATTTTTCGATGGAGTTCTCCGGCTCCATCGGAGCTGAAATCACCCGAGACCATGATAGAACCACCACCATGCTTGGACTGAAGGCGTTACACAATGCTTAATATGACTTTCGCCGACCTTTTTACGCACGTTTTGTTTACGGGTCCACAAGTGTTTTATTTTCTGCCAAACGCATTTTCTCCAAGTGGATCCAAACGTTTGCATAGCAGTGTATAGTATTGAGATGTTTACCGTCAACGCAAGGGTCTACCGGACCCAAGTATTTACCGGTTCAACATATGCATAGAAAACTTTTCGGCAGAAGAAAAACAAACCTGTGATCCCTTCTAATCTCAGAAATATCTCCAATTAGATTTTAGAACACATTTTCAACTACCTCAGCGTAGAGGACTGGAAGACTTGTTGCGCTGTGTGTGATCTTTGGCACAGAGTTTTGCGCGGGAAAAAATTCCAACGTCGATACCGTTTTTCCATAACTTACGCTTTTAAAACACAACTACCGGAAGCGGTAATGCAACTTTTACAGAACTTTCAAAGCATCAGTTTGTATCTGTGGGAGGATTACGAAGATGATGAGGATGAGGATGCGGATGATGATGATGATGACGATGAGATACGGTTTGCAGATGAACAAAATGAAACAGACAAAGTCATCTCCCTAAAGCGCCTTTTTGAACCAACACCCGAAAGTTATATCAGTGATTTGCTATTTCGTCCTGAACTGGATTTTGAAAGTCTGGAACTGGGTATCCCGTTTGAAAGCTATGGAGCTATTATAGGAAATAGTTTGGGTCGAATGAAAAACTTACGTGAGCTTATCATAAATTTTTACGCAGGCAGTATCGATGGATCGTTTCGATGGAGTCGAAACGAATGGATAATTCAGCATGATCGAATCGAAAAACTCACAATCGATTCAACTATGGCTAGAATGAAGCTTACTGCCATACTACCGAATTTAAAAACACTTACTTTGTGTACCGATTGCCGCTGGGCCTTTCAGATAATTGAAGCGCACTGTACGCAATTGCAGTCGCTAGATGTTGACTTCGAAGATGCCGGAACAATGCACAGTATGTTGTCGCTGAAATTTCCTAATTTGACCCATTTAAAAGCTCACTTCGTGCAGGATGCAGTTTTGCTAGAAAATTACAAACTAATCCGAAATAACCTCGTAGACAGAGAAATAGAAAATACATTTATTAGAGAAATGCCAAGACTGAAGAAACTCTTCATGGAAAGCAATTTGTTGCTGTACCGCCTTGCAGGCGCCCTTTCACGTCACGCCCATCAACTGGCAGAATTAACTTTAAAGTGCCTACAAATCGACCATCCTCGGTTAAGAGCAATCGAAGCGATTCCCAATCTAAAGGTTTGATTTATCTCAACCGCACTACTCTACTGTTTTGAAAATTACAATTTTTTTGCAGGCATTCCATCTAATCGATTCCGTAATAGTTCCAACCCATACGTCAACGACGTTGACTATGCCTCTGCTGGTAAAACTATCAATCAATGATCAGCCGCATGTGCTATACCAACTTTGTTGTTTAAAATCACTGTCTGCGTCGTCTGCGTCGCTAAATAGCCTTGAGACCTTGCACAAAATTTGTCGATACTTGCACAACCTAGAGCAGTTGGAGCTGGTAGAGTATTCAAAGGTAATTGGCGAAACACATTTTTATTTTTAACATTATTTAGACTGATTTATTCGTCGGTTTCACTGCAGTTTGAGGATACAGCATTTCAAGAGTTGCATCAATTAAAAAAGTTAGTTTTGTTTCGGCTTTGCAACTACAAATTGAATACGATACATTGGAGCTACTGTTCTGTCAACTCCAATATACGCAGGATAGTATTAAACAATTGTCATGTCGATATGATTGCGCTGCTAAGTATTCCGTTTGCAACACTGTTTCCTGGCTTAAAGGAACTCTACTTGGACAGCTGTAAAATAGTACACTACTGTACGCCAATTATAACTGCCAATTATAACAGCACTAGCAATCCTATAGTGTGCTGTATACAACAGCTACACTCAGTTCTACCGAACTGTGCAGTTTCATTGCATGGATCGTTCATTACCCGTAACCCGTAATTCGTCCGAAAAATCTCTCCAGCCGAGTCGCTTTATCCGTGATAGACACACTGAAAATGCCTTATAATATTTAGAAAATTAAATTTCAAAAAAAAAAACAGATTTCGAATATATAAATTTTTCATATTTTGTTTTCTTTCCTACTATTGCTATTAATATCACATGTAGACCATAAAAATTGCGTTCCCAAGAAGAGGACTTTAACCTCGACAGCATGTCGCTGGAAGGAGGACTCTCGGCTTCATCCGTGATCCTGAATTCACTAACAGGGAATGCGGAGAGCGACGCGGATAACCTTCCCGATCCGGCGACGCTACCTGAAGTCAAGGGGCAACCTGAGACATCCGGAGATGTGGCCAAGCGTCTCTCCAACGCGCAACGGCGACGGCAGAAGTGGTATCGTAGCAAGGGCTACTCAAAGGAGGAAGCGGAGGAACTTACCCTTCTGCCGGCCGGCCAGCCTAGCCAGCGGGACCTGGCCGTTACCAAACATCAGGTCGAACATCAGCAACAAAGGTCCCACTAAAAAGAAACCACGCAGTCGAGCCTGCGCGGGTCCTTCGGCACCAAAACCATCCTCGGGGTGCACCTACAGGGAAATGGTGGATGCTTTCAGTGTAGCCATAACTACGGCTGATTAACCCGTTTCCCTGCTCACTACGGATCAGCTCCAGACTGTCCGCGCCGTTCTTGTGGATCAAATAGCTGACCAGGAGACTCCAAACATTAGATCTAAGTTCAGGAGCTGCCAGTTCAAGAACGTCTACTAGATACTGGCTTGCCCTGACCAGAACACGGTCAAATGGCTGGAGCAAACTGCATCTACTCTCGTCCCGTGGGAAGGAGCACAATTACGGGCCTACGGCACGAAGGACCTGCCGAAGACTCACACCTTCATAGGGTACTTCCAGGACAGTGTCGGCACAACGGACGAGAAAATCTTGAGATTCCTCCAGAATCAGAACGACGGCTTTTCAACGCAAGCGTGGCAGATACGCCGTCGCATTGTGCGTGGAAAGACCGTGGAACTGTTGATGGAGATTGACCAAAAGTTGGAAAAGAACGCATGCGACAGGTTGGCAGAGGTCTGCTCAACACTGGCGCAAAAGTCTCTGCTGCAAAGTTGAGGAAGATACGAGCGGAACTCCCTTCTGGGAGTGCCCTGCCACCACCAAGACAATGAAATCCTGCAACGTTGAGTGTGGAAAGTGCGGAACTTCCCTCTGGAAGTGCCCCGCCACCACCTAAACAATGCAATCCTGCGAAGACTAGGCGAGCGCCGCGAAAACCTCGCAAGGGGCGTACACAGCAATCACCAGTCGATAGTAGACCTCAGAGGCTCAATCCGCCGTTAAGTGCGGGTCGGACATCTGTAGTAGCTTGTCGCCAAGGCTCGATCAAGTATTGGATCAAGCTGAAAACGGTAATCCTGCCTCAAAATGAGCAGCTTTCGCTGCGTTCAGGTGAACCTCCACCATGCCAAGGGTGCATCTAGTGTCCTAAGCCGGAGGTTCATCAATGAGCAGCTGAGTGCTGCTCTGATCCAGGAGCCATGGATTAACGATACCACAATCCTCGGTCTATCCGGCGCTAATGGTAAGTTGATCTATTGCAATACACAGTCCAAGCCGAGGACTGCGATTCTGTTAAATAAGAAAATAACATTTTCTCCAATTACAGAATTCATCCAACGCGACGTCGTTGCCGTTACGGTGGTAGTCCCGACGACTAGAGGGAAACAGGAGATAGTCGTTGCGTCCGTCTACTTTCCAGGGGACAAGGACATACGTGACAGGTTGCGACGCAAATGCGCACCACACGATATGGGGCAGCTCGGACACAAGCAACAGGGGTGAGGACCTATTTGAATATCTTCTAACGATGTCACTGTAATCAATGTAGGGAATGACACCACCTTTATAAACGCTATCAGACAAGAGGTCTTAGATCTTACTCTATGTAGCGCCTCTATAGCTGAGAAAGTCAAAAATTGGCATGTCTCTGATGAACCAAGTTTATCAGACCACAGACATATCATTTTCGACATCGAGGCTAATCCTCTAAAAAGAGAACAATTCAGAAATCCGAGAAAAACCAATTGGAGTTTCTTTAGGGATCATCTGATTGCCTCACGTAATTCCTGTCACAATGATATACGAACTCCAGTTTTTCGTTCCACAAGCCTGAACCACTAGAAAAAACCAAAGCAATGGACTCCGTAAGTAATAATAATAACTCTAAGACCCAGGCGACGGAAACGGACTAACGATTGGAAATTAGGAACATGGAACTGTCGGTCTCTAAATTTCCTCGGAAGTACCCACGTGCTTTCTAAAGAAGTGAAGAGCCGCAAGTTCGACATCGTAGCGCTGCAGGAGGTATGCTGGAAAGGAACGATGGTACGTACGTATAGAGATGGTCATACCATCTACCAGAGCTGCGGCAATACACACGAGCTGGGCACAGCTTTTATAGTCAGGGTGTCGATTTCCTGGAGAAACCTGGAAAATCAGGGAATATCAGGGAATTCATTTTTGGATCAGGGAAATCAGGGAATATCAGGGAATTTCAAATGCTATCAGGGAAATTTTATTTACCCGGAAATATTGTTGATCAACTTTGGAATCGAATCAAATTTCGTGTAAAATATACGCAGATTGATCGGTTGAATTAAAACTTGTCACATGTCTAGTGGCGATTCGATTATCTTTCAGTTTGTCGTAGATTTTTTATTTGTTTTGCGCCGTACAATTGTCAGACTTCACTCGCTGTAGTGCTCGAAATCGGCAATGGCAGGCCTCACGCACTTCACGGTGCAGACATCAAGAGCCCAAAGTGGGATACAGACTGTTATTTACACGCGATCTACAGCGTTTTCACCAATTGTAGAATTTTACACTCAGATGCCCCAAGCATTGATTATCTTCCTTCAGCGTCCATGATTCATGTCCGTTAAGGGTTACCGGGAGCATTAACGTTCTGTAGAATTTGCGTTTATGCGAGTTGGCAACCTTCAGGACTGGTTCAGCTGGTTACGTAATACGCAGAAAGCTTACATGTTTCTCTGTTCTGACGTGATCCGCAGTGAGCCCGCGACTGTTGGCCTAGTTCTTCTCATCTGTCATTTACTGGCATTCGACATTAAACAAGCTGTTCCACACGTTGTGCCTATCACTTCCTTCGTAGTTGTTGGCGCCATGGAGGATCCTCCACAACCCTCTTACATCTTATTCCCTTTCTTCCTGCTGTTCTGCGATTCGTAGATCAAGCTTTCTGGTGTACTCCACTGCATCGTCATATGCTGTTAACCGCTTAATGCTGAAATGCAACATTTTCTCAGTGCGAGCCTTCACCGATTTCGATAACCTTGCGCGGGTCTTACGACGAGATAGTGGTCAAAGTCGATAAGAAAATACCGTGCATTGATGACTTCCAAAAAGTATCGAACGTTAAGGATCGGTCTGGGAGCTAGAGTTTTGAATTTTCAAGTCGTACGCACCCCATAAATCCTTTCGAGCCTGTCATCGAATTCGTCGCTAGTAAAGCAATGTCAATATAGCAAGTCTTGGGCTTAAACCGTCAACAGACATTACCCTTCTTTATCGACAGACTTCGCAGCCGGTTGTTAGTTGTTAGGTTGTAGAGTTCAGGAAAATTACGGGGTCAGTGCAACGATCCTACTGACTCTATCTAGCAAAAACCGCCTAGCCGAGATTCGTACACGACTGGCTTGTTAGATCAGCATCGTACCTCGAAGCTAACTGCGCGGTTCAATTCGTCCCTAGTATCATCAGATTTATGATTTGTTGGTGAGTATACGTAAGCTGTAGTTGAAGAATTTGTCATATACGGTCATCGGACCGAACGGTCGGCCACCGAACTTCCTTCGAGTCAATGCAGGTCTCAAGCCTTGATAGTTGCAATCCGAAATCATGACACCCAGCTTTAGTCTTAACTTCGCATACTGTCCACCATTGAGGGTTAAAATATTTGCCATGTGGACATTTTCTAACAATATATCTAGCTAAACTTTTGCCGTACCTCGAGGCCAGCAAAACGCACAGTTTTGTACCAAAAATCTTAGGTGAATCATCTCCTTAACCCCATACTTTTTGCAGCAGAGATAATAAGCTGAAACTTCCAGGATACTTTTGTTTTAGTTCAATTAAAAAACCGCAGACATGTGTCCACCTTTCGGCAAAGTTACTAGTTTGAGCGTTCTGAAATTTAGCAAGATTTGTTATGTTTACACGGCTGTAATTTTGTTGTATGTAACATCTAAGCTTTGAGGAAAACAGATCGATTAGATTATTTCCCAATCTTTGTTTCTTTGGATTCAAGTTGATACCTCAAACATAATTGTCCCTATAGAATCGATAGAAGAGTGCGTTGCGTTTTCGAAACGCTGGTAAGAAATAGGTTAAGAATCTTTGATATGTGTTCTTAAAACACGAAGAAATCTAGCTTTAGTTAGCAGGTCGCATAAGCCATGGTAAAGGGTTAAAAACTAAAGCCAGAAATCGCCCAAATAAGCTTTATACTCGAGTTTTGAGGGTCAGGGAAAAATATTTAATGCATCAGGGAAAATCAGGGAAAGTCAGGGAATTTTATTTTTGGATTTGAGTCGACACCCTGATAGTGATGGGCGAGATGCAGAAGCGGGTGATCGGGTGGTGGCCGATCAACCCCCGAATGTGCAGATTAAGAATCAAGGATCGATTCTTCAATATAAGCATAATTAACGTGCACAGCCCTCACCTCGGAAGTACCGATGATGACAAAGACGAATTCTACGCGCAGTTGGAGCGTCAATATGACCGCTGCCCAAGACATGATGTCAAAATTATCATCGGGGACTGTAATGCTCAGGTTGGTCAGGAGGAGGAATTCAAACCGGTGATTGGACGGTTCAGCGCTCACCCGCAAACGAACGAAAACGGCCTAAGACTTGTCGACTTCGCCGCCTCCAAGAACATGGCCATACGTAGTACCTTCTTCCAGCATAACCTCTACCATCGGTACACCTGGAGATCACCCAACCAGACAGAATCACAAATCGACCACGTTATGATAGATGGTCGGCACTTCTCAGACATTATCGACGTCAGAACCTATCCGGGCGCTAACATTGATTCGGATCACTACCTAGTGATGGTAAGGATACGCCAAAAACTATCTGTTGTGAACAACATACGATACCGCCGCCCGCCGCGGTATAATCTAGCGCGACTGAAGCAACCAGAGGTCGCCGAAAACTACGCGTTATCTCTCGAAACCGCGCTGCCGGAAGAGGGAGAGCTGGATGAAGCCCCTCTTGAAGACTGTTGGAATGCCGTGAAAACAGCCATTAACAGCGTAGCGGAAAACGTCCTAGGCAGTGTGGCACCGAATCGACGTAACGAATGGTTTGACGAGGAATGCCAGCAGATATTGGATGAGAAGAACGCAGCGCGGGTACAAATGCTGCGTAGAGCCACCCGTCAGAATGTGGAGCGATACAAACAGAAGCGGAGGCAGCAAACCCGACTCTTCAAGGAAAAGAAGCGCCACCAAGAGGAGAAGGAGTGCGAAGAACTTGAACAGCTGTACCGCTTTCACGACACACGGAAGTTCTATCAGAAACTCAACGGATCTCGCAAAGGCTTCGTGCCGCGGGCCGAAATGTGCAGAGATAAAGATGGAGGTATCTTGACTGATGACCGTGCGGTGATCGAAAGGTGGAAGCAGCACTACGATGAACACCTGAATGGCGTGCAGGCGTAAGACCATGATAGCGGAGGAAGTGACCACATTGGTGCAGCAAGCGACGAAGGTGTGCCACCCCCATCGATAAGGGAAGTTAAAGAAGCCATCCAGCGGCTGAAGAACAACAAAGCAGCGGGAAAGGATGGCATTGGAGCGGAACTTATTAAAATGGGCCCGGACAAGTTGGCCGGCTGTTTGCATCAATTGATTGTCAAGATTTGGGATACGGAACGACTACCGGAGGAGTGGAAAGACGGGGTTATCTGCCCTATCTACAAGAAAGGTGATAAGCTGGATTGTGAGAACTACCGAGCCATCACTATCCTGAATGCCGCCTACAAAGTGCTGTCCCAAGTCCTCTTTCATCGACTATCGCCAATAGCCAATAGATTTGTGGGAAGTTACCAGGCCGGCTTCATGGATGGTCGGTCTACAACAGACCAAATCTTCACCCTGCGGCAGATCCTCCAGAAGTGCCGCGAATTCCGAGTCCCCACGCACCACCTGTTCATCGATTTCAAAGCCGCATATGATAGCGTAAACCGACAAGAGCTATGGAAAATTTTGGACGAAAACGGCTTTCCGGGTAAGCTTACTAGACTTATCATGGCTACGATGGATGGGATCCAGTGCTGTGTGAGAATCTCGGGTGGATTGTCGGACCCATTCGAATCTCGCAGGGGACTTCGACAAGGAGATGGTCTTTCCTGCCTGCTATTCAACATTGCGCTTGAAGGTGTTATAAGGCGAGCGGCGATCGAAATGCGGGGCACGATTTTCAATAAATCCAGTCAAGTTATCTGCTTTGCTGACGACGTGGATGCTGTCGGCAGAACATTTGAGGCGGTGGAAGATCAGTACACCAGACTGAAACGCGAAGCAGAGAAGATTGGATTGCAGATAAATACGTCTAAAACGAAGTATATGCTGGCGGGCGGGACCGAGCGCGACAGGGCTCGCTTGGGCAGCACCGTGGTAATCGACGGGGATGAGTTCGAGGTAGTCGACGAGTTCGTATACCTTGGCTCGCTGGCAACAGAGGACAACAATACCAGCCGTGAGATTAAAAGACGTATTATCAGCGGAAGTCGGGCCTACTATGGACTCCACAAACACTTGCGGTCGAACAATCTGAGCCCCCGTACAAAGTGCACACTGTACAAAACGCTAATTAGACCGGATGTCCTCTACGGGCACGAAACGTGGACATTGCTAGAAGAGGACCTACGAGCACTCGGATTTTTCGAACGGCGGGTGCTAAGAACCATCTTTGGCGGAGTGCAAGAGAACGGTGTATGGAGGCGAAGAATGAACCACGAGCTCGCGCGTCTCTACGGCGAACCAAGTATTCAGAAAGTGGTTAAAGCTGGACGGATACGTTGGGCAGGACATGTTGCTAGAATGCCGGACAACTATCCTGCAAAAATGGTTTTCGCATCAAATCCGGTAGGAACAAGACGAAGTGGGGCACAGCGAGCGAGGTGGCAAGACCAGGTGGAGCGAGATCTGGCGAGCACTGGGTGCCCGCGGAACTGAAGATCAGTTGCCATGGACCGAAACAGATGGAGAAATTATACTGCGCAGGCCTTGTCATAAGACGTTAGGCCAATTAAGTAAGTTAATTTTCTCACACTCTAGAATTGAATGGGCTATCGATTCTATCAGTCCATTCAAATCACCTGCTCCAGATGGAATTTTTCCGGCACTTATTCAAAAGTGCAAACCGGTAATAATTCCCGCTTTAGAAAAATTATTTAGGTCAAGTTTTGTATTGGGATATATTCCAAAAATGTGGAGGAAAGTCAGGTCAATATTTATACCAAAAGCTAATAAAAAAGATAAGTCCTCTCCCAAATCATTCAGACCAATTAGTTTCTCGTCAATTTTCTTGAAATTAATGGAAAAATTGATCGATGAGTACGTTAAATCTGAAATACTTCCTAAAAATCCACTAACCAAAGAGCAATTTGCTTATCAAGCAGGCAAATCAACGATAACAGCTCTTCACACTCTTGTAACAAAAATTGAAAAATCTTTCGCTACCAAAGAAATTCTCTTAGCGTCATTTCTTGATGTTGAAGGCGCTTTTGATAATGCATCTTTCCTATCGATGAAGAATGCCATGAGAAATCGTGGCTTCAATGTAAGTATAATCGATTGGGGTGTGGAAATGCTATCAAACAGAGAAATATCAGCCAATCTTGGAGACACAGAAGTAAAAGTAATAGCTGTCAAAGGCTGTCCTCAAGGGGGTGTGCTATCCCCTCTTTTGTGGTCTCTAGTAGTTGATGATCTTCTCGTTAAACTGAAGCATAAAGGATTTGAAACAATCGGATTTGCGGATGGTATTGTTATTATAGTTCGCGGAAAGTACGATACTACCATCTCTGATAGAATGCAAAGCGTATTAAACTTCACATTATCATGGTGCAAAAGCGAGGGATTGAGCATATATCCTACGAAAACAACAATTGTGCCATTTACTAAAAGACGCAAAGTGTCATTTACTGGTTTCAAACTAGGAGACGTTAAGTTGTCTCTATCTACAGATGTCAAGTATTTGGGCGTTACCTTAGATAAACAACTTTGTTGGAACACGCGTATCGAACAACAAACAAGTAAAGCAATAAATGCTTTTTGGGTCTGTAATTTTTTACCTTCGGTAAAAAATGGGGTCGAAGAATTCAGTGAATACATTTCTATAAACAGAACCCCGCTTTTGGGCCCAAAAGCTGCTTCCAAAATTGGGCTTTTCGACGAAAAGTGGATGACTGCTGATTTCCCGTTAAGTTTTAAAGAGTTATATGGGGCAAGTGCCCCAGTCCCAGTTCAGCTTGGGTACGCCAGTACAGTACTTGAAATGATGGCGGCTTCTCCCCGTTACTACCACATCTTTAAAGGAGGTTTATCTGCAAACGTGAACAAATTGTCAATGTTTGCAGATGCTCTAATTTCAGCCTGAATATTTCGGTAAAGTCGGTTTTTATTGTTGTCATTTATGCCCGGTCAACACCGAATGTAACAGAACGTTGCGGTAATGTGATTTCAGAAGACTGTGCGATATAAAAAGAATTTTTACTTAGAATGTAATTTTAATTTTTGTGGCAGAATTGAAATAACTAGAGTTGAGAAAAAATCACTTTATTCACAGTATCTCCATTGCAGCGTCGTGTTTTTCAACGAAACTATACAATCTGGCAGCATCGACTTCAACTGTTCGTTGCACTTTCGTTTAGCTTCTTCGCTGTTCTCGTACAGAAGCTTCCCACCGGAGAAAGCTGTATCGTCCTCATTATTACCCGTTACAATACAATAATCTAGATATATGCTGGCAAGCCCAGGAAATAACCTAGCTATGGGTTGTAATGTTTTCGTTGTCAACCCAGTGCATCTATCGAATATAATTCTTCGTAAGGTAGGAACTACAGGACAATGCGTCCAATAAGTGTTGTTATTATGGTCGTTAATTAGTAAAACTTTTAACCTTTTCAACTTGTTTAGGTATCGGAAAGCACCATGATTCAACTAAAAGGAAACAAAACGTGGGTTAAAATAATTTTTACCGAAAAATATATAAGTGTAACAAACCTTGCCGAGGCAAGATAATTCTAGACGTTCTAGATTAGGTAAGTTGCAGCAAATTTTATGCACTGCTTTAGCACTTGTTTTGGAGGAAAGTGTCAGTTGCAGTGTTTTCAACCCGGCGAGTCCACTGTCGAATGCAACATTCGAGCTTTTGTGCAACAGTGACAGATTGTGGAGCTGTGGCATGTCTAGCTTTGGTAACGCCTGAGTTAAAGATATAATTTTTGTAAATTTCAAAATAATAGTCTGGAAGAGAATAATATGTATCATAGATTGTAAATAAGAGAAATGGTTGTATATTAGGTCAAACCTTCAGTTTTGGTAATTTCCGAAACGATTGTAGTTGAACAGCATCAATTTCTAAGCAGCTCACAGTTAGTTCCTCTAACTGGTGGCTGTATTCGGCGAGAGCCGTTGCTATGCGATAGAACATCAAATTACTTTCAAACGTTATAGATTTTAAATTTGGCATAGATTTGACAAAATTTTCTTCCTTCTCTTTATCCACAAATACGTTTCGAGTTCGAGCATATTCAACCTTGACCTGTTTATCATCGTACATGTGTACCTCTAGGTGAGTCAACTTAGGAAATGATAAGGACATCATATCGTCCATCGTTTCTGGATTTTGAAAATGAATCCTCAAACATTGTAACTGCCAGCAGTACGTGTCAATCATGCGGAAACTATAAGAATTGGACAAAAATTCTAGTTTTTTCAAACACGGAAACTGCACTTCGAATGGTTTGTCAGTCATTATATTGATTTTGAGTGTTTCGAGTTTGTCGTTACGGATAACCCACACACTCTCATGTGGCGACGAGTCGCTATCTTGACAAAAAGTAAGTTGAAGTTCTCGGAGGTTTCTCATGTCGGGTATTAGGTTTTCAAGTATTTCTCGGGAACAATCGATAGTACTGCACAATGATAGAGCTTTAAGCTCTGAATGCCCAAGCAAGATCTTATTGATATTGACCTCTGGGCTTGGCTCGAAGAGATATTTCAGATGGATTATATCCTCATTTTTGCGTGGTTCATCGCCTTCCTCTTCGACATAGTCGTAATCGTCATC
Organism: Sabethes cyaneus; assembly: GCF_943734655.1. Classification (NCBI taxonomy): domain Eukaryota; kingdom Metazoa; phylum Arthropoda; class Insecta; order Diptera; family Culicidae; genus Sabethes; species Sabethes cyaneus. The sequence continues at coordinate 50,522,890 of NC_071354.1, forward strand.
ATAATCATCATCATCAAACCACTCCGCCCAGTGCAACAGTTTTATATTGTGATAGCTTCGTACTGCTCTCAGTTCTAACTCTGATAGCTCCTGGTCAAACGTATCGCTAAGAGATATACGACACCGCCGCTGGAATCGCACATTATGCAAGACGCTACGCCAGTAACTGCAAACTCCGCCAGCGCTTTTTCGTTCGGTAAAGTTGAGGGAGCTGAAAATGCGTTCTAAGATCTACACCGAAAGTGTACCAAAAATTAGGCTTAAATCATGTACTATTTTAGCAAAGCAACTAAAGTTAAATAGAATCTTGGACACATTTTATTCTACGAAATCAATCTATCAAGTGAGGATTGTCGTTTCGATGCCAGGCATTTCAAGAACAACATTTCAATTGTTGCTTGTTGCCACGGCATTCTTTCACTTTTTTGGAATTTCTACTGTCTAGTAAAAAAATTTCAAAAAGTTTCAACTTACTTCTGGTGGAAGGTGATTGATATTATCCATTGCAAATGCTGTCTTCTCTGCAGTTGCGAGGACGGTTATGGGAGCTGCTCCTATAGGCTCTTAGTTACCTGTATGAAGAGTAGGAATAGGAATTTGTCGACAATAAAATAAATCAAAGACTCCCAGATTTTTTTGGAGCTGACAAGCGATCGGAATTCAATAGAAAGTGAATATTTGATCTTGCAAACAAGAATCTTTTGGTTTAAAACTTACCTCTTAATATCATTAAATTTGTCTTATTCGACAAATTTTGAATAATAATGTAAACAACAATTATCACAACTTTTAATAAATGCTTTAAGGCTATTCACGGCCACTTGTGGCCGATAAGAATGCCAGTTAGGAAATGGCAAATTGTTAAACAGCCCGGCTCAGGTAAATAAGCGCTTACTCAGCTGTCAAAGGCAAAGTATCTTGACGGTTACTATGGGTACGTTATAACGGCTCTTACTTCGTCATTGATAGACAATTTTGAAACATTGTTGGATTTGATAATTCAAACGATAACTTGCTGTGAAAATGAAAATATAAGTAAGTTATAATCTCTCTTTTACTCATATTTGAGATTCTCAAAAATAATTGTTTTAATTCATAATAATCGTGAAATTTAAATTTGTAAAAATTAAAAAAAAACTCTGAAAAATCGGTACGACTGCAAGCACTACGGCAGTGTTTCCAGAAAATCGGTGATTATTACTTTCTTTAGGCAGATTTGGCATAAAGTGAGGAACCCGCAGGTAGTGATAGGAGAGCGCTCTTTTTGCTACCTACGGCGTAGCAGTCCCATAGCGCCAAAATACAAAAGATAAAACTTTGTATATCCAACCTTTTTTAAGATCTCTGTTTTGCTGGGGTGCTGTATTTAAAAAAGGCAAATGAAACCTGGTTATAAGCAGCAGAACGAGATATACCGTTCTGATTCCAATTTCGGACGACTTTTAACTTCGGACACTTTAGCATGAAATGCACATTAGCATTGCTACACTGAGAAAACTTTTCGTATAGTTTCTATGTGTCCCACACATAGATTTTTGCAATGTGCTTAGTCAATGAACTTTATATGCCACACAGTTATACTTTATGGGTACGCGAAACTTTTGCACATACTATTCATATGCGCATATTTTTTATGTGTATAATTGCACATACTATTCATATCCGTATAATTTCTAAGTGTATTTCTAGGCGGATTGTGTTTATATGCGGCACATGATAATCATCTAGAATTTCATATGGAAATTTACCATTAGTTATGTGCAGAATATTTTGAGTGTAGTACAGCACTCGTGTGCTAATTGCACGTTCCCTAGTCGCACCGTCTTTTGATTACCTGTGCGCAGTTATCTGTCAAACTACACGTGGTTTCTTAGGTAGTTGCTATAAACAAAAATGCAGCGTTGCCGAATAAAAACTCTCTCTGCATTATGTAGATATCTCGACCAACATTTCAAAAGGTCCAATGTACAAATGAGAGATTCTCTTTGCGTCTCCTCTCTTACGCTTATTACGAAGATAAATTGTTCTGCTGTGCAAATTGAACTTGCTTCAAATTCCGTTCGCGCAATTTGAACCTATTTATCAAATAACTATGTAAGTATCAATTAATATGTTTTTATGTGTGAAAAGCCAAATCATACTGCTAGGCGGTTAGAAAAGGCAAAAGTTTAGTAAAAAATATATAACTCACCTAATTAAGTTAAGTTGCATGAAAAACGTTAATTTTCATCGGTATATTGGTAGAGTAACTAGTAGTAAAATGCCCAGTCCGGGCAAAATGCGCCGCAGTTATATTTCATGAAATACTAACTTTGAAATAGTAATCAAGGTGCGAATCGCTTCTATTTTACATTATAAACTTGTGTTGATTATTAAAGCTTTCTATATTACATAAATCCGACGAAAAACGGAATATAAATTTTCAGGTTTATTTATTACAATTTTCACAACTTTTTTCGTAAGACATTACTCCACCAATAAACAATGCCACTATGGTCCAGAAAGCCAAATTAGGTGGAAAAAATCAGAGGGGTTGTGCACAAGACACGACCGCATAAGTGACGTAGGACCACGTATGTCTCTTTGTAGCGATAGTAGGATGTATCCATGTATGTAATAATACGATTCTTCATGTATACAAGCTACATACACTCAAAATATTCTGCACATAACTAATGGTAAATTTCCATATGAAATTCCAGATGATTATCATGTGCCACATATAAGCACAATCCGCCTAGAAATACACATAAAAAATATATGCATATGAATAGTATGTGCAAAAGTTTCGCGTACTCATAAAATACAACTGTTTGGCATATAAAGTTCATTAACTGGGCACATTGCAAAAATCTATGTGTGGGACACATAGAAACTACACGAAAAATTTTCTCAGTGTACGTAACGTTTATCAAAGTAGAAACATTATATACATTAAATCCTCAACCGATTTTGGAATTATATCCATGAATTGATTGAATCTATTTTATTAAAACGAAACCAAGTTAGTAACTAAACCAAACAGTAAATAAATTTGTATGATATGTTTCTACGTTGAATAGTGCTTTTCCTTTGGTAATCGGTAGACGGTACGCGCGAATTTTCAAAAAGTTGAAAATTTTGCGCAATTTTTCTGCGGCTTACAAAAAGACACGGATAAAGCATTTACAACCTGCAGACATATTGGAAGTCGCAGAAAATGTCACCTGTGACCAGAAAACTTATTACCGTCATTGGTTGGTCGTCCGCAATGGCGAAAAATTCAACTTTTCCCTCGTTGACTTTGTTAATTATGGTATTAACTGGGCAAGAAAATATAATAAACTCTTCAATCGTTGTGTAGCCCTTAAAAGAACCGATTGTTTGATTATCATAACTGCTGCTTGCAATAAACTTGCACTAACGCATTTAACGTAATTCTCTGTTCGGTAAATTGGAGTACCGATAACCGCTAACCAGGCATGGCTTGTTGCAACGGACCAACAGGAAAGCCTCAGCAGCTATGCGATCAACGAAACCGTTCGTGTATGGTCCTGAATCACGATGAAATACCACTCCAAGTGGCTAGCTGCAAGTGACGTGGGATGCTTCATGCTTCTGGTCGTTTTGTTGTCGCGAGCAGCATATTTCCTGCCAATTCCAGGACTTCAGCAGCCACCTATGCCATCACGGCAACGAAATGAACCACCAGCAACAAGCGAACAAAACCACGAGTTGATCGGTCAAAATTATTTGATACGAAGCGAACAATCAGATCAATCTAAGTTAAATAGAATTTAAATCTGTGAGTAAAAATTCCTCAAATCTTCATGAACAGATGTTTCGTTCTTAAAAGAACGGTTTTTCAACGTGATATGCTGGAAATTTAAGCCTTATTTTCCGTCTTCTTGGGCAGCAACAACACAGTTTGAATGTTCGAAAAGACGCTTCTCATAGCAGCGGTGACACGGGACAGCAATTTGTTCAACTCTTCGTTGTTGCGGATGGCCAGCTGCAAGTGATGATAATTCTGATCGTTTCGTTGTCGCGAGCAGCACATGTCCTCCCAATTCCAGAACTCCTGTTGCCAGATATTCCATCACGGCAGCGATCATTGAGTGCTCCAGCTCCAACACCTCGCTTGGTGAATTTGCATGTCTTCGTTGCCTTATCCGTGGGAAGCAGAAACAGCTGAAGCTCAACAATTTTCGATCGGATTCTATAGGGCGTAAATTAAATACAATCATAAGGAAGCTTAACCCATAGCTTATCTATATATATAAAAATGAAATGCTGTTCGTGTGTCCGGTATAGACTTGCAAACCGCTCGACAGGTTTTGATGAAACTTGGCATATACATTGCGTTTGATGTGAGGAATGTTGTTAGCATGGTTTGAGACCCCTCCTCCCTCTAGAAGGGGGGCTCCCATACAAATGGAACACAAATTTCTTCATAACTCGGGAACTAAACAAGCAAATGGAACCAAATTTGGCATGTGAAGGTTTTTGGAGGCAGAATTTTTTTCTATGGTAGATTGAGAAACCTTCTTCTAAGAGGGGGCTTCCATTCAAATAAAACACAAATTTCCCCGTAACTCGACTATTAATCAAGCAATTGTGAATTATTTGGGGGTTACTGGAGACAATTTTTTCTATGGCGTATTGAGATTCCTCTCCCCTCTGGAAGGGGGGCGGGCTCTCATACAAATTAAACAATGCAATATTCAAAAAATAATCGAACTCGCGAGTGTTGCCGTCCGTACTAAAATATAAGAGAAATTTGGAACAAAATTTTAAAGAATAAGTCGGTGAAGCCTGGATAATGGGTCATATTAAATAAAAGTAAGATAATATAATACTTATTTTAAAAACAAAATTGAAGAGAAAATACATTGTTGAAATGACAATATGAAGAAAATAATGTTGAGATTACACTTAGTTTATGGTTTCTGACCAGTTTTCAACTGATTTCAATCGAACTGCATTGATATTTTATTACGATTTTGTCAACATTACCATTTTAAGGGTTGGTAATCGCAAATCGTTACGTTGGACTTGCTGCTCGAGTCACAAATGCTGATGCGTTGGATTAGAAATTTGCGGCATGATTTAGGAATATCTTGGGTTGTCAAAAAGAAAGCTCTTGGTTGCAAGATTACAATTAATCAAATCTTCAGTATTATGCATGTACCCTCTTTTTAGAAAGGCGTAGCAACGCGCGCCGGGTCCTCTAGTATCGTATATATTTCTGTCATCCGTGCTAGGGAAGCACTGACGAGGGAAGGCAAAAATATGAAAATAATTCAAATTTTCAAAATCAATTCAAAAACAACAATTTTTCAAATTCAATTTCAAAAACAAAATCAATAGTTTTCTATATTTTCAATCGATTTCCCGATCAATTGGTGTAAATATGTTGGAAATTTATTGAAAATTGACTGAATTATAAGCCGAAGCGTGAAAACGCGTTTCTACTTTGATGACGTCATTTCCAACAACCAATCACGAAGCGAGAATTCTGGTAAAACATAGGCTCATTATTTTCAATTTTTCAATAGTTCAACATCAAGAATCCAAACTTTTCTTTATTTGGGTCAATTCTTAGAAGATTTTCCAATCGATTGGTGTAAGAATATTGAAAATCGATTGGAAAACCGCTGAGCTATTAGCGCTCAAAACCTTTCATTTTTCGTGACGCTCGCATTTTTCGATTATTTGGAATGACACCCTATCTCAAAACTTGCCGTAAGACGTAGTCCTACGTCAAAATTGTTTACTCAGTAGTCGTTGATTTTAGACTATTTACGTCTTAGCAACAAAATCTTGATTTAGGATGCTGCTTTTTTGGCATGAGCTATTTTAGGGCGACCCTTAAATTAACCAAGATCCAGAAATTATCTTCAAAACAAAACAAGATAAAGCGATATTTACTTCAGCAATTTTATAGCTTGAAGTATTTTGAGTAATATTGCAGAAGACGAAATCCTTCTATCTCAAACCGTTTCCATATTAGAGCGATTTTCCTGTGTCAAGTTAGGGTGACCCTGCTATTTTGCGATTTTTCTCCATAACTTTTTTATTTTGCAATCATCTCTCCCCACTTAGATTTTTGCACTTTCATATTATTCTTAGCGAATGAATCACAAATATCGAGGTTGCAGCGTGTACAAAATAAAATCATGCGTTTGATTTTGCGATGCAAACAGCTTCACTTCCTCAACGTTGATGCTGGACGCTTTGCAATGGTTGTCGGTGAAGCAACGAATTGTTTTCTTGACAATGGTGTTCATATTCAAAGTAGTTAATGGACTGCTGCCTTGATATTTGTGTGATCGAATTGTAAGGGGAAGTGACATCCATAGATATAATACTAGAAATGCGGCAGAGATTAGAACACCCATTTTTTTAACTAGTGGTTCTCAAAATTCTTTGTTCTTTAAGGGAATTAAGATATACAATTCGATACCTAGGCACATCAGACGTACAACGACGCTATCAGAATTTAAGAGACAATGCATTTCACACGTAAAGGCAGTATTTTGATTTTTTTTAGTTTATTTATTTTTTTATTTTAATAATATTTGACGAAGTTCTTGCTACTGATTATTTAATTTGGACATCTGTTAATCAAGTATTTGTTAGAGATTAATAAAGCACCTTAAAAACTATTATGTTCGTCACCATGGTGATGATGGATTTTGTAATTGTTAATGTTTGAGAACCGCGCGCGTTAAACAGATATAGAGGACTGATTTTAAATTTGACTGTTCTTTCTATTAGACATATCTGACTTTACTACTAGTAATTGACAAATTCGTGAGCGTTCAGGAAGATTTGGATGCTTCTGCTTGTTATTAGATGTATATTTTCCTAGCCAGTCAAGGATTTTTTCGGGTTGGAAATTTTCTTGATTTCCCTGGGTGGAGATGCCCTTATAAGTCTCATACTAAGTTGAAGGTTGGACTTTGCTTTGCTTGCTGATTACAGCGGGAATGGCCTCGTCGGGACTGCGTCGACTTAGTAGCGGGCTAAACTGGGTATCGGCTTGACATCTTGGTAACTGGCAGAAGGTTGCAAATTGATACTGGAGATTCTTGGTTTGGCAATAACTTGAAAAATTATATATTTTTAATAGTTATAACTTGTATTTGAATACTATCGCAGGAATTTATATCTGTGTCAAAAACCAGATCGTTTTGTTTGCCTACCTGGTTCAAATGTATATTCACTAATTATCTATTAGATAAATCGACTATCTCAAACCTTTGTAGGGGAATGAGGTGGGCTGCATCATCATCATCAACCCTTAAATTAGTGGTTAACTCTTTAATACACGTTATTACCATAATATAATATTAATGATTGGTTAAGTTTTTCAGTAATGGTTGAGTTGATTTGATAACTCTCAGTTGCCTTATAAGGCACTGAAAGGTTGGATAACATTACATTTTCATTTAATTGGATTGTTATCCAATAATTGCTTAAGTACTTTTTTTATTGAAAGATTTTTTCACATTTCTGCGACTCATTCGATTTTCTCAGTACATTTGTGTCAGCATTCTAATTGCACCCGAATGGTTTTATAGACAAGCTATTTATTATTAAATAAGTTTTCAAATAAAGAAATACAAATAAAGTTCAAATTCAAAACAGACACTGATGCAGCCGGCAAGTAGTAGGCGAAATACGTATCGGTCTGACTAATGAAACAACAAATAAAAATTAACCAGCAAAACTTTCTTGTAATTGCTTTGTTTGCGGCCTCTACTATGCCCTTGATCAAGTAATATTAAACTTATATTTTCTTCCACTGAAAAGTGTGAAATTATTTTATTCATATTTTATTTATTGTATTAGTTATTAGACATTAATGTAATGTAACATATAGCGAACGATAATTACAGTTCCATGATTTGTTTCGATGTTGTGTCACATTTTGAATACTTTTGATTACTTTTTTAATTAAACATTAGTTTTAGACCTTGTATATCCTTATCGTAAAGGGGTCTTCAATCTAAAATGCAAGCCTAATAATAAGATGTAATGGGAGTGCTATGTCTCCTGTAAATCCTGTTGAAATGAGCCTTTGCATCAGATGTGCCTTAGAAGCGCGTAATTCTGTTTCGATACTCCCGAAACAAACTAAATTGCTGTTTTGCGCTACGAAGCTTTCTTTGAAGTATACTCCAAAATCAATTTATTAAACTATATTAATGCTTGTCCCTTTCATTTCCACGATATCCTGTTATAATCAATGCAGAATAATCAATGCCTACTATCATATATTGAAACCATTGCAGGGATTATTCGTTAAAATCAAATTTACTTACATGAATTCGTACATCCTCTCTAAGATTTATCTTTACTTTCTTAGTTGAAGAAAGTTGCAGCCAAACTTAGGTTTAATCGGTTCCTTACAAGTATACCTGCACACTAAAAGTAATATGGCAGCGGAACTCGACGGGTTCCATAAGTTACGATTGTCAAGAAATAACCATACGTGTTTTTGAAAAGATTTCATCGGCTTAAATGTTATTCAATAAGTTCAGAAGGCTATAGCTTTTAGAAAACTAAGCAACGAACAACCAAAACGAGGATTTAAGCTCATATGGGTATGTAGAAGAACACTTTTGAGTTCTTTGATCAATTAAATATACTTGCAAAATGTGGTTTCAGCCAACTATTTTGATTTTCGGACCACTGTGCGGCGGGGAGCGCAGCGAGCAAGATGGATCGATCAAGTGGAAGGCGACCTGCAGACCCTACGTAGACTACGTGGCTGGCGAATTGCGGCCATGGACCGAGTGGAATGGAGACGACTTCTTCGTACAGCAGAGGAAACCACGGCCTGGAGCTGATTAAGTAAGTAAGTAAGTGACAACAAATAATTACCGTTGATGGGGGAGCGTATAAATGCGAAAAATGGAATGGTTAGACTGGAGGGACGAAACTAGATTTGAGACTAACTAATACATGGGTGTGGTATATTTTAATTGCCTAAAGCTCTCGGGTACCAAACCAGAAATTGTGGGTTGGAGTCCCACTACTACTAAACTACCCAATATATTTTCATATCGAAATTTTCCCAGTTTCACCCAGTCTAACATTCTTCGCATCAAACGCTCTTGTACTTTAATTAAAATAGAGTTCCGTTTGACCGCAAACCCTTTTATTGTCGGGTCTACCTTCGTGCGGGCGTTGGTGGTGCTGTGCTTGAAGAAACGGTCCTCAATGGACACATTCTCTTGTTCATCGCATTCCAATCTATCACGCGATCCTGTATTCTGCCCAACACTATAGAGCCCATTTCTAGCTCTGCCGCGAAAGTCTTCCAAACCTTTTCTTCTTTTTTTTTGTATGCCAGAAGGACATTGAGTTGAAAGGCCACTGCGACAGTCTGAACGATCGTCTTTTGTGGCAGGCCCCGATTGCTGTATACAGTTTACGGAACGCTCATACCCATTGATAGAGTTAAGCGGGATAGTTGTAATCCTGTGCCCTAATTCGATACTACATAGAAGGACACTTTCTAAGAAGTTGTGCCTTGATAATGCAAGATCAAAAATCACCTGTAAAATTCTACTATTAACCATCTTTTGATATTACTGTTTTGAGGATTCACCAAATTCCATCTAATGTTCCGCCAAGGGAAATGCACGAAAACAAGCAGCGATAGGTTCGTTGAGTCCATATGCTGTACTACACTAGGTAGGAAGAGTAGGAGCAGGATTTTAATCACTGCATTGCCATTGAAGGAAGGTTTTGTTCATGGAAAGTATGCAGTGCGGGAACATCACCCTTAACTGTTCGTTACATCTTCGTTTACCCTCTTCACTTTCGTCGAGCTTAACCTTCCCTTCGGGGATAGTTGCAGCATCCTCATTGCTACCAGTTACCACGCACCGATCTAGATATATGCTGACGAGACCAGGGAATAATCTGGATATGGGTTGTAAAGTATTCGTTTTTAGTTTACAGCAATTGTCGAACATAATCCTTTGCAAGTTAGGAACTGTTGGACAACGCGTCCAACCAATATCGCTATCACAGCCATCTATTCGCAGAATTCTTAATTTTTTCAGTTTGTTAAGGTGTCGTACCCCACTATTTCTCCACTAAAAAATGAATAAAAGCATAATTGTTTGTTTTTTTTTGGAAAAAAAGAATGCAAACCTTTGTGCAGAAAGTCAATTCCAAATGCTCTAAATTCGACAGGTTGTTGCAAATTTCATGCAGCACCTTATCGGACCTAAGTGTCAGTATCAGCCATGTCAACCCGGCGAGTCCTCTGTCGAATACAACATCCGACCAGTTATGATGCAGTGATAGGCGACGAAGGTGGGGCATATGTAATTTTGGCGGGTTTTGAGTTGAAGAAACAATGTTTGAATAGTTCAGAGTAATAGTCTGAAAAAGAATGATAAGTGTTAGTAGTTACAAATAGGAAGGGTTTTCGTATGTTAATTTAAACCTTGACTTTTGTTAATTTTTCTATCAATTGTAGTTGCGTGGCATCGATTTCCAGACAGATTAAAGTTAGCTCCTCTAACTGGTGGCTGTATTTGGCGAGCGCCGTTCCTATACGATAGAGCAGAGGATTACTTTTAGTCACTATTGACTTTAACTTTGGCATGGATTTAATAAAATTTTCTTCCTTTTCATTGTCCATGAACCGGTTTCGACTTCGAGCATATCGACGCTGCGTATCATTATTATCGTTCATAACTACGTGCAGATGAGTTAACATAGGAAACTGTAAAGACATCATATAGTCCATCGTTTCTTGGTCGTCTAAATAGACTTTTAAATGTTGTAGCTGCCAGCAGTAAGTTTCAATAATATGTAAACTGTAACGACAGTTTGGGAATACTTCTAGTTTTGTCAGATGTGGTAAGACCATTTTCAATGGCTTCGCATTTTCTAAAGCAATTTTCAGCGATTTTAGTCGGTTATGATGGATGACCCACACGCTCTGATCTGGCGTAATGTATTTACCTAAAGAGAAATATAACTCAAGTTCCCGGAGGTTTATCATATCGGTTAGTTGGTTTTCAAGTATTTCTCGGGTGCTTTCAAAGCTAAAATACAGCCTTAGTGCTTCAAGGTCTGAACGTCCAACCAGGAGCTGTTTTACGTTGTTCTCTGGACATGGCTCAAAGAGGTATTTTAAAGGTATTATGTCCTCTTTTTCACGCCGTTCCCGCTGACTGTCCTCATCATCAGCATAGTCGTCATTATCGTCATTGTCATGCAAGTCGTCCCGGTAGTTCAGTGATATATTGCGATAGCTTCGAATTATTCGTATTTCCGATTCTGTTAGCTCCTCGTCAAATGTGGTATAAAGAGATATTCTACATCGCCGTTGGAATTGCACACTATGTAAGACGTTATGCCAGTGGTTGCAAACTTGACAAGCACTTTTTCGGTCCCTAAAGTTGAGGTAACTGAAAATTCGTTCTAAAACCTGAATACCTGAATTATTTTATGGAATTTTTACACATCTTATTCCTTCAACTTACTTCAACTGGAAAGTCATTGATGTTCTCCATCGTGAATAGTTTCCTCTACGTAATTCTAAAGATGATTGTCACATATGCTCTTATACTCGTAATTAGCTGTTGTATAAAGAATAGAATTAAAACATTAATGAGTTAAGTATCCGCTGCCAGCAAAGTAAATTAAATAACCCTGGAAACCTTAAGCTATATCGCAATTATTTATTTTCCTCTGAAGTTGCTAAGCAACCACGTGCTGGAAGGCGCACATGTTCAACCACGTTTCGCCAAAACCGCCCTTTTAATGAAAAGGCGACAGTGAAGCTGTCACTTTCAAGTTTGAAAAAATTGCTGTTCGTCGGATTCACAAACGTAGGATTGCATAAATTAATAGAACGGAATAGGATAATTTATCGGTAAAATAATATATCATTGCATCACAGAATGAAATACTTCTGCCGCCTTCATCATACAGCTGTCATGACACAGAGAACAGACATTCATCGTAGTCTCGTGCGATGTGTAAAATCTGAAACCGCCATTTTGAAAGTAAGTGGTAATCCACCTGTTACGTGGCGCTCACATCACTAAGAGGGAAAGTGTTTTACTTAGCTACCGTTGTCAATGTATGTCAAAGCAATCAACGCAATTTCCACTAAAACATTTCACAGTTGCCACAGTAACCTGCATATTGTTTACGCAATCTGCCTCTATCAAACATAAAACAACAACAATCGAATATCTGTTAGAAGACGATTAGAATTCTCGAAGCCAAAATAATTAGTTCTGGTGTCGCCACTATTCTGCGAATGGATGCATAGTCGACGTAACGACCAGCACCATGATTGTTGAGAAAACGCATTTTTATCGTGAAAAACGTTTAAAGCCATATAATATTTGTTATAAACTTTTTCAATCGAATAATCTGTCAATTTAGTAGAGTTTATTAACCAAAACAGGACTGATGGGGTTTTATGATTCATTCCTCATTTATTGTGTTTAAAAAATGCGAACGCCAGTTTATGCGAATAAACAGAGTGTTTTTTTGAATGATTATTCACATAACTTGGCGTAAAGCTACAAAAACAAATAGGTTGCTATGCAGGTTGATTATGCGGGGAATTACGTCAACCATTAGCATTACGTGAAACTAATAGCAGAGTAGCTCAATTTTCCTAAATTTCCCAAATATTTTCGAACAAACATATGTTGTTTGGGTATTGGGCATGTGAACAACATAGTTAAGAGTGCGTAGGACCGAAAAAGTACTATTTGGTCATTTTGGTTTTTACGTCAACTATGCATCCATGGGCAGTATTGATCTGCCGATGTTTAACTAAATAATAGATCGAGCGAGGGTGGCATACAAAACGGAAGGCTGCAGAAAAAGAAAAACTCGAAATACCGTATGGTCGCCATCCACCGCTCATTTAAAAACGATTCTAAGTTAGTTTGTCCATAGCAAATCTAAATTGAGGTCCATCGAAACCCAATTTGCGTCATAAGATAGAGAAAACAATTGTGTTTACAAGAAAAACTTACTTGGTTTCTAAATATTTAATAATAGTGACTTTTTTTAAAAAAAGTAATGCAATCTCATGACCCCTTTTACCGCTTACTTGAAATATGGTGATCCATTCACCGCCCATTTGAGTGCCATTTACCGCTCATATTTTTTTATTGTTACCAAATAAATAAAACCCGCGTTTTAACCCTTGTTTTGGGTTTGGCATTTATAGCAGAATAGAACGCTAACATTAATACTGTTGGCTTACTTCACGTTATTTAATAGAATAGTTTCTAAATAACCAAAGAAACAAGTTCGCTTGAGCTAATAATTAATTTAGTCATTTGCACTCGGTCTTAATAAAGACGCGATCAAAATGTCGTTTTTCGCTCCTCACTATAAAGCTTATTTATTTTGGAAATGAACTTTTATGAATGCAGTGGAAATTTATGTTTAATACGTATCATTAAACATACAAAATTATTTTTTGTCAACAGTCTTTACAATGATGAACTATATTAAAAAGATATAAGCATTTTTTGTTTGAAATGAGCGGTAAATGGAGCTGAGCGGTGAATGGCGACCTTATGGTACCGCACTCTTTGAGACTTTTACATTTATCAGTAAAACTTTGGAAGCTTTCACTCAACTTCGATACCGTTTTCATTAACAGACCGTTTACTGTTATCCTTGTTGGTCCGATGAAATCGTGGAATTTGGGCTGTCCTCGGCATGCGGTTGACAAAGATGCCTCAGTCCGCCGTATGTACTGCCTGCATGTTTGAGAAAGAGACCTGCTTGATAGATTTTTCTATTTTCTATTTCAAAATATAATTCATTACATACCTCGACAGAATAACCATATAACATGACACTCCTTGCCAAGAAATTTTTGGGATTTAGGATCAAACGTTTTCAACCGTCCGTTGAATATTATTTATTGAAATTCAATAAACAAAATCAAGTCGTTGTTACGGTAACTGGCATTGCAGTTGCCAGTAACTCAAATATGTAGAATATAGCTGAAAAATATATAAGGTCTTGCACGGGCGAGCATAACCTCACTTCTTTGACGTCTATCAGTGGTTTGTTTACATGGACTTGGAACATGGGTTAACATGGTTGAAACTGAATAGAGTAAGGCGGGGCATAAGTGCGATGTTTGAAGTTGTCATCAATTTTCGCGAGATATAAAGAAGAACAACAACAAAATATATTTTATAGTGATGCAGCTACTCAATGTCTTTACATTCAACTATAAATCATCTGGAATAATAGTGTTATTGAAAATAAATTCTTCATTCTTCTGAACCAGTGCCGATTCGCACTTTTACCCCACTAGCGGGGTAAAAGTTCGATTACCGCGGGGCAAAAGTGCGAAGCTCGAATCCATGAAATTAGCACAGCAGTAGCTAACAAAACCATATTATCGTCAATCTGCGGTATGTTTCGGTAAGGAATATTCTCAATTTACACCTTTCCTATTTTCCGCTGGTGTATTGCAGCCTCCGACAGATCGAAACTTTCCCAAACGTTTGTTTTATGTTTCATCAGCGGAAAAACATTGTTTTCCTTCGACCAACATCTGTAGAGCACAGTTTTCTGCAGATCTTCCATTTCTAGTATCTGTAATATAGTGCCAAAAGCTGTATATAAGCTATACATTTTTGCCCCGTCCGTGAATCGCACCTTTACTCCGCTAGGCGCTTGACGGGGTTTGATTAAATTATGGAAAAGCGAAATATATTTTGTAAACTCTTTTCACCGTATTTTCAAAACAGATATGCGAGTGATGTAAAACAGTGCTACAAATTTTCAACAAGTAATTTTTTCGCTCCGTGATAGAAACGAAACCTTTCCCCGAACAACCCCGTTAAGAATCGCGGCTATAACGCTGACGGACGAACAGCGTCGCCCGCAGTACCTTACAAGTCGCAAGGACTTGCATAGTGTCGTCGTCCCGTCAGTAAAATGAGTTAGATTCTCGATTCATGAATCGAACTTTTACCCCGTCAATAAATCGAACTTTTGCCCCGCTAGGCGCTTGACGGGGTTTGATTAAATTATGGAAAAGTAACATATATTTTGTAAATTCTTCTCACCGCAATTTCAAGAGAGATATCTGAGTGATGTAAAACGCTGCTACAATTTGTGAATAAGTAATATCCTCCTGTTGATATCGTATTTGCCGTACAACGAAATATTACATCAAAACCGTTCTAAAATAACTTTTACCCATAACTCAGCAACTATGATTCGTAAACAACAAATGTTTATGATGGATTTAAGCTGTCAAAGTACTCACCCATCCATGTCAATGTAGTCAATTTACTCGGAATCCGCACTGATAAATCATTGAATCGCACTTTTACCCGCATCGTACTTTTACCCCTCCTTACTCTATTGTTTAAGGCCTTAGCGGCAAGTCAGAAAAGCACATAAACTGCCATTCCGAGTAGTTTGGAGGGTGACACTGCTGGATAATACGCTTTCAAAACGTTTCCAATTTTCAATTTATGCATATCGCGTTCGCCTAACAAAGTTTTAAAAGTGGATTAAGAGTTTTATTACTTCATCAGTTGGATTTCAGTGCCATTGACTCCACGAAACTCCCTGCTATTCAATGCTAAAGGGACGACAAGTGAATTATTGTTGTGGAATCTTCGGGAATACAAAACACGTTTTTAAAATTAAACGAAGTGTTTCACAGGGAAAATCGTGTTTCAATAAAGTGTAATTAAAGTCGGTGAAGTTTGTAACAGAAAATTTAATGGCGATTTTGTGTGGTTAATGTGTGTGACTTCCCCCTAATACAATTTGATAATTTAACAGAAAATAATATTAACCACTTAAGGTCTACATCATTTTTAGCATCGCAAAATTCACTAAATTGGTTTTTTTAAAAACTTTTATATCTTTCAATATTTTTTCACCAAATTTGGGGGATGTCCCGAAAATCTTTTCTATTTTCATAATATCTATAGATAATGGCCATATGTTTTATGGCCCCGGAATTATTCCGGAGTTTCTTGGGGGACCGTGACATGGCTTTTTTAGATAAAGTTGCCAAATATTTAATTTTTTTTAAATCTGTTGATTTTTATAAATATATCATCGAATGTGAACTTATCAGTTACTTTGCCGCAGTTACGCACCATCCAGATCCGGGGGGACACTATGAATCTGGAACCGGCTCCTAAAAAGGGAATTTTCAGCATCAGTAAAATATGGCGTGCCGCATATCAAAAACTACAAGGTATGCAGCCCTAAGGGTTGTACGAAAGGGTGACGTAGGACTATATCAGACCATCAGATCAAAGACTAATGTAAACTACATTTCTGGCATATGTATGTTTATAAGAATCTGTGAGTGCCATTGCTTAAGTGAATGTTTAAAAGAGAAGAGCGAAATATTCAGATCCAATTCTTCATTTAATGCAGTGATGGCCAAACTGCGGCCCTGCAAAATATTTTGTGCGGCCCGCGGACTGACTTTAGTGATGGTGGACTTATGAATAACTTTTTTGATGACACAGGGGTCACTCAAATCAGTAGTAATGCCTCGTGCATTTCATAGTTCCAATTGCTTTCCGTTTTAAATCTTGTGGTAATTCCCAACAAATGGTTTTTATTGCCCAATATTTTGCATTTTGTTATGCAAAGGAATGGCCAGAGGAATTTGCGGCCCGCGACATCATGGGGCGATCTCGTTTGCCACGCACCATGCCTTTGCCTGGCCACCACTGATTTAATGCAATAGTGGCTTTGAAAATACGTGGACGGGGGTTCATAAATACAACGCCTGCAACCTTTGAGACATAGAAATTTCTTTTAAAAATCACTTATGTGCATCACAAAGGTTGAAATGGTAATGAATGACCAATTTCTGTTTTATTTGTATGAGAGTCCTTATCCTCCTACCACAGGGGTAAGGGGTCTCAAACTATCATAAAATAAATAAATTCAAAATAAATTCATGCCTCCAAAAATCCTCACACGCCAGATTTGGAGCCAATTGCTTGTTTAGTTCTCGAGTTATGAAAAAATTTGAATTTCATTTTTATGGGAGCCCCCCTTCTTAGAAGAAGAAGGGGTTTCAGTACATCTTACCTCCAAAAACCCCCACATGCAAATTTTGATTCCTTTTGCTTGGTTAGTTCTCGTGTTATGAGGAAATTTGTATATCATTTGTATGGGAGCCCCCCCTCCGAAAGAGGGGAGGGGTCTCAATTCGCTATAGAAAAAAATCTTGCCTTCTGAAACACCATTCCAAATTTGGTTGCATTTGCTTGATTAGTTCTAGAGTTTTGAGGAAATTTGTATTTCAGTTGTACAGGAGCCTCCCCCTCTTAGAAGGAGAAGAGGTCTCAATACACCGTAGAAAAAAAATTCGTGTCTTCTGAAACCCCCACATGCCAAATTTGGTTCTATTTGCTTGATTAGTTTTCGAGTATTGAGGAAATTTCTGTTTAATTTGTATAGGAGCCCCTCCTCTTACGCCCCCCTTAAAATTGCCCTCTCACTCTCCTATAAAATTGGTGGTCATTTTATCTATCCAACGATATATAAATTGTTCAGTTTCGTTCAGTAGTCTAGTAGTTATTAGCATTTGAAATCTTTCATTCAAACGTTACAATTCTATTTTCGTTTACACAAAGTGCTACCCAGTCCCAGTATAGTAAACAAAGACGTAGTCCTACGTCAAAAACATCACCACTTGACAAAATAGCGATTGCCAATCAACTCATGTCTCTCAGAAGCCAGGTCTTGGACAAGTTCCTTCGAAATCCGTTCCGTGCTTGAATCAGAAAAGAAACCCTCCCGGGGCCGAAACCAGTCGCATGGCTTCTGAGAGACATGAGATGGTCGCCAGCTATTTTGTCAAATTTTGTGACGTTTTTTGATATGCGACACGACATATTTTACTGACGCTGAAATGTCGCACAATCGATGATATGGTTACAAAAATTTCAAAAATTTTCAAACGAATTTCAAATATTTGGCATCTGCATCTAAAAAAACCCATGTCACGGCACCCCAGGGAACTCCGGACTAACGCCGGGGTCATAAGTTATATGGCCATTATCTATAGATTTTATGAAAATGCAAAAGATATTCGGGAAATCCCCCAGATTTGGTGAAAAAATTTTGAAAGATATAAAAGTTACGACCTTTTTAGTGGATTTTGCGATGCTGTAAATGATGTAGACCTTAGAGAGGTTAATACAGAAGAAAATATTTTGAATTCTTTTCAATTGCTTGAATAAAATGCCGTCGCTTTACTTAGAATTTCCTAAGGCCTACATGATACAATTGCTATTTGACCGGAATTTCGATTCGCATATATTTACTGAAGACAGAGAAAATTAAGTTGCTTTATGAATGAATTTTATTCAATATGTAAAAATATTTCTCCTATTTTGTTGCTTTTCATTGATTTATTTGTGGTTTTATTGGTATTTTATTGGTTTTCAAAAACGTTTCATGAACAATCACTTGAAAACGAAGCAAAATCTATTTAACAACTGGATTTATTAGGAATATAGAGAATTCATTTATAAATTTGACATTAAAATCTATTTGAATCGGGTTTTTCTAAAGTGGCGAAATTTGGGCCCAGAATACACATTTAAATAATCAATATAACGAGAAAAATACACAATTTAGTATGAATATGATGATTGAATCAGTAAAAGAAATGTCCGAAGTATAACATTTTCATGTTATCAAATATCTGAACTTATAGAACCTTGTTCTGTTTCGTTTCATGTAAATTTTTGGGATAAAAGTGGCGAAATATGGATCCGTCACCCTACATAGTGATTTTTTTTCCTGGTGAAACCTCAAAAAGTGGATGTTTTCGATGTGAGTTATAACAAACCTGGTAAGAAAGTGTGGAGTAATTTGCGGTTACGTCACTAATGAGAACGCGGTTTGTGTTTACGCGACTATTTTCACGTGAATTTCGGAATTTACGCGGTTTTGTATGCCAGTTTCAGAATTTACGCGGTTTTTTACGCGATTTTCGGAATTTACGCGGATGTTCTCTTATGAATCTATATTTACGCGAACTTTGAGAATTCACAAGGTTTTTTACGCGAGTTTTGGAATTTACGCGTTTATCCATCACGACAAGCTTGAAAGACTAAGAATTGGTGTAACAAGTACAAAGCCATTCAAAGTAGTACTTCCGCGTCTGAAAAAACTCAAATTGTTAGCCGACTGCAGCAGGCTTTGCATACACTTTTCGCTTCGATTTTGCTCTTTTGATTACTGCACCTCAGCGAAGCAGAATTTGAAAAAGTGGTGTATGGGGCATTTGTAGAGCTGGTAATTATCTATACTATTGCTGAAGAAAGTAAAGCTTTATCTCTAGTATTTACGCCGCTGTATGGCTGCATTGCCGTTGGTAGCCAAAAGAGCGCTCTTTTTGCTACCAACGGGGTAGCAGCCTTACAGCGTCACTAATATAAAAGATAGAGCTTTACTTTCTTCAGCAATATTATAGATAGATCCATATAAGTTAATATTATTAGAAGCTATAAGCTTCATCCGAAGAAATAAGAAGACGAATAATTCTATCACGATTTGTATTTTCACACTCATTTTTGCATGTAAAACATTGTCTTGTATTTTTATTACTATTTTAAGCATAAGGCAATAACCTTATTTTCGTGATGGTCAATAACGATGTAGTGGCTAGCATTCACGCCTCTCACACCGAGGACCGTGGTTGAATTCCCAACCCCGCAGAAGTCACGAATGACCCGAGTTGTTAAAGTGACTATAATTAAACAAAAAAAAAACTTAGTTTTGTGCTTCTTCTGCCATTCGTCCTTCAAGCAATATAGTTGTCTAGATTCATTTATGACCGCAAATTGAAATTCTTTCTATTGCAGTGGACGTATTATATGAGGACTATACCCTGACATAAAGGTTTTTGGTATACAAACAATAAGTTTCGAATTTTTCTGAAATAAGTGTTCAAGAACTTGCTATAAGAAAATTTCTCAACCTTTTAATTAATTTCATATCTATACCCGTGATTTCAGAACTAATACCAGGATTGACATAAGATCTTCGAGCTGTATTTCCGTCATTACTATCGCTGTATCCTCCAGATTTCCTCCAACCTCTAAAATGTAGTCAATATGCAATGTGGACCATACATTCGAAGCAGCCTATCCAACCATGTAAAGGAGATATCCCATAATTAAGATATCCTACGTTTACTTTGAGTGTTTGCATTTTGTCTATATTGTTGAATTCTGATAGGGTAAATGATTTTGAAATGGACCTAGTCGAATTCTGATCTTGAATGGACCTATTTTTAAATAAGAATTTTAGGATATAATTATCAAGTCTTTGTACTGTATTTAGCTTTTATGTTTATCTTTAATCATTTCTGAACGTAAATATACTAAAATTAAATTAAAATTATAGCCAAAACCACTTTATTGCCGCGTATTTAAAAGTAGCTGTTTTTCAGCGTTTTGGCAGTCACCATAGAGTATTTTCAAACTGTTACTACCCGGAACCCTTCTGGTTTGAAATAAAACAACACTCTTAAAATGATGCTAAAATATGTGTAATTTCAATTTAGGTATTTAAAAGTTCAGTAAAACCAGTAAAATCTTCAAATTCCTTAAAAATGTTAACCCCCTTTTTTGATCTTGAATGGACCTAGTATTGATTTTAGAATGGACCTAGTTTTGCGCTCCGAGACATCACTGACGGTAGCTATCATTGCCTAACTAACGAACACGCCGTTGTATATTCATTGAAACTGCTTGTTGTCACTATAGTATCTCTGATTATAATTATACTACAAGCACGGGATATTGAAAGAAGGCTTGATTTATAGCCTAAATAAAAACTTAATTATATTGATAAAACTATCACTCATCCTTTTTCGTAGTTGCTTCATAGTTGTACATTGTAGCCTCTAGTTTTGAAACTAAAAAGTCTTCCTAATTAGTTAGCTAACATATGTCATTTTATGCTTAAAATAATATAAACTTAATTTATTCTCAGTATTGTACAAAAATTTTAACCATCATTGATTAAAAGATAAGATGGATCAAAAGATAGGAGGGATACTAACTGCCTTCTGTTAAGGGGACATAGTACCTCTTCAATTTTTTAAAACCTAAATTTTTTATTGATTATTTCGAAAGATTAACATTTTGACCATATTTGTTTGAAGTCGTTTGCATGAATTCCAAATATTGACAAAGTTACAGCTATTTGTACCGCGCATGTCTGGAGCGATTAAACAACGAGTAAAAACTTCTACGTCGTTTTTCTCGAAACCAGGTTTTGAAAGTCGGTACCATAAATATCTCAAGAACGGCTCAAGTAATTCTTATGATTCTTTTTTTGTTTGAAAGCCAACAAAATTATCTAGTGTTTGACCCATCCTTTTCTTGATATTGTAATTTTTGTATTTTTTAGAAATGTTTAAAATCAATTTTTTCGCTTAAAAACCATACTTTTATGTTTCAATGTCCGCCATTTTGTTATGTGTTCGAATTCTAAAAAAGGATGGATCAAACACGAGATAATTTAATGTTCTTTCATGTCGTTTTGGAATTTTTCAATTCGGATAAGCCCCCCAGCCCCAATCCATGGTACCGCAATTCATGGTTTTTTGAACGACTATCTTCAAGGAGCCGTAGGGGCAAGGGGAAGAGGTTCCCTTATGAAAACAAAATTGCAAATATTAGTATAAAATGCAATGTTTCGAATGCAAAAGACCCGATTCAATTTGCCTTTCGCGTTATCGAGAAAAAATTATTTGAAATTAGGCAAAAAATATGGTCTAAAAGGTACTATGCCCTTTAAAAAAGAGCTATTTTGCTTCATTTGCATTTAGCACAAAACCAGTTACACTTAAATTTTTCAATTGGATTTTACGTATTTGTTTTAGCACGAAGCAAAAGTGTAATCTATAAAATCTATATAAGTAATCTATATAAATAGAGTAAAATTTTCCCAATTTGTTCGCCCTATGTAAAAAAAAAAATCCCAAATTATGCTAAACGGGACAATTCTTGTATCATTAAAAGTAATGCACAAAAGAATGAAACAAGTTATTTGAAAATACAATTCTGAAGATTTATATATAGCTTTATTGTATAGGAAACTCTAATATTGGAACGTCGAATTGAGTTACGAAGCTAATATTCCAAACTCTATTTCAAGTGGTTATCCCTGCTTAACTATCTACAGGCAACATCGTAAAAATGGTTGGAATCAAAAAATTTTTCATGGACAAATAACGTCCTGTATTTTCCATATAAATACAGCAAAAAGTTTTGCTGTAAGTTTAAGTTTTGACAAAACTCAGATGAGAAATAGTTTAAACACGTTAATCAAGCATATACCAAAGCTTCAAAACACCTTTAGCGCGCTGACCGAAAACCCTAATGCCAATAAAATTCAACCGGATCCTGTAGTCACAAAATCAGACTCGTCTAAGTAAAAACAAGCAGCCACTTCTGATGGTTAAGAACGCCAACTTCCTCACCCTCGTGAAACTTTGTGATGCCCAACCGTCCTACAAAATTACCCGGTTTGGCAATAAAATCATCTGTGCGTCAATGGAGGATTTAGAAATTAGGTAAAGGCCTGGATAATGATATGGTGCAAAAAAATATAAAATTTGGATCAATATCTGGATCGTTTTCGAACTGGATATGCCTACAAAAATAATATTGTATTTGATAATTTTCTAAATAGTTTAGTTAAAATAATTATGAGGCTCAGAATAAAGTAAAATTAGGCCATTACAAATATTTTATAAAGTTTTTGTCCTTCCGGTGTTGGGCCACTGAAGGGGGGGGGGGACAAAGTGAATTTTTTAATCGAGCAAAAAACATGGGTTTTAAGCTTTTTTATTTAAAGTTCAAGCGTGAAAACCAAATCTGTTCTTGCTTTTAATATATACGTTATTATTTTCCATGCAAAAATGTACGAAAAGAAGACAAAAACGAGAGAATTTTTTTGGACGATTTTCGGAAACTCCGAATTCGAATTTCCATTTCCGTTTCAAGTGTTAAGTACACTCATTTTTCGAGTTTTTCAGGCTGTAGAGCCCACGGACAATTGATTTTATACTCATATCCTACATTTTTTTTTAGCCCCCCGATTGATAAGTAAGCAGGTTGACTTCACATCACCTTTTGGTCGATTGACAGATAGATTAAAAACCAGTTTAGTAAAATATTCAAAATCATGCAACCGGACTAACGTTGTACTACGTCATCCGTGGTCGTATCTTATACACAACCCCTCCGATTTTTTTCTTGGGGGATGTAAAGTTTTCTTTAAGCACCTCTCCCCTCTGACTTGTGACAAAATTAATACCTCCTTGTCCACCGAAATTGAGCGACCCTGTGATCTAAAATATTCATTTTTGAAACTTCCTATTTTCTATCTGGTACAGTTCTTCATCGACTATCATTTAAAATCAAAACCTAGTATCTAACCTTACCTTTAAACCTAGTAGAATTATCAAGTCTAATTTTTTCAAGCACCATTTACAGTATGATTTCGAATTTGACAACAAATGCGTGTCGCCTATGTTGCCAAAATCGAAACCGTGGCAAAATCTAGAGCATTTTTTAACTGAAAAAATTGCATATAAATGTGTCAAAAATTGAATAATTACCACTAATTAACGAGTTTTTCACGATTGCAACGGTTTTATATTCAAAATATTCGACAGGGGCTGTCGCAAACCTTTAGATACTTTGCAGTAACACGTAGTCCTACGTCAGTAAAAGTCTGATCTTTCGAAATATGTAGTCACTAAATAAAAACTCGAACCCCACTGTACTTGATAAACTACGTTTAATACAAGTTATATTACATATTTTTAATGAATGGTTTACATTTTTGAAACTAACAGGCGACATAATTTTTTTATGACGTAGAAATCGTTTCAACCATATCTGAACAACAGGTAATAATACATTTCCAATATACAAATGTCACACACAGATACATACACAACGCATATCAAGTCACTGAAACATTGTTCAATTGGTTGGGCTGACATAAAAACAAGACCCTCGGCGACTGTGACTGATTTCAAATTTTTCAACCGATTTTCATACCTTTCTAACAGAGTATAAGAAAGGTAAAAGCTGTTCAACCTTGTGTCCTATTAATAAATAACAGTAGTATAGTTGTACTATTAAAAAAAATTCTTTGTTATTATTTTGTTCATTTATATGGAAGAAACTATGACAATCCAAATTTAGGTCCATTTCAAAATCAAAAATAGGTCCAATTCAAGATCATGTTGGGTCCATTCAAGATCAAAAAAAGGCTTTAGCAAAAAACGATATATTTAATAAAAGTTTCATCAATTATACATTTTTAAAGTACTGATAATGTAGAAAAAAGGTGGTACTTTCCAACAAATAGTAACATCACTACATATTATTTATAAATGACGAGTAAATTGAGCAGGAGTGCGAGTGGTGGTGTTAAAAAGCGCTGAATAGGTCCATTCAAGATCAATTACCCTATAGTAGCCTTACAAGCGTAACATCTGTGCTCTGCGCTACTCTGCGCTAAATGGGACTATATCCATTCGAAAGCTCATATTTTACGCTAACTTTTACCGGTAGTGTCAATAGTGGCGAACCTTGGCTTCAAAACTTTTAAGCGTGTTTTACGCGAAAATATGGCATTTTTTTAATGAAAATTAAAATTGTGGCATACTATGATAAAATTACTGCATACTCAATTAATAGGCTTTATTCAGCACTATTTTTTGAAGAACTTTTCCTTAGACACCGTTGAAATCCGAGCTACCATTAGACCTCTAGCATGTTTTGAAATATTGGGTTATTTTTCAAAAAAACGTTAAAACCTGCTGAGATAGCATACTTTCAAGATTCATAGAAAATTCAAATTTTGTCATATTGATCTAAAATTTTGGATTTGAACACTTCAATAGTATAGAATCACAGGAAAAATACAACAGAGAGTCGAAATGAACTTTTTTTTTTGGCTGCTGGTCAGCGATTCCCCACTGTGCGCCGGGGTGGCTCGTGCTGTTTCAAACAGCCGTCATTCGACTCGATCTTGAGCCACTCGTCGCCAATTTTCCAGTCGTCTCAGAAGTCGCAAATCACTTTCGACTTGGTCGAGCCATCTTGCACATAGAGCCCCCACTGTAGCCTATCGACATTCGCCATCTCCAAACAGTACCTGTACGCTGTACTGTCGTGATTTATGTCTCCGCCACACTCCGCTTTCTATTTGTACTCCTCCAAATATCGTCCGCAGTACCTACCGCTCGAACACGGCAAGGGCCTGTACGTCCTCCGTGTGCAGCATTACGGCCTCAAGTCCCCAAAGAACTACTGGTCTAGTGAGGGTTTTGTACATCATCAGCTTCGTACGGCGGCGTATGCTTTTTGATCGTAGCACTTGAATACGTTGCTGGATCTGCTTAGTAGTGTTGTTGCCCGCGATCATCAGCGATCCCAAATACATGAACTCGTCTATAATTTTTAGTTCGTCGCCGTCAACGGTTCCCGTCCGTAGGGGGCTCGTGTCCTTTCATGTATTTAGTCTTCGACGCATTTATTTTTAGTCCAATCCTCCTAAACTCCGTTTTTAGTCTGGCGTAGATTGTCTCCGCCGTCGCAAAGTTTCTGGCTATAATATCAAAGCCATCTGCAAAACCTAGCAGTTGGCTACTCTTGGTGACAATTGTTCCTCTCGTTTTGCTGCCCGCTCGCCGGATCACCTTTTCAAAAGCGATGTTAAACCGCATGCAGGATAAATGGACAACTATGGGATCTGTATTACCCATTACCCATACCATGTATGTACTAAAGGTACTTTGTCTTTAAAAGTAAAAATGGTTGAAAATTGCAAAATATTTTTTATATATTCCATTGAAAACAAATTTCTTATGCATTTCTGAGGTTCTTGACCTGTTTGGATGGGAAGGCTTGGATGGCTAATATAGGTTATTCTATAGCAATAAAATTTCAAAAGCACCGGAAAAAGGATCAAAATACAAAGGCAAGTACGTGTTAACCCCTGCTCAATCGAAAATGAGAATGAGAAAATCTGATTTAAATTTCTGTTGACCAAACTCGTGACTTTAGTCATGACCTTGAAATGCGGTCAGGCATATATTAATATTTTTTTTGAAACGATGATTCTACACAATTGATGAAGGGGCGGTAAGGGAAAGTAATGAAGAAGGATTTTTTTCCGGGAATGAAGAGGAAGGGTGGAAAGGAGGGGGGGGGGGGGGGTAATAGGTAGCTATGCTTAACAAGTTGTCGTTGTGACTCCTATCTTTTGTCCAATGCTGGAAGGTGCGTGGGTCGAACCAAGCTGTAATCAGAGATTATAACCGGATTTGAACCCACAATCATTACTTTTCCTTACCGTCCCTTCATCAATTGTAGAATCATCGTTTCAAAAAAAATATTAATTTCTGTGATATTTATGTTTATTTGTTCATATCTACCTGACCTGTTTGGTCCTAACGGCAGATTGAATTGAATGAGGAAAAGTCCAACAGAAGCCATCCTCTAGTAGGCATAAAAACCTCACCATCTTTTTTAACTACGCTTAAATTGCCAATAACATATAGCATTTTAAAAAATCATTTCCATTGTCTGACAATAATTGAATAACTAACTACAACAATTTACGGTCACTAATAATACTCTACTATTCACAATCCTTTGGTTTTTTTGAGGATTCACCAAAATCCATCTAATGTTCCGCCAAAGAAAATGCACGGAAACAAGCAGCGATAGATTCGTTGAGTCCATATGCTGTGCTACACTGGGTAAGAAGAGTAGAAGTAGGATTTTAATCACTACATTGCCATTGAAGGAAGGTGTCGTTCATGGAAACTATGCAGTGCGCAAACATCGACCTTAACTGCTCGTTACACCTTCGTTTACCCTCTTCACTTTCGTCGAGCTTAACCTTCCCTTCGGGGATAGTTGCAGCATCCTCATTGCTACCAGTTACCACGCACCGATCTAGATATATGCTGACGAGACCAGGGAATATTCTGGATATGGGTTGTAAAGTATTCGTTTTCAGTTTACAGCAATTGTCGAACATAATCCTTTGTAAGCTAGGAACTGTTGGACAACGCGTCCAACCAATATTGCTATCACAGCCATCTATTCGCAGAATTCTTAATTTTTTCAGTTTGTTAAGGTGTCGTACACCACTATTTCTCCACTAAAAAAAATAAAAAAAGCATAATTGTTTGTTTTTTTTTTGGAAAAAAAAAAAGAATGCAAACCTTTGTGCAGAAAATCAATTCCAAATGCTCTAAATTAAACAGGTTGTTGCAAATTTTATGCAGCACCTTATCGTTCCTTTCGGACTTAAGTGTCAGTTTCAGCAATGTCAACCCGGCGAGCCCTCTGTCGAATACAACATCCGACGAGTTATGAAACAGTGACAGGTGACGAAGGTGGGGCATATGTAATTTTGGCAGGGTCTGAGTTGAAGAAACAATTTTTGAATATTGCAGAGTAATAGTCTGAAAAAGAATGATAAGTGTTAGTAGTTATAAATAGGAAGGATTTTCGTAAATTAATTCAAACCTTGACTTTTGTTAATTTTTCTATCGATTGTAGTTGAGTGGCATCGATTTCCAGACAGATTAAAGTTAGCTCCTCTAACTGGTGGCTATATTTGGCGAGCGCCGTTCCTATACGATAGAGCATAAGATCACTTTCAGTCACTATTGACTTTAACTTTGGCATGGATTTAATAAAATTTTCTTCCTTTTCATTGTCTATGAACCGGTTTCGACTTCGAGCATATCGAAGCTGCGTATCTTTATCACCGGCCATAACTACTTGCAGATGAGTTAACATAGGAAACTGTAAAGACATCATATCGTCCATCGTTTCTTGGTCGTCGAAATAGACTTTTAAATGTTGTAGCTGCCAGCAGTAAGTTTCAATAATATGTAAGCTGTAACGACAGTTTGATAATACTTCTAGTTTTGTCAGATGTGGTAAGACCATTTTCAATGGCTTCGCATTTTTTAAATCAATTTTCAGCGATTTTAGTCGGTTATGATGGATGACCCACACGCTCTGATCTGGCGAAGTGTTTTTACCTAAAGAGATATATAACTCAAGCTCCCGGAGGTTTATCATATCGGTTAGTTGGTTTTCAAGTATTTCTCGGGTGCTTTCAAAGCTACAAAACAGCGTTAGCGCTTCAAGGTCTGAACGTCCAACCAGGAGCCTTTTTATGTTGTTCTCTGGACATGGCTCAAAGAGGTATTTTAAAGGTATTATGTCCTCTTTTTCACGCCGTTCCCGCTGACTATCCTCATCAGCATAGTCGTTATCATCGTGATCATCGTCATCCAAGTCGTCCCAGTAGTTTAGTGTTATATTGCGATAGCTTCGAATTAATCGTATTTCCGATTCTGTAGGCTCCTCGTCAAATGTGCTGTGAAGAGATATTTGACATCGCCGTTGGAATTGCACACTATGTAAGACGTTATGCCAGTGGTTGCAAACTTGACAAGCACTTTTTCGGTCCCTAAAGTTGAGGTAACTGAAAATTCGTTCTAAAACCTGAATACCTGAATTATTTTATGGAATTTTTACACATCTTATTCCTCCAACTTACTTCAACTGGAAAGTCATTGATGTTCTCCATCGTGAATAGTTTCCTCTACGTAATTCTAAAGATGATTGTTACATATGCTCTTATACTCGTAATTAGCTGTTGTATAAAGAAAAAATTAAAACATTAATGAGTTAAGTATCCGCTGCCAGTAAAGTAAATTAAATAACCCTGGAAACCTTAAGCCATATCGCAATTATTTATTTTCTTCTGAAGTTGCTAAGCAACCACGTGCTAAAAGGCGCACATGTTCAACCGCGTTTCGCAAAACCGCCCTTTCAATAAAAAGGCGTCAGTGAAACTGTCACTTTCAAGTTTGAAAAAACAAAATTAGGATTTACACGTTGTATAAATTAATATAACGGAATGCGATAATTTATTGGTAAAATAACATATCGTTGCATCACAGGTTGAAATAATTGTGCCGCCTTGATCATGCAGCTACCATGAGTCACAGCAAAAGAAAATTTTTTGTCGTTTTGCACTACACACAAACGTTATAGCTTGATGTTCAGGTGTTCACCGATGATGCTTTTAGCTCGATGCTTACCTTTTAATATTATTGCACTATGGGTTTCGTTATTTGGTAGTATGATAATATACACATATAAATAATTATTTAAAATACAATTATCACAGCCTTTAATAACTCTTACTGATTCTATTCACGTCTGCTCGTGAAGAATGCCGGTAACAAAATGAATGTACGTAATCCCCCAGATGACCGATCAATGTTTGCGCGAAGAAGCAGCTATTCATTGCGGTCATTCCGCAGAAATGAAATGGTCGGCCATAAATGACGACACAACTTTAGAATGAGAAATTTTGTTCATTATACAAACATGCAGATACCTAGACTTATTTTTGTTAACGACCGTATCGTATATTTCTTACAAATAATAGCAAATATTTTCATATTCGAATGTAACAACGGAATGGTGTGCAACGCTAGTAAGATCGATCAACACTTTGCTTATGGCAGCCTATTTACTCTCGAATTAGGGTATGTTGCTACATCGTCGTAATTGTCTATTCCCGTCCTATCCAACACAAATTATTAAAAATATCAGCATTTTTATGACACATAATGCAAAACTAGTTATTCCCTAATATTTTAGTTTGTTGTCTATCATACGCGATCAATCAAAGTGAGCTGAGATCTATTTAAATGCAGTCAAATTTCCTACGTTTTTTCGTGCGACGAAGAAGACAATGTCGACTAATCGTTTTAATTTCTGTCATTTATAAATGAAAATAACTCACGAAAGGCATTGTCGTTATTCTACAGCCAGGAAAACTTGCCTGACGTGCAGAAATTTTGTAGAATAACATTTGTCATGCCGTCCTACACAAATACAGGCGCGTTAGCTTCGTGAACATTGTTGTGATTTTTACTTCGGACGATGAAAATTTCGATGGATGGATTTTAAAACGGTACGACGAATTTAAGAAATAAAGTCAGTTGCTTAATTTTAACAATATGCTTTAATAATCGCTTTTCAGTGATTTCAAAGTTCACGGATCGGAAGGTAAGTGTGTTTTAGTCAAATCAGCACAAGAACTTTTGGAGTATTCATTAAATCCATCCAACAAATGATGAAAATTAGAATGGTTTTATTTATTACGACGGGAATTAGAAAAAAAACCCTACTATAAGATCGTGACGGGTTAGAACTTTTATTAAATTTAATTTTCTTCTTTTTCTTTTCGTCTTTACTCAAGCTAAGCGTTCATTAAAAGACATAACCACTTGTAATTCTGTCTACAAGCCTAGTAGGCTGCCTGAATCTAGAAGCATTACGTGAAGCGGTTCCAGAGAAAACTATGTCACGTAGTTTCCACATTTTTGCTTATAACTTTTAAACGAAACGTCGTATCACAAAACATCTTAATAGTGATCTATACTAGGCAATAATACCTTTTAATCGGTTTAGTCATCTCCGAGAAACAGGCGATAGAAAAAATCATTACATACATCGAACCCTATCGGTTGGTACATGTGACTTGACCGTCCGGGCCACGGATCAATTTCGTGTTTTTCGACCAATTTTTAAACCTTTATTATAGTATGACAAAGGTAAAAAATGCGTGTTTACCGTGGAATGACTCATATACATAAAAGAGAACGTATGTCTGTCTGTATGTCCCGCCTTGACTCCAGAACGCCTTGACCGTTCTCTACCAAATTTGGCAAGGGGTTTCGTTTCTCTTGTGAATAGACCGATTGCAGTTATGTAGGGTTTATTTCTAATTCCCGTCGTAGTAAGTGAAGCCATTCTAATTTTCATCATTTGTTGGATGGATTTAATGAATACTCCAAAAGTTCTTGCGCTGATTTGACTAAAACATACTTACCTTCCGATCCGTGAACTTTGAAATCACTGAAAAGCGATTATTAAAGCATATTATTGAAATTACGCAACTGACTTTATTTCTTAAATACGTCGTACCGTTTTAAAATCCGTCCATCAAAATTTTTCATCGTCCGAACTAAAAATCACAACAATGTTTACGAAGCTAACGCGCCTGTATTTGTGTAGGACGGCATGACAAATGTTATTCTGCAAAATTTCTGCAGGTCCTGGCTATAGAATAACGACAATGCCTTGCGTGAGTTATTAGGGCTATTGGTGAGCCCTATGACCCAGCTGAATGGCGTTTGTTCATAGACAGCATTAAGCAGAGTTTGAAGACTGTATACTTTGATACCGCCTCTAGTTTCTGAAAGTAAATAACAGAAGTTGGCGCTAGTGTTTCATCAAGCATCATGTGTGAAAATATGCTTGAAACTGTTAATGTTTCCCTGTTGAATGCAACAGATGTCGTTGCTGGATAACGCATATTGTACATATTGAAAACAACCCAATTTTGCGCAACAAACAATTTACTCAGCTTGGCAACATCACTCTTTCTTCCATCTCGGTTTCTTTTGTGTTTACCGTTAAAGGCGGTATAACCTTTGACATTTGAACCAACAAATAATTGGTAAATATTGTTTTTAAATTTAATTTCTTTAAATTGAAATGTCGCAAAAATTTTCAGCTCCCGGCTCTCGCACGGTATCAAAATCACCTTCCCGGGCTCACGGAAGAATGATAGTAAGATGCAATGGAGAGGTATAGGAAAAGTTTGTTTTTATTAAAGTTAGGCAGGTTATGAAAATAAGATAATATTAGATCAGGTATTGTTAAGGCAGGTAAACATAAATAACCGACAAATTTTGAGAAAGCGTCATCTCTTGAAAAGTAATGGTTCATCTGGTATCCTATTACTACATCAGGGATACAAATAATCCTCGATTCCCGTAGCCCATGCTACAAGTATGTGACTAAATAAATACTAAAAATATTAAGCATGAGTCAAATGGCTCTACATATAATAAAATATAGTTAAACATAATTGGGAGATTTGCTCCGACCTTAATGTTGATGCGTGTGTGTTTGAAAAATAAAGAGAGGAATGATAGCTAGAGAGAGAGAGGTATATTTGTGGCATGTGAACAAGTAAGAGGGTAAAGGCTTAGTAAGGGGGTGTTTGCAAGAGCATGATATTCAAATGCGCAAATATTACTGTTTTAGTAAAATGGTCATTACTTCTACAGTTTTCAACCGAATGTTACCATTAACCCCATGATTTCTTTGTTTTTTATCGGCCTTTAAGACCCACATTAAATGAAATTTTTGAAATGCGTTAATCTTGTCTAAAACCTTTGATACAGTTGAAATTATTCCAAAAAATGCGTTCTTTTTTGTTTTGTTGTGAACAAATTCTCAAATATCTACAGTACTATTATTCTTACAGAAAAATGAAGTTCAACTAATCGATAGCAAATTTTCTCCTCTTTAATATAAAAAAAAGAGATTTGAAATTGGTGCGCCGCAGCCGGAGAAATTTGTGTTTATATGTATGTACTTTTTTTCTTTAAGCAAAATTTCAACTTTTTTGCATGTCTCAAAAAGTATCCTACTTTAAATTTTTCTGACCACCTTTTCGGATTCAGCGACCAATTTTATATGAAAAATCACCTTCAGCTTACTGAGTTCATAAATGCTGTTAACTAGTGTAATCTGTTGGATGGGACGGGAATAGGCAATTACGACGAAGCAGCAGCATACCCTGAGTGGCTGGGAGACAAGATGCTCTTGAGGAGGGGTGATGCGGAACGTGAGAATGAATGTATATTCTGCCATAACTCCGAAACGCCTGGATGGTTCTTCATCGAACTTTATCACATGTTTCTTAACACAAAAGAATCAACGTTGGGTGGTTGACAAAAGAGCGAGGTGGTCTATTACAAGGGGGAGGAAGGTACAAATGGGTAAAGGGAAGCATTTCTCTTCCTTTTCGAACGATAGCAACGATTGTACAAGTGGCTAGACGACAAGAGGTGATTGCTGAAAGTTGTCCATTGATAAGTGAGAGGTTCTAAAAAGGTGAAAAAGGTTTTGTCTCGCTTCATACCTAGTAATTACCGAAAAAAAGACAACTTTTATGAGTGGCAGGAGGACAACAGAAGAGGGAGCTGACAAAGGGTACATACATTCAAATTAAGAAAAAGGGTTTTGTTTCTTGCATAACGAAAATTTTCATTGCAATAACAGATGTACAACAGATGTATCTAGGAATACTTTTAAACAGATGCGGATCCCAAAAATGCTTAGGAGAGTACTGAAACTGATGAAACGATTGTAGACATATTTGACTAATGTTGGCATAGCAGTTTGATCAATTAAAGGTCATATTCTCAACTAATCATGCATACAATTTGCAGTGGATTTAGAGAAAACAAACAATTTATTTCTCATTACTTTGTGTTATTTTTGGATATTTGTGATATTTCTTGAAACATATAAAATTACAATTCAATGTGAAGGGTAATAAGAGGCTCCGTAGCCGCAAGGTTATCGAATCTGATTTGACAAACAAGTAATTGTGTGTTCGAATCTTAGTAGAATCAGGCCACTCAATGGCAAGTGACTTTAGCATGGCTTTTTTTTCTCAAGCCCCTCAGTACCCTTCCCTCATGCTGAATTCTATATTACCCCGATGAAGTCCCTTGACAGTGCAAAAACTCACTGCTATAGTCAAAAGGGTACTGATCAGAGGAACGCAATGCGTCCTTACCAGGGACGGTTATAGTTAGAGACAGAACTGGCAGTGAGGATCGAGTGGGTAAGGTAGAGCCCCCCTCCCCATTACACACAAGCACGCATAAAATTAATACGCATATTAAGCTCACTTAATAGCGATTATAGCAAAAAGAAATGCAGTGCGGGTCTTACAGCAAACATCCGGGCGATATCACAATAGATCAAACGTGTACTGGTCGCAATGATGAGTTCACATCCACTCATGAAAAAAGGGTAATAAATACTTAATTGTTTTTCTTGCAAACGATTGTTATAGGTAGTTACGATGTTCTCGTCTGAGCCCATAGAACATGGTCGTTTAGTAGATCGGTTCATTATTCTATATGGCCTGTAGAATCGGTTACTCATCATTTGCCAATAAACGAGTCAACAAGTACGATATTAATCAAGAACTTTACGCGTGCTGAGAACTTTGCTTTACGCGTTCAAGCTCAATCACCTAGATAGTGTTACCGAATGAAGTCTGTAATTTCTGAGATTAAATGAGTTTAAAAAGGGGATAGAAAGATATAACATGCTAGTCTAAGTTAACGCGTCATCGGCAAATAGATATGGAAGCAGTATTCAGTGACTGTTACTGTACGCAGTTTTTGCTACTGTTGGGGTTACAGATTTTATAATGAGCAGGTGGTTTAAGGTGCAAAGGGTAAGGGAATTGCATAACCAAATGCTTAAGAGTAACTAGTCGATGAGATACATGATTGAGAGCATGCAATTTAAATTACCGTAATGACGGTAAACAGATGTGGAAGTAAGCGATCGTTTTTGTGGTGGATAGTTTTTGCTGTTGTTTCATCTTTCTCAATCTACAGATTGCCTAAGACGCTTATGGAAGGAACACTTTCCAAAAATAGACTATTCTATTATTAAAAAAAATATATCTAAACACGCTGGGTACTCTAGCGAATTAAAATAGTGATTTTTGTGATCTAAATAAGACAACTACATTTATGAAAAAAATCACTTTAATCACAACTTTTCCA
Source organism: Sabethes cyaneus (assembly GCF_943734655.1). Classification (NCBI taxonomy): domain Eukaryota; kingdom Metazoa; phylum Arthropoda; class Insecta; order Diptera; family Culicidae; genus Sabethes; species Sabethes cyaneus. The sequence continues at coordinate 50,557,661 of NC_071354.1, forward strand.
TCGAAGAACGGTTTCGTTCAACGAAACTATGCACTGCGGGAACATTGACTTTAACTGTTCGTAACACCTTCGTTTACCTACTTCAGTTTCGTCAAATACAATCTTCCCACCGGAAATGGAAACTTGGCCTTCGTCACTACCTGTTACAATGCACCGATCTAGATATATGCTGACCAGACCAGGAAATAATCCGGCAATGGGTTGTAAAGTTTTCGTTCTCAAATGACGACAATTGTCGAATGCAACTCTTCGCAAGTTAGGAACTACAGGACAGTGCGTCCAATAAGTATTGCTATCGCAATCAGTGATTTGTAAAATTTTTAGTTTTTTTAACTTGTCTAGATATCGAAAAGCACCATCTAATAACTAAAATCAAATAACAGGATAGTTGCCCAATTGAAAAAAAAATTATTAAAAAAAAACTAGCTTACCTTACAGTAAAAAAATAGTTCCAGCTGCTCTAAATTGGGCAGTTTGTTGCAAATTTGATGCAAAATTGTCTGATTCCTTTCACAAGTTACCGTCAGTTTCAGTGATTTCAACCCGATGAGCCCGTTATCAAAACCAATGTATGACTTGTTGTACAACAGTGCTAAGTGATGAAGGTGAGGCATATGTAATTTTGCCAGGCGGGCTTGAGATGCGGGTACTGCTATGTATTGCAAAATTACAGTCTGCAAAAGAGTAATAGTGATAATAAACAAGAAGTAGTAAATATAATTTGCAAACTAATTGTTCAAACCTTAATTTTGGGTAATTTTTCAATCCATAATAGTTGGGCGGCATCGAGTACCAAACTTGCTAAAGTTAGTTTTTCCAACTGGTGGCCGTGTTTAGTGAGAGCCATTTGAATGCGATAGAACATCAAATTACTTTCTATCAGCAGGGACTTTAACTTTGGCATGGATTTGATAAAGTTTTCTTCCTTCTCCCTATCTATAAACTCGTTTCGAATTCGAGCATATCGAAGTTGAACATCTTTATCAGCGAACATATATACCTCTAGATTAGTCAACACAGGAAATGATAAGGACATCATATCGTCCATTGTTTTTGGATCTTGGAAATAAATTTTTAGATCCTGCAGCTGCCAACAATGCGACTGAATAATATGAATACTGTAACTGCAGTCGGCTAACAATTCGAGTTTTTTCAGACGCGAAAGTACTACTTTGAATGGCTTTGTACTTGTAACATCAATCTTTAGTGTTTCAAGTTTGTCGTGATGGATAACCCATACGCTTTCATCTGGCAACGAGTACCTATTTTTACAAAAAGTAAGCTCGAGCTCTCGGAGGTTCGTCATACTGGAAAGTTGCTTTTCCAGTATTTCTCGACTGCTTCCAAAGCTACTGTACAGCGCTAGCGCTTCGAGGTCGAAACGTTGGAACAAAAGCTTTTTTATGTTGTTCTCAGGACACGGTTCAAAGAGATACTTTAAATTGGTTATGTCCTCATTTGTGCACTGCTCGTCGTCTTCATCGTCGGAATCACTCCATTGGTTTAGTGATATATTACGATAGCTCTGCGTTACTCGCATTTCCATATCGGGTAGCTCCCGGTTAAAGGTACGACAAATAGAGATACGACATCGCCGTTGGAATTGCACGCCATGTAAAACTTGTCGCCAGTAGCTGCAAACCAGGCGAACAGTTTTTCGGTCGGAAAAGTTCAGGTAGCTGAGTATTCGTTCTAAAATCTGAATGTTATTTAAAAAATTTAATTGCAAATATTAATTATAATAAATGATTAATCTATAAATAACTTCAAATACTGGTAATGAATTGAAGTAGTAGAATCTTTTCATATGTTTCTGTGCAGCGAAATTGGTCAGACATATCACAGACAATTCTGACTGGTTGTGGTTGCCATGGCATTCAAACATGTTTTCTTATCGAGTGATGCAAGTTGATGACACGAATGAATGCAATGAACTATGTTGACTTATTGTCTAGTATAGTTAGCTTCGACTTACTTCTAGTGGAAGAACGTTGATGTTGTCCATTGCAAATGGTCCCTTCTGACCAATTTTAGGGATGATTGTAGCATATACTCTAGTGTTTTCAATTATCTGTTTGAGGAATACGATTAAAACATCAATAAATTAAATATCTATCGTTCTAGCTCTAAAAAGCTTAAATCGCATCTTAAAATCTTTTCTAGAAGTTGACAAGGCATCGCATGGCTGAATGGCGCACATGTGCATTTGCAAGAAGCTGTTATTTTCAAATGTACGATTTGAACAAATTGCTGCTTGAATTTATATGTATAACTTAAGTTCAGCATGAGCATGAGTCATATCGAAAGGAAAATTTATTTTTAAGTTTTGAATACACAAAAATCTGTCAGTTTTATGCTTACCTCCTAATAATATTGCACTTGTAGAATTTTCATACTGAACAGTATGTTAAATAAATATCAAAACACACTTATCAAAGCATTTAATGAATTTATCTAATTCTATACGTGTCTTATCGTGAAGAAGGCCGATAACAAAATAAATGTATTCAACCGCACAGCTGATCGATTCATGCTTACGATGAACCTGCCGGTCACTGGGATCATTTCGTAGCAATGAAATGACCGACCATGAATGACGATACAATTTTAAAATAGAAAATATGTTCATTGCATGAAAAATACAAATCAATAAAAAAATCGGAGGGGTTGTGCACAAGATACTACCGGATAGGTGACGTAGGACTTCTTCATGTATACATGCTACATGCGTTGTACGTAACGATTATCAAAGTAGTAACATTGCATACGTTCAATCCTCAACAGATTTTGGAGTTATTTCTATGAATGGATTGAATCTATTTTATCAAAACGAATCGAAGTCACACTAAACCAAACAGGAAATAAATTTTCATGATCTGTTTGTGCGTTGAACAGAGATTTTCCTCTGGTAATCGGTAGACGATACGCGCGAGTTTTCAAAAAGTTGAAAATTTTGCGCAAAACTTTTCTACGGTTTACAAAAGAAGAACACTGATAATAAATCATTTACAAGCTGCAGACGTTTTGGAGGTGTCAGAAAATGCCGCCCGTGACCAGAAAACTTATTTCTTATTTATTATTAGAAAATATAATTAACTCTTCAATCGTTGTGTGGCCCTTAAAAGGACCGATTGTTTGATTATCATAACTCCAGTTCGCAATAAACGAGCACTAACGCACATAGCGTAATTTTCTTTTCGGTAAATTGGAGTACCGATAACCGCAAACCAGGCACGACTTGTTGCAGCGAGCCAACCGAAAAGCCTCAGCCGATGTGCGATCTAAACTCTCATCGACGAAGCCGTTCGTGACGGTCATGAGCCAGCTGCGAGTGACGTCGGACAATTCTGGTCTTTTGTTGCCGCAAGCAGCATTTTTTGCCAATTTAAGTACTTCCACAGCTATATGTTCCATCACGGCAGTCAGATAAATTGAAGCTCCAACTCCAACACGCTCAGCATAGTTTCCTCAGCAGCCGGTGAATACAGTCGACCGGGAACTGCAGATGGCGATGCCAGACTTGGCGATGAGATGTACTACGTAGATAATGGAATTGCATAATTTGAAAAATGAATGTCCGTCCTATTTTTCATGGTCCGTCATTCCATCACCTACGTTGAACAAACTGGAGGATTTCAATTTTAGTATGGGCAAAGAAGGCAATTTGTTTGCTCCCAATTAGTCGTTCTCATTTGCTGCCAAAGAGAAATAACGCAACGCATTACTGTAGCTGTACTCGTTTTTTTAGCATTGGTGATGGATAGATTTGTGTTGCTAAAGAAAACCGAGCGGAAAGCCCTAAGTTCCAAGTTTCCTTAAGTTTCAAGTTCTATCGATTACCGGAAACCGTTCCTTTAAGAACGACCACATTCTTATATGAAGATGCAAAAGATTTTACTAAAACAATTTCCTTTTATTAACCCCATAGTTTTCAATGCATTTTGACGTTTGACCGAACACATTTACCAGTTCCAAGTATATTTGTGGAATGTGGACTATGCCTTGGCACCTCTCCTGAGTTCTGAGACGGTGTATTAGGGATGCTCACTTTGCACCGAACACAAGTTTGAACTTCACGAGAGGTGATCGATAAAAGTTTGTTATCACGAGCCAACCGCGACGTCTCAGCAGCTACACTTTAAGCGCCTTCGCTTCTTTTCTGTCTTGGTGATATGCTTTGCCAAACCTCTGTGGCTCACAACGCTTTATAAAATACTAGTTGAGCCCGAATCTTACGATTCGTAAAATATAAATGCCTGTTAAGAATTCAGAAAACTGCGGATACTTTTCATTGGCCAGTGTTTGCGAAGATGTTTAATCTTTGTATTAGTTCTTTGAGTTCTTATATTGCATAATATAGCTCTAGTTGTACATAAAAGAGTCATTGCCGGAAACTGAAACAAATAGTTTTGATGGTCGTATTGGATTTTATTTAACTGAATAAAAACATTATCTTCACTGTGCTGATTCTATAGGCGGGAAATAAGGCTCTTTTGTGTGAGTGGCTCTGAACCGTCTATTGTCTGCCGCAAACCGATTCATATGGTCGGTGTTAAGTTAGACAGAACCGAGTGGCAAAATTCTGACTTCGAGAAAACGCATTCATAGTTTGCTGCATTCTAAATCATCTTCTAACTGTGGCTGTTTGCAACATTTATGTAATCTGATTAGAGTAAAATGTTGCTTAGAAAATTCTTGTTCGTTTGCTATAATTAACACATTTTTTTGAATTTTGCGACTTGGTCCGGTCTGATTTAACACCGACTAAATGATATCGCGACAAGAAATAGAGTCGAGCAGTTGAATCGAATGGTCGAATCGAGCAGTTAAGTCAAGCAGTTAAATCGAGCAGTTGAATCGAGTAGTCTAGTCGAGCAGTCGAATCGAATGGTTTAGTCAAGCAGTTAAGTCGAACAGTTGAGTCGAGTAGTTCATTCGAGCAGTTGAGTCGAGTAGTTCAGTCGAACAATTTATTCGAGCAGCTGAGTCGACTCGAGTTTTCCAGTCGAGTAGTTAAATCGAGCAGTTAAGTTGAGCTGTCGATTCTAACACAAGTCAAGCAGTTGAGTCGAGCAGTCTAGTCTAGCAGTCAAATCAAGATGTTCAGTCAAGCAGTCCAGCCGAGCAGTCCAGTCGAGCAGTTAAGTTGAGTAATCCAGTCGAGCAGTTGAATTGAGTACACTCAAAAAAATCGACACGTCGCATCCACGTGAAAAATCATGTAAAATTCTATACAGCAACTTACGTGAACTTCATGTACTAGTTAATGGGAAAATTGATCAAATTTACCGGGATTGCGCGTAAACTGGTTAGTATGAGTGCAAGTTACCAACAATTCACGTGAATGTTACATGAAAAGTGTGATGGATGAGAATTACCTATGTTTTCACGGAAACTTGACGTGCTGATTTTTTTGAGTGTAGTCTAATCGAGCACTCGAATCGAACTGTTTAGTCAAGCAGTCGGGTCAAGCGGTTCAGTCGAGCAGTTAAGTCGAACAGTTGAGTAGAGCAGTTGAGTCGAGTATTCCAGTCGAGTTGTTGAATCAAGCAGTTGAGTCGAGCTGTCGAATCAAACAGAAGACAAGCAGTTGAGTCTAACAGTCCAGTCGAGCAGTTAAGTCGAGTAGTCCAGTCAAACAGTTGAATAGAGTAGTCTAGTTGAGCAGTTGAGTCGAGCACTCGAATCGAACAGTTTAGTCAAGCAGTCTAATCGAGCAGTCGGGTCAAGTGGTTCAGTCGAGCAGTTGTGTCGAGTAGTCCAGTCGAGCAGTTGAAGCGAGCAGTTAAGTCGAGCTATCGAGTAAAACAGTTAAGTCAAGCAGTTGAGTCGAGCAGTCGAGCAGTTAAGTCGAGCAGTCTAATCGAGCTGTTGAATCAACCTGTCAGTTGAGTCGAGCAATCAAATCGAGTAGTCTAGTCGAGCAGTTGAGTCGAGCAACCGAAAATGTGTCAAGCAGTTGAGTCGAGCAGTTAAGTCGAGTAGTCCACTCGATCAGTTAAATCGAGCTGTTCAGTCAAGCAGTCAAGTCGATCTGTCCAACCAACCAGTTGAGGTCAGCGATGCCAGATCAGCGGTTTTCCCGCTAGATTTAGCGGGATTTCAAGTCGGACAGCGGGACTTAATGGCCAAACAGCGGCTAGCGGGAATCTAGCGGTTTTCTTAAATAACTCAGCGGGATTTTAGCGGGATGTCGTTTTAGCAATATTTGGTAGGCAAGAAGACTGCTGAAAAAGAGGTTGACAGCAAAACACTTCGGTTATTGACAATCCAATGTCTGCTCATGCATTGGCAAATGGTTCAGTATATTCTGTTGATTATAAAACTGCATGGTTTTTGCCTTGAATGGGATGAGTTCTGACAAATACTCATTAGAACTAACTGAAAAAGAAGACCACCAAACCAATTCGTTTTGCGTATTCCTAATTTTTCCACAAATTAATTCGTTGCCAAAGGCAAAATCCAACTGATTCATGAATTGGACACCAAACAGCACTTATGTATCTATACTATATGCATCGTAGTTTGCTATATACCGCAGCATTTGAATTTGTGCTAAAAGCTTCTCTCGAAATTTTTGCATGTGTTCTTAGACTCCTTAATCTTAAAATGCTTGCGAAATTTCGTAGTAAACTGTCATTATATGAGGGATAACAAAATATTTCTTTTTCTGTTTCCTGAAGCCAAAAACTTCGTCAATATGAATGCAGCAAATTTGCATAATGTTTATTTAATTGCAACCTCTCAATTTCAGCAGATCATCTTTATTTCAAATGCAAGCCTTACTGAAATAAATATTTTTTAATTTTTATTCTGCACCAGAAACGAAAGAATAATATGTCCTTTGATTCAGCGGGATTTCTAGCGGGAAATAAGCTCTAGACAGCGGGATTTCAGCGGGAAATCAATCTCTGGGCAGCGGGAAAATGGGCAATCGACCTGGTAACACTGGTTGAGGTGAGCAGTCGAATCGAACAGTTCACTAGAGCAGTACAGTTAAGCAATACAGTAGAGCAATCAAATCGAGCTGCCTAATCGACCAGTCCAGTCGAGCGGTCTAGTCAGCCAGTTGAGCAATCGAGCAGTTCAGCAGTTGACCGGTGAGGTGACTGAGAATACAACCCATTGCTACGAAAGCATGACGTCCTGTCAGGGACCTGTTTTTAGTTACCGATAAGCCTCTTATTACGTCCTGTCAGAGACCTGGTTTTCGGTACAGACATAAACCTCTTATATAAATAGAAGAAGAAGATTAATTGCAACATTAACACAACAACAGTTGCTTGGATGCAACCTCGAGAAAGGCGATCGTCGACTGTACTGAACACTTTGGGTAGCCAGCAGCTTTGCGCGTCTTTTTGACTATGCCAAGCAGCAGGCCCTGTTTTATTCGAACAAAGTATATCTTCGAAGGCCGGCCCTTTTTTCATGGTTCGTCATTTCTGCTTTCCGTAGTTACCACCTTTGTAGCCGCTCGTTACTTTATCGTATAATAAAGCGTTAGTCGAAAATTGGCATTCATTTTCATCAGTTTGTTTGCCGTATGCCGTTTCAAACGTTTCGTCTGAAATCCATCTGGCAAAGCAGGGAATGGAAAAGTCCCGCTGGTCTGCAGTTCCTGATAGGCATTGTTTGCTGAGAACGCAAAATTACGTAGCTGAAAGTTTGGATTTATCCGCAGGCAGCGCAGATTGTCTGGTGAAGAGAAGACCAGTATCTTCTGCAACTGGCTGTTCGTATCGACGGAGAAATGAACAAACATTTGAAGATAGAATTAACAAAAGGGCGAATGTTGCAAGCGTAAACAAACCGAGTGAGGGTTGATTTTCCTATGCTGGTCCAGCAAAAAGTAACTCTCACTCGTTTTGTGTACATTTGCGACATTCGCCCTTTTGTTAATTCTATCTAGATTTCTTCGGAGTTACTAAAGGTACACATTCATTCTGCTAAACATTCAAGCTGTTGTATTGCCCAAGAAAAGTGAGAAGAATGCCGATATTTTTAACAGTTGTATCGATTATTAGACACCGTCCTTTTAAGGATAAAAACATGATGATATAAAAGATTGTTGTTCTCCACTGATCACAATAAAGTTGTTGTTGCATTTGTTGCATCACGTTACACTAGTAATTGAAGTATCCACAGGAATTTGGTTGAAATATTAAACACCAATGCAATTTTTTTTTCAAAATTTCGAAGATGGGACAGTTATGCTTTTATTTACAAGCGCAAGTTGCTAAATAAAAGCAAGTCTGTCCCATTTTTGTAATAATTTTTTTCAGTACATAGTAGAAGATAGTTTCTACGCCAAAGTGTGCGCTACAGGAATGCTTCTATAATATTCCAGGATTTTAAGATCGTGATTAAAGAAGGCAGGAAAGCCGTCGCGGTCTTGGACATAGAGTCGTCAGTCTTTTTCGAACCAGTTGATGAAGTTCGAATTTCGAACTTCAAGTATTATAGCGCTGTTGAAAAAACAACATAAGTTACGGTTTTGGAAACTGTTGCATCGTGGAATCAAAACGGAGAAAAAAGCTGCTCTATTAAATACTCTTCTCCCTGTCACCACCGAAAAATGTTGTGCCTGTAAAAGCTTTGCCGATTAAGAAAAAATCGTAGTCGAACATTGAAATAAACTTCGAAACAAATATTTCTGTCATATATCTTTTTTGTTAAGTTGTTATCGTACTCAATAGACGCTGAAATTGAAAGAATATTATTTTATCAAAGATATAATGCTTTATGGTTGCCTCAACTGGCAAAAAGAAATGTTTCTAATGGACAGTATCATAATGGGACAGTTATGCTTTTATTTTTCGTATGGGACTGCTCAGAGTTGATATTTTTTGGAAAATTTTTCAAACAAAGTCCGTCTAAATTACAGTTTTTTTTAGGTAAATTAGGATATAGATAAGTTACTTTCGTGCTTTTCTCAAAGTCGATAAAAATCCATATGGGACAGTTATGCTTTTATGGGCAGTGTACACGATAGACAATTTTTCAACGTGATGATTAATGAAATTAAAATAACTGAGGCACCGCTCGTGTTGCCGTTAGTGGCACACCATAATAAGGAATTATCAAGGCAATTAGCAATCAACGAGAAATGGTAGGTTTTCTTCCATTTAATTCTCTTGTAACTTTGTCATTAGTAGAATTAAATGGAGCTTTCCTCCAACTTTCTCGTTGATTCCTGAATTGTACCAAGGCCCGTTCGAAAATAATTGGAAATTATTTCAATTAATCACGAAGTGAGAATTTCTAGTTAGACCGAGTTAGAGTTATTTTCAATTTTTAAACGGCGCGCATTGAAAATCAATAGTTTTCTAAATTTTCCAATTCACTTTTCGGATTTATTAGTGTAAATATCAATAGTTTTCTTTATTGGTGTGGATGCGTAGAAGATTTTCCGATCGATTGGCGCAAAAATATTGAAAATCGATCGGGAAACCGCTAAGCTATTAGCGCTCAAAACCTGTAGTTTTTCGTGACGCATGCATTTTTCTTTTTTTTTAAATGACACACTATCCCAAACCTTGTCGTATGACGTAGTCCTACGTCAAAATAACGGTAATAACTTTTTTGAAATACCAATAGAGTAGGGCGGGGCATAAGCGCGATGTTTGAAGTTGTCATCAATTTTCGTGAGATATAAAGAAGGACAACAACATAATATATTTTATAGTGATGCAGTAACTCAATGTCTTCACATTAAACTATAAATCATCTGCGGTAAAAGTGTTTTGCAAAATAAATTCTTCTTTCTTCTGATCAAGTGCAGATTCGCACTTTTACCCCACTAGCGGGGCAAAAGTGCGAATACCGCGGGGTAAAAGTTCGAAACTAGAATCCATGAAATTAGCCTAGCAGTGGCTAACAAAACCGTATCTTCAATCTGCGTTATGTTTCGGTAAGAAATATTCTCAATTTGCACCTTTTCTATTTTGCGCTGGTGTACTGCAGCCTCCGTTAGATCGAAACTTTTTCAAACCTTTGTTTTTTGTTTCATCACCGGAAACACATTGTTTTTCTTCGGACAACATCTGTAGAGCACACAGTTTTCTGTAGATCTTTCATTTCTAGTATCTGTAATATAGTGCCTAAAGCTGTATATAATTAGTTATACATTTTTGCCTCGTGCATGAATCGCACTTTTGCCCCCTCCGTGAATCGAACTTTTACCCCGACAGGCGCTTGACGAGGTTAGATTAAATTACGGAAAAGCGAAATATATTTTGCAAATTATTTTCGCCGTATTTTCATAACAGATATCTGAGTGATGTAAAACGCTGCTACAAATTTTCAACAAGTAATATCCTCCTGTTGATATCGTATTTGCCGTATAACGAAAAATTACATCAAAACCGCCCTAAAATAACATTTGCACATAACTCAGCAACTATGCTTCGTAAGCAACCAAAGTTTACGTTAGATTCAAGCTGTCAAAGTAGTCACCCATCCATGCCAATGTAGAAAAGTTACTCGGAATCTGCACCGATAACTCATTGAATCGCACTTTTACCCGCATCGCACTTTTACCCCTCCTTACTCTATTAATACAGTAGAATTTCTTTTACGTCTATTTATTTTAGATGATTTAGTTTGACGAAAATTAAAGAGCTGGCTATAGAAAATACAATTGACCCAAAGAATGATTTTGAGATGAAAATTGAAAGACAAAGATGATAAATAATGGGGAAGAAACAAATGCTTTATTCGCAATATTGCCATCGAAGTACCGTTTCGTTTAACGAAATTATGCACTGCGGGAGCATTGACTTTAACTGTTCGTAACACCTTCGTTTACCTTCCTCAGTCATGTCGAACTCAACATTACCATCGGAGTTAGTTACATCGTCCTCATCACTACCCGTAACAACGCAGTAATCTAGGTAAATGCTAATGAGACTAGGAAATAGTTTGCATATGGGCTGTAAAGTTTCCGTTCTCAACTTATCACAACTGTCGAATATAATTCTTTGCAAGCTAGGAACTACAGGACAATCCGTCAAACAAGTATCGCTATCACAGTATATTATTCGCAGAATTTTTAATTTTTTCAAATTGCTTAGGTATCGTAAACCACCTTCTCTCCACTAAAAGTATGCAAAAGGTTAATTATAGTCACTTATTTTTCGATAAAAACGAGCTGAATCTTGCTGCTTATAAACATGTCCAGACATTCTAAATTAAGCAAGTTGTTGCAAATCTTATGCAGCACTTCATCATTCCTGTCGGCGTCCAGAATCAATTTCAGCCCTTTTAACCCAGCAAGCCCGCTATCAAATTCAAGAGAAGTGTTATACAACAATGCTAGGTGCTGAAGGTGAGGCATATATAATTTTGGCAGAGTCGGAGTTGAAGATACAATTTGTGATTCTTGCAAAATAATAGTCTGCAAAAGAATAAACAGATTATAAATAGGAAGCATTTTCATACAATAATTCAAACCTTGACTGTTGATAGTTTTTCAATCGATTGTAGTTGAGCGGTATCGATGTCCAAATCCTGTAACGTTACTTTTTCCAACTGGTGACTGTACTTGGTGAGCGCTATTCCTATGCGGAAGAGCAGCAAATTACTTCCTATCACCATTGACCTTAACTTTGGCATAGATTTGATGAAGTTTTCATCCTTTTCCTCGCCCGCAAACTTGTTTCGCGTTGTTGCATATTCGAGCTGATCATCTTCATCATCTTCCATGTATACCTCCAGATGAGTCAACATAGGAAATGATAAGGACATCATATCGTCCATCGTTTCCGGATCTTGGAAATGAACCTTTAGAGATTGTAATTGCCAGCAGTAGGTCTCAATAATATGAAAGCTATAACGACAGTTGAATAACAGCTCTAAGTTTGTCAAATGTGGAAACTCTACTTTGAAAGGTTTCTCGGTACTTATACGAATTTTGAGCGTTTCAAGTCGACTATGTTTGATAAACCACACTTTCTGATCTGACGGCGAGTATTTATTGATACTGAAAAAGAGCTCAAGCTGTCGGAGGTTAATCATATCGGCTAGTTGGTTTTCAAGCATTTCTCGCGTGTCTTCAAAGCTACAATGCAGTGTTAGCGCTTCAAGGTCGAAACATCCAAACAAGATCTTTTTCATGTTTATCTCAGGACGTGACATAAAGAGATACTTTAAGTGTATTAGGCCTTTATTGTCCTCATCATCATCATGATCATCCGAGGCTAAGCGCAGTGATATATTGCGGTAATTTTGTATCGCTCGGATTTCTATATCTGATAGCTCCTGGTCAAATGTGATGTTAAGATGTATAAGACATCGTCGTTGGAATCGCACGCTGTGTAAGACGTTATGCCAGTGGCTGCAAACTCTGCAAGCATTTTTCCACTGGATAAAGTTGAGGTAGCTGAAAATTCGTTCTAAAACCTAAATACATTACTTAGGAGACATTAGTTTAAACATAGATTGTTTTTAGATTCATGCTAGATGCTATGGCATTAATTCATTTCGTGCAATTTTGGCACATCCTATTCTCTACTCTATTAAGTTTCAAACTTACTTCTACTGGGAGATCGTTGATGTTGTCCATGGCGAACGGTTTCTTTGGTGTAATGTTGTGGATGGACGTGAGACTCGCTTTTATACTCCTAATTAGCTGTATAAAAAAGGAATAATGTATTAACAAATTAAGTATCTGTCGTCAATAAAATAACTCAGATAACGCTGGAAACCTCAAGTTGTATTTCAATTTTTATACTTCTTTCAGAGCGAACAAGCAATCACATGCTGAATGACGCATATGTTCAGTTTGAGATTCCACAAACCGTTGGGAAAGTGCTATCTCCTAACAAAGTAAAACTAATCGAAGAATCGAAGATTTTGGCTCAAGTTGTTAAGCAAAGATGGGAACGTATGAAGCCCAAATTTGCCAACTGTAGCTTCGACTGTAGTTCGAACTGATCTACCCACGAAAGATTGGCCCAAACCATATGCTAAGGAAACCAGAGCCTGAGGGACGAAAAGCTACAGCACTAAATACAGCTGAACCAAAGCAAAGATCAGAACACGAAACTGTGGGATTGAAAAGAGCCCAGCTTTCTCGTGATTCTCCGATTAGGGAAGCTGAAGTCATGCAGCAGTAGACAGCTGCCAAAGAGGATTGAAAAGTCCATCAGGCATCAGTTATACTCCAATTACGGAATTCATTAAGGGAGATCCAGTTGCAGTTCAAATGGAAACACCGACAACCAGAGGAAAAACAGAAATTGTCATTGCCTCTGCTTATTTTACCGGGGGACCTAGAGGAAGCCACACCCGAAGAAGTTTGGAAGCAGTGATGACAACAGAAAAGGTGAGTGTCTGCTAGATTTTATATTATCAACCCAAATCGATACATGTAATCGGGGTAGCAGCCCCACATTTGTAAAGACAATTCGTGAAGAAGTAGTGGATTTAACGATGATTAGTACGAAACTCTCTGAAAATGTAATAAACTGGCACGTCTCGAACGAAACTTCATTATCGGATCATAGGCACATATGCTTCAAATACAAATCCCAAAAATACCAACTGGGATCTATACCTTTCTAAATTGCTTAATGAAGCAGTATTCTTTGAAGTAAAAATCCAAACGAGGGAAGAGCTGGAACTTGCTTCAAACAATATTATTTCCAAACTCTTGGAAGCATATAATGAAAGCTATCCAATTAAAACGTAGACATCCAACCACTGCCCAGGATCTTTTCCCATCAACAACAATCGGATGCTAAATTTAGACGAGTCAGGGCCGGGAACAAACGAAGCTGGACCAGAAGCTCATGATGTAGCCATGGCTCCAAAATAGAAGGGGCAACCGATTCCTTCGAACCGTTCAAATCACCTGGTACCGATGGGATATTGCCAGTAATGCTGCAAAGGAGCAAGCAGTTAACTATCCCATTAGTTAAAGAGAAATTTTTAGGGCCAGTTTCATACTAAATCATATACCGTGGACCCCCGTTCGTTTGACCGTTTTTAATCTGAACACTTTTTAATTTGAACCCCGCTGGTTTGCACGACGTGCAAATTAAAAATGGTTCAAATGTCATTCTCAACATGGCATCATTTGCCTTCGCAGACAATGCACATAAACACGATTTGTTTGTGTGTGATCTAACGTGTTTAATCCTAGTTTAATCAGTTTCACATTTCGTTTCCAAACGATTACGATAGAAATCCGATCGGAGAATAACATATTCGCTGCTTGCAACTACCAACTAAACGAGACTAAATTCAACCACCAAAATAATAACAAAGAGCAGGGCGGCCAGGTCATACAATTTTCAGCATATTTAGGGTTGCTAGTTGTTCAAATTAAAAACGAACCCCGTTAGTTTGCACGAGGAATCGTTCAAACGAACGGGGGTCCACTGTACCAACTGTTTGGAGACAAACAAGGGTAATATTCATACCGAAAGCTGGAAAGCGTGACAGAACGCTTTCGAAAGCTTTTCGGCTAATCAGTCTGACTTCCATATTCATAAAAATAATGGAAAAAATTAGCGACTATCGTATTAAAAATTACTCTTTAATATAGATCCGACAGTAATTCTATCAGCTAAAGGTTGTCCCACATCAAATTGCACCACAGAAGAAACGCTGTAGAAAATTACCCATTGGGTATTTTCTCTTGAAAATTTGGGTAGACTACTAGAGTCGCAGTCGGTTTTTCGAAAATTGGAAAAAATGGCGTCACACGAAAAGGAATGTCGCGAATTGATTTTGCCCAAGCATCTGAAAAATCTTCAACTTATTGAGAAATCGGAAAACAACTCAGAATGAATGTTCTATCAATGATCAGGATCACAAGCGTGTCGTGGAAGCGTTTAAGAAGAATCCCAATGCTTCGGTTAGGGATGTAGCCAAAAAGTTGAATCTGTCCAAGTCTTTCGTTCAGAGAGCCAAGCAACGGGAGGGACTGCATACGTACAAAGTGCAGAAGGTTCCAAATTGTGACGAACGGCAGATGATGAGACTTACGTCAAGGCAGACTTCCGGAGTTACTGTTCTTCGCCGCCCAGCACAAATTTGATGTTCCGGAGCAAATTGGGAAGTAAAAACTTTCAAAGTTTGCCAAGAAATACATGATTTGCTAAGCGATCTGTTCATGTGGCAAACGGAGTGCACCGTTCGTGACTACCGGGACTGTAAACTGGCAGATCTATCTCAAGGAATGTCTACAAAAGCGTCTGCTTCATCTGTTGAAGCAACATGAGGTTCCTACTATCTTCTACGAGATGGGGTCTAGCTTCGTGCCACTATTCAAAGGATGTTTTAGAGTGTTACCAAGCCAACGGGGTTACTTTCGTACCCAAGGACATGAACCCCCCTGGGCTATTATGAAGCAGGTACTACGGAAACATCCCAAGAAGATCAAATCTTAGGAAGACATGAAGAAAAAGTGGGTTTCCGTACAAATGAAGCTGCAGCTAGATGTTGTACAGAACCTTATGAGTGGAGTTAAGCGTAAGGTGCGAGCATACGGTTATGGTATTGAAGTTGAATGGAATAAATATACCAAAAGCTTACAAATGGGTTATAATTTATTATATATTTACTGTCTGAAAGTTTGAAAAGGATTGGTCAATTAGGTAATTTTCAACAACGTTTCTTCCGTGGTGCAATTTGATGTGGGACACTCTTAAAAATGTGGTTTACGGTGAGTTTTATTATCAGTGAATTTTACGTATATTGTCGACACTCTACGACCGTTAATTTAATAGCGAAAATAATTGGTCAATTTTATGCTCAAATGTTTACGTTGACATCACTCCATATAAACGTCCGTTTCCTTGGTAACGTACAGTATAACGACGGTCGTGGATTCGGCATTGCACTCGAAACGAAGTGAAGTTTTTCCTATCAATTCCAGTGAACAATTTGGGCAAAATGTTTATAATATCTCTCGAAATAACTGTTCGGGTGGTAAATTAAAGTTTTTTGTGCCTCAAGTTAAGTTTCGCGAGTGATTTGACGACCGACGCGACGGCTGAATAAAAATAATGAAAAACCGACGGCGAAAAAGTGAAAATATAGTGGTGAATATTAATCGGTCACTTACCTCAGTATTTAGTGTAATTAATGACCGAAAAGCTAATCCAACTTATAGAATGCAATGTTTAGTGCTTCGAGTTGCAAGATTTGATTATGGCTAGCAGGTTAGTTTAACTAATTTTATATTTTTATGATGGTTTCCCGAGTCTATGGGAGCATGTTGGTACACTGAAGAAGGGAAGAGAAGGGTGATATTCGGTGCCATGCTGACTGCCATAAATGGACTCTGACGACCTTGTCGTTAAGAGCAAAATTTATGCCAAAAATCTATTTATTATGTTTAGGAAGCTGCCATTTCATCAAAAATGATTATTTTGCTAATCCCTACGATCAATCTATAGCTAATATATTTTATCACCAATTCCTTTTTGGTTTTTCGATTTCCGATGATTCAGTCCAGAAATATCGTGCTCACCGTAGAGCGCCTTATTTTAGAAGAGTTCCAAGAGATTAACTATAGCAACTATTTCGATAACTTTTTTCAAAAACAAAGTATATTAAAATACAGCCAAAGCCGCCATAAGATGTAGACAAATTTTCGCTTTAATTAGTTAAAGGGTTTTCTCTAGAAAATTTCGAGAAAAATCGACTTTTTTTAGCCTCCCAATTGTACATAACTCCTTAATGTAATTTATGGCCAAAAAAGAAATAGAACCAATAGAATGCAATGTTTAGTGCTTCGAGTTGCAAGATCTTATTGCGGCTAGCAGGTTAGTTGAACTAATTTAATTTTTTTGTGATGGTTTCCCGAGTGGGAGCATGTTACTGAAGAAAAGAAGGGAAGGCTAATATTCGGCGCCAGACTGACTGCCATAAATGTACTCTGACGACCTTGTCGTTAATTCAATACAACACAAAAAATTTGACCTTGAAACTTACCTCCCAATATCATTGTACTTATTTGTGTCATATTCGATAATATGTAACATAACAATTTGTACCATAATTATTACAACTTTTAATAACTTGCTCTAATGCAAACTTCACATCTTCTCGTGGAGAACGCCGGTAACTGAATGAATGTTTGCAATTGCGCAGCTGATCGATTCATGCTTGCGATATTGCGATGAAGCAGATGTCAAATGGCAGAAGCGAAATGAACGGTTATGAACGACAAGACAGTTATGCCGTAAATAATTATGTATTAATTTCCTTACCGGTAGATGTTTTCGACTTTACCGCCAAAGTTTGTAACATGTTGCGAATTTTTCGCCAAAAATCAGGCAATAAATTTTATTTACTTTACATTTTTAATATTTCCTTAAATCAACTAAAAGAATTACTCGAATGTATAAAGGGTTTTTGGTGAACGAAATATGTAGGCTGCGATTACATTGTGTTCGACCGACAACTTGACGACGATGTTTTTTGTGAAATACTTCGTATGATGAAAGTAAAGCTCGATAATCTCTAATTTAGTCTCACACTAACGCAGTCAATTCGTGAGAGCACCCTGAAAAATGACTATGAAGCATGAAATTGATTGGAACGATGATTTTAGGATGAAAATTGAGAGACAACGATACGTGGATTCCAGGTCTTCCGGTCATTTAAAATTGTGAAAATGTGTATTGGCCACATTATACACACGAGTGATGCAAACTGTGCCAGAGGTTACCGCTGTAAAATGTAAGATAAGAAATCTAAGCACTCGGGGGTGAAAATTTTCATTGCTATTCAAGAACTTTTGTTGAGAGATGTCAGAATTAAAATTTGGTCTCTAATACGTTCTAAACCACATTACTAAAAATATAGAAGATTCTGAATTTGTATAAAAGAAGCCTTGAAGTCGCTTGAAATCAGGCTACTAGAGACAAGGGTAAGGGAAGAACTGTTCTGCGGCTAACTAGCGCCTACATTGTTGATCCTTCGAACCGGATCCAAACTAGCTAGTTGATTGTCCATTTCAATATGGTTTTAATTTTTGTGATATATATAAGATAATTGGCATTTGAGAAACAATTACTTTATTTACAACATTGCCATCGTAGTATCGTTGCGTCCAACGAAATTATGCACTGCGGCAGCATTAACTTTAGCTGTTCGTAACACCTTTGTTTACCTTCTTCAGTCTCGTCAAACTCAACATTGTTAGCGGAGATAGTTACATCATCCTCATCACTACCTGTAACAACGCAGTCATCTAGGTAAATACTAACGAGACCAGGAAATAATCTGGATATGGGCTGTAAAGTTTCCGTTCTCAGCTTATAACAATTGTCGACTATAATGGTTTGCAAGCTAGGAACTACAGGACAATGCGTCCAATAAATATCGCTATCACAGTAACTTATTCGCAGAGTTCTTAATTTTTTCAAATTGTTTAGATGTCGTAAGCAACGTTTTCTCCACTAAAAGTATATAAAATTCAATTGTCATTATTTTGTAGAAAGAAAAGAAGCAAACCTTGTTGTATAGAACCAATTCCAAACGTTCCAAATTAAGCAAGTTGTTACAAATCTTATGCAACACTTTATCGTTTCTTTCGGAATCCAGAATCAGTTTCAGTATTTTCAACCCGGCAAGCCCGCTGTCAAATATAATGTTTGATGAGTGATACAACAGAGACAGGTGATGAAGGTGAGGCATATATAATTTTGGCAGGTTCTGAGTTGGAGAAATAATTTTTGTATACAGCAAAACAATAGTCTGCAATGAATATTAGTTCAGCAAGTTATAAATAGGAAACATTTTAATATATTATTTCAAACCTTAATTTTTGCTAATTTTTCAATCGATTGTAGTTCAGCGGTATCGATTTTTAAATCCTGTAAAGTTAATTCTTCTAACTGGTGACTGAATTTGGAGAGTGCCATTCCTATGCGGTAGAGGAACAAATTACTTCCTATCACCATTGACCTTAACTTTGGGATGGATTTAATAAAATTTTCTTCCTTTTCCTTATCCGCAAACTTGTTTCGAGTTTGAGCATATCCGAGCTGAACATCTTTATCTTCTTCCATACATACCTCTAGATGAGTCAACATAGGAAATGATAAGGACATCATATCGTCCATCGTTTCAGGATCTCGGAAATGAACAATTAGGGACTGTAACTGCCAGCAGTAGGTCTCAATAGTAAGAAAGCTGTAACGACAGTTGAATAACAGCTCTAATTTTGTCAGATGTGGTAGGACTATTTTGAGCGGTTTCGCAGTTTTTATATCAATTTTCAACGATTTGAGTCGGTCATGATGGATGACCCACACGCTCTGATCTGGCGAAGAATATTTATTCGTATAGGTAAATAGCTCAAGCTCTCGGAGGTTAATCATATCGGCTAGTTGGTTTTCAAGTATTTCTCGCGTACCTTCAAAGCTACAATACAGTGTTAGCGCTTCAAGGTCGAAACGTCCAAACAAGAGCTTTTTCATGTTTATCTCTGGACACGGCACAAAGAGATACTTTAAATGTATTAGGCCCTCATCTTCACGCTGCTCATTGTCCTCATCATCATCACTATCATCCGAGTATAAACTCAGTGACATATTACGGTAATTCTGTATCACTCGCATTTCTATATCTGATAACTCCTGGTCAAATTCGTTGCTAAGATGTATACGGCATTGTCGTTGAAATCGCACAGTACGTAAGACGTTATGCCAATGGCTGCAAACTCCGCAAGCACTCTTCCGGTCGCTAAAGTTGAGGTAGCTGAGTATTCGTTCTAAAATCTAAATGCATTAATTAGGAGAAATTAGTTTGAACAAAGATTATTTCAGCAAAACTAACGAAAATGTTTGTGCTAATGAATGATTAATCTAACTAGTGAGCGTTGTCTATTGAATGTCAGGTAAACTCTGATGACGTTTAGTTAAAATCATTGGCGGAACTAGGGGGGGGGCTAGGGGGGGCTAAGCCCCCCCTAGGAGAGATTTAGCCCCCCCTAGAAAAATTGACTTGACCGTCCAATAAAACGGTCGAAAAAAAATTCTGGGGCTATAGCCCCCCCTAGAAATGAGCGCTAGTTCCGCCAATGGTTAAAATTGAACCGACATTCAAAGACCAATTTATGCTGGATGCCATGCTATTCATTCATTTGATGGAATTTTAGTGCATCATTTTTATTCTCTACTCTATTTAGTTTCAACTTACTTCTACTGGAAGATCGTTGATGTTGTCCATGGCGAACGGTTTCTTTGGTGTAGTTTTGTGGCTGAAAGCAACATACGTTTTTCTATTGCTAATTAGCTGTATAAAGAACAGGATTAATACATTAATGAATTAAGTATCTGTCGCCATTCAAATGAATTAAATAACGTTGGAAACCTCAAGTCTGTACTGTACTTTTAATATTTCTTTCAGAGTTGACAAACAATTACATGCTGAATGGCGCACACGTTGAACTTTAGGCCCAACAAACCGTTGGGTAACTGTCATTTACAATGTTTGATTTGGAAAATGTTACTGTTATTCGAATCTAGAAAGTAAGTACATAGCACAATAAGTAGCGTAGCATTTTTACATGTAATATTGATTCAGACATTGAGAAAACCAAATTTATTGGTCGAGCAAAACATTGCACCAGCAGTTGAAATAACTCTTCTGCATTGCTCATAACTACCATGAGTCATACCGAAGCAGAAATGTATTTTTATTCTTATACAACACAAAAACTTGGACTCAACGCTTACCTCTTAATAATATCATAGCACTGGTTTGTCTTATTCGATAGTAATGTTAAATAAATATAAATAACAGTGTTTGTACCACAATCATCACAACTTTTAATAACTTTTTCTAACTAACTGCGTCTTCTCGTGGAGGACGCCGGTAACAAAATGAATGTTTGCAACCGCACACAGCTGACCGATTCATGCTTGCGATGAAGCAGTTGTTCACTGATATCAATTGACAGGCGCTAAATGGACGGTAATGAATGACGACACAGTTATTATGGTATAATTTATTTAATAATGTATTCATTTTCTTACCGATAGATACATTCGACTTCACAGCCAACTGTTTTGCCTTTCTACTATATAAATATATAGTATAAAGGTATAGAAATCACTTGGAAAACCGGAAATGGAAAGAAGGTCCTGCGGGCCGAATGTTATATACCATTCGACTCAGTTTCGAAAACTGAGCATTTTCTGTGTGTGTGTATGTATGTGTGTGTGTGTGTGTGTGTATGTGTGTGTGTGTGTGTGTATGTGACGCTTTTAATCTCACTCACTTTTCTCGGAGATGGCTGGACCGATTTTAATGTTCTTAGTGTCAAATGAAAGGTCTAGGTGTCCCATTGGTCGCTATTGAATTTCATACTGATCGGACTTTTAGTTCAAAAGTTATGTATAAAAATACGAAAAATATGGGACTTCATTATCTCATTGGTCTCTTAACCGATTTGAACAAAATTGATTGCATATGAAAGAGGAGCCTTGCAAACCCTTAACTTCCAAATTTCATGACGATTGGACTTGTAGTTTGAAAGTTACATAAAGAAATGTGAAAAAATAGTATTTAAAACATATTTATGTAACATATAAGCATTAATTTAATGAAAAACATCACACATTTTATGATTATTTGAAAATTACTGCTGAGATCTATTAAACGAAACCAAGTTATTTAAAATCGGACGGTTCATTCAAAAGTTATTCAAACTTTAACACTTAAGCACCGTATATTAAACCGTTAAAACGTGTGAAATCAAAACATATCAATCAAACGTTGATTGTATTCAATGTATGAGATGTGTGTGATGTATGTATGTATATATGTATGTATGTATGTATGTATGTATGCATGTATGTATGTATGTATGTATGTGTGTATGTATGTATGTATGTATGTGATGACAATTTGCAATTTTAAAATTTGCAATGAAATTCAAGAAAAGTGAGAAACATGTCAATTGTCTGAAGTTTTTGAAGCCTCTTAGTGGAATACGAACTCTGAAATTAAAGAAAAGAAAAAACTTTTACCGACTAAATTCCACTATTTAATATTTATTCGCGACAGATACGTATACGCTTTGAAATAAGACACTGATGAAGCCTGCACGTCGTAGGTGAACTACGTATCTGTTGCAAATAAATATTAAATAGTGGGATTCAATCGAAAAGTTTTTTCTTTTCTTTGATTTCAGATTTCAATTGTCATTTTCTTCACTTGCTGTTACTCACAATTGTACAAGAAAAGCAAAAAGCGAAGAAAAGCAGTTTATTTAAGCATGTAGGTATAGGGGTGTATAGAATCAAAAATACTAGTGAGTTGATTTTTCCAAATAAATTTGTACAAATTTCAAACAAATTCTGCGCATCAATAGATGCTCTTTTCAATCAATAGATACTAGAACTTAGAAATGTTATATGAAAAATAGGAAGTAAACGTTGCACGGTAGACATTTTGTAAGATTTGTTTTCGTTAGTGATATTTTAAAAGACAGATGTCATGTTTTAATAAATAAATCAAAAAAAGACAAGCACTGGGAATCATATCGATCGTATTTCCCATTCTCAAGCATGTTTATGGCGCAGCTTTGGCACTATTTTTCGACCTCATCTTGTTTTCCTAACCCTCTAACATTGTAAAAACGATGCGATCAAGCTAATGACTATCTTTTCATGAAAGTACATTCAAAAGAAGCTTAAGTTTTGATTTTCATGCAAAAATAATTATCTGAAGGAGCGCTAGCTAAGAAATAGTTCCATTTCTCGTTTTCATATCTAATGCTCTATTCAGTAATTTTTTTTTAAATTCAGATATATTGCAAAATTGAAGCCAAGCAAACCAATAGTAAAATTTTGAGATCAATCATTTTGTTGTAGATATCCTTTTTCTTCAAAAGCGAAATATAATAATAATTTTTCTGAACTCTTGTTTTTCAAAGATGCTAACTTTTGAATGCATGGTATCAATATCAAAATATCAAAAAATCTGCTATGAACAAATACTTCATATTGTCAATTCAAAACAAGTTTCGTATGTGGCTCTGAAGCCCGATAGTTAAGGCCGTCTGTAGACCCGTTAGAGGGTTAATTTCTAATTTTCTATACATATTCATTCAAGTCTGTAAAAATTATCTTTTGTGTTTACATTATTTTTCTATAAATATTATAAAACTAAATAAGGTGTTCATCAAGTAACATAAATGACGCTTACATGTATTTACGCACCCAAGGAAAGAAAATATAATTCTACACAATACGTTGTGAATTTTACTGGCAAATAAGGATTTTGAGGAATACGGAACGGATATTTAAAAATATACCCAGCTAGCATTTTCATATGTATAAAAAAGGTAAAAATCAGCATTACGTACAGATATACATGCTAAAAAAATCGTATTTCATGCGCAAAATTGGCATATCCGTACTATTTTGGAGGCGATATACGTGATTACGAATTTTTTGAGCGTTACGACTATATAAGTATTTATATACGATAATATCCGACTAAGCGCGAGTCGCTCCGTACTACTCTACGATTTTGTGCTGAAAATCGTATGTATGTCAGTCATTATCATTATATACGACAGAAAATCAACTTGATCCCACTTTATCCAGCTTTAGTTACGATTTCGAGTTTGTTAGGAGATATTTACGATAGTTTTCGTACATTGATATACGAGTTGGTGCTAGCTGGGTAGTCTAATATAACATCTATACATCTACAATTAAGTTCCTGAGAAATTAAATAATGATTATTGTGGCAGTAGAAAGGCTAGGTCACGCCGCTAGGTGGATTAATTCGGGTTTTTTTTTATCACATTGCTCGCTTGTAATTTTACTAAAAATAGATTATATGAAATGCTTGGAATTCATCTATGTGACAAATCTGGAGGCTATATGCGCGTATCTGTATAAAAATATTTCTTCGTTGTGTGGTTTCATCTGATTCCATAAGAAATCTATGTGACTTCATTTATAATTTTACTATGCATTTTAAATGGCTTGGAAAGTATCAATATACATTTACCTATGTTAAGCAATATGATTTGTCAGGGCGGGCTGGCCCACTGGGCAACCGGGCATATGCCCGGTGGGCCCCCAGTAAAAATTTCGTCGTAACACAAAATGAGATTTTCTGATTTATGAAATCATCTGATTAGACGATTGAAAATTCTGCTTCAAATGGGATTGTTGGGGCCCCGAATTTTAAACCAAAATTTCTATTTTAATTAAACTCTTTTTACGACTCACGAATTGTTGTCGCGAGCAACACTTATTTGCCTAGAGATGGTCTTAGCCTAGGACAGGACATGACATGTGACTTCTTCTTCTTCTTGTTTTTATTTTCGCGATTTCCTTTCAAAATTTACTACGGCAAGCGAAAAGTGTTTCCAAGAATACAGCTGCAGTTTATGCTAGAAGCCACTTGTCCTAGTTGATCACTAATTACACAAATATAGATCCAATCTGATCGAGTAATATTTACATTTCGATTTAGTTTGTTTTATGTTAACACGTCACGATAAACAAACTCTTAAAAACCTAGTAACGTGATAAACTCAGCGGGGTGCTATCCCTATCTTATACCCTAGACAGACATACAATTGTACCAGCGTTGTACGTGTACAGCGTTGTACATGTACAACGGAAGGGTGACAGACATACTACTGTACGTTGTACGTGGTTGTGCTCATCACCGATAATCTATAATTGCATGGTCTAAGCGTTGTTTTTTGTTCCTATTCTCGAAATGTAAACACAAATTTCAAGATGCCGAGCGTTTAGCGTTAAATCTTTGCCAAAATCTTGCAAAATAATAATTAATTTAAAATTCTGCTTAGTTTTTGTTATCACAACTACCAGTCATTGGCGCTGCGCGCAGTAAAAATCGAGCAGTTGCAGCTTCGTACAACGGTGAAAGAGGTAGGTACAGAAACCACCGTTGTACCACTTTGCTTGCGTGATTCTATCGTTGTACACGGTGACAGACATACAATTGTACAGGTACAACGCTGGTACAATTGTATGTCTGTCTCTGGTATTAACGAACGGTGTTTGACAGTCGACTTAACGAAGGGCGCTATTGCAGGAAAAGCGCCCGTCTGACAGGTAAATTTGCTGCCAACCTTGTCGAGATTACAGACGGTAGATAATCTACAGACGCGCAAAGAGAAAAATTACCAATTCGGCAACACTTTTTTTTGTTTATTTTATTTAAACAGTTTTGGCAACCAGTCAGAATTGGATCAATCTCCCTATAATCAGCAGTAAGTTGCGTGAATCGCGAGGTATGTTCCATGGAACTTCGCGAATTGCGACGCATATTTTGCAAATTGAACAAGCCAATTGAATTTTTCAAAGCAATATATGATATATCGAGTGTAACTAATCCATATGTTGTTAGTAGATCAATAGTTAAAGTTTTAATATTTCAGGTAGATTACAAAACTTAGTCTTCCCTGCCTATAGGAAACACAAGTTTGTTTACTTTGCTCATTTGGTGTCTCGATTTGACGGTTCGATTGGTGTTTTATGCCACGCTCTTTGCGCGTCTGTAGATTATCGACCGTCTGTAGTCGAGATGTGCTGAGATGTTGGCAACAAAAACATGGCACACATCGCAAGCTCCTGTATAAACTTGATTGTTTCAGAGTTTGCTGTGGTTTCCAGCAACACTTTTGCGCTTCCCTTGTGAATTTTTGTTTCTACAGTTGCACGCATGAAATCAGCCAATCAGGAAGCTGGCTCTTTTTTGACAGCAAATTGGCTCTTTTGCGATACAACGTGTCATGTCCTGTCCTAGGTCTTAGCCGGTGGTATTGTTGTTGCCAAAGTCTGTTTTTCGACTAGGTCGTACTTAGAAATTGGATGTGATATTCACTCGTGCTTTTAACTAAATTCACTAGCTGTGCGGGAAACTGTTCCAAGGAAAAACTTAACTTTATTAGAAAAAGTTACAATTGTCGTCTTAAAGCTACGCGTTGAATAATCGATGGATACTTATGTAAAGCATCCCAGAAAAATTGACTTATATGCTATGTCCCTTTAGATACTAGACTTTTCTTCAAATATCCATAATCTTCATTTATTTTCCTTCTGAAGTCTAACGGGCGCTTATTCTAAAACACTATAATTGTTTGAACACTCCTCCTTGCGTCCCTAACGATAAAAAGAGAAAGAAATTCTAGATGCGACAAATGGGAGTGACATAATCTTTCAATAAATAAATAGTCTAATCAGTACATAATCCATGCGCGAGATGGTTTTTCAAATTCCTTTTCATACTCTGATTTTCCTACTCCCGATCAGATGGATCGTACTGCTGGCGTGTTTATTTGATTACATCGTTGGTGCGTCTAGCTAAGCAGCTTGTTTGCTCTACCTCTAGAAGCGATAATGCCTCCAGATAAGTTGTTTATTTTTAATCATTCCGCTCTAGCAGCGAAACGAATGTTCAATTGCTGGGGCCCCATGATTCATATCTTCTATACCTATAAAGAAGGATTTCTGTCTGTCTGTCCTGTGTTCCTTATAGAATCAAAAACTACTGAACCAATCGGCGTGAAAATTTGCATGTAGAGGTTTTTGGGGCCAGGAAAGGTTTTAGTGATGGTTAGAGACCCCTCCCCCCACTAAGAGGGGGGCTCCCATACAAATGAAACACAAATTTCTGCATAACTCGAGAACTAATCAAGCAAATAGAACCAAATTTGGCATGTGGGTGTTTTCGGTGACAAGAATTTATTCTAGGGTAATTTGAGACCCCTCCCCTCTTTATAAGGGGAATTATAACTCCTCTCCTTTTTAAAAGGGGGGGGGGCTTCCATACAAATTTCCTCATAACTCGAGAACTAATCAAGCAAATGGAACCAAATTTGGCATGTGAAGGTTTTCGAGGGCAAGAAAATTTTCTATGTTGAATTAGGACCCCTCCTCACTTTAAGAGGGGGGGCTCCTGTACAAATGAAATACCAATTTCCTCATAACTCGAGAACTAATCAAGCAAATGGAACCAAATTTGGCATGTGTGTGTTTTTTTTTGGTGACAAGAATTTATTCTATGGTGAATTGAGACCCCTCCCCTCTTTATAAGAGGAATTATAACTCCTCTCCCCTTTAAGAGGGGGGACTTCCATACAAATTTCCTCATAACTCGAGAACTAATCAAGCAAATGCAACCAAATTTGGCATGTGAAGGTTTTCGAGAGTAAGAAAATTTTCTATGGTGAATTAGGACCCCTCCCCACTTTAAGAGGAGGGGCTCCTGAACAAATGAAATACAAATTTCCTCATAACTCGAGAACTAATCAAGCGAATTGAACCAAATTTGGCATGTGTGTGTTTTTGGAGACAATTTTTTTTTCAATGATGAATTGGGACCCCTCCCCACTTTAGGAGGGGGGGTCCTATACAAACGAAATACAAATTTCCTCATAACTCGAGAACTAATCCAGCAAATGGAACCAAATTTGGCGTGTAGGTGTTTTTGGAGGCAAGAATTTTTTCTGTGATGAATTAGGACCTCTTCCCACATTAGGAGGGGGGCTCCAATACAAATGAAATACAAATTTCCCCATAACTCGAGAACTAATCAAGCAAATAGAACCAAATTCGGCATGTGGAGGTTTTTGGAGGCAAAAATATTTTCTACGGTGAATTAGGATCCTTCCACACTTCAAGAGGGGGGGCTTCTACACAAATGAAATACAAATTTCCTCATAATTCGAGAACTAATCAAGCAAATGGAACCATATTTGGCATGTGGGTGTTTTTGGAGGCAACCATTTTTCCCATGATGAATTAGGACTTCTTACCTTTTTAGGAGGGGGGGGGGGGCTCCCATTCAAACGAAATACAAATTTGCTCATAACTTTAGAACTAATCAAGCAAATGGAACCAAATTTGGCATGTGAGAGTTTTAGATGGCAGAATTTTTTTTCTGTGGTGTATTACGACCCCTTTCCCTTTTAAGAGGGTGGGCTCCCATACAAATGAAATACAAATTTCCTTATAATTTGAGTACTAATCAAGCAAATGGAACCAAATTTAGCATGTAGGAGATTTTTGAGTCTTGAATTTATTTTATGATAGTTAGAGACCTCTCACCCCTGTGGTAGGGGGATATGGACTCTCATACAAATTTTCATACAGAAATTTTTACGAAACTCAAAAACTAATCCAACTCGAGAAATTCGAGACTCTTCCATAAAACATTAATCAATAACAAGACCACAAAAACTATCTATAGTAACACTAGATCATTCAGGACGAGCCGGTCGCGAGTGTTGCCGGTGACCTGCCGTCGGAAGCGCCGCCCACTGGGGGGCTTGCAAAACTCGAGAAGTGACAAAGATCATCCGAGATTCATGATTTATGTACAACACAGGTTAATTTGTGGCAATACGAAGTTTGTCGGGTCAGCTAGTGATAAATAAAAAAGATAAAACTATACTTTCTTCAACAATATTGTAGATAATAATCAACTCAACAATTGGCCTATGCATCACTGTTTCGAATTTTGTTTGATTGGGACGCTGTAGTCAAAAGAGCAAAAATAAAGTAAAAAGATGAAATCAAGCCTGCTGATAAGTACATGAAAATTCTAAGAGATGGCATTAGTATTCACTAATGTGAACCATTTATGTCGAGCTTGATCCTTCAAATGACGCATGTCAAAACTTCAGCCATTTATGTTTACGCATTTACAAGTTACAGCACTGAGTATCGACTAACCTCCGATTTTTTTTTTAATATGGAAAAGTCTGAGTTTCGAGTTTTGATCAAACACTACTATCTACGCAAGAAAACGATATCCGACACTAAGGCCAAGCTGGATAAGTATTACCCGGACTCTGCACCGTCGATTAGAACGATTCATTAGTGGCTTACCGAGTTTCGTTGTGGCCGTACGAGCACAGTTGATGCTGAACGATCTGGGCGCCCAAAAGAGGTCACTACACCAGAAAACGTCGAAAAAATCCATGATATGATGTTGAATGATCCCAAAGTGAAATTGAGAGAGGTAGCTAATGCTGTGGGTATGAAATGGAGAGAGTTACCTGGGGTGAGCGTCAAATATAGCTCTGGCTCTCTCAAGCGCCCATCTGGCGCCTCCACGCAGATCTAAGTCAAATGATGACGGTCGATGACCTTACCCGGAAATGCTTCATGTACTTACTGGAGCAGCTAAGCTAGAAGGTGCGAACTAGAGCGCCTGTTCTCCAGGTGAGGGGTGGCTCACACAGCGTCTGTCTCGAAACGGGCGGCTGAGTATGAAATGCTGTATTCCGCAAGCTATACCTAAGATACATCAGCGGGATGTAGGTAGTATCGCGACCCCGGTGAGGTAGTATACCGAAAACTCAATTATCACGAATAACGAAGAAAGAAATTCAGGACGGAACAATCGGTATAGGATACGGCAAGTTACAAGGAAACGATTAAGGGATAATGATTGGAAACTTGGTACCTGGAATGTCCGAACTCTCCATGAACCGGCACGGGCTGGCTTGCTTGCTCGACAGCTGCATCAACTCGGAGTGGAGATCGCTGCTATTCAGGAAGTTTGGTGGCCAAATTCCGGAGAAAGGGAGTTCCGGGCAGTAGACCCTATTGCAGGCACTTCTTTCAAGTACCACATCTACTACATTGGCGATAAAAAAGCAGAACACGGAGTCGGTTTCGTAGTGTTGGGAAAACAAAAGCAACGAGTTATCCGGTGGAGGCTCGTAGATGATCGTATATGCGTGTTGAGGATTAAGGGCAAATTCTTTAACTACAGCCTAATCAACTTTTACGCACCGACAAATGATAAATCCGATGATGCTAAAGACGAGTTTTACGACAAGCTTGAGAGGACCTATGGAGAGTGCCCAAAACACGACGTGAAAATTATCATCGGAGATGCAAATGCGCAGATCGGGAGGGGGGAACTCTTCCGTCCAGTCATTGGAAGACATAGTCTTCATCTGTCGACCAATGATAACGGTCTGAGGCTCATAAATTTTGCCGCGGCCAGAGGAATGGCCATCTGTAGCACCTACTTTCCACGTTCGAGTATTCGGAAACACACCTGGAGGCATCCAAATGGAGACTCTAGCTCTCAGATCGATCATGTCTTGATTGACGGTCGACACTTTTCGGATGTTACCGATGTACGGTCTTTTCGGGGACCAAATATCGACTCTGAGCACTATCTCGTTGTGAGTAGGATTCGCGCAAGGCTGTCGAACACGGCGAAAGCTCACACTGAGAGGACGCTGCGTTTCAGACGGCGTAGCAGTAGAGTACGCCAGGAAGCTTGACCAACGAATCGCAGAACAGCAGGTAGAAGGAGAAGATATAAATGGGCTGTGGAGGAACATCCATGATGCCATCGAAACAGCTGCGAGAGAGGTGCTAGGCACGACGCGTGGAAGACAGCGTAAGAGCTGGTTTGATGCCGAATGCCCGAGAGTGATAGATGAAAAGAACCAAGCCAGGAGTCGCATGCTCACTGCGGCAACGCGTCAAAACGGAGAGAGGTACAGAGAGATTAGAGCTGCGGAAAAAGAATCCATCCTCTAAAGAAACGCGAGTACGAGGAGCACGTGCTCGCCGGCGCAGAGAAGCGATACGCCAGCAACGACAAACGGAGTTTCTATAAAACGGTGAGATGCAGGAATTTTGCCATGCCTGTGATGTGCAATGATAGTGCTGGCAATCTGCTTACCGACAAAACGGCGGTAGCGCCCAGGTGGAAGAAGCGCTTCCAGACACTGTTGAATGGAGAGATAAATGCGGATATCAGCAGGGACAGGATAGGAATTGTAAACGATGCTCAAGCTGTGGAGCCACCAACTGGACGGAGATGAGGAGGTTAAAAAGGAAATCAGTGAGCTGAAAAACGGTAAGGCTGCTGGGAAGGACTGTATCCCGGCTGAACTTCTAAAAGCGGGGAGCAAGCGGCTGTACGAAGCAATCCACCGGATCATTGTCAGGATCTGGGAGGAAGAACAAATGCCGGAGGAGTGGTTGACATCGACTGGAGTGCAAAAACTACCGAGGAGTTACATTGCTCAATTCTGCCTACAAGGTGCTTTTCCGTATCCTGTTCTGCAGACTGAGACCGTTAGCGGAGTCCTTCGTCGGCGAGTATCAAGCTGGTTTTTGTGAGGGTCACTCCACGACGGATCAGATGTTTACCCTGCGTCAGTTGCTAGACAAATTCTGGGAATACAACTTGCAGACACACCATCTGTTTGTGGACTTTAAAGCGGCGTACCGTTCAGTTAAACGAAATGAGCTGTGGCAGATAATGCTAGAACATGGCTTTCCGACGAAACTAGTTACACTGATTCGTGCGACGCTGGACGGATCTGGATGGGCGGATGACGTCGATATCATCGGAATCAACCGTAGAACAGTGGAAGAGGCCTTTAGGCCTTTTAAAAGGCAAGCTGCGAGATCGGGACTTATTATTAACACCGCCAAAACGAAGTACACGGTTGCTGGCAGGGAACGTGAGAGACCAAGTGGTGTTGGTGCCAAGGTGGAGTTAGATGGGGAACGATATAAAGTAGTGGAGGAATTTATATACCTTGGGACACTCGTGACAACGATGTAAGCCGCGAAGTGAAACGATGAGTTGCAGCCGCGAATCGGGCTTTCTACGGATTACGTAGCCAGCTGAAGTCCCGTAGTTTGCAAATTCGCGCAAAACGTGCGCTCTACAGTACACTAATCCTCCCGATGGCCCTTTACGGACACGAATCATGGACGCTAAAGGAAGCTGATCGGCGAGTGCGAGTGGGTTTTTGAGCGTAAAATTCTGCGATCTATACTTGGCGGCAAAATGGAAAATGGAGTGTGGCGCAGACGCATGAATCACGAGCTGTACCAAGTATACAAATATGCTGACGTAGTGAAGGTAGTGCAATGTGACAGGATGTGGTGGGCTGGACACGTGGTCAGAATGCCCGACGAAAAAATAGTCAAAACTATTTTCAGCAGAGACCCAGGAAGAGGCCGTAGACTCCGAGACAGACCCCGCACCAGGTGAGTGGGTGCTTTCGGAGACGATGCACGTTCAGCTGGTTTTCGTGGAGATTGGAGAACGGCAGCCCAGGACCGAAGGCACTGGAGAACCATAATTCGTTCGGCGCAGGATCGGTGCCGGACCGTTGCCACTAAAGTAAAGTAAGTATGTGATCTTATCACAGTGAAGCAATTGAAAATTACTCTTACTCTTTTTACATAAAAAAACAACAAAGTGAAAATAAAATAGCCTTAAAAACATAACAAGAATAAAGCGACAACCCTAACAGATGTGATGGAAATAAGTTTCAACGAATTGCAGTGAAACGAATACCAATTTAATCACAGTGCTTCCATTGCAGTGTAGTATGTTTAAACGAAATCCTGCATTTCGGGAACGTCGAGTACCACTGTTCCATACACTTTCGCTTAGCTTCTCTGCTATCGTCGAGACGACCTTTCCCATCGGGAGCCATGAAACCGTCCTCTTCCATGCACGTCACATAGCACATGTCCAGGTGCACATCGAGGAGACCGGGAAACACTCTAGGTATAGGTTGTAACATTTTCGTTCCGTTGCAGTAGGAGTTGAAGAATACAATTCTGCGCACGCTGGGAACCACAGGACATTGCGTCCAGTTTATTTTGCAGATGTCGCCACAGCCATTTATTTGCAGCAACTTCAGTTTTGTCAGTCTATTCAGATCGCGAAACGCATTGTTTTTGCACTTCAATTAAAAAACAAATAACAGTTATTATCTGACAAAAGGATACAAAAAAAAAACGCTTACCATGGGGGTCAAACGGAATTCTAGACGCTCTAAGTTTGTTAAATAATTGCAAATTTTATGCAATATCTTGTCACTTCTTGCAGTGGAAAAGGTCACTTTTAGTGACTTTAATCCGGCAAGACCATTATCGAATACGATATCCGACTCGTTGTCCACTAGTGTTAGGCTGATTAAATGAGGCATGTTTACTTTCGGTAGGCTTTGGGGGGACGTTAAAATTTTTACACGATGGAGAGACATGGTCTGTGGAGGAATGTTACATTAAAAAATGGCAAGTTTGTTTAGTGGCATTAATTTTAACCTTAAGTTTCGGAAATGTTTCAATCGTGTGTAGTTCGGCGGCATCAATTTGCATATCCATTAATGTTAGTTCATCCAGGTGGTGGCTATATTTTGCGAGGGCCTTTCCAATACGAAAAAGCATTAGATCGCTTTCTAACCAAATCGACTTCAATTTTGGCATAGATTTTACAAAATTTTCTTCTTTCGTGTTATCAACGGACTGGTTCTGGGTTTGTGCATATCGAAGCTGGACATTTTTGTCTTTGTGCATCCGGACGTGCAGATGAGTCAACATAGGAAACGATAGAGACATCATTTCGTCCATCGTCTCTAGGTCTTGGAATTGAACTTTCAAACGTTGTAACTGTCGGCAGTACGTCTGAATAATATGGAAGCTCCAACGACAATTGGTTAACAATTCCAATGTCGTTAAGCTTGGAAGAGCAATATTGTATGCTCTGGAGCATGATATATCTATGTTAAGTGTTTCAATTCGATTGTGAACAATCATCCATACACTTTGATCAGGTTGCACGTATAAGCTTTGACCGAATGTTAGCGTAAGCTCTCGAAGGTTTTGCATTTGAGATAAACGGTCACCAAGTATTTCCCGACAACTTTCAAAGCTACTGCGCATGTCAAGTACTTCAACATCCATTTCATTTTCAAACAAGAGCTGTCTAATATTCATCTCCGGAGTTGGTTCGAAGAGGTATTTCAGAAAAACCGTATCCGTATTGTTTCCGGGATGCTCGTTACTATCCGCCTCATATTCATCGTTTTCCTCGAACCAGTGGAACAGTTTAATGTTACGAAACTTTCGAATTACCTGCTTTTCCGAATCCGGTACCTCTTGAGCGAAGGGACTACTAAGGGAAATTAAGCATTGCCGTTGAAACTGTATTCCGCTTAAAACCCTACGCCAATGACGGCAAACTGCTCGGGCACTTTTTTGATCCGTCAGGTCGAGGTAGGAGCATATTTGTTCTAGAATCTGATCATAAGGTAATTTGAAGAAAACAAATGCCGATTAGATTCGATATTGAGTTATGGAAGAATAAATAGAGATCCACGCAATACTGGTGGTCGAGGTATGAGACTGGTCTAATAAGCCAGTTGTCGTATGTTAGAATCTCGACTGGAAACAGTTGTAAGAGTATCGCAAGTGGGTTTCTGTTTATTGGATTCACCTCGTTTACATAGATTTTTTAAGCTTACCTTTACTGGCAGAAAATTGATATTATCCATTGAAAAAATATAAATTATAACAACAGCGAAAAGCGCAAATGAACATGTTGTGCTTGCAGAATATTAAGCTTTTACTGAGCATCTAAAATGAGTTAGAACGTATTAGAAAAAATATTTTTAAACTGTGTTCAATTTTTTTACATACCAGTATAATCCGTTACTCCTGTGTAATTCGAAGAATCGTTGTGACTTATTGTGTTATCTTCTTAATTACCTGTATGAATTTAAAGTAGGATTAGAAAATACATGAAATTAGATGTCGACGGCAAATTAGGTAAAATGACTTGAGAAATTAAATCATGTTGTAGTTTTTAATCGCTTTTTTCGGAAACACATTTTTTTCAATAGTGTAATACCGAATTCGTTTATTGTCCTGCTTGACCCAAATTGGTACGAGTCTCAAGGAAACTGTTGTTAAAGTGTTTATATATTAACCCATATTGATAACCCCAATTGCATAAGTTATTGGGCTCCGCGTACCACTCAATCGTTGCTAACTTCTCGTGTAGAGGTTACTCCGGTCGGCGATTTTTTATCCGCCAATATCGAACCGGGCTCTTCGAAAATGGAGTCCGCCTAGATACAACGGGCCATACAGTTCCCAATTCTACTCCAGGCTTCAGCTTCACTTTTACGCCGCCAGTTACCGGGATGCACCGATTCTAGCATTTTGGGAATTCCTAACCCGCCGCCGTAGTCGCGCCTTTCCTGTCAGCGTTCAACAGTCGTCCTGGTCCTACGTGGCGGCTTTGAGGAACGGGGTTTCCGAAATTGCATTCATAGCAAGTACAAATTTGCAAGCCCGTATCGCACAACTGATCCGCTTTGCGCTTCTAGGTCGTTAGACGCCAACGCTCCTGCCTTCGATGGACGACGCAGAACTGTCGATTCCGCAAAACTGCAAAACCGAAAATAAACTGGATGGGGCGTTCTGATAGCAGTTCGTCAGAGATAAGAGCGACTGCAATAGACAACAAGGATTTGGACTGTTTGGAGCAGATCTGGATTTCAGTTGCGCTGCATGATCGGATCGGACCTTGTTTTCATGGGTTATTTTCACGAGTCAATAGATTGTCCTGTAAGTATGTCGTACAAAAAACAGGAGGTTAAATTCCGATAACGGAATGTAGCGTCTAGGCTTTGCTTTGTATATCGCGCCTGACCGGCGCGTATTTATATATCCCTCTTGTCAATGCGCACTGCGAACCTATCTTCAGTGTGATCGAGAGCCTTTCTCCAGTCGACTAAATTATGATGCTGATAACGTATTGGGATTGCGGTTTCCAGCTCTTTCTGTACTCCATACCGGCGCTTCCAGTTACAGTTACAGTTCCGCCACGATCATGATCATAACCGCTGCCTGGACCTGTTTTTCCTCAACACAAGATGCACCATTCATTTCAACAGATCCACTGCCATTAGTCAAAGATGTGCGTCATCATCCTCTGTTAATTAAATATCTCTGTAGAAAACAACCCCGCAATCGTGACATCACCGTAGTAGGGTGGTGCTTCGTACGATTTTTCCAGAGTAGATCATCGTAGCATCGCAGTCCTACTATCGTCAAAAGACTGGGAAAACATGCTTCGATGCAACGATCACGCCGCTGATACAGCCACGCACACCATCTCAAATGATGTCTCGAAAAAAATAAATCGTTCCGGATCACGTGCTCCCTGGAAAACGAGTGAATGGAGAAGACTAAAGTAATTAAAAAGAGCCGCTCTACGAAAAATATCCAGCTACTGTAGGCTCTTATTACAGCAATAATACTACGTTAGAGGGAATCACGAGTTCAAGCTGGTCACTCGTGTTTGTTTTCAGCAATATTAACGTAGGATTCAGAGGAAGCTCACGGCACACCCCAGAGCTTTCTGGAAGTTTTAAAGGTGTAACGCAAGGAATGCGGGTTGTCCTCCTCTACTTGCGCCGCAAGTAACGTCCCATCGTACGGTGAAGCTCTGAGTGATCTGGGTATAAATACCGAGATGATCTCCACTGCCGCTACGCGATTGAAGTGCTACAATCCTGGACCAGATGGAATTCCGTCCGTTTTCCTGAAGAAGCACATCTCTTGATTGCTGCTTTGATTACTGCAGCTCGTCCATCTCCAGTGGAACTTTCCGTTTTACTGGACATTTCTCTGCACGAAGGGGAATTACATCGCTGAGTGTGTTGGAGCCCCTTTTTTCACACTGCAATATTTGAGAGCGGGTCAGAGCGTAGATTCCTCCCTGGTTGATCCACAACTACTAATTTGCTGTGCCTTACTACGCATCTCGTCGACATGTCTGTAATGTCAATGACGCAAACCGATGTCATATATACCGACCTGTCAGCCGCCTATGATAACCACAGTCACGTAATCGCAATCGCTAAACTCGAAAGGCTTGGGATAAGCAGAACTCTCCTGCGATGATTCCGTTCTAATCTAACTGATCGTTAGCTGGCGGTTGCCATCGATGAGTGCAGATCCAGTACAATCTGTGCCAACTCAAGATATTCCGCAGGGCAGTCATCTCGGACCGCTCATATTCCTGTTCTGTTTCAATGGCGTGAACCTTGAGCTTGAAGGACCACGATTATCATATGCTAATGACCTAAAAATATTCTCCTGCATTCACTCAACTAAAACCTGCATCGCACTCCAATTGGTATATGTTAAACAGAATGCTTGTAAATCCCTCAAAGTGCTTTGTTATATCCTTCATATCATATCAAAGACCTAGGTGTGATCTTCGATACAAAGCTAACATTCAACCAGCATATGGGTCATTCCACGTCAAGTGTCCGAGATCCGTGTAATCGACCTTCATGGATTTGAACCAAATTTTGCCAGATTGTTCGTTTTCGGTCAGAAAGTAAAAATTCAAAATTTGGTGCCGGTTTGATATTCCCTCGATTAATGGGAGCATTTCCATTTTGAGGGAAAATACCTGTTTTTGTCAAAACCTCTTATTTTCTTTTGCTCATATCTCCGGAAACATTAGGTTTAGAAAGAAACTAGTAAAATAACAAGAACGTTTTTAATCGCGTCTATCCGTGAGAAAGTGAAAATGTTTTACATGTGTATCATTAATGTTGGCAACAGTTGAATGCGAACGGGGGATAAGCAACTAGTTAAGAGAACCAAGGTGTGTGATGTAAGAGGTGGTCATCGTTACTCTCCCACACTGCTCCTCGATGAACACCGTGGCTTAACTCGATAAACCAAGGCGATCCAACAGCTGCCGAAACTTCGTTGCACCTAACGCCTTTGTAAGTGCCTCCGCTAACAGAAGCTCCGACGGGCAGTAAACAAGCTTCGCTAAACCACTATCGCAGAGATTCTTGATGAAGTGTTGTTTCGTGTCTATGTGCTTTGACCGCTTACTTTTTGGCTCTACCTGTACGAAGCTCAGACAACTTTGATTGTCTTCAAACATTGTTGTAGCTTCTAACGCTCTCTCCGAAATCCATCAGCAATCTGCGCAGCCAAATTATCTCCTGACAAGACTCGCTCAGTGCATTGTATTCAGCGTTCATGGATAACAAACTCTGCATCAAAGTAACCAACAAGTGACCAGCCATCTCCAGATCCAAATTTTAATCTCAGATCCTTGATGCCCTTGAGATATCTGACGACACGCTTAGCTGCCTTCCAATCTACTTCCGTCGGTTCGCTGACTTTTCACCCAAGAGTCGCTGTGCTTACGGCTATGGCCGGTCTTCCATTCACAGCAATGTAGAGTAAAGCACCTAATAAGCTTCGATACAGTGTTATAACTTCGAACAATGTACTGCTACTAACTGAACTTATGTACTCCTGTCCCATTGGTTTCTTCGAAGGATTGCAATTCTCGAGGCCAAACTTTTTAATCAGCGCCTCAATGAAGCTCGTCAAACGAAAACTGTAGATTCCTTCGTCACAACGCACTTCAAATCCCAACAAATGTTTTATTGCTCCGAGATTCGTAATATCGAGCTCCTTCCGTAGCGCTTCGTAAACTTCGTCTATCAACTTATTGTCAGCACAGCCAATTAAAATGTCGTCGACGTAAACAAGCATAAAAATAGTACGTTGATCACTTCGTCGAACATACAAACAAGGATCGGACTCGCATTGTTTAAATTCCAGCTGGGACAACACCGCATGAAGAGCGCGATTCCAGCAACTGATTGCTTCAGTCCATAGATGCTCTTCTTAAGTCTACAGACATACTCCTCCTTTCCGATAGCTTCATATCCCGGCGGTTGGCGTATATAGATCTCCTCTTCGACCGTTCCGTGTAAATACGCAGTTTTAACATCAAAGTGCTGAAGATTCATTTTATTCTTCCCCGCTACAGCTAGCAACACTGAAAATGTCTCCTGTCGTGTCACTGGTGCATCGTCCACACCATATCGTTGGCTGGAGCCCTGTTCGACCAATCTTGCAAAATAATTCCCCATTTCCTGAATAAACTCCTTACGGTTAGGCTATATCAGATTTTTTCTTGTAAAACCCCTCCCAAGGAACATTTCTGGCTACGCCCGTGCTCTGGCGAAATCCTTACCACTTACCGAGCTACAAAATCCGAAGTCTGCCGATACACCTGGATAGTCTTTCCACACGGAGGGATACATCTGCTAGTCGCCAACACTCGGCGAGGAAAAATAGACTGTTCTCCAATTCTTGAGCGAATCGATCTTAATGTCTGTAGTGTAGTATTTATGCTTATGTGAGTAGGCGGCGAATATGGTATCGTTACCATGTGGAAATAATAAAGAGTCACTTTACTTCAAGCAGTACTCAAGAGTAGACAGCAGGACACTACAATGTCCAGCCTAGATCCATTCGAACTACTGCTATGCTGAGGATGTCACACCGCAGTACGAATTACATCAAATACGGAGCCCTCATACGGTCTCCAGAGAAGGACGTTTGACAAAGTAGCATCCATATTCGATTTCCACCAAGTCGCGCCAAACCTTACGTGAGCGATTCAACTGCTTCTTCAACCGGTCCTTTTCATTTGTCTACCCGTTTTTATTTATATTTAGGTATGTGAATTTGTTACTATTTATACACTTAACCACTAGTTTTAAGAAGTTAAACCATCATTGAGACCATGTAAGTCTGTTGATTTAATAAATAAATAAGAAATAAGAAATAAGGTGTGATCCGGCGAGCAGACATCGAAATGAAAGAAGCGATCTTCAGCAAGATTAGCCAACTCCTAGCCGTCGTAGACGACCTTGACATCATTTCTAGAAACCTTGGGATGGCGGAGGCCAGACTAAAAACGGAGACTAGGAGGATAGGGTTACAAATCAATGCGTCGAAAACCAAATATTTGGTAGGGAGAGGCTCCAGAGAAAGCAACGTTTGCCTCCCACGGACAGTGACTATTGACGGCGATGAACTGGAAGTGGTTGATGCGCTCGTATATTTGGGATCTCTGGTCACCGACAATAATACGAGTAAGGAGATCTAACGACACATTCAAGCTGGAAATTGAGCTTACTTTTCCCTCCGCAAGACGCTTCAATCAGACCTCCTCTACGGACTTGAACAGTAACTTTTCTTACGGAAGACATACGTGAACGAAAGGTGTTGCAGTCTGTTTTTGACGGAGTACAAACGGAGAGGGGAGAGTGGCGGAGGCGTATGAATCACGAACAACAGGCACTGCTCGGAGGGATTCCCATTGTACAACTGGCGAAAGTTGGGAGACTACGGTAGGCCGGCCTCGTCGCAAGGATGCCGGACGACTGTGCAGTGAAATCCGTTCTCTTCAAGAACCTCACCAGCACTAGGAATTGAGGTGCCCAACGTGCTAGATGGCTCGGCCAGGTTGAAGCCGACTTGCGTGTGTCGAGACGCGCATCGAACTGGCGACGAGTAGCCCAGGACCGAGTACAATGGAGAGGAATTCTCGATACGGCAAGAGCCACCCCGGCTCCTGATTGGTAAAGTTAAGCCTAATACCGTGCACTTGGTCTAAAGGTGGTAGTTTCCTAGCGCTTGTAGATTTAAATACCAGGTGCACGGAATTAAGCGCTCAAATTAGCAGCACGGAATTAGTGTTCCTTACGGTATCTGTTTATTCGTTTTCTGAACTTACCACATTCACATGGATTTTTGAAGCTTACCTCTACAGGCAAAAAAATGATGTTATCCATTGAAAAAACATGAATTAAAACAACAGTGAAAAGCGAAAATGGGCATGTTTTGCTTGCAGAATAGTAAACTTTTACTATTCCTGAAGCATCTGAAATGAGTTAGAACGCATTAGAAAAAATATTTTTAAATTGTCTGTTCATTTTTTACATACCACTTAATCCGTTTCTTCTGTGAATTCGGAGGATGATTCTGTTCATTTCGTGCATGCATGAGTCACAACAGAAGAGAAAAGTATTTTTAATGTGTACATCAAAAAATATTTTGCTTTGATGCTTACCTTTTTTGTTGCACCTGGAGTTTTTTGATTTCAATTGAAACACAATCGACACGACAGTGATAGCACAAACTATTTTTGTAGTAATAGTTTGTTTAGTGTTCACGTCTCGTCTATTCGTGACGGATGCCGGTAACAAAATGAATGTATGCAATCTTCCAGCTGATTAAATTCATGCTTACGGTGAAGCAGCTGTTCATTCGATTCATTCGCTGTATTTGCGCACAAATCGATCTCTTGTGCACTCATAGAAATGCCGTTATGTAGTATTAGTGAAAATTTGTGCACGGTTTTGTTGTCTTTTGTACTCTTTAACAAATTCCACGCCCCCTGCATAGCGGATGTTATTGAAATTTTTCGTTTCGGATTTTGTTTCTAAATTGCAAGTCCGGTCTTTCGATGTCGGTTCAGTGCCTTCCGATTGAGTTACGTTATTAGTGGTTTAGTCAAAATAAGTGATAATAATAAAAATAATAACCGGTTCTGTTATCGTTTACAGGTTTTGGAGAAAATATTTTCCTGTTTACCATTTAAGGATGTTCGAAATGCTGCATTGGTATGTCACACTTGGAATGCCGTATTATTTGGGCCGAAGTTTCAACGCTGTCTACGAGTGCAACTACAGACAGATTTCTGTGAAGAGCTAGCGGAAGTGCACAGAAAATTTGTGCGAAACAGCAAAAATCTATCTATCGTACAAGAATTTAAGGTTGTGACTGGGACCGATGAGAAGGACGAAACCGAAGAAACAAATGAACCAGATACAGAGCTATCACGTGTTGAACGAAACATTGCGAGCATAATTTTCAGCGCAAAGGAATTGAATAGCTTGCAGCTTGTTAGCAGCTATGCGAGTTTGAAAAACATTATTCATAATCGTTTGCTTGAACTTCCACTGTTGAAAGAATTGAGGATATCATTCTGTTATCGCAACGAAGATGTTCATCACACGGCTTCACAAGGCGCCAAAGACACAATTTGGCAGTTGGAGAGTGAAAGTTTGGAATGTTTTAAACTAGGTCAGCGCTGTACCAATGATCATTTTGGATTGCTAGCACCCAGCTTACGAGAACTGCATATGACAGTAGACTGTGATGAACTACTGGACATAGTTGTAATGTATTGCAATCAACTGGAAATTTTACGAGTAAAACTAGTCGATATTGAAACACTAGATAAGATTATGGATCTGCATTATCCGCTTTTAAAAACCCTGCAACTTGGAATATACGACGATAAGGAATTGCAATTTCATTATTCTCGTACTGCCAGTCGCAACGAAAACCACGAACAAGCTAAAAGATTTATCCAAAGAACGCCGACTCTTACCGTATTCTCAGTACAAAGTAATGTGGCGTTCTATAAAATTTTTCCCACTTTATGTTCGGTGAAGACCCAGCTACAAGAGTTATCACTCCATAACATAGAATTGGATTTAAACATATTGCTGAATGTGCTGCTGGTTCAACCATTAACGGTAAGCTGCATATTTTTCTCCGTTCATTTTTTGTTGTTTAAAATTCAATTTTAGAAACTCTCGATCTGCTATTGCGAATTTACAAACCAGCTACCTGCATCGCAGACACGAGTGGATGGCTTACAACATTTACACCTGGTAAATGTTGTGAACAATGCACTGCTGGACCTTGATTTTAGCGCATTAAAAACTCTAGAACTGTTTCATAATCTTAAATTTGAGAGCGATTCAATTCAGAAAGTGTTTCTGAATTGTGGAGCAATTGAGGAACTAGTTATTCATTATAGAAATACGGTATTCTTTTCCTGTTTTCAGTGTTCTACCAGTAATTAAATGTTCTTCTTTCAAAGCTCGACGAGGACACATTTGCAAAGCTGCCTCAATTGACACACTTAAAGTCGTTAACAGTGAGATCAACCGATGTTACCGACCTTCATTGGGAAGCTTGTGAACCAATGCTATCTGTTAAGAGATTAACTATGTCTAGTTGTTTTATGCTGCGATATTCTACGTTTATCGAACTCAGACGTGTGTTCCCTTCGTTGCAACGTTTGCACGTAGATGGTTGCCATGTTTTGGACGACACAAACGCCGCTGTCGATGGGTCTTGCGAGCAGAAGTTAAGGCAATTGTTTTCACAATGTATAGTTTCATGGCACGATTCTGTCCAAATTACTCCGCTGACTTTGAAACAGTTGCTTTTGTGATGACAGTGAAATTTTTCATTGAATCATGTCGATAGCATGCTAGTATCCAACATGCGACTTATCTCTCAATATCCAGGAATATTGAATCAAAACTATCTTAACTGATACTGTTTGTCCTACCGCGCAATATAGTTTTATTAATATATAGATTTTTTTTTGTTTTGTTAGAAGTAAATAGATTTCTGAAAAAGAAACCAAAAATGTAGCGTTTGTAATTTGTTGTATTAATTAAAAATCGTAAAATGCTACGAAAAAAACTCTCACTCGAAAATTTCTGAAACAAAACTGCGATTTCGATTTCATACAATTTGGCACCAAACATTTTGTCATAAACAGAAGACTTTTCCTTCAAAACTCGTATTCACCTTGCCCTTAAAATCCAAAAAAGCATAACATTAAACACCACTGTTTATTCATCATCCTAAAATCATTAATTTTGTCAGATTCTATACATCGCTATATAACAATTTAATTTTTATAATTCCATCTACTATGAGAACCACTTACCGAGCTACGAAATCCAATGTCTGCCGATCCACCTGGATAGTCTTTCTATACGGAGGGATACATCTGCTAGTCGCCAACACTCGGCGAGGAAAAATAGACTGTTCTCCAATTTTTGAGCGAATCGACCTTAATGTCCAGCCTAGATCCATTCGAAATACTGCTATGCCTAGGATGTCACCACAGTACGAACTACAGCAAATACGGAGCCCTCATACGGTCTCCAGAGAAGGACGTTTGACAAAGTAGCATCCATATTCGATTTCCACCAAGTCGCGCCAAACCTTACGTGAGCGATTCAGTTGCTTCTTCAGCCGGTGAAATTAATTTGTTTACCCGTTTATATTTATGCTTAATTTTTTACACTTGACCACTATTTCTAAGTATAGTTACTATATATATTGTTCGGCGGATAGAAAACCAGGCGAATTGGCATCCCTGATTTATGAAATTAAATTTGAAATTATGGTGAAATGTGAAAGTTTTTACGAAAAATAATCACTGGCGGGTGTTGAAAATGACTAGTTCTATGAAAATAAAGTGTGTTTTATTAACATTACTCCTGCATTTTGGATTTTGAAAAGCTTTTGGCTCCGCTTTTGACGTTTATTTGGCTCCCGATTTTCTATCCGCCGAACTATATATATAGTAACTATAGTTCTAAGAAGTTAATCCATCATTGTGACTGCGTAAGTCTGTTGATGAAATAAATAAATAAATAAACCAGGTGCGCAGCCCGGTTATTCCGCTGCTGTTCATTTCGAAACGCAATTCGAACCGTCCAGCATGAGTCACAACACAACAGAGAACTATTTTTAATTTTTCCAGCAAATAATATTTTGCTTTGATGCTTACCTTCTTTTATTGTTGCATTTGGAGTTTTTTCCGATAATTATATTGAGTTATTGAGTTGTGATTGTACAACAAAACACAATCGTCACGGTGACGGCAGTGATAGCACAAACTATTTGTAGTAATAGTTTGTTTAGATGTTCACGTCTCGTCTATTCGTGACGGATGCCGGTAACAAAATGAATGTATGCATATGCAATCTTCCAGCTGATTAAATTCATGCTTACGGTGAAGCAGTTGTTCATTCGATTCATTCGCTATATTTGCGCACAAATCGATCTCTTGTACACTCATAGAAATGCCGTATGAAGTATTAGTGAAAATTTGTGCACGGTTTTGTTGCCTTTTGTATTCTTTAACAAATTCCTATTCTACTTCACAATAATAGAACAAATAATTTATCCGGGAGGCAGCACCATTTCACGCCTCCAACATAGTGGATGTTATTGGAATTTTTCGTTTCGGATTTCTAAATTACTAGTTCCGTCTTTCAATGTCGGTTCAGTGCCTTCCGATTGAGTTACGTTATTAGTGGTTTAGTCCGAATAAGTGATAATAATAAAAATAATAACCGGTTCTGTTATCGTTTACAGATTTTGGAGAAAATATTTT
Organism: Sabethes cyaneus; assembly: GCF_943734655.1. Classification (NCBI taxonomy): domain Eukaryota; kingdom Metazoa; phylum Arthropoda; class Insecta; order Diptera; family Culicidae; genus Sabethes; species Sabethes cyaneus. The sequence goes on from NC_071354.1 coordinate 50,602,532, forward strand.
CCTGTTTACCATTTAAGGATGTTCGAAATGCTGCATTGGTATGTCACACTTGGAATGCCCTATTATTTGGGCCGAAGTTTCAACGCTGTCTACGAGTGCAACTACAGACAGATTTCTGTGAAGAGCTAGCGGAAGTGCACAGAAAATTTGTGCAAAACAGCAAAAATCTTTCTATCGTACAAGAATTTAAGGTTGTGACTGGGACCGATGAAAAGGACGAAACCGATGAGAAGGAAGAAACAAATGAACCGGATACAGAGCTATCACGTGTTGAACGAAACATTGCGAGCATAATTTTCAGCGCAAAAGAATTAAACAGCTTGCAGCTTGTTAGCAGCTATGCGAGTTTGAAAAACATTATTCATAATCGTTTGCTTGAACTTCCACTGTTGAAAGAATTGAGGATATCATTCTGTTATCGCAACGAAGATGTTCATCACACGGCTTCACAAGGCGCCAAAGACACAATTTGGCAGTTGGAGAGTGAAAGTTTGGAATGTTTTAAACTAGGTCAGCGCTATACCAATGGTCATTTTGGATTGCTAGCACCCAGCTTACGAGAACTGCATATGACAGTAGACTGTGATGAACTACTGGACATAGTTGTAATGTATTGCAATCAACTGGAAATTTTACGAGTAAAACTAGTCGATATTGAAACACTAGATAAGATTATGGATCTGCATTATCCGCTTTTAAAAACCCTGCATCTTGATATATACGACGATAAGGAACTGCAATTTCATTATTCTCGTACTGCCAGTCGCAACGAAAACCACGAACAAGCTAAAAGATTTATCCAAAGAACGCCGACTCTTACCGTATTCTCAGTACAAAGTAATGTAGCGTTTTATAAAATTTTTCCCACTTTACGTTCGGTGAAGACCCAGCTACAAGAGATATCACTCCTTAACATAGAATTGGATTTAAACATATTGCTGAATGTGCTGCTGGTTCAACCATTGACGGTAAGCTGCATATTTTTCTCCGTTCATTTTTTGTTGTTTAAAATTCAATTTTTAGAAACTCTCGATCCACTATTGTGAATTTACAAACCAGCTACCTGCATCGCAGACACGAGTGGATGGCTTACAACATTTACGCTTGGTAAATGTTGTAAACAATGTACTGCTGGACCATGATTTTAGCGCATTAAAAACTCTAGAACTGTTTCTCAATCTAAAATATGAGGGCGATTCAATGCAAAAAGTGTTTCTGAATTGTAAAGCAATTGAGAAACTAGTGATTCATCATATAAATACGGTATTCTTTGCCTGTTTTTAGTGTTTTACCAGTAATTTAAGCGTTCTTTTTTCAAAGCTCGATGAGGATACATTTGCAAAGCTGCCTCAATTGACGCATTTAAAGTCGTTAACAGTGGGATCAACCGATGTTACCGACCTTCATTGGAGAGCTTGTGAACCAATGCTATCTGTTAAGAGATTAACTATGTCTGGTTGTTTTATGCTGCGATATTCTACGTTTATCCAGCTGAGACGTGTGTTCCCTTCGTTGCAACGTTTGCACGTAGATGGTTGCGATGTTTTAGACGACATAAACGCCGCTGTCGATGGGTCTTGCGAGCAGAAGTTAAGGCAATTGTTTTCACAATGTATAGTTTCATGGCACGATTCTGTCCAAATTACTCCGCTGACTTTGAAACAGTTGCTTTTGTGATGACAGTGAAATTTTTCATTGAATCATGTCGATAGCATGCTAGTATCCAACATGCGACTTATCTCTCGATATCCAGGAATATTGAATCAAAACTATCTTAACTGATACTGTTTGTCCTACCGCGCAATATAGTTTTATTAATATATAGATTTTTTTTGTTTTGTTAGAAGTAGATTTCTGAAAAAGAAACCAAAAATGTAGCGTTTGTAATTTGTTGTATTAATTAAAAATCGTAAAATGCTACGAAAAAAACTCTCACTCGAAAATTTCTGAAACAAAACTGCGATTTCGATTTCATACAATTTGGCACCAAACATTTTGTCATAAACAGAAGACTTTTCCTTCAAAACTCGTATTCACCTTGCCCTTAAAATCCAAAAAAGCATAACATTAAACACCACTGTTTATTCATCATCCTAAAATCATTAAATTTGTCAGATTCTATACATCGCTATATAACAATTTAATTTTTATAATTCCATCTACTATGAGAACATCTTCCCTGATAGGTACTAGTTCAACACTCATTACCATTAACTTCCTCTGGCCGAGGCCTGCGACCGGCACACGTATCGTAACGCGCTTCGATATGGCAATCGTAGTACGACACCCGACACTGGGGCAGATACGAGCGCAATCCCCGGGAGCAATTTTCATCAATGTCGAACACCTCGGAGGGCTGTCGAAGGTAACTGTTGTCGATGAATAGTTCACGAAGTCCGGGAAAAGTTTGCACAATCTGCTGTGCTCCCGTTCCATCGATCATACATCCCACCAGTCTTAGTTTCTGAATCTGAAGATCTCCACACGAGGCCCAGTTATAGTCTTGCAGCGATAAACGGCTGAACTGGATGTTATTTAAATGTTGGATTTTGTTCAGGTACGCTATCGAAGAACGATGGTGAAACTGCAAAATAAAAATAACTAGAAATTGGTTTGGTTCACAGAGGTCTAGCAAAATACCATGCTAATTATTCCTGGGTTTCCACCGAAATTAAGCCTTTTTAGCTTCTTATACTGGTGACTAATTATGCCTAGAACGTCGACCGCTGGTTGACAACTGTACAGAAATGTAAGATCCTCAAGATTGGGAAAATTTGGTAACACGAAATTTTCGTTCTCGTTACTCAACGTAAAATTTGTTACACTTTCCGATACAATCGTCGGTTTTGGTTCGTTTTGTGCGCTGATAAAGCTGCATCTTTCAAGTGACAGTTTCGTGAGTTGTTTCATTTTGTGCATTGTTCCGAAAAATGCACTCGTATCGATTTTTATACCCACAAGCGTTAAACGTTTTAGATTTTTTAACCTATTAAAGCAGTCTCCGACGGTAGTATCGGCATAGCCTACATTCAAGTACATATCTTCGAGGAAAGGTGTTTGTTCCAAAACTTGCTTGAGCTCTTCGTACTGCGGTGTAACCCACAAAGCTAACGTTGTCAACCTTTCAAATGGTTCTACTGCCATTCTGCTAAGCGATACCGCCGATGTCATCGAAATCTCCAAACCTTCCAACTGTTTGCGCAGCTTTGTTATAATTGAAATACATTCGTCATTAAGCACTACCATATTTAGGGTAATCAAGTTTGGGCAGCTAACGTCCAGCGTCAAAGCATTGTTCAGCGGGGCACGAAGATTTAGGCACTTTAACGTATCGAAATTAATGTTGAGCTTTATATCGCCACCATGCAACTCACTAGGATGTAAATACACACTAAAATGTGTCAAATGTGCCATACTATGTACCAGCAAATCTTTTACCAGTGCACTATTGCCATCGATATGACACCATTCGAGCGGCGCGCTTGCAAAAAACTCCTTTAGAAAAGCTTTTGCATCATCGTTCAGTTCATCACATCGGATCGATACTTTTCGACAACGGTTCCATAAAGCACTTTGCCGAAGGGCTGTTATTTCTGGTTTACTCGAGTTCAGTTGCAGACATAGTTCACGGCAGAATTTTGACCCAAATGCTAGCTCGTACCATTGTCGACACACACCAGCAGCCGTTAAGCGTTCGCCGCGGTTAAGATGCTCAAAAATTTTCGATATTATCTGAAATTACAATTACGGTCATTATTGTCTGATTACAGCGACCTAGCTTGATTTTGTTGGTGACAGCACTTTTCCTGCGTATTTATTTCAAGTTTCTGATTTTTTTGATGTGTTCGCTTACCTCTGGTGGTAGAATAGAAATCATAATTAACTTTTATGCATTTAAATCACAGATTTTATTATTTTTGAATCACTTTAATCCATCATTTCCGAGTAAAGAGCACTGGTCCACTGATAAACAAAATGCCAACAAAGAACAGCTGATCTCAGCAGATCTGTCAGTCTGATAAACTTGCATGCAGGATTGTTCACAAAACATGTTATGCGATTTCTACACGCTCATTCAGCTTTACTATGAATTAAGTAAAAATTTTCGAATGATTCGACGACTGAAATTATCAAAATTTTGCGGACCAACATAAAAGCAAGATGACGACCATTGTAGAGTAACTGATTCGATTACATAACAAAAATTGCAGCTGATTTAATAACTTACTTAGGATGAGAACCGTTTCACGAAAGTTTTAACTTTTTGGTTAAAATTTGACAGTTTGATAGTTATTTCTCGTCGAGTAGTTAAAATCAGTTCAGAATGCGAACCATTTCATATTTTGACAGATGAGCATTTATTTTACCTTCAATGAGTGTAAATATCAATGCGCGTAAAAAAAATCATGTCTGTAGTATCGAGTTTTGATGTTCCCCTGTACCTGCGTGAGCATTGCCAATGCCTAGAATAACTACCGAACTGTCACGAATAACCATGCTTCACCGCAGGGTTATTTTCGAGCGAAGGGAAAATAACTACTGATCTGTCAAATTTTAACTAAAAAGTTAAAATTTTCGCCAAATGGTTTACAGCCTTAGGCTGTGAACCATTTCGCGAAATTTTTAACTTTTTAGTTAAAATTTGACAGTTTGATGGTTATTTCTCCTCGAGTGGTTAAAATCAGTTCAGAATGCGAACCATTTCATATTTGACGTATTGATAGTTTTTTTTTGTTCAATGAGAGCCTATAAGGGGAGGATGAAAATATTGTTTATTCTGTTCGAGTTAAAATTGGATGAATTTTTGATGTTGATTTGCTTTTATTTGATAGATAAAATTCATCTCATTTCAACCCGGGTTGTTTGAACAAATTTATTATGCGATAAGCATCCATACCAATGCAAAAAAAATCCAACAAAAAATCAGTGCATATCTCATTGGCTCTGAAGCGAACCATCGAACTGTCAAAACCTTGGTCAAAATTAACCATGCTCCCGAGCAGGGTTATTTTCGAAAAACCATCGAACTGTCAAATTTTAACCAAAAAGTTAAAAATTTCGCGAAATGGTTCACAGCCTTAGTAGATAAGTATACCGTGCAAGCACCATATTCAAAACAGTGCCTAATTCTGGACAGTTGCAAATTTTTCATGAATATTGACAAAATTCCAGCTATTTAAACAATTTAATCACTACATCTGATTATTTCCTGTAATTAAAATGGTTTAAATAGCTAGAGTTTTGTCAATATTTAAGAAAAATTTGCAACTGTCCAGAATTGGGTTGTTTAACGGTATATAGGTTTGGATGGCATATGATACAGGTTGGCATAAAACATAAGAAAGCATAAATAATTTGGATTTTGTTGTTGTACAAATGTCAAAAAAACATTTTTTTAATGTTTAATAAGTCAGGTCAATATTTAAGACTACATGCCATCGAAAAACTACTACTTCAAAGGCCTCCGCAATAAAAGATGTTGTGACATCTACAGCCACATCCAAGTCGATCGATGAGTCAATCGGCGGTTCGAAACCTTGAAATTTCGTCGCCAGTTCCTCCTCAAAGAGTTCCTAGTCGGAAAATCTCGGATTGCGAAATGTTGCAGCGTCCAAGGAGACACCCAAATGATTAAAATATATAAAGCAATGATCAGATATTGGTGTCTCATTTGAAACATGCCATTGTGCCAATTCATGACTGATCCTGTTAGAGCAGAGTGTTATATCTAACACTCAGAACAGAACAGTAGACATGCATGCAGTAGACAGTATGCAGAACAGTAGACATAGCGCCTATGGACATCATCCACGACGAGTTCTACTGTGACTGCACAAATATCTCGAGTAGTCAACTCAGAGATAAGGCATGCACTTATTGACCTATGCAACAATATGCATGCCCTGGGCATCAAACGAGGATTTGTCATACCAGTTTTGCTGAAAACAGCAAAGTTCTGGTTGCCAATATCCGTCGAATGAAAGTACCCCTTGCGAAAATATGACTCCTGAACCAATGCGATGGTGACAGACAGGCTTGTTATTTCCTCACTCATTGTGCAATAAGTGCAACTTTTTTTGTTCAACACAATGAGCAGAACTGCTTTCAGAAATGAGAAGTAAATCCACACAATGAGAAACAGACTAAACACAATGAGGAAAACTGACGTGCAGAAAAATTTCTTAATGCGCTCTTTAAATGAGCAACTTTCGGTTTTGCTCCCGGTCCTCTCGGTAGCTACAGCAGTAAACGTGGAAACAAAACAACCGGTGCGCGTTCAGCAACTATAGAGTCAGAGGCGTCAAGACAATCAAAAGTCGTTATATTTTGAATCTTAGCGGAGAATTGCCTTTGTTTATAATGGGACTTTCCTGTTGGTACGCGTCAAGAAGCAAATGTATGGGAATTCAAATGTTGCCATATCTAAATAACATTTTTCGCACTGTTGCCGTTGTGACATGCCTAACCATATGATGCAGTTGCGTTCACGGGAAGCCAAACTCAACTGAATATACTAAATGTAAGAATCAACTGTAATGTAAGATTCAACTGCATTAATGGATTAATATTTTTCTGATGGCAATGACCGCTACTGACAATCGTCGGTTTTTCTCAACGCACTACCCATGTTAAAACTACCCGTAGTTGTCATACGTCAGCGCATCGCATCAACGTATTCAAAGTGTATTAACATTCTCCTCAATGAGTAGCACAGTGTGCGGTTGCTCATACAACTGCGTTCAGCAAGAAAGAGCACAGTTAAAATAAAACGGAGCAGAATAAGACTGAGCACAGTTTGAATTTTTCTCTTCTCTTTTTTTCTTCTGAGGAGGTGCCATCCCTGGTGACAGAGCCATTAAAAAGTTTTTCGCATAAATACAAATTTGCTGCCCGTTTGTGTTGAAGATTTATTTGTGCGACTCTAACTATTTGACTAGCGGAGTATATGCACAAACAATCTCCAACACAGATCAGACTGCAAATTGTAAGCAAAGCCAATTATGTTGGCCAGAACGCACTTGTATAGTTACTATATATATAGTTCGGCGGATAGAAAATCGGGAGCCAAATAAACGTCAAAAGCGGAGCCAAAAGCTTTTCAAAATCCAAAATGCAGGAGTAATGTTAAAAAAATACACTTTATTTTCATAGAACTAGTCATTTTCAAAACCCGCCAGTGATTATTGTTCGTAAAAACCTGCACATTTCACCATAATTTCAAATTTAATTTCATAAATCAGGGATGCCAATTCGCCTGGTTTTCTATCCGCCAAACTATATATATAGTAACTATACGCACTTGGTGTAAAACCCATAAGCGAAATTGAGCAGGACTCCTATGTTGTTCCCACGAAACGCAAGGGACACCAAAGGTCGACCGTACCAGAGCCCCGCATGGCACAGTAGGGGCAAGATGCCCAAAGCACTCCGTTCGCGACTGGCATGTTTTCACCCCTCCAGCCACTCAGTCATCGGCACGGAGTTAGACCTTGACTTAGGGGCTCCTGATTTGCCGACTCTCACGGCAGGATCAGGTCCCGTGGCTCAATTTTTACCCAAACGTACAATTCGGCACCAACCGCCAAAGGGCATAACTGCAGATTGTGTAAAACAGACCGATTGCGAGTCTCTCTGTCTGTGCTAAGCCAGCTCAGAAAATTACACACCGCTAGGTGGATTAATTCGGTTTTTTTTGTATTAGAGATGTGGATTTGAAGCGTCATAAGCTTCTATTATTTTTTCGCTGACGAGTGGAGCGGAACGGAAAGTACAGGATTGGCCAACACGCTCAGCTTTGTGTGAGTGCCATGGACCACACTGGGGAACATGCCCCATGTTTTACAAAAAAATTGAAGTATAACAAAATAATTTCTCAACGGGAAGTCCGGAGTTGTCAATTCAATAGCCCGGTAAGAAAATTAATTGCGTTAATATACATATAGAATCTTTTAACTTTAAATTCAAATCCAAAAACAACAAAGCCGTGAGCTCAACATCTTTTTAAGATTTAACCCTTCTTTATCGACAGACTTTGTGGCCGGCTGTTAGAGTACAGCACAGTTATGGGGCTAGTGCAACAATCCTACTGACGCTAGCTACCAGCCCCACCTAGCCGAGATTCGAACATATGACGACTACCTTGTGAGACCAGCATCGTACGTCGAAGCTAACTGGACGGAATTTCAAGCATAATTTGAGTCAATTTTCAAGTACGAATTAGGGTTTAAATTCAAGTCAATTTTCATATCTAATCACAAATTCAATGTCCCATTTTAAAGCCAATTTCTGGTCTAATTCAAGTCCAATTCTCAGTCTAATTTTAAATGAAATTTCAAGTTCAAAATCCAATTTAGGTCTGATTTCATTGAAGTTTTTGGAGCGTCTTAGTAGAATAAGAAACCTAAAATTAAAAAAGAAGAAAACTTATCCAATTTAATTCTGCTATGTATATTTTATTCACGACAGATACGTATTTCGCCTACGACTTGCAGGAGTTCGAAAACAGACACTGAGGAAGCCTGCAAGCCGTAGGCGAAATACGTATCTGTCGTGAATAAAATATACATAGCAGAATTAAATTGGATAAGTTTTCTTCTTTTTTAATTTCTGATTTCATGTCCAATATACCCATTCTAAGTCCAATTCCGAGTTTAATTTAGTTCCATTCTTACCTCCGATCTCAGGTCTAACTTGATCGGTCCATCTGAAGGTCCCATTCTAAGTCCAATTCCGAATCTAATGTAGTTCCAATTTCATCTCCGATTTCAGGTTCAATTTCAAGTGCAATTGTCCGATTTTTTCTGCAATTTGAAATTCATTCAACTTAAAATTGGGCATTGAAATCAGACCTCAATGATTTCAATGCCCAATTTTAAGTCTCATTGAGGTCCAATTGCACCTAATTTTAAATAAAATTTTAAGTTCAAATTAAAAATCCAATTTAAGTTCGATTTTATGTCCAATAATCCGTTTTAAGTCCAATTCCGTGCAATTTATTTCCAGGGTATGAAATGGGGAGGCAAACGAGAAAGCGTCCAACGTAGCTTTCGCCAGCCAAAGTTCCTCCCTAGCGCCTCCACGCGGCCATACCCGGTAATACTCTATTGAGTAGCTAAGCTAGGAGGTGCGATGCTGCGTGGTTCCCGGATGCCTGATCTTAAAGCTGAGATTATGGGCAGACGGTTGAGCTGCACAGCCTAGTTATCGGGTAAACCTAATATGTTAATTTTATTATTTGTTTCGTTTTAGCTCATCAAGCACCTATACAGTAGAAATTTGTCCTTAATAAGTTTAAATAATGCACATGGATATCAGATGGAAAAATTAATTTAATTTTTGGATATTAGATGCACTGATGGAAACTCAAATGACGCGATAAGTAAGAAAATGTAATATGGACCCAATCAGCAATTTGGTAAGATCGTTTCAAGTCGAATTTTTTCACATGTTATATACGGGTCGACTCTTTTGGTAATAACATACCAAGCGAGTTGAAAGTCCGAATGTAATAGTAAAATCCATATGATTCTAGTATTACCTTCTGGTGGGGCTTGCTGACTAGAAAATGATTCCGGAATGCGCTGCAAGTACTCAGTCATTCTTCATGGGTCTTTGGATAGTCGGTAGAGCTAACACCATCTATAGCCCGGGCCTGGCAGTGGGAGATAGATAGGTTACACACACACACACACACACACACACACACACACACACACACACACACACACACACACACACACACACACACACACACACACACACACACACACACACACACACACACACACACACACACACACACACACACACACACACACACACACACACACACACACACACACACACACACACACACACACACACACACACACACACACACACACACACACACACACACACACACACACACACACACACACACACACACACACACACACACACACACACACACACACACACACACACACACACACACACACACACACACACACACACACACACACACACACACACACACACACACACACACACACACACACACACACACACACACACACACACACACACACACACACACACACACACACACACACACACACACACACACACACACACACACACACACACACACACACACACACACACACACACACACACACACACACACACACACACACACACACACACACACACACACACACACACACACACACACACACACACACACACACACACACACACACACACACACACACACACACACACACACACACACACACACACACACACACACACACACACACACACACACACACACACACACACACACACACACACACACACACACACACACACAATTTAATTTAATTCCAATGTAATATTAGATTTTAAGTCCAATTTCATGTGTGATTTAATGTCCCAGATTGAAGACAATCCTAAGCCGAATTTAATTGCAATTTTAGTTCCGATTTCTAAAGTCTTATTTCAAATCCAATTTTATTTCCGATATCCAATTTCAAGTCAAATTCAATTCTGATTTCAACTCTGCTTTTAAGTTCAATTTCAAACTTCCAATCTAGTATATTAACTACTGACGTAAAAAAGATCCACTATTCTACGATTACTTGATTGGTGTCCAAAACCTGCTTTTGAAAGTTCGGTGTTCCACCTTCTATTCAGGTCTGGACACGCCAGTGTTAATCATCGTGCTCCCAAGCAAACACTATCTTTGCATGGTAATTGTTCAGCATTCCTGCAACATGCTCACTTACCATATCTCCAGCCGCACGAGTTCATGGTTCATCCTGTGCCATCAAACTCCGTCCTTCTGTACGCCATTGAAGATATCGTTCTTAGTATTCGTCTCTCAAACACCCTGAGCACTCGTAGATTTTTCTCGTGCCGCAGAGAATGACCGGTCTTACGAGGGTAAACCTCGTACGGAAGCTTAGTAGTTCGACCGCAATAAAAAATAGCTATAAAACCATAAAAAAACTACTAATAAAGCAAAATTATTGTGGTCGCCTATATTACCGCGATAAATCTAGTTGACTGGGTCACTTCTTCTTCTTAGTCCTGTGCGCCGCCACCGACACTTTTGCATGATTTAGAACCGGCGCACCGCCTAGGTCCTTTTTCCCACGCCGCCGACGCTATGACCGATATGAATCGTCAAATATCGAAATATAAACAAAAAAATGTGAGTGCCGCCGACTGAATGTACGCGAAATGGACTCAACTGAATGGACTCGCGAGTACGTTTTAACCTCTAATTCTCAGAAGGAGTTTCAAGTTCATTTTTAGTCTGCGGTCAACACACCTTGAATGATCTGCTCGTTTACAGTCTTTTACAGAGTAAACAGATGCTATCCAATGTTACGGCTGTTATGGTTGCCACTTATATACCGTATATACAACTATTGTCCGGTCACCAAGCCATTTCTTCAAAAGTATCCGGGACATGTTTAGATCTAGCCAATGTTATCCCAGCTATATTATAGATAAACTTCGATTGAACTAATTGTTGCATTTTGGTGTGACTTGAGGTCGCATAACCCATCATGCGTTTTCAAGTCAAAGGACTGATCACTTTCTCGGTGGATACGGAACTTACTCGGTCATTGAGACTCAAGTATATGATTTGACTTTTGTCGTGCCTGTAAACTGACTGACAAAATTAGGTGCCGATCTTACCCTGATACTGATTTCCAGTGTTGCAAGCCCGCACTCGTGGGGTCTAATTTTCTTACATGCGCGTTTTTGTTCTAACGAACACGCCGGCATGAGCATCTCCTTGGGATTCTCGCTCTTATTTTTTCATGCACTGCGACAAGTTTTTGCGAGTGTGTATTCAACTATCGGCCACGGCCACCGCCTTCGCTCGTAATTGCAATCCGAGCAGCTGACACCGATCACTCGCGAGGGCGCGCAGTCTTATCCGCGTGTGTAAGTAAGGGTGTAAGGTGAACAAAAAAGAAAAAAATGCAAAATATGTATCCATATATCCTAGTATGCCGCTATCCCGCCCACACTTGTTGCTTCTCACAAGTTGTTGGCTTTGTGAGTGGGCTGTGCAGAAAGACACTTTGAGGCTATACGCTCGCTAGTAAGTAGGTAGTAGGATGTATGCACGCAGCACCGGCGGTTGTTTATCGTACGCTTGCGTCTGTTGCGTAAGTGTTGCATGCTGCTTATACTCGCTCGCCTGAGACTGGACATACTTTACTTCTCGCTCGATTTGCAATATTGCCGATTTCACCCGCAAAGTTTTAAGCGCCGTCTATGAATAGGCATGAAATATCCCCTGGGCGGTTCTCCACCAACCTTGACATCAATGTTCGAATCGAGCGAGAAGTCAACCATACCTACTCACGCGCGAAAGAGTATGAGAAACATAGCATTCAACGCTTACGCCGCAAACGCAGACGTAAAAGAAACAGCCGCCGCACTGTGTGGACAAAAGTAATTACGCTGAAACCGTTAGTCCTACTGTATATAGTATCTTCGAAGAAAATTTGTTATTTCAACTTCCGCATTTTTTGGTGTATATGACATTAGGCTATTATGGTGGCCAACATAGTAAGCGAGTGAACAACATAAACTTTTTTATGGCTTAAATTAGCTGAATAAAATGTTCAGCAAAGTTAAAAAACATTAAATTATGAGTAACTTTGCTGAAAAAATGAATGTCATATCTCTTACGGTTGGTAAACAGGAGCAATTTGAAGGTTTTTGGTCGGAGTGGACCTAAAAAATCCGTTTTTTCGGACCGATGCGATCTCAATTAACTTCGTTGGCCAATATATTACTAAACATCTATACAAAATTTGATTTGCTGCTTTTGAGCAGCTTTTACGTTATTGACATTTGAAAAATGCATATATTTTTAGAAAAAATGCCTATAGCTACAGAGCCGAAGGAGATAGCGACTTGATTTCTTCAAACAAAATATGCGTTTGTCAATAATGTGAAAGTGCTCAGAAGGCAAGATTTGTGAGAAATAGACACGCAAGAAGATATTAAGAAAAAACGGATTTTAAGGTCCACCCCGACCAAAAAACTTTAAATTGCTCCATCCTATCAACCGTAAGAGATAGGACTTTCATTTCTTTAGCAAAGTAATTTAAAATTTAATGTTCTTTAACTTTGCTAAACGTTTTATTCAACTAACTTAAGCCATAAAAAGTTTATGTTTTCCACTCGCTTACTGTGATGGCCACCATAATGTCATATACACCAAAAAATGCGGAAGTTGAAATAACAAATTTTCTCCGAAGATACAATATACCTAGGACTAACGATTTTAGCGTAATTACTTTTGTCCACCTTTTTCACGGTACTGCTAGGCAGCCATGTTTATGCAATCAACATCTAACCATTTGCGTAAATGAGATAGCATGACACCGCTATACGTTCTGTTCGTTTCACTCTGCAAAGCCGGTATGCTGGCAGATGGGTATTATTTTCATATCCCAGCCGGATTTTTGCAAATAATACCAACGCCGGCAGTAGATGTTGGCTACTGTTAACCCATTTCCTTCCAGCGTTGCGAAAACGCAACGCACTTTCATTCGATTCTAGAGAAGGCCCGGTTTAAGATATCAACTTGGACCCTGAGAAACAAAGAAAGATTGGAACAAAATCTAATCGACCTGTTTTTGCTCAAAGGTCAGATGTTACATGTAACATAATTACAGCTGTGACAAAACAACAGGTTTTGCTATTTTACAGACAGTTAAGGAAAAATGCTCATAAAACTCGATTTTACCTCTATTAACGCCTGATCTATCAATCAGTGTTAGTAAGAATCGGTTGCTTGCCGAAAAAAACTTTGTTTCATAATTTTGATTATTTTTGTAATTTTAAGATAGGTTTGAAGCTTTGCGTTGCGAAAACGCAACGCTAGGAAGTAACGATATTCAAATTTGCAACGGGAACGTTTGTTTTCGTTCGTTCGCTGCAGTGTTTCATTTGATGTAGTTGCTATTTGATGTAGTTGCTTTTTAGTAAACAAATAATGTAAATCTTATCTTTCGCTTATTTAAAATATCCCGGAAACATTTTAAAAGTTTACATAACATAGAATTCGCAGCTTCAAATACTGATGGCAGATGGAGAAGCCGTTGTGATAAGAGCATAATAAAATTGTTAAAGTACCTTTACCTCCGGAATATCTGGAGGAATTGAGTGATGGCAACGACAGTTTCATGGACCCAAATTTAATGTTACAACCTTTCCGGAACGTGTTGGTAGGCATTTAATCATCTGCGATGACATGCATTTAGCATTCAAACTGCATACTATGCGTCTAGTGCAAAGATGGTCTCCAACCCAAATGTTTCGATATCTATCATAAAACATAACATGTAATACTCTAAGTCGTTCATTTAATCTTTATTAATACTCAAAATCACAAAAAAATCCCAAATTTGATTTAACGGTAAAAAAGTATGAAGCATTTATATGCATAATTATGAAGGTATACAAAAACGGTATACCCTTAACGCCCAGCGTTGCGTTTTCGCAACGTAGCGTTACGGGACACAGGATCAAAATTAAAAATACATGTCAGCGGCTTTTTCTTAGTTGACCTAAAAGAGAATTTTCCTGAAAGTTTCAACTTTCTATCCCTGCTGGGAAAAGTGTGGGGCTTAATGGGTTAAACGCATAGAGTAAGGTTAGGGTTGCCAGTCCCGTGGTCTTTTCACATTCTGACGTGTGGCACTGCGTATCCATCACTACTTCTACTTTCACTAGTCATTTTGATAGTGTTCCAATTCCAACAGTGCTCGAAAGGGACTTCGTCCAGCTCGTCCTCTTCCAGCAGCGCAGCTTCGAGTGAATGCGCGTAGATGACGGCGATATCTGAGACTTGCGTATGTACCGAATATTGTTCACAACGGAAATTTTTTGGTGCAGCTTCGCCATTACTATAGGCAAGTCCGAGTCCGAGCATCGTTAGGGCTTTGCTGGGATCTGATGTAAACGATGTCTGAGAAGTGCCAACAGCCGACCAAAACGTGGTCGATCTGTGATTCTGTCTGATTTGGAAACCTCCAGATATACTTGTGCAGGAGCTTATGGTGGAAGAAGGTAATACATACGGCCATGTTCTCGAAGACGACAAAATCGGCAGGTCTTAGGCCCATTCTGAGGTGAGGGCTTTGCACGTTGAAGAACGGGCCCGTGATTCTCAAGGACCGAAATAGATGGAGAAGTTATGCTACGCAGGCCTTGTCATAAGACGTAAGACCAACTAAGTAAATTTGCCGAAGTTTGGAATTCATTGTCTAATTTTGTGGCATCAATCGATCATTGGAGTTCATGTTATTTTTCCTTGAATTGTTTTCTTCCAAACTGGCATTTTCTATTCATTTTCAACTATTTTGGGTCGGCATAAGTTTTGAATTACTTAAGGTGAAATTAGCAGTCATCGATTCTGCCAAATTCAAAAGCAGTTTTTTTGCTTGAAACAAAAATTCTATTCATGAAAATATATTCGATGCGTTCAGATTGGCAAGAAGAATGTAGTATTTACATTTTTACAAACAGAATCCCGCTTTTGGGCCCAAAAACTGCTTCCGAAATTGGGCTCTCCGGCGAAAAATTAATGACTGCTAATTTCCCGTTAACCGCAACAATTTTAAATATATACAACATTTAAAAAAAAATTATTTGTTTGGGGAAACTGCTTCGAATATCATTATATTTTATTTTAAGGTTGAGCATTTTTGAGCTAGTCCAATCCAGAGTCCACTGGAATAGATTTAAAATTAAACATTATTGATACAGTAAAAATTTACTGCAATCTTCTTTGTACTTTGGTCCTCTTTATTGCAAGGCAGGCAAGAAGAAGCTGTTCTGTTTCATAAAATTTCCTCCCGTTCGGGTGCATGCATTTCATGTTTTTCAGCATACATAATCATTTTAATCATTAACTCGGCCATCCGAAACTGTTCGATTCACCTGCCAGCGCTGTGTGAGGGATTCCATGGTGTGATCTGCACAGATTCCGCACCAATGTGAACCGACTATTTGGCAGGATATGGTAACACAGACTGACTGAACAGTGCAACATGGTTGGTCAACCGGCAACAGCCAACGGCATCCAAGTCGATCATAATAGTCAGAAGTGTGAGCATGGGAGATGGCGAGAGAGTTCACCAATGAGCAGTATGCTGCTGCTGTGCTGCTGCTGCTGTTGCTGCTGCAGAACCGATCCGAATAGCGAGGACCACACACATTGAAGAGAGCACCCAGGAACGACCACCCATCGCGAACTGATGGGACCACACAAGACGTCGAGACGCACATTTCCATCGCACTGCTCGCACACACTGTACTCGCACAATACATATAATAATAATAATAACAATATCGGATTGGGTTTTGGACGGGATAACGTTTGTGCGCTGGCGACAGAGGAAGAGCGGATTCGCCATCGGGAAATGATCGTCGCGTGATGTCTGTTTATGTTCTGTGCTGTTCTTCGCGGGCATTTCGGCTCAGCAGCGCCCGTTTTTCATTCGCTCCGCATAAAATTAGGATGACGTCCGCTCGAGGTAAGACAGCACTCCGTTTGACCAATCGCTTCCCCGGACGGTGCCGTTGGGTGTTGAGAGAAGCTAATTGATAGGTAATGATGATATAAAGGTACGGTGCGAAATGCTGTGCACATTGCCCAGCAGAAGGCTGCCAGGAGGCCGGCAAAACGGTGCGCAAGTTCGTCTTTTTTCCCTCAGCTAAACATATAATTTTTTGCACCAGGGGTTTTCTCCCTAATCAAAAAAAAAAAAAGTATTGCAGCATATTAGTGTTTGTTTATGAAACCCGTACTGAGTTTTATTTCACTAAGCCCTATTTTCATTTTTGAATTTATCATTTAAATCATTATTTGAAACAATTTAAAAATCTACAAAATTTTACCAAGGTAGATGTGCGAGAAATAGTGGGTGCACCTGTAATAGTGGTAGAACAATGTTTGCCATTATTTTCGGCTATTTTGGAATAAATTTACTAATATCAGGTATTTTATAATTAACCTCTAGAAATACGTCTATATCTATACGATTTCAAGTATTGGTTAATTTCAAATATTTCTAAACTAATTCAAAAACAACAATGACTTTTTATAATTTAGTTTGAGAATCTCAACTCTAATCTTTTACTGGAACAACTTCAGTATCCCTGTTCCCAGGCTTGTCCTGCACTCAGTAAACTTATTTTGTTTTTTTAACTGTAACACCTCAGCCAAGCAAAATTCGAAAATATTATATATGGGGTATTTATAGAGTAAATTATTATCCATAAGATTGCTGTACTAAGTATTGCTCTATCTTTAGTATTTACGGCGCACTCCCAGTTCACATTCGGAACGCACCTTGCCAGTGTAAACTGGGACTGCGCCGTAAATACTAAAGATAGAGCAATACATACTTAGTTCAGCAATCTTATACATAATAATTTACTCTATAAATGCCCCATATATAATACTAGCTGACCCGACAAACTTCGTATTGCCACAAATTAACCTGTGTTGTACATAAATCATGAATCTCGGATGATCTTTGTCACTATCTCGAGTTTTGCAAGCCCCCCAGTGGGCGGCGCTTCCGACGGCGGGTCACCGGCAACACTCGCGACCGGCTCGTCCTGAATGATCTAGTGTTACTATAGATAGTTTTTGTGGTCTTGTTATTGATTCATGTTTTATGGAAGAGTCTCGAATTTCTCGAGTTGGATTAGTTTTTGAGTTTCGCAAAAATTTCTGTTTTATTTGTATGAGAGTCCATATCCCCCTACCACAGGGGTGAGAGGTCTCTAACTATCATAAAATAAATTCAAGACTCAAAAATCTCCTACATGCTAAATTTGGTTCCATTTGCTTGATTAGTACTCAAATTATAAGGAAATTTGTATTTCATTTGTATGGGAGCCCACCCTCTTAAAAGGGAAAGGGGTCGTAATACACCACAGAAAAAAAATTCTGCCATCTAAAACTCTCACATGCCAAATTTGGTACCATTTGCTTGATTAGTTCTAAAGTTATGAGCAAATTTGTATTTCGTTTGAATGGGAGCCGCCCCCTCCTAGAAAGGTAAGAAGTCCTAATTCATCATGGGAAAAATGGTTGCCTCCAAAAACACCCACATGCCAAATATGGTTCCATTTGCTTGATTAGTTCTCGAATTATGAGGAAATTTGTATTTCATTTGTGTAGAAGCCCCCCCTCTTGAAGTGTGGAAGGATCCTAATTCACCGTAGAAAATATTTTTGCCTTCAAAAACCTCCACATGCCGAATTTGGTTCTATTTGCTTGATTAGTTCTCGAGTTATGGGGAAATTTGTATTTTATTTGTATTGGAGCCCCCCTCCTAATGTGGGAAGAGGTCCTAACTCATCACAGAAAAAATTCTTGCCTCCAAAAACACCTACACGCCAAATTTGGTTCCATTTGCTGGATTAGTTCTCGAGTTATGAGGAAATTTGTATTTCGTTTGTGTAGGACCCCCCCTCCTAAAGTGGGGAAGGGTCCCAATTCATCATTGAAAAAAAATTGTCTCCAAAAACACACATATGCCAAATTTGGTTCAATTCGCTTGATTAGTTCTCGAGTTATGAGGAAATTTGTATTTCATTTGTACAGGAGCCCCTCCTCTTAAAGTGGGGAGGGGTCCTAATTCACCATAGAAAATTTTCTTGCTCTCGAAAACCTTCACATGCCAAATTTGGTTGCATTTGCTTGATTAGTTCTCGAGTTATGAGGAAATTTGTATGGAAGCCCCCCCTCTTAAAGGGGAGAGGAGTTATAATTCCTCTTATAAAGAGGGGAGGGGTCTCAATCCACCATAGAATAAATTCTTGTCACCAAAAAAAACACCCACATGCCAAATGTTGTTCTATTTGCTTGATTAGTTCTCGAGTTAGGAGGAAATTTGTATTTCATTTGTACAGGAGCCCCACCTCTTAGAGTGGGGAGGGGTCCTAATTCACCGTAAAAAATTTTCCTGCCCTCGAAAACCTTCACATGCCAAATTTGGTTCCATTTGCTTGATTAGTTCTCGAGTTATGAGGAAATTTGTATGGAAGCCCCCCCTCTTAAAGGGGAGAGGTGTTACAATTCCCCTTATAAAGAGGGAGGGGTCTCAATTTACCATAGAATAAATTCTTGTCACCGAAAACACCCACATGCCAAATTTGGTTCTATTTGCTTGATTAGTTCTCGAGTTATGAGGAAATTTGTATTTCATTTGTATAGGAGCCCCCCCTCCTAAAGTGGGGAGAGGTTCTTATTCATCATAGAAAAAATTCTTACCTCCAAAAACACCTACATGCCAAATTTGGTTCCATTTGCTGGATTAGCTCTCGAGTTATAAGGAAATTTGTATTTCGTTTGTATAGGAGCCCCCCCCCACTTAAAGTGGGGAGGGGTCGCAATCCATCATAGAAAAAAATTTTGTCTCCAAAAACACACACATGCCAAATTTGGTTCCATTTGCTTGATTAGTTCTCGAGTTATAAGGAAATTGGTATTTCATTTGTACAGGAGCCCCCCCTCTTAAAGGGGAGAGGAGTTATAATTCCCCTTATAAAGAGGGGAGGGGTCTCAAATTACCCTAGAATAAATTATTGTCACCGAAAACACCCACATGCCAAATTTGGTTCTATTTGCTTGATTAGTTCTCGAGTTATGCAGAAATTTGTGTTTCATTTGTATGGGAGCCCCCCCCTCTTAGTGGGGGGAGGGGTCTCTAACCATCACTAAAACCTTTCCTGGCCCCAAAAACCTCTACATGCAAATTTTCACGCCGATTGGTTCAGTAGTTTTTGATTCTATAAGGAACACAGGATAGACAGACAGACAGACAGACAGACAGACAGACAGACAGACAGACAGAAATCCTTCTTTATAGGTATAGATTTTTAAATTTTGCTTAGCTGAGGTGTTACAGTGAAAAAGCAAAATAAGTTCAGTGAGTGCAGGACAAGCCTGCCTGTTCCAGTAATAGTGGAAAACGCGATCAAAACTTTTGTGGCAGGATTCGCAGTTATTTTCTAAAAGAATTATTGCAAGTGTTTGGCAGTCTAATATGTCTTAATCACATGAATAAGTAAATGAAAGATGCACACATTTTCTTTTTTTGTGTGTGGATGTTATCACTACGACCAGCATTTTGATCTATTGTGATCTTATCCAGGTGTTGTTCCGCACTTCGTTGTTATTGCAGTATAAAAATTTCAGTTTTTTTTGTATGAGTCCTTATCCCCCTACAACAGGAGTGAGAGGTCTCAAACCATAATTAAAAAAAATCCTGCCTCCAAAACCCCCTGGCATTTGGTTCCATTTGTTTAATTACTTCTCTAGTTATGAGGAAATTTGTATTTTATTTGTATAGAAGCCCCCCCCCCCTCCTAAAGTAGGGAGAGGTTTCAATTCACCATAGAAAAAATTCTTGTCTCCAAAAACACCCACATGCCATATTTGGTTCCATTTGCATGATTAGCTCTCGAGTTATGAGGAAATTTGTATTTCATTTGTATGGAAGCCCCCCACTCTTAGTGGGGGGAGGGGTCTTTAACCATCATAAGAACCTTCCCTGGCCCCAAAACCCCTATATGTAAATTTTCACGCCGATCGGTTCAGTAGTTTTCGATTCTATAAGGAACATAGGGACAGGCAGATAGACAGACAGACAGAAATCCATTTTTATAGGTACAGATTCCGCGGTTGCGTTTAACGCCTGATTGTCCAAATTTGGTACGTTTTGTCTACTGGTTTTGGCGTTTTGCCCCACGTAATGATTTTGACTCTTGCTAAAAATCGTCAAAAGTAACAAAAAATACCGATTTTTGTAAGGAAATTTCACCAGTATTATGTGTAAAAGAGATCCCAAAGCCTTCTAGAAGTTGGAAAACGTGGAACAAACACACCGTTGCTCTCCAAAATCATGTTATTCTTTGCGTTCTGCACCACTTAACCCTACTCGGTATGGAGTGAGAAGGAAACTTCTGAAGAAGATTTGCCTAGATAAAGCAAGAGCCCCGAAATTGCAGAGCAGATGCGCTGAACTTTCAAGTTCAGAGTAACAAAAGCGGCAGGTGTCAGTATCAGGGCCTGACAACGTCACCTACAATTGCGCAGTGTCACTCAACAATGAAGCAGTGAAGCTTCGGTTTTAACAGAAGCAGTACCGCTTCAGTTTCAAACTGGCTTCAGCCAGCGTCAGCGAAACGGGTTTTACTTCACCATGACTGTCGGTTTCAACTTTTCATTTGTACTTTTCTATTAAAAATTCAGATGAAGGCCAGCAACTTTGAACGCAAATGAATTGAATTTGAGTAACATTTCCTACAATGCAACGCATATTAAAGTTAACCTAGTTAATGTCGACAAATCGTGCCTGACTCTCTGTTCTCGTCAATTGAAACAGTTACCAACTTCAACTGAAGCTTGCTTGAAACGTTCTGTTCAACAAGTGAAACTAGTCACTTCATGTAAGAAGCGAAGGTAAGAGAAAGTCAGTTTCATTTATTTGTTTCGACGATGCCGGGCCCTGGTGGTCATTTTCCCTCATACTCAGATTCATATTGAAATTTGTGATTTTTCAGGCACTCGGGGCTAATCCCTGAAAGTCTATAGTTGTGTAAAATGCAATGTCACATTCATTTTTTTATCTCGTCTTCGAATTAATCGTACAGACTAGTCCTACTACTTAATCTACTCTTAAAAATTGTTTTACTGGTATTAAAGTCATAGCACTCAGATACATTTTCGAAATTTCGGCAACACATATCAAATGGATTATTATATCTTCAGCTTTAGGTTTGACCACCCTCTCTGAGCCATCAGGAACTAATGCAGGAGCACTTGCATTTGACAAATGTCTAATAAGACTTTAAATAAGATCTAGATTCTTCGAAGTATGGTTTTGTTTACTTGCGAAAAAACTAAAGTGATATTGGTATAACTTATGAACTGGCTCTTCCACTCAGATAGACGGAATTGAGCTCGAAACACTATTACTAGTTAATATATGTTCCTAAGTTACCACAACAGATCTACATGTTGGTCGCAGTGGTCTCGTCTCCTATAAACAAAAACCTGATTTAATCCACCCAGTGGTGAAAGGAACTTTTGTTATACGGTCTTACTTGCTATTAGAGATAGAAGAAATCGACACGTTTGGTTTACATGAAATTTTTGGAAATTGAATAAGTTTACAAAATTTGAACCAAATAGAAGCACTTATAAATTTTGATAGTTCCTTTTCTCATGAAATTGCTGAGTAAGTTGTTACTAATGAGGATAAGTGCAAGTAAAATTAAGTTGTAAGATGAAATATTATTCTTTAACATATACATTGCGTAGTAAAAGTCTAGTTTATAGATTTTTGAACTATGCATAATTTCCTGTATTGCCATTCTATTTGATTCACAACAATAAAGTTTTCTTGAATAAATTTCATCAATTATTATTAACCTTCGGTTACTCACGCTGTTATATTTTGTACCTACACATGTGGTTTTTGATTGCCATATTGTTCTAGAGTTACAAATCGCTGTTTAACTAACGTATATTCTTCAATAAACTTGTTGTGAGCAAAATGCCAGAGTTATTCAATGCATTAATACTTTAAATTGTTAGGAAAACAGATTAGCATAAACCGACATCACAGAAACGAAGCAAGTAGCATGTGAAGTGTACCGCAATTGGCCCCAACTGGAATTTTCTCTCGTTTCTTCATATAGAAAAATGGTGTCTGTATGCAGCAAAACTACCAGCAAATGTAAAATGTTTAAAATGTAGCCGTCTGTTGGTAGTCGAGTAATTCGGGGTCAAAATCTGGGTATTTTTTATAATCAAAGTTCTACAGTTCCTAAACAAGCATACATAGAGGTATACTATGTTCAGCAAATTTATGTATTTTTATTATTTGTACAACTTTGTAATACATGAAAAAGTCATTCAACAATTACGAAAAGAGCTAAAATAGAAAAACTGATTTTACAAATTCATGTACAATAAATAAGATTTTTCTATCTTCGCTGAAGAGATAGAAGGTTACTGTCTTCCGCAAAATTTCTTGTAATAATATGCTCTAAAAGTTTGCAGAACACATCATAACACATTGATCGAAACTGAAGAAAAATAATTTCTTTTATTTCACCTTTAGGGGGATTAAGGGGACATGAACGACTGAAAATTTTGAAAAAATCATTATTCATTATCATTAAAAATCGTGGTTTTCCAGGAGCGGCGTTTGTTTCCGCTGAAGTTGTTCTACGCCGCACTGGAATGCTTATATGCATGATCGTTTTTCGGCCACTTTCCGTGGTCGGATCATTACAAAATTAGTATCAAAATAAGCGGAAAAGACTGCAGAGTGCAGAATCAAAATCTGAAATAAAAAAATAATGATTTGTTCGAAACTTTTAGTCGTTCATGTCCCTCTAATCAAAATTTAAATTCTACCAGACGATAGAGCTTTCAATTTTCAAGAAACTCTTCCATAGGTTCGATAAACTTAAAACCAAGTTTTCCTAGTCAAAACTATAGTGCGCACGTTTTCTTTGGTTTGCGGCTATTGTGCGCGCGAGTAACTGCGTTACAAAAGTTGGCGCGAGTGTTCGAGGGTTAATATCTTTTGACCGGTAAAACCAATTCTTATGAAATTTTGCATATATATTCGTAGCGTGAAAACCATTATCATTATAAATTGTTAACTTTGGTGTGGTGTATTCGATTGCTCATAACTTTTTAAATTAAATGTCTTGTCAAAAAACCATTCAATAGTGATCTATCCGGCTATAGTACGTGCTAAATGAAACTAATAGCGCGTAAATTGGTTTATACATCTCTGAGAAACAGGCGATCATTCTTATCAAAACTGTTTTTTTAAGGCTAACTTTTAAACCACTTTTCAATAAAAATTGGTGTGAAGTTTAGCAATAGTAAGAGCTTTCATTTGGTACTAAGATCGTTGAAATCGGTTGTGTGGTTCCGGAGAAAATCGTGTCACGTGATTTTCACATATTTGCTTATAACTTTTAAACTAAAAGTCGGACCACGAAACAATTTAATAGTGATATACTAGATAATAATACCTTTCAAATAAAAGTAATAGCAGACGAATCGGTTCAGCCATCTCCGAGAAATAGGCGATTGAAAATTGAAGCGCACACACGCACACACACACATACACACACACACACACACACACACATACACACACACACACACATACACACACACACACACACACACACACACACACACACACACACATGCACACACAGAACCGTCTAGCCGCTCCGGAGTTATGGCGGAACATATATTCATACTTACGTTCCTCACGTTTCTGCTCAAACATTTTGCAAGCGATTATTTTGTTGCTTTAAACTGTGCTTAGTTCAATGTAGAGTAACTTTATACAGAGTGACGACATATCATCCTAAATGTATGCAATGCAGATTCTCTTTCTCTTTTCTGCACATCCCTACTAGCACGGTTGTTAAAAAGTTGTTTTGGTAACTGAAATATGACTAATTTCAGTCGTAATTCGGTTGCTTCAACTAAATGGACCTACAGTGTGCTACTTGGGATGTGATTGATGCTCGATTGGAATGATACTGACAGAAAACTGTTATTCCAGTTTTGAGCTTTGTTTCCAGTAGTGTCGCCATTCTCTATGTAGTCACTCAATGTTAATGTTGCAAAACGAGCGAAAAGCCAACAATGCCTACTCTCACACGAGAGAGTATGAAAAGCATGGCATTAAACATGTACGCCACTCACACAAGCGTAAGATAACCTACCGCCGTTGCTGTGTGCAGACATTCTGCTACCTACACACTCGCGAATGCACATGCTCATATCGTCTTGCGAGTCAAATAATTCGTGAGCAATCAGTTGCCCGTGAGGGCTAGTGGCGCACTAGGATGCAGATTTTGTATTACACTGAAGTCGCTTTAAACGCGGTTTGTTTTTTACGCGAGTATCGGAATTTACGCGGTTTTTTTTACGCAGAAGCAACTTGAGTGTAGTTTTTCTTTTCTTCTTCACTATCGCCGCCGATTCTACTCACGGACGGGTCTTCCCAGGAGTCTGATAGTAGATTTATAGCAGACTCGTAAAAAAAGGCAAAAATGTATCAAGCATTTTTCCGAACAACCTCTAATAATTGATCCAATTCATGTAAATTGAACCTTACACATGCACAAAATCACCCTACAAATAAGGTTTTGATCTCATAAATTTAAGAGAATTGATAGTAAATTTACTGTGTGCAATAATCTTGTGTTCGTCCTTTAGTTGTGCTTGAAATTAATAACCTGAGTGGAGATTTTAATTAATTCACTATCGACTACCATTGGCATATCCAAGGCTTACTTCGAAATTTAATATCTACAGATTGTGTGTTGTAATGGACTGTAATGGACCATGTTCTCTACTTCATGAACCGGTCACGTTAGTAATTCAGCCCACTGCAGACTCCAAATGACCAAATTATTAAATAATAAAATAATAAAAAGCATTGAAAATTGAAGTCTTATCCATCGCTTCATCGGCTATACATTGGTCATTTATTTTTGGCCCAAGCTTGTTCTTTCGAACCAGTTATTCCACGGCGGAGCACGATAACCCGGCTCACTCACTGATGTATGCAGAGCTGCATTATCTTATCTAGTGGCGCAACCAAGGCGAACATTTCTCGTTCGTTGATTTATGATATCTAGTCGGACACACATATCGAAAGCCTTCGCACGGGCCGCAATCACAGATAAACAGATGCAAAATTTGAATCATAAAATCCCGCAAAAACTATATGGTCGTATATTCGAGACAACTTTAACGATTAGTACCAGAAAGACGGTACAATAATTAGCTTTAGTTCCAAAAAAAAGTGCTTTTGTACTGCAACGTCCGAGTGGTTTGTGCTATAATTTCACGTACGCACAATAATATATCTTGCCTATATGTACCGCGGAGTGACGCTCGAAAGGACATTCCGCAGTGTCGTGTTGTATCCGTTCGTTGGTGTCGATGCTGATACTGTACGGGCAACTTGTGCGGCAAAAATGGATACCAACCATCGCAAAATTTGCAAACGAAGCTAATTTTTATTCAAATCCGCATACCTCATATTTGAATGAACCATACATCAACCGCATGATATATGAGAGTGTTGATCTAGATTTTTCCTCCTACCGCCCATGATTTACGCACCCAGCTCTTGGGCAATGGGCACTCCTCTCACATTCGCTACATGTGACTATTCAAAGGTCAGACTCATCGACTTGAGCTTGAGAAAGGTAGTATCTTCGTTGTGAAGCATGTGCTAGATGTAGAATGGAGGATGTAAACGAAATACCTACTTGGATGTTCAGAACATATTTTAACCAAATTTGCAAGTTTTGAAAATAAGAAATGCTTACCCCAAATTACCTTTAAGTTTATCATGTAAAACACAATTTTGCATGGACTAGGGTTATACTTAGCAGTATCCAAAAAGCGAAACCAAAACCACCATATTCCAGGAATGGTTCTCCAATGCACAAAACAAACGCAGCATGAAAATTCGAGCGAGCTAACCATCAATTTCGTAATAACTCATAAAAGTGACTTCTTTATTCCTTATTGCAGTTTCCCTTTGGGTTCCGAAAAGAAAACCGAAAGTCGAAAACGCAAAAAAAAAAACAAGATGTACCAAAACATGCTGCCCTGACCGGTGAGCCAAAGTCTGGCCAAAAATATGTTTGTGTGCTGCTCGTGTAAAAGCGATAAACAAAGACGCAAACAAGCGCTTGTAAATATTTATCCCCGTCAAATATTTTCCGAACCCGGACCCGGTTCGGTGCTGGCATTTCCAGGCTTCCTGGAGATATCCCTTTTTTTCTCTGTCTCGAACGATTATTTGCGTTCGTTTCTCCAACAAACTGCAAACAATAAAACGTTTGAAATGTCATACACACAATGTGTATACGCATGTACCATCAATCACCGAACCATCATTCTAACGATCTTCTTTTAGGAGGATAGAGGTCTAGAGCTCGATCTAGACTTTTGACGCAAAAAAAAATCAACAAGGATCTATCTACGCACGGAGTTCGTGAGTAAACAGATGAGAAGTGTGAAAACAAGGCTTCAGGATGACACCGTTTAGCTCCAGGCAGTGACGCGGCCATGTGTCCGTACAAATATTGGACAGACATGTGTACATATTATTTGAAATTAGGCAACATTTTGGAATTTCTCAGAATTAGGCCTATATTTAGCAGCTGTTTCGAAGACGATATATAAATACTGACTTTAATTCGAAGAAGATCACAGGCTTGAATTTAAGCGCAGAAAATGTTGAATAATATGACCTGCCAGTTTCCTTGTACGAGACAAGGGGATTTCTTCTAAACTAGCACAATTTGTACAAAATGTAGTACAGGGTGCGGCAGCAAGCAATTCTATTGTCAACTATTTTAAGCTTTATTATCAACATTTTCAAGTTCAGTTATCTTTTGTTTATTGTATGAAAATCATCTGACTACATATGGTCCTAATGAACTAAAGTTACATATATAAAATATCACAAGCTACTAGAAATACGTTGCCGAAAGGTTTTTGTGGACACGTTGAAATCGAACAAGTGATATGTGAATAATAATGGAGGTTCCAACGACCCATGGCACGACTGAAATTTGCGTAGCATCTGCATATTTTCCAGGAGATTTGGGTGAAGTACCTCCACCAGAAGTGGTAAATTTGGTTTCTTACTGCAAGAAACAAAACAAAGCACTTGTAATTGGATGTGATGCAAACGCCCATCACACTGTTTGGGCCAGCACAGATACCAATAACAGAGGTGAACTCCTTTTAGACTATATATCATCAAATGATATAGATATATGCAATAAAGGGGAAGAGCCAACTTTTGTAAACGCAATAAGGCAAGAAGTACTTGACTTAACACTATGCAGTCCAACGATGACTGATAAAATAAAAAATTGGCACGTATCGGATGAAGAATCTTTGTCCGATCACAAGCAAATCATGTTTGATTACGAAGCTAATCAGCAACTTAAGGAAATTATAAGAGATCCCAGGAAAACAAACTGGGATCAGTATAATTTGAAACTGAAGGTTGGAGTCAAGAACTTGAAAGGCTGCTCAAGGACATGTAAAGAACTTGAGGACAACTCAAAACAACTTTCAAACCTGATCCAACAAGCTTATCACGAAAGCTGTCCTGCAAAGGAACGCTCCACGAATAGAGATGTACCTTGGTGGAACAAAACTTTGGAGAAATTTAGAAAGAAAACTCGGAAATTATTTAACCGGGCAAAAAGAACACAACAGTGGGAGGAGTATAAACAAACTCTTACTGCCTATAATAGGGAAATACGAAGATCAAAGAGGATTCACTGGAGGCACACATGTGAAAACATTGAAAATACTCCAGCAACTGCTAGATTGCAGAAAATCCTCGCTAAAGATCATTCTAATGGGTTAGGTACTTTGAAAAAAGAGGATGGCTCTTTTACTAACTCATCTAAGGAAACATTAGAGTTAATGATGAGAACACATTTTCCCTGTTCAATCATTAATACATGCGGAGACCAAAGTGCACCGGCATTGAGAACTGTAAATCTTGAAACCAGGACAGACATTCTCGAAATAGCGAGTGAAATGACTGGGTTAGATAGAAACAGGAATGATGCTTGTACTTTGGCCAAAATTTTTTTTACAAGAAGCAAGGTTGAATGGGCGATTGACACTTTTGAACCCTTCAAATCACCGGGTAGGGATGGAATTTTTCCTGTACTACTACAGAAGGGCAAGGCGTTTTTAACACCTATTCTAACAAACCTTTTTCAATCAAGCCTGATACTAGGTCATATACCAGCAGTATGGCGACAAGTACGGGTCACGTTCATTCCGAAGGCTAATAAAAAGGATAAGACTTCACCAAAATCCTTCAGGCCGATAAGCTTATCGTCCGTTGTGTTAAAAACAATAGAAAAAATAATTGATGAGCATATAAAATCATCATATTTAGCCAAAGATCCTTTGAGCGAATATCAATTCGCATATCAAGAAGGCAAATCTTCAATAACAGCAGTACAAACTGTTGTAAAAAAACTAGAAAAGTCTTTTGAAGCGAAAGAAATTTCACTAGGTGCCTTCCTTGACATAGAAGGCGCATTTGATAATTCATCTCATAATTCAATGATTACGGCTATGACGAAACGTGGTTTCGATATATCCATTATCGACTGGATTAGCGAAATGTTATCAAAAAGGGAGATATCAGCAAGCCTTGGAAGCTCATCTATAAGCATTAGAGCAGTAAAAGGTTGCCCACAAGGAGGCGTAATATCACCTCTACTGTGGTCTTTAATAGTTGATGATCTTCTTCAAAAGTTGACGGCGCTAGGCTCTGAAATAATTGGCTTCGCAGATGATATAGTCATAATTGTTCGAGGAAAATTTGATTCTATTATCGCTGACCGAATGCAAATGGCTTTAAATTTGATTTCATCATGGTGTGATAGGCAGGGTCTCAGCATAAATGCCAATAAAACTACTATCATACCATTTACGAGAAGGAAAAAATTTACATTAAATAACATCAGATTGAAAGGAACACTTTTAAAACTTTCAGACACTGTTAAATATCTTGGAGTATTTCTTGACAGAAAACTCAATTGGAACACACATCTAGAGCAAGCAGTAAACAAAGCAACAAATGCTCTATGGATATGTAAAAGAACGTTTGGTAAGCAATGGGGACTGAAACCGAAGATGATCCATTGGATCTATTCGGCCATTGTCAGACCCAGGATTACCTATGCTTCGTTGGTCTGGTGGCCAAAAACGAAAGAGAAAACTACCCAAACAAAGCTGGAAAAACTTCAAAGGCTAGCAACTCTCTCAATAACAGGTGCAATGAGAAGTACACCTTCGAAGGCATTGGATGCTTTACTCTATATACTTCCATTGCATCAGTTTATACAATTAGAAGCTGAAAAAAGTGCTCTTAGGATCAAAAGATCAAAGAACCTTTTTGAAGGGGACTTAACAGGTCATCTCAGTATTCTAAAAACTATTAGTATAAATCCTTTTGTAACCAGTAATGAAGATTGGATGGAGAAAAAATACAACTTCAACCGAATATTTCGTGTATTTGAGCCTAGACGTGATTCCTGGGAAGATGGTGGTCCCGATATTCGTCCAGGCTCGACAGTTTTCTATACAGATGGTTCAAAAATGGACAATCAAGTGGGAGCAGGAGTCACTGGCCCAGGAATAGACATGTCAATTTCTATGGGCAGATGGCCAACTGTATTCCAAGCTGAAATACAAGCAATTCTAGAATGTACGACTGTGTGCTTGCGCAGGAACTATAAACATTCAAATATATGCATCATGTCCGACAGCCAAGCAGCTCTAAACGCTCTAAAGTCGGCGACATGCACATCAAAACTTGTCTGGGAATGTATTCAATCACTCCAAAAATTGTCTCGTCGTAACCAAGTCAACTTGTACTGGGTCCCAGGTCACTGTGGAATTGATGGAAATGAGAGAGCTGATGCACTAGCAAGACTCGGATCATCTCATCAATTTGTAGGACCTGAGCCCTTCTGTTGCTTATCTGCTTCTGCTTTAAAAATGGAGCTAAAAGCATGGGAATGTACGAAAGTGGAATCAAATTGGAATAACACTTTCAATGCTAGGCAGTCGAAACGTTTCATCTCTCCAAACGTTTCAATTACTCGCAAAATACTGGAGCTTTCGAAGAAAGATCTAAGCATTTATACTGGTCTTATAACAGGACATTGTCCGAGCCGCTATCATCTGAAGCAAATGGGAAAACTTCTTGATGATATATGTCGCTTCTGCGGCATAGAAAAAGAAGACTCGGAACACCTGTTATGCCGATGTCCGGCAATTCTCAATAAAAGATTAAGGTTCTTCGAAAGAGGGCTGTTAGAACCCTCTGATATTTGGAGAACAACTCCCAGCGCAGTAGTGCACTTCATCCGAAGTGCATCACCGGGCTGGACAAATGCTATTAGTCAAACAATGACAATCACTTCTGCTAGTGGTACGTCATCTTGACAACATAGCTATAATAAAACGGGGAATATATCACAATAGATCAAACAAATGGTCGCAGTGATAAAAATACCCAACACGGAAAAAAAAGTGATATGTCTCTTGGAATCGTCCGCTCATACTAATCATAGGGTCATTGTTACCGTAAACCGTTTTTCTAGGAGGTTGTTGTAACCATCGTCTCGGTCTTAGAATACGCTGTGGTGTGTAGATACGTAGTTGACCAAGCAGTGCGGAACTGTCAATCTCGGAACGTAAACAGGATTCTTCAGACGCCGGTAAGAAATCACACAGCACTTCGCTATACTAACCGCAAGACGATTTAGTAGGCACCATCTGGTAAACCTGTCCAGCATATCCTGTAGACGGAAACAATCATCTAACTTGCGGATGGCAAGGTATATCTTCAAATCATCCGCGTATATTAGCACACTTCCGTTTGGTAGGATCAGGGAGACATACTTGAAGAAGAGAGTGAATAGAAGGGGTCCCAAATTACTTCCTAGAGGAATACCGCACTGCGGAGTGAATATTATCGATTCAGCCGATCCTATCTTTACATATAGCTGTCGGTTTGTCAAATAAGATTTCAGCCAATCACACAGTCTATCCGAGAAGTCGAGACGACGAAATTTTGCGTACAGTATTTCATGGTCTACTGTGTCGAAAGCTGCTTTGATGTCTGTATATACCGCATCAATTTGCACACCACTGTCCATGTTGCTTATACAGAAGGTTCGATTCTACAGAACGCTTGTGGAAGAACCCTTGTTGGGAAGTCGCCTCAAAACCCACTTTATTCAATATGATCTCAAATCATTTTGATCCAGCGGATAGCGATGTTATCCCACGACCCAAGGAACCAGTAAGCACTAAACACTAGTCCTTTGACAACATTATATAAGCATACAGAACTATGATTAAAAGCTTATTTTTCTTTATATACTTCTATAGAACTCACATAATGCTAAAAAGGCGAAATAGCGGGTTATTAAAATGCTACGCCACAAGCATTCAATAAACATTATTAGTGTTTGTTTGGGGCGAAACGTCATTTTGTCTACATTATCGACGTATCGAAAAAGTATCGACGGCATATCGTTTGCTTGTTTGGAAAATAAAAGTAGATTCGGTCGGGATTTAAAAAACTAAAAAAGCAAGCGATTTTTTTGCTGCATCACAAGGGGAGCAGGATAAACAGAACCATTTTTTGAAATGCCGAATAATGTTACCACCTAGACAGGGTGCGAACCGGGAGTTAGTCATGCAAACCCATTCGTTTCCTTGCACCTTTGCTATCTAAACCATAGCGGACGTGATTGAGTGAGTTGAAATTAGTCGTATTTAAATCTTGGTGATATTCCCTCTCATATCATAGCTACTTGTCCTGCATTACCAATAGGGTAGAAAAAGACGGCACCCGTTAGACGGAAGAGGACACGAATAGTGGTCGTAGACAGGCTTGGCATACACTTTTCGCTTCGATTTTGCTCTTTTGATTACTGTATCTCAGCCAAGCAAAATTTGAAAAAGTGATGTATGGGGCGTTTGTAGAATTTATTGTTATCTACAAAATTGCTGAAGTAAGTATTACTGTGCATTTTGTATTTATGGCGCTATAAGACTGCTACCCTCTTGGTAGCAAAAAGAGCGCTCTTTTTGCTACCAACGGCATTGCTGCGATGCAGCGCCGTAAATACTAAAGATAATACTTCACTTTCTTCAGCAATATTAAAGATAGTTACTAGCTCTACAAATGCCCCAGACACCACTTTTTCAAATTCTACTTGGCTGAAAAGCAGTAATCAAAAGAGCAAAATCAAAGCGAAAAGTGTATGCCAAGCCTGGTCGTAGAATAGCAAAATAATAATTCAAGTACAAGCCGTTTATCAACACTTACGACTCGTTTTAATGCAATTGACTAAATTCATTATATTGTTACGTTATATGCGCATATATTGCTTTCTTTAATGCTGATTTACGTTAATGTTTCTATGCATCAGCAATGTTAATTTTGTAATTTGTAACTTGTTTGTTTATTTCTTACGGTAGCCTGTTAGTTTGAAACCTTTGTATCAGGCCAAGGAAAATACATCAAGGAAAATAGGTACAATGTGACTAAATAGGGCATCATATAATATATAATATTAATATATATACGTTTTATAAGAATTATTTCCAATATACGGTTTTGGATTAATGCTTATGGCACATTATCTGTGCTTATGGTTACTTGGGGATAGTTGGCAATATCCGTTTTATCTCCTTTTTTGTATACTGGTGTCATACACGAGCTTTTCCAGGCAGTGAAACGTAGAAAAACCCTCGCAGAGGTTCTACCAGAACACCGGAACATTTTTTCAACTCGCACGATGGGATGGCGTCTGGCCCAGCAATAGATGATAACTTCAATTTCGCGTGTGCCGTAATAACCATCTCAGCACTGGTATTGAAAACATCCATGTCAACAACGTCGACGGGAGCATGGCGAATGGCGTTGCTAGTATCTGGGTCATGGAGGGTCGCGGTAGAGTTGAATATAGTCTCGAAATGTGATGCGAAAAGTTCACACTTTCCATCGACAGTAGAAGCGGTTAGATCGCCCAATCTCATACAAGTAGGTAGACCATGATCCTTTCGCTTAGAGTTCACAGACGACTAGAACTGTTTCGGACTCCTACGTAAGTTGCCTTCTGTCTGAATAATATGTCGTCTATACAGCAATCGGTTGTAACAACGGTATACTCGACTCGTTTCCTCAAATAGGCGTTTTCTCTCTGGTTTTTATGTTGACAGTATTTCCCAAGCAGCACCATTTGTTGTATGAAGGGTTACGCAACTATAATTGAAACATTCAAGTATGGTAAAAGTTCGCATCAGTTACCTTTATCGAACTGTTATGTGATTGAAAAAGCGCAAGAGGTGGAGCCTATATGCAACCAATTGTTACACAGATGTTTTATGAAACGTCAATGCGCATTATCTATCCATTCGCGACTACGATACTAAAAGAGATTTTAACTCTGTTCGCACTCCCAAGAAATCCTATGCCGCGTTGTCAAAACTTGCGTGAAAACAAAAACTAAAATACTTCCTTCTCGTTTTTTCTCGCACAAAAACCAATGCGCGTTATCTACATACAAGCAAGTATTCGCGACTACGATACTAAAAGAGATTTTAACTCTGTTCGCACTCACACGAAATCCTATGTCGCGTTATCAAAGCTTGCGACTACGATACTAAAAGAGATTTTAAGTCTGTTCACACTCACTTCACACACTCGAAATCCTATATGTCGCGTTGTCAAAACTTGCGTGAAAACAAAAACAAAAATACTTTCTACTCTTTTTTCCTCGGACAAAAGCTAAACAATTATGAGCAACTTTGTAATCGCGAAGTTATGTTTAGCGGGACGTAAATTTCCTCTCTGGTCTCCAAGACGAAAATTATTTACATTAATATCCTTAATGCGAAACAAAACTAGTTTTTTGGGCCTATTATGAGCTAATCTTCATGCCATTCAAAATTTATCGTGCAAAATATAATTTTGCTTTGTATTATTTGATGCGCCTCGTGAAAGTTATTAATTTGTTAATTTTCAAGTTTAAAGAATTAAACCAGCCAGATTAAGAATTCGTTTACGATGAAAAAAAGCGGTGTAAAATCGAACTAGATACTGTAATCAAATAATATTTTAGTAAATGCCATGGATTCCTGATGAATGTTCGTGTAATTATTGTTAAAATAAAAACATTTCTTCGTTGAAAAATATTTTTTCATAAAAATATGGCGGAATATGATGTTACATTGATTGTACTTGTTTGGTTACATTTTATTTAAAAATATGCCGTAATCAACATGATGCAACATCATGTGACATTATTGTTTAGCAATGACATTATAATAACACGATGTTGCGATGAAGTTTCATGTTACTAGATATAGACTAATATATTTGTGACAGCCAGTATAAGTATTGGATAACCTGAATTTAACGTATTAATAACATGAAGTTGCTTATTTGTTGCGTGTTTCAATACTGTAACCGGTGAATTTTTTTGCAATTTAAACAAGACTAAATAGCAACATGGAAGATGTTGCTAGTGCTGCTTGGGTTCTTGAGCATTTTCGAACGTTGTCGTTTCAAATACTTCAACCGCGCATTAGACCAAGGTGTTTTTTTGGGAGGTCTTAACGAGAGTACCGCCTCAGAAAAACAGCAACGTAGTTTATCATTGAAAGCAGTAACAACATCATCAGCATTCATACTGACGTATACATCAGACCAATCTATCTGGGATAGCAATCCATTGAGGCATAGCACAGGTTCGGGAGCCTCATCAGCTGTACTGAAAGCAGTTATAGGATCGGAAGTGAAAATCAGGTCAAGAATACGATTGCTGGTGTTGCGAACTGCATTACGTTGTCTTAGATGGCAGAACGACAAGCCATCGAGTAACATGCGACAAGCTGGTGGAAACTGCGATAAAAGTAATCAGCCAATAAGTACCCACCTGTAGTAGCACTCCACTCAACACGAGGTTGGTTGAAGTCACCAAAAAGAATGATCTCGTCACGGTCAGGACGGTTCGCGATTTCAACAACAGTGTCTTGATGCGATTGAATGTAGTTGCAATCCTTGCTTTTGTCCGGTGGGATATAGACAACGCCAAGAAAAATAACCTTGCCACCAGTGGAGATTTTGACTCATAAATTTTCGACAGTATATCCGCTGGATAAATGAACAGAAACAGCATTGAAGTTTCTCGCAACGGCTATCAAAACTCCACCACCACTTTGCCGAGCACTATTTTGTGCATTACGGTCAACCCGGAAGACATTGTAATCGTTAATGAATAATTGGCGAGAGCTAATACGACCATCGAGCCACGTCTCAGTAAACACATATGCATGGTACGATAACTCTGAGGTACTCACGAACACTTCGGAGATCTTGGTTTTTAGTCCACGGACGTTTTGATAGAAGATACGGAATGACTCGGGGATATTTGGCTGGTCTATTATCGTTGCAGTCGCACTCATCACATTGTTCGGTGCATCAGTTTCGATTGCGTCGCCATGGGAGTGTGGTCGGAAGATCTCACCAGCCACGACCGTAGGGCCTGGACGAATAAAATGAGAGGAACTAGCTGAAGACTCGACTGGATCTTCCCGGATGCTGTCCACAGTGCGTCTGAAATTTCAACAAACATCAGGGCGAGAGAAGTCGGGAATGCACAAATACTTGCCTGAGATAGCAGGCTGGAAGACCCCTTCCAAACCACCGAATACAGGGCCGGGATGACTCTGTTGGCAGGATACTATTACATTGTTGCTTGCAGGCTCATGAAGAACGGCAGATGGCTTAACTGTATCGTGGCCAGAAAGGGCTTCCATGATGCTTTGCTGCGTGCATCAGGACGTTGACGGTCCTTGCAGCGTTTTTTGTCCGATAATCCTCGAACAGACGAAAACGTACATTTTCCGGCCATGTTTCGCAGCATAATGCTTTGTCCTTAAATTGTTGATTGACTCCAATTTTGAAGGACACGAAGTTGAGTGTTGCAGGATCTTTCCCCGCAGGAACCAGCTTCACAACCTTAGGTTGATCTCCAGCATGCAACGCAAGACATTCAGTGACGAGACTAGCGATTTCCCTCTCACTGGTAGATGGGTGAAATGCAGACAAATATATCCACGCCATCTCCTCATCTTGTTTCCGGTGGAGATTAACAGTTCTAATTGTATGAGCCGCTCTGGTCCCGTAGGTGTTGACAGTCATAGTAGAAGGCGGACTGACAGGATTGCCACTGTTTCCTCGTCGTCATTTAGGCGTACTCTGCAGACCAGTCGAACGAGTAACATTAACCCACGGGATAGGGGCAGCGTACGGCGTGTTAGCATTCGGTTTGGCATCAACTATCGCTGTTAGGGCAGTTAAAGCTGTATGTAATTTATCGATATCGTCTCTCATCGATTGTATTGCTTTTTGGCATAACCGATGAACATTTCCCATCGAAATCAATTAGCAGCGCTCGAAAATGACCACTCGAGAATAATTCAGCGCACGGATCACACATCCAGAATACGTTGTTGCCACCAATGCCCAACGCCTCTCATACAGGATCGTCAACTTTAGCACGAATGACATGGAAAGTAAATGGCTTGTAAATGGCTTGGTAATGCGTACCATCGGTGCCTTGTGCACTGGGCATAAAATAGACCCCACAGTGGTTCATAGCCTCTTACCTAGCAACTCCTACCCCAACCTCCTCGTGGTACCAGCCGGGATACGAGCAACCTCGGGTGGAGATCGGGTAACCAACCCCGGTGGAAACCAAGGTCGTATGCTGACAGGGGGGGAGGGCTCCTTCGAGCTACGTTGGCCCTCCGGCGATACTGTGGGGTTGGTTGCGGGCTTTGCAAGCCTGAACCACTAAAAAAACCAAAGCAATGGACTCCGTAAGTAATAATAATAATTCTAATCGGAACAATCGGCAAAGACCCAGGCGACGAAAACGGACTAACGATTGGAAATTAGGAACATGGAACTGTCGGTCTCTAAATTTCTTCGGAAGTACCCACGTGCTTTCTAAAGAAGTGAAGAGCCGCAAGTTCGACATCGTAGCGCTGCGGGAGGTATGCTGGAAAGGAACGATGGTACGTACGTATAGAGATGGTCATACCATCTACCAGAGCTGCGGCAATACACACGAGCTGGGCACAGCTTTTATAGTGATGGGCGAGATGCAGAAGCGGGTGATCGGGTGGTGGCCGATCAACCCCCGAATGTGCAGATTAAGAATCAAGGGCCGATTCTTCAATATAAGCATAATTAACGTGCACAGCCCTCACCTCGGAAGTACCGATGATGACAAAGACGAATTCTACGCGCAGTTGGAGCGTGAATACGACCGCTGCCCAAGACATGATGTCAAAATTATCATCGGGGACTGTAATGCTCAGGTTGGTCAGGAGGAGGAATTCAAACCGGTGATTGGACGGTTCAGCGCTCACCCGCAAACGAACGAAAACGGCCTAAGACTTGTCGACTTCGCCGCCTCCAAGAACATGGCCATACGTAGTACCTTCTTCCAGCATAACCTCTACCATCGGTACACCTGGAGATCACCCAACCAGACAGAATCACAAATCGACCACGTTCTGATAGATGGTCGGCACTTTTCAGACATTATCGACGTCAGAACCTATCCGGGCGCTAACATTGATTCGGACCACTACCTAGTGATGGTAAGGATACGTCAAAAACTATCTGTTGTGAACAACATACGATACCGCCGCCCGCCACGTTATAATCTAGCGCGACTGAAGCAACCAGAGGTCGCCGAAAACTACGCGTTATCTCTCGAAACCGCGCTGCCGGAAGAGGGAGAGCTGGATGAAGCCCCTCTTGAAGACTGTTGGATTGCCGTGAAAACAGCCATTAATAGCGTAGCGGAGAACGTCCTAGGCAGTGTGGCACCGAATCGACGTAACGAATGGTTTGACGAGGAATGCCAGCAGATATTGGATGAGAAGAACGCAGCGCGGGTACAAATGCTGCGTAGAGCCACCCGTCAGAATGTGGAGCGATACAAACAGAAGCGGAGGCATTAAACCCGACTCTTCAAGGAAAAGAAGCGCCACTAAGAGGAGAAGGAGTGCGAAGAACTCGAACAGCTGTACCGCTTTCACGACACACGGAAGTTCTATCAGAAACTCAACGGATCTCGCAAAGGCTTCGTGCCGCGGGCCGAAATGTGCAGAGATAAAGATGGAGGTATCTTGACTGATGACCGTGCGGTGATCGAAAGGTGGAAGCAGCACTACGATGAACACCTGAATGGCGTGCAGGCGGAAGACCATGATAGCGGAGGAAGTGACCACATTGGTGCAGCAAGCGACGAAGATGTGCCACCCCCATCGATAAGGGAAGTTAAAGAAGCCATCCAGCGGCTGAAGAACAACAAAGCAGCGGGAAAGGATGGCATTGGAGCGGAACTTATTAAAATGGGCCCGGACAAGTTGGCCGGCTGTCTGCATCAATTGATTGTCAAGATTTGGGATACGGAACGACTACCGGAGGAGTGGAAAGACGGGGTTATCTGCCCTATCTACAAGAAAGGTGATAAGCTGGATTGTGAGAACTACCAAGCCATCACTATCCTGAATGCCGCCTACGAAGTGCTGTCCCAAGTCCTCTTTCATCGACTATCGCCAATAGCCAATAGATTTGTGGGAAGTTACCAGGCCGGCTTCATGGAGGGTCGGTCTACAACAGACCAAATCTTCACCCTGCGGCAGATCCTCCAGAAGTGCCGCGAATTCCGAGTCCCCACGCACCACCTGTTCATCGATTTCAAAGCCGCATATGATAGCGTAAACCGACAAGAGCTATGGAGAATTTTGGACGAAAACGGCTTTCCGGGTAAGCTTACTAGACTTATCATGGCTACGATGGATGGGATCCAGTGCTGTGTGAGAATCTCGGGTGGATTGTCGGACCCATTCGAATCTCGCAGGGGACTTCGACAAGGAGATGGTCTTTCCTGCCTGCTATTCAACATTGCGCTTGAAGGTGTTATAAGGCGAGCGGCGATCGAAATGGGGGGCACGATTTTCAATAAATCCAGTCAATTTATCTGCTTTGCTGACGACGTGGATGCTGTCGGCAGAACATTTGAGGCGGTGGAAGACCAGTACACCAGACTGAAACGCGAAGCAGAGAAGATTGGATTGCAGATAAATACGTCTAAAACGAAGTATATGCTGGCGGGCGGGACCGAGCGCGACAGGGCTCGCTTGGGCAGCACCGTGGTAATCGACGGGGATGAGTTCGAGGTAGTCGACGATTTCGTATACCTTGGCTCACTGGCAACAGAGGACAACAATACCAGCCGTGAGATTAAAAGACGTATTATCAGCGGAAGTCGGGCCTACTACGGACTCCACAAACACTTGCGGTCGAACAATCTGAGCCCCCGTACAAAGTGCACACTGTACAAAACGCTAATTAGACCGGTTGTCCTCTACGGGCACGAAACGTGGACATTGCTAGAAGAGGACCTACGAGCACTCGGAGTTTTCGAACGGCGGGTGCTAAGAACCATCTTTGGCGGAGTGCAAGAGAACGGTGTATGGAGGCGAAGAATGAACCACGAGCTCGCGCGTCTCTACGGCGAACCAAGTATTCAGAAAGTGGTTAAAGCTGGGCGGATACGATGGGCAGGACATGTTGCTAGAATGCCGGACAACTATCCTGCAAAAATGGTTTTCGCATCAAATCCGGTAGGAACAAGACGAAGAGGGGCACAGCGAGCGAGGTGGCAAGACCAGGTGGAGCGAGATCTGGCGAGCACTGGGTGCCCGCGGAACTGGAGATCAGTTGCCATGGACCGAAACAGATGGAGAAATTATACTGCGCAGGCCTTGTCATAAGACGTTAGGCCAATTAAGTAAGTAAGCAAGACATGGAAGGGGGGCTCCGTAGCCGCAAGGTTATCGAGTCTGCTTTGACAAGCGAGTGGTCGTGGGTTCGAATCTTAGTAGAATCAAGCCATTCGATGTCGTGACTTTAGCATGGGTTTATTCTCAGGCCCCTCCATGTACCCTTCCTTCATGCTGAATTCTATATTTACCCTCTGACGCCTCTTGACAGTGCAAATGTCCCTCCTATAGTTAAGTGTACTGGTCAGAGGTATGAATGAGTCCTCGCCAGGGACGGCTATAGTATGGGATAGTACTGGCAGCGAGGAATATGTGGATAAAGTAGATCAAGCTTTGAAGGAAGGGTAAACCCCAATACACACAAGCAGGCATAAAACTTAATAAGCATATCGCTCATTCAATAGCGATTATAGCTAAAAGAAATGCAGTGCAGGTCATACAGCAAACACCCGGGCGATATTACAATAGATCAACTATACTGGTCGCAGTAATGAGTCCACACAAGGAAAAAAAAAGACATGGAAAGTAGCACAACAGAATCCTTGGCATATTATACGGTTAGAAGCAGTGACAGTATATCTCCTTGCAACCGCGACAAGCCATGTTATTCGCAACAGGTATGAAGTTTGCAATGCAATCCAATTTGAATGCGTCTAACGGTATACTTCCGTACGGACTGATGAACCAAGGATAGCTTGCATCCGACAGTGGGAAAAAAACAGATAAGATGGCATCCACCGTAGAT
The DNA here is from genome assembly GCF_943734655.1 of Sabethes cyaneus. Lineage (NCBI taxonomy): Eukaryota > Metazoa > Arthropoda > Insecta > Diptera > Culicidae > Sabethes > Sabethes cyaneus. Next base: position 50,643,835 of record NC_071354.1, read on the forward strand.
TTGCCTTTTCGGAAGCCGAATTGGTTGCTTGACCCTCAGTGTACCCTCAGTGTACTGTACGAGTCTGTCAAGGATAACCCTCTTCAGCACCTTGCCGGCAGTATCGAGTAGACAGATCTGCCCATATGACGACGGGACACCTGGAGGTTTTCCCGGTTTCGGCAAAAGGACCAGGTTCTGTCGTTTCCATCTATCCGGGAAGTGGCCATCTTCCAGGCATCTACTCATTACTGCTCCGAATAGTTTGGGAGCCTCTAAAATAGCCGCTTCAATGGCCAAATTCGGGATTCCAAGCCAATTTCGGCAACTTTAAAAGTGGCCTAATAAGACCACCGAAAACTACCTATAATAACACTAGATGATTCAGGGCGAGACGGTCGCAAGCCGCAAGTGTTACCGGCGACCCGCCGTCGGTGGCGCCGGCCACTGCTGGGGGGCAGCCCCCTGCAGAAATCACCTCTGTCTAGATCTATTTGTTTTCCTAGATCTACTGACCTCTATTACTTTCCTTCAGTTGGGTCCGAACGAGCGACAGCGAATAAGGAGAGGATCACTTCCCGCGAAAAAGTTTTCCGTTAAATGGTACATTCCTCTTAAGGTTTTTCGCGAAATGGTATTCGTCGAAATGTTATACAATCACGGCGAATATTTATTATCCGCTCTGGTTAAGCAATGCAATGGAGGGAGTTGTTTTCTACTTTACTGTGAGGAAAAATTGCGAATTTGTATAATAAACTACTCCTGCTTTCATGGCTGCGTAACTGCCAAAATGATTCATGTTAGGTTGAACTCCTCAGAAACTTGCAAAACTCGAGACTGTGACAAAGATCATCCGAGATTCATGATTTATGTACAACACAGTTTAATTTGTGGCAATACGAAGTTTGCCGGGTCAGCTGGTTACAAATAAAAATTCCAGTCCAAATTACTTTGAATTTAAGTGCAATTTCAAATCCAATTTAAGCCCATATTCCAATTCAATATGAAGTAAAGCTTCAAGCTTAAATTAGTTCAAATTCAAGTTTAATTTAATGTCCTGTGTTAAAGCCGATTTGAAGTACAATTTCAACCCTTATTTCTAGTTGGGTATGAAATAGGCAAGGCAAATGAGGAAGCGTCCAACATAGCTTTTGCCATCCTATCTAGCGCCTCCACGTGGCTATACCCGGTAATACTCTATTGAGTAGCTAAGCTCATTTTAGCTCATCAAGCAACTCCTACTGCAAAGTGAAAATTTTGACCGTAACTAGTTTAAATAATGCCCATTGATATCAGAAAAAAACATTAGTTTAGTTATTAGCCGAATATTTTTTTGTGATGCAATTTTATCGTGCACACCTAGGGTTAGCCTTTGACACGACCGACTATTAACAAAGTAACTCTTTTTAAGGTACATTATTGTGTATTCGAAATTCATCTCCTTTTCATGACCAACAAATTTCGCGCCCTCCAAAAGTAAGCATCGGTAAATCTATACCGATTACCGACCCGGAATGGTCCCCAGCGTAGCTCCACACGAGTGCCACAGCAGCAGCTACACATATAACACTCTGCCTTCGTACGAATGAACGCTTTCATTTTAAACGTCAAAGGAAAAAAATCACGCTGGGTGGTCCCGAACAAGAAGTTGAATCAGTCCTTTTTTATTGCTAAATAAGTAACATTTTTATTGACACACACATTTAAATTATATGCTTTTCTCCCGCCTGCAGACTCCGGCTCGAGTTGGCCTTTGCAGCTTTTGCACGCCCTGCCAGTCCCTGCGGGGGACCCCTCCACTGTGCGCAAGTCCGCGGACGGCAAGTATGTTTCGGCTCCGGCGCGGCCTGCTGGGGCTTGATTACTTTGTCTCTCGTGGTACACCGATGGATATGGACACAGCCAAGCCAAGCCAGGCCAGCAAGAGCCGGCCGGCCGGACGGACAGCAACAGCCGCTGTTCATTCGTTCGTTGGGCCTCCACCACCGGGGGATCCGCCGCGCCGTGCCGAGACAGACCCGGACGCCCGCTCGCCGTTGACCACTTCATTTATATCTTTTCTATATCTCCGTGTTTGATTTTTACGTTTGCCGCATTTATCTGCTGCTCTATATATTTTTGTTCGCTTCTGCAGCAGCAGTCGAAGTTTGGGAAAAATAACAAATCTTGCTTCTTTATTTCGTTTTGTATTCGTTGTTTGGAGAGCTTTAGAATCGTTTGCAAATTAATTTTATATCAGTTTTAAATATCGTGGGTTAGATATCTTAACTATCGGAACCATTGAATACAGTTTAAACTTGATGTAGTAGCAATTTGATTCAGGTTTTTGAATGAGTTCTAATTAGCTTCAGAGTGGCTGATTCTTGATTGTCAAAAAACAAGACCGGCCAGTGTCCAGTTTCAAACATATTCAACACAAGACAATCGAAGAGCGAATATAACAGCCCTGTCGATTCGTATATATCATTAATCATATACGGGCATCCAACCTTTTAGAAGAATGTTATGGCTTGGAAAAATGGAGTAATCGCAGGATGGCGAATATATTATCACTTATCATAAAATACTAACCGATTAGGTTGAAAACCCCGGACTTTTGGATGAAATTGGGCAAGAAGTTAGAGTTGAAATTGAACTTAAATTTGGAGTAAATTGGAATGGAAGGTTGACTTGGGATTGGACAAGAAATTGGATTTGAAATTATGCTCGAAATTGAGCTTGAAATTGAAAATGGAATTGATTGGATTTGAATTGAATTTAAATTAGGCTTGAGATTAGACTTGGAATTACGTTTGAAATCAGACTTAAAACTAATATTGAATTAAAATTGAAATTGGGCTTAAAACCGGACATGCGATTGGACTTGGCATTGGACATTAAATTAGACCTGAATTTGCACGTGAACTCGAAATTAAACACTGTTTTACTGGAAATTAGGGTTGACATATTTCGTATTACCCGGTCACACGTTTTACCTCTTTTCTGTTCCTTTTTTCCAGCCCCGTTTTTCCATGTTTCGTTTCGTTTTTTCTTGTTTTCTGTACTGTTTTCTTCGTTTTTAGTTGTCGTCCTTTTTTCTTTTATTTTTCTTCTTTGTTTCTGTCTCGTGTTTTCTATTTCATTGTTTCGTTTTTCTTTGTTTCCTGTTCCTTTCTTTCTTATTTTTAGTCTTGTTTTTCCTCTTGTTTTCCACCCATTTTTTTGTCAGTTGTAAATGTTTTCTTCTCCCTTTTCTTTTTTTTCATTTTCAGTTTTGGTCTTTTTCTAACTCTTTTTATCTCTTTCATTTCTCATTTTTTGTCTTCGTCTGTGTTGTTTTCCTCTTTTCGACGCCCTGTTTTTCCGTCTTTTCTGTCTTTTTTTTCTGCTTTGGCTCGCTTTTTACCCTTTCCCATTTGCCTTTGCCTTTTTATTTCCCATTTTTGGCCCTTTTCTCGTCTGTTCTACCTTTTTCTGTGGTCCATTTTTCCTGTTTTTCTTTTCTTCTTTTTCTGTTCCATTTTCCCGTTTTCTCGTTTCCTCTGTTTTCGTTTTTTCTTCCATTATTCCTTTTTTCTCTTTTAGTTTCTCTTGTTTTCTGCTTCGTAGTCCCTTTATTGTCACCCTCTTTTTGCCTTTCATTTTTCGTTTTTTCAGCCTGCTGTTTTTTCTTTTTGAGCAATTCCAGCTCAACTAGCAAGACGGTTTGACTCGACTATTTCTGATTGGAATGAAATTTTCCTCTTCTGTTGAATACCTCGCAAGAATTCACTTTCCACTAAACTTGCAACTTGTATTTTGCAAATTTTCGATGCAAAACTAGTGATTATTATACTGTAGGCAACTGAGCGCGTAAATGCTCACTAGAAAACACTTACTGTGTGGAAACCAACGGAGTATCAGAGAACGGATTTGAATGATCATTTCGAAACATAAGGTGAATACCTGAACCTAGTGATAATTGAAAATTCGAAAAATTATTAAAATGGCGGCCTTTTTTTTAAAATCGATTTTTTTTCTACTTTCCAGAGTAGCGTTCCTCCTCAAATCTAAATAACTGCTCAATAACTTTGCACACGATTTTTTATTGCTTTCGTTAGAAAGACACATTTTCCACTAATGCATATGCATAGTATATTAAATACGCATTGATAATATCTGACACAGCATTAATAAGAGTTGAATTATGCTCCGAAGACTTGTAGATTTCTAACTCAACTGACAAAAAAGATGGTATAACAAAGGTTTCTTTCACTAATAGGTGGATTTAATCGGGTTTTTGTTTGAAAGCTAATATTCGATATTGCAATTTATGCATTTTTTAGAAACGTTTGAAGCCAATTTTTCGACTAAAAAACTGACTTTTATGTTTAAATGACCGCCATTTTGTTGTGCATTTGAATTTAAAAAAATATGGGTCAAAGATAAGATAATTTTATGCACTTTCATGTCGTTTTGGAATTTTTCATTTCGGATAAGCCTCCGAGCGCCAATCCGTGGTACCGCAATTCATGTTTTTTTTTCGAATGATTATGTTCAAGGAGCCGTAGGGGAGAGGGGAAGAGGTTCTCATATGAAACCAAAATTGTGATTATTAGTAAAACATGCAATGTTTAGAATGCAACAAACCCGAATCGATTCGCATTTAGCGTTATCGAGAAAAAAATATTTGAAATAAGGCAAAAAATATGGTGTAAAAGGTACTATAACTATAACCCCTTAACTTCTTACAACTTTTTCTCTGACGTCATTTTGATCAAATAAGTAGTTTTCAAGATATGATTTTTTGAAAAAAAGGTAATCTCATTTTTAAATACGCCCTTTTGAAATGTTACTGTTGACGAAAAAATCAAGTTTAGTGAAAAATGAATTCTTGCGTGATATCCAACATATCAAGAAAACTTAATTTTAATCAAAAATAGTCGAGTCAAAAATGGCCTTTTTTCGGCGTTTTGAGCTGGAAATGGTCTTTTTTGCCCCGTTTTTCGCCATTATTCTTTCGGTTTTCTCCATTTTCAGACTTGTTTCTCCTCTTTTCTTGTTTCGTTCTTTGTCATTTTCTGCCCCTTTTCTGTTTTCGGACCTGGTTTTCGTTTTTTAATTTTTAAACTGCTTTTCTTTCTGTGTTCGTCCATCATTCGTTTTTTGTCCATTTGTCCTCCTCGCGTCTGTTTTATCCCTTTTATCTTCATTTTATTCTCCCCAGTTTTTTTCTGTCCCGTTTTTGGTCTCTTTGATTTCATTTCTCCATTCTCCTCCTCCCGTATTTTCTCCTTTTCTTTTCCACCTTTTCAATTTGGTTTTTGCTTGTTTTCTGTTCAGCCTTATTCATTTTCTTCGTTTTCTATGAGGTTCATCCTTCCTTTCACTTCCGCCTTTCATCCTCTTTTGTCCATTCTGCTTGTTTTTTGCCTCGTTCTCTCTCTCTCTCTCTTTCTCTCTCTCTCTCCCGTGTTTTCTTTTCTCCGCTTTTTTTTCTTTCTATGTTCCGTTTGCCCTCCCATTCTGTCCCGTTTTTTGTTTCGCTTTTGTTTTTTTTTCATGCCACTTATAATTCTTTTCTCTTACGCTATTTTCCCTTCTTTTCTAACTCATTTGTTCAATTTTTGTCACATTTTTCTTCGTAAACTTCTGACCAGTGCTTAGACATCTCATTTTCAGTTTATGCGCCGCTCGGCATTGCCAAGCTGAAACCAACGATTCGAGCGAATCACCTGCGTTAGTGTTCGTGTTGTTTTCTACATTCATACATTTTGAACTGCCGACAACGACAAACGAAACTACAATAAACGTATACATTGCCGAAGTTATAATTAATTTCCTTCAGTCAGTTTTTGCTTGATTTTAACAAGTAGGCAGTTTAAAAAATACCAGCCAAGAGCAAGAAAATTGACTGACAGGTTATTCAAGCAATCATTCAGCACTGCGAATCATGAATGAATTGTTTTGAAGGGTAGAAAACTGAGAAAGACAAACACTGTCAGCAGTTCAGTAGTCATGTCCTTGGGCTGATAGTTAAAAGAATACTACCAGGGGTAAATACGCTGAATGCGGTTTATATTCGCTTTCATGCATCGGCAATCCGTCTGTGAATTTACTAAGAAAATTTACTTCGCTTTTGGGATCGTAGCAAACTACGCGTGCGGATGGACGCGAAAAAATTTACTGTCACGTTTTTCATAGATTTTCTAAAAAAATTTTGCGGATATTTTACGCAAGAAGATATTTTCAAAAACAAATTTGATACTGTCGTGTTTAGGAAATATTACATTCAAGTGAATTTCTATACTGTAAAACTTCCAAATATTCAGCGGTTTTTGGCGAAACCGGACAGAAGTGAAAATTATACTGAAATACTAGTTGCTATCTGGAACTAACACTTTGAGGATCTGTTCCCGATATTTCTCGGAGAATGTGCCGTTGTGAACTTTCAGAAGAATTGAATACCTGTCAATATTACCCATTGAATCGAGATTCGTCATTATAACCATAGTATTCCGGAAATATTTAAGGGCATGGCCGATTCAACTGACATCGATTGGCAATGTAACCTGAGTACCAGATTTGAAATCGGGACGTTCCTTATATTTCTCTATCCTTTATATAGGTACTCTACTGCGAAATCAAAGGGCAATGTATAGCAAGTTTGGAGTGTTCTATTTTCCCAGAGGGGAGAGTTTTCAATTCTTCGGACATCTTGTTTCGAAGATTCTTGAGCCAGTTATTCTACGACAATTTTTATGTGACGGTGACGACGAATTTTGTACAGTAACATCAAGTTATGCGCACAGTTGTTGTTAAATTAATTTTTATATATTCCAAAATACTTAATTATCTACTTTTGGGTTGCTGGTGTATTTTTATATAGTTTCAGTAAGCGAAATAAGGCGCTATAACCTTGGCCAATAGCAGCCGGGCTTTTGGTCTAAATGCCATAAGTTCATCCCCGAGGGGTCCGGAGTATTACTTAACCTTTATTATCAAAGATATCCTCAACGAAACAACTTTACAGTTCAGAAACGGTTGGTACGAGACGTCCCTGTTGATTTTGAAATGCATCTATGGATGAATAAATTATTCACACATGATTTATTTCTTATAATCGTCTTTGCGGCAATACTTCACAGTTGGCCTGGCCGATTAAACATTTACAATATATCTGTGATATTTTGCAAATGTTAATACAGACAAGAAAATAATTTGAAATATTTCTATGATTAGAAATAATTAAAATTATTTCCAGGAATCCTTCATTGTGGCTGTGTTGGTATTGATAAGAATAAGAATAAGAATAAGAATAAGAATAAGAATAAGAATAAGAATAAGAATAAGAATAAGAATAAGAATAAGAATAAGAATTAGAATAAGAATAAGAATAAGAATAAGAATAAGAATAAGAATAATAATAAGAATAAGAATAAGAATAAGAATAAGAATAAGCATAAGAATAAGAATAAGAATAAGAATAAGAATATGAATAAGAATAAGAATAAGAATAAGAATAAGAATAAGAATAAGAATAAGAATAAGAATAAGAATAAGAATAAGAATAAGAATAAGAATAAGAATAAGAATAAGAATAAGAATAAGAATAAGAATAAGAATAAGAATAAGAATAAGAATAAGAATAAGAATAAGAATAAGAATAAGAATAAGAATAAGAATAAGAATAAGAATAAGAATAAGAATAAGAATAAGAATAAGAATAAGAATAAGAATAAGAATAAGAATAAGAATAAGAATAAGAATAAGAATAAGAATAAGAATAAGAATAAGAATAAGAATAAGAATAAGAATAAGCATAAGAATAAGAATAAGAATAAGAATAAGAATAAGAATAAGAATAAGAATAAGAATGCTTATGTTATTCGCTTTTTAGTGAAATTAAAGTGCATGGATCGGAAGATAAGTGTGTTTGAATCAAATCCGCAGTTCTTTTTGATTATTCGCTAAAATCCATCTAAGAAATGATTAAAAATTGAAGTGGCCTTCCTTACTTCGACGGGAATTAGCAATAAACCCTATGGTTTTTTGAATTAAGAAATTCAGGGAAAACCTAGTTTTTTAGATATGGATAACTTAGGAACCAAAAATAAATGCTATCATGAAAATCATTTTATTAAAAGATTAGATGTTGACAAACGAGGAAAAAATATTTCCAAAATATTTCATGCGGTAGAACAAATTTGTCCGACTTTCCTTTGGAGTTTTCTTGAACTTAAAATTAGTTAACCGAGTTGACTTAAGTTGAGTTAAATTAAAATTGGATTTGAAATCGCACTTGAAATTATACTTGAAATTGGACCTAAAATCGAAGTTGAAACTAGACTTGGCAAAGGACATGAAATTCAATTTGAAATTGAATTTGAAATAGGAATTGAAATTGGAAATAAATTGGATTTAAATTGCACTTGAAATTGTGTTTCGAATCGGACTTGAAAATAGACTTAAAATTGGACTTAAAATCGGTGTTGAAATCGGGCATGAAATTAGAATTGAATTTCAACTTGACATTTAGCTTAGGTTGGGCTTAAAACTAAACTTGAAGTTTAATTTATAACTTGAAATTAAATTGGATTTGAAACTGAAACTATTTTTACGCAATTTACATACTTATCGCAAAAATAGTGACCAAATAAATTAAAAACTACGGAACTTCTGGGTTAAAGAAATTATTTTGTTTTGCATTAAATTTTACGGAGAAGGTGAAGTACGTGACCAGGTGTGCCCTAGCCTAGGCACACCAGTGATCATATAAAAGATTAGTTTTATGAATTACGACAAATGCTAGCTTCAGCTAATATTTTATGGAAGTTTTACTGACGATTGGGAAAATAAAACTAGCTTCTTATTGTTCTGGGGGACGACTGTCTCATTTTCTATTAAAAATTTTATATTGAGTTGTTTGAATTGCGTACGGTACAGCTTATAGATAACGTTAATTTTCATACGAAAATGGCAGATTACTGTCCGTATGTTTATTTCTTCTAAACTAATGAACAATCTGAGTGTCTGGTGACCCAATTTCTTACAAGACTTGTGAGCTCTTTATAGAGTTACTAGCTGACCCGACAAACTTCGTATTGCCACAAATTAACCTGTGTTGTACATAAATCATGAATCTCGGATGATCTTTGTCACAATCTCGAGTTTTGCAAGCCCCCCAGCTTCCGACGGCGGGTCACCGGCAACACTCGCACACACTGAATAATCTAGTGTTACTATAGATAGTTTTTGTGGTCTTGTATTGACTAATGTTTTATGAAAGAGTCTCGAATTTCTCGAGTTCGATTAGTTTTTGAGTTTCGCAAAAATTTCTGTTTTATTTGTATGAGAGTCCATATCCCCCTACCACAGGGGTGAGAGGTCTCTAACTATCGTAAAATAAATTCAAGACTCCAAAATCTCCCACATGCCAAATTTGGTTCCATTTGCTTGATTAGTTCTCGAGTTATGAGGAAATTTATTTTTCATTTGTGTAGAAGCACCCCCTCTTAAAGTTGGGAGGGGTCCTAATTCACCATAGAAAATATTTTTGCCTCCAGAAACCTCCACATGCCAAATTTGGTTCTATTTGCTTGATTAGTTCTTGAGTTATGAGGAAATTTGAATTTCATTTGTATAGGAGCCCCCCCTCCTAAAGTGAGGAGGGGTCCCAATTCATCATAGAAAAAATGTTTGTCTCCAAAAACACCCACGTGCCAAATTTGGTTCCATTTGCTTGATTAGTTCTCGAGTTATGAGGAAATTTGTATTTCGTTTGTATAGGAGCCCCCCCTCTTAAAGTTGGGAGGGGTCCTAATTCACCATAGAAAATATTCTTGCCCTCGAAAACTTTCACATGCCAAATTTGGTTTCATTTGCTTGATTAGCTCTCGAGTTATGAGGAAATTTGTATTTCATTTGTATAGGAGCCCCCCTTCCTAAAGTGAGGAGGGGTCCCAGTTCATCATAGAAAAAATTTTTGTCTCCAAAAACACCAACATGTCAAAATTGGTTCCATTTGCTTGATTAGTTCTCGAGTTATGAGGAAATTTGTATTTCGTTTGTATAGGAGCCCCCCCTCTTAAAGTGGGGAGGGGTTCTAATTCACCATAGAAAATATTCATGCCCTAGAAAACTTTCACATGCCAAATTTGGTTCCATTTGCTTGATTAATTCTCGAGTTATGAGGAAATTTGCATTTCATTTGTATAGGAGCCCCCCTTCCTAAAGTGGGGAGGGGTCCCAATTCATCATAGAAAAAAATGTTGTCTCCAAAACACCCACGTGCCAAATTTTGTTCCATTTGCTTGATTAGTTCTCGAGTTATGAGGAAATTTGTATTTAGTTTGTATAGGAGCCCCCCTCTTAAAGTGGGGAGGGGTTCTTATTCACCATAGAAAATATTCTTGCCCTCGAAAACTTTCACATGCCAAATTTTGTTCCATTTGCTTGATTAGTTCTTCAGTTATGAGGAAATTTGTATTTCATGTGTATAGGATCCCCCCTCCTAAAACTGGGAGGGGTCCCAAATTATCATAAAAAACATTTTTGTCTCCAAAAACACCCACATGCCAAATTTGGTTCCATTTGCTTAATTACTTCTCGAGTTATGAGGAAAATTGTGTTTCTTTGGTACAGGAGCCCCCCCCTCTTAAAGTGGGGAGGGGTCCTAATTTACTATAGAAAATATTCTTGCCCTCGAAAACCTTCACATGCCAAATTTGGTTCCATTTGCTTGATTAGTTCTCGAGTTATGAGGAAATTTGTATGGAAGCCCCCCCTTTTAAAGAGGAGAGGAGTTATAATTCCCCTCATAAAGAGGGGAGGGGTCTCAATTTACCATAGAATAAATTCTTGTCACCGAAAACACCCACATGCCAAATTTTGTTCTATTTGCTTGATTAGTTGTCGAGTTATGCAGAAATTTGTGTTTCATTTGTATGGGAGTCCCCCCTCTTAGTGGGGGGAGGGGTTTCTAACCATCACTAAAACCTTTCCTGGCCCCAAAAAACCTATACATGCATATTTTCATGCCGATTGGTTCAGTAGTTTTCGATTCTATAAGGAACATACGGACAGACAGACAGACAGACAGACAGACAGACAGACAGACAGACAGACAGACAGACAGACAGACAGACAGACAGACAGACAGACAGACAGACAGACAGACAGACAGACAGACAGACAGACAGACAGACAGACAGACAGACAGACAGACAGACAGACAGACAGACAGACAGACAGACAGACAGACAGACAGACAGACAGACAGACAGACAGACAGACAGACAGACAGACAGACAGACAGACAGACAGACAGACAGACAGACAGACAGACAGACAGACAGACAGACAGACAGACAGACAGACAGACAGACAGACAGACAGACAGACAGACAGACAGACAGACAGACAGACAGACAGACAGACAGACAGACAGACAGACAGACAGACAGACAGACAGACAGACAGACAGACAGACAGACAGACAGACAGACAGACAGACAGACAGACAGACAGACAGACAGACAGACAGACAGACAGACAGACAGACAGACAGACAGACAGACAGACAGACAGACAGACAGACAGACAGACAGACAGACAGACAGACAGACAGACAGACAGACAGACAGACAGACAGACAGACAGACAGACAGACAGACAGACAGACAGACAGACAGACAGACAGACAGACAGACAGACAGACAGACAGACAGACAGACAGACAGACAGACAGACAGACAGACAGACAGACAGACAGACAGACAGACAGACAGACAGACAGACAGACAGACAGACAGACAGACAGACAGACAGACAGACAGACAGACAGACAGACAGACAGACAGACAGACAGACAGACAGACAGACAGACAGACAGACAGACAGACAGACAGACAGACAGACAGACAGACAGACAGACAGACAGACAGACAGACAGACAGACAGACAGACAGACAGACAGACAGACAGACAGACAGACAGACAGACAGACAGACAGACAGACAGACAGACAGACAGACAGACAGACAGACAGACAGACAGACAGACAGACAGACAGACAGACAGACAGACAGACAGACAGACAGACAGACAGACAGACAGACAGACAGACAGACAGACAGACAGACAGACAGACAGACAGACAGACAGACAGACAGACAGACAGACAGACAGACAGACAGACAGACAGACAGACAGACAGACAGACAGACAGACAGACAGACAGACAGACAGACAGACAGACAGACAGACAGACAGACAGACAGACAGACAGACAGACAGACAGACAGACAGACAGACAGACAGACAGACAGACAGACAGACAGACAGACAGACAGACAGACAGACAGACAGACAGACAGACAGACAGACAGACAGACAGACAGACAGACAGACAGACAGACAGACAGACAGACAGACAGACAGACAGACAGACAGACAGACAGACAGACAGACAGACAGACAGACAGACAGACAGACAGACAGACAGACAGACAGACAGACAGACAGACAGACAGACAGACAGACAGACAGACAGACAGACAGACAGACAGACAGACAGACAGACAGACAGACAGACAGACAGACAGACAGACAGACAGACAGACAGACAGACAGACAGACAGACAGACAGACAGACAGACAGACAGACAGACAGACAGACAGACAGACAGACAGACAGACAGACAGACAGACAGACAGACAGACAGACAGACAGACAGACAGACAGACAGACAGACAGACAGACAGACAGACAGACAGACAGACAGACAGACAGACAGACAGACAGACAGACAGACAGACAGACAGACAGACAGACAGACAGACAGACAGACAGACAGACAGACAGACAGACAGACAGACAGACAGACAGACAGACAGACAGACAGACAGACAGACAGACAGACAGACAGACAGACAGACAGACAGACAGACAGACAGACAGACAGACAGACAGACAGACAGACAGACAGACAGACAGACAGACAGACAGACAGACAGACAGACAGACAGACAGACAGACAGACAGACAGACAGACAGACAGACAGACAGACAGACAGACAGACAGACAGACAGACAGACAGACAGACAGACAGACAGACAGACAGACAGACAGACAGACAGACAGACAGACAGACAGACAGACAGACAGACAGACAGACAGACAGACAGACAGACAGACAGACAGACAGACAGACAGACAGACAGACAGACAGACAGACAGACAGACAGACAGACAGACAGACAGACAGACAGACAGACAGACAGACAGACAGACAGACAGACAGACAGACAGACAGACAGACAGACAGACAGACAGACAGACAGACAGACAGACAGACAGACAGACAGACAGACAGACAGACAGACAGACAGACAGACAGACAGACAGACAGACAGACAGACAGACAGACAGACAGACAGACAGACAGACAGACAGACAGACAGACAGACAGACAGACAGACAGACAGACAGACAGACAGACAGACAGACAGACAGACAGACAGACAGACAGACAGACAGACAGACAGACAGACAGACAGACAGACAGACAGACAGACAGACAGACAGACAGACAGACAGACAGACAGACAGACAGACAGACAGACAGACAGACAGACAGACAGACAGACAGACAGACAGACAGACAGACAGACAGACAGACAGACAGACAGACAGACAGACAGACAGACAGACAGACAGACAGACAGACAGACAGACAGACAGACAGACAGACAGACAGACAGACAGACAGACAGACAGACAGACAGACAGACAGACAGACAGACAGACAGACAGACAGACAGACAGACAGACAGACAGACAGACAGACAGACAGACAGACAGACAGACAGACAGACAGACAGACAGACAGACAGACAGACAGACAGACAGACAGACAGACAGACAGACAGACAGACAGACAGACAGACAGACAGACAGACAGACAGACAGACAGACAGACAGACAGACAGACAGACAGACAGACAGACAGACAGACAGACAGACAGACAGACAGACAGACAGACAGACAGACAGACAGACAGACAGACAGACAGACAGACAGACAGACAGACAGACAGACAGACAGACAGACAGACAGACAGACAGACAGACAGACAGACAGACAGACAGACAGACAGACAGACAGACAGACAGACAGACAGACAGACAGACAGACAGACAGACAGACAGACAGACAGACAGACAGACAGACAGACAGACAGACAGACAGACAGACAGACAGACAGACAGACAGACAGACAGACAGACAGACAGACAGACAGACAGACAGACAGACAGACAGACAGACAGACAGACAGACAGACAGACAGACAGACAGACAGACAGACAGACAGACAGACAGACAGACAGACAGACAGACAGACAGACAGACAGACAGACAGACAGACAGACAGACAGACAGACAGACAGACAGACAGACAGACAGACAGACAGACAGACAGACAGACAGACAGACAGACAGACAGACAGACAGACAGACAGACAGACAGACAGACAGACAGACAGACAGACAGACAGACAGACAGACAGACAGACAGACAGACAGACAGACAGACAGACAGACAGACAGACAGACAGACAGACAGACAGACAGACAGACAGACAGACAGACAGACAGACAGACAGACAGACAGACAGACAGACAGACAGACAGACAGACAGACAGACAGACAGACAGACAGACAGACAGACAGACAGACAGACAGACAGACAGACAGACAGACAGACAGACAGACAGACAGACAGACAGACAGACAGACAGACAGACAGACAGACAGACAGACAGACAGACAGACAGACAGACAGACAGACAGACAGACAGACAGACAGACAGACAGACAGACAGACAGACAGACAGACAGACAGACAGACAGACAGACAGACAGACAGACAGACAGACAGACAGACAGACAGACAGACAGACAGACAGACAGACAGACAGACAGACAGACAGACAGACAGACAGACAGACAGACAGACAGACAGACAGACAGACAGACAGACAGAAATCCTTCTTTATAGGTATAGATAATGGATAATTAGGTAATTATTTTCCGGGAAGCTTAGTCATCCGGGACAAATCGTGTAACTCCGGGGGGACGTGTGGACAGCCTAATTCTGACGGATCTTAATTTCGTTCGACTTGTTTTGAAAGGGTCGATCTGTTGGTTTGATTTTGCGGGCGGACTGGAGAATACCATCCGCTTTCGTTCGAAAAACCTATCCGTCGGAATACAGAATAAGGCTGTTTATAATAAATTAAAGGATAATTTGAAATAGGATAGAAATTTTGTTTCAAACTTTTGGTTCAGATTTTATTTTTTGTGTCTTTTTGCTGATTTTCTATCAGTGATTTTACTTCTATTTCAAAATTTCTAATAGTCAGAAGAACGAAGCAAACTATGATCATAAACGAACGCGAAAAGTAAAATTTCGTTCGTTTTTTCCAAAGTGATTTCTCGAAAAAAAAATTGTGTTTTGCTAAAGTGGTGGTGATGTTAAATTTGAGCAGAAATTGAAAATATTATATCCAATTAGGTACAAATCATTTAAACAACAGTTCAAAATTTTTAAAATGCAGATTACAACATTGTTCTAATTGCAATTTTTTTAGCGTTATGGCTAGCTTGGTTGGATCGCTGCGCTGCCAGGATCGCTACCGCACTACCGCGCCTGAAAAACCTCGATTCCGTCCGTCCCGTGGTAGGTAAACACACAAACACGAGTCATCCGAATGTAACAACTTCGCGGCGCGGACATCTTGGCACGTGTTGATGTTTGCTTTTTTCCACTCCGCGCACCACGGCACGGTGTCACGGCCAAACGGGAGTGTGGTCCGCAATAAACAAGGGCCCACAGTCGTTCCCGCAAAAGTACAAGAAACAACGACAGAGAGCCTTAGAGGCCAGCACCAGCAGGGATGGAAATCAAGAGCAGCAACGACAACGACGACGACGAGGACGACGACGACGACGACGCGGACAGAAACAGACGAAACCGGGGTGATTATTGTATGTTATGTAGAGTACGATACCTACAACAGTATGGCATGGGATGAGGACCACCAACGACGTTGCTTGAAATTGAAATTAAATTTGTCATGTTTGGAACGGTTAGACATTAATATTATTGCTATAGCAAGCCTATAGAGCGAATCCGGGACGGTGGAGGACCATGGAGAAGGTAGTGGTGGCTGGAGGAGGTGGTGCATAGTAAATTTAAGAACGACCTCCGTGAAGGAAATGATGAATGGAAAGAGAGACAAATCAGACGAAATGAAATCAAGCACGAATGTAGATCTCGGCGAGGTTGTGGGTCTGTGGTGATTTGGCAGAGCAGAGGGAACGGATAGTTGTGTCGCCGTGGAGGGGACCGGTGGTGGGCTGCGATGGAGGGCTCCGTAAGGAGATAAGCCGAGATAAAAGAAAACCAAGAAAACTATATACATAATAATAATTTCTTCTTTTATACCACGCTGATGTATTCGGAGAACGGATAAAAGTCGAAGCGTGGTTGGAATAAACAACGATTCACTTGTGTGGCTCAGGTTTCCGACTGAATGAGCAGCTTACAAACCTACAAAGTCAATTGGACCGGTAATGGCTTTATTTGAGTAGAGTTGTTGTTTTGCTCGAAGATAGCAGTGCGTATAACAACGAATTGAAAATTTTGGTCATGTTTTATTATATGGGTTCAATTAAATAATCGATTTGTTTTCAATTGAAAATGACTCAGAGAGGAGAACTATTAAAATCAAAGTTTATTGCATTTTTTCAACTGCATATTAAATTTCTTCCTATAAAGCCATATTTACACCATGGTGAGTATAGGCATAGATGTATGGTATTCTATACATCATGATTTATACTTCAATCTTCCCGATTTTGTTTTGATTATATCTAATTTCCCCTAAATTTTTGGCTTTAATTTTATTTCGCGTAAAACTTGTCTATTTATTTGTCTATAGAATTTTTTTCTTAATAATACTTTCCGTTGATAAAGGGTGACCCACATCAAATTGCATCACGGGAAAAACGCTGTAGAAAATTACCTATAGTTCAACAATCTTTTTCAAACTTTCAGACAATAGAATATAACCCATTAGTAAGCTTTTTGCATATTTATTTCATTCAACTTCAATACCATAACCGTACGCTCGCACCTTACGCTTAACTCCACTCATAAGGATCTGTATCTAGCTGCAGCTTTTTCTGTACAGAACCCCACTTTTTCTTCATTTCTTGCTCAGATTTGACCTCCTTGGGATGCTTGCGTCCTCCTTGGGATGCTTGCGTAGTACCTGCTTCATAATAACCCAGTATTTTTTTATGGGTCTTAGTTCCGGTGCGTTTGGGGGTTCATGTTCTTGGGTACGAAAGAAACCCCGTTGGCTTCGTACCACTCCATGACATCCTTTGAATAGCTAGATCCGACCAGAAGTTCGTGTTGCTTCAACAGAGGAAACAGACGCTTCTGGAGACGCTCCTTGAGGTAAATCTGCCAGTTTACAGTGCCGGTAGCCACAAACGGTGCACTCCGTTTGCTACATGAGCAGATCGCTTGCTAAATTATATATTTCTTGGCAAACTCTGAAAGTTTTTGCTTCCTTATTTCCTCCGGAACATCAAACTTGTGCTGGAAGCCGCCGACTCATAGTTGAGTGCACGATTCCGAGTTGTTTTTCGATGTCCCGATAAGATAGTTGAGGATTTTCCAGATGTTTGCGCGAAATCAATTCGCGACGTTGCTTTTCGGATGACGCCATTTTTTCCAATTTTCGAAAAACTGACAGCGATAAATATACAGTGCAAACAATACACTCTAAACTACTTCTACTCAAATTTTCAAGTAAAAATTCCTATTGGGTAATTTTCTACAGTGTTTTTTCCGTGATGCAATTTGATGTGAGACACCCTTTAGCTTTGATTTTTCAATCATACTGTAGTAGCCATTTTATCTGAGAAGCAATTTCCATTTGGGAAAGCAGCAAGCACAGCTTTCGACAAGTGTTGTGACAAAGATGAGGTACTCTAGTCAACTTGTGTGTGCAAATAATTATTATTGAATTATTGAATTTAAATAAAACTACTAGAGATTTAGCAGAAAACTTGCACAGAAAAATATTAAATGCGTGTTTTTTTAAATCAGCGTTTGTGCGGGAAGATACAGTGAAGTAAAAGCAAATTACCTACTTCAGTGACACATTTTAACCGAATAACAGTGACTTTACCGAATAATTTT
This sequence comes from Sabethes cyaneus, assembly GCF_943734655.1. Lineage (NCBI taxonomy): Eukaryota > Metazoa > Arthropoda > Insecta > Diptera > Culicidae > Sabethes > Sabethes cyaneus. The sequence goes on from NC_071354.1 coordinate 50,662,056, forward strand.
TTTAAACTATTATTATCAACATTTAGTGGTTAATTTGTGGCTTTGAAAGTCCAATTTGTGGTTAAGCAATTTCCGAGATTTTTTCAAAAGCTATCAGTCTATAAATCAAACTATCTTTCAAACTGATTTCATGGTACTGTTTGCTTCAGTGTTGCGAAGCCCACACTCGTGTGGTGTAATTTTCACACACACGCGTACTCATTCTAACGAACACGCCGGCATAAGCATCCTTTTCGGACTCCCGTTTTTATTTCTTCATGCACTGCAACGAGTTTTTGCGAGTGTGTGTTTAGCTAACAACTACAGTCGTCGCTCGTCGTTCGTCATTGCAGTCCGATCTGGCGATACTGATTACTCGCGACGGCTCGCACTCCCGCCCGTGAGTAGAATCGAGGGCGAAAATGAAAAAAAAAAAAATAAAAAGTAATGCAAAATTTGTAGCCCAGTGCACCACTAGGCCTCAAGGGCACCTTATTCCTCAGGAGTTTATAAACTCGCGAGTAAGCCTAGCAGAAAGACGATGTGATTCGATTCGCATCATTGGTTTGCTTCAAAAGGGATGGTGCAATCTAATCTGTCCAAACATTGTGCTCACTAATAAACAATGCGAGAACTGGTACACACTGACGTATTTTTGAGATGTATGTGAAATTCATACTTTGGATCGATCATAAGCTCGTCTCCGTGAAGCTCAAAAACTGGAAAGTTTAGACAAATATTTAATATTTTCGTAATCAAAAGCGTTAGTTTGCTAACCTTTCAATATATTATGCAATAAAAAATTGACTGATTTCAGCGATTTTTATGCGATTGTTCTACTACCTGGTGGTGAAACCATCTATGTATCTTGTGTATAGAAAAAAATGGCAACGTTATCAGTTGATTTTCAGCAGCCGTGACGAAAACAGTAGAGCAACTACGTTCTATGCTTTGTTGGTACTGTCAACTTCACCCCGAAACGGAGAAGTGATCCACTTCGTGCCCACCGGATATAGCGACGCTGATTTTGATATTTACATCTTCCTTCTGAAGAAAGGGGAGAGCGTTGAATAGACGCCTGGCTTCGGTTGCCTAACGGTGCTGTACGACCGCAAAGTACCGTAGAAGCTGAAGAGGAAGACCGAGAGCAAGGTGGCCTCATCACGCGTTTCGCGCGTTGGGTCGGGAGGTAGTAGCAACCGGCCGAACGGTAAAAAGTTCATGGCCATAATGGACACTCTTACGCGAAAGCGTCAGTGGACGTCGGTTGTGTCTGATGAGCAGGAAATCACCCAGTAGAATGCCTGCACCCAACAACGGTGGCTGTTTGTCGTACGCTTGCGTCAGTGGCGTGAGCGTGAGAGGCTATGCTTCTCATACTCGCTCGCGTGAGAGTAGGTATCGTTGACTTCTCGCTCGATTTGCAACATTAGTTGCAAACCTATACTTACTCGGCACATCGCCACGCTCAGGTGGAATGGAAAATTTTTATTCGGTAAGTTGCGATAAATTCATTTTCACGCAAGTTTCGATGTCCATCCATGGTTGTCCATGGTTGAATTTCATCAAAACTTGCTTATAAAAATGCCTGGCACACTTCTTGGCTACCGAATTCTGCTTCAAGTGCCTGGTGAATGACCCGTCGCTTAAACCACTCTATAATAAACTCAACCTGCTTCAAGTGCCGATTGGGATGTTAACTGGTACTGTAAGACCTAAAATCTTCTTAAGCGAGGCATGATAGTTGGCATCGTACCTTCTAGTCATATCCCGGATGAAGACGATACCAGGCTAGGACTTAACGCAGCTCAATATATTCCTCTTCAACTCTCGGTGTCTACTGGTTTCGGTTTTCTTGAAAGTTCTTTACCGCCTTTCAATACCCAGGTTCTCCTTATAACCTTCCAGAACGTTACGAACTGTTGATTTTTGCATTTTTAGCACTCTGGACAACTTTTAATCGCACTCTTAAACGACTTTACCTGTAAATAGTTTGGATTTAGCTAAAACATGGTGAAAACTACTGGTTAAATGCCTCTAAAGTGTATTCAGAGTTTGAGGAGAAAATTAAATCAATTTCGGCTACTTGCTACCAATAATTGGATTATTCGTTGTGGTAAATAACACAGTTTTGATTTCCTGCTACCAACTTTTTGGTTGAAAAACTACTTAGAATTTGAGTTTGTACACTTTGAGGGAATTTTGAGGAGTTTTAACCAAGTTTTAGCTCAATCGAATCTGTTTGTAACAGATTTTTTTTTACGTCGTACGAGTTCCATTCTGTTCTCATCTGATGCAACGTGGTAGAATATTTTGACGAAGCTTGCACTAGTTATTCTTCATAAACATGTCAACAAAGTAATATCAAATGGTTCCAGTTCCTACCACACGAGGCGTGTCGGTGACGTACGAGGGCCATTAAGATATAATTTTAGTCAGACTTTAGGACAACGAATATGCCTAGATTACGTGAACCCGATACAAAGTAGGGTACGGGAGGGTATTTTCAGCTCATTAATCGATGGCATCTATTTAATCGGCCTATGCCATAGTTCTAGTGGAAGAACAGGCGGTTTTGACATTCTTTGAATAAAAAATAGTAGATTACTTACAGTCTTGAGAAAATAGTTATAACATATTAAAATTGTATGTCGGCAAAGTATATTTATTTAAGAAAGAAAGAGGCAAATTAATAGGTTGAATTTAGAAACCTGCTGAAAACACCCTCCCGTATCCTAGATCTGAGTGTTTTTCTAAAGCAATACTTAATTAAATTTTCTGTTTCAAAAAACTAAAAACTGTAATTTTTGAAAAACTATAAAGCCTCAGGAAACCAGATAAAACTGACTGATATACGATTTTCAGTAAAGAATTGTACAGTCATCGAACGATCAGGGGTTGGGCTGAGAGCAAAAGCAGGAGTACAAGGGTTTTCTGGACGTAATCACATACGAGTATTTCCGGATGAAATCAGCTTTCAACTTGAGAGAGAGTCGTAAAGATCTTATTTTTCCCTAGCTTTGCTTGCTAAAAAGTAAACTATATCTGGCTCCTTGGTGAGCGAAGAGTCCACTATATCGAGGCATTGGAAATGTAATTCTTATTTTTGACGTAGGACTACGTCTTACTGTAATAGCGTGGCATGCTGCGAAAACAAAAGTGATCGTGACGCGAAAAAGTGATAGATTTTGAACGACAATAGCTCAGTCAGTTCTGTACGGATTTTGTTGGATTGCTTACAAATCGATTCACAAAATGTGACACTTCCATTACAATTGTGAGCGAGAAATCAATGGTTTTTATAACCTTTTAGTCTAATTATTGCCATTTTAGTCAAAATTAGATATAAGATCTCAATTTATCAGCTTTTCTTTTTATGCTGAGTCCCTCCAGACAACCTGAAATGCAACGCAAAACACTGTCAGTTTTCGTTGCTACGTGTTGCAAAAATAGTAACAGTTTCGCGGTCTACTGATAGTGCATCGAGAAATCTCGCCCTTTAGTTACGTAGATAATGGAGAGATAGAATTTGAAAAAAAGAAGGACTTTGAATCCCCTTTATAATGAAACAGAGACTACTTGATCACATTATTAGTTTCTGGGAAACTTTCACATGCATAACTAGTACGTGAATTTTGCAATTAGCACCGAAAATTAATGGCAAAAGTCACGCAAGGTTGGAAAAACATCATCAAAGGTGATAAGAAGATACAATGAACATATATAAGGTTCTGAAGTAGGTCCACTCTTACAATGTTAATTCTTGAAACGAAATGAGTATCGTCTAAAAGAATTCCTGCCGAGACTTCTTCTCTGACTCACTACAATAAGCGCTCTACGATTACCTCTCCCGAGCGTCAAACCTAAGGGAATCTGCTGCATCCAGGAGACTAGGACAAACTCGTCACTTCTAATCGTGTGCTTGGCAGCTGTTACCTGTGTACTTGATAATTCTAAGTGAATGTTGCAAAAGTTTTATAAATCATCCACCAATAAGCCTCGAAAGCCACCAAATAGTGCATAATGGGCAAAAACAATCTCGTAATCCCAAGAATTAGAAGCCGCTGGTTTGAAATCATACAAGATACCTATTCATATGAAAAAAAAATGCAGGAAATCGATTGGTGATGGTTTCATCCTGCACAGACTTCGGAAAGTGGTTCATTTTGCCTTATTTTACCCAAAAATCACGTTAAAAGCTAATTAAACAGTATAAAAACTTATTTATTTGCCGCCCGTGAAACGAACTCAAATAGCTTCCAAATTTTGTCAAAACATCAGAAGAATCAAATTCCATCCATTCCATACTGTGCGAAATGCAGGTATAGTCCATTTTGCCCAATTCACCCCTAAATACATAGTAAAACCACAGACAAACAGACATAACACTCGTTTTCCATTCATCGTACCGATTAAACCGTCATTTCAAATTTGGGCTTAGTTGGGAATGTCTCCGGTTTGGTCAAAGTGGCGCTTTTTGACGAAAGAAGGGGAATTCCCCATAAAAAATTCTTACTACTTCGAGGGATACCCATGTTGCTATTTGATATTTGGGAATGTCGATCATAGATGGTGCTAGTGTTCAGGCTAAATGTGAGGTACGATAATTTTTGTTGTTTTTTCTTCCAAGAGTTATGTCTGTTTGTCTGTGGTAAAACCTAATTAGAGCGATTAAAACTAATACAAATACAGGGGAATGACCTTGGATAGTACCAATTTACTTGAAAGACATCAGGAGAATTGATTGTCATCGATTTAGTACAGTGATGAATTCACAATTGGTTCTGTTTGCCTGATTCTCTCCTAGATTTACAAAAACACGTTCATTTCGTTGTTAATTTTTCAACGATGGCGTCTTTGGAGAAGTTAAACTATCAAGGTGATCTTATATTCATCTATCATGATGATACAAACTTTTGTTTTTTTTTTGAATACGTCCAAAAAAAATTTTTTCTTCAGAAAAATTATAGAACACACTAAAATGAGCAACTATCTTTTGCTAGTTGCGAGATATAATGATTTATTTAAAAAGTACACATACAAATCAATTCTTCTCAATAACTCCGCATCCAATAAATTTATTGCTTTCAACTGTTCTCCAAAGTTATTTAGTATGATAAACTGCACATTTTTTGAAGACTGTTTTTACCTTTGAGTTAGTTTTAATCGCTTTAATTAGATTATCTATATATATGGGGGTCAATTGGGCAAAATGGACTGTTCTTGAATTTCGCACAGTATGGAATAGATGGAATTTGATTCTTCTGATGTTTTGACAAAATTTGGAAGTTGTTTGAGTTCGTTTCACGGGCGGCAAATAAGTTTTTATACTGTTTAATTAGCTTTTAACATGATTGTTGGGTAAAATAGGCAAAATGGACCAATTTCCGAAGTCTTCGCAGGATGAAACCATTACCAATCTATGTCCTGCATTTTTTACATTACATTTTACAAGATTCCAAACCAGCGGCTTCTAATTCTTGGGATTACGAGCTCGTTTTTGCGCATTATAATGGTTGAACAAGTCTTAGAATTAATTTTCTTTTCATTGAAATTAACCCATCAAGTTCTAAAAGTATCACCGAAACCAATTAAAAAGGTTCATTTGTGTTTAGGTTGTAAGTTTAATTTAGAAGTCAGTTTTCAGTTATTCAATTCGATCCGTTCCGTAAATTATTCAATACAGTCGTAGGGTTTTGTAAGACAAATTCAGCAAACCCTTTTATTATAAAGAAATATGTCATCAAGTGAGAATTAGTTAAATCGACCGTTTTATTCTAAATCAATTTTGAATGAGCTGAAGTCGTTGTTATATCTAACATTTTCTGTATTTTTTTCAATGCAAAGATTTTTTTGATCGGTTGATGTAAGTATTTCTGAAGGGAAAACCTTACTAAAACTCTCATATAGGGTAAAGAACTAGTTTTAAGCAGTCTAAGCGGGTCACTGATTGTTTTACCTTATTACAAGCGATGGGTTGACTAAGTGGGGGATATCAGCATACCAATCTTCTTGCTATCTTTAGTTCTTCAAGCTGTTACCATTGGAAGACACTATTGTTGAGCTAAACTTTTGATTTTTCGCTTTAAAAGTTGGAGCGGCGAAACTAATTTTGAACACACCGAACCCATTTTCACCCGCAAGGTGCTATTTTAAGCAATCCTGAAATCTGAATTTTTTTACGTCCCGTTAAAAAATCCCTCGAACTTTTCCCCCTATTCAGTAAGTTCGCGTTCCTATCCGCGACCTACTAATCGGCATCTGATGCGTAATCGGCATAGATGCGTAAAATGCCATCTGTCTAAATTGTTTATCGGGGCATACACTCACCACACCGTTCGGCAAACGGTATTCGTCGTCTCTTTTATTCTCTGGTGTTCTTATGGGAAACTGCGAGTTTGACGTCTCACTCGCTGTTCATAAGGATGGTGGGAGAACAAAAGAGGTAAACATATAGCAGTACAAACGATCCGAGTACAAACGATCAGAACAGTGTTGTCAAAGCAAATAACATTGAAACACATCGTTGCTTTATTAAATCACTGAGAAAATCTTCGGAAATTATTGAAAAAGCTGTCTTTTGTATTGTTTTTAATAAAGAAAAATTAATTATGAACATACATTTCTCTTGAAAGTATTGAACCACGTTTTCACCATAGGAGGTTTCAGGTAATTTCAAACTTAAAATTCTTATTTCCAGAACCGAAACAGTGTCTTGGCAACACGATAGTTCATCAGTTGTGCTGCAGCTGCTGCTAGTGGTGAACAGGTTCCGTCAATTCAGAATTTGTTTTCAGTTTTGTTAGAAACTAATAAAACTTTTGGCTAGTGACAAAGCCTTAGATAATAGAAAAAAAGAAACTGAATAATATGGTATGTGACAATTGAGTGCTTGACTTTCAGAGTGGTTGTAATCAGTGCTGAAAATTTGATGAATGCGTTAGTAGCGAGGTGGCGATTGCTGAAGAGCAGCTGAAAAATGTACGTTTTTGGACAACAATTTTTAATTCATCATATTTCTTGTCGGAAACCCAGTAAATTGTGTTTGTGTGAATCAAATGTATGGTTAAGTGATTTGTGAAGATGATCCTATCAAAAGATTTTGAAAATATGAATAAAAAAGTGCATTTTCGGATCATTTATGTTCAACTGATTAAAATAGGTAACACTGCTTAACTCGTTCCTTACCCTAATTAATGCAATGGTTAAATTGATCTCTAAGGTCTTGTAGAAAATGGCTGGGTTATAAGTGTATAAAATGTATCCACTTTCCGTTATGTAATCATTTATTTTTCGCAACGTAAACTGCACCCCAAGAACGTAGTCAAAGTATATTTATAAATAACTGCTCGGCGCGGTCCTACGTCAATAAGCGTAGGCACAATAATATATTTGACCGTGGTGATAGCGGCCCGGTTTCAGCCAGATTTAGCGATATTTGTAGAAATAGTAACGAAATTTGAAACATGTCTCTAAAGCTTTTCTTCTAACACCCTATTTAAAGACTGTTAACACTCTGTTTTAGGATAATTGCTCTACCTTGGATTTTTTTTATTACTTTCAGAAAACATAAGCAAGTAAGGTGTAAAAGACCTTAAACCACGAGTCAGTAAGTATTAAAAGTAATAAAAATTTTCAATTCAAATTGTCATTCTATCATATCTGATTCACATCAATTTATGCAATGGGTATTTTAGACTTGTATCACAATGAGTTAAAATCGTATCATCCTAATTTCTAATATTTTTTCAAATATAAATCCGGTATTGCGGTTTTGACACTTCATAAAACAAAATATTTGAGTAAAATAAATCACAATAGGGCGCAGTAAGTCCTTGTATTTTTTAAGAGAAGTGTTATTTTAAAAATATGAAAATGAAAGGCTTTGTATTTATAAAATAATATTGAAGAAAATTTAACAAAAAACCGACTAGGGTTTTAATAGGTGATTTAGGAAAAAATTTCCCAAAGTTGTGTAAAATTTCGTTAGAAATCCAAATGAATTTAAGCAGTGTAATAATTTCAACTTGTTTTCAAATTTCAACTTGTCTTGGACTTCGAATTGTCCTGCACTCTAACAGCTGGCTGCGAAGTCTGTCATATAAACACAGAAGGTCAAGTTTTGATAACGAATTGTAGCACCTACGCTTTGCTTTAAATAATTTCAACTCATTTGAAAATCAGAGGAACTGTAACGTATAATTGTTATTTTAAAACAGGTAAAATGAATCTCGATTTTAGTACAGGTGCAAAACAAAAAAGAAACCTAGAATGGACCGTGCCGTAGAACTGATTGAATTATTTGCACGGTTTCTGGAAAATGTCGGTTCGCTCCGATCGTCAATATTACCGCACTCGGGGAGAGATCAATCATTAACGATTTTATGTTCCGGTTAGTAAATTGATACACTTCCTGTGGATCAACGTTTGGCTCGACGTACGATCAGCTGCCACGATCGAAAAACTTCACTACAGGTATGTTATGTACAGGTACCATTCTTCGAAAGAAACCCAATCAATCTAAAACCGACCGGTAGGCCATCGAACAGTCCGGCAAGCCTCACACCATGCACGCATTTAGGGGAAGTTAATTTCTTTATCTATGCTTGGCCGAGGCTGACAGTAGGTACTTGGGCGGCCCAACATCAAAGAAGGTGAAATTGAATTATCTCTATCCCATGGCGAGCGTTGCAGAAAAAAATGACACCACAGGTAAAAGTAAACCTATCAAAACATGGGGTAACTTTTTTCCCCGGCCGGTACAAACATCTTCATTCCGTCGATCGCCTGCGGATCTTAGTTGTTCATGGTTGGCCGTCGGTCCGTTCGGCCGGTAGGGAATAGGTTTGATGCTTCACGTAATAATTACAGGCGGCGTTTTTCTACTGATCTTCACTCGTAGAAAAAAGGCACCAGTATCAGTAGAAGTTCATTCCCCGGAAGAGATGATTTCGAAATTCGCATTATTGTGTCTCCTATATCGCTTTGGGAGTTATTTTCCGCCTGTCCGACCGGGGCGAGCCGTCTTGCTATTATAGCCACATTGGATGTCTTGATTTAGAGCGGATTTTACAATCTTGCCGAAAAGGCAATAACCGTGAAGTTCTTTTGTTGGCCTATGGAAGGGAGGAACCACAAATCCATTATGGACCGGCCTGAAGTTGAAAAAGTCGTTTCCAGGCAATTTTCGGAACGTTCCCATGACTAACTACGAGGTTGCCGGCTGTGTTAAGGCTGTGATTTTCAATAGTTTTATGGGAACGTTGGCTTACCAGTTTCGCCAGCAAATCGTAGGTATCCTCTTCTTATGCCCGCGGTCCGATTTACGACTTCTTCGTGTACGTATTAAAAAAAAGTACAGGAGAAAGCGATTTGATCAACGGTCAGCTCTGTTTAGTTTACCAGGCTTTGAGCCGTTAGTTGGTGCCGTTCCTCTAATCAAAAGTCCTAAACCCTAAGTGCTCGGTGCAATTGCATTCACACTTAAGCTATCAGTGTTGGAAGCCTTGCCAATGAAATGTGATTACTTACAGTTTGGATAGTCTGGAAGTATTAAATAATAATTACCCTCTCTTCGAATAGTGTAAAGTAACAGATTTTACAACTGAATTGAATGTAAGGAAAGTAAAATTTGCCATTAATTGAACAAATTGGTATTTTCACAATGGACTGAATATAATACTTATTAATGCATATTTAAACTAGATAACTAAGCTAAAATTTTATAGAGAATATGTAATTAGCATTAAGCAAACTTGCTTGCCATAATTAGCCTATACAAATTAATTTCCAATATTCCGCAAGTCATCGAAAGAATTGCAAAACAGAGAGAGATCCGTGGCAATTTCGTAACACGCGACGCACGAGGCTGTCATCTTCTGCCTCCTCTTCTGGGTTGAGCAGGAGCGGGCGCGTAAACTAAACCGATTCCGAGCTCTGATTTGTTTCTGCCGAACTCCCAGACACGCAAACACCGCTCAGCGTCCGACGAGCGACGGCTGTGGCTGTGGCTAAATACGGTTTAACTTTGAAACTCGCTGGGTGGTCCCCTCCGTGAATGCTGCGGTATTAATAGAGCAATTCGAAATATCGATCGGAGGCAAATTTTCCTTAAAAGTCGCTGTCTGAGCCGGTTGAGCCGAACGATCACGTTGCTGGTGGGCTGTTGATGGCTTACTGCTTGTGTGCTTCCTCTGTCTGCTCTTTCACTCACAAAATTGTAGGAAACAACAAAAAAAATCATCGAAATACCTATAGCGTAGTCGCGCCGGGCCAGATGTATTCGAAATGGGCTTGGCCTCGTAGCATTTATCCCGATAACGACCGACTTTTGATTGAGGAAGTATTTTGTGGACGATGAAAGCCTATGTCAATCCACGGCATTATCTCAAGCTTTATCCTCAAAGACATTCAGCGTCATTAGGGAGCGAGGCGGGACAGAAAAAAACGTCGATTTATTTTCCGCCATGCTACTGTTCATTTCTTGGAGTCGCTTTCTACTTTGTAACCGCTCCGGCCCTTTCTGTGGCTGGCAGGGTTATTTAGTCGCACCGAAATTGATTTTTCGGGCTTTGGGAAGCATAAATCAAATTAGCTCGAAGTTATCACTTTGCAGCTAAACGTTACCGTTAGTTATAAAAACCATTAGAAATACGAATAATATTCCATTAAAATAAAAATAAAAATTTGTAGCCACAATAATCTACTTTTAAAAACCCATTGTCCTCCTTCTCGATGTTTAAATGAAATGTAAATTATTTCTATGGCAACAAAGACAAACAGTCATAACTCTTTGATGAAAATCCTTCAAATAATATCGTCACACACATTTTACCTGAACACTAACAGCGTCTATGATTCCTACATTCCAAAATAATAACTTACAACTGGAGTATCCCTTGGACATGCAACTAGTTTATAAGTGGCCTTCCTTTCGTTAAAAACTGCCCCGTTGACGAATACGGAGACATTCCCAACCAACACTAAATTTGAAATGACTTTTACAGCGTGCGACCGCCCAGCTAGCTTCGAGGTACGATGCTGGTCTAACAAGCCAGTCGTCGTATGTTCGAATCTCGACTAGGCGGTGCTTGCTAGTTAGAGTCAGTAGGATTGTTGCACTAGCCCCGTAATTTTCCTGTACTCTAATAGCCGGCTGCGAAGTCTGTCGATAAAGAAGGGTAATGTCTAAAGACGGTATAAACCCATGGCTTTGCTTTTTTTTACAGCGTGCGAAAAATGAGACAGTCGATGACAGTCTGTTTGTCTGTGATAGCACCATATTATTCTAAAAAACTAGGAATATAAATTAATAGGCGAAATCATGTTTTCCAAACCTTTGCCTCAAAAATACCATTGTGCGAGCTGATAATTGCTGCTATTATACTGTACTACACTTCTTACCATGGGTCATATGTTTACTTTGCTTCCTCCATAAGATTTACCCGGGAAGAGCAAAGCAAACTGTTTTCTGTTTTCACTTGAACTCGTGTTTCTTCACTTGTAGTTCCACTTTTCTGTTTCAATTTATCTTTCATGTCATTCCAGTAATCCTCGACACGACTTCCCTTCCTGGAAATCACAGTGACGCCATTGTCGTTGTACCAGTTTTTGATTGAATATGAATAGTCACAGTTTATCAAGTTGGGCTAGAAAAGAAAATCAAACTCATGCTATTCCATAAAAGGCAGAACATCTGAAGGCACGGCTTTTGCCAAATTTGCTTCTTTATGGTTCCAAAAGTTATAGAACAAGGTATTACATTGATGTACGGGAATTTGGCCGAAAATGGCAGCTTGCAATAGATACATTTTATCATCCATACTATCCCGATCGTATTTGCTTAGCAAATTCTCGTAGTGCTTCCTTGAGCGTTGCCTCCAGCTTTCGTTTCTCATTAAGGTCCGGTACAATCTATGGCTTGAAACATCTCAAATTAATGAATTTGAAGTAGTTTAGCCAATTCAGCCACGATAAGATGGTCCAAGGTTTTTGACGTAGGACTACGTCTGTGAATTCTATTCTATCTATATGGGGGTGCACTTTAGAAAAACGAAAAGGGAACATGTAACGAAAAGTGGTTATAGTTTGCATGCCTACAATTCAGTCATCCGTCAATAGATTCTAGAGATATTGGTATCAATCGATGAGAAATTTTTCACAAAATCCACTACAACATAGTAGATTACATGTTTCCCTAACAGACGTTTAATAATTGAGAAAATATTAGACGAATATTCATTATTTCATTATTTTTATTTTATGGCTTTCCCGCGTCAATGCTTCCCTAGCACGGATGACAGAAATATATACGAGATGAGCTATGGGTTAAGCTCCCTTATGATTGTATTTAATTTACGCCCTATGTTATCCAATCGAAAATTCTTGAGCTTCAGCTGTTGCTGCTTCCCCGGATAAGACAACGAAGACATAGAAATTCACCAAGCGAGACGCCAACAAACCGAAGAATCCATCAACTCATCCGCCAGCGATTATAGCAAAAAGAAATGCAGTGCAGGTCATACAGTAAACACCCGGGCGATATCACAATAGATCAACTATACTGGTCGCAGTGATGAGTCCACACATGTTGAAAAAAAAAACCTATCTGATGGACGAAAGTAGACAATGGACACCACGAGTCAGAAATTTGAAAATTCGAGATTAACAAACGGACATTTTCAGGACCACCATTTAAATTAGCTGAAGAGTTGAAATTATGAATTTCTCTCATGTAAGAACACAATCCTTTATTGCGTAACTTGGACATCTATATATGAAATTCGTACAAAAACCACCGGTTTTAGCATTGAGAGACGAATTGCTCCACATTTGTAGTCCTACGTCAAGCCTGCGCCCGTACCACTAGACATGGACTCTTGTACTTTTTATTTGCGAGCATGTAGAATCGATTTGCGATGCGCTTGTTCCCCTGATGCCAAAGGAACTTATCCGGCAACAAATGCCCACTATTTAACGGGTGGCAACTAAAATTTTGGAATTTTTTTCTCAAGCTGTCAAAAAAAGACAAAGATACATGAAGAAGATCTGATTTACCGAAATTAAAGATACATTATCCATTGTTGAAAAAAAATTATTGTATATTTGGAAACGGTCCGTAATCGGCTGTTCGGTGAAGCTTTCGTTTGACGTCGAAACAGGAGCGTTGTACGGGCGTCATGTCAACTTTGCGAATGCATCTCCTAATTCTATCAATCAACTGTTTGCATTTCATGGCTCTCCAGTTATTTTTGTACACCAAGGAACTCAAAATCCCGAAAAATTTTTCGATTGGGCGCACTGAGACAGATTTTTCGGGTCGTGGTTTTTGGGTAAAAATGGAATCGAATGGTTATTCAGGAACGATTGTGTTTTTTTTGGCGTGGTGCGATGATGCTCCATCCGACAAAAACACGTATTGTCTATCTGCATGATGTTTTTGTAGAAACGGGACCAAAATTTTCTTCTTTAATTGATAGCCAAACCAGATGGCTTGTTGTTGAAGAAACGAAAAAGAGAACGATGTCCTGCGTCCATGATTTTGGCTGGTCTTCCACTACCTTGCTTGTAAATACTTGTTGGGCATCTTAGGATATGGTAAACAGTCGAAGCCGCAACATATTCGCTTTTTAAATGTTGTACCGAATACTTTTTTCCGAGATTTCTGCGGCAGTTCGTAGAAGTGTACAACGCGCTCTCGAAATGCTTCTTGTTTCGACGTCATTTTAAGCAAAACAAGGCAAGCATAAACAAAACAAAAAATATTGACAAAAAGAGAAGAGAGAGCTAACACATACATATTCTCATTTCTCTCTGAGCAGTGATGAAAAATTCATAGCAGCAAAAAACTCAATGAGATTTGAAGCCCAAGAAATTTCAACTTTGATCAGAAGCGCCGAATTCACATATGAATTTCTCTCGCTATTATATGCGATGTCTCTATTGCTATGCGATGTGAACCAAATTCAGCTGTGAGCATTTTGTTTACTTCTTCCACAGCTGGCATTTCATACAACGAACCAGAGAGCGAAAGAGAATTAACCGTCAGAGAAAACATCAGCTGCGAAAAAAGCTAGCACACATTCATGAATGAAGATGGCAAACAAATTGGCAGAATTTACATTTTTCGTTCGCGGGTATCGACATTTTATTAACTAGAAGGTTAAAAGCCTAATAAGAATTAAATAAACATGTAGTTTAAATGTGTGTTTTAGTTTAACTTTACGATTTATTTAGAGATTCATTCTCTTACGCTCAGTTACAGTTACGTATCGCATGAGAGAATGCCTATGCTGTTCAACAACGAATTTGTATGTATAGGTGTATAGCTCCGGGTAGCAGTTGAAGCAAAGCAGAATATGATCAAACGGGAAGAAATATGTGTGAGCTTCTTGCTATGAAAACAGAAAAACTCACGCGTGAGTTTTTTCTGCAAAGGATCAAGTTGACATGATTCACAGTTGATTTTGATTTTTGATGAGTTTTGAGATTTCGAGTTTTTAACATCACTGTCTCTGAGCTCTTTTGTTGTTGAGCATAAGGGCCGCGAAAAAATTCCAAAATTTTAGTTGCCACCCGCTAGTAGCTTATCAAGCGCTTGTTCCATTGGTACAGCTATACATTAGTTGCATAAGCTACTTTAAGACAAAAATGTTTCTTGTGATACCATAAGGGATTTTGCGGCTGCCTTGCTGGATTGAGATAGGCAATTGCAACGAAATATGTTGGAATAATAGCATGAACCGATGACATCAGATGGCTCTGGAAACAAGTAGGTCAACTGCTGTTTCCCTGAGTGGGCAAGGCTAAAATACTTAGCAGGTTGCTCCGCATTTCGTTGCAGCATGAAGGATTTCGACACTTCACAACTTAACTCATCAATTTAAAATCTTTTGTAACAAGTAACATAGTTGCTATTAAAAAATGTGAATTTTTCATAATTTTTTCGTGTATGAAAATCTTACGTAAGAAATGGTTAAACCCCCCTCCCCCCCAAATAAGATTTTGTGGAACCCCCCCCTCCCCCCAATATGCCTTACGTAATTAGTGTACGGCCCCTAAATAATAAAATCAAAGCAAAAGAAAGGAAAAAAGTTCCGTTTTTCGCCCTTTTGGACCACTGTGCACTGGTCCAGAACCTTTTTTGGTGCGCATTAGCTTTGAGCGGGAAAACTTGGTTTTAGGTTCATGGAACTGTTGGATGTGTTTCTCAAAAAGCGGAATTCAAATTTTGATTAATCCCCCTGAAAGTGCAATAAAAAATTTATATTTGTCAAAATCAGTTTTTCTATTTTAGCTGGTTTTGTAGTTGTTGTACGACTTTTTCCTGTTTTACAAAGTTGAACAAATAGTAAAAATACACAACATTGCTGAAAATAGTATACCTCTATCTTTGGTTGTTTAGGAACTATAGAACTTTTACTATAAAAATACCCTAATTTTGACCCCGAATTACTCGCAAGAAGGTATTATTTTATTCAAAAACTCTTCCCAGAGAATCAGAATAGTTTCAAGCAGGCTGAACAGTTTTATAAATTATGTTTAAAAGCACAAAAGTTAAACAAAATTTATAGGCTGACCGAATCGGAATAAAAAGCTGATAAAATCGGGGGTAGACAAAATCGGAACATTACTGTATTACATTCATGTATTCATGTACGGGAATTTGCCCGAAAATGGCAGCTTGTAGTAGATACATGTTATCATCCATAGCCCCCCCCCCCCCTCTCACCTTTTAAAAAAATTATCATCACTTTCCCCTACCGTCGCTTTATCAATTGTAGAAGAAATACCGTTTCAAAAAATATTAAGTTAAACTATTTAGTTCAAGGTTTACGCACCGACAAACGACAAATCTAATGATATTTGGGACGAGTTCTACGGCAGGCTAGGGCGGATCTACAGAGACCGGAAGGGACTTTAGCACCCAGATCGATCAAGGCGGTTGACACTTTCAAATGTCATAGAGGTATGCTTCTTTCGGGAATCAGATATCGACTCATACGCCTACGCCACTCTCCGTTTTCTGTTTGCACTCTGCCAAAAATAGTCTGCAACACCTTTCGTTCAAATAGAGTAAGCACAAGCATCCCCTTCGTAAACAAAGTTACTGTCTCAAGTCCGTTCCGTAGAGCCTTTGGGGCGAATCAACCATAGGTTGAAAGCTCCATCAAATAGTTAATAAATAAATAAGTCAGTAGAAGACTATCGGTCTGATTAGCGATTTGTCCTGTGGAGGGAATAGTAGGATCGACTTCCTACTTAAATGCCGTCAATAGTCACTGACCGTGGGATTCGCTGGTACTTTGGAGCCTCTTCCTACCATATATTTGGTTTTCGATGCATCGATTTGTAATCCAATGCTCCTAGCATCCGTTTTTAGTCTGGCGTACATTCCTCCACCAGAATATAATGATGTCGAAGTCGTCTACGACGGCTAGGAGTTGGCTATTTTTGCTGAAGGTCGTTCTTTTCGTTTTGGTGTCCGGTCACCAAATCACACCTTCAATAGCGATGTTGAGTGAAATACAAGACAGTGCATCTCGTTGCCCCAACTCTCTGCGCGATTTGAAGGCACTAAAGAGGGCCCCCGACGCACGCACGTAGCACGTCACTCGCTTCAGGATAGCTTTAATCAGCCGCGTCAGTTTATCCGGGAAACCGTACTCGTGCATTATCTGCCATAGCTGCTCGCGCTCAACTGTATCGTATGCTGTCCTGAAATTCACACAAATATGATGCATAGGCACGTTGTACTCTTGACATTCCAGGAGGATTTGTCGGGAAGTGCAGATTCGATCCGTAGTAGCACGGGCCCCACTTGATACTGACCTATGAATACCTGACCTATCTTTTGCTATTGGGGATAGACGATGCAACAAAATCTGGGAGATCACCTTGTAGGCGGTGTTGACTATCATAATGCCGTGGTAATTTCATTGTTCGCTCTTTTTGTAGATGAGACAAACCACACGTTCTATCCACTCCTCCGGTAGTTTCTCTTCCTCCCAAATCTTTGAAATAATCCAGTGAAGTGCCGTTCCTAATGGTTCTTGGTCTTTTTTTGTAGAGCTCCACCGAGAGTCGATCCTTTCCGGCGACTCTGTTCTTCTTCAGCTGGCTAATTTTTCGCCGGATCTCTTAGAGATCAGGAGCCGGTACGCTGTTATCGTAAGCAGGTACTCCTAGGTTAACTTTCATTGTCTCTCTTTCTATTATATTGCCCTTGAGATGCTCTTCGAAGAACTGCTTCCACTTCTCGGCCATTTAATAGAATTTATCATAGAATGCGCGTCTCATTAGCTCGGAATAGTTGTTCTAGCTCTTCTTGATCTCTTTCTGGCGCCTTTTCCTCCCCAGGGTCGTAGTCAATTCATACTTGGCTAATTTCTCTCTCACGGCAATGGTTAGATAGTTTTTCCAACCTCTTTTTTGTCTCCATCGCTTGTTGGTAATCCCCGTCAAACCAAACGTTTCATGCACCCGAGGTTTCTACATCTAGCACCACGGGCTCATGGCCAATGACCGACCGTATCCTGGTCCATCCGTCTTCGAGGGTTGCAGCACCTAGCTCCACACAGGAAAGCAGATTTTCAGCCAGTACGCGTGCAGAGTTTTCGGCAACTCGCGGATTGTCTGGTTGCCAGTTTTCGCAAGGTATATACCGTTGATAGTTTTGAGCTCACATATACTGCTATTAGGTAATGGTGCGATTTGATATCCGCACCTCATTGGAAGCATACGTTTATGATGTTCGAGAAAAACTGGCCATCGACTAGCATATGGTCGATTTGGTTGAATGTTTGTCGGTCATGTGATGTCCAGGTTGTTTTGTGGATATTTTTGCGGGGAAAGAAATTGCTTCTTATCAGATTGGTTCCCTGCCGATCAGGGCGTTCATATCCCCAATGACGATCTTCATGTCCCGTGGCGAGCAGCTGTCGTACGTTGCCTCCACTACAAAGCCACCATTCTGGTAAAATTGGGTTTTGCCGGATCACGGATCCTGCACACCTTCCCGCCTGCAGTGCCACGATACCGAACCTGTAGGGTTCTAGAGGAACGAGCAGCACCCTGTCGTCACCAAGAAATTTAGCGATCTGCAATTCCAGGTATCAGGCATTCATTCCGTGGCCTTATTTCGTCGCCTATGTCCACGCCGAATGTTCCGAGTCGAATTTGCTTGTTCGTTCGTAGTAGAAAGTTTTAGGTAGGTAACCTTACTAGGGCCACGCCGCTGAGCCTCGTGGTGGGGCTGCCATCTCATAGTGTCGAGACAACACAGTGTTAACTATGAGGCAGCGTTCGATTCAATCAAACGATTTAAGCTGCGAATCGGGCTTTCTACGGATTTCGTAGGCAGCTGAAGTCTTGTATTTTGCCAATTCGCACAAAACTGGCGCTCAGCAGAACTGCATCATCCTGAGCACATCTGCCAGTTGTGAAGTCTGCCCGGGGTCTACGGCATCTTCCTGGTTCTCTGTTGAAAATCGATTTAGCTTCTCTTGTTGCCTCATTCTAATAAAATCCTCAAGCACTCATGCTTCAGTAGTCCGAGATTCTGATTCGTGCCTGTAAAGGTAAAGGGAACACCGGGAGAACACTAATTCTGGCAAATCGTTTTTCTACAAATAACCAGGAAGATGTCGTAGACAGATGTGCTTAGGATGTTGCATATTCAGCTGGTATTCGAGGGGATGACATGACAGGAGAATGATCCTTTGTTCGTCACAGGGTCGAGAAAAGTAAGTAAACAGCTAGTGGTTCGTTCAGCATTGTAATCGTTAAGCGTTTCACGCTTTTTGTTTATCGACAATTTGCCTTCTTTCATTTCAAAATGACATCAAACAACAAATTTTGTATTCTTCCGTTTCAAAACCGTTCACATTGTTAGGATTTTCATACAATATGCTGTTTCTAAAATAGCTTCAAACTTCGAACTTTAACTTCTAAGAGCCGTTTCCGTGACGAAATAGTCTACATTTAACCATAGTCCGCCACTCGGCGCTAGATCTCGATTTTCGATTTCTAAGAGCAACCTCTGTGCCGACATAGACTTTTTTTTTTTGAAAATATTAAAGGAAATAACGTTAAATAATGCGGAAATACTAAAATTTGAATAAAAATAGTTGCACAAAAAAAACATGTAAAAAGCGACTTCAGTCTATTAGGAAAGTTTTCATAGCGATTCTTAGTTTAGTTGGCCAAAAATTAGAACTTAACATAGGCAGAAAGTTAGAAACATTTTGTAGATTGATTAATCTTGAATATGTTACAAAAAGCATGTATGGTAATTGTTTTTCTGAAATATCAATTATGAAATTTCATAAGGCTAATCTATGATCTTTGAATACTATAAGGCTTTCAAATGCATTGCTGCTGTCCCACGAAAATATATAGTCATAAATAACAAAGCTGAAATGGGTTAAGTAATTTTATATTACTTTTCGTAGTTCCCTTTTTCTTACCTAGGCATATCAAATATCAAACGAGTGGTAGGTACAAAGCAAGATCGAAGCATAGCGATCACGTTTGACAGGTGTAAAACTTTAACTACATCTTTTCCCACATTAGTCGATGATCGGTATAATCGGGACGTCCGTATCTGTTTCAAGGGACAAAAAAGAAAGACACGGAAAATCGACTCGAACCTAAGAGATGAAATTTAACTTAGGTGTAAATGGGCATGAAACTAAACCCTTCGAGGGTAAAGATTTATTATTCTTTCTTTCGAGAAAACTCTCTACTCTGGACCGGGGAGCTAGAGTTTTTTTGTTCTTTAGTATTAACCGAAATAATTTGAATTGTGATTTACTTCAATTTACATGAATAAAACAACAGATCGTAGCACTGGCCCCACAATGCAATTGTCTTGATACTAGCGCTGGGCTGCAAAATCATTGTATTTGAATTAATGCTTTCTTAATAATGTGCTTATTTTTAGTTATAGATTTTTCGACAGAGGAATATTTTTATAAAATCACTTAGTTGTCATCAACCAGCTAAAATTTCAATTGTCATATATTTAAATTACTCATCACAAGCAGACAGTTGTCATTGGTATCCAATAACCAAATGAACATATCGAATTTCTTCGTTGTTAGTTCAACGTTTTGGTTTTCTTCCTCTCGAAGCAAGACTAAAAACCCTCCACTGCCACCTTCAATAAAGATCGAAAAGGGGCAGATAGAGATTGAAACCGTAACATAGATGGTTCGATTTTACGCACAGCATCCGTCGTAGCCCGGTCCGACCGAAACTAACGAAATTCGTCGCGGGCGTCCCGGCCGGCTCCGCCTCCTAGCACACATTACTCAACACAGGACCACCCTGCGTGAGCTACGACCATTATCATCGGGACCACCTTCCCACACACAACCACGTCGGACCGCGAAGCAAGTTCAACGTGAGAAGGAAGACTAATCAATGAACAGAAAATATTCTAAAATCTGAATAATCTGAAACTATCATTAACCACGCACATTAACGACTACCGACTAGTTCGGGGCGGTCCGAGACTAGCCCGCGAGGACCGGTTGGCCATCGCTCTGAACCGTGCGCTGCGAGATCTGCGGCCGCAGCGAATTGAACGTCTTCATTTTTCCGAATTCCATTATAAAAGCACCCCTTTCGTGTCTCTCAGGCACAACAATTCCGTTCGCTACGAAGCTGCCGAGGCCCTCATCATGCCTCCGCCTGATGGCAACGACAGCGAACCAAAAAAGTGGATTGAAAGCGTTCACGGGAACAAAAAAAAAAGCTGGAGGATGTAGAACAGCAATAAAATAATTAAATTAAGTATGAAGGATCAATAAATGAGTTTAATTGCTAATCATCGCAGTAATTGGACAGGTTGGGTCGTTATTAGTCTGCCGTAATGACGCCAGCGTATGGTAATTTGCCTTGGCATGTTGAAATTATGCGTGTACATCATCGCTCTGGTTCCAGGTTGTGCCATTAAATTTTTACGTAATTATCATAGAAACATCAGGTCCGATCCGTGACACATGCCCTTATACGTAACAGGTATCATTCTTGTGCTTACCGGAGCACGATTCAATTTTCCTTGCACGACGTTGTTGTTGTTGACGATACATATTATTAGGGAGATATTTGAATGTCTGTACACAGTGTCCGAAAAATAAAGCAATAATAAAAATCTGCTGGCACTTAGTCGACGGCTACGAACCAACCATTACGTCAATCTGAGCGCCTGCCAATTTGGTGCAGTCAATCTGTTAAAATATGGCAGGTCAATTTTACTTTAATTTTAATTTAATTAGAGCTGCGAAAAGTATGATTTTCTCGGTCGAATGATGTAATATATTTTCCGGTGGGCATTAAATAATTTCCCCGTTGAACGTATATTAGTTGACAACTTGCTTCGCGCGTTTCGTTGAACACAAGAACGACGTAAACGTCGAATGAAAAAAAAAATGCGCTTAATAACCATTATTTGTTTGCAATGGAAATATGTTCTTCAGGTTTCTCACATAAGGTATCAAATAACACGCAAATTGAACATTAAATTTTCAATAGTTTTTTTGACACTTTGAGACTGATTTAGCTGACAAAAATACGAGACTTCACAATAGCAGCAATAATTCTGTTTGATCGGGGTATTGCTGTTTAAATAGCACCATAAAATAAATAGATATCAATTTTACATTGTTATGCCTGTATAGGTTAACGACACCAGAAGTCGCCGCTTTTTCAGACAGCAAACAAGAAAATCGAGATTCATTGCCATAAAGTGCCATATCGATGATAATTAAACATAAACATTTTTGCTACCTTTTTTAGCGTAAAGCTTAAGCTCAAATATTTGAAAAAGTCGTTATAACTAAATGTAAAATTTGCTATACATGTTGAGGCGCCAGTTTTCGATCCCCATGACCCAGTTTTTGCCATTTCTGTGCTCCAGTTTTCGCCACCCCCAAAAGCATCATTTGTATCTTATTCTAGTCTGAAAATATTTATATTTTTTCCGAAAAATAGAACTAATTTTTAGTTGAATAGTGAAAACAGAATGGATTTCCGTTGAGAAACAACCGCGTAACGGATTTCCGCGATGTACTTAGAAACGGTCCATTGAAATTCGCCAGTGGCGAAAAGTGGATCACGATTAACGACAAGGTCGTCAGAGTACATTTATGGCAGTCAGTATGGCACCGAATATCATCCTTCTCTTCCCTTCTTCAGTGTACCAAAATGCTACCATATAGTATTGGATTGGGCGATACCGTATCGATACCCGTGATACCGATACTCGAAGGCCGATATTGCGATATATTTTATCGTTACTTATGACGCCGATATTAACGCTAAATCGATACTTTCATTCCGATATTGTTTTGATAAAGCGGGATACGCAGCTGAAAAGATAAAAGGTTGAATATAGGCAAAAAATGCTTAAGAAAGCAGTTTTTGAGGATTCTTTCTTGCGCTGCTCTCTTTGCAGGTGTGTACTATAAGCCTAATTCTCAAATTTACTTTATTGGAGTTAACTCATTTTCGACATCATGATTTCTGACATCTCTGTTTACGTCAATCAAGCATTGCCGTGAAGAAGAATTTGGTCAAGTATCGACGAACGCGGAATGAGTTCACCACGACCCTGAGGAGGAAAAAGTACCAGAAGGAAGACAGAGATTTTGAAGAGCTAGAATCGGAAAGGACCGACTCCCGGCAGAAATCTACAAAAATTGCCAAGAACCGGTAGCAACAGCACTTTACCGCATAATTTCAAGGATTTGGGAGGATAAACTACTGGAGGAGTGGATAGAAGATGTAATTTTTCCCAACTACAAAAAAGGTGACCGGCTAGATTACTGTAATTACCGCGGCATAACGCTGGTCAAAACCATTAACAAAGTGCTCTCCCAGATTTTGTTGCGTAGTCTATCCCCAATAGCAAGAGAATTTGTAAAGCATTACCAGGCGGGTTTTATGGGAGCCCGTACTACTACTGGTAAAGCTTTTATTCTCTGATAAATCCTCCAGAAATGTCGGCAGTACAATGTGCGCACGCGTCATATTTTCGTGGGTTTCAGGACAGCATACGATTCAGTCGAACGTGATCAGCTATGGCAGATAATGGACGAGTACGGTTTTCTGGACAAACTGATGCGGCTGAAACAAAGCTACTCTGGAACGTGTGATGTGTTACGTGTGTGTGTTTCGGGGCATTGTCGAGTCCTTTCGAATCGCACAGAGAGTTGCGGTAAGGAAATGGATTGTTCTGTATGTTATTTAACATCGCTTTTTAAGGTGTGATCCAGCGGGCGGGCATCGAAACGAGAGGGACGATATCCAGCAAGCGTAGCCAACTCCTAGCCTTCGCAGACGACTTCGACATCATTAATAGAAACCTTAAGATGGCGGAGGCAATTTACGCCAGGCTCAAGACCGAGGCCTTCCACGGTCAGTGACGAACTAGAAATAGTTGATGATCGCATATATTTGGGATTTCTGGTCACCGCGTATTATAACAGTAGTAAGGAGATGCAACGACGCCGAGCCTAGCCTAGCCTTGGGTTTTAACGTCTTTATAAGAGTTGACCCTTCTTTATCAACAGACTTCACAGCTGGCTGATGGAGTACTGGACAGCTACGGGGCTAGTGCAACAATCCTACTGATTCTATCTAGCAGCTCCGCCTAGCCGAGATTCGAACATACGTCGACTGACTTTTTAGATCAGCATCGTACCTCGAAGCTAACTGGACGGTTAGATTCAACAACGCATTGAAGCTGGAAGACGAACCTACTTTCCCTCCGCAAGACGCTTCGATCAAGAAGCATACGCCGCCGCACAAAACTAAAGATATACAAGTCACTAATCAAACCGGTAGTCCTCTATGGACTGGAGCCAGTAAATTCCCTTTTTCTATTTAGCATTTCCAAACCCAGAATGCCACCTTAAATAGTATCGATACTTCACGATACTTCGGCTAATATCGATACTTCATGAGCGATATCTCGAGGGTATCGATAAAGCTGCAGATTCAGTTTCGTCAATTATCGATACTTTCGGAAATTTTACCCAATGCTTCCCATAGACTCAGGAAACCAAAAAATAAAATTAGTTCAAGTAACCTACTAGCCGTAATAAGATCTTGCAACTCGGAGCACATAAACGTTGCATTCTATAAGTTCTATTACTTTTTAGGGCATAAATTACACTAAATACTGAGATTTCTGCCCAATTAAAATTTATCACTTTATTTTCACTTTTCCGCTGTCGATTTTTCATTAATTTTTATCGGCCGTTCTATTCGTCACGTCACTCGCGAAACTTAACTTGAAGCACAGAAAACTTTAATTTGCCACCCGAACAGTTATTTAGTAAGGTATTACAATGATTTTGCCCAAACTGTTCACTTGTTTTGATAGGAAAAACTTTACTTCGTTTCGATTGCAATTCCGATCCCGCGACCGTCGTTGCTGTACGTTACCAAGGGAACGGACTAGGGCTGTCTAACCGGTAGTACCGGTAGTACCGAAACCGGTAATACCGGCCAATTTTTGGATACCGAAATACCGGTTTTGTAAAGGCAAAAAACCGGTATTTCCGGTATTTTGTAATATTTTAGTTTTTTTTAGTTTCCTTATACAAAGAAGAACTAAGTTGGATAGAAGATTGTAAAACTCATAGAAAAACAACTTCGTGTTAATGCTAACGAGATTCTTCGATTACCAGCAATGAAGAGGGTGAAACTGTGGACCAAATAATTATACCTCTTGAACCCGTTTAAGGCACAGTACAGTATCTTTGCTGAATGTTTCATGCAAATGTTTCTTTGTATAAGCCAGACGTCATGTTTCAATTTATTTTTGAACAACTTGGTATTTACAAGCCACCAAATTATTCGAAACTTCGAAAAATGAATTTAGGAATCAAGATCAGGGCCCGGCAACGTCGCTAACAATAGTAAATACAATAGTCACTCAACAATGAAATAATGAAACTTCCGTTTCAACTGCAGGTACGCCGATTCGTTTCAAAACTTCAATCAGGCACCATGAAACGATTTTCACTTCACCATGACGACCGGTTTTAAAGTTTCATTTGTATTCTTCTATCAAATATTCACTAGAAGGCCAACAACGTTGAATGCAATTGAATTGAATTTGAGTAATATTTCTTACAATTTAATGCATATTATAATTAACCTACTGCCAGTCGTCGTCATTTGTTACAGTCCCTAACTTCAGCTGAAGTTTGCTTGAAACGTTCTGTTCAACGAATGAAACAAGTGACTTCATGTATGAAGCGAAGGTACGAGAAAGTCAGCTTCATTTATTTGTTTCGACGATTCCGGGCCGTGATTAGAACACAGGGATCTTTGCGTTTTTTGAGTAATCGTGTTAAATGGCACGAATCTGCCAGGACTGAATTTGGAATACTTTTCAAATCTTTCGAGTGATACTTTGATTGAACAAGCAGATGAACTCTCCAAGCCACTATCTGCGAATAGTGGGATTGATAACAGAGAACAGAATGTACCTGTGAATGATGCTTAAGAGGATGACGCTATCAGGAGTTTCGGTTTGGGGATGGAGGAAAAATTCGTGAAGAGATTGTAGGAAACCGAGGCATTCATTATAGTGGAAGCTACAATCCCGGGATATTTGAAAATATAGTTAAGCGCGGGTTTCCCTACTATAAATTTGAAGAAATAAAAGGAAAACTCCTGATGCACTTAGAGCCGTTCGTTAGACCTAGATGAAAGCGGAAGTTTTTTCAATTGTTGCAAGTGGTGGCAACAAAATCCGTTCTAGCAAGAGAAATAAATCGCTAAGCGTACTATATCTGCTTAAATTCTACTATTCTAAACAACAATACTGAAGCTAAAGTTTGAAAATAAAGACATTTACTGAAAAACATCAACATTTCTAGTGATTCTGAATGATCTGCCAATACCGGTATTTTACCGGTACTACCGGTATTTTCTACGCCAATACCGAAATACCGAAATAATTTCACCAAAAGAGCCCAATACCGACAGCCCTAGAACGGACGTATATATGGAGTGAGGCCAACGTAAACATTTTAGCATGAAATTGACCAATTATTCTCAACTGTCGGTTAACGCTGTGTTAATACATATGACGGATTTCACGGTAACTCGTCTATGGGGTTGACAGCACCCTCTCAGAGTTCAATGAAACTTCGTGTATGAAAAGAGTTCAGGTGAATAAGCAACGTTGCATTCCTAGTTTTTCCAAAATCGGTCTAGACTAACTTTTGGAAAGGTCTTAATTTTTTTTCTCTTTTTCAATAAAAAATTCTCAAAAATTATAGCACCTACAAAAAAAAGGTTTATGACTTTTAGGAAATTCAGCAAATTAGGTGGATATATGGAAGAATTGTACGCCATATAATTATCAATCTTCAAAAAAAAATTCACCAATTTCTGAGATGGTTTTTTTTAGAAAATCGATTTTTAGTTTTTAAAATGCTTTCTTTCAGTGTCGAAATATTTTTTTTCAGTATTTATTTACGAAAACTCAGAAGATTTTCTAAAAGTCACCCATAGATCACTTTTGTGTAGTTTATATAGTTTTCGAGTTGTATTTTTATTTTAAAAAAAGAGAAAAAATAAAGCCCATTCCAAAAGTTAGTCTAGACCAATTTTACTAAGTTTTACTGGGTAAGCAAAGTTGTTTATTTACATGAACTCTTTACACACACAAAGTTTCATGAAATTCTGAGAGGGTCATAGCAACCTCTGGTCGAATTGGCAGAATCGGAAAAATTGGATTCGACCCGCAGCAATTTCAACCGAAGTTGGCATAACTGTTCATTCCGATCCCACCCACAACTAATTTCCCGACGTTTTATGCCTATTGTTCAATCCCTTTAGCAGGGGCGCTACTTAGTTTTTTACAGATTTTCAAAAAAAGTCATTTTTCGGGTTCAAACAAATATTTCTGGAACAGTTTGAAGTGAATGCCAATATACTTTTTCTATGGGTTTTTGGCCGAGCAATCGGAGGACGTTATCAGTTTTTATCTAATTTGTCAACACCCTCAAATTTATTTTCAAATAAATATGCTTAAAATGTTCGTCGGAAAATTCTACATAGGAATCATTTAACTAGAAAAAACAACATTGGTGGTGGTAGAAGTAACAATTTCGTACAAATTCGCGTCTCGCATCTTTTTGAATTGAAATAGTAACAGAAATCACAGTTTTGTTCAAACTTTCTTTCTTTAGAAATTCACATCAACCTAGGTATGATCTTTAAAATAAATATCAAATAAAAGATATTTCAATAAGCTTTGCAGGAAAATCATTGGGATGCAAATTGTATTTAGGCTTCATGTTTTCACGATGTGCGGACAGAAGTGGACTCATTTGAATATACATATTCGTCATCCCATGTGCCAGAAAGAACAACTAAGTTCGTCCTTTATAATATTCGAAACAATCAGTAAAGCAAACAGTAGCACTGCTTGAGAATCCCAAATTCCAGCACCTGAAGGATCTGTTTCTAATCAATTCCAAACGAAACACAAATACACATAATTTATTCGAAAGTGAATTTACCTAGGCCGTCTCAGCTCACACAGTAGCGTGTAGGTTGAAGTGCTAAAAGCCTGCGGCTGTTTGTACTGTCTGGCAGACCTTTTCAAATATTTGCTTCCGTTCCGGGGCTACCGGGCTTTACGTCGAGTGCGAGATGGAGATCCTTTTCAAACTCGAACTTACGCTGCTGTTTACTTTGAGCGCGATCGTAAAAGATGTTTGATTGGCACCCTAGTTATAAGTATCGGTCTCTCGTTGCCGCGTAGAGGGATGCAGGTGTACGGAACTGCACTTCACCGACGCATTGGAAGATGAAGGAAACAACTAACGGGAGGTATTACTCGGTGTAGATTTTATTGTACGGCTTCTTAAGCCAAGAGCATGGGAAGAGAAATGCAATTACTACCACGAACTACCAAGCGGCGAAAAGTAAAGCTATGATATTATCCTCTATAATCATTTTAATCCTTTGCTTTTAACCAACATTCAAACTCGTTTCTTAAAATTTGCATAACAAAAAGGTTTTCCCACATTGAAATTAAACAATGTCTGCGGAATAATCGTGACCCATAAATAAATTAGCACTAAATCGCGCCAATGTGTAAACTGCGAGCAAAAACAGACAAACTCTCCTCCATAAGATGGCTGGTGGCGCTTGGGCTCCAAGCCGACATCGATCGGTGCCATTCGCGAGCGCGCCCGGGCATCAGCTTCTGTACACATCTCGCCACATAACGTTATCATCATCATTCGAACGAGCCTCCATTCCATCCGATCCGGTCCGCCGCACCGTTGTTCGTCGTGTCGACCTACTGTTAGCGCTGCTGATGATCGAACCATCACTCACTGTCCGGCTGCAAGTTGGGTCTTGGGTCTCGGTCGCTCTCGATTCGTGCGGTAGGTTCTCGCACAGCGGTTGGTATATAGTTTTGTTTGTCGGCAAACCCTCTTTGATCTTCCACCGAGAAATTGTTCGGATGAAGGTGTTTGCCGTACGTGTGTGTGTATGTGTGAGTGTGTTGGTGCGTGTGCGCAGCGCACGCTAGCATGAAGGATGCTGTGATGCTGTTGGCTATTTCATCACATACCTACCGACATCGCGCTTAACCCAAAATACATCCATTAATCTGCACAGGACGACGACGACGACTGATCACGCCTTCAAATGAGGGGAGAAATGACGACGCCTAATGATCCGGCATTGGGTGAAGGGTAAGATCCTAATGAAGATTTTTCAAAACAAAAATGAAACTGAACCCAATCAACAAAAAAATCTCTTGAAATTGTAGCAAATGGATAGGCACAGGCACAGGACTGGTTGGGATTTTTCATGTTTCGGAGACGTATAGATGAAGGGTTAATGTTTGACCCACAGAATACAAATTCTGAAAGTAACGAATGATAGTGTTTTTTTGTGGAGTGTTTGTGATGATCCATCTGATTTAATCCACCGAATCAAGAACCTTTCTTGTAGGTATTACCAAAGTACTACAGTTTAACTACTAAGACACTGATAGATTTTTATCTTATCTTATTTTATTAATACCATCACAGCCACAATAAAAGATTCCTGGAAATATTTTTAATCATTTCTAATCATAGAAATAGTTTAAATTATTTTCTTGTCTGTATTAACATTTGCAAGATATCAGAGATTTATTACAAATGTTTAATTGGCCATGCAAACTGTGAAGTATTGCCGCAAAGATGGTTATACGAAATGAATCTTGTGTGAATAAATTATTCACACCTAGATGCATTTCTAAATCTACACGGAATAAAGAAACGGAGACATCTCGTACCAACCGTTTCTGAGTATTTATAGCTTTGTTTTCGTTGGGAGTATCTTTGCTAATAAACGTTAAGTGATACTCCGGACCCTCTGGGATGAACTTATGGTATTTAGACCAAAAGTCCGGCTGCAGTAGGCCAAGGTTATAGCGCCTTATTTCGCTTTCTGAAAATAGACGACAATCCCTTTCTGCAAGGAATAGTAGTCTAAATTATTTAGAATATTGATGAAATCTTCTATACCTATAAAGAAGGATTTCTGTCTGTCTGTCTGTCTGTCCTGTGTTCCTTATAGAATCAAAAACTACTGAACCAATCGGCGTGAAAATTTGCATGTAGAGGTTTTTGGGGCCAGGAAAGGTTTTAGTGATGGTTAGAGACCCCTCCCCCCACTAAGCCCCCTCCCATACAAATGAAACACAAATTTCTGCATAACTCGAGAACTAATCAAGCAAATAGAACCATTGTTTCAAACAAAAAAAAACTGCTTTTGAAATTGGCAGAATCGATGACGACTAATTTCAGCTTGGGGAAATAAGTTTTTGGGTGCAAGACAAAAGCTGTGCTTTAAGAAATAATTCACCGCTTTCGTCTTGCCAAACTGAACAAAGAGAATACATTTCCATGACAGAACGCTTATTTCAAACAAAAAACTTTGTTCACAAAATCAGTGACGACCCATTTCTTCTTAAGGAGAAATGAGTCGTCTTTGATTCGACGATTTTTTTTTCAATTTCGCAGTTTTTTTCAATTGAAACAAAAATTCTGTTCATGAAGATATATTCTATGTGTTCAGATTGGCAAGAAAAATGCAGTGCATACATTTTAAAAAACAGAACTCTTATTTTGTGCCCAAAAACTGGCTCAGAAATTCGAAAACGACGCATTTCCTCGAAAGTCCGATTCTCTTCAAACTTTCTGGAAATGAAGTAGTAACGTTATGTAGTAGTAATAGTAATGAAGTAGTAAAGTTCAAATTCATTTTCGATCACATATCGTTTTTCTAGAAAATTTCCCTTCATAATGGCACAAAATTTCCTTATAGTGCTGAGTTCCGATTTTGGAAAGTTTGCCTCGTTATTTTTGTACCAGTCCCTAGAATGCCAAATCCGCCCAAAACAGTGTCGGCCCAACGTTAACCCTCTAACGGGCAACCTCGTAAAAACGATGCAATCAAGCTAATGACTCTTTTTTCATGGAAGTACATTCAAACGAAGCTCAAGTGTTGATTTTCGTGCAAAAATAATTGTCTGGATGAGCGGCAGGTCTAAAAAAAGTCTAATTTCTCTTTTTATTTCTCCATGTCTAACGCTCTATCCAGATATTTTTTGAATTCAGATTTATTACAAAATTGAAATAAAGCACGCAAATTATACATACAAAAATTTTGAGGTCAATCATTTTGTTCTAGATGTTCTTTTTTTAAAAATCCTTATTCCTTTTTTCCTTTTTCCTTATTCCTTATTCCCTTTTCACACAATAATGTTTTTCGGAGTTTTCCTGAATTTTTGTTTTTGATAGACGATAACTTTTGGATGCATTGTCAAAATGTTGAGAAATCTGTTCTGAACACATTTTTCATATTGTCAATTCAAAACTAATTACATATGTGGCTCTGGAGCTCCAAAAGCGAAGGCCGTCTACAGACGTTAGAGGGTTGAATATCAAGAAGGGCAGAAGACACTTTTAGAGGCATTGATCCTTATAAATTTGTCCTTTGAAATATCACTTGTCATGTAGGGAATTTTTTAGCGCATTTCGACAGTTTCTTCCGCACAGTCTCGAGAACTTCTCTGGTGTACTGATCTTCTGCCGCCTAAATGTTCTACTCATCTACAGTATCCACATCTTCAGCAAAGCAGACAAATTCATTGGATTTATTACAAATCATGCCCCGTATGTCGATCACCGTTCGACTTATAACACCTTCAAGCGCAATGTTGAATGGCGGGCTAGAAAGACCTGCGAGATTCGAATGCGTCCGGAAATCCATCGTAGCCATGAAGTCTAGTAAATTTACCCGAAAAGCCGTTTTCGTCCAGGATTTTTCATAGCTCTTGTCGATTTACACTATTATATGCGGCTTGGTAATCAATGAATAGGTGAAGCACGCGGACTCGGAATTCGTGGCACTTTTGAAAGATCTATCGCAGGGTGCAAATTTGGTCCGTTGTAGACCAACCCTCCGGCTTCCCACGAATCTATTATTGGTTATTGGCGACAGTTGACAGATTTTGTTGTGTTGTCTATCTTCAATAGCACGAAAATTCGAAAGGCTGTATCAGGCGGGCTTTATGGGGGCCCCTGCTACTACGGATCAAATGTTTACTCTCCGACAAATCCTCCAGCAATGTTCACGCATCATATTTTCGTGGATTTCAGGGGAACATACGATACAGTCGAATGAGAACAGCTGAGTACAGCACTCGTGCGCTAATTGCACGTCCTCTAATCGCACCGTCTTTTAATTGCACGTCCGCTAACTGCACGATCGCGTAATTAAAAAGCAGTTATCTGTCAAACTACACGTGGTTTCCCAGGTGGTTGCTATAAACAAAAATGCAGCGTTGCCGAATGCAAACTCTCTATCTCTGCATTACATAGATACAATAACAAACAAATTCATGCAAATTTGGCTAAACTTTGACTAATTGAACACATTTTCATTAAGCTTTTAATTCGTTTGCAAATTTTTTAATGTTTTTCCCAAAATTTAGCGTACGTGTGAATGCATGTGAAGAGTTCTTTACAGTGATAACGCATCACGTTTTACAATAAATATTGGCAACCATCGTGCAATTAAAAAACGAAATTCGCTAATCGCATCGCCTGTCTCGTGCAATTAGCGAACGAGTGCTGTAGTTCTCGCTGAAACGCCACTACTGAAACGAGGTCTTCAAATATTGGAACTTTTGCGCTTAATTGGTTGAAAATGGTTAAAAAATAAGAATTACACTTTTGATACCTCGAAATAGTGGACCCCTCGTGCGCCAAGGGGTCTAACAGATTTAAAAAAAGTTGAATTTTGAGTAAACCTTGAGATTTATATCATGTGATATTTCATAAATTTGCCATGAAACTACTAACAAATAGCCCGCTTCTGTAAAGAAGAAGAACAGGGCATTCAAATAGAGTAAAAAAAATTTTGGCGGCCATCTTGGATTTAGTCGACATATTGGATTTTACTAAACAATCACCGTTTTCACCATGAGCCCCCCAACCGATTTTCATTTTAAGACCACCATTCTAAAGCTGAGGAAAAATGCTACAAGAACCATTCATAAAATTAGGTGTGCAATGGCATTAACTGCATAACACAGCAGTTATTTGTAGCAAGGTTCACAATTTTGAAATAATTATTGTGATTTTTCCAAAATTTGCTATGAAACAAATTACAAACGACACGGTTATGTAAAGAGAAGAGATTGGGATTATAAACAAAGTGAAAAAAAAATTGGCGGCCATCTTGGATTTGGCCGCTATGTTGGATTTTATCAAAAAATCGCCGTTTTCTCCATGATCCCCCCAACCGATTTTAATTTCAAGACCATCATCGAAAAGCTGATAAAAATGCTATAAGAAACATTAATCAAGTTAGGTGTGCAATGGCATTAACTAAATAAGACAATTAATTTTCTGTAGCAAGATATTCCATTATATGAGAGTTGTAAACCTTGATACAGATGTAAACCTTGGGCTCATGGTGAAAACGGCGATTTTTTGATAAAATCCAATATGGCGACCAAATCCAAGATGGCCGCCAAAAAATTTTTTACTCCATTTGAAAGCCCTGTTCTTCTTCTTTACAGAATCACATGATATAGATCTCAAGATTTGCTCAAAATTCATCCTTTTTTGAACCTGTTAGGCCGCTTGGCGAACGAGGGGTCGACTATTTCGAGGTATCAAAAGCGTAATTCTTATTTTTTAACCATTTTCAACCAATTAAGCGCAAAAGTTCCAATATTTGAAGACCTCGTGTCAGTAGTGGCCCTGTTTCAGCGAGAATTACTCAGCTATGGCAGATACGTGCGCGTTTCCTTTTGAATCGCACAGATGGTTGCGGCAAGGGGATGGACTGTCCTGTATGTTATTCAATATCGCTATTGAAATCTGGAAGCCAACTATTACCCTTCGCAGATGACCTCGACATCATTACTAAACACCTTGGGACGGCGGAGGCAATCTACGCCAGACTAAAAACGGAGGCTAGGAGGATAAGATTACAAATCAACGCGTTGAAAGCCAAATATATGGTAGGAAGAGGCTCCAGAGAAAACAACGTTTGCCTCCCACGGACATTGACTGTTGACGGCGATGAACTGTAAGTGGTTGATGAGTTCGTATATTCGGGATCTCTGGTCATCCATCGCCGACAATAATGCGAGTAAGGAGATCCAACGACGTATTCAACCTGGAAATCGAGACTGCTCCTTCCCTCCGCAAGACGCTTCGATCAAATAGACTTGAGACAGTAACTTTGCTTACGGAAGACATACGTGCACTAGCCGTATTTGAACGAAAGGTGTTGCGGACTATTTTTGGTGGAGTACATACAGAAAGCGGAGAGTGGCGGAGGCGTATGAATCACGATCTACAGATTCCCATCGTACCATCACCTGGCGAAAGTTGGGAGACTACGGTGGGCCGGCCACGTCGCAAGGATGCCGGACGACCGTGCAGTGAAATGACCAGGTTGAAGCCGACTTGCGTGTGTCGAGACGCGCTACGAATTGGCGACGAGTAGACACCCTGGCTCTCGGCTGGTAATAGTCAAAGTAGAATACGGTCTTTCTGATTTTTCATTTAGGTTCACTGTCGAGGGAAATTACAAACTACATAAAATTGAAGCCATTTGTTAATTTGAAGATTTTATGCTTAAAAAAACTGTTTTGAGATTTAGAGCTGAAACTGTCTATTGTCTCACCGGTAAGTAGAAGATAGAAAACTTTTATTAACCATTTAGTATAAGGAAATGTAAAATTAGAAATATTGGGAAATGAATCAAGACAAAGTATGTAACAAAAATTAGTCGAGAAATCAAGAAATAAGGAATGACAAAAAACCAGTAATGGAAGCAAAAAAACTAGAATCAGAATGTATTCTTAGTGATGAAACTAGTAATCAATAATTCTTAGTGACGGTACACCTTTTTAAACCACCACAATGCATAAAGTATAGCGCGGCTTCGATTGTGCTCGGGGACTAACAATTGGAACACGTATGGTCAGCGATGATCAGCCGACTCGAACGCGCCAGGGGTTCAGGTAATCCTTTCACAGACAGCCGAAAGAAAAGAACAGCTCGGAGTGTTCATGGAAATTACGAATTAACACACGTAATCTATGCATTAGAGCGAACTAACTCGCTGAGACTCTTCGGTTAAGACCGGTAGACTTGTATTCATCATAATTTACCCAACAATATCTTTATGTTCTGGGAAATCAACGATGATCGTCATCGTCGGTGGTCGCCGTCTGAAAGAAGTTGCCTCAAGCTTTTTACAGTCTATTAGACAAATCAAGGGCAAAGGATAATACGAATCGACATGTACTTATACTAGGATAAGGACTAGACTGGAGAAAATTTCGGAGGCTGTAAGCAGTTCTAATTTTATGTCTTTGAAACAATTTGAAAAAAAAATCAACCCCGAAGACAATGACTTTGTTGATTTAGTGTCTACTAAAGGGGATTGGTTCGATGATAAATGACAATTTTGCATTACGACCCTGCCCAGCGGAAGACGCGAACGAAGAGACATAATAATCCCTTTATTTATCGCAAAGATATGCAATTAATTAGTTTACGTTAATTAATATGCACAATCTACACCAATGCTGCGCACTCGGGTCGCTCGATTAAACCCACCGGCCGGCCGCTTTGTGCCTGAAACATCAACACGGGTAGTCGCTGAAAGGGATAATAAAGACGCTTTTATTGATCGTCCGGTGGAAGCCGGTAGCCACTCTTTGGCCCGCGGGGTTGTTGCATGCGAACCGCAAAGGTAGCGCGCGATAGCAAAACCACTTTCAGGATTTCTGCAACCTGACATTGTAAGGAAATTTTTATTTTGTATCAAAGTAACTTTTAGAATATTTTGGAAATATAATATTGTAATAAATTATGAATTACAACAATAACAAATAATAAAAAAGGTCTAATTTAGTAAGACAACATGCAGTTTTTTCTAAATCTTCTGTAAAGAGATAAGAAGACTGATTCTTAATCGAAACTATTAATTTTTTCTTCACTATGGACTCAAAGCAGTGATTGCAATACAACCCACAAAGGTAACAAAACGGCATCCAAACATGGGATAGGTCCATTCCGTAGAAAGTGCTGAGTTTGGGCTCCGTTCCCATTCTGGTGGTAAATGTTACGATCGCCGCCGGTCCATCCAGAGACCGCAGGGGCCGATGATGGCCGAACGGGTGGGCCCGGCCGGTGACTTTTGCGCTCCTGCCGTCATCATTCACAATGACTAGCAGTTCATCACTTCCGATCGAGCTCGCGACACGGCCGACCGACCGTCCTTCGATCAGCGACAGGCACCGAGCAACACGTTGCGCTGCGGTAGGTAAACGGAGCGCTATAAACCACCCATAATCACCCTCCGGAGTGCGTTCCATCTATGCATACTCTAGGTATGGTCTACCCGGAGACCTACCGCAGACCAGTGTGGGGCCGACATATATAAAATGTGTGCGAGTGTTTACATGAAACCGAATGGTAGATCTTTGCATAAATATTCCGACCGGATCTAATTCGATGACAAATTGTTAATATGTATCGTCCATTATTTGATTACGAAATGGATACGTTTATTGCGAAACGAAACCCATTAGATTGGATATCATAATTGGTTTTGATTATAGAGGATATAATACTACTGGAAACGCTGTGGTAGGTTCAACACAATCGCATGTGTGGCTTGATGAGAGAACCAAATATTTTTATTGTTTCTTAGCTATGGTTTTATTTTGGACGAAAGGCTGTCAAAATTTTATTACATTTTGTGCGCAGGCAAAGTCCTCAAGTAAAAATCCAAATTACGATTGGTTCTATTAATGTTTTATGCAAATTTTATCAGAACGTTATTATAAACCAGACATCCTATGTTTCATGAACTAAAAAAATACATAGACATTCATTCACATAACATGTTTCCCCATTCTGAATTTTTCCGAGCCAATTAAATAGTTGATCCATTTAAATCTCATACGAGATACCACAATTAATGCATTTTTAATGTTATAACCATCTAATTTAGCCTAGCATCATTTCGTTTAAAATTTCAAAATCTGTTTTATTGGCAATTTCAGTCTCGTTCGAAAGACAAATTCGCAATTTTACTAATCAATGACACTAAAAGCTTTTCTGCTATTTAGTAAAATAGTCGGTGGATTCCATAAACATTTTTCTTGTCCCATTATCATCTATTGCATACATTTTTACAGGTAAAAATATGGGATTTTTTAAATTAGTTACTGGACGCTCCGAGACTGTATTAATTTGTGAAGCTCTGAATTTGTTTTTTTTGCGTGTAATTTGTTTTTATATATTTACAGTAGCATAAAGTTGCAATTTTCCTGTATGATTGGGATACAGAGGGTTGCTAAACTACAAAACTAATACCAAGTAGCAACTCATTTTTCATATATGGGCGATTAATTATGAATGCCACATATTGTCACAAATTATACGGTATTAAATTATAATCCGATTAAGCTCCAAATTTTTTGATGAATTTGCATACAGACCGTACAGTTTGCGCCACATTGAATAACGCACTGCGAAACAATACGTCATAAATTCCATTTATATTCGATCACATTATTTAAGCCATTGGTAGATATTCATTTTTTTTTTCGCGAGCAACAAGAAAGGAAACAAAAGCTCGTACATTTCTTCTGCTCCGCCACCGGCAACGAACAGTCGAGAAGACGAAAGAGCCACCCAAACGAAGGAGAAAAGTGTCAGTGGGGACGAAAAACAGCCAAGCGTCGCCACTCTCAAATTCGACTTCTGTGCTGGTGCTGGCTGGGTAGCTCTCTAGCTGATACCAGAGCCAGCATGCAGCGAGAACTCCGCACTAGGCGGCCGATAGGTTGGCCGAGAAGGGTCGAGGGCGGCTTCACGGCGATCATCGCTGCCGTCGTCGACGTCGTAGTCATCATTCGTAATCATCAACGGCAACAAGGCGATCTTGGCTTGGCGGAAGCATGCGGGTGGTCCCATAACGTAGAAATGTGCCTGTGAGTTGTTTTTTACTCCCCAGTTCAGTTATCGTTGTCTTCTTTCGCGGTCCGAGATGACGACGGCGGTGGCAACCACGACGACTGCGTTATGAAGATGAAGATGTAGCGATTACTCTCTATGTATTGCTTCCAATTCCGATGCACACATGGTTGCTTAAGCAAGACGTAAACACCGTCATCGACGCCGACGTCGTTTAGATTTTCAACGAAAATACGGCAAATTGAGTCATACACGCATACTGACGTAGGGTGCACCCTACAGAGAATTTGAAGCTTTTCAGAGCTAGATGCCGTTGGGACTGAACCACTTGCAACAGATTGTTTAAGCCGTACGGTACGACAGATGAGGAGGAAAGCAAGCTTATCAAGCTACGACCACAAGGTTCAACATATACACAGTCACCTTTGCCTACTCCGTCAGTAATGCTTCGAGCTGATGTTGTGAGATTTACAGACACTACAATCATCTCCGTATTGGCAGCGTTGCCGGTGTTCCGGTTTGTTGATGATCTTCAATATTCGGAATACACTATTTGTGGAGAATTCTTTTAATAGGTGATTATTTGTCAATGTGTATGGTATGGTCTTATCTTTGCTATCGGAAACTATCTCTATCCCAGCAAAATGAATCCTCTGGCATGTGCTTCCTAAAATTATCCGACGATAATATGACTATAATGATAATAAGCTTATTGATTAACTGAATTCATGGGCAGCAATCCATGGTTCTCTAACAATCGCGTCTAAATTTCCAAAAATTTTCTAAACTCCTTTTAGCCGTCTTGATTCTAGTAGTTTTGAGTGCGGGACGGCTTTCGTGAGGACATCTGCAGTAGAGATGGTTGGGTACGGGTAAATGTACCCGAAACCCATACCCAACGAGCTCGGCCTGGATTACGGGATGGGTACGGGATTTTCATTTTTTTAAACCGGATACGAGAATCAAACGATGCAGACCCGTACACGAGTGAGAGTGAGTGCTTAGTCCACTGACGCAAGCGTACGACAAACGACCGCTCTGGTACTGTGTGTATACTTTCTGCTTCCGACACTCTCGTGAGTACACAGCCTTGCAGTGTCATTCTGCGCAGCACGCTCACGAAACCATCAGCTCGTGAGCTGTCAGCAGCCCGCAAGTGTGAGTAGATTGTACGACTGTAGGTCTTGTTTTACTTCTTCTTTTCTTCTTCATCTTACGCCCTCGCTTCACACGCGGGTAAGAGTGCGGGCCCTCGCGAGCGTTCGGAATCAGCTGCTCGGGTTGCAATGACGAGCGAGAGCGATGACCGCGGCTAATAGCTCAGACTCACACTCACACACACACTCACAAAAACTCATCGCAGGACATAAAAAATGTAAGAAAGGGAGTCCAATAGAGATGCTCATGCCAGTGTGTTCGGTAGAACGAGAACGGGTGTATGAGAAAATTAAACCACACGAGTGCGAGTTTCGTAACACTGTAGTCCTGCTATCGCAATACAGTGGTAGTGGTGATTCGGGTCCGGAAAAGTAAATCAACCTTCTAGTCTGGTTCTGGATGAAGTGTAGATGATTATGCTGCTGTTTGTGGTTCGCAAACGTTGTCCTCCAGATGTTTCTCAGGCTCAGCACAAAAATCAGAATGCTCAATCACATCATCTT
The DNA here is from genome assembly GCF_943734655.1 of Sabethes cyaneus. Classification (NCBI taxonomy): domain Eukaryota; kingdom Metazoa; phylum Arthropoda; class Insecta; order Diptera; family Culicidae; genus Sabethes; species Sabethes cyaneus. The sequence goes on from NC_071354.1 coordinate 50,701,255, forward strand.
CCAACGGATTGGAATGCAACTCATCAGAAACATCATATTCTGGTACTAGAAACTCCATCACTTCTTGCTAAATCGGATCTAGACTCTCTTGTCTGCTTCGCGTTCAGTCACAAAACACAACGCGTCTTACGAAAACTATCTTCGTTTGTGGGTTGTAGACACGGTATCCTTTGGCTCCTGCTGCATATCCAACGAATATTCCAGCCTCGGACTTGGAATCCCATATCTCCGCACTTTTGGGACATGGACCATAACTGTTGTCCCGAACAAATGCAAATCCTATAGATCTGGTCTTGGTATCTGGTGGAACTACAAGCCTTTTAGTCAGTGATCGGCTTATCAGATATGTTGCCGTTCCAACCGCTTCAGTCCAAAAGGTTTTATCCAGACCAGCATCGAATAGAAGACATCGTGCTCGGTCAACAATTAAACGGTTCATACGCTTAGCTAAACTATTCTGTTTCGGATTGTATGCCACGCTGGCCGGTTTCATAATGAATGGCACATTCTCGAAGATATTCCTTCATCTCTTGGTTGACATACTCTGTGACGCTGTCGATTCTCAATCGCCGCACACGACGATCAGTCTGCTTTTCAACGTAAGCTTGAATCCAGAGTAATCCAGCACTTCTGTTTTTGTTCGCATTAAAGTACAAAAAGCATGTCCTACTGCAATCATCAATGAACGTAAGAATATATTTGCTTCCGGCTTACGAAGTCGTTTCCATTTTTTAAATAAGATTTTGCACCCCCGATTAGATTCTGAACCAGATTCACTAAATTTTGGACCACTTTTTTTCAGATTGTGTAACAAGTTTTGCAATAAATTTGGACTAGATTCTGGTCCAGTTCTTAAACCACATTTTGGACCAAAACCAGATTTTGGACCTAAACCACATTCTAGACCTGGACCCCATTTTGATCAACATTTTTTTTATTAGATGTCGGACCAGATTTTGGATCAAATTTGGAACCAGGTTCTGGAACTGGACCACGTTATAAGCCAGATTTTGGACCACAGTTTGATCAAATTTTGGAGCAGATTCTGGACATGAACCAGATTGTGGACCTTGCCCCGTTTTTGGAGGATCTGAACCAGATCTGACCCAGAACTGTATCAGGCTCAGGTTTTGGGCCACTTTTTTATCAGATTTGACCACATTTTGGAAAATATTTTGTGCCGCATTTTCGATCAAATTTTGGATCAGATTGTGGACCTTGCCCCGATTCGGGGCAACAGTTTTTTATTAGATTTTGGATCAGATTTTGAATAAAATTTAAGTCCAGATTCTAGGGTTGGACCAATATATAAACCAGATTTTGGACCACATTTTTTATCTGATTTTAAACCACCAACATCTGCTTTAACGGTGTATACCGTCAGCTTGATCCCGGACGTTTCAAGGTCCATTATCATGGGATGGTCTTCGATAGTCAACCATCAACAGGATACTGGATATCCAACGGTCATTAACTACGAATCCGATTGCAGCCAGCTTGTACCGAGTGGTCATCAGAAGATTAACGTAGACTTTGACCGATTCACACTCCACAAGCTTGACCCCGGTCAACTGACGAAGCAATCCGAATTCCCGGATGTAATCCTCAGGCTATAATTCATGGGTTCAATCAGGGCTGTCCTGCACTCAGTGCACCGATTTTGCTTATTTAACTGTAACACATCAGCTAAACGTTCACCCAGTTCATATCGGGTGGTGCGCAGAGAGCGCTCTTGGTCACCCGGTGTCAACTGTGAGTGCGCCATAAATACTTGAGATAGAGCAATACAGTCAGATTTCAAATTTGGCACCAAATGCGCGTCGCCTATATTGCCAAAATCGAGACCCTTTTTTGATATGAAAAAATTAGTGTAATTGTGTTAGAATCAACGATTGCAACAATTCTATGGTTAAAAAGACCGCCAAGAGCTATCCGTCCGGTGAAAGTAAGTTTTTGGCGACCTGCGGTAAGACGTAGTCCTGGGTATGAAATGGGGAAGGAAAATGAGGAGCGTCTAATATAGCTCTAGCCATCCCAAGCCCCTACCTAGCGCCTCCACGTGATAATACCTGGTAATGCTCTATTGAGTAGCCAAGCTAGGAGGTGCGATGCTGGGTGGTTCCCGCCTGCTTGACCTCAAAACCGCGGTTTTGGGCAAACGGCGAGCCACACGGTCTTGATAATAGGTAAGCCTATTATAAGTTAATTTAATTATTTTTTTTCGTTTTAGCTTATGAAGCATCTACTGCTATATAGTAAAAACTTTGGCCAAAACGAGTTTTAATACTGCACATGGATACCAGAATGAAAAAGTTAAATTAATTATTAGAAGCACTTATGGAACCTCAAAGGACGTTACTCTATTCCATACGAAGGACTGCTAGTGAGATTGTTCTATTTTTGCACATATATACCACATTTCATCTTAATATCATATTATTATTGATATCATAAATGTGGAAGGCTGGATGATGGAGTGGATTGCCAACCTGAATCCTTAAAGTCTGAAGCAAATATGGCACTTCTCAATTCAAAACAAACAAATCATCACGTGGGTTAAAGTTGGTACAGCGAAATTGATTATTACATGGAAGGATCCTAATGCTGGAAGGCGACTCTTATAACCCCGGAATGCGCACAAGTGCCTCTGCTTGTGGGTTCGCCCAATCCCTTTTGGCCCTTCTGCAACAGCATTAGTGTGAAATTCATTTGATAATCAAATTTAGATCTACTATAATTCTACCTACATACATTGGCAAGTCCTTGAAATGATGGTGGCTTTCCCCTACTACTACCTGCGGTAAGACGTAGTCCTAGGGAATAAAAATATTATTGTTCTAAACATTCTATAACCGCAAATTTTTTTTCATGGACATACTAAGGGCATCAGTTTTTCGTCAGTTTTTAAAGTATGTAAGCGAAAACTGACTAATATTTAAGCATATTTTTGGATGTCAAATATTTTGTGTTGCCAAAAACGGATACTTTTGTTGCCAAAATCGAGACATGCCAAAATCGAACCATGCCAAATTCGAAATCCCACTGTACTTAATTCAGCAATCTTATAGATAATAATTAACTCTATAAATGCCCCATACATAACATTTTCGAATTTTGCTTGGCTCTGATTTTACAGTAAATAAGCAAAATCTGTGCACTGAGTGCATGACAGTCCTGCGTTCAATACACGAAAATATCATCGCAAGAGCCTGTTTCGATAGTTCCTCCGGTGGACTATCCACGGTAATGGCTTCCCAGCTTCCTTCACGAATGAACACCTTCTCGATAGCAAAGGCCCAGCTGTAGTTTTCACGACCTACATCGCTCTGCTAATGGTAACTTACCGCCTCCACGTGTTTGCTAGTGATTCGTTCGAGAATATTTCTCTCGATGTTTGGCCTGGTTCTACTCGACTTGATCAGCCTTGAACTGGCTTTCTACGGCTCCAAATATTATCACTCAAACTTCAGAATTTGTTTTCGATCCAATTTCGTTTCTAGGAGAATGCTGTTCCGACATTCGGATTGCCCATAACCTAGCATCTGTGTTGTTGTTGCAGTATGAAAACGACCAAGCACGCAAAGTTTGCACAAATTCGGAGCACTTTAAATCATGGAATTACTAGGTGGGTACATCTGCACCCGCTTGATCAGATTGTCTTGATTTTTTGGTTGACAAATTGAGGGTTAACTTGTGTAATATAAGAACTAACCATGCGTTCCGTTCTTCTTAGGACTCTGTGGAGACGCCTCGTTCACTAAGGAGGAATCTAAGGAGGCGCATTGCTTGTCACTGTTACTGCGACAGGTGATTCTATGAGTCCGCAAGCTACGAACTTGTTCGATAAGTTTATCGATTTTTGAACTGGATAATTGAATTCTTTTGCGTAGATATGCTCACATCGTACTTGTCACTGCATAGATGGGAAATAAGGTGCCTAATGAATGATGAAATATCTAAATATTCCAGTAAAACTAATTTTAAAAGATTAACCATGCGTCTCCTTTTTCTTAAGAATATATGAAGACGCCTCGTTTACTACAGAAAATTACTTTCTACTGTCATTTTTCTTCAAAATTAAAAAAGGAAATATTCGGGCAATAATTTTTTCCGCAATTTTCCTGAATTCTTGTTAACGAAAGATGATAAATCTCGAACGCATGTCATTCATTAAAGTCGTCACAGTGTCAAGAAATGAGTTTTGAACAACTTTTTCGCATTGTCAATTCAGAAAAAAATTCGTATACGACTCAGAAATTCAAAAAGTGAAGGCTGTCTGCAGACTGCAGACGGACTTACCCGTCTGAGGGTCAATAAGTCTAAACTTCTGAGTGATGACCGAAAAAATAGCGACCAACGACGGTGTATAACTGATCATTAGATTTTCCGTTATTGCTCAGAAAAAAATAAATTAAATACCGTAAAATTTTATTAAAAATTAAAAAAATAGGATTGGACGGACAAAAATATATTGAACAAAATTTCCATGAGAAAGAAAAAGTATTTCCGAGTTTTTTTTAGAGTTTTCCGCCTTCATGGTATTAGTATTGTAAAAAGCCTATTGAGATTTTCCTATTTTTCCTTGACAGAAAATTTATTTGCACCTTTGATAAAAGTTTGTTGTGTATTATTTCGAATGTAATTTACTCAAACGAAGAAATAATATTCTTAAAAAATACACCCTCTAAAACTTTCCTGATTCCTGGCAACACCGACTTGTTGTTTTCATCCCGTGCCCGAGACAGCAGCTTCTTTGGTGATCCGAGCCGAGCGGGCAAAGCAGCAGCGCAAGCAAAAAAGCATAAAAGTTTCTTTCAACTCTCACTCCGCTGCTGCTATTACCAAATATCTGCCTCGCACAGCCACCACCCACCATGTCTCCTCCTCTCTCGCCGTCGGTAACCCGGTGCCACATCCTTCGCATATGCATGATATCTCCATCTGCCTTTTCGATTGCTTCGTATTACTGCTTCGCTTGCTCTCCATCCGTACGGTTTAATCGGAAATTTACTTCAAGCTGCGCGCGACCCACCAACATCAGCATAAAAACCACCTACCGAACCAACATCAATGTGCTCGACGACTATAGCCTGCAGGCACGATCGCCAGCCTATGTAGGTGTGGTTGTTACTCTCCAGTTGCGAGAGGATCGTCATCCGCTCGCTCTCTCTCTTGTATTGCTTCGGCCAGGGCGGACAGGGTCGTCGTGTACGTACACAGCATAAGCCTAAGATGGCCGACTTTATTTGAACGAAAACAATCGCGAAGTACGGACGCAAAGTCGAGTGCGGTCCTCGAAGACTCTGCCATCAGCAGAAGAAATACCACCCAAGTTGAGAGAGCAGCTCGTACTCTAGTGTAGACCACCGAACCGATCACTGCTGTGCTGCTGCCAAGCTAAAAGCTCACGACAGCCGTGCAAATTGTTGGCAAGTTTCGTGAGGTTGGTTTTATTTGCTTTCCTATCGGGTGACTACGACGATCAACTGGTGATCGAGTGTATGTTAAGCTGGAATATTGTTTCGAAATAGTAACAATCTTTCGAACGTCGAAATAGTGATTAGTACAATGTTACACGAAAAGGTTGATCGGTTTTCCGTCTGAAGTGTGCAAAGTCGGCCGGGAACGACGAGGAATTTAGTCCTTGAAGCCCAATCAGCGAGTGATATGTGAGCAAGCAAAGCGAAATTAAGATGTCATGAAAACATAACTTCGGTTCAGTGCAAAATCTCTTTACGGGCTGGTCATTTTTAGCTAAAAGTCGACCCACAGTGCAGCTCGGTAGGCAAAACAAGGATCATTCTCGGAAACGTGCTGTGATCCGAAACCCTTGATCCTCATATATGCTGCATATATGTACGTGTTTATATTTCTTAACAAAAAAAAAGAAAAACCCATCAGAAAGAGCGCGGTACGAAACGCAGTGAAGGGCACAGGGAAGCTAGCTGTGGAAGAGCCGAAAAATTGAAGTAACGAAGAGAAGGTCTCAAAACTAGAAATAGTGTTAAAGTGAGGCACGTGTGTGGGAGTAAAAGTTTGATGTTTTTTCCTACCGATTTATGCTGCCGCTTTCCGAACGAAGGGGGAAAATGTTCGGCTGCAGTTCCGCAGCATGATGATGATGATGATTGTGAGAAGGGAAAAAATCAAAATAAATGAATGGAAATAAACCGAATAGTGACAACAATACAGTCAGTCAAAAAATGAAGAATTCATACGGTCTAGTGTAAGGTTTATGGAGTGATTATTCGGAAAGGAAGTCCGAGAAAAAAAATTATTTAACGTAAACAGCACTAGTAACTTCGAAGCGAAATCAGTGACCGCGTGCGGCGACGTCAGCAAAACATATTTACACGAAAAGAAGCAAACAAAAAAAAAGTGCAAACGAAATCCCCTACCACAGCAAACAACAAAAACAACATGGTAGTGCCCACGATGGATAGCCTACCGCGAGTACCTGACACCCACGGGGACACCGTGGACGAAAAAGTTTTCTCCGACCTCTACATTAGGACTAGCTGGTTCGATGCGTCGATTGCGCTGGATCAAATCGAAAAGGTGAGCTCAGATTCAGTTTTATTTTTATGATCGAACATAACCTAGGATCATATAAAAGCAATCGCCCCAATGAGTATAAATTGAACTTTAACATGAGTGTAAATTTATCCGTATTCATTTGCTAAAAGTTTTAAATTATCTTAAGTGATTGACGGGTTTTAATAGAAGAGAGTTCTTCATAAAGTGTATTCTGCGCGAATCCACGAATCCATTTGTAGCGGGTTTCCACAATTTAAACGAAGATTTAAGAGCTAAATATATCATTTCACACTTTTAATTCGCCACTTTTGATTTTTTATACGTCAATACCGAGAAGAATCTCGGCTAGGAGAAACTGTTAGAGTCAAGCGGATCTTTGCATTAGTCCCGTAATTGTCCTACGAAGTATGTCGAATAAAAAACCAAGGGTCGAGCTTAAAACGATTTGTGCACCTAGGCTTTGCTTTACTTTTTTGCTCTACTAATAGTATTGGTTTTATTATATACTTAAAATGGTTCTAGTGACTAAAATCGGTCATGAAGACTACAATAAGAGTGCAATAAAACTCAAAATATTTCTTGGGAGCGCTCGCAACTTTTAAAAAGCATCTCAAAAACAGTTCGTCAAATGGAAATTGTCCCCTAGGTTTTCCTATTTCAAGGCAGCCATTGACAGGCAGACTGAATTGCAGTATTGAATTCCTGAAATGATTGCAGCAAATGTCGACATCGAATTTTTCGCGGTGACATTTCGCCAAGAATGTGACATTCAAGATTTGACTTTCACCAAAGAAGGTCTTCGTTATCATCACCTCTCATCATTAGCTGTTCCTTCTCAAACTAAGTCGGACCTTTTTAGTGGCAATCTGGTTTAGATATTGTTTGCTGAGAAGACATCCGTGCAAGCTACAAATTTAATTCTAGTACATCATGCGTCTGGAAGGATAGAGGCCGACCTGTCATCGTCTAGGCAAGACTATGTTTGCGTCTAAGTTCAAAACTTAATCCAAGTTTACGTTGATGTTCGATTCCCAAACCCTCAAGTCCCGTCGCAAAAACTTGTCTAACACTGTACTAAGTCGAATGACATTTATTTAACATAATAGTTTTGATAATTTTTAACAAAAGGATATTTAAAATTTACGCCTTTTTGTTCCCAGAAATTTTGATTAAAATATTGTCAAAATTTAATTTAAACCACAGTTTGTAAAGTAATGAAAATGGCGTTTCTATTATCTAATTCATTTAGTGAAGCAGTCTGCCAAAATAAAATCTTAATCTGCAGTAAAATATGTCACTATGGGTTTATTTGAATAGTTCTCAGTATGTTTTAGTTTTAAAACATAATTTCATTAAGTTATTTAAACAACTATCGCAAAGGTAGGTTTAAAAACTTAATTTTTACATTTTGATCGCAGTTAACTCTGAACCGATTACATCTTTCCGATAAAAACAAAGTCAATTCTCCGAATTCGAACCACAGCCTCCTCTTCAAATGTCAACGTTATGTTCATTTGTTTTGAGTTGTTTTCGGTCGAGATCTGGTATCTTCATCTTGATCCGGGTTGTTGTGCTAAAAATATACAGCAGAGTTCGACTAGCCTGCGGTCAGTACTCTCAGGTCAGTGCAAGTTAATTTTCATTTTTATAATGTTCGGGATAGGAATACATACAAATCAACCGTTACTTGACAAAAATTGCACAAAACGTTTCCGATTTGAAATTGCGTTTAATTTATTCGTACTGTAGCGACAAACAAGCAATTTCATGCAAGAAGACCAAAAGAATCACCAGTTGTAATTTTTTTCTGGACCGCTTGCCTATCCTCCGCTATTCAAACACAGATATTATTCCATTAGCCAGTTACAACTCAATTCTCTCCGATTGAACGTTGGAACGTTGGCGGTCGGTGGTGTGATGGTAGGCTTAAAGGAAAGGCGAAGTGCAGAAGGCAGCAAAGATCGACGAAAACGACGAAAAAAGTAAGGCAAAACGAACGGTCGTCCGTCCCCGGCTCAGGGGATTCGAACGAACCGACCGACCGACCGGAGAAGGTCGAGAACTAGAGGAATCGGAAAAAAATGTTTTGTGACCGCTCTATCAGTCACGGTCGACACGATGACGGCGTCTATAACGACGACTACGACTACGACGACATTGCTGACGATGATTCAGATGTTAGGACGTTTAATGCGGGAACTGTGAGCATAGCGCAAATCCCGCTATAGAGTGAGGTCGCTTTACGGTCCATTTTAAGCTGAATAAACACACAACTGCTGAATGTTATTTTCTCGACACTGAATTTCGTATGGGACGACGGAAAGAGTAACAAAAAAACGGGTTTCGCTACCTGAATTACTGACAGTGCGAGGTTAAGCTCGAGAAAAAAAAATTCACTAATGTCGAAAGCGCGAAACGTGCAAATCTACACTGAAACGATCGGCGGCGGCGGCGGCGACGACGACGGTGATGACTGTGATGCGGTTATGGCGACAAAGACCACCCGCCGTGGTCAGCACACACATTACACGCCATCCACCGTGGGTCCGCTAAAATCGACACCATCGCGAAAGAAGTTCCGTTGCTATAACTGTCATTGGCGACAGTAGCCGGTACTTTGCACGGAGGTGGATGATTGACGTTATAGTAATCGGTGAAGATTTTGGCGAAAGATTAAATTGGCTGCCAACGGAAGTGTGCCTAAGACAAAGGCTTACCCAAGCGGTCTGACAAGGGGTTCTAATGTCACTACATTTTGTAAATAATATATTGCCTTGCTTTAAAAGGTTAATAATCGGTAAAACTAATCGGTGGCTAATATTCTGAAGCAAGACGGTCTCCACCGGAGGTCCAATTAAGTGCTCCAGTCCCCGAAGTGGTCATGGCTAAACTGTCGGGACGTGCCCCGGCGGCACGGCAAATAATGGTCTGACAATTGATCACTGCAACCGCGCCTAGCTCCATATTTGGCAGGTACAGACAGCTCGAGGGACGCAGGCTTGCTCGTGTGCTATTGTCTTCGTTAGTTAGCTCTGCGAAATTTAATGGCCATCTTTAATATTCCGGCCACGTTCCGCTTGTTGTTAGTGTGTGGAGCTGTGACTGGCGTGCAATTTGTTGTTTCCCGTAGCTGATAATAGAGTGTTGGGGACTGCCCAGTCCACCAGTGCCTACATTAGCATCGCGCATTCGAGCTGATAGTGGCATCTATTCATTCATGTTTTTCGATTGAACTCATTCAGCAAGCTTTCATTCATAATGCCCATTATGTTGTATCCTAATGGAGGATGCAACTAGAATACATATAATTAATGCGAGACGTTACTTTCACACCAGCGAAGGATTAGCAATTCTGGGTGGTCCATCCTAAATTTGGCTTCAGAATTGCACTCCCATTGTCCTGCACATCCTAAGATAAGAAACCACAGCACACGGGGTTTTTGTTGGCTGTGTTTATTATTTGTTTTGACTCCCTCTAAATGGCTAACAGATACGTGACTTTTCTTCGACTTCAATAGGAGCAAGTTTCAAGGTTTCCCACTTTGGCGATCTGCCAACTCCACTCAGCTGGAAATTGAACCTACCGAGAATCACGAACGGTCGGTCGATCCGGCAGACGAAGCTTCCTTTCTTCCGTCGTCAATTTTCTGCTGCCTGCGCTTCGACCGTTACCACTTCTATTTGCGTTGATTGCAATCCCAGAGGGTAGCCGGAAAGCCAAGTTTAAAAGTATGAAGCGGAATGCCATTCGAACGTTGTGTGTGGCATTTACAGCATTAGCTAGCTAGGTACTGCGCTGCGATCGCATTGCCTTTCTGCAAATAGGTCAAGAGTGTTGTTTCCCTGGTGCGCTATAGGCGGTCCTGTTGTACACCCTGCCGCGTGCTGATGGATGTTCGGGCTGGATTTTCGACTGTCCCCGGTGTGAGTGTGCCGTTTGGCTTAGATCGAGCGGCTCTGACGTTACCGGCGATAAAAATATAGGGGAAAGTTCGAGCTGATCGTGACGTAGAGAAGAAAATTTTCAATTATCACTTTTCGACCTAGACGGCTAGGTTGGTTGGAAGAAATTGTAAAGGTCACGTTTTTCTTTCTCGAATAGTGCATCACTCGATTCTAATCCCTTTACTAGCAATTGTCCTTATGGAGAAAACTCTTGATTTATTTGTAAATTTCACTGATTAGAAAAGCTTTTATTTGATTTCATGAAGCTTGGCATGGAAAAAAAATTGATTTTATTAGAAAAAGGTGATAACCTTTTTCGTAATCAGCCAGGGTTCTCCATCGATTCCAAAAAAGGGGGACGCGTGATTATTCAAAAACCTGGAGAGTTGAGCTGAAAAAAATATTGTTCATGGATTGTTGTCAGGTGGTGTGATACTTTTCTATCACCATCAATATTAGTGCATCATTTTGAATCACGCCTCAGTCTTATGAAGAAATCTATGAAAAATTGAAATTAAAAAAAATCGCAATTTTTTCAAATATTCCTTTCTGACACTATTTTGACGGATTTAAACGATGTTTTTGGCAAAGTTGAGCCTTTTTCCAAAAGTCATCGATTTTTTTTATGGTAAAATGTTTTGAATATTTAAAGCTTAGTTTGCCAAAAAAAAAGAATAATTTTATTATACACAAAAAACCAGTACTTTTACTGTACTGCCGCTACTCGCATAACACTCCCATTTATATAGAAATCTCTGTAGAAAATAGGACTGTTATGCGAGTAGCGGCAATTATATACAAAAGCGGAGAATACCAAATTCGAAATCTCACTCCTTGTCTTATTGTTCCATTTTATTGCGGTAGTCAGACTGTAAAGTTATATCGTCTGCGCTTGGGAAGTCATGGGCAAAATTACTCCAAATATTTACAATAAATCTCAAAATTTCAAAAACGAGAAAAATCAATTTACTTGTCATTGAGAGTATGTTCGTCTGTATCAGTACTGAGGTTGGCCAAAAAGAAAATTACACTATAACTATCTATCCCGGACGAACCAAAAAGATTTGCACAAAATCTCTGGGATTCCATGCATTTGAATCATAGAGAGGAATTCTGTATAAGATTCCTACAGAATGCTTTGGTTATAGAACCAGGATTCTTGTATGAGAATCCAAAACGCGAGTCCCCAGGATATCTTAACTCGATAAAGGAATCCCCTTTACTATGAAACAGGAATCCTCGGTATTCTGTAAGCAAGAATGCGTTAGTAAGGGTAATGTTGTTTCATTGCAACCGAACATGTTTTGTTCTGTTTCCTGAACTGTATTCATCAAGGCACAAATTTCAGGGTGGCCAAAGGGCTCCTTGAAAAAAATTCCCAACTTTTTCCTGATCGAATTCAAGGTTTTCCTGACAAAAAATTCCCCTGTTTTTCATAATAAAATGACGGAAACAGGGTGTTTACATTTCAGGACAAACTCAGGGATTCGAAACTAGGCAAACTGAACTGCAGGAACTTGAATGAATTTAAATTTTTGTGATTATAGAATGTACAAACGTATGCCTTAAATAAAGGAAAATACATGCTAATATATGCAAATATCCACTTTTCCTTGGACAGCCAAGCGGTACCTTTAAATCCTTTAAAGCGTTTAAGGATTCCCAGAAAAATGTGTGGGATTGCATTTACTACTTACAGCCACTAAGCCAGGTAAACTCAGTAAATCTGTGGTGGATTCCAGGTCATGGAGGCATAGAAGGAAATGAACTTGCACATTTTAACTGAATTTTTAAAGATGAAACACCTTAATCCTTTTTTTTAGCAAATGTACTGAGGATCAGAACCGGCGCGGCGTTTAGCCCGGCAAACCCTTGCGGTCGCACAGAGCCTCACGCTTCAGGGGGCCTCGCGGTTGGTGATGATTAGAGAAAAATGTTAGAAATGGTAGTGGACAATCTCTGGCTGTATACAACATAATTGGCTGTTCAAAAATATTTGCATGATTTCCATTGTTTCCTCTTCTCTTTTATTTAAATGCGCAGTGTAAAGTGTTAGGAATAAATCGCTGAATTTAGGGCCTCGATGTTTTAGAAAGTGTCGTTACGTTCTCATAATTGTCAAACGATTCGACTCTACTTGCTCGCCGATTGTTTACGGAGTTTTCGATCAAATGGGCACTTAACTCTTTTGAACCAATAAAATCACCTGATCTAACAGAAAATGGACAGCGTTACAATTTCCGAGCTTATTAATATTTTTCCCGGCGGTTTCACTTTGAGATATATCCCAGAGAATTGTCGGAAAGTTGACAGATACCTGAAGGCACACCTATGGCAGATAAGAAAGAGAAAATCATGCATAAGTCTTTCAGACCAATAAGTCTGACATCAACGTCTCAGTTAATGGAGAAAATCACGGATTTTTGAAAAACTCTCCGTTGCTTGGAATTCAACATGTATACCAACACGGTAAATCCACAGAAACCGAATTGCCCTGCGTAGTGATGTTAATAGAGAAATCGCTCGAAACCAAGAGATGGCATTTTGTGCTTTCCTTGATATTGAAGGCGCTTTCGATAACACTCGCTTCGTTTTAATTATTACGGCTGTATTGTAATCATTTCTGGCTCTCTTTCGAAAGAAAATCGACCCCACTACAATGAGCTAGATTCAAGTAATGCTTTCGAGCAGAGAAATCACAGCATTATTGAGAGAGACGAAAAGAGCAAGTCCACAAGAAGTTCTCTGCCCCTTGCTTTGGTCTATGGTAGCGGAATGCGTCGTCCTTCACAAGCTATCGCAGCTTGGTTATAAAACTATTTATTGCTTACACAACCAAAAAACAGTTTGACGCAGCGCAGCTAGAAGCTACAAACAGCACCATGTTATGATAGTTACAGAATGGCTTAATATAAACCCCACAAAAATAGTCGTTATACCATTCACTAGGCGGAAAAAAACATATTGTTACTCCCCCTATACTGATGGTGGAGCTTCCGTAATGTAGGCACTCCTCGAAATAATTCTAGATAAAAAACTGAACTGAGCTCTCCACCTAGATTATGCTGTTAAGAATCTAGTAGGAATAAAATACAGGTTGTAGACTAAACAGTTAAACAGTGAACTACGCACAATCAGGGGACTTCTAACTGGATGCAGTCTTGCTCATAATATTTAAAGAATATTGGATTATACCGACACCTGCCGCTTTTGTAAGTCTGAACTTGAAAGTTCAGCACATCTATTTGAAGGGCTCTTGCTTTGTCTAGACATATCTTCTACAGAAATTTCCTTCTCACTCCATGCCGAGTTTAAAACCCAAATCCCAAAGGGTCGTTTATTTTATTAGCCATGTACTACCTAATTGGGACCTAATTGGGGCACAGGATTACAATTATCTAGCCCAGCTTCATTAATGGGTTTGAACAGTCCATAAACCGTTTACAGCAATCAAGGCCTGCCCTAAAAGACAAGCTTTAAGGCTGTCACACTATCGTTCTAAGACAATGCCTTGGCATGCAAAAAAGGCCTCGCTGCTTAATCTGCACAGGGCCTCGCGCGCAGTAATGCCGGCTCTGCTAAGAATGATACAAATAAGACATAACATAATGTTTGGAAAATTAGGCGGGTCGATGCGTAGAAGGTTCTTTGATCGATCGATTCCAAAATTATTGAAAATTGGTCAGGAAGTCGCTGCCTAATTAGCGCCCAAAGCCTAGCCGCTTTTCGTTTTATTCGCATTTTAAGAATAGCACTTTATCTTCCAGTAAGACGCGGTTTTACTCTAAAAATATTTACATCCAATATTTACAACATTTTTGTTTTCTTAGTATGAATATTCGTTAACTTTTCTGAAAGTTTTCAGCCCGGACGATTGAAAACTGAAGATTAATAAATCCGTTCTCCTTTTTTCCACAAAACTCTGAGGAAACTCTTAAGATTTTTTTGAACATTGCTTGTTTGTGAATGTTGTTTGTGTGCTTGTGAATTTTTTTATGAAAATGTTAACAAACTTTCTTAGTATTACTGAACTTAATTACCTACTGGAATAAATAAATCGTGAAAATATATTATCTCAAAAATGTTACGAGTTACGAAAGCCGTTGCAAGCTGATTAATTTAGAACCGTTGGAGCTGGAAGGAAGGCGCAATGTGGCTAAGGCGTGTTTCGTCGGCGATCTCCATCAAGGAAATATCGATTGTCCTGAATTGCTTAGTCGCCTAGATATCAACACTAGAAGACGTCTTCGTTTGCACGCCTTCCTCGTCAATCGGCACACAAGAACTAACTATGGGTTACACGAACCAGTGCTTGGTATGTGCCGGGTTTTTCATAGCTGCTATGAAGTGTGAATGAAGCTATGAATAAGCGTTGTTTTAAAAGATGTTTGTGCTAGGTTAGTTCATCTATGTTTTACCGCTTCTCTGCGCACCTGCTCTTCGAATAGAACCATCGAAATTGAACAATCAAGGGTAGCACGTATCAGCCTAATCAGATTTGTTGGAAAACCATGTTCAAGTCTAATTCGCCACAGCTCATTGCGTTCAACTGAATCGTACGTCGCTTTAAGGTCGGTTGGCCAAATGGTGAGTGCAAGTTGAACTCCCGGTATTTATCGAGGATTTGTCACTGATTTTAAAATTTGGCCCGTGGTGGAACGTCCCGCTCGAAAACCGCACTAGCGTTTGCCAACAAACGTTTCCTACAACTTCCTCAGTCTAAGAAAAAGAATGCGAGAGAGAATTTTGTATGCAAAATTGAGGAGAGTAACGCCTCTCCTGATGCTTCCGAATGTACTACAGAAGGCCATTCCTCTGACTACATCGATGAGCCTCATTGAGGCTTTTTCCGAACACTTTTCCAATTTTAAAAGCACACTAAAAGATTGACCCATATTCGATCAACCACGGCAATAGTCGTAACATTTGCGTTTGCTTTGATGAAAATTAATTAAAGCAACCGTTCTCGCGACCTCCGCAATCGATCCGGAGAAGGCAGACGTCGGCGCGGGCGACAGCTCAGCGGGGCACGTTCATGCCGAATTACTCCGCTAAATAATGATCATAATCATAAATTTATGTGCGTACAAACGGGTGACGGCTCGAAGTCAGCCGTACGTCGTACGTCGTCGTCGGTCCGTCCGTCCGTTGGTCGGTCGTGCAGGACCTCAATCTCGTCGAAACAGTCGACATTAATAAACACACACATAACTGAGGGGGAAAAGTAAACATAAATATCCGCAAAGTTCAAATAAACTAACTAACGAACGGGCCCAACAAAAAAAGAGCCGGACCCGCCAGGGCGCTGCTGGCTGACGGGTCGGGTGGCGGTGGCTGCTTAGCTTAGGGACCGAAGCGAAGATGACGCAAAATTAAACAAACCGCGCACACAATAAACGAAAGCATATTTGAGATTGAGAAATCCGGTAGCAATTTATGAGATGGCAGAATTTAGATAATGTAAATGACTTATTTTTTTTATCCCGTCTGACAGCTGTGGTGAGGGAATTTTTGTGAGCGGACAAAAGTACGAGCTGTGGACGGCAGCTCATGCAAACATTTTAAGCATATTTCTTTTTTGCGAACTAAAGTTCGCTCTAATGTCCGTCGACGGGACGTCGAGTTCATTAGAAGGATTAGAAGAGGTAATCTGTTCACTTGTAGTCGGATAATACCAACCCAAATAGGCTTTTCTATCTACCGCAATTCAGAGGAGAACAATTGATGTTAATTCCGACCAACAACGATGGAAGAAGAGATCGAGTTAGCAACCCATTGGTTGCTTGCCACGCGCCTAACAACAAAGGGATAAGCTGAGGGACCGCAGCAGGCCGTTTGTTGTCGAGTGTCCGTCAATTAATTTCCTGTAAAAAAGTTTGGCCAAACTCACGGAACATTTTCGACCGTATTTACTTTGCTATTAAAAGTTAATCGAGAATGTCACAAACTGGCGCTATGCCAATCATTCCTGTCTCCATGCGTGGAACCGCAAGGCGACTGTTAGCAGTGCACGTAGGCCTCACCACGGACGTGCACAGTGGGGTAATTTGCGTCATTCTATATTATTTTATTTTTCTGAGCGTCGAAAAGTGTTTGAAAAATTGTTTGTACTGTACGCCAATCTCTTTGGAGAAACACCGGTACTAATTTATTGTTTTGGGTGCAAACTTTATTTATTCAACATGCCCCACTGTGCGCCATCGGTCGCCATAAACCTGATGTGTTTGCTGAAAAAAGGTCAGTGATCGTCACTGTACTACAAACAATTAATTCTACACACATACGGGGCGCAAAACCGACAGACACCGCAACCGGCGCGGGCGCGGCGAAAGGAAGCTAGCTACTGCCGGTCCGCAACTGCTTGCGTCGACAATAGTGACAGTAATAGAAATGAATGGACTATAATTAAAATAAATATTTATTATGCAATTACACCGAGCGCTGCGTTGTTGGTTGAGCGAACAAAATAGAAAGGGAAGAATCACGGTTTTTCGGAGAGGACAGTGGAAATAGCCGAGGCGCGGCGGTACCAGGTGATTGGCGCACGGGAAATAGTCTACCGCATAGCGAGACAACAACAACAACATCAACACACACAGCCAGCAAAACTGAATGACTGCGGAGACTGCAGTCCCCAACGCGTGGAAGAAGTGAAAAAAAATGTTTGGTTTATATTAATATTGCTTATATTATTATTGTTATTATTATATGGTTGTGGAGCGGGACTTCCTCTCAAGGAATGACGGTGCGCCCCGCAGCCGCGACCGCACTCGACGTGCTGTCCATATTTGGCACACTGGACCACCCCGATTCATGATTCCTTCATTCTGAATGTACTACGATAATAAAGACATTTTCCTGCTGCAGTAGTATTGGCTACGAGAGTTTCAAAGAGCGCAGTAAAGCTTCACCTCACTACCACTGACTGTCACTCGGTGGTGGACGCGTGTTGGTGCGATGTCCAGTTTTTGGCTCTCTCTCTCTCATTCTCTTTGCCAGGCGACGATCAAACTCGATCTGCTATTATTATCAGTGTAGTAGTGGTTGTGGTGGATACTATACAGAACGTAAACAAGTATACGTCACTCTACAGCCATGCGGTGCTTACTCTCTCTCCCTCTCTCTCCGGTTTTTCGCCATAGTGCCGATCAAGTCAAAAGGCGTGCGACGCACGCGGAGGACCTTTGGGTGTACGTCGCGCGGCACCAGTGCCGATGCGGTAGGTCTGAATATCAGATTAAACAATTCCACATATCTGCGCGATCGCGTGTAAAAAAATACGAAGAAGAAAATCAACTTTTCAACTCTGTAACCGACAAGGCACGGGATCCGGTCGCGGTGTAACAGGGGGGGTATCCCCGAATTGTATCACTCCGCAATAACCATAAATTATACGATGTATCTTGAAGTCATTACACATTCTATTTTTCGAGGCAATACCGTTCTTCGGTTCCGGTTCGTACTCCGGTGGGTAATAAATTATTTACAGATTCTGGTTTTGCGATCGTCATTAACAAGAGGGCTGTCACTTTTTTCGATCAAGCTCACATCAGCAGCAGTGCTGATTATTCAACGGATGCTGACATAAGATTTATTGACCCCGTTGAAAGCGTCCGGAGAACCCAGGAATTTACAGTTAAGCTCCCGCCCGTGCTTCAAAAGAAGCGATTGATTGTGCGTAAGGCGCTGCAAGCACTATGAGAAACTTAAACCACCGAAAAAGCCAACTGGCCCTGGACTGGACAGCATGGGTTCGTTCGCGATTCTGGCTGTATAAGGCGGATAAAATAAATACTACGCGATCATCGTATCTCCTCTTTATCCACATATTCTACGCTGCTACACATCACTCGTCCGCGGTAAGTTCACGCGAACCGAACCGTACCGTGCCAGCCGGGTCTTCGGAACGGAAAGTGTGGTGCATGTGTTGTTTACTTCGTTCTTGGCTGTGCTTGACCTTGACATTTTTCTCCTTCCGCATCGGACTTCAAGGAGGACTATATTGCGCGTAGAGATGGACCGGAATAACCTTGCCAAGGTTTTTCATGGCTTAAGGATATCGATATCGATGCCACCGACAACGTTGCGAAAAGCCTAGAAAAAGACCACCTTCATCGTGACTGCAGACTCTGTAGGTCGGTCCCCTGCCTTGATCAAATTCCTGCTCGGTGTGGCGCTCGCGTCTTTTCTAGTTAAAACCCAGCAATCCGGTACATTGTAATCTAATTCGAAACAGGCCTCGCAGTACGAACTGGCCCAGCTAGAAATCCGCGAGGTGAGTGGGTTTCTCAGTCAATCGTGGCCGCCGGAGCCGTTGCCGCCGCCGCCGCCGCCGCCGCTGCCACTGCCGAACCTCGTGACGTGCGCTCGCAAGCTTGCGCGCAAACCATCAATCGTGATCGCTTTGCCCGGTCTCACTGGATTTGAATTCCTCGCAAAGCGACCGACGACGAAGGCGGCTGCGGCGGCGGCAACGGGAACGGCTCGAGCTTTGCATGGCTCTGTTTTCTAAAGAAGTCATTATCGCAGGCAATCGAGGCGCGGGCTGCAATAAAATGGAATCCGAAGGTAAAGAAAAACGTTTGAAAAGAAAAATAATAAAAAAGCGGCAAAGTCCCTTGTGAAACGGCGGACAGCGCTAGGGAGCGCTGGCCGGGGAGAGAAAAACTATGATTTCTTAATTTACATCGAGGCGAATTGAGTAAATTGAGGCGCACGGTCACCACGGAGAGAACGATCGGCGGAAGGGAAAACAAAAAACCACTATAATAACAGATTTATTATCATTCACTTCTTGGTTCCAACTTTTCCTTCATCCGTTTTCCCTCTGTGTCCGTGTCGCTTCGCTCTTCTACCGATCGCTCGCTCGACTCAGTCGAGTTCGAGTATGCGGATTCAACAAACGGGATAGACCCAAGACGATCGGCAACCAAGGTGGTACGACGTGTTTCAAAGAAAGCCAGCGTAAAAGACAGTAAAAACGCTTCAAAACAAACCAAACAACTTAATTATGTTTTATTTCTTCTTTCATCGTTCGTACTTTTCTGCGGCGACAACTTCAGCTCAGAGCTCTTCAAGGAGGTGGGTATTCACCGCATGCATGTCCGTACAGGGTGGATGTATCGGCGAATGTTTTCCCTAACACATCGTGATGGTTTATTACGTTTTAATTTTGATTTGGGAATAAATTTATTATTCAATGAATGGTTGAAAAGATTGGAAAACGGAACTTGATTGCGATGGTTGTAATATTTCGCGATCACCCTGTACCCCGGTCGGAGGGTTGAATCGACGTCATACTTCCAAGTGATTGCCTATAAGGAAAACTGCGTGATCATCACAGTAGCCCGAACCGACGACGCCTGTTTGCCGATCGCCGCCGCGTTGCTCGCACCGCTCTCCGTCGATGTTCCGGCACTACAGATGAATCACTCAATAGAAGGAATTCCTGGAATGCACTCACAGAGGAACAGAAGTAGGCCAGTTCTTTGAAATTCGATCGGTATTGGTTTTCTCTCTTGTTTCGTGAACGCCTAGCGATCTTCGTAGAAGCGCAATCGGATGTTTGAAGGATCCTTGCATTCGGCAGGCATTACATCACGGCTTAAACTTCCTGCCTTGTTAGATTCGTACATTTAGCCCCAGCAAATCGATTCGTCGCAGTCGGAAAGCTCAATCTGCGTCGCCCACTAGACAAAAACCGGCAAACGGGAAAAGTTCCACGTAATAGGCCGCCGTTCATCGCCCCATTGGGTGGCTCGCGGTTGCACTCGCTAATAAAAACTTCATCGAACCAATAATAATCATCTACCTCCCGATATATTTCCCATTGTAATATCTCAATTTCAACTTTATACTTTTCAATTGAGACATAAGTTTCCTTCGACGAAAGCGTTGAATCTCCCGTCGCTACAGCCTCTTTTATCTCTGCATCTTGACTTGCTTATTTCTTCGTGTTTTTCTTTGCTCGAGCCCAAGCAATTGTGGTGGAGACGACGACGGCGGCGGCTGTTGTTGCGCCATCTCTTGGCGAGTCTCCGCAGGGTATGCGGGAACTTCGCTTTTTGCCGCGCCATCGTAGATTACTTGCTGTGCTGGTGCCCCGGCACCATGTGTCTCTCCATGCCCGTTACCATCAGCGGGCAATAATAACTTCATCTGTGGCGAACCTTCAACAGCACCACCAAGAGCCGGCAGCCACATAGTTGTTATTGGGGTTTTCTCTTTCCCCTGCTGTTACTACTGACTGGCTACGAGACCTACACCAGGTTTGCTGGGAAGGCAAGCAACGCGGCAGCTGGAGTTCTTCATTCCAACCATTGCCCCGGGTCCGACGACGGTTCGGCAGCTGCGCGTTTGTGTGCCCCCTTTCATTAGCCGCGCGCTCGGTAGGTTGGTTGATCGGTCACTTCTTGGAGTTCGTTTTTTTATGTGTGCCGCTATTACTGTTGCGATTATAATGTCTCAATTCCATCACCCTACTGCGGAGAGGAAGTGGGAGTTTGTGTGGTTCATTTCAGCAGCGGATAGTTTTTGCCCCGGAGTGTAGGGAGTCCAGAAGTTTCTTGAATGATCTGCAACCTCTCTCAATCTGGGCCAACTATTTTCACACAATATTCCGGCCATTAACCTTCGCGTGGCAGACCCAATTAGAGGCAGTTTTTAATTCATCAGATGGATCGAAAAATCGTTGTGATTGTTATCAGTAATCCACGGGCATCTACCCGATTCGCAATGATTTACGATAGTAATAGGTGACGCAAATTAAAATCTTCGCACGTTTTGCATTTATCGTTCGGCGATCGTCCTCAACTGCGCCTCTCTCGCTCTGATTGACGGACGGTTCGACGGATTCACCGGTAGGCCGGGAGGTTTGGACACACACAAAAGGAGGTCACAGCAATTAAAGTGGTAATAAAATCTGAAACTTCACCAAGATCCATGTGACAAAATGTTGTTGTCTCCACGGTCGCTCGGCCGACAGACAGGCCCGCTCGCTCGCTCGCTCAATCAAGCGGAGAAATGCGCGAACCAGCAAATAAAAAATATTGAACGAGCTATAAATTTGATTCCCACCATCTTATTAGGGGCTCATAAATTATGGCCAATGAATAAGGAATCGGTTTCACTGTCGGAATTCGTTGATACGCGCACCGCCGCACGAGGAAGCAAACACCGTGCGTGGGCAACCGAGCGACGCACCACCTTCGTCCGGGGGCGGGGGGCGGACGGTACCGGTGGTGTAAGGCAATTGGTCAGAATGTCACGCGAAACATCGACGCGAGACATTTATTAGATTTTGCAATCGTGCTACCGATTTAATTGTTTATGGTAAGCTTGTTCAGTCAGGAAAAAGGTTAGGTACTGCTGGTTAAAAGACTAGCAAAATCCCTTTTTCTGGAGCATCTTTTCGAGTGTTACGTATAGATAAAAGGTAGAGTCTCTTAGATCGATGCATTGTTATGGCGTAACTGCATTGATTGTGACATAGAAAATGGTTATTTTCGATAAGGACCTTTTCTCGCCATCATTCAGTTTGAACAATGTTTTTGATATTAAAAAAGTGTTTGATTACCACATGAAAAAAGAAATACAGCATCATTTTACCTTCAACAGGCGAACGTCATAAAATTTTTACACGTATCTTTAAATGGCTAATACTATAAAAACAAATGTGACATGGCACTAACGACGCCATCTGTGTGTCGATTCCGAGATTTAATAACCCATGCCAGCTACGAAGAAGAACTCATCCAGCTGATCGTCCACAGTTAACAGTTAGTGAGAGGAAGCGAGATGCTCTTTTACGTTTTGTTTCCGCCGAGCACCTGCGGAACAACGCGTTGCTGGCAAATTTCTCGAAACATACCTTGGAAGTTTTTGAAATCTTTTCTTGAAAAAAGCCGTGTGCTAACCTGTTAAAGTTAATTTAACTCAGGCAGTTTACCATGCTCAACCCTTCTCAAAATTTCGTAGCCAAACCCTACTAGCACGGTTGTTACAAAGTAGTTGTGGTAACCGAAATATGACTAATTTCAGTCGTAATTCGGTTGCTTCAACTAAATGGACCTAAAGTGTGCTACTTGGGAACCCTATGGACCATTTGATTCGGTGGAACGTAATGCATAACCAGAACCGTAGCGTGACATTATGGCGCCAAGGGGCGGATCATTTTTTCTTATTCGTCCTTTATTCAATACGCTGCTGCACTGAACTTATGTATTAAAAAAATTACTAATTTCGAATGGCCAGGTGGTTTTACAGCGGTTCACCGGAACCTTCGCGATACGGCAGTTAGGTCGTTTTCCGTTTTGACCACATCATGATTAGAGTAAATGCTCCGTTTGAGCTTTGCCTAAATATTTTTTATTGGTAGCAGTTGGAGAACGTTGGGAGAGTTGGAGACAACAACACGTTTATCTTCAACCGATTCATTCTCTCTGATCTCTTGGCAAAATGGGCCAAGGCATAGGTCGGCCAAAAGACGTGTGCGTCCTTTGCGCAATAGTTCTTGATGAAGGCGGCAATTTCCGGTAGGTACTTCGTACTGTATCTCCTCGTTCATTGTAAACCCCGAACGAAACAACAGCGGCTTGAACATTCTCTACTCACTGATCATCACCCACAGAAGGATCTTCCTTTAGGAAGATATACTTGACGTCAATGCTTATCTTCTTGGTGGTGGACGTAAAGTACTCGGTCTACTGCCAGTTTTTGCCGCCCAAGTAATTTTTGTCGCCCATTAAGACCTCGACATTGTGCTTTGCCAGAAAGATATTTTCACCAGCACCTGTTGGTTGGCCGGAACCAGGTTTCCGTTCAGCGCTTTCGCCTTTCTCGCGGCGGAGGATGTTGTAATCGCCAGATTGGCTCTATTCGGCGGATACGACGTGGTTCACCATGTCGAATTTCTTCGCTACTGGGTGGAACTGGTAGTACGAACAAAGCATCGAACGTATCTGTTTGCTTTATTGAAATGTAGATTCATTTTGGCGTTCTCAAGAGCTAGCGTCCTTGGCGGGGGCCAGTTTGTCCAACCGCATGCTGCGCCGCTGCACATAACCTTATATTTATTCAAGTTATTCACTTTTCACCAGTTCACAAACGTATCCAAAAGAAATTGAGGAGTATGACAATCCTTGATTGTTGCAACGATCGTCGTCAGCGTATCCCAAGCAGCACTTTTAGTTGTAGCAACACATTTATGACTAAAATTGGTCACAAATCGGTTGCCACAACCGGTTTGTAACAACTATGCTACTGGAGATACCGATCTGCAGCCTCTTTTAACGACAGAAGTAACGTCGTTAAAGAACAAAATGATCAAAAGGGGTCGCAAGTTACTGCCTTGTGGTACACCAGATTTATTCGGGGTGAACGGGGACGATACCTTCGAGCCTAGATTTACTTGCAAGATCCTGTCGCACAAATACAAGCAATACATTGTGAATTAAACTAAAGGTTCAAAATAACATATAAAGTTATCAAAAAAGCAGGGACCTAAGAAAGAAGTTCAAAGTTCTCCACCAATAAAAATTATGGCCAAACCATTGCCGGATATAACAAACTTTTTCACGTGAATCGACGAATCCTGTTGGTTTTTTATACTCAGTCATAGTAACTGATCGTCTATTGATACCAAATATTTTATTTACGACACTGTTTTTGTTTTTTCGGTAGGAAGCATTTCTTCTTAGGTTTATTTATTTAACGTTTATTTAACGGTTTATTTATTTAACGTAACGAGCTGAGATCTTTCAAACCGCTAGAATTACAGTCGAACTAGTGTTATTAGATCTACTATATTCGGCTTAATGACGTCCGACCGATTGGGCTCCCAGTTGGCCTCAAGGTTTGATGCTAGCCTAATAGAGCAGTCGTCGTATGTCAATAGGATCGTAGCAACTGACCCTGCAATTGTCCTTTTGCTTCGCCGTTCGACCGATTAATCTATTATAACTTACTTAGAAGTGCCTCATTATGGGACAAAATTCTCTAGGGAATGGTAGGTTCTGGAAAGTGGTTTTCTAGGGAATGGGAACAGTGGTCAAATTTTGAAAAAAAATGGACATTAGCAATTGAGTAAAAAATGCGTATTTTTTCAAGGGTGGTGTCTTCGGATAAGTTTAATAATAAAATATAGCGCATCCTTCTGCACTATTAGGGAGACCGTGAATTTACCTATTAGGGTGATACGAACTTTTGTTTTTTTTTAATTTAAAAAAAAATTCTTCAAAAAGTGGCAGAACATACTAAAATAAGCAATTTTGCTGAATATAGTAACTATGTATCTCTTACGGCTTGCGAAATATAATGATGTGCCAAAAAGGAGCACTTAAAAATCAATTATGCTCAATAACTTTGCACACGACTTTTTTATTGCTTTCAAATGTTCTACAAAGCTATTCAGTATGCTAAAATACACATGTTCTCTGAAGACTGTTTCTCACTAAGATGCATATTTAATGAGTTATAAAAAATTTTATCGAAAAAAAACTCATTTTTCAATTGATTTTTCTGAGATTCCTTTGGAGATCTCCTGATGGAAATATTTTTTTATAGATAGAATATAGTACTTTCACCTAATGGTTGTCTTATTTGTGCGAAGCGGCACGAAATTAAAAAAAAAATTGAATGTTACAATTTTTTTTATATATTTTATAACTTATTAAATATGCGTCCTAGCGACAGTCTTATTACAGTTTTATTATTGAACTTCTCCGAGGACACCCAAAGCAAAGCCATGGGTATAAACGTCTTTCAGAACTTGGCCCTTCTTTATCGACAGACTTCGCAACCGGTTATTAGAGTACAGGAAAACTTCGGGGCTAGTGCAAAGATCCTATTAACTCTTTGGCGGCACCGCCCTGTCGAGGTTCGAACATACGACGACTGGCATTTTAGGCCAGCATCGTACCCCGGAGCTAGGCGGGAATGGGGCATTATGGGGTATAGAATTCTGGAGAATGATATACAATCATTTGGAAGCAATCTTATATGCTTGCGGCTTTTAAAAGCGGTGACCGACATAATGCAAGAAACTATTGTAGAATTACTAACATCTGTGCGTCGTGTAAGCTTCTCGAACTAATAGTAAGTTCTGTTATTAATTTCAATTCGACTTGCATCTCGCATCTAGAGCAGAAGGTTCCAACTGGTTCAAATATACACCGATTTGAAAGCAACGTTTGCCTGCATTGACCATTGAATACTTTTACGGAAACTTTCCCGACTTGGTGTCATCACAACATGTCACGGAATGGCTAAGCACTTACTTATGCGACCGAATACTTCGCGTACAGCGTGAGCCATGCCTTTCCCCACCATTCTCAAACAAATCGGATGTACTACAAGGCAGCAATATGGGCCCATTGATTTACTCGGTTTGCCCTGTGCTTCAGCGATGTTGCATCACTTCTGGGTGATGGATGTAAGTTGGTGTATGCGAACAACTTGAAATTATTTCTAGCTATACGGTCCATTGAAGACTATCGCAATCTGCAAAAGCTACTGGATATTTTTGTCAACTAGTGTCACAAGAATTAACTCATCGTTAGTACTCGAAAATTTCAGTTTATGACATTTCATCGCATTATCGAATGCACCATTTATGGCCAGGTGCTCCAAAGAGTCGATCACATCAACGTTGTAGGGGTTGTTCTTGATGCAGAGCGTAATTTCAGCATCGCTCGGCTGTTATTTCCAAAGCAACACTACAGGTTGGTTTTATCTCCAAAATAGAATGGGTTTTCAAGGATTTATACTGTTTAATGACCTTGTACTACTCTCTGGATGGACCAGTATTAGAAAATGCATGTCCAATTTAGACTCCTTATCAACGAGTACAGTAGAGGTTCATTGCAAAGTTAGCGTGATCTTCTCTGGCGCGATCCCGTTAACATATCATCATTTCCTGATCGTTGCCGCCTCATTGGTATTGACATTTTAGAACGCCGGAGGAAAGTCCAACGAAGCACGTTTGTGTAATCCACGGAGACCAATTGAGGGAAAATATTTTTCGTTCAACATTTGTTGTTATAGATACGTGCTTTCCATAAATGTCAAAGAAATTATGTATGTGTTGACATGGCAAAGTATAAGCAGAACTTGATTCACTATAGTAAATGAAGCAATCAAGTTTTACACAATTGGAATTGTTCAATCGGAACTAGTCTTCAAATGTTCCTGTAATAGTGACCCTACCAGTAATACACAAATGAAAGCAAAACACTGATTTCTGATTGTTACTGCTAGAGAAAATCCAAGGTTTTTTGAACAATTAGTTTTCTCTGGCAGCTAATTCTGTTAATTGTACAAGTACAAGTTTATTATCATTACAACCTGCAGTACGCACATCTAATACTTCCAATTCACCAGGAAGAATGCAAAGGGAAACACGCCCAACAGGAGCTTCAATATTCATCGTTTAGTTTCACTTCGCAAAATTTCATTTCCCATAATTTGTTACAACAACTAAACAGATTTGAGCTACAATTTTTGTTATTATAGTCTAATGCGTGGTTATAACGCAAAAAAGTAATAAATTGTCGCTGAAAGTAATACAATCTTCTTATTCTTTAATTCTGGGTGTAGAAGCATTTCAAAATTGTACAAAGTACTACAGTAAAACTTCCTCTCAATTTCCCCTTCCGACATGTAAATTTTCGCGCAAACTAAGCGAGGGGCCATCATTTCGTGCGGCACCATCTCCGGAAAGCGAGCTCGTCGCATCCGCTGCAGCCCCATTCCCGTCCGCCCGACCGCTAGCCAGCGATGTTGAAAGCTGCGGTCTTCGTCGATCGTCACTACTGCGGCACGCAAGGGTCTTATAATGGAAAAGTAAACATAACTTATCCCTGTTTCGTCTTCGTCCGCGCTCGATCTCCGCGCGCACCGTCCGGTGTTTTCTGAGTATATTTACCCTGCTAACAGCGGGAGCACCAGGCGTAGCTGCTGTTTACTCTTCGGGCGAGCCTCGCTTCGATGTGCACCCACGGCTGGCTGCTTCTGAAGCACGGCAAGCACCCCGGATTCGGATGGGCCGAACCCCGGACCGCTAATGCTCTAGTTCGCTCGGTAAACTGGCCCGGAGTGCTCGCAAGCACTCGAGTTTTATTTATCAGTTTATACAAGGAATTCGAAGAATTTAAACAATTTCTCAGTATTGCGATGACCTTTGAAGAGAGTTGGATGACAGGCGACTCCGGTTGTATAATATTCCGCTTGCCACGAACACGTGGCAGATGCGTGCGTCAAGGATGCCCATATCACTCGTCCGGTGCGCATGATTCCGCAACCGACGCAAAGTTAAAGGGAAAAAAAACTTCATAAAAGACTCACGATTCCTATTTTTGCTCTCTATCCCCTTTACAAAACCGAAAAACAAAACCGACAGAAAAAACGTGATCTGGTGAAAAGAAAAATTTGGAACCTTCCTCGTTTTACGAGCCCTGAGCAAACCGAGAGCTGTCACGGTACATTTCCGAAAGCACTTTACACATGCCGTTCCGACATTCGGGTGTATAACGGTTACAGAATAGAACCGTGCCACAGGCACGGGGGAAGGCAGAGAAAACCGAAGACAAGCACTAATTACTACGTCATCGAGATTGATGAAGATTCTCACATTTCCTGCTCACTTTCTTCCCGCCCACTCGCATGGTGCTATTCTCTAGTTTTCTTTTTTGTTAATGATGATGATATGATTATCCAGCCAGACCATCATCATGGAGGGTGAAGTGGAAAAATGCGAATACAACACTGAATGTGGATCACGTTTCGGTTCATTCTTTTTACGTCTCATTTTGTTGTTCGACAAAAGCTTGGGAGGCATAATTTTTTTTCCACATTTAAAATACAAAAGCAGGAAAAATAACAAATGGCGATCCGTAGATGGCCGAACGTAGCAAACATGGCGCCTTGCCTGATATTGGAGCCACGGTTATGCTAAATCGGACGAGATCTCTTGTGGTTGTGCTGTGGCTGCAGCCTTGCTTGCTTGCATGTCGATAATTGGCATCAATCTGATCCCCTTGCGAGAAACTGACAGATTCGCTCGAGATGAGTTTTAAAACGAACTACCAAACATGTGATTCCCGGCGAGCAGCACGAATTACACCGGACATCAAAATGCGAAAAACCGTCCAAAATCCAAATATGACTTGTAAACAGCACCAAAAATGCTAAGGAAAATGTACCAAAGCTTTGTAGGCTAGTGTTATTAACTGGCTGGTCGGTTACAGTAGAGAAATGATTTCATGAAAACTAATTTCACGAAGAATCCGCAATCAAGCCGATTGGTAGCCGGCTCGGTTTCTTGTGTAGTACAATTTATTTCTGTTTGCGCATCATTTTCATTCGTACGATCCAATGCTAACTCACATATCCATTTCAACACTATTTACCTACAATCATAACTCAATTAAACACGGTCCAAAATAATTATTCAATTTAGCTTACCAATCGGTGCTCAGTACTGATTTCACCGTGAAGGAAAGCCAGTCAGTCAGTCGGAGGCCTACCTAGCTTAACGTTCACCGAAACTGAATTAATGTAGTAGTCAAGAGATTTTCAGCCCCAACCTGCCTGCCAGGTCACTCCCAACCTACCGATCCATTCTTCAACGCATCGCCACAATTTGCATTGGACAAACAGCTCCCGAACGGTGGCCGGCCGAAGAAAGCCGTCGAGATACAGAGAGGTAAAAGAGTAAAGTCTTAAAATAAATAAACATTTCGAACAAAACTCAATACGCAACGCAGGATCGCTTGGCAACCACTTCCAACGATCAGAGCGATCTTCAACCGTAGACCGTAGACGCTATTGAGGGACACCGCTTGCTGCGTCTTCAAGCCAGTCAACAACGCGACCGAGAAGCGGCCTGCCTGACGATGATTGAAAGCAAAATATTGCATTATAGCCGGCCGCACATTCATATCCAGATGCGGATCTGTTTGTTTTGTTTCGGCTTCTCACTAATTAGTCGCAAGTTCGGTTTGAACGGCCGAATTTAACTGCCGTAGATATGATCTATACACTATACAGTTAGCATTGCGGCCAGCAACGGATCAAAGTAAACACGGCCCCGGGATCGGGACGGGATCAGGCAAGTGGATCGGATTTCGCTGCCGTTTGCTTACTTCCTGTGCACATGTATTATATTTTCCGAGCCTGTGCAGAGGCAAGCCGAGGCCTGGCTGCAAAACGATCGTCGCGACGGTCGAGAGATGCAATTTCGTCCATCCGTCCGTCCGGAAGTGGATGAGTTATGGCGGCATGATCGGGGTGGAAAGTTGTAAGTATGATGAATGGATCGGATTTGTTCGTGGAAGAAGGTTTGTCCGGCGAGTGTTGAATGGCGACAAGATAGTCGTCCTCGGGGGAAACGGCTTATGAGATGGTGTGGTAAAGATATAAAGTTTCAAAGGAATGGTTACTTCTCAGTACATACAGTTAATGACGTGATTTTCATGGGTCGGCAACGTTTACGAGCGGATTGAAATAGCCTATTTTGAAGTTTGTTTTCAATTTCGGAGAACATAAACGGGCCTAGCTTCCGCGCTTCGTAAGTTTTATGTTTGACAATCATCGGCAATTCCTTACGGCAATCTTACTTAGAACGGGAAGGTACGATAAATAGCATCAACTAAAAAGGTTTTTTATTCGCATTTTACTGCATTCTATTGGCAATTTTCATGACCAATTTTATGGAACTTTACTATAATATTCTGGAATTACTATAAAACTGCCTTCCTGTATTGTTTACCGTGCACATTAAAAATGATAGGAATCTAAAATTGATGTGCCATCAAAAAAGTTCAGGTTCACAAGGACATGTAGCTTTGGAAAAACTAATAATTCGATTAGTCAAAATCTTTCCGACAGTCAATCTGATTATAATCTCTAACTTGACCGCTCATGACTTTTAGTTAAACAAAATCACAACACTGCTTTGATTTTTATCAATTATTACAATATTTTTGCTACTAAATAACCAAACCCTAAAATCCGAAAAACAAAACAAACTATAATTGCGGAACATTGACGTTAGTTTGATAACATAAAATCGTAATCGTGTAGCATTTTCTCTTACCAACGCTAATATGCAGAGATATAGCGCCCTACACGCTTAAAACTGGGTCTGGAAATAGGCTAGAAAATGGACCTAAAATGGGCTTGAAAATGAAGTTGAAAATAAACGTAAAAATAGACATAAAAAGGACCTGAAAATAGGCTTAGTGAATGGGCTTGAAAATGGATTCGGAAATGGACCTGAAAATGGACATGAACATTGGACTGCAAATGAACGGATTTGAAAATGGATTGGAAAATGTACCTGACAATGGACATCAAAATGGACCTGAAAATGGGTTTGAAAATGGACTTGAAAATAGACATGAAAATAAGCTTAGCAAATGGACTCGAAAATGGTCATGAAAAAGAACCTGAAACTGGCATTGAAAATAGGTTCAGAAAATAGACTTGAAAGGAGTTGGAAAATGGACGTGAAAATGGATCTGGAAATGGACATGAAAATGGACCTGAAAACTTTAAAATGGACTTGAAAATGAATTCGAAAATGGACCCGAAAATGAACTTGAAAACAGGCTTCGAAAATGGACCTGAAAATGGACCTTGAAGATGGATGTGAAAATGGTAATGAAAATAGGCTTGGGAATAGCCTTATAAAATGACCTTAATAATGGACATGAAAATGGAATTGATAATAAACGTAGAAAATGGACAAAATGGATTTGAAAACGGACTTAGAAATCAGTTTGAAAATGGACTTGATAACGGACTTCAGAATGGATACGAAAATGGACTTGAAATGGACAAAAATCGGAGGGGTTGTGTACAAGACACGACCGCATATGTAGGTCTGTATCTATTGATAACGCTTATTTTTTGGGAATCTGTGGAACAACAGCTCCAAATTTCATTATATGTTTTGCCACAGAAAATGCTTTCATTTCGAGTCCAATTTAAGTCAATTTTCAAATACGATTCAAGTCAATTTTATGTCCAATCACAAGTTTAATTTCAACCCAAATTTCAATGTTCCTTTTTAAAGTCTATTTCTAGCCTAATTCAAGCCCAATTTCATGTCCAATTCCCAGCCCAATTTCTAATCAAATTTCAAGTTCAATTTCAAACGCCAATTTAGATCGGATTCCATGTCCAATTCAATGTCCCATTCTAAGTTGAATTGCAAGCCTAGTAATTTAATTCCAATTTCAATTTTCAATTCAACTTCAATTTAATTCCGTTTTCAAATTCAATTTAAGTCTAATTTCAAATCCATTGTAATGTCCGATTTCATGTCAAATTTAAGTCTAATTTCAACTCCGATTTGAAGTCTAATTTTAAGACCAATTATATGCCCGAGATCCAATCCAATTTCAAGCCAAATTCAATTTTGATTTCAAGTCTGCTTACAAGTCAAATTTCAAGCCTAGGTTGAGCTCAACATTTATTAGTCTAATTTATTTCCAGTTTATGTTCGACTCAAAGCCCAATTGCAACTTTCAATTCAGGCCCAGTTTTGATCCAATTTTAAACAAAACGTCAAGTCCTAATTCAAATCCAAATGCAAATCTAATGTCTAATCTAAAGGAATCTGAAAAAATTTATTTGGAGGGTCTGATTTACTCCATTTTACTCAGCAATGTAGCACAACAGTTAAAATGCCAATTCGTTACTTTTACCAGAGATTTTTAAGAAGGCATGTCTATTCTTCAGGTTAAGAAGGTCAGTAGATTGACCGACGATCAGGTATTTTACTAAAGTGCCGTGTAAGGGAATGTTTTGCCTTGGTTTACCCTATAACTTGTATTGAAATCTGAGAAAACATTAACAGGAAAAAGAACAGTTGTAAAAGTGCTCCCATTTTGTTCAAATTTTGTCTGTTTGATTCTTTTCGTAAAATATGAATTATTATCTGCAAATATGAACGGCCGTATAAACAGAGTTTCCATGTACCATTTGTTCGTTGACTGCAAAGCCGCAAACGATACCATCGGCCGAAAAGAGCTATGAAAAATCATGGACGAGAACAGCTTCCCCAGGAAGCTCATCAAACTGATTCGATGGACAGTGCTGTGTTCAGAATTTGGATGGATTGTCGAATTCATTCGAATCATACAGACCCACAGTGGTCCAGAATCACAAAAAAGCGGATTTTTGGGTAAAAAATGCGTAATTTTTCAAGGGTAATGTCTTTCGAGAAGTTTATTAACAAAAAATAGTGCATCTTTCTGCACTACTAAGCGAAGTCTGTCAATAAAGAAGGGTCAAGTTCTGAAGGACGTTTAAACCCATGGCTCTGCTTTGCTATCTCTTAGTGGTTGCGATTATAAAGAGCTCAATAACTTTGCACACGATTTTTTATTGCTGACAAATGTTCTACAAAGTTATTCAGTATGTTAAAATAGACATTTTCTCTGAAGACTTTTTGTCGCTAGCACGCACATTTAATGAAGTTTTCGTTTTAATTTTGACTGTCACTGTTTCTTGAAAATAGCACGTATTTTCGCACGTATATTCCTCACGAACCACTGCTTTTTTACACAAGGCTACCTATATGTGAATACTATTTATCTAGCAACCAATTGTCATACCACAGATCCACAATAACAATGAAACTCAAATCTGTCACCTGTCACCTATTGAAACGCTGGATTGTACTGAAAACGTCAGCGAAGCAATTCGTCACTAATGAGGCGATGGCCGGATCTGCGCTAATGACAACCGGTCACACGGCAATCAACTTCTCCGGTGCAGGTGACATAGCTCAACCTGCTCATTAACATCAAAACTGTGCCGTACCTGAATTGAACGACGAGGAGGTGTACCTCTCTCCGTTGGATAATAATCACCTTTAGTGCGGACGTAAATCTCGCTCAAAATCATAGACTGTACACGGTGTGGGAAGTGCCATCCGACAGGAGATGATCACCTCTAATTAAGAGCATCAAAATAGTCCGCGGAGCTGTCACTGTGGTGCTACGAACCCATTGTCACAACCCACACGGCGGGTTTAACGATTTGGGTTTGCTCACAAAATTGGAAGTAAACATAAATAATCTTTGGTCGTCCGGTAAAAGATCGAAGCCTCCACCTCCAGACGCACAAAACGCGCGCGATCGTTCGCACAGCACAGCATATGTTCGCGATGGCGACGTTAGTGCCCAGAAGGAAAAACAACATAATTATAATATCCAACATTATGAGACGCCAGTTCAGGAAGTTTTACGGGGAAAATATTAGGCAACAACCAGGCCGCAACGCACGTAAGGAAAAACATCGGAACCCGAAACACAAGACGTAGCTGTGGCGTAGCCCGTAACATACAAAATATTAAAAAGAAATACATAGTGGCAAACGTGGAACGAACGACCGACCGAACGTCCCGGCAGGTCAGAAATTATATTGGGAAATTATCGGAACATAATTTAAAGGCGTCCGTGCCGACCGACCGACCGACCGACCACTCGCGCTGAGGTTGCTTCGTAACGCCCAACGAAGAAGCGAGATCCACTTCCTTTGGTCGGATATTACATAGTTTTTTTTCTGTTCTTGTTGCTGCTTGCTGCTGGTCTGGTGTGGTCCGTCTGGCGTGCTGGCGAGTCTGGCCACGGGCAGCAAAAGTACATTAGTTCGGGTTGATTCTAGGTTAGGGATTAATTTTCCTCCTCCCACTTTTTTTCGTGGTTCCAGTTGCAACTGCTGCCAGTCCAGTCAGTGCAGTGGATTCGTTTGTTATTCGTTTGATGTATTGAATCGTCACCGAACCACGTAGGACCGTAGTAATGGCTGACTTTTTTCCAGTAATTCAGGGTCGTACACGAGGGAAGTCTCAATAAATTGAATTTAATTCAAATCGTTCCGAAAGCCTAAAGACGGAAAAGTTTGAAGTGCAATTGAAACTGACGGTAGTACGATTTATTGACACTCACAAACTTTCAGCTAGCAGCTATTCAGTATTCCGACAAGTAAAATGCATCCTCGTTTACTTTGTTGCTCAGCATGTGGCCCTGGGTCGACCCTGGAAGAGATCTGTGGGTTCCTTTTCTTCCACGTTCCTTCGTCGGATACGCACGCATAAGAACGTCCGTAGCGAATTTGAGGGTGCAGCCTCTTTTTTCCTCTCAAACCGTCCCGTTTGGCAAAGGGAACCCAGCAAAAGACTTGACTAACGAGAAAAACTAATTGCTAGGTAAAATGTATAAATTTACTTAATTTCCTAGAATTTGACACAATTTCAGGAAAGCAGAGGTTGGACCCCGAATACACTCGAAGCATTTTATGTCTCATTTTGTTCCTGCGCTTCTTCTCACAGCTATTCTGCCGTCGGCTTTCGACTCGAGCAGAAGAGCAGTTGGAGTCTTCGGAATCTGATGGGAAACGACGACCACCTGACAGACAGTTCAGTGTAATTTCCTCCTGCCGCCGCAAACCTACCATATTAGAGATGAAGTCGTCATTTGTTCCCCTCGACCCATCCTCCCGTGCGTCGTCGGTCGGGGTCTCAGTAACTTTTTACACCCCGGTTTTGTGCCTGCCTGGTAGGTACCTGCGATGATAGTCCCCTCCGGATCGGATTCTGGCTAGGTTGGTGGTAAGACAAGTTAAAATGATAGGCGAACCGACCTATCCGTGAAGCAGGAAGATAGTTGGTGGAACAATTTAAATCCGATTTTTAAACCTCCGTCTATAACAGCGCCATGCGAGCCATTCGTTTATACATTAATATTAACATGCTTAGTCAATTAACATAAAAATGCTATTTTCGGGGCGAGCACGCAAGGGGTGGCATCGCACACCGTGGGGTGGTCGTATCTTCCCGCTTTGTTTCCTTCTCCACTGCAGCTCCTGCAAAGGCAAACGAACATTCCAAACGAAGATCGTCTGCGAGCAGAACATATTCCATACCGTAGTAACTCGTTAGCCGCCGCCGCCGGATGGCTTAGATCGAGTTTTCGCCGTTTTAGAGCTTACGCGGGACGTGGTAACGAATGTGCAATAAATCATTAGTTTTCGGTTTTTGACTTGAGCTTTCTGGCTTGCGGTTCACCCCACAGTATCTTTTTTGGTTTGCTCTCTCTCTAGCCCGCTTGAGGATTTCACCTTGGAATGTTGGAGGTTTTTTCAAAGTGAATTATTGTTGCGCTGACAACAAGGGTACCGTCGAAATGGTTTTTGAACAACAAAAGCAGGTACCGTTCTGGATCCAATTTCGGACGCTTAGGTTATGTTAGCTGCCCGGTTAGGTTCGAGATATGATTCCGGGTCACGCCAGTCGTCGTATGTTCGAATTTCGGCTGGACGGTGCTTCTGGAGTCAATAGGATTGTTGCACTAACCCTGTAGTTATCATGTACTGTAATAGCCGGCTGCGAAGGGCTGTGTCGATGCAAATATCTTAACGATAAAGCGAGCATCACTGCTACACATCACTTAACGCTGAAAAACAACAACTTTTACGCACAACGCTAAGAGTAAACAAATCGATGATGAGCGAATCAATCTGAGTTGTCACTTTTTCCCATCGCCTACTCATTCTGTACAAGGGATCTGCCAATGTATTGTCATACCATTTCGAGTAACATGCTGTTGTATAAAGCACCCGATTTTATTCTATTACCTAGCAATATTATGAACATTTCAGTTTTTAAAGAAGTGTTCGAAGATTGAGTCAAAACGGTAAATGAACCTCGATCGATGACCATAATTTAAAAGCGACCGCAACAGTCTAACGAACTTGAAATTATAAATCCTATCTTCTATTAATTGTTTTGATAAGAAAATCCGGTTTTCGTCCTCTTTTGAAACAAGACTTTTGTCGTTTCGGTTTCGTTAAAATCGTGCCCGTAGATGTTCGACTACAACATTGAAGGCACAGGCACAATTATGCAACGCCAGTTTGGTGTAATCAACTTTAACTAACCTTTCACCAACCCAACGAATCACAAAGTGATTGACTGCTTTGTAAGATTTGACGAGCCAAACATTTTTTTCTTTGATACACTCATATAGCCACGCGTTTATTTCACTCCTACATGAGACCGTGCCAGCGCAGCGGCGGAGCGACCCCTCGAAAAAGATGTTAATTAAAACAAATGTTTACATTTCAATCCACTCGGTCGGTGCGTGCGTGCGGTGCGGGTGATCCGCGAAACATTTCAATCATCGCTGTCTCCCGCTGTAAGGATCGTAGTCGATCTACCGCGATGCGGTGTGGAGACACGACGGAATAACAGAAATGTCGCCCCTTGATTGGTACCTAATCTATACTACCACACACAAGCGAGCGAGCGGCCCGGTTCCGAAGGAACCCTCCCGCTCTCTCGTTCGCTCGGTCGATCTAGCCGCCGGTCGAAACCGCATTAAAGAAAAGATGGAAAATAAAGACATAACTATAAATAAAATTGCTGGTTCGTAGTACGGTGGAGGAACGGAGGAGCAACGATGCCGCTTCTGCCCCTCTCGCAAGCAGGAGCTCCCCCTGGTTGGCTGGCGAAGGAGAAGAAACGACGATCTACTGCTGCTGCTGCTGCTGCTGAAGAAAGCATAAAAGCAGGCAGCGAAGAAAAATGTAAATAAACAAGTCAGCGTTCGTGTGACGACTGTCCGGGATCAGTGTGCCACAGTCTAAGGTTACGTCAAGCTCCAGGGAACGGCAGGCAGGCGGATTACCGGGAATGGATTGTTGGTGTTGCTACGTGAAATACGAAGGTCACCAGCCAGCGCTTCGGCACAATACTGCTTACAGCACGGACCTCGCCGGGGAACTGTTGTTTCTTTTGGGCACGTAAGCCCGGAGCGAACTCCCCATCCGATCCGCTGTTGCGACGCACGACGAATAACTTACGGTACGGTCTTATCGGGTATCTGTTTCGCTTTCAGTTAGATATAAATCATAGATTATCGTCTTCTTTTCCCACATTTCTATTTTTACGAACAAACTCGCTCCGGTCGGTCGGTCGGTTTGTTTGGGCAGCGCTATTCTGAAGAACTCGGAATTGTACCGGTTTCCAGTGCTTGTTTCGGCTTCCGTTCCCATCGTGAAACTCTAGGCACATTCACCAGAATTTCTACATCTCAACCGGTCATTACCGGTGCACACATAATTGTTCTTCATGTTCCTCTTTCGTCGTTCACCAACATATGCTAAGACAAATCGGAAGTTTTTCTGTCTCATCTGAGGTCTCGGGGCACCCTGCTCCGCCCTAAACGTCGCGGCGCGCCATAATGAATGATAATTATCAATAAGCTGATTTATTATCCTTGGCTACATTTCTGTTCGATGGGACAGAGTCTGCTGGTCCTACCAGTTCACTGCTGCTGCTGTACATGTTTCTGGTGTGGTTCAAGTGACTCATTCAGTCAAGCGTAATATCTCCTGGCAAGGAACAACAATGCGCGCCTTTCGATTTTCGGCCGGGCAGATGCAATAACAACAGTTCTGAACACACGCAGCAGCCTCCAGACTCCGGTTTTCCTGACATGGATCATTAAGAATAACTCATCACGAGATATAATTTAAATAAATTTCGAACGCCCATAACATGCGCGGTTTCGAACATTGGGCCGAAGTTGTTTTTGGAAGTCCGCAGCGCAGCACGCTCGACGACCGGTGGAAACAGTCACAATGCTCGATAATGTCTCTATAACGGTCGGTGGTGCGCTGTTTTCCTCCCGGCCGATCGGTGGTTGTAGCAAATAAGAGCCGTTTTCAAGTTCGCGTGTACTGCGAACCCGAACCCACAGCACACGGCGGCGGCGGCGAACGACTTGCTGTAGTTTCTCCGATCAAGATGATCCCGGGCGCAGATTGCAAGCAGCATCTTTTAATGTTGGCCAATAACGCCACACAGCAGGACTAGTCGTGGATCACCCGCCAACTCGCATTCGCCGTCGCCGTTGATTGAGACATTATAGAAGCAATAAATAAGAAATTAATATCATTCTGCACCTCCGCACTGCTGCGGCGGGCTTCGTCAGTGGCATCGGAACTCACACAATGTCTGCCCGGTATCGGTACAGATGGCGATCGCCTCTTCAGCACCTGACAGATGCTGAAGAATACCTCGGCAATGATTTATTTCATTAATCAAGATGTTGAAAAAAGATTGCCGCCATCCGGCGACCGCCAACGTTGCTCCGACGGACGTGTTTTCCTTCACACCCCGTTCCACCCGTAGTATCTATTTCGTGCGGAACTCGAAGTGACTCAGTGCAAGTTACAGTCACTACTAGCACATTTCCTCGACGGTCGGCGACGACGATGATGGTGGCCGCTCGATCGGACCGAAATTCGTCCGGCGATGACCTTCGTAAAATATTTTTCTACGTCGTCGCTTTCTTGGTTCCTAGTTCCTCCTAGTGCGCAATCAGCCAGCTATAAAGCCATTAAACATTTCTCGCCGAGAAGCTGCAATCAAACAGGCGAGCAAGGCTACCACACGCCGTTTTAAGCCTCTGCCTGCCTGCCTAGGTTCAGTGAGGCTCTCGGCTGTCATAAAACGTTGTTTGTCTTATCTTCGCATAGAATGGTGCATTTTACGGTTATGACTTTCGGATCTACTATTTGAGTATGGCCAAGCACGAGGACCACCAGAAGGGCAATAAATTATTTTAAAACCCGAAGAATTTGAGGAATTTTAGCCGAATGTGCGACGAATTGGAAATATTGGTGACAGTTCCAAAGCTGCACTTTTCCTCCAACGACGACGACGAAGTTTCTTGCCAATGATCCGCTTTGTTGGGACGAAAGATAGCCTGTTTAGAGCCTAAAAGAAGCACTTTACACTTCAAACAAGTGATAAAACTAATACCATCCATTTAATGTTGCAATAGCAATAGAATTAAATTGAAATTTTCCTTGTAAGAACGGGAATGTAGTAGAAAATTAAAAAGTCTCTACGAATCTCGTTGATTTTGGCTTGTTCTGCCTGCGCAACTTAAATAAAGGAGTGCAAATTGACGCAGTGTACATGGACCTGAAAGCAGCGTATGATCGGATGGATCACGGTATCCTCCTTGCAAGGTTTGAGAAACTGGCAGTTTCCGCACGTTTCTGCAAGTGGCGGTGCTGAGCGGTTAAGATCGGGTCCGAGTTTTCCGACTCGTTCTGCAACATCTCTGGCGTACCACATGGGAGCAACGTTGGACCACTGTTCTTTTCTCATTTTATAAAACTATCAGCTTTCATGTCACCTGGTTGTCGGTCTTTTCATACCGACGATGTAAAAATCTTTAAGGTAATTAAAGTGGGTTTCGACTGCATTGAAGTACAGCACCTAATGAACAAATGAAGATTGATTGATTCACCGTAAAAATGAACCTATAACTTTTAGCTATAACATGGTGGGACATTTGTTATATGCTGTCTATTATCTCTCGTAGTTATTTTCTGCTGGACTTGCAAAAAGAAACCCCCACTCGGTTTGTTTACATTTTGCAGTTACCTTCTTTTTTCTTTGTTTTAGCCACCCAGTTAGCTTCGAGCTACGATGCTGGCCTAACGAGCCAATCGTCGTATGTTCGAATCCTGGCTAGGCGGTGCTTGCTAGATAGAGCCAGTAGAATCGTTACACTGGCCACGTAATTTTCCTGTACTCTAACAGCCGGCTCCGAAGTCTGTCAATAAAGAAGAGAAATATCTAATGGCGGTTTAAAAACAAGGCTTCGCTTTTTCTTTGTTCTCGTAGTTATGCTTTTTGTGAGAGAGAATACTAAAGTTTCTTCGATTAACGGCCTAACAGAATCTGTGATTTGAGCAAAATAAAACTTTTCCTTTAATTCCTCTATATATACATCATTTTGATAGATACATATTCTGTTCCACTGACGTCCCCAGACCTAAACAGAAGGTGGGGCACCGACGTTTCACCGATTAGATATTAGATTAGCATTTGAATTTGTATTCGGACTTGACGATTTGTTTAAAATTGGAACAAAATTAAACTAAAGTTCGTCTTCAAACTAGACCAGAATTGGAAGTAGCGATTGGACTTTGAGTGAAATATAAAATAGAATTTAATTAGACTAGACGTTGAGCACGACCTGATTATTTTAATGTGGTTTTAACCATTTGGTCATTCACCACACGAGAGCAGACTTGTAATCGGAATTGAATTTGACTTGAAATTGGACTGGATATCGAATATAAAATTGGACTTGAAATTTGACTTTAACGACAAGGTCGTCAGAGTCACCCTTCCCTTCCCTTCTTCAGTGTACCAACATGCTCCCTTAGACTCGGGAAACCATCACAAAAATATAAAATTAGTTCTACTAATGCTAGCCGTAGTAAGATCTTGCAACTCGAAGCACTAAACATTGCATTCTATAAGTTCTATTACTTTTCCGGTCATTAACTACCAATTAATATTTATCACTATATTTTCACTTTTTCGCCGTCGGTTTTTCAGTCATTTTTTCGAGCCGTTTCAATCGTCAAATCACTCGCGAAATTTAACATGAGGCACAAAAAACTTTAATTTACCACCCGAACAGTTATTTAGAGAGATATTATAATTATTTTGCGCAAATTGTTCACTTGAATAGATAGGATAAACTTCACTTCGTTTCGATTGCAATTCCGAATCCGCGACCGTCGTTGTTGTACGTTGCCAAGGGAACGGACGTTTATATGGAGTGATGCCAACGTAAATATTTGAGCATGAAATTCACCAATTATTTTCGCTATTAAATTAAAGGTCGTAGAGTGTCGATAATATACTTATTAAATTCACTGATAATAAAATTTAACAGCAAAAATAGATACGTGATTCTACGTTTCATTATTGTACATAACAGATTATTACCTACTACTAGCAAATCTATTCTCAACAAAACCATAGTGGCAACAAGTACTGAATTCAGTAAAAAAGCAACTGGACTTTGACGCCCTTCACCTTAAATCCGAGCTTAAATTGGAACAAAATTTAACTAGGGATTGGCTTTAAAATAGGAAATTGAATTTTGCTTGAAAATGGACCACAATTGAACTTCAAATTGTATTTAAAATTGGGTTCGAAATTGCATTAAATTATTCTTATATTAGACTTAAAATTAAACTCAAATTGAACTTAAAATCGGAGATGGAATTGTAAATAAATTTGGCTCGGAATTTGAGATTGAAATTGAACCTGAAATTATGCTTCCAATTGAACATGAAATTGGACCTCAATTGGATTCGAAAATAGATCGGTGGTGAAAAAGAAATTTAAATAGATTAGAAATTTGCTTTAGAGTGGGGCATTAAAATTAGACTTCAATTGAATTTCAAATTGCAGATAAAATTAAAATTGTATTTGATCTCAAAATTGGACATTTAATTGCACTTGAAATTGGACTTAAAATCGGAGGTTAAATAGGAACTAAATTAGACTCGGGATTGGTCTTAAAATGGGACATTCTATTGGACAGATCAAACTAGACTAGAGATCGGAGGTGAAAATGGAATTAAATTAGACTCTGAATTGGACTTAGAATGGACATTAAATTGGTCATGAAATCAGACCTAAATTGGACCTTGAAATTGAACCTGGAATTTTATTTGAAATTAGACTGGGAATTGGACATCAACTTTTGACTTGATTTAGACTAGAAATTGGCTTTTAAATGGGACATTGAAATTGGACTTGGAATTGTATTTGTGATTGAAAATGAAAATTGACTTTGAATTGAATTTGTGATTGAACATGAAAATTGACTTGAATTTAAACCCCAAATCGTGTTAGAAAATCTACTTAAATTGAACTCGTAATTAAAGTTAAAATTGGACTTGAAGCAGAATCTATTTGAACGCAATTAATTTTCTTATCGCTTAATATTCAATACCGGGCTGTTGAATTGACAACTCCAGACTTGCTGGTTGCATATTGAGAAATTATTTTGGTATACATTGAATTTGTGGGGCACCTGCCCCAGTCAGTGTGCGCCAGGCTGGGTGCGGTAGTGTTCCGCTCTCAACTTTCAGGCCGGAACAGTGTCTGTTTAGAACACATTTATCATGGCTTTTTTAAACACAGTTTTTTTTAGTTATTATTGGCGTTTGTTATCTGGCCTTGTTTTAGCCATTTTAGGGATTTTTAGCCGTTTTGTGCACCATTTGGGATTACTTTTCATTTAACGTTTGAGGATTCCAAGCAATTTTTTGTTTTGGCCTTTTTCAAACCAAGAAAGCGTTTTTTTGGCAATTTTAGGCTTGCTCCATTTGGTCCAACTATCGAGCACGTTGTGCACTTCTGCGTCTGGTACCAACCGGATCCGAGGCGAACATCATTTTTGCGGGTTTGTTGTCCGGCATTCTCACAACATGTCCAGCTCATTGCAATTTTCTGGATACTGGATGCACCGACGAGTGGCGCCAGCTCGTGGTTCATCGTTCTACTCCATAAAACGTTCTCATAAACACCGCCAAAGATGGTGCTAAGCACACGACGTTCAAAAACGGCCAGTGCTTTAAAGTTCCCGTCGAGCATTGCCCACGTTTCGTGCCCGTAAAGAACTACCGGTTTTATAAGCGTTTTTTACATGATACATTTCCACCATATATCGTGGCCTTAATCAGTCTTGGCAGGTTTCCAGAAAAGCCGGTTTCGTCCATACTTTCTCTAGCTCTTCACGGTCGATAGTATCGTAGGCGGCCTTGAAATCTATGCATAGGTGTTGCGTAGGGACTTGGTATTCACGATGCTCTTGGAGGATCTGTCGCAGTTCAAAAATTTGGTAGGTTGTCGATCACCCGTCCACAAAACCGGGTTGATAGCTTCCCACGTATCTACTTGCAAGCGGCGAGAGACTGCGAAAAATGATTTGAGAAAACAAGCGACTCCGAATTTTTTCGCCAAATCACGATCTGAAATGTTTGAATTGTTGTCGATGGTACTTTGGACATACCTACGCACGCTCCGGTTGATAGTTTCGCTTCAAAGTCTGGCTTGAGGCCTCCGAGTCGTTAATGTGTTCTTTTTCTTTTTAAATATACGCTGTTCATGGGTAATTTTCGCAATTTTGTACTCGTTTATAAACCAAAAAAGAAAGTTTTATTTTTCAATATTTACCAAAATTATTCAGAAATGTCACAGATTTAAAAAAAATGGTGCACCTGAGTAAGCCATTTAAGCTGAAAAGTTTTTTTACAAACAATCAAAATCTGTATCAAAAAAAAACAACCCAATTCAAACCAGTCACCGTGTTCGTCACCTGCAAGTCGTTGGAATCTTTCCAACGCAATCCGTGTCCCCCTACCGGCCGGGGGAATCCTCTGCGACCGCATTTTCCTCGTTTTCCCACATCGTGCACGCTTGGGGCGTGAAGCTAAATTGAGCGTTAAAGCTAAACAACCACAAAATTAACTGCCACACGGTTCCGATGTGTTGGCCCTGCTCATGGGGACCTACCTTTTGTTGAGCTCAAACTCAACCGTTGGCACTGGCATTGCTTGGCAAGGCAAAGCGTGCGACGGTGGTCTCAAATTTCACTCCGTGTGCGTACCCAACCCCGGAGCCCATAACCCCAGCCGCCGTCCGTCAACAACAATGTGAAACTTTCCTCGGCTTCGATCGCACTTGTCGGTCGCCCGGCAGAAGTTTGACGACGGGGACACTCACCAGTTTTGAATTCCTTTCGCCCCGAGCCCACCGCAGTGCTACGGCGGCGACGGCGGCAGTAGCAGCAGGTACGATGGAAACACAAATTCCGTGATTGGGCTTACTCGACCGGAAAATCGCCCTGCTTGCTAACATATGGTTTCGCCGAAGGGGACCACACCGCCCGTAGGTATTGAAAACGTCGATCGAATTACCCATCATTACTTCAGCCAGCGGCGTTATGGAAGTAGAAAAAAAAAACAACGAAAGAGGCTCCCTCTCGATGATCGGATTACGACTGTATTAGCTCGGTACTGTACGCACCCACTCTCGGCCCACCCTGCATATAGCTTCACAATGAATCCTGAGATTCATCCTGGAAGCTGCGCGCAGCTATTAGCAAAGAAGCCGGGCAGTCGACGATAAACGGAACAGGCTGTAGGCGCAAATGATTGCCAATTTCGAAGCGCACAACATCTGGCAGATGATGGGATGCTTTGGGTGATCTGGTTTGTTTTTTTTTGTGTTTTCATGTTTGCTAAAACCAGAAGCGAACCCGCGTAATTCGGGTGACAGCTTGTTGCGCTTGCTGGGAACGATTTTTTATTTTATTTTAGATTAAAAAGTGACATATGGGTTACCGTTAAATGCTCATGGTGGCCTTGTAATTTGAGTCAGGTTGAAGAATAACAAGCAATTTCTATAATAAAATTTTGACCTGTTTTCGCTAACATCGAATTTTTGTGGTTCTTTTTTCTTCGCAGGGCAAAGCGCGGGGGAGGCGGTCAGCGGTCTATATGCGATCCCT
This sequence comes from Sabethes cyaneus, assembly GCF_943734655.1. Lineage (NCBI taxonomy): Eukaryota > Metazoa > Arthropoda > Insecta > Diptera > Culicidae > Sabethes > Sabethes cyaneus. The sequence goes on from NC_071354.1 coordinate 50,746,149, forward strand.
GTTCCAGTCCCATCTTTTCAACCTCGGCTGTTCGATACAGAAACACGCGGGTAAAGTATTATTCGTGGCAATACTAGTTATATGCACATTCTGCGTGGGCCTCAAATCTGCAACGGTACATTCGAAAGTGCACCAGCTGTGGATACAGGAAGGCGGAACGTTAGAACACGAACTGGCCTACACGCAGAAATCGCTCGGCGAAATGGACTCCTCGACGCATCAACTGCTGATACAGACGCCGAAAGATATGGAAGCTTCCATCTTGCATCCGAACTCTTTGCTGACGCATCTTGAAGTGGTCAAACAGGCCATATCGGTCCGGGTGCACTTGTACGACATCGAGTGGAGCTTGAAAGATATGTGCTACTCGCCGAACATCCCGAACTTCGATACGCATTTCATCGAGCAGATCTTCGAGAACATCATTCCCTGTGCGATCATCACGCCACTGGACTGCTTCTGGGAGGGTAGCAAGCTGCTCGGACCGGAGTATCCCGTTGTCATACCGTAAGTTAAGTTCATTTTTTTCCTATCAACGTAGCTTAAACAACTATCTATTTCCCACAGACATCTGGTGAACAAAGTTCAGTGGACTTCCTTGAACCCACAGAATCTGTTGAAGGACATCAAAGCACAAAACTACCAGTTTCCTTTCGACACATTGGAACAGTACATGAAGCGAGCTGGAATCGGAACCGGATACACCGAAAAACCTTGTCTTAACCCCAAGGACAAGCAGTGTCCGGAGACGGCCCCGAACAAGCTGACTCAGCAGATTCCGGATGTGGCGTCCAGCCTTACCGGCGGTTGCTATGGATTCGCTGCCAAGTATATGCACTGGCCGGAAGAGCTGATCGTCGGTGGTGCAACACGAAACCGATCGCAGCATCTGAGAACGGCCAAGGCACTGCAAACCGTCATCCAGCTGATGGGTGAACGGGAAATGTACGAATACTGGAATAACCACTACAAGGTGCACCACATCGGCTGGAACCCGCAGAAGGCTGCCGAAATATTGAACGCTTGGCAGAAGAAGTTCTCCGCTGAGGTGAGTTTTTGCGCTAATGACACAATTGGGACACGATTTGTGAATGTGCTTTTGTTTTATTCCGCAGGTCAATAAGATCATGCAGACGGAGGTTAAGCCATTGTCTTACTACGAAGTGTACGCCTTTTCATCGGCAGCCTTGGATGATATTCTGGGTAAATATTCCAATCCGAATCCTGTCAGTTTGGGAATTGGCGTTGCAGTTATTCTCATCTACGCTGCGTTGACTTTACTGAGATGTAAAGATCCCGTGAACGGACAAAGCGGCGTGGGAGTGGCAGGAGTTCTACTAATTAGTATTACGACCGCGGCTGGTCTTGGCTTTTGTGCCCTGTTGGGCATTGCATTTAACGCATCTACGACTCAGGTGATCCCGTTCATTGCACTGGGTTTGGGGGTTGATCACATTTTTATTTTGACTCACGCCTATGCGGAACGCGATACCAACGAACAAACCGGACAGGTTCTTAAGAAAGCAGGATTAAGCATTCTATTCAGTGGTGCTTCCACTGCTGCATCGTTCTTCGCGGCTGCCTTGATTCCTGTTCCAGCTCTGCGAGTGTTTTGCTTCCAAGGAGCTGTCCTTTTGGTTTTCAACCTCGCTGCTGTGCTTCTCGTATTCCCTGCGATGGTTTCACTAGATCTGCGACGAAGACGAGCTGGCCGAGCGGACATTTTGTGCTGCTGCCTGCCAACGCTACCGACCAATCATCAAGATGTGAAACAGCGTCAACCGACGCAAGATGATTCGCTAATCGACTGTCCAGCCAAAGCGTGCTTCAGTTTCTCCATCTCAAAATTCGCTGTAAAACATTATGCGCCGTTTATAACCAAGAGCTCGGTTAAGGTTCTGGCTATGTTGCTACTCACCAGTGTCCTGGGAGTGTCTCTATTCGCTTCGATGAAGCTTCCGGATGGACTCGAGCTGACCGATTTGGTTCCGCAGAATACCAACGAGCACAAGTTCTTGAGTGTGCAGGGAAAATTATTTGGCTTCTACAGTATGTTCGCCGTTACGCAGGGAGACTTCGAATATCCGACCAATCAAAAACTGCTGCACGAGTATCACGAAGCGTTCGTCCGGGTGTCGCACGTAATCAAGAACGATAACGGTGGACTGCCCGATTTCTGGCTCAGTCTGTTCCGCGACTGGTTGATCAACCTTCAGAAGGCATTCGATCGAGATTATCGAGAGGGACGGATCACGCAGGAGCGCTGGTTTCCGAATGCGAGTGACGACGCAATTCTCGCGTATAAACTGCTGGTGCAAACCGGTCACGTGGACAATCCGATAGACAAAAGCCTGGTGACGCAGGTACGGCTGGTGGATTCCGAGGGGGTCATCAACCCGAGAGCATTCTACAACTATCTGTCGGCTTGGGCCTGGAACGATGGCTTGGCTTATGGTGCATCACAGGTACGATTGGAATACGGCGCAATGACTCATTTGGAAAATATCTTTAATGACTGCATGTTTTTTCTCACAGGGAAATTTGCGCCCCGAACCTCGTGAATGGTTCCACTCGCCGAGTGACTTCGAGTTGAAGATTCCCAAGAGTGCTCCTCTGACCTACACGCAGTTGCCATTCTATCTGCACGGACTGAGCGATACGCAGGACATCAAAGAGATGATTGGACAGATTCGTGATTTAAGCCGAAAGTTCGAGGCTCGCGGATTACCCAACTATCCCTCCGGTATGGTTTATCCGGATTTATTCATCAACAATATGAACTGATTTTTGTTTTCATAAATTTTCAGGTATTCCATTCCTGTTCTGGGAACAGTACATGAATCTACGACCGTGTCTGCTGAAGGCTATCGGGTGTGCTCTAGCTGCGGCATTTTGTCTCGTAGCACTTCTGCTATTCTCCATTTGGGCTTCCGTTCTGATTGTCTTCAGCATTGTGACCATGTTGATCCAGGTGCTGGGAGTAATGATCCTGCTCGGCATCAACTTGTCTGCCATTCCGGCCGTCATACTGATAGCGAGCGTCGGTTCTGGTGTTTGCTATACCGTACATGTTTCACTGGTAAGTTGAGCATTTTTTCATTCAATTGAAATTATTAACCGTAATTTTTCCCCAACAGGGCTTCATCACTGCAATCGGCAATCGCGACCGTCGAGTCAAACTGGCCCTGGAACACTCGCTAGCGCCGGTGATCCATGCCGCCATGACATCGGTTCTTGCCGTTCTGATGCTGTCCACTTCGTCCTTCGAATTTGTCGTGCGGCACTTCTTCTGGTTGCTGCTCTCGGTACTGGTAATTGGAGCCATTAATGGGCTGTTTTTCTTCCCAATCCTACTAAGCCTAGTGGGTCCGGGAGCGGAAATCATCCCGCTTCAGTACGCGAACCGCATTTCAACGCCATCGCCTCCACCGAAGCGAAACAACAAGATATCGAACAAACCGTACATCCTGAACAACAAGCGCTCCTCGTCGTCTTCGTCGTCGAGGAACTGCTCCAAATCGCACCACCATCACAAGCACAACAACGTCAACCTGAACAACGAACCCTCGCTGACCACGATCACCGAGGAGCCGCAGTCCTGGAAAAGCTCCGCTTCGTCCATTCCTTCGATTCACGAATCGAAGAGCAACCTCGGAGCCATGAACTACTCCAATCAGGCACCGGAGCTGCAAAGTATTGTCCTGCAACCGGAAGTGACTGTCGAAACGCATCATCATGGTGGCGACCATCAGAACACGAAGGTTACCGCCACTGCCAACATCAAGGTCGAACTGGTAACGCCAGGGCGGGGCGCACCCCGGATGGTACGAACGAGCAGCACCAGCAGCAGTAGCGGGAATAGCAGCAGCTAACTATGTTCCCAGCCGCGAATGCGTCCGACGGAATGACCGTCCAAGCGAGTAGCTTTAGAGAACGTCCGCTAGCGCGCGTTCGTTCGTTCGTACGTTTGTAAATAGGCCAATTCCTTGATTTTATTTTGCTAGCTTTGTTTAGCGTAACCGTAACGATTATTTATTTGTTTTTCCTCCTCCAAAAGAAGAAAGTATTATTTTTACCTTTTATATTATAAAGTAGCGAATGTCTATTGAATTTTCTGAATATCTATTTTTCCTCAAAAATCAAACAATGACAAAAGGCAGCGTGGTAGAAGAGAAAAAAAAGCAGAATGTGTATTTTTAGTCGTAGGGGCCCAGCAGTGGCCCACCCGACGTTGTATAGCAACCCTAAAACTTGTTCCTGCATCGCGAATGTTTGTAATATTCGACTCAATAGAAATGAGCAGATCCTGACGAACTGATTAAACTATATTAGGATAGTAGAGAGCAACACTGTAGCCCGTAAGACTCTGTATCTTCTGCAGTATAAAACCAGGGAGTTGAGATGGTATAGCTTTTATGAAACAAAAATACTTGTAGGTTAGGTTCCCCCCTGTATATTATATTATTCGATTGCGGGTTTGAGAGACGATGATGATGCATGCTTTAAGGCCAAATATTTTCAGTTTTACAACGAAATTTATAAACGTAAATTTCCCTAACTTATTATGTAAATAACGGAACAGACAGACTTAAGTGCAGTACATCTGCGATGCATATAATTCCAGAAATCGAGGTGAGGCAATCCTTACCGCACGAGTAAATCAAAGAAGATCGCGTACTTAACAACAAACCGCCCCCTTATAGTAACGTTTGAACACAATAAACCACAACATTTACACATGTATGTATACCGAAAATAAACTAAAGACAGAAACCAAACGCATTTCATCAGTAAGATCTGACAAGTTAATGAATCTGAATATTTGGCTTTTCTCTCAAAATTGATCGTAAAATACTAACAAAAAAAAACTATTTACTATACTGTTAATAATAACACCTGTACAATTTAGATTTTTTTTTCTTTTGATTGAGAATGTTACCAATTTTGTAAGCGTTTGAGCAAGTTATCAAACATGGAAAGCACAGAACAGAAAAACGAAAACGAAAAAAAAACAATCTGTTAAAGAAGAGAGTGAAAACTTATTCGTTGTCGGTGCAGGCTGCTATACGGAAGCAAAAACAAAGTTGAAAAGCTACACAGCTACAATATTCTTCTATGTTATCGATGTAAAAGTGAATAAACATTACTTTAAAAACTATTTATTTATTTTTCGTACGACGGGCACCAGCCGGGGGATGCGGCGTGAACCCAACCGCGTGCTTTAATTTAAATTATATTATTTTTCGCATAGTAGAGAACTTGAAGAAGACAGGAAACCGCGCAAGTGGCAAGCGAAGGAAAGTACAAGCACAACCGAAAAGAATGATATTCGCTGTAATTATTATATATATTTGTATGTAGTTCCAATTGCTGCTACCGACCGAAGTGTGCACACTACCGCTGGAGGGAGAGAGCAGAATTGTGAATGTTGTTTAAATCGAGAGACAGTGAAAAAAAGCGATGTATAATAGGTAGAAGCAAAAATCTTAACGAGTCTAGTAGGTTATAATATTGGATTTTTTATTCAGTGAAATGTGTTTCCAAATAAGTCGAGCAAATGAAGTGAAATAAATAATAATACATGCATGGTATTATCTGTAAACTTAACAGTATTGTTGTATTACTTTCGAGCGACGTGTGTGGTTATCACAATTTACTCCAAGATTTACCAATGCAACCTATTGTTTGCCACTACCAATGCAAACTATTGTATGTTCCACTTTGATCTTACCTACTTTACTTTACTTTTAGTAGTGAAGGTCCGTTATCGATCTTGCACTAAACGAATTATGGTACTTCAGTACTATTGGTCCTGGGTTGTCGTTCTCTAATCTCGTCGAACACTAACTGAACGTGCAACGTGCTCGATAGCGCGGGGTCTGCCACGAATTTCAGTCCACGGCATCTTCCTGGTTCTCTGCTGAAAATAGTTTTGCCTACTCTTTCGTCGGGCGTTCTGGTCACGTGTCAAGCCCACCGCAGCCTGCCACATTGTTCTACCTTTACTATATCACCATATTTGTATGCTTGATACAGCTCGTGGTTAATGCGTCTACTCCACACTTCATTTTGCATTGTGCCATCAAATCTTGATCGCAGAATTTTACGGCCGAAAACCTCTTGCCCTCGTCGATCAGCTTCCTTTAGCATCCACGATTCATGTCCTTACAGGGCCACCGGGAGTGTTAGTGTTCTGTAGAGTACCAGTTTAGTGCTAATTTGCAAATTACGGAAACTCAGTTGGCTACGCAATTCGTAGAAAGCCCGCATCGCGGCTGCAATTTGCCGTTTTACTTTGCTGCGTACTTTGTTGTCACATGTCACGAGCGTACCAAGGTATATGAATTCTTTCACTACTTCATATAGTTCCCCATCCAGCTCCACCTCGCCATCGCCACCAACACCATTTGGACTCCCACGTTGCCTAGCAGCAACCATATACTTCGTTTTAGCAGTGTTAATGGTGAATCCGGGTATGAAATGGAGAGAGTTACCTGGAAGGAGCGTCAAACATAGCTCTGGCTCTCTCAAGCTCCCACCTGGCGCCTCCACGCAGATCTAAGTCAAATGATGACGGTCGATGGCCTTACTCGCAAATGTTTCATGTACTTACTGAAGCAGCTAAGCCAGGAGGTGCGAACTAGAGCGCCTGTTCTCCAGATGAGGGGCGGCTCACACAGCGTCTGTCTCGAAACGGGCGGCTGAATATGAAATGCTGTATCCCGCAAGCTATACCTAAGATGGCAGACCCATCAGCGGGATGTAGGTATCGCGTCCCCGGTGAGGTAGTATACCGAAAACTCAACTACCACGAACAACGAAGAAAGAAATTCAGGACGGAACAATCGGTATAGGACACGGCAAGGGACTAGGAAACGATTAAGGGATAACGATTGGAAACTTGGTACCTGGAATGTCCGGCACGGGCTGGCTTGCTTGCTCGAGAGCTGCATCAACTCGGAGTGGAGATCGTTGCTTTTCAGGAAGTTCGGTGGCCAAATTCCGGAGAAAGGGAGTTCCGTGCAGTAGACCATGTTGCAGACAATTCTTTCAAGTACCACATTTACTACAGTGGCGGTGGAAAGGCAGAACATGGAGTCGGTTTCGTAGTGTTGGGGGCAAATTCTTCAACTAATCAACTTGTACGCACCGACAAATGATAAATCCGATGATGCTAAGGACGAGTTTTACGACAGGGTTGAGAGGACTTATGGAGAGTGCCCATAACACGACGTGAAAATCATCATCGGAGATGCAAACGCGCAGATCGGGAGGGAGGAATTCTTCCGACCAGTTATTGAAAGACATAACCTGAGGCTCATAAATTTTGCCGCGGCTAGAGGAATGGTCATCTGTAGCACCTACTTTCCACGTTTGAATATTCGGAAACACACCTGGAGGCATCCAAATGGAGACTCTTCTAGCTCTCAGATCGATCATGTCGACCAAATATCGACTCTGATCACTATCCCGTAGTGAGTAAGATTCGCGCAAGGCTGTCGAACACGGCGAAAACTCGCACTGAAAGGACGCTGCGTTTCAACATCCAGCGGTTAACGGCAGACGGCGTAGCAGTGGAGTACGCCAGGAAGCTTGATCAATGAGTCGCAGAACAGCAGGTAGAAGGAAAAGATATAAATGGGCTGTGGAGGAACATCCATGGTGCCATCGAAACAACTGCGAGAGAGGTAGTAGGCACGACGCGTGGAAGACAGCGTAACAGCTGAATGCTAGAGAGTGACAGACGAAAAGAACCAGGCCATGAGTCGCATGCTCACTGCGGCAACGCGTAAAAACAGAGAGAGGTACAGAGAGACTAGAGCTGCGGAAAAAAGAATCCATCGTCTAAAGAAACGCGAGTACGAGGAGCATGTGCTCGCCGGCCCAGAGGAGCGATACGCCAGCAACGACACACGGAGTTTCTATGAAACGGTGAGATGCAGGAATTTTGCCATGCCTGTGATGTGCAATGATAGTGCTGGCAACCTGCTTACCGACAAAACGGCGGTAGCGCCCAGATGGAAGGAGCACTTTCAGACACTGTTGAATGGAGAGGTAAATGCGGAGATTAGCAGGGACAGGATAGGAATTGTGAGCGATGGTCAAGCTGTGGAGCCACCAACACAGGAGGAGGTTAAAAAGGCAATCAGTGAGCTGAAAAACGGTAAGGCTGCTGGGAAAGACGGTATCCCGGCTGAACTTTTAAAAACGGGGAGCGAGCGGCTGTACGAAGCCAAACCACCGGTTCATTATCAGGATCTGGGAGGAAGAACAAATGCCGGAGGAGTGGTTGGATGGCCTCATTTGCCCAATTTTCAAAAAGGGACATCGACTGGAGTGTAAAAACTATCGAGGAATTACATTGCTCAATTCTGCCTACAAGGTGCTTTCCCGTATCCTGCTCTGCAGACTGAGACCGTTAGCGGAGTCCTTCGTCGGCGAGTACCAAGCTGGTTTTCGTGAGGGTCGCTCCACAACGGATCAGATGTTTACTCTGCGTCAGTTGCTAGACAAGTTGCGGGAGTACAACGTGCAGACACACCGTCTATTTGTGGACTTTAAAGGGGCGTACGATTCAGTTAAACAAAACAAGCTGTGGCAGATAATGCTAGAACATGGTTTTTCGATGAAACTAATTACGCTGATTCGTGCGATGCTGGACGGATCCAAATCATGCGTTAGAATAGCGGGTGAGACTTCAGCTGCTTTCGTGACGTTGGAAGGACTGAAGCAAGGAGATGCACTCTCTAACCTGCTATTCAACATTGCCTTGGAAGGTGCATTATGAAGGGCAAACGTGGAAAGGAATGGAACTATCATCACGAAATCTCACATCCTTCTTGGTTTTGCGGATGACGTCGATATCATCGGAATCAACCGTAGAGTAGTGGAAGAGGCCTTCAGGCCCTTTAAAAGGGAAGCTGCGAGATTGGGACGTACCGTTAATACCGCCCAAACGAAGTACATGGTTGCTAGTAGGGGACGTGGGAGCCCAAGTGGTGTTGGTGCCGAGGTGGAGTTAGATGGGGAACGATATGAAGTAATGGAGGAATTTATATACCTTGGTCTTTCTAGAAGTCTACCAGGAATATGGACTTTTACCGCCGGAAGCAGAAGCTGACTTGCAGTCGTACAGACAATTTTTAGTGAGCGAACGAACTCACCGCCTTCAGCAATTGCGCGAAAGTAACAATAAATTTTCGACAAGCGTTGTACCGTCACGTAAATCTTACAACGCGAATTTTCTCTACAATTGACGCACAACACGGAAGAATTTAAATCACCAAACGAGGACGCCCAGTCTAATAAAGAAGAAATTTTATCGACGCGCTCTTTGGAGCTAGTAAACGTAAATGTAAGTAGTAATTATTTTCCAAAAACTTCTTCTGCACTAAAACAGAATGCGGCTGAAATTCTTGTGTATTGCCAGAATTTCAACCGCATGAAAAGTCCAGCCAAAATGAAGGAAATTCATCTAAATGTAATATCATCTTCTTTCAAAGTCATTCTTGGAACCGAAAGTAGCTGGGACGAAAGCGTCAAAAGCGAAGAAATTTTTGGAAATCTATTTAACGTATTCCGGCACGACCGTAATTTGTCTCTAAGTCAGAAAAAATCTGGAGGAGGTGTCCTCATAGCTATAAACTCTGACTTCACTTCGGAAGAAATAATTACTAGAAAGCACATCGAATTTGAAAATATATGGGCCAAAGCACCCATATACGGCGAAGTACACATTTTTTCAGCCGTGTACTTTCCTCCCGAACATGCTAATAAACAGTCTTATGAACTATTTTTCGAAGCAGTAGAAAACATTATTTCAAATATGGAACCCGAAGTAAAACTACATATTTACGGCGACTTCAATCAGCGCAATGTGGACTTCATTGTAGACATTGACAATGAATCCATTTTGCTTCCAGTAGTAGGCGAAAATGAAACATTGCATTACATTTTTGACAAAATTTCACAATTTGGCCTGCATCAAATAAATTCAGTCAAAAATAGTCAAAATGTTTATTTGGACTTACTTTTTACAAACTGCACAGACGACTTTGCTGTAAATGCTTCACTATCTCCCTTATGGAAGAATGAAGTATTTCACACAGCAATGGAATACTCAATTTTCACACACAATAGCTCTTACCCTACTGACTTGGAATATGAAGAAGTGCCGGAATATAACAAAGCAAATTTTATAGAAATTAAGCGTAGACTATGTACAACAGAATGGCAACATGTGTTTTGTACTGAAGGAAATGTCGACTATGAAACAGAAAAATTCATCCTTTTCTTGAAGTGCCTTTTGCACGAAACTGTACCAATGAAAAGAAAAAGACGAAGTAAACATAGTAAATGGCCTGGGTGGTTCAACCCACATCTAAAAAATCTTAAAAATAGAAAACAAAAAACACACAAAAAATTCAAAAATGAAAACAATACCATTAACTTGAATAATTATCTCAATATTAGCGAAGAACTCAACTCGGCCACTAAAATCGCGTATGAAGAATATAATAGTAAAGTCGAAAATGAAGTCAAATCATGCCCAAAAAATTTCTTTAACTATGTAAATACTAAATTGAAAAGCAGTAATTTCCCATCCCAAATGAAACTTGACGGGCTTATTGGAAATAATACTAATGAAATCTGCAACCTTTTCGCAAATTTCTTTCAAGAAGTATATACAAAATTTACCGAAGAAGACCGCGACCAAGAATATTTCTCGTTTATCCCCGAATTAACGACATATCTGTCTCTCAACTATCAGAAATTGACGTATTTGAAGCACTCAAAGGCTTGAATGCGTCAAAAGGGCCGGGGCCTGACGGAATAGCACCCATATTTCTCAAAACCTGGCCGAAGAACTTGCTACACCATTACAACGCCTATTTAACATGTCTCTGAAAAATGGAAAATTCCCGAAAATATGGAAATCTTCGTATTTAGTCCCTATCTTCAAATCAGGAACAAAATCAGACATCCGAAACTACCGTGGAATTGCCATTATCTCTTGCATTCCTAAACTATTTGAATCAATTATAAATGAAAAAAAATTTCAACAAGTAAAACACAAAATTACAAGTCAGCAACACGGCTTTTTTAAAGGCCGCTCTACTGCCTCAAATCTTCTGGAATTTGTAACTTTTACTCTTAATGCAATGGACAGTGGCAACCACGTAGAAGCTATTTACACGGACTTTAGTAAGGCATTTGACAGAATAGACATACCATTATTAATCTTCAAATTAGGCAAAATCGGAATAGAACCGAAGCTTTTGAAATGGCTTCAATCATATTTAACGGAACGTAAACAAATTGTTCGCTTTCAAAATGCCCTCTCGGACCCTATTCAAGTCACCTCTGGGATTCCCCAAGGTTCCCACTTAGGGCCACCTCTTTTCATTTTGCACGTAAATGACATTTCCTACATACTTAACCACTCAAAAGTACTTGTATATGCAGACGACATGAAAATATATATGGAAATAAAAAATGCCCATGACGTCGCAGTATTTCAGAATGAAGTCAATGTATTCAACACTTGGTGCAACAAATCTTTACTAAACCTCAATGTAAAAAAATGTAACTCAATAGCATTTAGCAGGAAAATTCATACTCCCTCTATTGACATATACTTAGGAAACAATATTGTACCAAAATGTAAAATTGTAAGGGATCTAGGAGTAATCTTAGACTCAAAACTAACATTTACAGAACATTACAATACCATTCTTAACAAAGCAAATAGAATGCTGGGCTTTATCAAACGCTTCAGTCATAATTTCAAAGACCCATACACAATAAAACTTTTATACATTACATATGTAAGACCTATTCTGGAATATTGCAATATTGTATGGCACCCACAGACTGCGTTACACGAAGGACGCATTGAATCTGTTCAGAAACAATTTCTACTATACGCGCTTCGAAAACTTAACTGGACAGTATTTCCATTACCATCTTATGAAGCGCGCTGCATGCTCATCCATATACAAACACTTAAAGAACGTCGCGAACAAGCAATGCTTTACTTTATCAATGACATTATTTCTCAACGCATCCAGTCCGCAGATTTGCTTGCTCAATTAAACTTTTATGCGCCGAGTCGTAACCTTAGAACTAGAAAAATATTTTTGGAAAAATCATATAAGACCAATTATGCGAAAAATGGACCAGTCAATAACATGATGCGCCTTTATAATCAAAATTGCGAAAGAATTGACATCACTATGTCCAGAATCCAAATGAAACTACGACTTAGCCATAGGAATAATGTATAGTATAGAAGTAAACATTGTAATAACATTATTGTATGTAGTCTACATATGCTTGACGAATAAAACGAAAACCGGTACACTCGTGACATGTGACAACGATGTAAGCCGCGAAGTGAAACGACGAGTTGCAGCCGCGAATCGGGCTTTCTACGGATTACGTAGCCAGCTGAGGTCCCGTAGTTTGCAAATTCGCACAAAACTGGCGCTCTACAGAACACTAATCCTCCCAGTGGCCCTTTACGGACACGAATCATGGACGCTAAAGGAAGCTGATCGGCGTGTGCTTGGGGTTTTTGAGCGTAAAATTCTGCGATCTATACTTGGCGGCAAAATGGAAAATGGAGTGTGGCGCCGACGCATGAATTACGAGCTGTACCAAGTATACAACTATGCTGATATACAGCCTTATTCTTGTTTTCATTTGAATGACATTCGTTCGAAAGTTAAGCCGATTCGTATTCTTGTTTTCGTTCGAATCAATTCGAACGTTCGAACGCCCCTTCCTTTTGCTCATTCGAATATGAGAATATTGCTTCCCGATTCGTTCGAAACAAACTATTTTTACGAATCCAGGATACGGCCGTAAACAAGAATAAAGTTGATAGTGAAGGTAGCGCAATGTGGCAGGCTGCGGTGGGCTGGACACGTGGCCAGAATGCCCGATGAAAGAGTAGCCAAAACTATTTTCAGCAGAGAACCAGGAAGAGACTGTAGAATCCAAGGCAGACCCCGCACTCGGTGGGTGTGTGCTGTCGAAGACGATGCACGTTCAGCTGGTGTTCGTGGGGATTGGAGAACGGCAGCCCAGGACCGACGGTACTGGAGGACCATAATTCGTTCGGCGCAGGATCGGTAACGGACCGTTGCCACTAAAGTAAAGTAAAGCAAGTAGCAGAAAGGCAAAAATAAAATGGATAAACATATGATCCATCATGGAGCGACCGTTACGAAAACCAGCTTGGTACTCGCCGAGAAAGGACTCCGCTAACGGTCTCAGTCCATAGAACATGACTCGGAAAAGCACCTTATAGTCAGAAATGAGCAATGTAATGCCTTGATAGTTTTTACACTCAAGTCGCTATCCTTTTTTGAAAATGGGGTAAATAAGGCCATCCAACCACTCTTCCAGCAATTTCACTTTTTCCCAGATCCTGACAATGATCCGATAGATTGCTTCCTACAGCCGCATGCTCCTCGCTTTTAGAAGTTCAGCCGAGATACCGTTTTTCAGTTCACTGATAGCCTTCTTAACCTCCTCCTATGTTAGTGCCTTTACATCTTGACCATCGCTCAAAATTATTATATTATTATTATTATTAAAAATAACTGGAGTGTCATGAATTGCAAAACAGTTGATTGGTAGAATCAAGAGATGCATTTGCAAAGTTGACATGACGGTCGTACAACACTCCTGTTTCGACGTCAAACTGAAGCTTCTTCGAACAGCCGATTACGGACCGCTTTCAAATGTACACTAATTTTTTTGAACAATGGATAATGTATCTTTAATTTTGGTAAATCAGATCTTCTTCAAGTATCTTTGTCTTTTTTTGACAGCTTGAGAAAAAAATTCCAAAATTTTAGTTGCCACCCGTTACAGCCAAAAGCTCCAGTAAGATGTATACAAATTTTCACTTTATTCAGTTAAAAGGTTTTCTCAAGAAAAATTCTAGAAAAATCCACTTTTTTAAGCCTCCTAATCCTAACTGTATATAACCCCTTAATGAATTTAGGACTGAACCCGTGACCGGGGTCTTAAGCTGCAGCCAGCACACGGTCGGCGTGAAAACAGTTTTCTCTTCATAATCTGCGACGATCTAATGGATTTCGCTGGTTTATTACGACTAATTTACCCTTCAGAAAGTCATGCTGATTCTACACTATATCTGTACAGCTGAACTGTATCGTTGATGCTTTCGTTCACAATCGCCTCAACTAGTTTTGGAATAATCGAGCGGATTGTTGCAGAGGTGGTTGACAGAAGTGGAAATTCCTTAGACAAGACTAGGTCAACTAACTCGCAGCGCAGTTCATAACGTTATTAGCACCTGCTGATTTGTTGTTGTTTAAGTCGAAGTATATGCTTTGTAACCATATCTCGTGAAACTGCAATTTATCTAAGCACCTCTCAAGCGTGTACTGATTAAGCCAGTAACCATTTATAGAAAATATTATGTTTATGGTCAACATAAGGTATAGGTTATTTTGTTAACTTTCATTGACATATAGATTATTTTGTTTGACGAGAGAGAGTCTAAAAGGTACTCACCTCGATTGTTGACATCTGATACTTCCTCACATTGAGTGACCAATATTCGTCACAGCCGATGATGAAATTCATGTTGATTTTCCTGCTGGGAAATGTGTTTGCCGAAGCCTCGTGTATGGAAATAGAAATATCGCCGGTAGGTTCCATTTGATGATCTCTGTAATGGGAACACATTGTGCGCTTTTAGAGAGCCGTGCATATCATCGTAAAATACTTTACACTTCGATTGAGCATTGAGAAAAAATTTATGAAAAGAAAAAGATGAATGTTTTCTATTAAATTCTATTTATCGTAAATGAGATTCTTATTTTGATTCACTGTGAGTTTTTCGAATCTCTTATTATCGAAGAATGCATTCAGTACGAAGGATCTCCGGACGCAATATACTAATTGGCATCTATACCTACCAGATTTGTTTCTTGCATGCATTCTTTAATCTATCTGAGGTTTTTTCTTAAGTCTAAAAAACGAAACTCGTTAGGTCCGCCCTACTTTCAATTGACAGAACGGGTCAAATTAAAACCTTAGTTTAGAAATTCAGCGAGTCAGTTCTTGCGTGATAACGTTAAATATGAACCATCCACCATCCTGCTTTTAGGGTACTCTGGATTCGCTGTTCTGGTTCTCGCAAAATTCAGGTTCATTCGAACATGCATTGAAAACTACCGACTTTATCTACCGTAATTTTATTTGTCCGTAACGCCTTTCGTAGTCCAACGTCAGCTTATCTTGCCCAAATACATAAAATCGTCTGTCACTGTAATTTCGTCCCTGTCATTCCGGATTCTTGGTGGAAGGTTCTTTTTCGCCAAGAGCTCGGAATGACTAAATCAGATTTATATCTTTAATACGAACATTTTCTGGAGTTTTAGGGAAAATTTGGCTTCAAACCCATCAAACAACCAACCATTTAGAATTGTAAATGATCTCGTGTATTATAGTTACAATAAATTTTATATACAATACAGTAACCTTATCTCAATACAATTAATAACAAGGAAAATCGAGTAAAACATAAATTTCAGTCGGTTGCACCGTACTGAATTGCACTATAAGGTCATTTCAAGTAAAACAAATTATACTCGCTACAATATCTAACACGAACAAATAAAATTTACAATCAAATTAGACTGCCACGAGAACGAAACAGGAAATATTACCACGCGCGCCAACGTTATCTACTCTCACTTGAACCACTTGCACCGGCAAGGCTACTCTCTCCGTCAGCGGCACCTGTTTCAAGTAAAGTCTGCAGCTTTTGTTGCGAACTTTGTGCCGAAATACGCAAAGCGGACAGAACCAGCGCCGTATCGTATTCCGATTGGTTTCCTTTTTCGTTATCCAAATAGATCTCCTCTAAGCGTTCGCCGAAACGGGACAGAACGCGGGCGCGATAATCTGTCAAAGGAACAATTGATGATTTTTAAAAGTATGAATTTAAATTACTACTTACCAACGCTCCCAGCCACGGGATTCCCCATCAGGCGTAAGTTCTCGAGCAAAGGCAGATTTCCTATGTAATCTATTTCATTTATGTCGTCAATAAGATTACAGCTCAAATCTAAATTAACGAGCGAGTAGAGCTTGGACAGGCCTTCCAACGAACGTATTCGGTTCTGAGATAGATTCAAACTCACTAAGTTGCCCAACTGTACGTGCCAGTTGCGACACTCCGACAGTCGGTTGCAACGAAGGCTTAGCGCGTGCAGATTGTTCAAATGACTAAGATGTCCAATACTTTCGATTTGATTTTTGTCGAGCACTAAATCTTTAATATTAGGAAACAACCGCACGGTATGATCGATTTCTGCCAGTTGGTTATCCTTGAAGACGGCATGTTTGAGATTCTTCCATTGCTGGACGATTTCAAATCGAAATTACACATCATTTATATGGCATACGACATGGCAGCGATTTCAAAAACTTACCTTTAGACGATCCAGCTCCTGCACACTGTTTTTGTGAATGTCGTCACACAGTGTAATTTGACGGATGTGCTTTATCTCGCTCTTGTAGATTTCAATTCGCACCAAACTCTCGCGAAGACCACCTGCCAGCAACGAGCGAATGTAGTCATTATTTGAATTTAAGGTCGGAATCCAAATCTTTACTTACCAACATTCTCTACATTTTCTGTCGAAATACCATAAATGATCAAATTCTTCAGCCCTTTGAACACACTTAGCTCGTATCGCAACTGAGACGGTATTAGATTACTGCTGCCAATCGGTTTATGCAGTGCTTGCGGAATGTACTTATCGGAATCATCATCGTAAAGGATCATCGGAAGGCTGTTTTTCGTGGGCAAAACAATTACCGTTTCCAGCTGGGAACAAAAGTCCAAGATGTGCGAAAAGTTCAAACTGCTGTCGACCACTTCCGTTTGTGGACACGGTAGCTTAAGTCTTTCGCTGATGGCATGCAGCTCCAGAACGGAGAATCCGTACTTCTTAGACTTTGCTAGAAACGTTTCGCCTCGAAGGAAGAACGAGTTCGCCAAGTGCTGAGCGATGAATATAATATCATACCGGTGAAACTCGAGGAATTCTACGAACTCTTTCGGCATGGTCACTTTCAGAAAAATTAACATCTCCTTCAGGTATTGTTCCAACGCTTCCTGCCGCAGTTTAAGGAAGCTTGGGCTTTTATTTCCGATCACCTTTTTCGGAGGCAATTTGTCTTTCGCGACACTACGCTCCTGCACCAGTTTCCCATGCAGATCATCGAAATCGCGGTACCTTCGGTTGACGGTCCACATAACGTGGCCACACTTTACCAGGATTTCATAGTAGTTCACCCCGTCGACGGTGATGACCCTCGGAATAGAGATGCTGGTCTCGTTTACATGCAATTGATAGTTGGACATTCTCAAGCTCAAATCGTGCAGCGTCCGTAAAAGCTCATTTGTATTATAACTTCCCTAATTCAAAGTATTTGAATAAAAACTACGGATTTTTAAACAAATTACGAATGCAGAAAAATTGAAGCACAACAGAAGCTAAATTGTATTGATTGACATTTCTGTTCCACTTTTCGTATTTTGTTTTGATACAATTTGCGATGCATCTTCTGCATCTTGCGTATGAGTAAGCACAGGGTGCACAGACAAATCTAGAAAGTAGGCAATCTCTCTAACACTTCTGTGAGCGAACGTGCATTTTCGATGCTAAAATGTTTCTTGTAATCAGCAATATTTGAAAAAAGGTGTATATTTATTATCAATTTGTCATATTTTTAAATATTCAAATGATAAGTTTTAGAACAAAAATACATTTTATGTGATATCTTGAAAATTGTATCGCAAACGCACCCCTATCTATAAGAGATCTCTCGAACATCACAGAGGGGAGAAGAGCCTTTTTTAACTGTCAAAGTCTTTTTTCGATCCGTTTTGCTCGTTTTGCTACATACACACGGAAAAAAAAACCACAGTAGTTCTGCTTCAACACGTTAGGAAAAGTACCTAAACACTGTTTTATTTATTAAATTGTATAAAATGTGATTGGCTTTAATCTTAGTCAAAAGTGATACGCATTGTCAGAAAAAATAACAATTGTTGCTTAAAATATTGTTAAATCATACTCAGATTTCCTAGAATTCAATCAAAATTCAATTTGATTTTCGTATTAATATTCCACTGAAAATACCAGACATTTTTTTCGTGTGTTGTGGATAACTCGGTGGCTTGTAGACGCTTCATTCGTTATTTTTTTTTCGTTTAGATTTTTGTTGTTGAATTGAAGGTAAACAATGCAGTTAATTTGTTGATCACTTTCTCGTGCCTCTTATAATACTGGATAATCGGAAAATACACCGAAATTATGGGTAAAACACAAAGGCTTGCCTCATTCTGCCGCCTGTGTTTAACGAAAACCCAAAACAAAGTTCCGGTTTTCGATGAGAACAACTCCATTGGCCACCTTTTGCAGCTCATAGAAATAAAGGTAAGCGCAGCTTAAGATAATTACACGTTTGGAGAGGAAACGTTTTAATCAAAGTTCTATCATGTAGGTTAACTCTTCTGTGGAGCCAGACGCCGTCGTGTGTTACGACTGCGTCGTTACCCTGGAAGGATTTTTCCAGTTCAAGGAACAGTGTCATGTCAACGATGAATTTGTGAAAAACATTCCGGTCGAGGAGGAGCTATCCGCTTATTCCGATGAGGAGCTTCAAGAAGAAAACTCTGACGGCAACAGGGATGAGGAAGATGAAGAATCGGAAACTATTGATCCAGCGGACGATCCAGAGGACAGCCAATCCAGTGAATACATACAATCCAAAAGAAAAGCTAGCGTAAGTGCAACACCGAACAAAGCGAAAAAACTAAAACCGTTGGATGCAAACGACTTGGAAGAAATTGAAAAGGAATGTGCTGTCTATAATGTTCCGTCTAAATCAACGAGCCTACCCCAGGTGGAAGAAATGCTAGTGTTGGCAGAGTCATATCCGGACTTTTTCTATTTTGAAAAATGTCATCGATCTACCTACTTTTCTATGATCTTTTACGGGGAACGGTATAATTCCGCCCTCTTCACGGAACGCTACACCTATTGGCAATGCAGTCATCGAAAAAAATACCGCTGTCCAGCTCAGGTATGCGTAACGAACGATTACCAGACATTTGAGCGAAGATACGATCACTCTCATAAGGATATAAAGGACAAAGAAGGAACATTGTACACGCCTCTGCAGGCACTGCCGGAGATTTTCGATACCTGCCGGGAGGTGGTCGTGAGGGTAATTTTTACTCATGCTTAGTACTAAATCAAATGAGACTAAATAGTTCTTTTTTTTGCAGAAACGTGCCCAGCGACGGAAAAAGCTGCTTGAAAAGTATAAAAAAAAGCAATCTGGTAGCGTGAAAAATAAAGACGCTACCGTCGAGTGCTCCCTAAAGGAGGAGGAGGAAGTCCCCTTAGAGAACGATGAACCGCAGGACTACGATTATGAGGCTGAAGCCCTCGACAGTAGTGATGAGTGATTTTGTGTTTACCACAATTGAGAACGATGAGCGTTGCATTTTCCTAGAATACGAAATTATTTTGAATTCTTTAAAACAATAAACATCAGCCTGTCCTAAAAAAACGTTGCATGTTACAAATTTAAGAGAAAATCCAACTTTAATGCTAAAGTTTATTTGTTGGGCGTCTTGGTAGAGTACGAAATTTAAAGAAAGTTTCTACTATTTATTTTAGTCTGACAGACCAATTAAAAACTTTTCAATCGTACATCTGATGAAAATCGGCAGGTTGCCTAGGACCCGAAACGTAATGATACCGGACGACAGTGCGGCGAAAACGGTTCTCTTCATTCTCTTCAGGCACCAGGAACAGAGGGGAAACAGGAAAGCGACTTGTGACTTCTGAAAGTTCAATAGAGACGACTGTTTGAAACAGCATAAGTCACCCCGCTTTTAAGGTGACGACGACCGGGCAATGGAATAAAGATGCGGAATTGAAGCTTGGTGCAAAGAACTGGTGATTGCTGAAGTTCGTAACTGGTAATAAGGTGCTGATGGAGCAGCTGGAAACGCGAAAAATCGGTACACTGGAGGACACTGTAGGAGATCTGTCACGAAGGCGAGAAGAGGTGAGAAATCCGCGGCGGCTAAGTTCAAATTTACCAGAGCGATAGAGCCTCCAAAGAGCTAGGAACTTGCTTCGCCAAGCAAAACGGTTTAAACGTCTTTCTAAGACTTAACCACTCGTCATTGCTTTATCGGCTGACCAATCGGCTGTTACAGTATAGGACAATTTTACGGGGCTAATACAACGATCCTACTAACTCACAGTAGCATCGCTCAACCGAGATTCGAACATATAACCAGCATCGTACCTGAGCGGTTAATTGACTTCACTGTTTTTTAATATTTTTATGCAGTTTGAGAAAATCATCCCAAGAGAACACCTTAACCCTCTCTATCCCAGGGGTGTTTTGGTGGTTTACAGTTTTTGATCATGTAAAAAAGCTAATAATTAAGAATTCATCAAACGCAACTATACACTTTGTAAAAAAATGTTTTTACTACGTTATAAAATCAAAATATCCATATTTGAATGCCTCAAAAATTTTATCGGTCGATTTTAGTATCGGAAGTCATGGAGCACCTGTGCTACCATGGGACAGAGAGGGTTAAAACTCCTTTCCTATATTCTCTCGGAACTACCGTTAGGTTTTACTTCGGAATGGGGAACGTGTCTAAGCACTTCATCTACACTGGATACTACATGCCCTAATACATGCCTGGATACTGCTGCCCGCAACCTAAGCTACACCCGTCACGGTAGTCCTAAGCTGCCTATGCGACCCAATAGCTGACCCTAGCTAGATTATGTCAACCCTGTTGTTCTAGCCGTTGCAGCTCAGTAATTACATTTGTCACCGCCCTTTCGACGACTCTCGACGCACGCTGTTCCGCACACATTCTCTGCACGATGTTGTCGACGTTGCTGTCTACTCCAACGACGGCAAGCATCTCGCAGCGAGTGGCTTTGAAACGCGGGTAGTGAAACATCACATGCATCGGAGTTTCATCGGCTAGAATACAAACTGGATAGAAGGGTGACCATTCTCTCCTGCGCTTATGTAAATACTTCTAAAAGCACTCGTGAGCTGACGAAAATTGTGTGAAATTCAGCCGATTGTCGGCCATCACACCTAATTACTGAACATTTCGTTTAGACTTGGAGAAAATCTTGTCTCCCTACCAAAATTTTGGTTTCTGGGTCTTCTTATGGTGTCTCAATCGCAGATTGAGACCCATCACCGACGGCAGCATTTCCATTTCCTCGAGGAACTCCCCTACCACTGTTATGACGATATCGTCGGCGAGACCGGTGATCTCGACACCGTTGGGCAGCTTGAGCCTCAGCAGCTCATCGTGCATGGCATTCCAGAGCGTAGGGCCGAGAACCGAACCCTGTGGAACACCCGCAGTCACTTTATACCTCTTCGCGCCATCAACCGTGTCGTACAATAACGTCCGGTTCTGGAAGTAACTTTTGAGTAACCTGCAGAGGTGGTGCATAGGTGGTCCGCTACCCTCATCTTATGCAACGCTAGGGCGATCGCTCTTAAACTAGCACTGTTAAAAGCGTTTTTGACGTCATTCGTGACTATGGCACAATATCTGTCCTTACGCCTCTTTCTACCTCATCGGCTTTTTGACCCTCTTTATGACGGATTTGTCGTTACCAGCCCGGTCTCACTTTCCACACTTTTTTGTATTTTTATACAACACATACAACATACATACTACTAGGCAATTCTGAAGTGGCTCTAAACCGCCTTCAGTGCCTCGTTCTGCATCCCATCAAGATCAGGAGCCTTCTTCGTCTTTAAACCCCTGGCAACTGCAATGAGCTCCTCCGCAACAATTTCTTACTACGCTTTATCCCTTTATCTTTTTATTGAGCGCCAACCTGGCCGTTCTATCCTCAATCCCACGCGCTTCGATACCCGCATCGGTTCGGGCCCTCTGCGTAAACCTACTCTCGTCAGCGCGTTTGTTAGCTCCCTAGCAGTCAGGTTCGAGCGACCGCCCTCTGTACTGAGTGCCTCCACGAATAGGACTTTATCGAAGGCTTTAACCTTCCACATCCTACCGGTCGAACTAAGCCCTAGTGATAGTGGCCTCCGCCGGTTAATCCTGTACCGTATAGCTTGATGATCACTATGAGCATACTCATCGGACACCCTCCAGCCCATGTTTGCTAACAACGGGGAAACGCAGAAGGTGATATCGATGATCGATTGTTGTACCCCTCCGCAAAAGGTACTAAAGGAACCCTCGTTTACCAGACATACGTCTAGCTTAGACAAAGTTTCTAACAAGCTTTGCCCCTAGGGGTAGTAAGCCAACTATCCCACTGAATTATCCAGGCATTGAAGTCGCCTCCAATGATAATCGGCTTACGAATCTGCGATAATAGCAATATCTCAGGGATCTGGCAGAACAAAGGGATGAAATCAGAGATCTCCACTGCTAACGATTACACGTCATGGCTTTTACCTGTCGCCAGGACAGGTTCTCGTCTACAGCCCGGATGCCGTAGGCTAGGCTGCGTCGCCGTGAGCCTCTGGGTGTGCCTCTTCTACGCTGTCCTTTTGGATTCCAGTCGAGTGCTTCTCTGCAAACCTCGTTCGCTCCTTTCCTCAAGATGTGTCCGATCGACTTCCACCTACGTTCACGAATTTCTGTGGCTATCGGCCTATCGTTTTTTTGTATACAAAAAAAAATATCTGTGCAAAAATCTGTCCAATGCAAAACAATGAGCGTGGAAGGGACGGAGAGTCATTTTGCTGCCTATTTCCGTCTCTTTCACTCTCATTGTAAAAGCACAAAAATCTGTTTAATCTGTGTAATTGGTGAAAATCTGTATTCTATGCATACAGATTCTGTTCAGGCGGTTTCTTCCAAATATCTCTAGACACAGAATAATCCGTGCATGTGGAAACCTTGCAATATTGCACTTCGACTCGACTTTCGGCGACCGATTGCCAGAGCAATTGCTCTGCTATGTCGCAGTGATTGAGGTTAATTTGTGTAACCTTCTTAAACGCCGGACACGTTTGGTCCATCTGTGGTGTGCTTATTGCCCGCCTCTGCTATACAGAGCAGGCATATTGTTGGCTTCATACACCGCCTCGCGAAGTGGCCTTCCTCATTTGTATTTCCCCGCGCGATGGCCGAAACCCACGCAATTGAAACTGTGCTCCACACGCTGTTTGGCCGTGAGTGCACTCACATGGACCAACCAACCCTGATTTTGCCAGACGCTAGCATTTGGCTGGCGGTTGCGTCTGGCACGTTAATGGTTGGGATTTGTATATCTCCACATGCCTTTCGCAATCTAATGTCTGAGGGGTCACCTCAATTTTGAGTTGGTTCCTCAGAGCAACTAGCAGATTATCTGCCGAAGTTACCTCGTCGAGATTTTTGCACTCGACGAGCTTCGAGCTCTGGACCGTCGGGTCCTCCATGAGCTCAAAGAGCATTTCACCCGCTTGTGTTCGGCGGGTCTTCATAATGTTTGCCTCAAGCTCTTGCAACGTGAGGTTTGATTTAACTTTACGAAGGAGGTCTGCGTATGACAGCCTACCTGTCAACGTGACCACGATCGCAAATAACTTTTTTATACCTTAGGGTTCGACTTTATAGCCGCGGCCTCAATGGTTTATTTTTGTTAGACGGTTTCCACCTAACAACCAGTCTAAAGCTTCGCAGTGTTCGATAGAGAATGTGTGTGTTGAAGGTAATATACAACACAATGCTCCTGCCTTCCAGGGACGGCGCAGAACTGACCGTAATCTCCCACGAGCTACCAGACCGAAGACAGCGTGTGATCTTCTACCAAAATGTAGGCGGCATGAATTCTCGTGTCACTGACTATCGTATAGCTGCTTCCGATCGAAGCTATGATATCATCATCTTAACCGAGACCTGGCTCGATTCACGTACACTTTCTAGTCAAGTGTTCAGCTTTGACTATGAAGTTTTTCGCTGAGACAGAAATCCGCAAAACAGCCGGAAATCAACTGGAGGGGGCGTTCTGATAGCAATTCGTCAGGTATTAAAAGCGACTGCTATAGACAACAAGGATTGGGACTATTTGGGGCAGACCTAGATTTCAGCTGCGCTATATGATCGGAACTTGTTTTTATGCGTTGTGTATATCGCGCCTAACCGGACTCGTGACATCGCTCTTATCAATACGCACTACGAATCTGTCTTCGCTGTGATCGAGAGGGCTGCTCCAGTCGACCAGATTACGATACTGTGGAACTACAATCTGCCTGACATAACGTGGAAGCAATCGCAAGGCGGTTTCCTGTATCCCGACCCAACTCTTTCTGTACTCCACACTGGTGCTACCAGTATTCTCGACAGTTACAGTGCCGCCACCCTGTCACAAATCAATCACGTCGTGTTTCTTCTCAACACAAGATGCCGCACCATTCCTCTCAACAGCTCCACTGCCTTTAGTTAAAGATGTACCGCATCATCCTCCGTTAATCATTTCTGTGGAAGACAACTATACTAGCGATCTTGACACCACCACCACCGCTGCAGCTACGTACGATTTTTTCAGAGCAGATCATCGCAGCATCGCAACCTTCCTATCATCAATGGATTGGGATAACATGATTAACGATCATGACGCCGATACTGCCGCCCAAATAATTTCAAATGTTTTGTCGTATGTCATTAATAGACATGTCCCGAAAAAGGAAGTCGTTCCGGATCACTTGCTCCTTGGAAAATGAGGGAATGGCGAAAACTCAAATCACCGAAAAGAGCTGCTCTACGAGTTTTCCAGACACCATACGCTCTCACTACAGCACTACAGCTACAAACAGAAATTTTGGTTTGAAGGTTAGGGCCCCAACAGTCCCAGAGTAAATCACGAGTTCAAGCGAGCCACTCCTGTTTGTTTTCAGCAATATCAACGTAGAATTCAGAAGAAACTCTGGTCGCACTCCAAAGCTTTCTGGAAGTTTGTGAACTAGCAACGCAAGGAATGCGGGCTGCCCTCCTCTATGATCTATCGCGATGAAACTGCCTGAAATTTTACAGACATGTGCAGCTTATTCACTTTCAGGTTGCTAGCGTGTTTAGTCATGAAAGTTTAACCAGCGACGAAGTCGATTGCGCCCCAAGTAACGTCCCATCGTACGGTGAAACTCCGAGTGATCTGGGTATAAATACCGACACGATCTTCACTGCTGCTATGCAATTGAAGCCCTTCTTCAACCCCGGGCTTGATGGAATTCCGTCCGCTCTCCTGAAGAAGCACATCTCTTGTTTGGCTAGACCACTACAGCTCGTATTCCAGAAGTCCACCTCCAGCGGTATTTTTCCGTCTTGCTGGAAGTCTGCTTATATGTTTCCTGTGCACAAAAAGGCAACAAGCGAGATGTGGACAATTAGCGAGCAATTACATCGTTGAGTGCCATCTCGAAATTGTTCGAGCTAATCATCTTGGAGCCACTTTTTCATATTGCAAGCAATATTTGAGCGCGGATCAGCATGGATTCCTCCCTGGTCGATCCACTTCTTCTAATTTGCTGTGCTTACTACGCACCTCGTCGGCAACATATCTGCAATGACGCAAACCGACGTCATATATATCGACCTGTCAACTCGAAAGGCTTGGAATCGGCGGAACTTTCCTGTGATGGTTCCGTTCTTATCTAACACATCGTCAGTTGACAGTTGCCATCGGTGATTGTAGATCCAGCACATTCTGCGCCACCTCAGGTATTCCGCAGGGTAGTCATCTTCGACCGCTCATATTCCTGCTCTATTTCAACGACATGAACCTCGTGCTTGAAGGACCATGGTTATCATGTGCCGATGATCTTAAAATATTCTCCTGTATCGGCTCCACTGAAGACTCCATCGCTCTCCAACGCCAGCTGGATGTCTTCGCTAATTGGTGTATCTTAAGCAGAATGGTTGTAAATCCCTCAAAGTGCTCTGTAATATCCTTCTCACGTAAAAATGATGCTTTTATTTTCAACTACACGCTGCTATCGAGCACTATCGAGCGGGTCGATCATATCAAAGACCTAGGAGTAATCTTCGATACAAAGCTAACATTCAGCTACAATTTCGCAATGGTTGACTTCAAATTTGCCTTTTGTAAGACGTCCCGCCACACCAGCTTGGGGCACCCCGTACCTACGGCAATTAAAACGGGAGCGAGCGCAACCGAGCTCAACGCGCACATCGTCGATCGAGAACATTGCTGACTCAGGGAAAGTTTAAGCGCTGCAGTGATGAATATCGTCGTTTGAATGCTGTTTTGTACAAATCGTATGTGTTGCGAGTGCAACACATATCTCCGCAGAAAACCTAAAAACTTTTGGAATTTTGTCAATTCAAAGAGGAGATGTAAATCCATCTCTTCATGCGTCTGCTTTAATGGAACTGAATCTGAAACTGTCGCCGATTCTTGTGAGTTGTTTGCAAACTTTTTCGCATCTGTCTTCGCCGAGAAAACAACTTCGGACCTTGATGCGGATGTAGCCGCTGCGCATGTTCCGTCCGACTTAGTTGACTTGAACTTATTCGACATTACTACCAACATGGTGATAGAAGCTGCAAGAAAATTGAAGCGTTCATTTTCCGCGGGACCTGATGGTATTCCAGCTGTGGTGTAAAATCGCTGTGCCGAGCCTTTGGCCATTCCTTTGCGCACGATTTTTAACAAGTCATTCGAACAAGGTAAATTCCCTAATATTTGGAAGCAGTCATTTATGTTCCCAGTATATAAAACTGGCGATCGTCAAAACGTAAGAAACTATCGCGGAATTACGAGCCTGTCTGCTGCGTCTAAACTGTTCGAGATAATCGTGAGTGGAGTGATTTTGTCCCGCACTAAGAACTATATATCCACAGCGCAGCATGGTTTTATGCCTGGTCGTTCCGTTTGCACGAATCTGATGGAATTTACTTCGTTTTGTATTTCGGAAATGGAGAACAAGAAGCAAGTTGATGTAATCTACACGGACTTGAAAGCTGCTTTTGATAGAATTGTCCATACCATATTATTGCGTAAGCTTTCCCATCTGGGGGCTTCTCAACAGATGATTTGTTGGCTAAGCTCATACTTGCGTGGAGGAGTGCTGCGTGTGAAGCTTGGATCCTGTATTTCTTCGCAGTTTACGAACATGTCTGGAGTTCCGCAAGGTAGCAATATGGGCCCGCTGCTTTTCTCGCTGTTTTTCAACGATGTTACGGTCCTATTGGGTGCTGGTTGTAGACTTGTATATGCAGATGACTTGAAATTGTTTTTGGCTGTTGAAAAAATGGAGGATTGTCGCCGCCTTCAAGCTTTGCGCGATGTATTTGTTATATGGTGTAAACAAAACTGGCTTACAATAAGTGTTGCGAAATGCGATGTGTTGCGATGTGAGGTGATGAGTTTTTACCGCTTAAAAACTCCAATTCTTTTTAATTATCGGATAGATGGAACTGAATTGCGCAGAGTCGACCATGTTACTGACCTTGGAATTTTGCTGGACACTAAGCTCACATTTAACTTACACCGCGAATCAATTATCTCGAAAGCAATGCGTCAGCTTGGATTCATTTCAAAAATTGGCCGGGACTTCCCCACTGCCTCAAGTCGCTATACTGCGCCCTAGTTCGACCGCTGCTTGAGAACTGTTGCTTAGTTTGGAATCCTCAGCAAGTATCGTGGAACTTACGTGTCGAGAGAGTGCAGAGAAAATTTATCTGGATGGCTTAGCGACATCTACCGTGGCGTAACCCAGAGGAGCTCCCACCATACTTGGATTGTTGCCGGCTTCTTGACCTAGATTCACTTGAACACCGACGTAGAATCCAGAAGGCAGTGTTTGTGGCAAAAGTCATAAATGGCGAAATCGACTCTCCCCAGCTTTTGTTACTCATGGATTTTCGCGCTTCACAGCGTAATCTAAGATCCACCGGATTACTGCAAGCACCATTTCATTGCACTGCTTTCGGGTGTAATGAGCCTGTAACTGCTTGCATTAGAAAATTTTCGACAGTGGAAGAGCTATTCGATTTCGGACAACCATCGCATAAATTTGTACAAAGACTACGTAACAGAAACAGAAACAGAATTAGTATTCATGTAGACACTGTCAGATGAATTTAACAGAAAAATAAATAAATAAATAAATGAGTCTTATATCGTCAACAAATCCTCTAGGAGCATGGGATTCATTTTTAGAATCACCAAAAATTTCACCGACGTCTACTGCTTAAAAGCATTATACGGCTCCCTGGTCAGATCGACTCTGAAGAACTGTTCGGCGGTTTGGAACCCGAACTACCACAACAGTTCTGAACGAATCGAATCCGTCCAGCGCCGCTTTCTGCGTTTTGCCCTTCGTCGGCTGCCCTGGCGAAATCCGTATCACTTACCGAGCTACGAAAATCGATGTATGATAATCCACCTAGATACTCTCTCTCTACACGGAGAGATACATCTAAAGCCCTGCTAGTCGCTGATACTCTGCGAGGTAAAATAGATAGATTGCCCTCAATTTCTAGAGCGGATCGACCTTAATGTGCAGCCTAAATCCCTTCGAAATACTGCTATGCTGAGGACGTCATATCATCGTACGAACTACAGGAAATATGGGGCCCTCAGCGGTCTCCAGAGGACGTTTGACAAAGTAGCATTCATATTCGATTTCCATCTATCGCGCCAAACTCTTCGTGAACGATTCAACCGCTTCTTCAGCCAGTCCAATTAACTTGTCTATCCGTTTAGTTATATTTATGTGAATTTATTATTATTTATACACTTGACCACTAGTGTTAAGAAGTTAGACCAACATTAGGACCATGTAAGTCTGTTG
The DNA here is from genome assembly GCF_943734655.1 of Sabethes cyaneus. NCBI lineage: Eukaryota > Metazoa > Arthropoda > Insecta > Diptera > Culicidae > Sabethes > Sabethes cyaneus. Next base: position 50,775,060 of record NC_071354.1, read on the forward strand.
ATGTAATAAATAAATAAGAATAAGAATAATAGCCATCCCGGTTCTCAGCATTTGAAACATCTTATTTTACTTGTGTTTCTCTGTACTTGTGTATCGAAATTATTGTATTACATAACTCTTGCGATTAGGCTGGAACGCAGTTAGGTTTAACTTCTCGTTCGGCAATCAAATATATTTGATGACAACCGCACAAACCATGTACATATAAAAATAATTCCGTCAGCAATGGTTAAGATTACTTACTTGCTTATTAGTCCATGTGCGTCGGTCCGACAGAACAAAAGGGATAAAATCAGAGATCTCCACTGCTGACGCTTTCTTGCCGTGGCTTTTGCCTGCAGCCAGAACAGTTTCTTGTCAATAGCCCGGATGCCGTTGGCTAAGCTGATAATGAACCTCTGGGTCTCTCTCTTCTTGCTTGTCCTTGTGGATCCCACTCAAATGCTTCTCTACAGATCACGTTCGCTCTTCTCCTCAAGGTGTGTCCGATCCACTTCCACCTACGTTCTCGGATTTCTGTTGCTATCGGCCGATGACGACGATGGAGTTCCACGGTAGATATCCAATTATCAGGCGTACCGGAATACGGATTCAACGTCTGATTTGTAAATGTGTGTTAATAATCTGATTTGAGCGCTAGATTTTTGCAGACCTGCGAAGGCATCACTGGCCTTCCTGATCCGTTCTGCCCATTTAATGTCGATTCATGGATTGTACCTAGATCGTTTTTAATTTGTAACTTTTCTTTCGTTAAGACATAGAATTATCTAATGAATTTATTTTTCGAACAAACAATAACTTTCTGCATCTTTATTTCTTCTTCTTTTTCTTCACAACTTCATCTTCAACGAATTCGAGAAAAATTTCATCATTATTCGATGAGTCTTGCGCCGTTTCACATGAAGCATCCTTATTTTCCTTCTTTGTCGCTTCTTCATACGCCTCTTTTGCGTAAAGCCGTTTTACCCTGTCTCGCGAACGTTTCTAAATAGAAAAAGGAACATAAATCACACAAACTTTCAACTATTCTATTAAAATAAATACCTTATAGGCAATTTTTCTGCAAGCCTCGAAAATCAACGGAAGCGCTTCCTGCGGGGTGTACTCCGTTTGGCTCTGTACTACTAACTGGTCGTGATTATGCTCGTGTCTTTTCTCGAGCTTCAGGTAATCGTTAGTCACAGTAATCTGCGCCTGGCACTGGAACCGTCTACGGTGTGCGCACTGCCAATAGGTGTGTCGTGTCGTGAACAGAGGCGAATTATAACGTTCACCGTCGTAGATCAGCGTAAAGTACGTGGAACGGGGGCTCTTTTCGAAATAGAAAGAATCGGGATATGAATCGGCCAGCACTAACATATTGTCCAACACGGGCAGGCTTTCCACTACGCATTCCTTCGGGATGGTTTTCTGCTTGCCTTTAGCTTGTTTTTTGTGTTTTCGAATGTACGCTTTATCATCTTCAATACAGCTGGAATCTTCACCGTAGTTTGATTGATCTGACCTATCTTCGTCCGAGGATTCATCTGATTGATCCGAGTTCTGTTGGTTAGCAACGGCATTTTTCTGAAATTAATTGTTACAAAGTTTTTTTTTAATGTTTCACAATAAAATTGCAAATATCTTCTTACCCAAGCAGATCGACTCCTGGTTATTTTGAATATGTCCGGCAATGCTTCACGAGGCGTGAAAACGATTTTCTTTTTTACCGTGACTTCCCCGTGGGTGTGATGTTGTGTTCGTTCAAACGCAGTGTAATCATTGGTTGTGCGGAGTACCGCACTACAGCGATATCTTGTGCGGTGCGCACACTGCCAGTACGTATAATTGACTCCGTACCGAGCCGAATTGAATCGTTCACCAAAGAATACGAGAGTGTAATTAACCGAACGAGGATTTTTCTCAAAGTGAAAATAGTCTGGATATGATTCAGCAAGAACCGGATTGCTGAAATCAGTTTTACCCATTACTTGCGGGTCAATGGTTAAATAGAACTGGGTCTCCTTGTTGCCATCGTTCTCCGCTGCATGTGATGGTTTTGTTACGGATTTACGATTTTGTTTAGGCGGATTGGATTTTTTCGAATAGCTATCAGGTGTGCTTTTCGAAACCACATTATCATTAGCATCATCGTCATCATGCAACTCTTCACTAGTAGCAGCATAATCGCCACTATTATCAGCGGGTAAATCTTCCTCCGATTCATCTAGTGTCTCAATAATGTACTCACCGTCACCACCAGAAATATCAATGAACTCTGTGGAGTTCGGAAGTTCGTCGTCAATGATTACCTCTTCCTCAACATATTCTGAATGTGCGTTACTGCTACTTTCGGTTGTGTTAATCGTTTCAATGTGTTTCCTCTTTTTACCTTCTACAATTTGCCGTTGCCCTCCAAGTTTCTAGAAAAAGCAGATACGAAACTTTAAATAGATATAATTATTTTTTAACGGTCAATGTTTAACCTTTTTAAATTGCGCTCGACAGATCTCAAATATTTCGGGTAAGGCTTGAGTTGGCTGGTAGATTATTCCACTTTTCTCTGGTAACGCCCCGTGAGAATGAGTGTGTCTTTTTTCGAAATGTTTGTAATCGTTTGTACAACAGATTTGAGCCTTGCAAAAATGCTTTTTTCGATAAATACACTGCCAGTACGTGAATCGAGCGGTAAACAGAGCTGAATTGTAGCGTTCCCCATTGTAAACCAAATTATAATAGTTGGACCGTGGTGTTTTTTCAAAATGAAAATTTCCGTAGGGTTCAGACAGAACAAGCATTTTGTTTAGCTCGGCCAATCCAAATGTTTTGCTTGATGCTTTGAAAAACGCTTCTTCCTTTAAAGTTATATCTGCGTGCTCTTCCTCGAACGTGACGTTGGTATCAAATTTTTGAGAACCTATGAATGCTTGGTATTGCTTATTGAAATTCTTCGGTGATATATCGCTTGCATCCGAAATTCGTTCCTTTTTTTCGTGCATTTTGGGTTTATTAGTATGTTTAATTCCAGTGTCTGTTGCTTGCGCCACAAGAAGTGGCTTGTTCGATGTTCGATTAAGACTTTTCATGTGTTCATCATTTTCATGACACTGTTTCTTAAATTTATAAAACTCTTCAAGCGTAGCAAGACATTCAAAACACAACACGGCATCTGGCTCAGTTTTGGAGCTTAGCTGCATGGAAAAATGATATTACTCAGCTGATATATGAAATAGTTAATTAAAGGCCGTTTTCGTTCGATTGGTTGTTTTAGCAGTATGCAAAATAAGTAAACTAATATATTTTAATGAGAACTACTCACCTCTATTTCAACAAGTTTCAATAATTTTTGGACTCGGTTTTCCACGGTACACTCCCTCGGAAATATCACCACTCTGTTTCGGGTTTCCACCAAACAGAGACGGCAGAACACCTCTTTAATAGTTTTACTCATATTTCGTCGCCAAAAGCGAAACTCATGAAAAAAATGTAATTAAAAACCAAGTTAAAAACCTTTCTAAGGAAATCGACGCTTTGTTTTAGCTTTGCCTCTTGTTTTGAACTATGAAAGATGACAGTGCCCCATGACAGTGTTGTAAGTTTTGCGGGTTTTGCGATACGAATGCTGCCGTCTGCGCCTTCTCCCATCCCATTTTCGAAGATCCTACACGCTTATATAAATTGACTCGTTTTCACAGAAATGTGAAACAACACCAATTGAAGATAGAATTAACAAAAGGGCGAATGTCGCCAGCGTAAACAAACCGAGTGAGGGTTGATTTTCTTATGCTGGTCCTGCAAAAATTAACTCTCACCCGTTTTGTTTACATTTGCGTCATTCGCCCTTTTATTAATTCTATCTAGAATTATTCTAGATCACCTAAATAGGACAGGACATGACATGTGACTTCTTATTATTCTTGTTTACTGTTTTGGCGATTCCTTTCAAAATTTACTACGGCATCGAAAAGTGTCTTGAATGCAGCCGCAGTTTATGATAGAAACCAACTTGTCCTACTGTGTTACCTGACTCACTGCGCATAGCGTTGTATTCGCGGTATCGTGTTGGTTCGAAAGGTTTCGAAAAATATCGCCCTTGTATCGAAAATATCGTTGATTTTGATCACTAAAAATAACGTACTTAAACGTTGCAAAATAAATATATTGCAAGTGCTAGTAGTACGCAATAATTGTATTGTGAAACTGAATTGTTATTTATGCAACTTTTTACAAATTAAATGCAATAACAAAAGCACAACTTATAAAAAATCGGTTGTTATCGATTAGCTGCATATGCGTTATAAACGAATAAAACGCATGGTGACGTTTTATTTCAATAACACGCATATTCGCAGTGAGTCAGGTAAAACCACCCCATCGACATCTCCATATCGAGCTGCAGTAAACGTCAGCGACAGCATGTCTGGGGCTCAAAATTTGACAGCGGGCCCAAATCAGACTGCTCGCAGTTGAGTGAAACGCAGTGCTGACATGCTATCTCATTTTCGCACACACGAGATGTTGGCGGCGAAAACATGGTTGTCTGCCGATGGGGTGGGTAAAACAGTGTTTAGTGATCAATTACACAAAAACAGAGTCAATTTGGCCGAATTACACTTTCACTTGAGTTTAGTTTGTTTTATGCTAACACGCCGTGATAACCACCCCATCGACATCTCTATAACGAGCTGCAGTAAACGTCAGCGACAACATGTCGTGGGCTCAAAATTTGACAGCGGGCCCAAATCAGACTGCTGGCAGTTGAGTGAAACGCAGTGCTGACATGCTATATCATTTTCGCACACACGAGATGTTGGCAGCGAAAACATGGTTGCCTGCCGATGGGGTGGTGATAAGCAAACTGTTAAAATCCTACTGTGTTACCTGGCTCACTGCGAATATGCGTATTATTGAAATAAAACGTAACCATACGTTTTTTTCGTTTATAACGCATATGCAGTTAATATCGATAACAAACGATTTTTATACGTTGTGCTTTTGTTATTGCATCTAATTTGTAAAAAGTTGCCTAAATAACAATTCAGTTTCACAATACAATTATTGCGTACTACTGGCGCATGAAATATAACGTTTAATTACGTTATTTTTAGTGATCAAAATTAACGATATTTTCGATACAAGGGCGATATTTTTCGAAACCTTTCGAACCAACCAACACGCGAACACAACGCATATTCGGAGTGAGTCAGGTAACACAGTAGTAACGTTTAAAAATTTGATGGTTTCAGTGCTTCTGTGGTTCCCAGCAACACTTTTGCGCTTCCCTTGTTAATTTTTGTTTCTACAGTTGCACGCATGAAATCAGCTAATCAGGAAGCTGGCTCTTTTTTGACAGCAAATCGGCTCTTTTGCGATACAATAGTGTCACGTCCTGTCCTATCCAGCTTTCCACGAGCAATAATGGCGGATATTGAGCACAAGTGGGCACAACTAGGGGCACAATCTTTTGACATTCATTGGAGGAGCGTCGAGTTCGCCCTGACGGAGTTACTATGGATACATTCATGTTTGTTTGTTGTTCGAGTGTAAAAATGTAAACATTGTTTAATTTTGCAGATCAGTTGAAATGAAACATAACTAAACGGATTCAAACTTTTATAGTGGTTTGCGGTCATAATTTGCTGAAGGCACTGGCTCAGAATACTTTTTCACAATCGTACGAATTAAACATTGTCAAGTTTGCTCTCGAACAGCGTCTCGACTCGCACTCTTAAATGATTCTACCCGTAAATAGGTCGGAACTTGGTTGAAACTACTCAAAATGCACTTAAAGTGTACAAACTCAAATTTTGCGTAAAAAATTCAACCAATTTTGGCTACTTGCTACCGATAACTGAATTATTCTCTGCGACAAACAACGCACTTTTTAGTTCCTACTACCAATTTTTCGGTTGGAAAACTACTCAAAATGTGAGCTTGTATACTTTAATGGAATTTTGAGCAGTTTTAACCAAGTTTTAGCTAAATCCAACCAATTTATGGGTAAACTCATTTAGGAGTGCAGGGCATTTATACAATTTTCAGCCCCCGCTCTTTACAAAAACGTTTGTTTATTCTCCCAAAAATGTTTTTTTATTGGAATTAACAGAGCTGCTACAAATACAGATATTTGTGCATGCATAAATTTGGGACCCATCAATCATTTTAGTTTCTGTGATTTCTGGCTCTACTAATGTGCCTAGATTTTAAAGTACCGTGGACCCCCGTTCGTTTGACCGTTTTTAATCTGAAAATTTTTTATTTTGAACCCCACTGGTTTGCACGACGTGCAAATTAAAAATGGTTCAAATGTCATTCTCAACATAACATCATTTACTTATGCAGACAATGCACATAAACACGATTTGTTTGTACTTATCTAGCGTGTGTAATTTGTTTCACGATCCGTTTTCCCAACGATTATGAAAGAAATCCGATCGCAGAATGAAATATTCGCTGCTAGCAACTGCAAACAAATCAAACCACGAAAACAATAACAAAGAACAGGGCGACCAGTTCACACAAGTGTCTGCATATTTAGGGTTACCAGTTGTTCAAATTAAAAATTAACCCCGTTAGTTTGCATGAGTAATCGTTCAAACGAAAGGGGGTCCACAGTATTCCGGAAACTATTTATGCTATTTAAAAGATTAGACCGAGAATATAAAATATTCCGGAGAAAACGGCAGGGTCCCAAGTTTACGCATGCACAAATATCTGTATTTATGGCAGCTCTGGGAACTAACCCATCAGCACAGAACAGAAGTGGAAGTTTGAACGATTCGGCGATCAAAACTGGTAACAGAGTCTTTTTTGTTTTTATTTTTCTTTGGGAAGGTTTTCACATAGCAGCGAATAACAGCAATATAAACAGAACGCTCGCTGCCAATCGCATAGCAGCTTTCACATGCTTTCGTGTGCTTTCGTATGCGTTCGGGTGTTTTCGTGGAAATGGCGGAAGTGTTCGTAGTATTTGAACAGCATTTTTGACATTTCCCTAATACAGTGGACCCCCGTTCGTTTGAACGATTCCTCATGCAAACTAACGGGGTTCGTTTTTAATTTGAACAACTAGCAACCCTCAATATGCTGAAACCTGACTGAACTGACCGCCCTGCTCTTTGTTATTGTTTTGGTGGTTTGATTTAGTCTCGTTTAGTTGGTAGCTGCAAACAGCGAATATGTTATTCTCCGATCGGATTTCTATCGTAATCGTTGGGAAACGAAATGTGAAACTGATTTAACTAGGATTAAACACGCTAGATCAGTACAAACAAATCGTGTTTATGTGCATTGTCTGCGAAGACAAATGATGCCGTATTGAGAATGACATTTGAACCATTTTTAATTTGCACATCGTGCAAACCAGCGGGGTTCAAATTAAAAAGCGTTCAGATTAAAAACGGTCAAACGAACGGGGGTTCACGGTACATCGCACGTTTTCTTTCCGTACATTCCTTTCACTCAGCGAAATTCACATAGGATTTTCATAACATGGATCGTATGAATCAGGTAAATGGAATATAATTTCGCGTTCATACGAAACGTATGATTGTCATACGAAAAATAAAGAACTTCATAAGCTGCAGGAAGAAAAACACAATAGTTCATTTTGAATTTCATACGTGTGACGTATGTAATACAGGTTGATTACCCATTTTTTGGGTTGTTTATAACTTTTTCGTTTTGTCTTGTTTTATCGTGTAACAATCGTCGGCTGTCAAAAGTTTTCGTGTTTCGTTTGTTTTGAATTTTGATTTTGATTGTGCGCGTTATTTAAATGTATGAATTTTTAATATTACGTTGCGAATTTAATCTTTTTCGCATTTTGTTTGCGGTCGGCGTGTTGCGGGACACAATATGGAACGAGTGGATAATGTTTAGCTAGCTAATTGTTTTTCGGCACTATTAATGCAATGGAAAAGTTGATCTGCCGGTAAGTTGTTTCCTGCCTTTGGATTATATTTTTCCGGCACGTCGTGTTTCATTACCATTTTCTGTTATAGTTGCTATTGGTGCAGTTTGTATAATACTACGAGCTGCTTTTCCTAAACCTGTTTCGGAACTATGAACGGAACGATCGGGAAGATCCGGCAAATCATACGACGTTTGGGAACTTGTTACCGGTCGTAGTTGTTATCGTGATGTGTTTGCTGCTAGAGAAGCCGGTATTCCCGCAACTCGCTAACTGATCGAACCTTCGGAATAACAAAAACAAACGGTACGGAGGAGCTTGCTTTGTATTACGTAAGTTTAGGAACTCATTTATCTAACGCATTGTTTAAAATGGTTTAAATTACTTTGCAGGAAAACGATTAAAGTAACCGACACTTCCTTAAAAAACAATTGCTAACAGAATTCCTGATTTTATTCGGATTACGCAACATGGCACGATGAAAATGGAACTGGTTGCTGCTCGGTGCTACATAGGTAAAGAATTATGTTTATTAAGTTATCTATTTTCTTAAGACTCAATTGCAGAAATTGTAACGAGCCATATTTTTTTTATTTTGTTTATATATATTTAGAGAGACACTCTGAGGGAGTGACCTGATTTGCTTTAATTAGCTGGGCTTTTATTGACATAGTTTTCAAGGTTTTTAGATGACGATTTATAGTTTGTTTTAAGAAATGAGGCACTTTTTTATCTGTTGTATTATGTTGTGGGGTTGAAGTGAGTTATTTTAACTCTAGTGTAACATTCGCCACTAGGGAAAACTGGGAACGTGTTAGAAATTTAATTAGTTTTCTCATTGCCACTATGGAATAATGACAAGGGATGCACTTGATAACTTGAACTTGATATTTTTTATCTGTTAAAGCGATCAAAAGCTCGTATTTTTTCACATGAAATACAGGGAGGGCTTTATCATCTTCATCGATCGTAGAGTCTCAATAATACTGTAACTATCTGTTAAGATAAAGTAGTAGCTTGTAGGCATAATTGCGACCATCCGGTGGTAGTATTGAATTACAACAGTTCTGCGACATCCATGGATGCAGGAGCATCGAGCTTTTAAGGCTCAAGCACGCGTAATTAATTTCTGGGATTCAAAAGCAGTTTTCATGCTCAAAACACAAGATATGTTCATGAAAATTTACCATTGCGTTCGAACAGACGCAAAACTGCTTTTGAAATCCCAGAAATCAATCACGCGTGTTTGAACCTTTAGGACGCTCTCCTTTAGGAGGCGGGTTCCCATACAAATGAAATACAAATTTCTGTATATCTCAAAAACTAATCTAGCAAACGGAACCAAATTTGGTATGTGGGGATTTTTGCAGGGAAGAATTTTGTCGTAGGACTACGTCTTTGTTTACTACACTGGGACTGGGTAGCACTTTCTGAAAACGAAAATAGAGGTGTAACTTTTGAATGAAAGATTTCAAAATGTAATATCTTCTGAACTACTGTCTGAAACTGAACAATTCATATGTCGTTGGATAGATAAAATGACCAGCAATTTTATGGAGGAGCAATTTTAAGGAGGGTGTAGGAGGGGGGGGCTCTTATACAAATGAAACACAAATTTCCTCAAAACTCGAGAACTAATCCAGCAAATGGAACCAAATTTGGCATGTGGAGGTTTCAGAAGTCAGGATTTTGACGTAGGACTACGTCTTTGTTTACTATACTGGGACTGGGTAGCACTTTGTGAAAACGAAAATAAAAGTGTAACGTTTGAATGAGATTTCAAATGCTAATAACTACTAAACTTCTGAACGAAACTGAACAATTTTAATGTCGTTGGATAGATAAAATGACCAGCAATTTTATAGGGAGTAAGAGAGCAATTTTAAGGGGAGCGTAAGAGGGGGGGGGGCTCCTATACAAACGAAACACAAGTTTCCTCAAAACTCGAGAACTAATCAAGCAAATGGAACCAAATTTGGCATGTGGGGATTTCAGAAGGCAGGATTTTTTTCTATGGTGTACTGAGACCTCTTCTCCTTCTAAGAGGGGGGGGGGACTCCCGTACAAATGAAATACAAATTTCCTCAAAACCAAATTTAGAATGTAGGGGTTTCGTTGTACTTATTAACCCCCGTCCACGTATTTTCAAAGCCAACATTGCATTAAATGAGGAATTGAATCTAAATATTTCGCTCTTCTCTTTTAAACAGTCACTTGAACAATGGCACACACAGATTCTTATAAACATACATATGCTAGAAATGAAGTTTACATTAGTCTTTGATCTGATGATCTGATATAGTCCTACGTCACCATTTCGTACAACCCTTAGGACTGCATACCTTGGAGTTTTTTTTCTATGGTGTACTGAGACCGTTTCCCCTTTCTAAGGGGAAGGGGCCCAGTAAATCATTTGGTTTGTATATCTCGATTGCAACTGGGGTATACAAGATCATATCTGAACGAAAAAGTTATATTTCACGCCATATAAGAACATATATGTACCAAAGTGGAGGCGATATACGTGCGAAAATTTTGACAGCTATTTGTAATTTTATTTTGCGCAGTTTTTATAACACGCAACTAAATACTCCTGAATATATGATTAAGATATAATCAAATATTGCAATTGTCTATCCTGCTTTACAATTCACAGTCATAAATTGTATATGAAGACACGCACGACTGCAAAACAACTTATTATTCATTTCGATTTGACATACTCTAATCATTATGCAATTCCAATGCTAAATTGACATGAAAACGTTTTAATGTGAACTTCCCATTACGATTTTGTGTTATCTGGGGGGGGGGGCTTCCATACAAATGAAACACAAATTTTCTCATGACTCTAGAACTAACCAAGCAAATGGAACCAAATTTGGCATGTGGAGGTTTCAGAAGGCAAGAATTATTTCTATGATGAATTATGACCCCTCCCCTGTTTAGGTGGGGCTTCCATACAAATAAAATACAATTTTCCTCATAACTCGAGAACTAATTAAGCAAATGGGACCAAATTTGGCATGTGGGGGTTCTTAGAGGCATGAATTTATTTTATGATGGTTTGAGACCCCTCACCCAGGATAAGGACTCTCATACAAATAAAACAGAAATTTTTGCGTATGTGCCATATTTTCTGCTATGTAAAAAGCGGTAACGTGTGAAAGTAAACTAGTTCAACCTTCTCGAAGCAAAAGATAGTGAATCGACGCCGTTACCTTACGTACCTATTGCCATTCATGTTAAAAAAGAAGGACATTCGAATGGTACGTCATATTTACGATGAACGTACTTTGGCTTTAATGTTACTTGTAACCAATGGCCCTTTTAAAGGCCACAAGAGAGTTAAAGTAAGATTATTGGAATATGTCAAGCTACGCATAATCATATTTATTACAATAATCTGTAGGCTGGTCATTCATTACAATTTCAACTTTTACGATGCACACAAGTGATTTTAAAAAAAATTCTATATCCTAATGGTTGCAGGCGTTGTACTTATGAACCCCCGTCCACGTATTGTCAAAGCCACCATTGCATTCAATGAAGAATTTAATCTGAATATTTCACTTTTGCTCTTAATGGCACTCACAGATTCTTATAAACATACATATGCCTGAAATGCAGTTTACATTAGTCTCTGATCTAATGATCTGATATAGTCCTACGTCATCCTTTCGTATAACCCTTAGGGTTGTATACCTTGCAGTTTTTTCTATGGCGAATTATGACCTCTCCATTCGTTAACGTTCCTAATGCATTAGAAAAAAGTTACACATTATGCATTGGGATCGAAAACGACCCAAGTTTTGAAATTGCTCTCATTCATCCATTTTCAATCCGAATTTCGTTTTCTTTACCTCGTTTGAAAACTATGGTCAAAAACTGGCACCCAAGGTATGTTAGGGAATATTTGTTGACTAATGGCCACTTCTGCGTCGGTTCCGGAACACCCAGTACCAGGTCCCGGGGGACATTTTTATATTTTGAAATAATTAATTTTGCGGCACATCAAATCACATTGGACTTCAATTACGTAGTCGTGCTAACGTAAGAACTAGAATGACTCTGGACACCTTTGGACACTTTACTTTTTTTTTCTTACAAAGTATAAAAATTACCTTTTTGCTGACCGGTTTCGGGTAAGTAGTTACCCGAACGGGTAAGTAGGGTAAGTAGTAGTTAGAGTCCAAGACTCGGCCCCGTAGATGGGTAACTACTTACCCGAAACCGGTCGGCAAAAAGGTAATTTTTATACTTTGTAAGAACAAAAAGTAAAGTGTCCAAAGGCATTTAAGAGTAAATCACATTGGCTTGATAAAATAACACTAATGCCAGTGTACCAATAAAATCCGGTACCCGGTTTTTGGCGACATTTTTGGGTTCCAGGGTAATTCATCTGCCCGAGTTACCCCGTTTTAAGGTTCAATATAAATACCGGGTACCGGATTATATGCGACTGACACCCCATTGTACTTCCACAGTTATTTTATCAACGCGATGTGATTTGAGGTACCGCAAAATCCAAAAATGTCCCCAGAAACTGGCACCGGATGTTCCAGAACCGATGGTAAAGTTGCCATTTGGCTTCTAAATGACACTGTTTTACTTTCAGTCTTATTTTATTAAGCCGATGTGATTTTATATGTCGCATTATGAGTTATCCTAAAATATAAAGATGTCCCCAAAAACTGGTTACAGGATGTTCTAGGGCCGATGCTGATGTGGCCGTTTGCCTACAAAATGTCTTTATTATACTTTCAATAGTCTTATGTTATCAATGTGATGAAATTTGACGTGTCGCAATATAAATCATTCTAAAATTCAAAATTGTCCTCAAAAACCGGGTACCGATTGTTCCGGAACCGATGGTGAAGTGGCCATTCGGGTCCAGAAATGTCCCCATTGTACTTCCACTAGTCTTATTTTATCAAGCCAAAAAGTATAAAAATGTCCCCCGGGTCCTGGTAGTGGGTGTTCCGGAACCGACGTAGAAGTGGCCTTGGGTGCCAGGTATTGGGCATACAGCACTCGTTCGCTAATTGCACGAATGAAGCGATGCGACTAGCGAATTTCGTTTTTAAATGCACGATGGCTGCCAATATTTATTGTAAAGCGTGATGCGTTATCACCGTAAAGAACTCTTCACATGCGCTCACGCCTGCGCTTGGTTCTGGGAAGAACATTCAAATCTTAACAAACGAACCAAAAGCATAATGAATATGTGTTCAATTCGTCAATGTTTAGCAGAATTTGAATTAATTTGTTTGTGATATGTCTACGTTATACAGAGAGAGAGAGAGTGATTTTATTCGGCAACGCTGCATTTTTGTTTATAGCAACCACCTAGGAGCCCACGTGGGTTTTGACAGATAACTGTCTTTTAGTTGCACTATCGTGCAATTAGCGGACGGTGCGATTAGAGGACGTGCAATTAGCGCACGAGTGCTGTACCTTTCAAATGAAGTAAAGAAAACGAAATTCGGATTGAAAATAGATGAATGAGAGCAATTTCAAAACTTGGGTCGTTTTCGACGTTTTCGAAAATGCATATGTAACTTTTTTGCTGTGGCTCTTCTAGATGTCGCTGAAAGCTGAAACTCCCTAAGAATGTTAGTTTTCCAAAGTTAGGAAAAGTCAGAAAATTTCAAGTCTCTAGCTCGTTCCGTTACTGAGTATCAACCTTTGTAAGCATGCCGATGGGTCGACCCCAATGCACTAGGAAGGTTAAGAAGGGGGGGGGGGGCTCCCATACAAATGAAATACAAGTTTCCTCATAACTCGGGAACTAATCAAGCAAATGGAACCAAATTTGGCATGTGGGGGTTTTTGGAGAAATTATTTCTATGGTATATTAAGACCTCTCCCCAAATTTCCTCACAACTCGAGAACTAAACGAGCAAATGGAACCAAATTTGGCATGTGGGAGATTTTGGAGTCTTGAATTTATTTTATGATAGTTAATAAAGACCTCTCGCCCCTGTGGTAGGGGGATACAGACTCTCATACAAATAAAACAGAATTTTTGGCGAAACTCAAAAACTAATCGAACTCGAGAAATTCGAGACTCTTCCATAAAACATTAGTCAATAACAAGACCACAAAATCTATCTATAGTAACACTAGATCATTCAGGACGAGACGGCCGCGAGTGTTGCCGGCGACCCGCCGTCGGAAGCGCCGCCCACTGGGGGGAGGCAACTCCCCGCAGAAATCACTACTGTCTAGGTTTATTTGTTTTCCTAGGTCTACCTGGAACGAGCGACAGCGAGTAAGGAGAGGATCGCGAAATGGTACTTTCCACAAAAAAGTTTTCCTTGAAATGGTACATTCCGCTTAAGGTTTTTCGCAAAATGATTTTTGGCGAAATGTAGTACAATCATGGCGAATATTACTATCCGCTTTCTGGCTGTGCAATGAGGGGACATGGGAGTGGTTTTCTACTTTACAGTGAGGAAAAATTGCAAATTTGCATATTAAACTACCCATTCCATTAAGTATAAACATAAGCAGCAAATCAGCGTATCTGGCATCCCAGGTAACCAATAAGCATTAGGGGGCATCCATAAAGTACGTCACGCTTATAGGGGAGAGGGGGGGTTGACCTAATCGTGACGATTTGTGACGTAGGGGGGAGGGGGGGTATGAAGTTATTTGACGTCACATGAAAAAAAAATCAAATGGAAAATTTATTCGGGAAATTATAATTTAGCCTTCATTTTAAGATACAACTATTGAAAGCTTCTATAAAATTAACGTACTGATAGATTTTAAAACAAATAGTTAAATTTTTTGAATGAACACTTTTTTGAACATATATGTGTGAACAGGACTCATTTATTCTATGTAGTATGAACTCTCCATTAAGGCTTTACAAAATATGCAGTACACCGCTAAAGAGCTGCTTGAGTACCGCTCTGCCTAAAAGATTTTTGCAACCGCAAATAGCAGTCGCACAAACTCCTGAAGGGTTACGGGACGCTACCAGAGACCCACGGCAATGTTTTCCCTTGATATTCGTGCTGAACTCAATCGATGAACAAAAACTTCCACGGCTGCTTTTAAGGTTTTTCGGTATAATTTATACTGCCCCTCACTCAAAAGCTCTCTGAAGGATAGGGTTTAAGCCACTTGCGGATTAAATTTCGCATTTAAGGTAGTGTTGAATGATTACACGATTGAAGAAATACACAAAATGACAAAGTCCCTTAGAAAAGTTCTTCCAAGGCGTGTTGCTGCAAGACGTCAGCTGGAAGTCCTGATTCTTTCAACTAGATCAGACGAATTTGAGTGGATGAATGTAAAGGGCGTAGATATGCGCTAAACATTAATCGACGGCACATCAGCGACTTCTGAAGCATATCCGATTGCAGCAATTGAAGATCATCTTCAAAATCCGTGAATCGATGACTTATAAGCTCGAAAATTTTCCTTTTTTTTGCTGAAATTCATTTGATAGCTTTAAATAAAAAGGTTGGAATTAATATTTAATTTTTCTGTTGTGAAGGGGGGGGGGATTGCCGTGACGTGACGTACTTTATCAGGGGGGGTCACGAATGTGTGACGAAATTTGACAACGGGGGGAGGGGGGGTTGATTTTGGTCAAAATTTGCGTGACGTACTAAATGGATGTCGCCTTAGTATAAGCAGTAAATCAATAGTTTATTAGCATCCCTGGCGTTTTATACTGCAGGTTGCTGTTTATCAGCCTTTTGACTGCATAACTGTTGTAAATTGGCATCCAAAATTGTATTCAAATACTTCGTGTCGGTAATTAGCTGTAAATTAGCATTGTCAGCACTATAAGAAGGTTATCAGTAATGTATATCAGCTGTATATTTTGCCAAAATAGCATTTGAGTAGCATTTAAGACCTAAATGCTTATTGGCCTATATTTGAATAGCATTGGTGATGCTTATTGGTTACCTGGGATGCTTTCATAGTTACGTAACTGCCAAAATGAATCATCTAAGGTTGAACTCTTCAGAAACTTGCAAAACTCGAGATTGTGACAAAGATCATCCGAGATTCATGATTTATGTACAACACAGGTTAATTTGTGGCAATACGAAGTTTGTCGGGTCAGCTAGTACTCATATAAAGGACAAATCCTGGTTTTCTGACTTTTAACTTACACTTCAGAATTCTTTGCAGTCAATCCCTATGGATTGATTTGCAATTGAATAAAAAAAATTTAAAAATTTGCAAGGCGAAAGCTATCTCAGTGTCACCCACGTCTCTGTGTCTCACCGTTGCCAGTAGGAATGTTTTATGAAAAATAGTGAACTTGCGAAATTAGCAAACAATTCGACTGTCATATTTTTTCAAATTTTGACTCTTATTACTATGTGATGCCATGCAGTAATTTTAATTTAATATGTACTAGCTGACCCGACAAACTTCGTATTGCCACAAATTAACCTGTGTTGTACATAAATCATGAATCTCGGATGATCTTTGTCACTTCTCGAGTTTTGCAAGCCCCCCAGTGGGCGGCGCTTCCGACGGCGGGTCAGCGGCAACACTCGCGACCGGCTCGTCCTGAATGATCTAGTGTTACTATAGATAGTTTTTGTGGTCTTGTTATTGATTAATGTTTTATGGAAGAGTCTCGAATTTCTCGAGTTGGATTAGTTTTTGAGTTTCGCAAAAATTTCTGTTTTATTTGTATGAGAGTCCATATCCCCCTACCACAGGGGTGAGAGGTCTCTAACTATCATAAAATAAATTCAAGACTCAAAAATCTCCTACATGCTAAATTTGGTTCCATTTGCTTGATTAGTACTCAAATTATAAGGAAATTTGTATTTCATTTGTACGGGAGCCCACCCTCTTAAAAGGGAAAGGGGTCGTAATACACCACAGAAAAAAAATTCTGCCATCTAAAACTCTCACATGCCAAATTTGGTACCATTTGCTTGATTAGTTCTAAAGTTATGAGCAAATTTGTATTTCGTTTGAATGGGAGCCCCCCCCCCTCCTAAAAAGGTAAGAAGTCCTAATTCATCATGGGAAAAATGGTTGCCTCCAAAAACACCCACATGCCAAATATGGTTCCATTTGCTTGATTAGTTCTCGAATTATGAGGAAATTTGTATTTCATTTGTGTAGAAGCCCCCCCTCTTGAAGTGTGGAAGGATCCTAATTCACCGTAGAAAATATTTTTGTCTCCAAAAACCTCCACATGCCGAATTTGGTTCTATTTGCTTGATTAGTTCTCGAGTTATGAGGAAATTTGTATTTCATTTGTATAGGAGCCCCCCCTCCTAAAGTGGGGAGAGGTTCTTATTCATCATAGAAAACATTCTTGCCTCCAAAAACACCTACATGCCAAATTTGGTTCCATTTGCTGGATTAGCTCTCGAGTTATAAGGAAATTTGTATTTCGTTTGTATAGGAGCCCCCCCCCTCTTAAAGTGGGGAGGGGTCCCAATTCGTCATAGAAAAAAATTTTGTCTTCAAAAACACACACATGCCAAATTTGGTTCCATTTGCTTGATTAGTTCTCGAGTTATGAGGAAATTGGTATTTCATTTGTACAGGAGCCCCCCCTCTTAAAGTGAGGAGGGGTCCTAATTCAACATAGAAAATTTTCTTGCCCTCGAAAACCTTCACATGCCAAATTTGGTTCCATTTGCTTGATTAGTTCTCGAGTTATGAGGAAATTTGTATAGAAACCCCCCCCCTCTTAAAGGGGAGAGGAGTTATAATTCCCCTTATAAAGAGGGGAGGGGTCTCAAATTACCCTAGAATAAATTCTTGTCACCGAAAACACCCACATGCCAAATTTGGTTCTATTTGCTTGATTAGTTCTCGAGTTATGCAGAAATTTGTGTTTCATTTGTATGGGAGCCCCCCCTCTTAGTGGGGGGAGGGGTCTCTAACCATCACTAAAACCTTTCCTGGCCCCAAAAACCTCTACATGCAAATTTTCACGCCGATTGGTTCAGTAGTTTTTGATTCTATAAGGAACACAGGACAGACAGACAGACAGACAGACAGACAGAAATCCTTCTTTATAGGTATAGATTTTGTTGTTGGCAATCACTTCAAAATCATTGCAAAAAAATTTACTTTGACCCCCCCAAAACTGATTTTTATTGAAAAATATATAAAAAAATCAACAATTTTTTCTCAAACTACATTATGCGATGTAGGTTCAAAAACTTCACTTTCCATGAAAATGTCATGGATCTTGAATGTTTTATGACGTAACTAATCCCGTTGACTCACTGTTCCTGTTGTCTCACTGTTGACTACTCTCCCCTACTATATTCAGCAAAGTTGTTTATTTTAGTATGTTCTCCAACATTCTGGAAGATTTTTTTTAATTGTTTAAAAAAAAGTTCGTATTCGCTGAATTCAAGGTTACCCTATTGTTATTATTTTATTAATAAACTTCTTCGAGGACACCACCCTTGCAAAGTATTTTTAAAAAAATACGGGTTTAAAATTTTCCGATAAAAATAAGGTACATAAAATTTGGACAAAAGTACTTTTAAATTTTGATGGTGCCTTATTTTATCAAATTGCTAATACATATATAAAATTTAAATATTTTTCATTAATTCTTTCAGACTTGCGGCTACAAGTTCTTCTTGGTTTGAACACTGTGCTAACTCCAACTAAAGCACCAAACGGATTGAAATCAGCAATAGAAATTTAATTAGATCTTAAATTGAGATATTGTTACTTTGAAAGGAAAAATAAATACAAAAATTAAAAAAATAAATATATGAATTATAAATAGACTTACAGTTTATGTATTTACATCGTTTTAACGTAAGAACAAGAAAAAATGCTTCACGGGTGCATATAATACACGCTATGAATTAGGTATTTATTAATCCCACACTAAGCTCGCTGAACGCGGTGATATAGGGGACACGACAACTATCGTTCTGATGACATTAAAAATTATCTTGTTCCCAGCCGATTTTGGGTACAATGTTTCCTTGCCTAGATTGGCAACATTACATCCAAAATGGGTCGGTAAATAGATAATTTTTTATGTAAGAACGATAACTGTTGTGTTCCCTATCACCACGTTCGGCGAGCGTAGTGCGGGATTCATAAATACACAATTCATGGTGTGTACTATAAAAAACCATATAAAAAGTATTAAAATTCATAAGAAAATTCTTCCATTAATCATATAGTTTTCGTATGAAAATTATTGGTCTTTTTTATGAAAGTTATACAGGGCCGCTATAATTTCCATACGACATATGTTAACATTTCATATCGTAATCGTATGATTTGCATTTGAGAAAATGTTAATTTTCATAAGAAATCTGTATGTTTTTCGATGCACGATGTATGAAAATCATAAGCTTGGTTCGATTGATTTTCATCAAAAAATCGTATGATATGCATTTGAAAAAATATGAAATTTCATAAGAAATCGCTATGTTCTTCGATACAGGATGTATGAAAACCATAAGCGTGGTTCGATTGATTATCATTATAAAATCGTATGATTAACATAGTATTTTGCTTTGGCAAAAAAACATAAGTATTTCCTATGAAAATCTTATGTAAATTTCGCTGAGTGTAGTTTTACCGTGAACACGCGGAAAGAAAACGTGCGGTGTATTGGGGAAATGACAAAAATGCTGTTCAAATATTGCGAGCACGCCCGCCATTATGGCTCGTAAAAAGCTGGATAGGTGCGCTAGTATCTGTAGAAAGTAGCATGTACGTGTTTGGATTTCTACTTCCATTTCTGTTCTGTGCGGTTACAAAACAAAAACGGTAAAAGAAACTATTGAGATTGCTGAGAGCTACCGTACGCACACTATGTCGCGTATACGTACAAGCGGTTTGTTGCTGCTGCTGTTGGTTTTTCCATGACGTTTTTTACACTGGAGGAAAACCCTAGGGAAAACCGAGAGGAAAACAAACCACAAACACAACCGCAAATTAGCAAGCTCTATTAAAAAAATAAGTTTTCTCAGTGTGTGGTTGCGAACTGATAACACTGAATTTGAGTGGAAAATACGTAAATTTGGGTTTCATCGCTTTTCTGTGTCGCTGTCGAACGAACATCAAAATCAAAACGAAAACATCAACATCAAAGGTCGGAATTGCGATTTGTTTGATTAATGTTGGATCTCGTTTTTAAAACTTTTAAAACATGAGTAAAAAACATGTAGCAGTTTGCCGCCTGTGTGCGACGGAAACGTGGAACAGAGTGGCAATATATTCCCGGGTAAATCCTTCAGATAACAGAGTCGAAGAATTGATCAAGCTTGTTGGAATAGAGGTAAGCAGTTTGTTTTGTTTAAAACTTGTTCGTGCATCTACGGTTGAGTGTCAATTGTGGTCGCTACCAAACGGTGCATCTTCTGCGATAAGATAGATCTAGACCTTTTTACCCCAAGTACTTACAGTTAACCAAAAAAGTATTCGTACTTAAATTTTTCTTTTAATATTGCTCATTTTTGCCTAGAATGATAACACATACTTTTTAAAACTGTTTAACTAAAACATATTTAGATGCAAGATAGATAGGGATAGAGCTTTCCATTTTGATGATAGTGTTCATATAGTTTGAATTGCATAAAAATGCAGTGAAAAAAGTATTCGGACAGTTTGTTATTACTATTAGCTCATTAGCTGTCCTTTCTCGTTTAACTACTACCTTGTAGGACCATCTACATTCTTGGTGATCGGATTTAATCTGTTTGGGATAGTATTACCCATTTTTTCAAAAATCCCTGTATGAATTACTGACCATTGTTTACAAAAGCTCAATTTGAGTAATTTTAATTTTGCTTAAGATAGTTCACATAATCGAGTTTACATTTAGTTCTATCAAAAATATATAAACTTCCTACATCAGATTTTCCATATTTCTTTCTGGTCGATGGTATCATATGCGGCTTTAAAGTCAACGAACGAATGGTGCGTGGGGACTGTTTCGTGGCACTTTCGGAGGATCTGCTGCAGTGTAAATATTTGATCCGTTGAAGACTGTCCTTCGGCGAAACCGGCTTCATAAATTCCCACAAACGTGCACTTTGAAATTGTGCCCTTGTTGAAGATTGAGCAGATAACCCCATTTCTTTCCACTCCTCCCGTAGCTGTTTCGTATCCCAAATTCTAACAATCAGCAAATTTTACCGAAGTGTCTTTTTTATATCAGGTAAATCGTAAAACTGAGCCAAAAGCAGTGGTATGCTACGAATGTTTTACAACGCTAGAAGAGTTTTATAGATTTAAAATACAATGTCAAGAAAACGATAAGCGTATGAGAAATAATTGTCAAAAATCGGTAGATTCAAAAGCTCTAGACCAAAATACAAAACAGGATGAGACAACACATTCTGGGGAAACATCAGGCAACGGCCAGACAAACGAAAAGATATCGAATGCTAAAGTTGAAACCGTCGTATCACCTGGAAATTCCAGTACACAAAACAAAGCAGTTATTAGTTCTCAAGGAGCCGCTGATAATGAAGTATTGGAGGGTGTGAATATGGAAGACGAATATTCGAAGGTAACTGGGTATTCGAAGATACCAACCAGATTAATCGGATTATCCGCGCTAAATAAAATGCTCGTTCTATCCGAATCATACGGAAAATTTTTCCACTTTGTGAAAAGGTCACGATCCATCTACTACGATCTGGTTTTTGAGGGAGAACACTATAATTCGGCTTTATTTACACCTCGAATAACTTCCTGGCAATGCATTTATCGAAAGAAGCTAAACTGTAAGGCTCGAATTTGTTGCACAAACGATTACAAACATTTTGAGAAAAAACGCCCTCATTCGCACGGGATTTTGTTACCAAAAAAAAGTGGAGTGGTATTTCAACCGGCTGAGGCCCTACCCGATATATTCAAAATCTGTCGACAGCATATTGAAAAGGTGAATCATTCTGCAGTTCGTAGACTAAATTATTCTAAATAATCTTTTGTAAAATTTCCAGAGATACAACAGACAGCGGCAATCAGAGAGTGGTGGACAAGTAGCGACTTCTGAACCTGCTAGCTCAACTAAAAAGTGCTCTAATACCTTTTCAGAAGAGTCTAGCTTCAATGGTGAAGTCTTCAATTCTACAGAATTCGTAGAAATAAATACAGACGACCTCGACGATTATATCGTTGAGGCACTGGATGAATCAATGAAAAGTTTACCCGTCGAAGTTGTTTACGAAGACGTTAATACTTTTGATAAATTAGAAGACACCGATGGCGACCAGATGGTTGTAGAATGTCCACCTGAATCGAAAGAAAAGTCCAACATAAATCAAAACGATGAATCAGTCTCACTAAAAATAACTCGTTGTTCTACGGAAAATTCTTCGTCTCATGTGGAGGACGAGCGTGACACTATGAACAATACACAGAGCGATAATAAGCAACCAACCCCTGTCGAAGCCATCACAGATGATACTGCTGATAAATTAGACGGCTCCGACGGCTATACGATGAAAAGTGCAACTAGATCTAAGAAAAGGCGCAACAAGAATAAAGTTGGAACAACAAAGCCTTCAAAAATAGCTCGTAATTCTACGATAAATTCTTTGTCATACGCGGAGGATGAACGTGATTCTATGAACAATACAGAGAACGGTAACGAGAAACCAATCCCCCCTGTTGAAATCATCGAAGATGATATTGCAGATAAATTAGAAGGAACTGATAGCGATACGAAGGTTGTAAAAAATGCAACTAGATCCAAGAAAAGGGCCAACATGAAGAAAGTTGAAAAGACAAAACCATCGAAAATAGCTCGTAATTGTACGAAAAATTCTTCATCACACGTGGATAAGAACCGTGACACTACGAACAATACAGAAAGCGACTCGGAACAACCAACCCAATTCCATTTAACGATTGATACGCAAGTTGTGGGCAAAAATGATTTCAGCAATCCGGTTCTCGCCAAATCATATCCGGACTATATTTACTTCGAAAAGAATGCTCGTTCGATCAATTACACTCTTGTGTTCTTTGGTGAACGATTTAATTCGGCCCACTATGGAGTCCATTACACGTACTGGCAGTGTGCGCATCGTAGACGATTTAGTTGTAAAGCAAACCTCACCGTGGCCAATGATTATACAGCATTCGAACGAAGGTTTCACCATACCCACGAGAAAATCAATGTTAAGGAGGGAACCATTTTTACACCTCATCAAGCATTACCGGATCTATTTAAAATAACCAAAAGCCTGTCTGCATGGGTGAGTGAATTTTAGCTATTTGAAAAGTATTTAAAACTGTAAGATTTCTAACGTTCTGTTCAATTTTTAGAAAAGTTTACGCACTGGAAATGGATCAAACTTGGATGAAACAATTGATGAATCTGAACGAAGCGCACACATCAATGACTGCAATAACATTGCAGAAGATGATTCAAAACGCACTGAGACAGTTGACAAGCAACGAGTCACGAAAAAGATAGCAGGAACACGGCATAGCCCCATTGACATACCGGAGGAGTGCAGAGTATATAGCGTCCCCGAGATGGAAAAGATGTTGGTGCTGGCCGATTCATACCCAGAATCTTTTCATTTCGAGAAAGGTCCCCGCCAAACATACTTTACGATGATCTACAAAGGTGAACGGTACAATACGCCTTGTTTCACTCCTCGAACCACTTATTGGCGGTGCGCAAACAAGAGGAGGTTTGACTGTTCGGCTGTGGTTAGCGTAAGTAACGATTATCTTACGTTCGAGCGGAGAAACGAGCATAACCACGAACAACAGCCGGAAAAGGAAGAAAATGTATACACTCCGAAAGAAGAAGCTCTTCCTTTGATTTTTGAAGCTTGTAGGAGAACTGTGTATAAGGTATGCGTTTAATGAAATAATTCGTAAAAGTATGCGATTGACGTTTTCTTATCGTTTTAGAAATGTTCGCACGATATGGTGAAACGGCTGTGGGCGGAAAAGGCAATCAACCTGCAAAAGGCCAAGGAAAGTAAGAGTGTTAAAAATCAAAAATCTTCTCGTGACATAGAAGACGATTCTCTATCTGATAAATTTTTTGGGTTTGGTGATGTAGATAAGTAGGTCAATATATTATCTTAATAAAGATCTACAAAAACCAGGACTAATTTACATGTGCTTTAATGATTGTATAGTAATCCCCACACGAAAACCCAACTCCTCAAAAGATGTTTCTCCGAAGGTACCAATTCTCCGAAGATTCTCCATTTTTTCCGAGTATATCAATTAGGTACCCGAAAAATATTTCATCGCAAAAAAATTCATAAATCGCGAAGAAAACTCCGAATGGACCTCGAAGGACGATCTAACAAGCCACTGTTCGCAGCTTCGAATCTCAGCTGGGAGAGGCTCTTAGAGTTAATAGGATCGTAGCATTAGGGCCGCAATTAGTGATGTCCGATTTTTCCAGTTAATCGATTAGTTAATAATCGATTACTTTTTGGGCGGCCAATAATCAACATCGATTAATCGGCGCTATATAATCGATTAGTCGAAATAATCGATTGGTTATAACCTTTACGTCCCGATACCAAAAATAAGGATACTAGCAGTTACACTTTCGGCTCTATCTCCATTGTTGTTCAATTGATTCATATGCAACTAACGTTAAAAGAACTCCATCAGATTGGTCGGTAAATAGCAACAGGATGGCAAGGTTGTCATCTCCCATATATTTGGTGCGTAACCGACATCACTGGCACTGGCATACGAAAAATGGCCTGTTCGCCCTAAGGCAATGTTAAATCGGGTAACAAAACTTGTTGCTGGCTGTACCAAATGATGGCAGTTTAAGATTATTTATGCAGTTTATGAATATTCTTGCGGATTGCGGTTTTGTAATATATTATACATCATATAATATTTTTCTGTTGAATGAGTGAAAATACGACAACAGTTTATCCAGTTTTGGTGAAAGCGGAATGAAAATAGATGTTCGTTATGCTGAAATTCTAGCGTGCCACACCGTCGGTAAACAGCAGGTTTTTTTCTTGAGCTGTTTTCTTTTCAGCTGGATACCAGGGCTTAAGACTTGACCCCTATTTATCGACAGACTTCACATCAGTATTATTAAAGGGCTATTAGGACAATTACGAAGCTAGTGCAACAACTCTACTGATTCTATCTAGGAGCATCGCCTAGCCGAGATTTGAACATACGAATACGACGACCAGTTTGTTAGATCAGCATCGTACCTCGAAACCAACTAAGCGAAACCAACTAACTGGCTAATCGCGTGTGGTTAATTTAGTAGCTAAACGCCAGCCACTGTAATAAATTAAATTTGTTAGAAATTGTTAAATAATAAAATTTTAAAAAATCCGGCATAATCGATCGACCAGGTAATCGATTATCTAATAATCGGAACATAAAGCTATCGATTAAAAATTAATCGATTATTTTAACAGATAATCGATTAGTTCGATTAATCGAGAAGTAATCGGACATCACTAGCCGCAATTGTACCCAAATTTCAATTTTTTTTACAGTTTATTTTTACGCTTTTTGAATCAACGCGATATTTTAATGACCATTTTTGAATTAACACGATTTATTTTTATGACGAATTTCGAATTATCGCGTTTTTTTCACATTATTTTTCGAATAACGCGCTATCTTTAACGATTTTCAAATTCAAACGGTTTTTTCGGCGACTTTTGAATTTTAAAAAGTTTATCTTTTTGGTGATTTTTGAATTAACGCAGTTTTTTAAACGGGTTTGATTTACGCACCTGGTTTTCTCTTACGAATGTAGCACCAGAGCTTTGATTTTCCGAATGTACTGGTTCCTAGAATGTGGTGACCTTAAAAATCGGTTCCTTCGATAGTACTAGATTCCAGATTTTCAGAAACTATATTTTGAATGCCGGTTCCTCATTACGCTCATTACTTTCAGAGAACTAGCGTTATAGAACAGGTGTTTGTCCAGTTTTACGCTGTAAGACTGATATCGAATTCACGAATTTTAGTAGAATCAGGCCATTCGATGTTAAAGTAATTTAAGCGTGGGTTTTCTCAGGCTCCCATTATACTTCCTTCAAGCTAAATTCTATATTACCTTTTTAATGGGTAAGGCCGTCTATAAGGCCGCTTTTGGAGCTCCAAAGCCACAAAAGTAAATTGTTTTGAATAGAGGGGTTTATGATGCATGATGTAGCGCGTCTCGGTGGTGAACTGTGGTCAACTCTCAGTTGTGAAGTGAGCCATCTTGCAGCAGAGTAGGTAGAAGGACGAGTGGGGCAGTGTCTCCTATCATCAGCAGCAGGCACGACTGTGTCGGAGGGATCAGGGGCTTCCATAATGCTTGTTAAAGGATTTCTCACATCCAACATAGCAGTTGAAGAGTCACTCGAGCGTATGAACGAAGTCAACATATTATCAGAAGTGCGAGCACTATGATCTTCACGAACTAAAATTGTTTTCGAAGAGTCAGTTAAACAGCTTCGGGTGGATTTATTCCTAGCGTCGATCCAACATATCTGTTTTTTTGGCATGTTAACAAATTCCCGGAATAATAAGCCCGTTGACCAGGAAGGCCCAATCCAATTTTGAATGACAAAAACGTTAGTTTCGATCAATCAGTTCCTTTTAAAACCGAACGAGCGACCTCAAAAGTATCATCATTATTAAGATTAAGACTGCGAGATATACTCCTTTAGTAACATCAGCATTTGTTATTGTCGGTTGGAAACCAGACAAATAAAGCCACCACTTTGCTAGACGGGGGGCAGGAGTGATGGAAGCAACCGACAAATCCGTAAAGTCGATCGTGCTAGTGCCACGGTCTGCTGATTCACGTACAGCTTTATCACTATCTAATTTGATCCCCCTCGTCCATAAAATGCTTTCTAAGATCGTTTTTGTTAGAAATTTTATGGTTTCTAACTTTTTTGCCGAAATATTCTAAAAGGTTTTCAAGGGTATGAAATGGGGAAGGCACACGAGAAAGCGACCAATATAGCTTTTGCCTGCCCAAGCTCCTACCTAGCCTCCACGCGGCCATACCAGGTAATACTCTATAGAGTAGCTAAACTAGGGGGTGCGATGCTGCGTGGTTCCCAGATGCCAGACCTCAAAATAGATTTTGTGCAGACGGCTGAGCCACCCGGCCTTGGTAGCAGGTAAGCCTAATATGGGTCATTCCATCTCAAACGTACACATGGTTTGGATTCGACCATCAGCGATTGCAACCAAAGTTGCCATTATTGATCATTCCGATTCCACAACCAATTTCCCGAAGTTTTACGCCGATTGATCAATCCCCCTAGCAGTGGCACTACTTCCTTTTTTACAGATTTTCAAAAAAGTCATTTCTCTGATTTAAATATATCTGAAACAGTTTGATGTGAAGACATGCCAATATACTTTTTCTATGGGTTTTTGGCTGCACAATCGAATGATGTTATCAGTTTTTATCTAATTAGTCACCATCATTCATTTTTTTGCAATTTAAAACGAAAAATGCAAATATCTCAAAACATCCCCAATTTTATTTCAAATAAATATGCTTAAAATGTTCGCCAGAAAATTCTACATAAGAATCACTTAACTAGAAAAAATAATATTGGTAGTTTGGGAGATATGGCGTTTTGAATATCGAGGGCATGCGTAATTCTATGAATTGTTGGTGAAAGTATCTTTAAACACGTCTACCTGAAGCTTCCGGACATTTTCATTACTAAATAATGTATTTTAATGGAAAAGATGCATTTTCAACATAGAATCAATATAATAAATTTTGTTGTTCTGGATACTTTTGAATATATTCAAATAAAAGTAACAAATTCGTACAATTTTTTATAGTTTTATTTTTTAATTGCGCTAGTTATTTGTGCAATATAATGCATTGTTATGTCGACAAATGCGGTATTTCACTCTTGAGATTATTCGGAACTTCGAAATAATTTCGAAACTTGAAAATGACTTTATTGACACTTTATTGCTCTATGGGAAAAACTAGCCTAAGAACGAACAAAATTCAGAAACTGCCTGCCAACTGACAAAATATAAATAATCTTATGTAAAATTTTTCGACAAATCTCATGGTGCCCACCTCTTCCCTAATTGGGTTGTTTAATGCACAAGAAATTTCACATTTAGACACATTTATCCATGAAGAACACTCCCAGGAACTATTAACCAAATTTATTTTTGCGTTTAAATTGCCCATGGCTTCGTTTTTTTAAAAAGCATTGTTTTGATTTTTTATTAAAAGACACTTGCGTTTATATAATGACGTTCGTGAGTTGAATGAAGGTTGTCACAAACTATCAGGAAAACAAGCAGTGATTGTCGCGAATGATTTTTCGATGGCATGTAGTCTTAAATATTGACCTGACTTATTAAACATTAAATTTTTTTTTGATATTTATCCAATAACAAAATTCAAATTATTTATATTTTCTTCTGTTTTATGCCAATCTACATCATATGCCATAAAAATCTATATACAGCACTCGTGCGCTAATTGCACGTCCTCTAACTGCACCGTCTTTTAATTGCACGTTCGCTAGTTGCACGATCGTGCAACTAAAAAACAGTTATCTGTCAAACTACACGTGGGTTTCCAGGTGGTTGCTATAAACAAAAATGCAGCGTTGCCGAATGCAAACTTTCTAGCTCTGCATTACGTAGATACATTACAAATAAATTCATGCAACTTTGGCTAAACTTTCACTAATTGAACACATATTCATTAAGCTTTTAGTTCGTTTGTAAAAATCTAGATGTTTCTTTCCAAAATTTAGCGTACGTGTGAATGCATGTGAAGAGTTCTTTACAGTGATAACGCATCACGTTTTACAATAAATATTGGCAACTATCGTGCAATTAAAAAACGAAATTCGCTAATCGCATCGTCTCATTCGTGCAATTAGCGAACGAGTGCTGTACCGTTAAACAACCCAATTGATCGCCCCGCCGTCTCGTTCAAGTCGGACCGTTTTTGAGAACTTTTTAAACCGGGCAGTCGTCCGACATCCTCACGACATGCCCAGCCCACAGTTTTGTATTGGGAAACAAAAGGCAAACGATGAACTAAATGTAAAGAATCTGATGGTTAAACACGGCTGGGGTGGAGTGGTGGTAAGCGGATGGATTACGGCTAAAAGTGTTGGCAATTTAGTCTTCATAGATGGCATAATACATCAAAATGTCTATTTAGACATTTTAAAGCAAAATTTGAAGCCAACCCAAGTAACAATTTCAGGTTGATCAAACGCTTTTATAGCTGATTTTATTCAACCTGTGGCTGATCTATGGTTTAGGTTTAGAAATAAAAACCTTTTTTCAGCTCTTAAACATCTAAATCTGGTGATTTTATCAAGCTTCAGGCTTAATTAATAGCTGCTTTCGAAGCTGCAATGAAGTTTAATAGAAACTTTTTTGCGCTTTTAAATAGCCAATTTGCGCAATGCTGTCAATTCTATTTTTAGAACGAGAAATAGTTTTGCAATCTGCTTTTCCAGTCGCTTAATCAACGCTTCATCCACCTTTATGCAGCCAAAAAAATCTACCTTTAAATTTAAAAAATAAAACGCGGCCTTTTTTTTATTTTGCTGTAAAAACATGTTTCGAACGCGATATTTTTAATTTCGAATAACTTTAATTCGTATAAGTAAAGCTAAGTGCTAATTAAAAATGCATGTCTTTTTTCCGGGAATTGAACCCGCCATCTTTCGATCCATAAGCACTCACCGTATGATCCGCCCCATTTGCATCTGCTGAACGGACAGTGAGAATATCTTTACACCTGAAGCCTAGCCCGCCTAGCGTGAAGCAGTCGATAATGTCGATAAATGATAAGCTTTTGCTGTCAGCCGAATTGCGAAATTCTATGATCTGACAGTAAGTGTGCTGTGAGCCGAAAAAAAACTTGGTAGAAGTTTGTAAAGCCACCTTAACACCTTTAAGCAACCCTAAAGTAGTTTGAAAGCTGTGAGCCTAATGAAAGCTTCCACTCTACATTTTAACACCTTTAAGCGGCCGTAAAACGGTTTGATGTTTATGGCTGTTGAGAAGCAGATTGCTTAGCAGAAAAATCCGCTATTAAGCTTGTTTATCAGCTTTTGGGAGAGAACTGGTTTGAAAAACTTAAAGTAGCTTAAACATCGCTTATTTAAACACCATTTAAGTGCTTACTTTATGCAGCTTTGATCGCCTTAAGCCAACCCGTAAACAGCCATTGCTCTTGCAATTCAGCTACCGTTGTTACTTGGGAAGTGCCAACAATATAGAATTTAGTCAAAGGTTCAAGTTTTACCGAGACAATGACCCATAACACAAAGCACTTAAAGAAACCCACACGGTTACTTTACAACTGCTCAAAACTTATTGATACTCTACCACAACATCACTCTACCGTTCAAATATTACGTAACGCCAAAAACGCCATTGTTACGAGCCCCCCACCCTCCTGCAACAATTTGTAACAATTGTTTCTTACACCCTCACCCATACCCGTAACGCGTAAAGGCCCAGACACAATGCATACGGATTTTACTACGTTGCGGCAATTTGACAGTTTTTCCATCCAGCTTTTTACGAGCCATAATGGCGTACGTGTTCGTATTATTCGAACAGCATTTTTGACATTTTCCTAATACATCACACGATTTCTTTCCGCACGTTCACTGTAAAACTAAAGGAATGTACGGAAAGAAAACGTGCGATGTATTAGGGAAATGTCGAAAATGCTGTTCAAATATTACGAACACGTCTGCCATTATGGCTCGTAAAAAGCTGGATAGGTTTTCTGTCAAATTTCCGCAACGTAGTAAAATCCGTATGCATTGTGTCTGGGCCTTAACTTTCACAACTCTACGTATACTAGATCACTCTGCCGAAGATTGCGACACAGTACCTTATTGCAATTTAGCTCACAAATGTCGGGTAATTAGTTTTTAGGTATTTTTATATATTTTTTCTAAATACAGCCTGAATTCGTTAATTGGGCCACGACTGCACTCCAGCTGATTCGCTAATTGAGCCGACTGACAGTTGTTAGAAATTTCTAAACTCGAAAATTCCACACAATTTTAACATTCAAGTTGTCACATAGCCCAATTAGCGAACACCCAATTAACGAACCGCCCAATTAACGAACCACCAATGAACGAAACTTTGCTGTAGTTTTTTTTATGAAGTTACGCTTAACATTATCGCTCAAAGCCCCCTCCCCCAAAAAATTGCGTAACATTTTGCAACAGAAACTCAACATATCCCCACCCCCTGCCGCGTTATGTAATATTTGAACGGCACCTAAGCTCTATTTGCAACATTCGCCCTTTTGTTAATTCCATCTATGGTGAAACTGAATTTGAGTAAAAAACACGTAAATTAAGGTTTCACCGCTTTTCTGTGTCGAACATCAAAACAAAAACAACAAAGTCGAATTTGGTTTGTTTGGTAAAATCGTAAAATGTGTGTTGCATCTCGTTGTTAAAACTATTGAAACATGAGTAAAAAACATGTGGCGATTTGCCGTCTTTGTGTGACGGAAACCTGGAACAGAGTGGCAATATTTCCCCGGGGTAATCTCTCGGATAACAGAGTCGAAGAATTGATCAAACTTGTTGGAATAGTGGTAAGCAGTTTGTTTTGTTTACAGCTTGTTCGTCCATCTACGGTTAAGCGTCGATTGTGGTCCCCACCAAACTGCTTTTTTTTCGTACTTGCTTCTTAGTTGGTTTGCCGTCCTAAGACAAAGCCTGACGAACAAAGTTTCTTCAATTTACTCGCTTGTGAGCTATACTGCTCTCCAATTTCTCTTACACCGTGTACTCGCTCCACCTGGTCTAACCATTTTCCTCGCTACACCCCTAGTCGTCTTGTTCGTACCGGATTTGAGGCAAACACCATTTTGCAGAGTAGTTCGGCATTCTTGCAACATGTCCTGCCCGTCATATGCGGCTAGGAAATCAACGGAAGATGGTGCGGGGGAACTCTATATTCATGGCCCAGTTAATAGCTCATCCTTCGCAGAGCCCGGCTTGATAAATTCCCACAAATCTGTTCCCAATTGGAAATCGTGATCGCACGACAGTTCTCGCAGTTTAACTTGTTCCGCTTTTGTAGATTGGACAGATAACCTCGTCTTTCCACTCTTCCCGTAGCAGTTCTGTATCACAAATTCTAACAATTAGTAAATCTTACCCAAGTATATTTTTTCTATCAGGTAAATCGCAAAACTGAGCCAAAAGCTGTGTTATGTTCCGAATGTTTTGCTACGCTAGAAGAGTTTTATAAATTTAAAACACAATGTCAAGAAAACGATAAGCGTATGAGAAATAATTGTCAAAAATCGGACAATTCAAAAGCTCTAGAACAAAGTACAAAACAGGATGAGATAACGCATTCTAGAGATACAGCAGGCAACGGCAAGACTAACGAAAAGATATCGAATGCTAAAGTTGAAAACGTCGTATCACCGTCATATTCCAATACACAGCACAAAGCAGTTATTGGTTCTCAAAGTACTGCTGTTAATGAAGTATTTGAGGATGTGAATATGGAAGACAAACATTCGAAGGTAACTGGGTATTCAAAGATACCACCCAGGTTAGTCGGTTTACCGGCGCTAAACAAAATGCTCGTTCTATCCGAATCGTACGGAAAATTTTTTCACTTTGTGAAAAGGTCACGATCCATCTACTACGATTTGGTTTTTGAGGGAGAACACTATAATTCGGCTTTATTTGGACCTCGAATAACCTGCTGGCGATGTATTCATCGAGAGAAGCTAAACTGTAACGCTCGAATTTGTTGCACAAACGATTACAAACATTTTGAGAAAAGACACGCTCACTCGCACGGGATTTTATTACCAAAAAAAAGTGGAGTTGTGTTTGAACCGGCTGAGGCCCTACCCGATATATTTAAAATCTGTCGAAAGCACAATGAAAAGGTGAAATGTTCTGAAGTTTATAAACTAAATTATCCTAAATGATCCTTTGTAAAATTTTCAGAGATACAATAGACAATGGCATTCAGAGATTGGTGGACAAGAAGCGACTTCTGAACCTGCTAGCTCAACTGAAAACCGCTCTAATGCCTTTTCAGAAGAGTCTAGATTCAATGGTGAAGTCTCAAATTCTACAGAATTCGTACAAATAAGTATAGACGACCTCGACGATTATATCGTTGAGGCACTGGATGAATCAATGACCAGTTTACCCGTTGAAGATGTTCACGAAGACGGTACCACTTTTGATATATTAGAAGACACCGATGGCGATCAGATAGTTGTAGAATGTCCACCTGAATCGAAGGAAAAGTCCAGTATGGAACAACCAATCTCACCAAAAGTAACTCGTAATTCTTCGGAAAATTCTTTTTCACACGTAGAGGACATGCGTGACACTATGAACGATACAGAGAGCGATTACGAGCAACCAATTCCTGTCAACCCCACTGAAGATGATACTGCTGATAAATTAGAAGGCACCGATGGCGATACGATTGTTGTAAAAAGTGCAATTAAAAGGCCCAACATGAATAAAGTTGAAAAAACAAAGCCGTCGAAAATAGCTCGTAATTCTACGGTAAATTCATCACACGTGGATAAGGATCGTGACACTACGAACAATACAGAAAGCGATTCGGAACAACCGACCCAATTTCATTTAACGATTGATACGGAAGTTGTGGGCAAAAATGATTTCAGCAATCCGGTTCTCGCCAAGTCATATCCGGACTATTTTTACTTCGAAAAGAGTTCTCGTTCGGTCAATTATACTCTGGTGTTCTTTGGTGAACGGTTTAATTCGGCCCGCTTTGGCGTCCATTACACGTACTGGCAGTGTTCGCATCGTAAACGATTCAGCTGTAAAGCAAACCTCACCGTGGCCAATGATTATACAGCATTCGAACGAAGGTTTCACCATACCCATGAGATAATCAATGTTAAGGAGGGAGCCATTTTTACACCTCATCAAGCATTACCGGATCTATTTAAATTAACCAAAAGCCGGTCTGCATGGGTGAGTGATTTTTAACTATTTGAAAAGTATTTAAAACTGTTAGATCTTCTATGTTCTATTAAATTTTTAGAGAAACTTGGATGAAACAATAGATGAATCTGAACAAAGCGAGCACATCAATGACTCTAGTACTACAGAAAATGGCACAAAATGCACGGAGACAGTTGCCAAGCAGCGAGTCACGAAAAAGATACCAGGAACACGACATAGCCCCATTGATATACCGGAGGAGTGCAGAGTATATAGCGTTCCCGAGATGGAAAAGATGTTGGTGCTGGCCGATTCATACCCAGAATCTTTTCATTTCGAGAAAGGTCCCCGCCAAACATACTTTACGATGATCTACAAAGGTGAACGGTACAATACGCCCTTTTTCACTCCTCGGACCACTTATTGGCGATGCGCAAACAAGAGGAGGTTTGCCTGTCCGGCTTTGGTTAGCGTTAGTAACGATTATCTTACGTTCGAGCGGAGATACGACCATAGCCACGAACAACAGCCGGAAAAGGAAGAAAATGTATACACTCCGAAAGAAGAAGCTCTTCCTTTGATCTTCGAAGCTTGCAGAAGAATTGTGTATAAGGTATGCGTTTAATAAGATAATTAGTAAAAGTTTGCGATTGATGCTTTCTCATCGTTTTAGAAACGTTCGCACGATATGGTGAAACGGCTATGGGCAGAAAAGGCAATCAAGCTGCAAAAGGCCAATGAAAATAAGAGTGTTAAACATCAAAATTCTTCTCGAGGCGTAGAATACGATTCTCTGTCTGATGAGTTTTATGGGTTTGATACAGATAAGTAGATCAATAAAGATCTACAAAAACCAACACTAGTTTAGATGTGCTTTAATGATTGTATAATATTTCCCCTGAAACAATTTCCCAGAAACCCATCTCCCCGAAGATATATGGATGGGAACTGTCATTAAAAATCGTTACTAATAACTATCAGTAGTTTCCAGTACGTTACAACTATCCGTAAATATCAGTAAGCAACTGATCAGAGCTACATTGGATCATGTAATGTGATTCATGTACATTTCGTACATCCGTGCTACCAAAGGAAAAACATCGCCTGTGCCTAAAACACGACGTGAAAATCATCATCGGAGATGCAAATGCGCAGATCGGGAGGGAGGACTTCTTCCGTCCAGTCATTGGAAGACATAGCCTTCATCTGTCCACCAATGATAACGGTCTGAAGCTCATAAATTTTGCCGCGGCCAGAGGAATGACCATCTGTAGCACCTACTCTCCACGTTTGAATATTCGGAAACACACCTGGAGGCATTCAAATGGAGACTCTAGCTCTCAGATCGATCATGTCTTGATTGACGGTCGGCACTTTTCGGATGTTATCGATGTACGGTCTTTTCTGGGACCAAATATCGACTCTGATCACTATCTCGTAGTGAGTAAAATTCGCGTAAGGCTGTCGAATACGGCGAAAGCTCGCGAGAGGACGCTGCGTTTCAACATTCAGCGGTTAACGGCAGACGACGTAGCAGTGGAGTACGCCAGGAAGCTTGACCAACGAATCGCAGAACAGCAGGTAGAAGGAGAAGATATAAATGGGCTGTGGAGGAACATCCATGGTGCCATCGAAACAGTAACAAGGACACCAAACATCGAGAACACTATTATCGACATGGAAACAGCAGTTAGCATCTGTGATCTCCAACCCTCCCAAATAAACCACGCCAGAACAACGGTCGCCGAGGTCATCAAGGAGAATCATCAAAAGAAGAGGAACCCTGAAGTCCGCATCGTCAAGGAACTGAAAGAAAAACCAGTATACTACGTGAAGGCAGACAAAGGTAACAAAGTGGTTATAATGAACAAGGAGGACTACGATCACCAGATGTTAGAAAAAATCAACAACGGCCCATATAGACAACAAAGAACGGACCCACTACCCGAGATAGTTAAGCGAGTTAATCGTACAATTAAAGAATGTCAACCGGCGCTAGGAGACGATATCGGGAAATTACGGACTTCAAACCCTACATTACCCAGAATAAAAGGACAACCCAAAATACACAAACCAGGAACGGAAATGCGGGAAATAATCACTGCAAACGGATCACCCACGGAAACGATTGCCAAGTGGTTGGTAACCGAGTTTCAAAGAATGCCCATGAAGTTCCCGAGCCGTTCTGTCAGTAGCACACGAGAATTCGTCGAGTACCTAAAAACATCGGGAGAACTAGCAGAAGATGACATAATGGTCTCTTTCGATGTTACGGCCTTATTCCCAAGCGTCCCCGTGAAAGAATCGATAAGCCTCTTGGAAGACTGGCTATTGAAACAGCATGAGGATAACGCATGGAGAAAACAGGTGGGAGGATATTTGAAGCTGACACGTTTGTGTATGGAGGAGAATTACTTTACATTCAGGGACAGTTATTACAAACAACTGAAAGGTGCACCGATGGGCAATGCTTTATCACCGTTTCTGTGCGAACTATTCATGGCTAACCTTGAAAACTAGCTGGAACAAAACCAGGTACTCCCAACAAGATGGTGGCGCTGCGTCGACGACATTTTTAGCATCATCAAAAAAGGAGAGCTGGAAACCATTCTAGCAGCCATGAATGGTACACACAGGAACATACACTTCACATATGAAATAGAACAAGACGGAAAACTTCCTTTTTTGGATATCATAATGATAAGACAAATTGAAAGCACAGAAACAGATATTGAAATTTATAGAAAACCAATAAACACCAAACGAGTTATACCTAGCTCATCTAACCACTCCCACCAACACAAAATGGCAGCTTTCCATCACATGATACATAGGATGGAAACATTACCGTTAAGTGAGCTAGGAAAACAAAAAGAACTAGCACACATTCTTGAAATAGCAAAACTAAACGGATATAAAGGAACGACAATCCAGAACATGATTTCCAAAAAAATCAGAGACGCATTCAAAAAATCACTAACAACACTTACACCAATCACACCAGAACTCAAGAGAGTGGCAGTAGAATACGACGGAAACATTACACGCCCTCTCCGTCGGAAAATGAGAAAATTTAGAATTGTTCTAGTCTACACGAGCCGAAACAACCAGCTCAAAAATAAGTTGGGATCAATTGAATCAATTTCGATTGAAGAACAAAGAAAATCCGGGATTTATGAAATCAGTTACCCACATTGCGAGAAGGTTTACATCGGTCAGACTAGAAGGAATCTGGAAACACGAACTAAAGAACACTTGGCAGAGGTAACAAAAGCATCAAGAGATGCCGAGAAAGGTCTGACACATCATTTTAGATCAAAAGTGGCTGAGCACGTCTTCAACGACAACCATCCGCTGACCATTGACAACGCAAAAGTAATTAACAACTGCTCTGCGTGGAAGATGGATGTAGCGGAGAGTTTAGATATTTACAAAAGGTGCTTCTCCACTTTACTAAACAAAGACCCTGGAAACGGTTTTTCTTGGCGTTTTAAGTATGTGCCAAAACACAGACATACAGGGACACACTCAGACGAGACAATTGCTGGCTAAAAACTTCGCTCTCTCTCTCTTCTCAGATCCCGGTTTCACATGATTCGTATAATCCCATTAGCTTTTTCAGGTTTCTCTTAATTTCTCTTAATTTAATTAATGTTTTAGATTTCAGACTCTTTCAATAGAATTAGTTCACCAATAGAATTTAGTTAACAATAGAATTCGTTTACCTACACCAATTGTATATACCTACACAGGTAGTCTCGGGCAAACGTTGTATCCGTCTACCTACACTATTACCCACACATAGATCTCGTACCCACCCAGTAAACCATTTGGTTTGTATATCTCGATTGCAACTGAGGTATACGAAATCATATCTGAACGAAAAAGTTATATTTCACGGTTCACGCCATATAAGAGCATATATGTACCAAAGTGGAGGCGATATACGTGCGAAAATTGTGACAACTATTTGTAATTCTATTTTGCGCAGTTTTTATAACACGCAACTAAATACTCCTGAATATTTACATGCCAAATTTGGTTCCATTTGCTTGATTAGTTCTCAAGTTATGAAGAAATTTGTATTTTATTTGTATGGAAGCTCCCCTCCCACGGGCGTAGCCAGAAAAGTTTCTTGGGGAGGGGTTTTACAAGAAGAAATTAGGAAGAAGTTTATTCAGGAAATGTGGGTGTTGCGGCACAGAGCCGCAATATGACCGCGTTGACCTTCACATCTAGCAGAACAACAATCAGTGTACTCGGTCGAAGATGAGACAAAGCGCTATTGTTGTTCTGGCTAGATGTAGTAACAATAAGCTATTATCAAACGATGTACCTATAAATAGGGTAATAAACGTGAGTCTTGAGTTCAGTCAGTTCGCAGCCACCGCCGCTGGCGGTGGTGTGCATATCGCAACACTTGTTCGTCATATATTGCATAATAATATCACAGTCCCGTTGGTAACCGGCCCCCCTTACGACGATCACGGAACAGGGGGTTTTCAGTTAAAAGTTATTTTGGTTGAAATGGAATGTTCTTCAACTGACAAAAAATTAAATTGAAATAATAGAAGACAAGTGTTACAATTTTGGCCTCCCAGTTGGCACGTACGTACCTCGGTTGAATGTTCGATTCTCGGCTGGATGAGGCTGTTAGAGTCCAGAGTCTTTTCGAGCCGCGACAAGGGTGCTACAGACAGCTTATCCTGCATGATTTTTAACATCGCTCTTAAGGTGATCCGAAGAACAGGATATCGAAACGAGAGGCCTGATTTTCAGGAAAGGTAGCAACCTCCTTGGCTACGCAGGTCAGTTAGATATTAAAGACAGAAAATTTGCCACGGGGAGGCCAGCTGCGCTAGATTGAAAGCGAAGGCTTCAAGGATTGGGATTAAAATAAACGTGTTGAAGACCAAATACATGAATAATATAGGTTCTAATGAGAAGAACGTGCCTTTTTCACGGACAGCAATCTTTGACGGCGACAAACAAGAAGTAGTAGTTGAGTTCGTGCATGTGGGATCGCTGACAGCCGCGGACAACAACACAAATCAGGAGATCCTGCGGCATATTCAAGCAGAGCATCGAGCCTACCCTTGCTAACACTCCAGGAATCCTGCTTTTAGAATATAGAGGATTCTTATTTCATAGTACAGGCGATTCCTTTACCGAGCTATAGGTATCCCGTGGATTCAACTATTGGATTCTCATATATGAATCCTGGTTCTATAAACGAGACATTCAGTGCGAATCCTCTACACAATTCCTTCACACGATACCAACGTTAGAAATCCTATAGAATCTGTGCGAATCTTTTTGGTTCGTCCGAGTACTTTACCCTTCGCAAAACGCTGCGATTAGATCGACAGACCGTGCTCACGGAGGACTTACGCGCCTTTGCGGACGACATTTAGCATGAATCAATCGTACAAGCGCTGCTTGGGGAGATTACCAACGTACATTTGTCGAAAGTCGGTAAACTACAGTGAGCCGGATACGTCGTAAGGAAAACGGTTCTACACAGAGCAACCCTACCGGCATCGGCACAGAGGGACTCAACGTGCGAGATGGCCTAAAGCGACATTTATTTAGTAAAAAACTGCGACTTTAGAGACGCTGGGAAATGGGTAGTGTTCGACATCGGAACGAAAATTGAAGTCCGGGTTCCGGTCCGGTCCGGTCCGGTAAAAAATCGGAACGAAATTTTTAGGTCCGATTTCGTTCCGGTCCGATTTAGCTCTGTTCCGGTTCCGGTCCGATTCCGGTCCGGAAGTCCGAAATTGTCCGGATGCAAAATTTACCAATTTTTAAAAAATAGGTAAATGTCAAAGGTAAAGCTTTGAATGTGTAGAACCTTCTGTAACTTCTAAACGCTAACCGGCCTGAAATGGATCATTTAAAAAAATTGAAAAATGCGGCACCATTAACTGGTGCTTGGTAGCTTACCCATCATGGAATGGTGCACTTTCAGACATAAAAGTCAGATTTTAATTAAAAAGTTGTCTTTCGACCGTCAGTTTATGCTCTTTTTAATGAAAATTAATTTAAATTCGCGATTTTTTATTTTCCCCGGAAACTTTAAATCAAATTTTCCAGTTTTCTCGGACATCACTTGCTTCAAAAGTTTAAAGCTCTTGAACAATTTGTTTTATGAAACGGCGAACAAAATCTCAGCCATTTAGCAAAGCATATCAGCATATTTCTCAAAATTTTCCACGGTGGTGGAAAACTCCTGTAGAAAAATAAAATCACTGCAGTGAAATTTTTGACACTAGCAGTAAGAAAAAAATACAGTGGACTCTTGAAAAAGTTAACTCTCTGAAAAGTTAATTGTTCAGAAAAGTTAAGCGAATATTAGCTCCCATGCAACACTCTAAAAAGTTAATGTTTGCCTTAACTTTTCTGAGAGTTTAAATTTTTTGGTTATCCAAAGCGTTCATTCACACACCTGTGTTTTCCTTCAATCTTTATTTCTCATTTTTGGATTCCTAACGCATTTTCACAGTTTAATACAGAGTCTCATCATAACTGGGATTAAATTAAACTCTTGTAGCGGACAGTTATAGCAACAGTTCAATACGGGCACATACTTATCTTAGGATTTTTGGAAAAGCGCAAACTTAGATTGAATTTTAAATGCAAAAGAAGCAATAGCAGGGACGAAACCGACTATTTTAAATTTACTGAAAGGAACTAAGTATTATTTTATAAAGATGTTTTTTTCGTTTTGTTTTCTTTTTTTCGGGTTATCCAACTGGTCGCTTAATCTCTATACCTATAAAAATCGATTTCTGTCTGTCGGTATGTTCCTTACAGAATCGAAAACTACTGAACCGTTCGGCTTGAAAATTTACATGTAGGGGTTTTTGGGGCCGAGGAAGGTTCTTATGATGGTTAGAGACCCTTCCCCTCACTAAAAGGGAGGACTCCCATACAAATGAAACACAAATTTCTGCATAACTCGAGAACTAATCAAGCAAACGGAACCAAATTCGGCATGTGAAGGTTTTGGGAGCATGAGCATGAGCATGAACGACCACACACATCGTAGTTGCACCTCCGTGACTGATCTGAGCTAATGAAGTTGCACAGGGAACCACACAGATAGCATTTCGGGAAAGTTGACTATCGTCAATGTGTAACAATTCAGTAGCAGTAGCAGTAGTATAAAGTTGTATATAGATCAATAACGGCGCCGGCCACGTCCTTGTGATCGTTAGGAAAGGAAAGGATTGTTAGTTCAACATTCGCTGTTATGAGTCCGAGTTTACCTCTGCATCTCCACGAATGTCACGGGAAGAAGGATTGTGTTAGTATGAGTATGATCAGATCTGGATTCACTGTGGTAAGTGATGCGATCAGGCGATTTATTAAAAGTACCTACTTCAAACAGCAAATAGAAACGAAACCCATGGCTTCCGGCCACTGGTGAAATAATCCGCGTAACGGCATGTGAAGGTTTTGGGAGGCAAGATTTTTTTTCTATGGTGAATTAGGACTCCTCCCCACTTTAGGAGGAGAATTAGGGCCCCTCCCCACTTCTCCTACACAAATGAAATACAAATTTCCTTTTCACTCGAGAACTAATTAAGTAAATGGAACCAAAGTTGGCATGTGAAGGTTTTTGGAGGCAAGATTTTTTTTATATGATGAATTAGGACCCCTTCCCACTTTAGGAGGAGGCTCCTATACAAATGTAATACATATTTCCTCATAACTCGAGAACTGATCAGGCAAATGAAACAAACTTTGGCATATGGGTATTTTTGGAGATAAGAGTTTTTTTATGGTGCATTGAAACCCTTCCTTTCTTTAGGAGGGGAATTATGACCCCTCCCCCCTTTAGGAGGGGGGGGGCTCCCATACAAAGGAAATACAAATTTCCTCATAACTCAAGAACTAATCAAGCAAATGGAACCAAATTTGGCATGTGGGGGATTTTGCAGGCAGGATTTTTTTATGATGGTTTGAGACCCCTCGCCCCTGTGGTAGGGGAATAAGAACTCTCATACAAACTCAGCTAATTGAACTCGAGAAATTTTAGACTCTTCCTTAAAA
Source organism: Sabethes cyaneus (assembly GCF_943734655.1). Lineage (NCBI taxonomy): Eukaryota > Metazoa > Arthropoda > Insecta > Diptera > Culicidae > Sabethes > Sabethes cyaneus. The sequence goes on from NC_071354.1 coordinate 50,816,925, forward strand.
CATAACAGACAATAACAAGACCACCAAAAACTTTCTGCAGCCGCCCGCAGAAATCAGCTATGCCCAGGTTTATTTGTTTTCCTAGGTCTACTGACCTCTATTACTTTCCTTCAGTTGGGTCCGGACGAGCGACAACGAGTAAGGAGAGGATCACCCCGAGGATCGAAATGGTACTTTTCATGAAAAGGTTTCCCGTGAAATGGTACATTCCGCGTAAGGTTTTTCACGAAATGGTATTCGGCAAAATGTTATACAATCAAGGCGAATATTTAAATGCTATCCGCTTTATTTTATCTGGCTAAGTAACAGGGGGATTGTTTTCTACTTTATTGTGAGGAAAAATTAAAAAATTTGTAAATTAAATGTAAATGTAAATAGTGACGTTACTGCCAAAATGAGTAATCTTAGGTTGAGCTCCTCAGAAACTTGCTAAACTCGAGATTGTGACAGATTCACGATTTATGTACAACACATTTTAATTTGTGGCAATACGAAGTTTGCCGGGTCAGCTAGTAGCGTTTAAAACTCTGCGCTGGGTCCATTTGTAATGTTAACGAAGTGTCAGGGAGACCTCAAACATCAGTTCTACTTGACGAGACAGGCAATGTCGCCCACTAAAACGCAGGTAGAACCCCAAGCATAGTCGTCACGCCTATGCCCGCAGGCGGAGGCGTTCCGGCCCTGCGCGGACTCCACGAACTGACTCTAAGTTCTCTCTGCCAAAGGCCGGAATGCCATACTTTAAATATAATGATGATGATGATGATGATGATGATGATGAGAAGAAAAATGATAGATCGAATTTGTTAAAGTGCTTTGGACTTTTTGTACTACTTGAGTTAGACTAATCTCATGTTTTTAGTCTTGACCTTGAAATGCGGTCATACTTGAGTTGTAAAATGTAGTATAGTGAAGAAGTGGAGGATTCGTCAGCCCCGTCTGACACCGATTCTCAACCGCGCGCTCGCTTTCAATTTTCTAACTCAAACAACCACAAATGATCTAATAGGAAAGACAAATTTTGGAGCATTAGCGGTTATCAACTTATCAGGGCAAATTGAATCTTTCATTCCCCCAGCATTTATGCACTGTCCCAACATACAAAGTAAATTGAGCGCAGCACAACCCGGACGTTCGCGGTAGTCGAGAGGAGTTGGAGCTTATAAAGCTTTATAGAGACGCACTCGTCTTCCAACCCTCGAGAACAAAGAGCTAATGCAGTAAAGCTGTGGGCTTAAACGTCTCTCTAAGGTTCAACCCCTCCCCATCGACAGACGCCGCGGCCGGCCACAGAGCACAGGACAGCCACGAGACCAGTGCGAAAATCCAGCAGCATCGCCCAGCCGAGACTCTAACACACCACACGAATTGACCTAATTTTCCCATCTGCTACCTAAGTACTTCTATTATTATACCAGTAATCATTGTAGAGTTGTCCTTCGGCATTCAACCGGATCTGGTAACCCGCTTACATCCCCTTACTAACCCTAAGTCCCCGATCGACCCAATCAATCCAACATTTTGCGGAGATATTTGTGACAGCTGTGATAAATAGAGATGAATCCCAGAAACATTCATCTATTTATTATCAGAGATTCCCATTCTGGACACATTTGGTAAATTTTTACCCCGAGTCCCACTTGAAATTACAAAAGTATTTTGACATATACCCACATTCAGAAGTAAACGTGACCGCTGTTCATTTACTGATTAGTTAAAAAGCCCTACACCACGACAAGGTTCAGTTTTATCGTGGGAAAGCATTATTTCATAAAGATCTTGCTACATATTTCTTTGCGTTACAACTTCCAGATACCTAAAAATAAGTATCCTGCATCCGAGAATATATTTCGATTTTGTGTTTATCATTTTCAATGACTCTTAGGACTACTCAGAAAAGGTAATATTTCGAAAAAGCTAGCCGACCCATTCATTAACTTTTCCGAAAGTCCACTGTATTTCAAAATTTCTTAAGACTTAGATAATGGGTTTTCCAACATTTCCTTAAAATTTTGCACCGTCATAGAAAATCATGTGGAAAACTTGTTCCAACTAATATTTTTCCTGGATTGCTGAGAAAATTTTATTACATTTTCATAAAAAAAATTGTTCTGCAATGCTTGATTTTAAAACTATAAACTTTCGAAATAAGCGATGTTCGAAAAAATCGAAAAATTTCTAGTGGAGTTTTCTGGGAAAATAGGATAACATATTGTTTTCATTGAAAAGTTAACATCCTATACTCTAAGCAAAATTTCATGAAAATCTGAGCCTCTTCGGCCCAAACCTATACGATAATTTTGAAAACTCTGATGAAACTTTTGAGTTATCTTTCATATTGGACCATAAGCGTGAATATCGGTTACCTATGGCATTACCGAGAAGATGAAGTGCCATAATTACATAACTTTTAAAATTAGTTCTTTGAAATTAAATTTTGAGGGATCATAAGGCACGAGCGCACGAGCCGATGCTGCGAAACGTTCGGTTCTAAGACCCACAGATATTTGCTTATTTTTAAAAAATAAATCGATTAGTTGGACTTGTTTTGGAGCCTTAAACAGAAAGTGTATTACTGCTAGCGAAATTATTGTCTTTCCTCAATACTGAGGAAGTTAAAGGAAATTAGTTTTAAACGGTTGTATAACATTTCGCCGAAGACCATATCGCGGAGTACCGTTTCGCGGAATACCATTTCGCGGAAAACATTTTCGCGGAAAGTACCAAAACGCCGAAAACCCTTTCGCGGAAAGTACTATTCCGCGGAAAACCGTTTGGCGGAAAGAACCATTTCGCGGAAAACCATTTGGCGGAAAATATTGTTTCGCGGAAAACCATGTTAGTAGCAAACTTTTCCTAGATGATTCAGGGCGAGCCGGCCGCAGGCAACGGCGAGTGTTCGCCGGTGACCCGCCGTTGGAAGCGCCGGCCACTGCGGGGGGGCAGCCCCCCTGCAGAAATCACATCTGTCTAGGTCTATTCGTTTTCCTAGGTCTACTGACCGCTAGTTAGTTTTCCCTAGTCCTCGCATCGATTTAACTTTCGTTGAATACAAAGCGGCGAAGCCGCTTTTTGCGGCTTCCAAACTGAATGAGCGGAGGTTCTTCGCCAAATAGTACTTTCGGCGAAAATTTTTTCCGCGAAATAGTACTTTCCGCAAAAATGTTTTCCGCGAAATGGTACTTTCTGCGAAAATGTTTTCCGCGAAATGGTTTTCCGCGAAACAGTATATTCCGCGTTATGGTCATCCGCGAATTGGTTTTCCGCGAAATGGTATTCGGCGAAATGTTATACAATCGTTTTAAACATATAAAGTAAGTCCTAGTCATCGTTTCCACTGCGGTCAGTTTTACGATCAAAAGTGCTCCGGACTTTTCCGGACTTTCAACGGAAGACCTGGTCCGGTCCGGTTCCGGAACGCTTCGTTCCGGTTCCGGTCCGATAAAAAATCGGACTCTAAAATTTCGTTCCGATCGGACTTCGGACCGGACTTTCCGGACTTTACCCGGTCCGATGTCGATCACTAGAAATGGGCGACGAATAATCCAAGATCGACTTGAATGGAGCTTAAAACAGCACGAACCATCCCGGTTCTAAGCTGCTGACGACGCCGACGAGGATTGTACAACCAGCCTCGAACATTTTCCTGTGCTCTAAGCACGTGGTTGTGAAATTTCAAGCTTCAAGTGTGGAACAAATTTTCTTCTGGGGGTGGGGGGGTTTGAAACCCCAACCTCCCCGACGACAGCACCAACCCTTATGCAAGAATAACTAAAAGAGAAGGATTACAAGAGTAAAATCACTCGTCGGCAAGTAAACAAGCAATGCGGTTAGTGTCATACCTTGTTGGGATGCATGGAAAGCTCCGAGGTAGCAAAGATATATATTTTTGGATAGAACTAAGTGTAAGCTCAATTACCTGAACAATTTTAGGTGAAATTAAAACAAAATTGTAATTGTGTGGTACATATATATTGTACCGGGATGTTGAATCTAAACATACTGTCGATAATTGTAAGCGGTAAGCACCATACAATTGTCCTAGCGCTATCGAAACATCAGCATTCAGTCTAGATTTAAACCCTTTTGAACATCTTTTTAGATAATTTCATTTCTATAATGAGAAATCATTTGATTTCTTATTAAAATTACTTAAACCGAGCTCTTGCAAAAAAAATGGTCAGCAATTCACAGAGGGATATTTGAAAAATTGTTAATTTTATTCCAAACAGATTAAAACAGGTCATCAAGAATGTAAATGGTCCTACAAGGTGGTGGTTGAGCGAGAAAGGACGTTTATTTCAACTAATAGTTAACTGTCCGAATACTTTTTTGGCTGCATTTTTAGGCAATTCAAATTATATGTACTCTATCTTCAAAACGGAAAGCTTTTCCCCGAATTTTTGTTGTGCATCTAAATATGCTTTAGTTAAACATTGTTTTAAAAAATATGTGTTACCATTCTTTGCAAAAATACTGCGCAAAATTACTAAAAGAAAAATTTATGCGCTGCTGTCCGAATGCTTTTTTGGTTGACTGTATGTAGCGTTTGTATTTATGCTATGAGGCAGCTACCCCGTTGGTAGAAAAAAGGACGCAAGCCTGTTCAAGACTCATTCCAAATTGTATTCAAGTTAAAACTTCGAGTCTAATCCCATGACCAATTTCAAGCCCGGCTTTAAGTAAAACTTTAAGTCCAAATTATTTCCAATTCCAGTCCAATTTCATGTCTAACTTTAAGTCTAATTTCCAGTTCAATATAGAGCTTGAAGTCTAAATTAGTTCAAATTCAAGTCTAATTTTCAATTCAAATTTAATGTCCAATGGCAAATCTAATAAAAATCTAATTTTAAGTCCGATCTCGTGTCTCATTTTAAGTCTGACTTTAAGTCCAATTTTACTATGGTTACTTGGTTTTTTTCCAGACCAAAACATAATTCTTCCCACCTTCTCTTTATGTCTAGGCGTTAGGGGCAGTTGAATAAATGTTTTTATTTTCGGCACCATTAAATTCATTATTCACTTAAAAACAAACAGCTTTTCGCTATTTTTACAGACAACTGCCATTCAAGTGCCAATCAGAAGCACTCTTATTGGTGTCTGATTATGCGCTCAAAATCTGATAGGGTAGATGCTCCAGTAGTTGTGGTAGTACCAGTAGTGGTGGAAACGCGAAATATATCATAATTTTGGCGGATTTCGAGATAATTTCAATTTTCTATTGTTAAATATATATTTGTTAACAGTTTTATCTAAGATACACAGCTAAAATTAAAGATGTTGGTGCAAAAATTACAAATTCCTTTTGAACAGACCAATAAAGAGCAATTGCTTAAGAAATCCGTAACAATCCATAACATTTTAACAAGCCTACGCTGTTACCCACCTGCTGCCATGCTCACTGCAAGCGTTACTAAGGGCGGTAAACAAATTTCCACTATTATAGGCAAATTTTCCACTATTATAGGAACATTACCACTACTTTAGGAGCACAGACTAATGTCAGGAAAAGCAATATTTAAGATATATAAACCAGCAGAATGGTATAAGTTTGGTATGTATTTAAAGCCAACATTATGGTGCACCATATTATCATGTAGTTCAACTGGAAACTGATAAATTGAGCGTTCAAATTGTCTTTATACACTATCCCCCGACATAATTCCTCCATTACTGGAGCATCTACCCTACTATAAAAACACACCTGTTTGTGCACTGCATAATGTTTTCCTTCTTTTTCTATATTCTCCAATGTCGACATGCGCATTCCGCACGTGTTTAGAAGCCTTTTGTGTACACACCAACCAAGCACATGGCCCAGGATCGGTTCTGATGCCAGCTGCTGCGTGATTCTAATGGAATGGAAAACCTATTCGGGAGAATTTTCCACATAGTTCAAAGGGCACACTGTGGAAAACAATTACGTCATCGGCAGCGGCTGCTGGTGAGAATGGATGGATAATCCACCCAGTTTTAGCACCCACTCAGCTCACCACGGCTCGGCCGGCCAGCACAAAAAGCAGCTCAAGCTATTATAAATGTAAGGAGAAAATTTTTAAACCAAACCATTTATAGTCAGTCAGCCGGTATCGTATGCCTGGATGGACAGGTTCTCTGACCTCTGCCGGGTGCTGCTGGCTGGGCTGGCGAAACAGTCGTCTTTTTTTTTATTTGCTCTAAATACTAACGCAAACGGGTTAATTGCTGAACACCTACTTACTGGTTTCTGTTTCCAGTCTGAACAGAAGGAGTGGAAAATCATGCTATGATTCATTATCTTGAATTTGATGTCTTTTTTGTTTGTTTGATTTTTACTACTAGCTAGAGTGTTGCATTCTGAGCTCATTTCGCTTTTGGGAGAAATTAATCATCTCACTTGCTTGTTTCTGGTTAGCTAGTGGTTTCTTATTTCGCTGGGTGGTTATTATCTTTTCCGCCCGTCATATTTGTGGTCATAGAGGTACTAACTGCTAACCAAACTAACCAAATTTTGGCAGTTTGATTAGCAATTGAATATTGACACTGGACTAACAAACTAGTTCTACAAACAAACATGTTCAAATTTCAGAGAAAACAGAAGGTTAAGTTCCGAAAACGGAATTTAAACGGATTGAGTTCAAGCAGTTGTTAACTTGTTTTAATTAATCATATGAATGGGTCATGAATGGGAATGAATCAATGGGTTTTGCAAAATATGCGCTTAGAAAACTTTGCAGTGAAATTATAGTCACGATGTGTCATATTTATGTTTCGGCAAATGCAGTGGCAAAATCCATCGCCATCTGCTACACCCGGATGATTCTGCCAGGAAGTCGCACCCGAAGCGAAATAGTCCGTGTAATACAGTTACAAGTCTTAGCGTATTTTGGCTAGCTGTGCTGTGCTGTATTTTCGAATGCAAAAATAATAAAGGAATAATAAATAAGCCGACTGTGAATCGCCGGCGGTGTCGTAATTCGCCATACACTTAAAGGCGCTCCTCTGTAATTGCCCTGCCACGGTGCGGTGGTGGTGCAGTGGATCAGGAAAAGCGTCGAGTGTTTTGCTTACCGTGGCCGTCGTATGTTCCACGAGAGTAGTACACGCCGCATCCTAAAGGACAAATAAACAGTCTAATTTGGCTGCACTATAACACATATGTTGCATTAATGATATTGCTCTTAGGAAAGTAATTGCTTCGTTCTGACGGTGTTTGGTTGGTTGGTTGTTGAGTTGGTTTTGTTCGTCCGTTAGAAACCGGCAGTTTAGTGCCAAATTTTATAATGCATTGTGGTTGGCTTTATTTTTAATTGATTTATTAATTGTCGAGAAAAAGAAAGATCATCTTTACCTGAGTCAAAATGTAAATATGCAGCACTGAAGAAGATCACACTTTCAACTAATTCGTACTTGTTGAAGTGCAATTTTACGAAAATTAATTTGCTCTTCGTTGTTGGAGACTAAACTAAATAAATTAAAATGGATCGCTTGTACCACGATAACAATAGTTCCGATTACGGAATTCTACGGAACACAAATTCATGCTGAACGTGCACTGATACACGTTGTCATTTACTCGCGCTGGATTTCCCAGAAACCTTGCGCTATCTGATCGATGTTAACTAAGCAAAATACCTGAAAGTGCTTTTAAGTGCATTTTGCCACCACCAGGCGCGATATAGATAGATAAACGTAAGGTAGGGCGACAATTGTGGACTGTAATCGAAAGGAGGTTTCGAACTTTAAAACCTTTCATAAATCAAAGTGTGGTTCAATAGTATCTAAAAAATATAAAACACTTATGTTAAGTCTAAAAATCCAAGGTCCAAGGTCCCCAACAAGGAAAAAAAGTTCAAAAATTAATTTTTCGTAAGGAAAATAAGTGAATTTTACTCTAGAATTGGTTTTGCGTCATTTTGAAAACAGCATAATTGTTCTATTTTGTTTCAATCAAAGCTAGTTAAGAGAAATAAAATGATTTCAAAAATTGCATGAATCAATTAGGATTCCAAATCCTGAACAATTCTTTTACGAGAATTTTTTGAATGTTCGATACTTCAGGTGCAAACAACCATGCGTCTACATTCCTGTGAATTCGATGGAGGTAAGTTTCCAGTGCGTCGAACCTGCTCAACCTCTGGTTTGATCTGATCAATTTCTTGCCCGACTTCCTGCAGGACGAGCTACGGTTTCTGGATGGCTTGGCGCTGAGCTGCCGGTGGTTCTTGCGTTTACAGCACTTCGTGCAACTCTTTCAAAGTTTCGATAACGGCTTACATCTCTTTCCAGAATTTATCAGCAATCGCCAGAGTTTTACCCAGCGAAGTACCCCGCTGTGATGTTGTTTTTTTTTTGTAGTTCATTCCAGAAGTTGTTCAGTTAATCGAGCTTTTTCATGATAACTTGCCCGGCTGGATCGGCTTGATTGGCAGCCTTCGAGATCGACATACGTAGCGGCTCACTAACTAACCAACTAAATGACAATAAACACATACTAAAGTCACTTTGACATCGAATGGCTTGATTCTACTAAGATCCCACGATCAATCGCCTGTCAAAGCAGACTCGGTAACCTTGCAGCTACAGAGCCCCCTTCCTGGTTGCTTCCTAACCACGCTGATCTGATCTCGTGTCGCAACCGTATCAGGAGCAAATCCGGAATCAACAAGCTGTTCTCCAGCACGCTCTACATTAGTTACTTGACTAGCCGTACGGTCGATGTTGCTCAAAATAGTAGCAACCTCATCCGACTGGTTGACCACGGTTATAATTTCACGCGCCGAAGGCGTCAAGGAATCAATTTGAGTCTCCAGACCGTTCAGATCAATGCCCAGTGCTTTGACAGCATCGTTGAACTAAAAAACAGCCGTGGCTGCCGATTGCAACTCTTCGCAAAGGTCGTCCAATTGAGCGTGAAGATCTTCGATACGATCCCAAGCCATCTATCTTCAACTTCAAATGATCGGTATCTCCTACAGCGGAGCAAGCTTCAACGGCGATATCACCTGCCTATTTGCGAAACAGCCTAAAGTGGTTTCTTCAATCCAACAACGTCCTCTTTGATCGGATCGAACAGCCTAGGATTATTGTTAGCACCTCATAACACATCGTGCGCAGCCAAACGGTCTTCACAGCAGCGTCCAACTGCGTGGTCCAAATCACGCAGCTCATCATTAAAGTCGCCCAATCGTTTCGCACATGTTTCGATTGTTTGCGCCCGAATGAGCAGCTCATTGTTCAGACGTTCCCAACGATCTTTCATGACCTGCAGTTCTGCTTTGATCGGTCTTTGTCTATGTCACAAACAGCAATAAACGCTTCCCCTAAGCCCCGTGTGTTCTCATACTCGCCGAATTTCTCACAAACATCCGATCGGAATGTTTGCAGTTCTCTCAGTTACTGAGCAAGCTGTGTTTTTTTAAGAACGCCCGGCTTAAACGAAGCCTATTGGGATAACGATTGGAAACTTGCTGCCTGGATCGACCAAGTTCTCAATGAACTGGCACGAGTTGGCTTGCTTGCTCGAGAGCTACATCGACTCGGAATGGAAACTGCTATTCAGGTAGTTCGATGGACAAATTCCGGCGAAAGGGAGTTCTGTCCAGTAGACCCTGTTGCAAAGCAAAGCCTTGGGCATAACCGTCTTTAGACATTACCCTTCCTTATCAACAGACTTCGCAGCCGGCTGTTAGAGTACAGGACAGTTACGGAGCTAGAGCATCAATCCTACTGACTCTATCTAGCAGCACCGCCTAGCCGAGTTTGGAACATACGGCGACTGGCTTGTTTGTTTGTTCCACAGTGGCAGTGGAAAGGCAGAACATGATTCTTCAACTAACCACATACTAACCACTAGTTCTACGACAGGCTCGAAAGGACCTATGGAGAGTGCCCAAAAACATGATGTGAAAATCATCATCGGAGATGCAAATGCGTGAGGGAGGCGTACTTCCGTCCTACTATTGGAAGATAACCTTAATTTGCCGTCAAATGATAAAGGTCTGACGCTCATAAATTCTGCCGCGGTCAGAGAAATGGCCATCTGTAGCATCTACACCTGGAGGCATCCTAATGGAGACTCTAGCTCTCAGATCGATATCAAGTCTTGATTGACGGTCGACACTTTTCAGATCTCAGGGACCACATATCGACTTTGACCATTATCTCGTCGTGTGTCATATTCGCGCCAGGTTGTCAAACGTGGCGAAGGTTTGTATGGAAAGGCGCTACGTTTCAATATCCAGTAATTGATGGCAGATGACAGCAAAATACGCAGGAAAGCTTGATCAACGAATCACAGAATAGCAGGAAAAATGTGAAGAAGATATAAGTGGGCTCTGCTGTGGAGGAACCTCCATGGTGCCATTAAAACAACTGCGAGAACGATGGTAGGCACGATGCGCGGAAGAGAGCGTAAGAGCTGGTTTGATGCCAGATGCCAGAAGCCCACCGTCTATTGTGCCTTGCAGCAATTTTACGAATCCTATGCAAATTCTTGACTCCCAGTTGATCTCGATGCTGGCCTAATAAGCCAGTTGTCGAGTCAATAGGATCGTAGCAACTGGCCCAGCAACTGTCCTTTGCTCTGTGGGACACGCAGAAAATAATCACGCTAATAATTTTCGCGTGAGAGTTTAAAAAGATGGAATCTCCGCAATAAAAAATGCAAGTACGAGAAGCAAGTGGTCTCTGGCGCAGAAAAGAGATTCGCTAGCGACGACACACGGAATTTACAAAACGGTGAGGTGCATGAATTTTACCATGCCTGTGATGTGGCAATGATAGTGCTGGCAACCTACTTACTGATAAAACAGTGGTAGCAACCAAGTGAAAGGAGCACTTCCAGACGCTATTGAATGGAATGGAGGCCAAATTGTGAAGCCACCAACACAGCAGGAGTTTAAGAAGGATCAGTGAGCTGTTAAATGGGGAGCGAGCGGCTTTATGGAGCAATCCACCGGATCATTGTCAACCTACCAACACAGTTGTTATAAAGTTGCTAAGGCTACTGCTAAAATGACTAATTCTGGTTATAAGTCGTCTCAGCTAGAACTACTAAAATTGAGTTACTTGAGCAGAATCTATGAGGAAGAACAAATTTATTTATTTTGTAAAATGGACTTGGACTCGAGTGTAAAAACTAACGTGGCATTACATTACTCAATTCTGCCCAGATGGTCCTTTCCCGAATCATGTTCTGTAGACTAAGACCGTTACCAGAGTCCTTCGTCGGAGAGTACCAAGCTGGTTTTCGTGAGGGTCGTTCCAATTCGACAGAACAGATTTTAGCCCTGCGTCAGTTACTAGACAAGTTCCGAGAGTAAAACATGCACACTCATCATCTGTTTGTGGTTTTTAAGGCGGCGTTCGATTCATTCAAACAAAATGAGCTGTGGCAGATAGAACTAGAATATAATTTTTCAACGAAACTAATTACGCTGATTTGTGAGACACTGAATTGGCCAAAATCCTCATTCGCTTTCATGACTTTGGATGGACGGCAAAGGGTTGCACTCTTTAACGTGCTATTAAACATTGCCGTGCAAAGCGCAATACGAATAGCATACGTGGAAAGGAACGGGACTATCATCACGAAACCTCACATGCTTATTGGTTTTGCGGAATTAACCGGAGAGTCATGGAAGAGATCTACAGGCCTTTTAAATGAGAAGCAGCGAGATTTGGACACACTATTAATACCGCCGAAACGAAGTACATGGCTGCTGGTAGGGAACGTAGGAGTCCAAATGGTGTTGGTGCCAAGGTGGAGCTGGATGGGGAACGATATGAATTAGTGGAGGAATTCATATACCTTGGTACGCTCGTGAGTTGTGACATCCCAAGCAACCAAAAGTTCGGATTTCACTTAAGAAACGATCTCGGGAGTTCATATTTGGTTCAAATATAGTTCCGCAAGACTTTCTTGCTGAACAACATGATACTACATTTCCAAACCAAACTTCATTCCTAATAAAGTATCGTTGATAATTATAGCAACTTGATAGTTCATGATGCGACTTGAAAGGTCAACATGCGACTTGAAAGTTCGACGCAGACACTGAAACCAGGGATGGTTCGATCACTTTGACTCAATTTTGATTCATTTGACAGTACCGCCTCAGCCGAGCCAAATATGACAATGTTATATATGGGACATTTGTAGAACTAGTTCTAATCTGCAATTTTTCTGAACAAAGTTTTGCTGTATCGTTTGTAGTTACGGTGCTACAACGCTAGTAACTCATCAGTGACTAAATGAACGTTCATTTAGTCACTAACAAGATACTAGCTTTGTAGTGCCGTAACTACAAAAGATACAGCCAAACTTTATTCAGTAAAATGATAGATAATAACCTGTTCTACAAATGTCCCATACATAATTTTGTCATATTTGGCCCCGTTAAGACGGTACTGTCAAATGAATTAAAATTGAGTCAAAGTGATCGAACCATCCCTGACTGAAACGTCATAAATAGTATAATCAATATATATAGAATGCCAGTGTCGCTGCAGTGCGCGTGGTAAACATCACACATGTTCAGATAATGTATTTACATTATATATGCAAATGTGTGTGTGCCTGAGATTCATCAAAAGGGGAATCTCATTGTCAAACTTTGACAACCAGTTTAAAATTTCAAATATGGCTGCCAAGTAATGTAATTGGAAACTTCGCTTGCTTCAAATTTCTGAAAAAATCGGTGCAAAAGGGCGCAGTTGTGGGATTCTATTCATCCGTACGAAAAGAAAAAGAACGTTTAAAACCATTTCACTGGCATAAAAAAACAGCGGAGAGCGCACTGATGACAGCACCAACCAGCGCACAGATAAAGAACAGATAAACAACAATGAGCAACTTTGACAATGAAGTTCCCGATTCACAGACTTGATACAGATTGTTAGCATCATGTTTACCACAATGAGTCCTGTAGAAAAACAGCGACACTGGCATTCTATATTCTATATTGATTCTACTCATGTTTTGATTGAATAGCTCCAGTATTAAAACAAAAATGGATTGGATTTTAAAAAGAAATTGTTTGTTCTTTCATCATGTTTTGGTCGATGTTCATCGGATGTAGCTTTATTCAGGTGCAGATTCACCCTCCATCACTTCATTGTCAGCCTTCTTTTTTCTAACAAGCCTGGTTTCTCAACGTTTACCTGTAGTGGTTAATGGCTTAAGGGAGTTCTTAAGCTTCCTCATAAAAAAGCTGGTCAGCTTATGGTGGGTCACCACTTCCGAATCGTCACTCCCAATTTGTACAAAAAGCTGCAGCATATTACGATTGGGCATGATCGCTACTTTTGGTCTTTTTCGGCTGGCTTTAGTCCAAGTGCATTTCGTTTGCATTTCTTTGCTGATCAACAGATCCAGAATGCGTAGTATGTGATTATCTGCATGTACGCGCAGCCATTTGACCTCGAATGGTTGAAATAGAATGAAGGTATAATTAACCCCTCTAAGGTCTACATCATTTTTAGCACCGCAAAATTTACTAAAATGGCCGTAACTTTTTTATGTTTCAATATTTTTCCACCAAATTTTGGAATTTTGCCGAAAATATTTTCTATTTTCATAATATCTATAGATAATGGCCATATGGCATATGGTCCCGGAGTTATTCCGGAGTTCCTTGGGGGACCGAGATATGGCTTTTTTAGATAAAGTTGCCAAATATCTAAAATTCGTTTGAAATCTGTTGATTTTTGTAAACATATCATCGACTGTGGACATATCAGTTACTTTGCCGCAGTTAGGAGCCATGGTGCGCGCCATCCGGATCCGGGGGGACACTATAAATCCGGAACCGGTTCCCGTAACGGGACATTTCAGCATCAGCAAAGCATGTCGTGTCGCATATCAAAAAACATCAGCATTCGACAAAATAGCGATTGGCGATCATCTCATGTCTCTCAGAGGCCATATGGCCGATTCCAGGTCCCGGACAAGTTTCTCCGAAATCCGTTCCGTGCTTGAATCACGAAAGAAATTTCCCCGGACCCGGAACCGGTCATACGGCCTCTGAGAGACATGAGATGATCACCAATCGCTATTTTGTCGAATGCTGATGTTTTTTGATATGCGACACAACATGCTTTGCTGATGCTGAAATGTCCCGTTACGGGAACCGGTTCCGGATTTATAGTGTCCCCCCGGATCCGGATGGCGCGCACCATGGCTCCTAACTGCGGCAAAGTAACTGATATGTCCACAGTCGATGATATGTTTACAAAAATCAACAGATTTCAAACGAATTTTAGATATTTGGCAACTTTATCTAAAAAAGCCATATCTCGGTCCCCCAAGGAACTCCGGAATAACTCCGGGACCATATGCCATATGGCCATTATCTATAGATATTATGAAAATAGAAAATATTTTCGGCAAAATTCCAAAATTTGGTGGAAAAATATTGAAACATAAAAAAGTTACGGCCATTTTAGTAAATTTTGCGGTGCTAAAAATGATGTAGACCTTAGAAGGGTTAATGAACCTAAGTATTGTCGAGCTGAAGAGTATATCCATAAACTATTTCACACTAATAAGCTGGTAACCTAACCCCAGCGAAAGTCTACAGCTCCCCCTTAACAGTGGATTTGCGAACTTACTCGAACAAAATATCTTGATTTATGTGAATCTTGAACTCGCTGTGAATTGGGCCACAGGATTTGTAGCTTCGGATCCATTTTTCTGGCACCGCCAAAAGGTCATTGTAGCCCAATGCGGTTTAAAAAGGTGTGGCAGATGAAGATATTTGATGGTATTAGTAGCGAAAAATCAGAAAACGACGTCAAACTACAAAAACAAACCGCGTCGGACAATGGGGTTTGTTTTTGTAGTCACGCTTCATTGTGATTGGTCGATTTACGATTCCACCCACTATGCTGAAATTTCTTCATTGCACTAACACCACTTAACCAACATTGCCACACCTGTATATATCACATTGATTGTGGCCCCTTGCGTTCTTATAGCGAATTCATAAATTAACCTGGGTTCGTGCTAACTCGAACCCGAAATTTATGAACGATACGGCCAGTTTGACAGATCCACCCGTAAACCGTAATGCTAGACAGTTTTAACCTGCGCTTCAAACTGAATGCTGTCAGTTTAACCGAAATGCAATCTCGGTTAATTTATGAACGCTTTGACAGCACTTCGATTAAAACTGAGTGCCTGAGCCAGGTTAATTTATGAATTCGCTATTAGTCTCGACTACGGCGAACGGCATATCTGTAATCAATGAAGCTGTAATTAATTTTGCGTCAGTGATTATTGTTTGCATTATATATAATTACTAATCTGGATTTTGCAAAAAATGTTGCTGCAGAAAAAAATTACCGTTTGCTGCTGCTGAAAAATTCAAAACAAACTAGCTAACTGTCAAACACAAGTTCACATAAAGTTTTGCCCGTACACTCAAGTCGCTTTTTACGTGAAGGATACGTCCCGCTTAAATCAAAACCGCGTAAAAAACCGCGTCAAAAACCGCGTAAATTACGAAAACCGCGTAAATTCCAAAATTCGCGTAAAAAAACTAAAATTTCGCGTAACAAAAAACTTCGTGGATTTCAACACTACGCGAAAAAATAGACTAAATAGATTAAATTCCGAAAATCGCGTAAAAAACCGCGTAAATTCCAAAAACCGCGTAAATTTCGAAAACCGCGTAAATTCCGAAATTCGCGTAAAAATAGTCGCGTAAAAAGCGACTTCAGTGTACTTGTTTTGAACCATCCAGTCTAAAAAATGTTTCGCGCGTACTTTTTCTGAACTTCAAGTTCAGATCATGACTTTCAAGTTCAAAAAGAAACCAGGGGCTGTCCTTGATGTTACAATAAATGAGAAATCAGTACATCGAGTGAAATTTATGCAGATCTCATATTTCAGCAATGGAGCAGTGGTATGTATCTAGGTTACCAAGAGTTCGAAACCCGAGGCAAGTTATGAAAATAAATTAATATTAATAAACAATCATTATTCTTCTGATCTAGGTTTTCGATCTAAGCTTATCATTAATAACCAAAACAAATGGTTTACTTAAGGAAAAAACAGGGAAAAGTGCAAATTTACCAATCTTTTTAATTTTGATTATTGAAGATTTTTTTCGAGCTGAACAGCGTTCTATACAGCGACCTATTTAGGCAGACTTTTTGCGAACTTTCTAGTTGTGTTTGGAAGTTACTTTGCATTCTTACTTGAAACTTGAAAGTACGGTTAGTTGCTTAAAAAATAAGCTGAATAGAATTCTATTCATGATTATTTGGGTAGCTGATTAAGACGAAAAATCCACTTTTATCGGAACCTTTGGTTGCTTGGGGTGAATACGATGTTAGTTGCGAAGTAAAGCGATGAATTACAGTCGCGAACCGAACCGGGTTTTCTACGGATTACGTAGCCAGCTGAAGTCTTGTAGTTTGAAAATTCGCACAAAACGGGTGCTTTGCAGAGCACTAATCCTCCCCTTACCGACATGGAGAAATTTCCACGCATTTCCCCGATACAAGTAGAATAAAGGTACTGACAGAGCTAAATTCCAAATCATACGACCACACATGCTCAACAAATTTAACACAAAAAATATATCGGATCACAAATGAGCATTTTGTGTTTTTATTTCAGACACACCACAAACTCGAATCATTGGAATATGATACATAATATACCTATAAGTCAACCGCAAAAGCCAAGCTACAGTTGCGCTTTTGAGTCCGGATTAAATTCGTTGACCACCGGCTTTTTTCCCACCGCGGTGCACCGCTCTGTTTACGCATATTTGTGGATAAGCAAAAATATCTTTTTGTTTACGAAGTACAAAAGTGCTGGTTTGTTATACAGCACTCGTGCGCTAATTGCACGTCCTCTAACTGCACCGTCTTTTAATTGCACGTTCGCTAGTTGCACGATCGTGCAACTAAAAAACAGTTATCTGTCAAACTACACGTGGGTTTCCAGGTGGTTGCTATAAACAAAAATGCAGCGTTGCCGAATGCAAACTTTCTAGCTCTGCATTACGTAGATACATTACAAATAAATTCATGCAACTTTGGCTAAACTTTCACTAATTGAACACATATTCATTAAGCTTTTAGTTCGTTTGTAAAAATCTAGATGTTTCTTTCCAAAATTTAGCGTACGTGTGAATGCATGTGAAGAGTTCTTTACAGTGATAACGCATCACGTTTTACAATAAATATTGGCAACTATCGTGCAATTAAAAAACGAAATTCGCTAATCGCATCGTCTCATTCGTGCAATTAGCGAACGAGTGCTGTAAATAGCAACTCTTTGCTAAATATTTGCTGAAGAACCGAAACGGTACGCACGGGTGACCACGAAGTGAGTGGCAAAGTGGTAGGTACTCTGATTAAGAATTGGATTTGTTATAAATTGACATCGTAAATGAAAATGCGGAGGTGGCTACCGGTAAGCACTTTTACCGAATTTGTTTATTCAATTTGGGTCAAAAATTGATTAGAGGGTTAAGTCAATTTACTTTATTTATACAGCACCTCATACTAAACTAGTTTAATGTATGGCTCTTTGAACGAATTTACTAATATTAGTTACACCTGGTTGATTACTTCTAGAATAAGAAGAACTAGCTACCGAATTCTTCTAAACTCTTGAACGTCAGTAATTTGAAGTCAAAATGTCATATTTTAGCTACTTTCTACCACGGCAAATTAGTTAGCTGTTGCGAAGTCTTAATTCATTTTTCTGATTAATCACCGCTAGCCATATTACGTCTGCCACAAGGTCACCGCAGAATCTGCGTAATATGTAGAATATGGCCACTCTATTTCGGTCCCAAAAAGTTCTGTTTCTGTTCTCGTTCAGTGCATTAGAATATAAAAATTTTACGGACGAGCAAATGTACATTGGCCAATTTCGTTTTATTGTCGGGGAAAAAATATTGTCACACCAACAGCAACAAGCCGGAAATGGTGCCCCACACTCTCGGTTGTTATATGTATCCTTGCTTAGAGAATTTCGAGTTTATTTTCAACACGCGGCACAACACGCGACAACAAAAACGAGACACTACTGATGTTGTAATATTCAACCGCAGACGACACGATAGGCGGTGATGATGGGACGAGAGTGTAAAAATAACAATTCGTAGAGTTACGTACAAAGACTGGTGAAACGTGCAAAACCCAAACGCCCGTTCGTCACATTTTTGCTTACATATTCTCGTAAATAATTATATTGGAGCGAAGAAACGTATGTTTACTATATTTGACAGAAGCTATTAGTATTACCATTAACATAGTCCATTGAGTATTTTTTTGCATACAGGCACGTTGATATTGATTAGAGTTAATCACTCGTTTTTTCAACGAGATTTACGTGATTCGAATTCATTCGAAAACAGTTCATTTATTCATTTTATCATTGGCCGTGTTCAACAATCACAGATACTAACAAAAAACAGCTAAGCCAGAAAACAACGAGCGAACGTTGGTTCCGTTGCAAGTGATAAAACTACACACTCGATGCAAAATGTGCAGTTGTCACATAGCTACTGTCTAGAAATTGATTTATTTTTCGAGGGAGCGGCATATTATGGCGGCGGGTAGGTTAGAACAAATGAATAAAAATTCCTCCGGGTTCTTTTGGAGTTTGAAAATTTCGGTTTCTAGGAAGAGTGTTTAACAAACTGAAATGTTTTGATTGATTTTGAATTTCCTGATGTTAGATATTTTTGATGTGAAAAAATATCAAAATTTTTACAATTTTATGCATGGAGCATTTTTAGAGAGTTATTATCTACAATTCTTCAGCATAGAGCCGGGGTGGCTCATACTGTTTCAAGCACTCGTATCCATTCAACTCGGTCTAGGGCCACTTTCGACCGCTTTCGACCAGGTCGAGCCATCGCGCACGTTGGGACCCCCTATTGCTGGTGCCAGTGGGGTTTTTGAAGAGGACTATTTTCGTCGCACTGTCGTCCGGCATCCTTACGACCTGTCCGGCCCACCGTAGCCTGCTAACTTTCGCTAGAGGTACGATGAGAGTCTCCCCAAGCAGTGCCTGTAGCTCGTGATTCATACCCCTCCGCCACTCTCCGCTTTCAGTTTTTACTCCGCCAAATATCGTTCGCAGCACTTTCCGCTTAAACACGGCAAGGGTGCCTATGTCCTCCGTAAGCAGCGTCACGGCTTCAAGTCCATAAAGAACTACCGGTCTAATAAGGGTTTTGTACATTGTTAGCTTCGTGCGGCTATGCTGCCTGATCGTAGCGTTTTACGAAGGGTAAAGTAGGCCCGATTTCCCGCTTGGATGCGCCGCTGGATCTCCTTACTAGTGTTGTTGTCCGCGGTCACCAGCGATCCCAAATACACGAACTCCTCTACCACTTCTAGTTAGTCACCGCCAACGGTTACCGTCCGTGGGAGACGCGTGTTTGTTTCCTTTGAGCCTCTTCCTTTCAGGTATTTGGTCTTCAACGCATTTATTTTTAGCTTAAACTCCGCTTTCAGTCTAGCGTAGATTGCCTCCGCCGTCGCAAAGTTCCTGGCTATGATATCGAAGTCATCTGCAAAGCCTAGAAGTTGGCTACCCTTGGTAAAAATCGTGCCTCTCGTGTCGATGCCAGCTCGTCGGATCACACCCTCAAGAGCAATGTTTAACAGCATGCAGGATAAACCGTCACCTTGTCTTAACCCTCGCCGCGTCTCGAAGGGACTCGAGAGTGTCCCAGAGATGCGTACGAAACACATCACTCGATCCAATGTAGCTCTGATCAGTCGCGTCAGTTTGTCCGGAAAACCGTGTTCGTGCATTATCTGCCATGGCTTGTCTCGATCGACTGTATCGTATGCTGCTTTGAAATCAATAAAGATGTGATGCGTGGGCACGTTGTACTCCCGACATTTTTACAAGATCTGTCGGATAGTAAACATTTGGTCCGTAGTTGCGCGAGCCCCCATGACACCCGCCTGATAATTTCCT
Source organism: Sabethes cyaneus (assembly GCF_943734655.1). Lineage (NCBI taxonomy): Eukaryota > Metazoa > Arthropoda > Insecta > Diptera > Culicidae > Sabethes > Sabethes cyaneus. Next base: position 50,836,867 of record NC_071354.1, read on the forward strand.
ACGTAACCTTCTGCTATCAGTGCCAACCGACGTAACAGGATCTGGGAAAGTACCTTGTAGGCAGCGTTTACCAGCGTAATACCGCGATAGTTACAGCAGTCTAGCCGATCACCCTTTTTGTAGATGGGACAATCTACTCCTTCCATCCATTCCTCCGGTAGCTTTTCCTCCTCCCAAATCCTCGAAATAACCCAGTGTAGAGCCTTTGCTAGCGTTTTCCGCCATGTTTATAAAGCTCTGTCGGTAGGCGGTCCTTCCCAGCGGTTTTATTGGTCTTCAGAAGCCCGATTTCTCCTTTGACTCCTTGGAGATCAGGTGCTAGGACATTACAATCTTCCATGGGCTCCCCTAGATTAATTTCCGTTCTGCTCCCTTCTGCGACTTAGCTATTGAGGTGATCATCGAAGAACTGCTTTCATCTGTCGACCACCTCGCGTTCGTTTGTGATTAGATTCCCTCCCTCGCCCCTACACATGTCCGGTTTCGGTGTGTAGCCCGTCCGAGTTTGGTTCACCTTCTCATAAAACTTGCGCGTGCCATTAGCTCGGAATAGTTGTTCTAATTCTTCACGATTTCTGCCCTCCTTTTGGCGCTTTTTCCTCCTCAGGATCGTGGTCAACTGGTTCCTAGCTCGTCGGTATTTGGCCAGGTTTTTTCTAGTGGCAATACTTAATTCCAAGCAGTTTTTCCCCTCCACCCCCCATCAAACCAATCATTTTATATACTCCGAGACTTAATACCTCGTGCCGCGGTAGCGGCCTCTCCGATGGCCGAGCGTATTCTGCCGCAACTGTCTTCGAGGTTTGAACTCTTCGGAAGAAGGCAGTGCCTCATTCAGTATTCGCGCGTAGTTCTCGTCAGCTTACGGGTTATGTAGCTGCCTGATGTTCAGCTGAGGAGGGCGGCTTTGACGTATCCGGTATACGGTGGACAGCTTTGAGCGCACATGTACTGCTTCTAGGTAATAGTCAGAATCAATATTCGCACCCCGTCGTAGAGAATCAGCATCTTATAAAGCGCGAGTTTCGTACGGAGTTGCAGGCTACGGGACCTCAGCTGGCTACGTAATCCGTAGAAGGCCCTGTTGGCAGCCGCTATTCGCCTTTTTACATTACGGCTCACATCGTTGTCACGTCATTTAGCAATATTGTAGATTATAACTAACTCTGCAGATGCCCACATATAACTTTTTCCAAATTCTGCTACAGTACAGTCATATGAATTAAAATCGATGCATAATGATCCTGCCTTGCCTGACCATCGATGTCTGTCGTAACTGCTATGAAAAAGAACCCGAAGTAGTTCTTGGCCTTTCACCCAGCAAATCCGTACCTCCTCGTGGTGCCAGCAACTTTACTGGATATCGACTAACCAACCTCGGATCTATGTCACCAGGGAAGGTGGCCGCCATGCGAATGCCGAGTGTTGGCACGAACGATAGTGCAGCGAGATATGTGCCAATTGGCTCAAAGAAATCACTTAAACCTTAACTCCATACTACATGCTACTTGTCTCTTGTCCGTCTTATCCTTCTCTAAAGTACTATAAACAGCTTTGATTTCATTACTATCTTCTTCCATTCTCTCCATCAATTGAAAAGGCTACCGTTATAAAAAAATAACTCAGCCTGACTTCATTATAAAGGTCAACACAACAAACATTAGGTTGAGTCTATGGAACATCGTTTCCTCATCGCAGTAAGCATTTGCACTCTATGTTAGGAGCGGCACCCAAACCCAAAAAACCCAAAGCGGATAAAACCCAAATCTAGGTGGACAAAAGTAGTTACGCTAAAACCGTTAGTCCTAGGTATATAGTATCTTCGGAGAAAATTTGTTATTTCAACTTCTGCATTTTTTGGTGTATATAACATTAAAGGGGCCATCTTAGTAGGCGAGTGCAAAATATAAACATTTTTATGGCTTAAGTTTGCTGAAACAATGTTCAGCAAAGTTAAAGAACATTAAATTTTGAATTACTTTGCTGAAGAAATGAAAGTCCTATCTCTTATGGTTGATAGGATAGAGTAATTTAAAGTTTTTTGGACGGGGTGGACCTAAAAAAATCGTTTTTTCTCAATATCTCCTTTCGTGTTGAATTCTCACAAATCTTGCCTTCTAAGCACATTCACATTCAATGAATACGCACATTTTGTTTGAAGGAATCAAGTCGGTATCTCCTTCGGTTCTGTAGCTATAGGCATTTTTCTAGAAAAACATGCATTTTTCAAATGTCAATAACGTAAAAACTGCTCAAAAGCAGCAAATCCAATTTTGTATAGATGTTTAGTAATATATTGGCCACCGAAATTAATTGAGATCGCATCGGTCCAGGTCGGTCCTTTTTTGCTAGACCGTATTGAATAATGAAGGAAAAATCACATTCCAGGTCTTGCGCGTAGGCTAACCGTCGAGCACGCTGTGTTCCTCTGCACCTGGTACCAACCGGGTTCGAGGAGCACATCATTTTTGCGGGGTTAATGTCCGGCATTCTCACAACATGTTCAGCCCATTGTACCCTACCAGCTTTAGCAACTTTCTGGATACTGGTTTCGCCAAAGAGCTGCGTCAGCTCGTGTTTTATCCTTCTCTACCATACACTGTTCTCACATATACCGCCAACGATGGTCCTAAGCACACGATGTTCAGAAACGGCCAGTGCTTCCAAGTCCCCGTCGAGCATTATTCACGTTCTGTGTCCGTAGAGGTCTACCGGTCTTATCAGTGTTTTGTACACGGTACATTTGGTATGGGAAAGACGCCTACAAGACCTTAGGATTTTTTGTGGAATCCGTAGTAAGTCCGACTTCCGGCAAGAATACATTTGTGATTTCTCTGCTGCAGTTTTTACTCGACGTCATCAACGATCCGATGTATACAAATTCGTCCACCACCTTGAACTCGTCCCAGTTGACTACCATTCTATTGGCTTCTCGTGCTCGATCGCACTCTATTCCTCATGCTACATGCTACATTTGTGTAAGATCTTTTCTTACACAAATGTAGCTTGTAGCATTAGGCGGCGCACACTTTCTTCGTCTATCGTTTTGGCTATCTTATTCCACCAGGTCTTCATCTGATTGATGTCTTTGATAACTTTTCCCTTTGCCTTGAGTCTCCGCTTCATGATTGCCCAGTGTTTTTCAATAGGGCGGAACTGGGGGCAATTGGGTGGGTTAAGCTCTTTCGGAACAAACTTAACCCCTTTCTCTGCATAGTTATTCTTGAACGACTTGGCTGTAATGACAGCTTGCCAAATCTGGCCAAAACATCACGGGATGGTGGTGGGATCGAATGAACAGCGCCGAAGCGTGGGGTTAGCCAGACAGCCCCCGCCAAGGGCGCTAGTTCTCAGGGGCGCCAAAAATGGCATACAATTCAGTAAAGCATTAGCAATAACATATGCAGTAAAAAACTGGACTGATTTTAGCGATTTTTCATGCCACGATATCAGTTGATTTGCATGCAACAGCCATAGCGAAAACAGCCAAACAACTACGCTCCATACTTTGTTCGTACTGCCAGTTTCACCCCGTAGCGAAGAAGTTGGACATGGTGAAGCACTTCGTATCCGCTGAATAGAGCCAATCTGACATTTACAACTTCCTGTCCCGCGAGAAAGGCGAAAGGGAAACCTGGTTTAGTAGTAGTTGGCCAAAATGGACATTATGTCTGAGAATATCAGTTGAGACTGGCTATGCCCAGAGAACGGCTAAATGTACTGGTAAAAACTTCTCTCCAACGAAGCACGATATCGTGGTCGTAATGGGCGACTAAAACTGCTTGACGTTGGACGAGGTTCAAACCACTGTTCTTTCGCTCGGGGTTTAAGGTGAACGAGGAGATGCAGTACGAAGTACCTACCAGAAGTTACCGCCTTCATCAAGAAGTACCACGCGAGGGCTGTGGTCTTTTGGCCGGACCTGGTCTTGACTCATCATGCCAAGAGAGCACTAGAGAAGATGAACCGGCTGCAGATAAACGTTGTACCGACGATCATCAACTCTCTCAACGTCCTGCAACCAGTTGAAAATGGCTGGGCGAATCTCAAACGGAGCATTTAATCCAGAGCTGATCGTCCAAGGCCACGAAAGAGCTGAATAATATGCGTATGTTTATCTATTGATGATAAAACCACCTGGCAGGATGTCGAAGCATTTTTATAGAAAGCTTAATAATCATAGAATTTATAGAAAATTTGTTTCATTGATTTATCTTTTATTTCTGCCATCCGAAATTGGTCAATTTTTCTAATACATACGTGCAGTGCAGCGCAAAGGGGCGAATACGAAAAAATTATATACCTGGAGGCAACAATGATTTAGGAACCGAGGAGGCGTCAAATTGGGTTTCCGCCAAGGGCGGCGCCACAATGTCACAAAGTTCGTTTTTGGAGACACTCCTTTTGGGACAGTTTCGGCGTCATTGTCTTATTTGTAACGAAAACTTTCGTTTTTCTGCCACAGCTGCAAATGCTTTGCCAAACCATAAATTTTCGTGCAAATATGTCGGCAAAAACAAATTTAAACATCCCCCGAGCCGTTGCCAAGTAAAATTTTTGTCCTGGCATTTGCCCGAAGTCAGCCTTGACCTAGGTTTCATCGTCCATCAGAAGACACCCGTCGAACTTGGTTAGCACCCGGTCGTGTAGCTTTCGAATTCTTGCCACACTATTCTGTTTTATGGTTCAGTTTGGCTGTTTGCTAGCTCGATACGACTTGATTCCTTCCCGGAGTCGAATTCTTCTCACGGTACTATGGGCAGCACGGACTTGTCTGGCCAAATCACGATCCGACAGATTGGGTTTCCTCTGGATGGTCGTCAAAATCTTACCACGCAGTTTCCGGTCGACAGTTCCACTCCGATGATTAGCTTGAGGCTTCCGAATCGTCGTCAGTGTTTCCTTATACTGTTTAAAAACGCGCCATACGGTATTTCTGGGCAATTTCAGCTGTTTATCTATGGATTGGATTTTCCAAATTACTGTGCACAATTTTTTCCCTTCTTTCGGCTTCCATGTTGTATGTTTACAAAATACAGTCGTTTTGCGCAATGTCAAAAATACATAGGTGAAGCTAACAAAATTTCCGACACGTGGGCGCCAAGAACTTTCAAATCCGTCCACCAAGAGCGCCACAATATGAGCAAAAGTTTGTTCCAATTCTAAATGAAGCAAGCTTTAGAGTGGTATTTGAAGGAACGAGCCCAAACTGTGTTCTGTGGAGAACAACAGTTCGAAGTGGGTTTTTCCACATCTGGAGTTCTTTAAGGCTCAGTGCTTGGACCTCTGCTTTTTTGTTGTTGCATCAACGATTTACCCTCCGTACTCAGGTATTGCTCAATACAGATGTATGCGGATGACGTACAGCTGTATATCCGCCGTCTTGGTCCATGTTTCCATGAACTGGTTAGGATGATGAACGTAGATCTAGCAAGAATCCTGGAGTGGTCTCAGCGTAACCGCTGTTATTCGTCTATCAATTGAAGAGCAAAGCAACGTTTTGGCCGTAGAAACACGGATCAAACCAACCTTTTACCTTCTGTCACTATGGATGGGCCATGGGATGATGAAGCCAGTCATGCTGAACTCCGAGTCTCACCTTCGTTTAGTCAATATTTTTAGCTAAACATCAAAAGTTTTCAATTCATCCTATTTTTTATTTGACATATTAAGCATTTACTTCTTTCGGAAGAAGTTTTCCGCAATTCTTTTTACGGTGTTGGAAAACTCTCAAGAAAAATCTATATATCATGCTAAATGCAAACAAACTGTCTGAGGATTTATTTTTCTATGCCAGTCCAGCAAAAAATAACTCTCACTCGGTATGTTAAAGGTTATTATTTGCAGAATAATAGACCCTTTTCAAAAGTTGGTGCCGCATTCTTCTCTGATCGCCATTCTACGGTCACCCACCGGATGGAACGGGTGAGAAGTGTAGGGGAGGCGAAGTGAAAAATGGGATGTTATGCTCTCTTCCGTTAGTAAATTCAGGCGACCTTGTCGCGCAAACAAAGCGTTTTAAATTTTTCATTTTCACTTTTTTCTTTTTGATACGCGCTCCTACTAAAGCAAGATCTAGTTCTACGTCAAAGAGCAGACCTCGAGTCTTGGCTAACAATCGATTTTTCAATTGCTCTCAAATATATACTAGATACATGAAAAATGTAAAACAGATCACCAAGCGCCATTGAACTGGAACGGCCAACCATCAACAGCTGATACCATACGGTCGGTGTTTGACTTGACCATTACCGTGAACCGTTCGGTACCCATCCATGGCAGGCAGTGTAAACATCATCGGTGTAGGTGGTTGTTTGCCCTCGTGCATCCGATAAATTATAGCAGTCTAATGTAGGTAACTGTAGCGCGGTGGTACGCTCTTGACTCTACTCCAGACGCCACTGTCATTAGGGCATGAATCTACTAAAGTAAATAAAAATAAATGCTTCCGACAGTTGAGTCACGTTAAGCCACGTGTTACATCTTCCCCAGCTGCCCACATTCAAGAGGAGTGTCACATCGCTTAGTACTTCGGTACACTACACAAACATTGCTCTAATCTTGGTGGTGGAATTTTCCGTTTAATGTACAAAATCAGTTAGGTAATAGATAGCCAGTGTTTTAACAAGGTCGCATGCATAAATTAGCTAAACTTCGATGGGGGTATAATCATTGAACTCTACAAATGATATGTTTAATTAAATGACTAGCTAACGCTAAAGCTACCCGATACATTCACTTTCAGGTGTAACACTTCGTATTACAGATTTGTGTTCAACTGAACTGCCGGTATCATATATGTAACGATGCGCGCTCAGCCAAACAAACTAACATTTTTACCTTGTACCAAGGCCGTCGATCCGATTGATCACGGTAGCAGTAAGTGATCGTCTCTAACAGGATTGCGGCGCGTGTCGAAATGCGGAAGAAGTTATTGTCACTGTAAGGTAGGAGGGGGCAAAAGGGTAAATTGCATTACCATGAAAGCAGGATTTAAAATAGTTAAAGGCAACGATTGATGTTTTTTTTATTCGCTTTTATAACGACAGTTTTATTTTGACAATCGATGAAGGAAACGGTAAAAGAAACTAATGAAGCATAGATGTTTATAGTATCTCAGGAGACAGGTTTACAGGTGATGGATTTCATAATATTCTATTCAACTTTCTAAGAAGAAATTGTCATCATCAAGAATCAATGGTTTTGATTCTTTCTTCCAGCGCTTGCTAAGAATGGTAAAACAAAAAATTCCCAAAATATTCCCCAACAAACATTTCAATTATCAAAGCAAATGTTTGTTTGCTAATCATAGGGTTGTTTGTGTTTTGGAACTTATAGTTCCGAAACAAATATTAGCTAGCTCTAAAATTGCCCGAAAATAAACATTGAATTTTATTCTTCGATGAACCATGTTGTCACCTAGCCTAGAGCATAGTCCGTTTGCTTTTACGCATTGAGCACGATGATAGTGTTCAATGCCGAAACAAACTCTTCCGGGGATTTGTTCTTCGATGAGCGTTTGTTTACGTCCTGACCAGCGTTAGATGTTTTCGGTTTGCCTACCTGTCCAAGTGATGGATTACATCGTTTGTTGGCTGCCGTTATCAGCAAACAGTTACATGAAAAACGATGTACTTAGTACATGCGGTGAGTTAGTAGTTGAATTACATTTTTATGTAACCATAGGATATAATCAACAATATTTTCTGATTTCCCTGAAAGATTGCCAGTAAAAAATTAAATTTCAACCACTCTCCTTTGGTAAACTTACATTGTCAACAATAACTGTTAGTGTACCGTCTACCGGGGTTAGATTGTGCCAAAAAAGCATAGGTTTTTGTTCTTTAGCTTGTTATACCAACAATTTAGCGATTAAGTTGATTCAAAGCCTCTCAATATATACTTCAATGTTTAGTTAATAATTGCCAGAAAGAGGGTTTAGTTACAATGAACATTGATAATATTAAAATTAGGCTTATACAAATTTGGAAAAAAGTTTATGTCCTGGTCTCGAAATATTGTTCAAGGGGGGAGCAAGAAAAAAATAATAACATCAAACCTTCAATAACTAAACAAAGGACAAAAAACGAGTATTTATTTTTCCAGATTAATAAAAAATTAATACAAAAAAGTTGTACAGTACTTAAATTTTAGTTCAAACCAAAACAACTTTCAAAATTTTTTGATCCAAGCACATAAAGTAAGTATTCTGGCAGAGATGAATCAACTTGAAAATAGTGGAGTGCTACAGGATCACCTTAGAGAGCCAAAAACGTGTAACTTAACCTTCATTTGAATTTTGCTTTTTACTTGCATGTCACTCGGATTTGGATAATTATCCAAATCTGTGTCACTTACTAATTCAGAACTCGGTAACCACGAAATAGTATCGGAATCTAATCTTCTCGTAAAAATGGCAATTGAGGTCCCTACAACTTTTTTACTTGGAACGCATGTGCTATGCTACCGACATTTTTAAAGAAAAAAATCTCTCACACCATTTACGTTTGAAACCGCTTGATTTTTGGTCAACCTTTTAGTCATATGAATATTAGCCAATTCCTCAGCTGATGCTGGTTCTCAACAATAACGTGTTTATCTTTGATATATTAAGGATGCAAACGCACCATTATCAGAAGCGATTGTCATTGTTTGACTAATAGCATTTGTCCAGTCCGGTGCTGCACTTCGAACGAAGTGTTTTTTAAATATCAGGGCTTCTAACAGCCCTCTGTCGAAGAACCTTGATCTTTAATTGAAAAATGCCGGACATCGGCATAACAGATATTCCGAGTCTTTTTTTCTGTGCCACAGAATCGACATATATAACCTTGCAGTTTCCCCATAAGCTTCAGATGATAGCGGTTTGGACAATGTCCTGTTATAAGATCAGTATAAATGTTTAGATTTTTCTTCGAAAGCTCTAGGATTTTGCGATTCATTGAAATGTTTGGAGAGATAAACTGTTTCGACTGCCTAGCAATAAAAGTGTTATTCCAATTAAAATTCCACTTTCATACATTTCCATACTAAAACTCCATTTTTAAAGCAGAAGCAGATAAAGCTCAATTAACATGACTTGATTTGATGTAATGGTCGGGGCCACCGTTGCAACGCGTTGATCCCAATAATAATCACAACATGACAATGGTCAGAAAAGTTTCGAAAGGTTCGGTGACATCCTTTCGGCATGCGTCCAATGCATGGTAAAAAATTGTATCTTTAAGTTTTTCGTCCCTTACATCCAAAATTGGGGTAGGTACTTGGACAACACGAAATAAAACGATCAATTTGGAACTCCGAAAGCACCGAAAGCTGATGTTCCGGAGTGTGTAATTTGTTGTATTTTTATTTTAATCTTATCTACTACCTATGACAGCAAAATATAATCCCACAGCAATTATTTCCGTCAAAAGTGGTAGCAAATTTCACTAATACATTGTTTAGTTGATTAATGCCTCAATCTAATTCGGTTCTTTTGAAGCAAAATGGAACAAAATTCAAAGTAAATGGAACCAAAAGTTTAATTTTAAGAACCCCAATTTTCGGTGCCGGCAAGAATCAGAAAGCTAAGATGGTGTAGTATAGTTGATCGAGTCTAACGGGATAATTACTTTAACTTTGCACGAATTGGGTAATTTAGAGATGTAAACTCGTTGAATTGTAAAAATTTGCTTAACGTTAAAGAATGCAACATTATTGCACTTTATTTTATTGCCCCTTCAAATTTCGAAAATTTTTGAAGGGGGGGGGGGTGACATAAATTTTTTTTCAAATTTGTATAACCCTTACATGAACTTTGGCATAATCTTACCCCTTCTAGGACGTTAACCATAAAATTAAGCTAAATACCTAATAAATAAACAGTAGCGTATCTATGAACAATACACATGTAGAACAATATGATCTAGTCCGTATGGGGCCGACCATGAACAATGTGGGCTATTAGAAGTCGGGGGACGACCGAAATCTCCGTCCGAAACCGTCAAATCTTATCTATTTGATCATTCAACAAAGTTAATTATTTACTTCGTTCGAGATACTACAGCCAAAGGACATGCAATCAGCCTCACTTTTAAAACCGACAGTATATATAAGGTAAAGCATATTTGTTTCATATTAAAGTGTTGTAGAAATGAAATTTTTGGAGAAAAAGTATAAATGAAATTTAATTATTTAGCAGACTTACGATACAGTTTGCTCTTTAAAAGATAATGCAATCTACATTGTCAAAATATTGTGTTCCCTAGTAAGCAATGCAAGTGCATTGATGTACACTGATGCATTGTTGTTGTGTTTGTATGTGAATTTCACACGCCGAACCGATCGTTATAGTTTGGCACAATCTCACCTCGTGGAGCTCAGAAAGTGCAAAGTTTAGAAATTTTTTTTTGTAATCAAAAGCCGTCCAATGCATAATAACCTTTTAGTATATTGTAAATGAATACTTTATCTATCTTCAGAATAGCAAGTTGATGCGATTTCTTGTTTGGGTCTGTTTATATGAGTCATTTATTGTCAACGTTTTTTCCCAGTATTTTTAACCTTAAAATTTGAAACCCTGTTTAAGCCCAACTGTTCGCTAATATTATTTGTGGTCCATTCCACGTTATGAATAAATTCAAATCATCTTAAATTTGAGCCATCAGTTTGTATAGATCTAATCTACTTTTGTAAACAAACATTGTTGGTTTTTGGCACAATCTCACCCCCGTGGCACAGTAGTCCAAAAGGGCGAAAAGTGGAACTTTTTTCCTAGTGTCTTTTGTTTTCATTTTCATCATTAATGGTCTTCAGCACTTTTGTTCGTATGAATATCCCCCTGAATCTAAACCTGCCAAAAGTTAGTTATCGCTTACTATGATGAAAATAAAAAAAATACTTTTTTGTGTTAGGAAATATAGGCTTAGTTTCTTCGGCAAAGTTGTAAATATTATAAAAACAAGCAACTTTGCTGAAGAAATAAAATTTCTATCTTTATCGAGTGCTGAACTATGGGGCATATTGTTTAAAACTTCTTCAAAAATTGGTTTTTCATACGTAGCTTTTCTTAGTTGCATTTTACAAGAATACAATGTTCTAGGCAATTATCGAAGCTCTCAAAATACACGTTTGCAGAAGACCGTAAATCTCTTGGACCTTTACTTGCTGAGTTATCGCATATTCAAGCTATAAATTTCCATAGGTTCTCGAGCCCATGAGTAAAATGGGGCAAGCGGATTTATGAAATCAGCGCTTCATCTTAAAGCTTAAGTCGAGTACTATACTCTTGTATGGGTTCCGCTTGTCCCTAACCATCCAAATGAGAGTACGGCAAGCATACGTTTTATGTGTTTCGCGTTCGTTAAAGGCTACACGTACACGTTCGTATTTTTGTTTTCGTAGATAAACACATGATTTCTTCGGCAAAGTTATATAAAATCTAAAGATAAACAATTTTGCTGAAAAAATGACTTTTCTATCTCTTTCATCTTTCGAGTGCAGAGCTATAGTGCATTTTCCTTGGAAATTCTTTAAAAATAAGGTTTCCATATTTAGCGTATGTTGGTTGCATTCTACAAGAGTATATGGTTCTAGGCGATTTTTGAAAGACTTAAAACACATGTTTTTGCAGAAGATTGCAAATCTCTAGGACCTTTCCTTACAAAGTTATCGCGTATCTATCTAACCTTTATTTTTCGTTAACTTCACGAGCCACCCAAAAGCGATAACTTTGTAACGAAAGGTCCTAGAGATTTGCAATCTTATGCAGAACCGTGTATTTTGAGTCGTCCAATAATCGCCTAGAACCATATATTTCTGTAAAATGCAACCAACAAAAGCTAAGTATGAAAAACCAATTTTTTAAATTTGCAAGGAAAATGCTCTATAGCTCTGCACTCGATAGAGATAGAAATATCGTTTCTTTAGCATTTCTTTTCCAAAGAAATAGACACACGGTTTGTCTATCTACTAACACAAAAAATGGATGTGTATCGAGGTTTTAGCGAACTCGAAACACATAAAACGTATGCTAGCCGTACTCTCATTTGGGTGTTTGGGGACAAGCGGAACCCATACAAGTTTATAGTACTCGACTTAAGCTTTAAGATGAAGCACTGATTTCATAAATCCGCTTGCCCCGTTTTATCCCATAGGCTCGGGAAGCTACGGAATTTTAAAGCTTGAATATATGATAACTTAGAAAGTAAAAGTCCCTGAGATTTGCGGTCTTTTGCAAAAACGTATGGTTTGAGAGCTTCGATAATTGCCTAGAACATTGTATTCTTGTAAAATGCAACTAACAAAAGCTAAGAATGAAAAACTAATTTTTAAAGAAATTTCAAAGAATATGCCCTGTAGTTCAGCACTCGATAAAGATAGAAATTTTATTTATTCAGCAAAGTTGCTTGTTTTTACAATATTTACAACTTTGCCGAAGAAACTATGTCTATATTTCCTAACACAAAAAAGGTTTTTTTTTATTTTTATTATAGCAAGCAAAGACAAACTTTTGACAGTTTTAGGTTAAGGGGGATATTCATACGAACAAAAGTGCTGAACACCATAAATGATAAAATAAAAGTTCCGCCATCCGCCACTGTGCGTGGCCCAATGTCACTCCGGATTGTGGTATAAAATGTCTTTGACTAATAGATTGACTAATTTTGACTTTTTTTTGTATTTACAGTGACGTCTTTTCCTGTAAATAGCCTAGCAACCCTTTCCCTCCTTGATCTAGTTTCCATCAAATGCTTCGGTTGACCGCATCAAGCATTAAAATATTATGCTGAATATCCCAAAAACACAGTGAAAGGTGTCCACGATAAAATTGAAACACACCTAAATTACTTTAACTTTTGAACCGTTTGGTAAAATTAATTGAAATTATAAATTCAGAAATTTCAACGTGCATTGCTTACACTGTGTGGGGTTTTCCATCAGGTGCGCAACAATCAGACAAATGGCGACGAAATAGGAATCCATCACATCGTAGATCGGTAAAAAGTTGGGAGTCCCGAATTCTACGGTTACTTGATGAAGCTCTACTTCCCTCTGTCACAGAGGCTCTGTGAAGCTAGGTGTTTCGATCCTGGAGGACGGCAGGAGTATAGAATACGCGCGGGTAACCTCGAGGTAACCTAGAGCACACGAAATTATTGGTTTGAGGGCCACTACGGATCAAATTTTTACTCTCCAACAAATCCTCCAGAAATGTCGGGAATACAATGTGCTCACGCATCATATTCGTATATCATATCATCATGAGGATTTCAGGGCAGCATACGATACAGTCGAGCACGAACAGCTATGGCAGATAATGTACAAGGACGGTTTCCCGGACAAACTGACGCAGCTGATCAAAGCTACCCTGGAGCGAGTGATGTGCTACGTGCGTCTTTCGGGTCACTCTCGAGTACTTTCGAATCACGCAGAGGGTTGCGGCAAAAGGGGTGGACTGTCCTGTATGTCATTCGACATCGCTATTGAAGGTGTGACCCGGCGATTGGGTATCGAAACGACAGGAATGATCTTAAGCAAGAGTAGCCAACTCCTAGCTTTCGCAGACGACATTGCCGTCATTACTAGATACTTTGGGACGGTGGAGGCAATCTACGCCAGATTAAAAACGGAGACTAGGAAGATTAAGTTACAAATCAATGCATTGTAAACCAAATATATGATAGGAAGAGGCTCTAGAGGAAGCAACGTTTGCCTCCCATGGAAAGTTACTACTGATGGCGATGAACTGCAAGTGGTTAGTGAGCTCGTATATTGGGTATTTCTGATCACCGCCGACAATAATACGAGTAAGGAGATTCAATGACGTGTTCAAACTGGAAGTCGTGTCTACTTTTCCCTCCGCAAGATGCTTCGATGAAGTAGCATACGCCGCCGCACAAAGCTGGACGTTGTACAAAACACTAATCGGACCGGTGCGGTGGCGGTGTAGTCCTTTGCGGATTTGAGACGGTAACTTTGTTTACGGAAGACATATGTGCACATGCCGTATTTGAACGAAAAATGTTGCCGACTATTTTTGGCGAAGTACAAACAGAAAGCGGAGAGTGGTGTAGGCATATGAAGCACGAGTTGCAGGCACTACTTGTAGAAATTTCCATCGTACACCTGGCGAAAGTTGGGAGACTACGGTGGGCCGGCCACATCGCAAGGATGCCGACAAGAGCTACCCCTTAGAACGGAAAAATCTTGGCATGGCAAGTAATTTGCTCGTGTAGATTCTAAAGTTCTCATAGTCGTATTTCACAACGGACATGATCAACGGCGAGGGCTACAGGAACGCGTACGATTAAAAAACTGCTGCCTATCCATCGAAACCACATAATTCCTCCATTGCCAAATGTCAAAACCCACCAAATTGCCGGGTGCTACGGCCCATTGAACAGGGCTAGAATCAAAAGGCATTCCGCAAACAAATTCCGTTGGAAATTTCAAGAAATGTGGTCTGCAGCAGTGTGAAAAGTTTCAAAGAACGTTGTGCAAATCCTCATGAAGAGCATCGTAAGAAAAGTTAGAGCATTCTTCAGAAATAAGCAGTAAATCTTGTGTTTCACTTGATCTATCATGAAATGACCAGTCCTTATACCGGTCCAAAAACTGCTGCCAAATTGTAATCGCAGCATAAACGGTTCCCATTCCTTTCGCTTTCGTATTTTCTGTAAATTCTTTCGGTCAACCTAGTGCCAGATTTATAATGTACGTCGAAACAAACAAGAATTCGCATAAAATATCATAAATTCGTTTGAAGTTCCTCGGCAACGCGAAGGTCAGATAATGTGCGATCCGCATGAATGGTTGGTAAAGTTATTGGCCCTACGCCACCCGAGCGAGCGGTGCCGTCAACGTTTTCTTGGCCGCCTATCAAATTTAAGTTCGGCCGCCCGGCCCCTGGCCGGGTATGTAGGAATGACGTACGTTGTGAATTGTCACAATTTCAAATCCTTTCGGCATACTACTGGCATATTCAGGCACAGCGCTCGGTCGATGGGTGCCAAAGTCTTTCGAAATTAGTCATTTTCTGTTGTCACTGTACGGGTAATGGGATCTCAGAAGGGATTTATGATTTATGATTGTGTCTAGGAATAATTGTCGCCTAGCAAGCGCGGTACACAACACAGCCGTCCTTTGTACGGTCATTAAATTATTGTCGAAATTTCTTCATCGTTAATATTTGCGTCAACCATCGTAATTAGCGTTGTCCTTTTGAATACTCATTAATTGGTGGCACCATTCGTCTAGACGTAGGCCTCTGTTGGCCTTCGAATGAGGGAAATTGTCTCATGAAATGAAGGGCAGTTGGACAGTAAAAATGTACAGCTATAAGATGCAATCCCGCTTCTGGACTTTGAATTGATGAGTGTTGTGCTGTAGATCATATGTACAAAAATACATAAATATAAACATCATTCGCTTCGTGTGATTTAATGACCAACTGCACGGTGGAACGGTGGTGTGTTGTCGTCGTCAATGTCTGATCTATTTCCGCTAAAAGACAGTTCATCCGCACTGACGATCGGTGTGGGTGGTTACTTTTCATAGGATGCTCGCCTCTAGCTTGTATACAACACATATAAAACACTTTCAAATATTGCAACATGGAATGAATAGAGACATAAATCAGACCGCTACCGACTTGCAACAGTCGTCGTCAGGCTTAGCTGAATTTGAAGTGGGAGAAAAGCGACGAATTTCAGATTTTATTTTCCACTTTAGTGACGGGTGGGATGCTGACCAAGCGGATGTGATCAATTAGAAGTATAATAAGTTTTTCGTTTTGCGGTCGAGTGTGTCGCACGAACGAACCTGGCAGCCGGCCAGTGTCGATTCTAATGAATGAATTTACTATCAATGAACTAGCAGCAAGCTGCAGCCGGAAAAACTATTTTATGGGTTCCAAATGGGCACAATATCCCACGTGACGTACGAAATAAGTGGCAATGAAAACCAAGAAAATCAAAAGGTTTTTTTTTTTGCAAATTTTCAACTTGCTTACAGGATATGTGACATGCCATAATTGTGAACTCAATTCGAAGCTTCATTTTTGGGTTTACCCAACTATGCTGGAAGGGGTAAGAAGATAGTGGTTCTCTAGTTAGCACATGTGGCTTTTGAGCAGTTAATATCAAATGATTGTATTCCGAGAACTTATCCACCTAATGCTAAGTGTATGTTTTCCTAACGTATGCGCTGAGCTTCTTGGTTAAGAGGTCATCAGCCAAACATGAGAGTTTGCGAGATATCTTAATGATGGTGCGGCTTCAATGTACACCTACACTTCGAATATCACTTTCCTTGCTTCAAAACATCTAACGTCACAAAGAGTCCGATATCTTATCACCTATTCTGACGCTTAACATATAACTAAAATTGACAATTATCAAAGGTGTCACGTATCATTCTAATCTAAAGCATAATCTGCTATAACTCATTCCGATTTACTGAATCGAACGCTGCCTTCAAGCCTATTCTTAGTTATTTTCTATCTTCTATATGAATTTATAATGAATGGTGTACGTGACAGAGCTCGGGCTGGATTAGTCAGGTTCCGCATTCGGGCTCTATCCAGCTTTCCACGAGCAATCATGGCGGCTGGTGGGTACAACTTTCTGAAGGGTACAGTTCGGTTTTGGCATTCAATGCAGGCGCGGTTACTATGGAAGCCACTACGATTGTTTGCTGACTGACCAGCTGAGCAAGAATTTAGTTGAACGAAAGCACAGTTTTGTAGCTATTCTTTGCAGAAATATTGTCACATTGATGCATTGCAAAGATTATTTCAGGAAATGATAGCCATAAAAGTACAAAAAACGAGCAAAATTCTGCTACTGCTGGTCGGCGAAAACAAATCAATGTTTACATTTTTCCACTCAGTCAGCAAACAATCGTCGTGGCTTCCATAGTAACCGCGCCTGCATTGAATGCCAAAACCGAACTGTACCCTTCAGAAAGTTGTACCCACCAGCCGCTATCGTTCGTGGAATGCTGGATACTCTTCGGTATGATCCGGTAGGCCTTTTGACGGTAAGCCTTCTATATATTATGCTCCACATCTACTGACGTGCCAAGACTGAGGCATAGTGAGGCACATGTCCCGCCTTCTCTGTAAAATTTAAAGTAAAATTAAATAGTTTCTGTAACCCAAAAGTCGGCAGTTTTATTTCATGTTTAGTTTGAAGCCTAATTTAAGCCCAATTATAAGTCCAAATTCCCCTATGATAAAACTGAACTCGAATGTGTGAATTCAAGTGGGATTCGGGGTAAAAATTACCAACTGTAATTGTTGCGTTGTTCAGAAAGTGCCTCCATTTTGAATAAAAACAAAACCACTACATGGATCTCTGAAATCTCCTTAAAATGTTTTATATGGAGAGGGTGGCTAGGAATTTAATGTTACTAAGGGATAACGAGCATAGTAACCAGATCATCTTGGATATCGAAGAAAAATCTTACAATCGATTTAATTAATGATTAAAATTAGTGTTCGACATCGGAACGAAAATTGAAGTCCGGGTTCCAGTCCGGTCCGGTCCGGTTAAAAGTCGGCACGAACTGCGTTATTCCGACTATAAAGACTTATAATCCGGTCTGATTTGGCTCTGTTCAGGTTCCGGGACAGGAACAGAACCAAATCGGACCGGGATAAAGTCGGAATAACAAAGTTCTTGCCGATTTTTAACCGGACCGGACCGGACCGGAACCCGGACTTCAATTTTCGTTCCGATGATGAACATTAATTAAAATACAAATGATGTTTCCGCTTAGGTTAAGTAAGATTTCTTAATCCCATTTACGCGGAAAACTGTTAACCGACTTCGATACTTTCTCTCTATGCCAGTTACACGTTACCGGCAACTACCCGAATAATATGTCATTAACACTCATTAGCCACTACAGGTAAATCCTCTAATCTATACCTATAAAGAAGGATTTCTGTCTGTCTGTCTGTCTGTCCTGTGTTCCTTATAGAATCAAAAACTACTGAACCAATCGGCGTGAAAATTTGCATGTAGAGGTTTTTGGGGCCAGGAAAGGTTTTAGTGATGGTTAGAGACCCCTCCCCCCACTAAGAGGGGGGGCTCCCATACAAATGAAACACAAATTTCTGCATAACTCGAGAACTAATCAAGCAAATAGAACCAAATTTGGCATGTGGGTGTTTTCGGTGACAAGAATTTATTCTATGGTAAATTGAGACCCCTCCCTCTTTATAAGGGGAATTGTAACTCCTCTCCCCTTTAAGAGGGGGGGCTTCCATACAAATTTCCTCATAACTCGAGAACTAATCAAGCAAATGGAACCAAATTTGGCATGTGAAAGTTTTCGAGGGCAAGAAAATTTTCTATGTTGAATTAGGACCCCTCCTCACTTTAAGAGGGGGGGCTCCTGTACAAATGAAATACCAATTTCCTCATAACTCGAGAACTAATCAAGCAAATGGAATCAAATTTGGCATGTGTGTGTTTTTGGAGACAAAATTTTTTTCTATGATGAATTGGGACCCCTCCCCACTTTAAGTGGGGGGGGGGCTCCTATACAAACGAAATACAAATTTCCTACTAACTCGAGAACTAATCAAGCAAATAGAACAACATTTGGCATGTGGGTGTTTTTTTTGGTGACAAGAATTTATTCTATGGTGAATTGAGACCCCTCTCCTCTTTATAAGAGGAATTATAACTCCTCTCCCCTTTAAGAGGGGGGGCTTCCATACAAATTTCCTCATAACTCGAGAACTAATCAAGCAAATGCAACCAAATTTGGCATGTGAAGGTTTTCGAGAGCAAGAAAATTTTCTATGGTGAATTAGGACCCCTCCCCACTTTAAGAGGAGGGGCTCCTGTACAAATGAAATACAAATTTCCTCATAACTCGAGAACTAATCAAGCGAATTGAACCAAATTTGGCATATGTGTGTTTTTGGAGACAATTTTTTTTTTCAATGATGAATTGGGACCCCTCCCCACTTTAGGAGGGGGGGTCCTATACAAACGAAATACAAATTTCCTCATAACTCGAGAACTAATCCAGCAAATGGAACCAAATTTGGCGTGTAGGTGTTTTTGGAGGCAAGAATTTTTTCTGTGATGAATTAGGACCTCTTCCCACATTAGGAGGGGGAGGCTCCAATACAAATGAAATACAAATTTCCCCATAACTCGAGAACTAATCAAGCAAATAGAACCAAATTCGGCATGTGGAGGTACAAATGAAATACAAATTTCCTTATAATTTGAGTACTAATCAAGCAAATGGAACCAAATTTAGCATGTAGGAGATTTTTGAGTCTCGAATTTATTTTATGATAGTTAGAGACCTCTCACCCCTGTGGTAGGGGGATATGGACTCTCATACAAATAAAACAGAAATTTTTGCGAAACTCAAAAACTAATCCAACTCGAGAAATTCGAGACTCTTCCATAAAACATTAATCAATAACAAGACCACAAAAACTATCTATAGTAACACTAGATCATTCAGGACGAGCCGGTCGCGAGTGTTGCCGGTGACCCGCCGTCGGAAGCGCCGCCCACTGGGGGGCTTGCAAAACTCGAGATAGTGACAAAGATCATCCGAGATTCATGATTTATGTACAACACAGGTTAATTTGTGGCAATACGAAGTTTGTCGGGTCAGCTAGTATCGTATAAATAACCAGGATGCCACATCCTCCCCATGCGTAAAATGAACAATTTAAAATATCGGCACCAACTTTTCAAAGGGGCCAATCTGCAAAATGTAAACAAACCGAGTGTGAGGGTTATTTTCTGCTGGACTTGGGAAAGAAACACTAACTCGGTTTGTTTACATTTTACAGATTTACCCTTTTAAAAAGTTGATGCCGATTTATTATATCAGGTCAAACACAAACAAGCCATCACGTGGGTTAAAGCTGGTGCAGCGAAATTGATTATTACATGGAAGGATCCTAATACGGGAAGGAAAATCGCAAAACCCCGGAATGCGCACAACTGTCTCTGCTTGTGGGTCCGCCAAACCCCTTTCGGTTCTTTAGTGTGCATTAGTGTGATATTCAGTTGACAATCAAATTTGGATCTACTGTAAGTCTACCCACATACACTGGCAAGTGAAATGATGGTGGATTTTCCCCTTACTACTTACTACTACTACTATTACTACTACTACTACTACTACTACTACTACTGCTATTTATTATATCAGGCCAATTATATATTTTACATTACATTGCTGCTGCGCAGTCGTCAAATTATTCTTGCTTGTTATTTTGAAATTCGTTAACTCTGATATATAGCCTGTAAAGTAAATCGCTATCCGCTTTGTAATATGCCAAACCAACTGGCATTTTCCGTTTAAATAGCCTATTTTATATTTTACTAACGGTATTTTGAACACCGTGGTTCCAGTATCCACCAGATCTTGTCTTTGGTGTTGTACGTCTGTCAACTTTATCTTCCTGAAGTAAATGATCATGATATAGGTAGAATATCCAATATTTTACCGGTTTCAAAACATTGACTCGACTTAATATTCATATATGTAGGCCATGGACCTCTTCAAAGGCGCTATAACCTAGGTTTTACCTAGGGCAAGTAAGTAAATGTACTTGTACCATCCCCCAAGCGTCCCTTAAGCATAATCAGAAGCGGTTGGTACGAGACGTCACCGTTTCTTTCCTGTGGATTCAGAAATGTATCTATGTATGAATAACTTATTCACACAAGATTCATTTCAATGAATCGTCTCTGCGTCAATACTTCACAGTTGGCCTTACCGATTTAACATTTGCGAAATATCTCGGATGTTTCGGATAATTTGAATTATTTCTATGATTAGAAATAAATTAAAATTATTTCCAGGAATCCTTTATCGCGGCTGTGATGGTATTAATAAGAATAAGAATAAGAATAAGAATAAGAATAAGAATAAGAATAAGAATAAGAATAAGAATAAGAATAAGAATAAGAATAAGAATAAGAATAAGAATAAGAATAAGAATAAGAATAAGAATAAGAATAAGAATAAGAATAAGAATAAGAATAAGAATAAGAATAAGAATAAGAATAAGAATAAGAATAAGAATAAGAATAAGAATAAGAATAAGAATAAGAATAAGAATAAGAATAAGAATAAGAATAAGAATAAGAATAAGAATAAGAATAAGAATAAGAATAAGAATAAGAATAAGAATAAGAATAAGAATAAGAATAAGAATAAGAATAAGAATAAGAATAAGAATAAGAATAAGAATAAGAATAAGAATAAGAATAAGAATAAGAATAAGAATAAGAATAGATGTTGGCCTTGGTCCTCTCGCCGGCTCAAATTTAATACAAATTGCCCAATTCTATTCCATAAAAGAAAGAAAAATATTAATAAAATTTGAATATATAGTAATTCCGCCTCCTGCTCCTCTCCAGGAAAAGAAGCAACAAAAGGAAAAACGAGACAGATTGAAAAAGAAACAAGAAGAGAGCACAGCGGAAAACGTAACAGAGACAAGACAAAATGGGATAGAAAGAGTGGAAACATGCAAGAGAAAAAGAAAAAACTGGTATGAATAAAAGAAAATCGAAAGAAACACTACAGAATGAGGGAGAAAACGGGACATAAAAAGAAAAAAAAATGTAAGTGAAGAAAAAAAGCAAAGCCTTGGGCATAACATTACCCTTGGGGTCTTTAGACATTACACTTCTTTATCGACAGACTTCGCAGCCGGCTGTTAGAGTACAGGACCGTTACGGAGCTAGGGCAACAAACCTGCTGACTCCATCTAGCAGCACCGCCTAGCCGAAATTCGAACATACGACGACTGGCTTGTTAGACCAGCATCGTACTTCGAAGCTAACTGGGCGGTAAAGCAAGAAAACGGGAGCGAAAAAGAGGGAACACAAGGCAAAAACAGTGGAGGCTGGACTGGATTGGACTGGACAAGAAGAAAAACAACAAGAAAGAAAGAGATAAACTGGAGAGAAAAAGAGAAATAAACGGATAGAAGGAAAAAAGGAAAAGAAAACGAGGAACATAAAACTAGAATATACGAATGCAGAAAAAGAAATGAGGAGAAAAGAAGAAATGTGAAGCAATGAGAACAAAAAAAGAGAAAAAGAAGAGAAATAAAGAGAGAAAAAACGGAAGAGATAAAAACGAAAAGTAAAATAGAATGTGACAACAGAAAAGGAGGAAAAGTATGACATAAAAAGAGGACGGCACAGATGAAAACGGGATAGCAAAGGAATTAAAAAGGGAAAAAAGACAGAAACCGAGACCGAAAAAAAAAATATGAAACGAGACGACAAAAAATGAGACAAACAGAGAGGAAAACTGGTCCTGAAAACAAGGAAAAATGGGAGAAAAAAACACGAAAAACGTAGAAGAGAGAAAATAAAAGCACTAAAAAGGGCAACAAACGGGACATCAAAAGAAGTAGCGGGCAGAAAAAAGAAAAACAGGTTAGAAAAAGCCGGAAAATGAGACAAGAAAACGAAGAGGTAACAGACAGCAAAAAACAAAAAGCGAGGTAGTAAAAGATCGAGGAAGGAAGCGGACAAAACGGGAAAAAGAGATTGAGCCAAGACAAAAAAGAACCAAAACCAGAATAAACTAGACAGAAAAGAAGAAAAATGAGGCATCTTAGAGATGGAAAACGAACAAAGACGTAAAAGGAGAAGGAAAAGGGACAAAAACGGTTGGAAAGAGATGAAAACTGAAAACGAAAAAAAGAGTAAGAGAAAAGAAAAGACGTAAAACGGAGAAGAAAATAACGAAAAAATCAGTGGAAAATAAGAGGAAAAACTACATGAAAAACGGGATTGAAAATGAGAAAATATGGGACAAAAAATGAAGAAAAACGAGACAATAAAACACGAAACATAGCAAGGACAGAAAAACAAACAAAAAACAATAAATAAAGAGAAAGGCGGAAAGAAAAAGAAGAAAAGTGAGAGGGAAAACCAAGAAATAGTACAAAAATGAACAAAAAAGAATCACGAAAGAAGTGGAAAACGGGATTGAAAAAAAAACGATACAGAAAAGAGGTAAAACGTGTGAGAATATGGCGAAAAATCTCAATCCTAAAACCTTTTTAACTAATTTCGTGTCCATGTCCGGATTGACACAAAAATTCACGTTAAAATTAGTCCAAATTCAAGTCTAATGTCAAATTCAATTTCACGTCCGATTCAAAGCCCAACGTCAAATCTAATTTAATTTCAATTTTAAACTCTGTCAAATTTTAATTCTGATTTCAGCTCCAATTTCAAGTACAACTTAAAGTCTAATTTTGAACGTAATTCCAAGTGTAATCTAAAAACAATTGATATTCAATTTCAAGTCCAATTTTAATTCGAATGTTAGTTTTTTTTAGGTAAGAGCACAATTGGTGTTCCCGGAAACCATCTGAGTGACTGTATAAATCAAATAGGGACTGTAGGAGGAGCTGACGGGACGGCAGGAATAGGTCTCAGCAAGTTAGATGAGGTGAGGTGAGCAAATTGTGAGAATTGAGCCCTTTATTATAAAATCGGAATTTCCATACAGAGGTAGTAAAAAACTTGTAGGATCTAGTTTAGAGGGCATTGTTTATTCACGATTAGTACCTGTTTTCTCAACTAAAACGTCTAGATAAAGATCGGTTGAGGTCCAGGCAAAAGACGAAGCGAGCCGGTAATGCGTTAAGACAGAGGGCGGGCTAACAATACATTAGGATATATTCAAATTAGACATAAAGTGGGAGGAAATCTGTGAGCTCACCCACCTTCTATAAAGTAAAGGTTTGGGAAGAAATCATCAAATCGATAAATCACAGGTACAGCCCTGATGTTGAGCCCGTGTAGGAATATTTCCTCGAATAAGATGGTTTCGAATAAGAACATTTCTCGGGTGATTCCTTTAACACAGCTACATTGAGAAAGTATTGAGGTAGCATGGATACAAATGTATTTAGTTAAAATAGTGGTTATAACAAATATGCAGAGAATGTTACTACAGGCTTTAAAACAAAAGATGAACAGAAGTGTCCTTTTTTTATTTTTCTAGAACTAGATACCGACCGTTATAAAAAATCAAAATATTTAAATATCAGTATCGGACTATCATGCTTGAAGTGACGTTACGTATATTGTCATAAATTTATATTAAATATGGCACTAAAACTCATCAATTCTAAAAGCATTGTATAATATAAAAAATATTTTATGGACATTTATTGTAAAAGAAACACGTTTTGTCAAGGCTATATAAAAATCAGTGCCTCTGATTCGGGCTTCAGCTTTTTCTAATAAATTCTGTTACATTTTTTTTTGTTATCTGATGGGTAAATGTAAATGTATATCTGCTCAGCACGTTTTTGTAAACCACAATATGTACATAAAATTGTGCAAATTTGCATTCAAACCGAATCCATTACCTGTACCTGGAAGGAAAACAATGAAATGACCAAACCGAGAAAGAGAGAACAAGTGGCAAAAATTTCCTCCTGATTCGACAGTTCACTTCTCACACTCAGCTCTGAAACTATACAGCCGTTTTCTTACTCTCCCGCTTGTTTTCCCTCTTTCGCTCCTTCGGACCGATGATGCGTTGGTTGGGTGTTGGGTGTTGGGTGGAGGAAAATCAAGTTTCCCATGCTGTCAGGTCAGTGGCAGGTTGTTTTGAGAGCTGCTGCGGTACAGAGCGTGGTAGTAGTGTGGTGCGACTGAGTGCAAAAATATTCACATACTGCTCATCCCGGCCGCCGACAGACAGCCAAGCCAGCCAGCAGCTTCTGGCAGACCGTACCGTTTTCTGTAGGTAGACCGTAGACCGCCGCCGAACGAGTTTCCTCCTCAGTTGGTTGTCGAGAGCGAATCGATCCTGACGCGAAAAACGAATTGTGCTTGTGCCGACTGAACGATATTCGAGTTCGAGTTTGGAACGCACGCCTACCAGCCTATATAGATATTTATACACATTTTTTCGCTTTTCCGAAGTGCAGGTTGGGCAGTGATATTAGTATTTTTTTCTATTCCTGCGAAAACCCTAGACAAGACGCGAGCCAGTGAAAGATGGTCTGTGAATCTCACCGATCTGCAGTCGATTAATGATTGGTTGTTTTTGGACATGTTTTAGTTGTTTATTAGAGAACAGTTTCCGGTGAGGTGTGAAAAAGTGTGATGCAGAGAGGCTTTCTCGCAGTGGTACTTGTGAAAATAAATCGCACGTCTATACGAATCTGCTACATACTTTCTACCAGTAAGTGTTAATCCAAATTAATTGTATTTGGCAGCATTTGGACGACCAGCTTGGGGGTAGCAAAAACTGTCACATGGAAAAATTGATCGATGCACGTGCCCCGTAAATGGAGAAGTGTTCGTGGAGTGCGATTTGCACTCAATTTGCAACCTGTCGAAATTAATCCCGGTTGGCTTAATCTGTTTTTGCTCTGACCATACCGTATTTCATTACGTTCGGCTGCTAGTGGCCGGCTCTTACTAACAACATGGTGCATTCAACAGACCAGTGCACATACTTTGGATCGGTAGAGTTAGAAGTTCTTGGAAATTAATGTGTACAGATGCAGCGATAGTGTAGGGATAAATAAAGTGAAGCAGGTCTTCGGGTGTCCGCCCCGCCAGCCGATGTTGTTTTCACTTCGTACAATTGGTGCTCGTGGAAATCGATGAAACGTAATAGTGCCAAGGAAAATGTTTATCGCGCGAAGCACATCGTACCGCAGACATAATGCACTATTAACTTCCGTCTTTTATACGAGTTGGTATAATTGTGCAATCGGTTTAGGACTAAATCAGCAGGAATTGTAATATGGTGGTGGGCGAAAAGCAAATTTAATACGAGTTTTACCGATACCGTGTTTTAATGATTGTTGGATAGCGGAATGTTTTCCATTCAATCAAGCTTAGCAACACCATTTGAGTAGAGTGTGCTCAGGATTTTATTGCCGAATTGTTTTATTGCAGCTTAGAAACACGTTTTGGTTCATAAAATCATTGACACCTTCAAATGTTGGCAACAAGCACAGCTACGTGATTAATTGACGTTAAATTAGGAGTGGCAGAAACATCAGTCGACACAAATAGATTTCCCCGATAAATGATATTGATATTTTTGTTATACTTTAGCAACAGTAATAAAATCTGTTGGAAATCAATGCCCAACCAATGATTCAGTTCGATGAATTAAGGCACATGCATGTAATACTGAAATATTATTGCTTGCTTCTTTGAGTAAGATTCACCAATCCCCAATCCCCTTCTTACAGCCACTTCGAATCCCTTATATTTATTTCCTTATATAAAGGAACATGTACGCCAAACATCAAGGACGGCGTGGTTCAGGCGTTCCGGAATGATGGTAGAACTTTTCTTAGTTGCATTTTACAAGAATACAATGTTCTAGGCAATTATCGAAGCCCTCAAAATACACGTTTTTGCAGAAGACCGCGAATCTCTTGGACCTTTACTTGCTGAGTTATCGTATATTCAAGCTATAAATTTCCATAGCTTCACGAGCCCATGGGGTAAAATGGGGCAGGCGGATTTATGAAATCAGCACTTCATCTTAAGGCTTAAGCCGAGTACTATAAATTCGCATGGGTTTCGCTTGTCCCCAACCACCCAAATGAGAGTCGTGTTTCGTGTTCGCTAAAGGCTCGATACATGCCCATTCTTTTGGCTTAGTGGACAGACACATGGTATCTTCGGCAAAGTTATAGAAAATATAAAGGCAAACAACTTTGCTAAAGAAATGACATTTCTATCACTATCTATGCAGAGCTATAGAGCATTTTCTTTAGAAATTCTTCAGAAATTAGTTTTTCATACTTAGCTTAGGCTTATACAAATTTGAAAAAAAGTTTATGTCACCCCCCCCCCCCCCCCCTTTGAAAATTTTCGAAACGTGAAGGGGCAAAAAAATAAAGTGTCATATTAGTCTGTTGCATTTTTTAGTGATAAGCAGATTTTTTTCACAGTTCAATGAGTTTACATCTCTAAATTATCCAATATGTGCAAAGTTATAGTTATCTCGTTAGTCTCGATCAACTTTCTTTCACGAACTAAGCTTTCTGATTCTGCTGCAAGTCACAGGCAGCTATTGTGCTTAATCTTTAAGTTCCCGATGTCGAAAATTGGGGTGCCTGCAATCAGACTTTCGGCTTGATTCCATTTTAATTTACCTTGTTTTAAGAGAACCGAATTAGATGGAGGCAACAATCAATTAAACAATATATTAGTGAAATTTGGTCCCGCTTTTGACTGAGATATTCCGATTTTTGAATTGCAGTGGGATTATTTTTTTCCGTCAAATATACTAGATAAGATGAAAATAGAAACACAATTTTTCGGGGCTCAAAATTGATCGTTTTACTCCGTAATGTCCAAGTAACTACCCTAATTTTGGAGGTAGGGGACGTAAAACTCAACGATACAGTTTTTACCACTCATTGGATGCGTGCAGCATGCAGGATGTCACTGAACTGTTCGAAACTTGAAATTTTCGAAACGGTGTGCATCCTCAATATACAAAGGTAAACGCGTTATTGTTGGAGAAGAAGCATCAGCTGGGGAGAGGCCTGATATTCATGACTAAAAGGTTGACCAAGAAACGTGAATAGCTTCAGAGATTTGTTTTCTTAAAACATGGCGATAGCACAGCATAAGCGTTCCAAGTAATAAAGTGGCAGGGACCTAAACTGCTATTTTCACACTAGGGTTGGATTACGATACTATGTCGTGGTTACCGAGTTCTGAACTAGTAAGTGACACGGATTTCGATTATTAAAAAAGCAAGGTAACTAACCGAGTGGCACGGAGGTTCAAAACAAAATTCAAATGAAGGTCAAGTTATACGTTTGTGGCTCTCTAAGGTGATCCTGTGGCACTCCACTATTATCAAACTGGTTCACCTCTACCAGGATGCTTACTTTATGTGCTTGGGTCGAAAAATTTCGAAGTTTGAAAGACTTGAACTAACATTTAAGTACTGTACAAAATATCTGTATTAAAATTTGAATAATATGGAAAAATAAATGCTGGTTTCTTCTCTTTTGTTTGGTTATTGAAGGTTTAATGTTATTATTTTTTTCTTGACCCCCCCCCCCCTTCAACAATATTTTGAGATCAGGACATAAACTTTTTTTCAAATTTGTATAAGCCTTATGTTGGTTCGGTAACACAGGTCTGCAAAAAATAATTTTTTTCCAGATGCATGAGATACTTTAGGTGAATTATATGTTTTTTGAGATGTTGAATCCAAAAGCGATTTCCGTTTCTCTCCATCACGTACAGATTTTTTGCAAATTATGCTTCTTATATGGGAAAGACATAAATTGGGTGGAAAAATTATTATCGCAGATTCGTAATAAAGACCCTAAATAAGGTCTTCAACTTCAACCAATAGTTTTAAATGAGCACTTAAATTAGTAAATTTTTAACGAATATTTATATTTATTGTAAAATTACGTGACGCTTATTCTACCATTCAACACAATGTGACATTATAAGACTTGTCTTAAGTCGCGAATAATAAAGATAAACTAAACTAAACTAAGGTCTTTTTTATTTTTTTGGAAATTTTTACTTAATAAATACAGGAAAAATACTACTGGACTGAAATATTTTACCTTTACTATTTTTTTTCTCTTCAATACAGGGTTGCTTTACTTGCAATACAGGGTTGTACGCTAACTTATGCACATTCAACTGCAGTGCCTCATAGAAGCAAAATCTGTAAAAAACATGTATGAAGCATTTGTAGAGCTGAATGTAATCTACAATTTTACTGAATAGAGTAGTGCATTATTTTTTCCATTTATAGTAGAAACGGCCTTTAAACATCTATACCTATAAAGAAGGATTTCTGTCTGTCTGTCTGTCTGTCTGTCCGTATGTTCCTTATAGAATCGAAAACTACTGAACCAATCGGCATGAATATATGCATGTAGAGGTTTTTTGGGGCCAGGAAAGGTTTTAGTGATGGTTAGAAACCCCTCCCCCCACTAAGAGGGGGGGGCTCCCATACAAATGAAACACAAATTTCTGCATAACTCGAGAACTAATCAAGCAAATAGAACAAAATTTGGCATGTGGGTGTTTTCGGTGACAAGAATTTATTCTATGGTAAATTGAGACCCCTCCCCTCTTTATAAGGGGAATTATAACTCCTCTCCTCTTTAAAAGGGGGGGCTTCCATACAAATTTCCTCATAACTCGAGAACTAATCAAGCAAATGGAACCAAATTTGGCATGTGAAGGTTTTCGAGGGCAAGAATATTTTCTATAGTAAATTAGGACCCCTCCCCACTTTAAGAGGGGGGGCTCCTGTACCAAAGAAACACAATTTTCCTCATAACTCGAGAAGTAATTAAGCAAATGGAACCAAATTTGGCATGTGGGTGTTTTTGGAGACAAAATTTTTTTCTATGATGAATTGGGACCCCTCCCCGTTTTAGGAGGGGGGGATCACATACACATGAAATACAAATTTCCTCATAACTGAAGAACTAATCAAGCAAATGGAACAAAATTTGGCATGTGAAAGTTTTCGAGGGCAAGAATATTTTCTATGGTGAATAAGGACCCCTCCCCACTTTAAGATGGGGGGCTCCTATACAAATGAAATACAGATTTCCTCATAACTCGAGAACTAATCAAGCAAATGGAACCAAATTTGGCACGTGGGTGTTTTTGGAGACAAAATTTTTTTCTATGATGAACTGGGACCCCTCCTCACTTTAGGAGGGGGGGCTCCTATACAAATGAAATACAATTTTCCTCATAACTCGAGAGCTAATCAAGCAAATGGAACCAAATTTGGCATGTGGGAATTTTAGATGGCAGAAATTTTTTCTATGGTGAATTGAGACCCCTCTCTTTTTTAGAAAGCGAGTTATGGCCCATCTCCCCTTTAAGAGGGTGGGCTTCCATACAAATGAAATGCAAATTTCCTCTTATCTCGAGAACTAATCAATCAAATGGAACCAAATTTGGCATGTGGGAATTTTAGATGGCAGAAATTTTTTCTATGGTGAATTACGACCCCTTCCCCTTTTAAGAGGGGAGCTCCCATACAAATGAAATTCAAATCTCCTTATAACTTGAGAACTAATCAAGCAAATGGAACCAAATTTGGCATGTGGGAGATTTTGGAGTCTTGAATTTATTTTACGATAGTTAGAGACCTCTCACCCCTGTGGTAGGGGGATATGGACTCTCATACAAATAAAACAGAAATTTTTGCGAAACTCAAAAACTAATCGAACTCGAGAAATTCGAGACTCTTCCATAAAACATTAGTCTATACAAGACCACAAAAACTATCTATAGTAACACTAGATCATTCAGGACGAGACGGTCGCGAGTGTTGCCGGTGACCCGCCGTCGGAAGCGCCGCCCACTCTTGCAAAACTCGAGATTGTGACAAAGATCATCCGAGATTCATGATTTATGTACAACACAGGTTAATTTGTGGCAATACGAAGTTTGTCGGGTCAGCTAGTTATTATATAAATAGAACGTTTGTTCGCGTTAAGGGTAAAGTTGCAACACTATTACTGCGTAAATATAACAGATAATGGAGTACTTAGTTCAGAAAGATTGTAGACTGCATTCAGCTCCAATACCAATACCAATACATCATACATACATGATCATACATGACTTTTACCGAATTTGCTTCTATAAGGCAATACAGTTGACTGAGCACAAGTGGATGTATTTGAGCGCACCAAATCTGCCGTAAAATAATATTCTCCATAGTTTCTCCATCATATATGGTTTTCTTTCAAAACATGGAAGGGTTTACATTAATAAATACAATTCTGATGTAAAAATCAATTTTTTAATGTAAATTACATCTGGGATATTTCTGCTTTATGTCTATAACCAACTTTCAAGATTATTCAACAAGTATTGCATGAAAACGTGACGTAATGGGCAATTTTTATGATTTGTTCTGAATTCAGTGGACAAAAATCTATAAGAATCAGTTGAAAAATCCTATGCAGTTTTTTTGATGCGGACCTGTGTAATTGCCTAGAACATTGTATTCTTGTAAAATGTAACAAAGAAAAGCTAAGTATGAAAAACCATTTTTTAAAGAAGTTTTAAAGAATATGCCGTATAGTTCAACACTCGATAAAGATAGAAATGTTATTTCTTCAGCAAAGTTGCTTGTTTTTATATTATTTACAACTTTGCCGAAGAAACTATGTCTATATTTCCTAATACAAAAAAGTTATTTTTCTTATTTTCGCTAAAGTAAGCCATGACTAACTTTTGACAGTTTTAGATTAAGGGGGATATTTATACGAAGAAAAATGCTGAAGACCATAAATAGTAAAATGAAAGCAGAAGACACTAGGAAAAAAGTTCCACTTTTCGCCATTTTCGACTACTGTGCACGGAAAGAAATGCTCACAATTTTTTTTACAATTTTACTAATTTTTTACTGTAAAAGTTATGTAAAATGGTAAAAACTAACACAATTGAAAAAAGTTCTAATTAATCACTTTCGCAATAAATAATCAGTAGCATAAATTATCAGTAGTCTCAGCAGTGGGTTGGTCTAGTAACGTTATTTCTGGACTTTCAAAACCTTTCAAAAAAATATTTCGGTCCCGTCCGTAATTTTTAAAAGTCTAAACATAAAATATATTCTTGATACATTTGATTGGGCTTAATGGGATACATAACTTCTTAAGCGTTGCTTCAATGACCATCCCTTGTCTAATTTTCCTCTCTTTCCAATAATTATATGTCTGACCTCATTAAAGTTAAAGACAAAAACACGAGATTGGTCTAGCTGTGAGTGATTTTTCAGATTTTCTTGATTGATGGTTTAAGAGTAAACAGCGACTGTTTCAATCCGATGAATTGCATTTCGGTAAAAAGGATGCTTAATGGACTTATTAGAGGAAACAATATTTTAAAGGATTCAAGAACTCCTATTTTCTAGCAATACTCTTGTGCCAAGCGCCTTGCCCATGTAACAATCGTTTGTGGTTTTCTTGACTAATTTCATGAAACCGCCAATAAAACTTTGAGCTCCACCAGAACTTCCTGCTGACCACTATAAAAGTGCCTTTCGACCAAGGAGCCCACTCTTCAGAAGGTTCTTATAATCTCTTTAAGAATCAGGCTATAAGTTTAAGTAGACTTATCACACATTGCAAAAAGCAGCAATAAAACCTTTGGCTGCTTAACAGCTACCGCCATAATTTGATGAAACTTTTCACTTTGTTCGTCAAAACTATAAAGTATAAAGCTTACTGCGTAAAAAGTTAAATCACCCAGAGAGGCTTATTAACTTGAAAATATATAGGGTATAGTTTTAATTCCCGTCGTAGTAAGGAAAACCACCCTAATTTTCATTATTTCTTAGGTGGATTTAATGTATACTCCAAAAGCTCTGCTGCTGGTTTGACTAAAACACACTTACTTTCCGATCCTTTGAATTCACTAAAAACGATTAATAAAGTATTTGATTGAAATTACGCAACTGACTTTATATCTAAAATTCGTCGTACCGTTTTAAAATCCGTCCATCAAAAGTTTTCATCGTCCGAACTAAAAATCACAATAATGTTTACGAAACTAGCGCGCATGTATTTGTGTAGGACAGATTGACAAATGTTATTCGGCTAAATTTCTGTAGGTTATGCAAGTCTTCTCGGCTGCAGAATACTAACAATGCGTTGCGTGAGTTATTTTCATTTTATGAATGACGGAAATTGAAACGATTAGTCGACATTTTCTTCTTCGTTGCACGAAGAAACGTTGGAAATTTGGCTGCTAGGAATTCTTTAATGAAAAAAAGCATTTAAATATATTTCAGCTCACTTTGATTGATCGCGTATGAGAGGCAACAAACTAAAATATTAGGGAACAACTAATTTTGCATTGTGTGTCATAAAAATCGCTGATATTTTTAATGATTTGTGTTGGATAGGACGGGAATAGGCAATTACGACGAAGCAGCAGAAAAGTTACCAGCAGAAAAACCAAGCGGCTTTACAATTGCCACTTGGGAGGTCTTCTATTTCCCAGAAAACTCTAAGTGAAATTTTACGATTTTTGGACACTGCTTATTTCAGGACTTCATGACACTTGTTTGTTATTAGTTTATTAGGACTTTTTAAACGCAAGGCGTTCATTCGAGTCATAACATTTGAACCAAGCGTCGTGAAGTATTTTTTTTATGAAAATGCAGGTAAATTCAGTCGGAATTTTTTTTTTCTCCGACTATTGACGACGGTCTCTAAAGAAAATCGTAGAGTAAATTTTTTTAAACTTTCTGCAAAAAAGCTCCACAGAAAAGTCGTTAAAGTTGAACGAGTTGGTACATCACGCATAGCACACTTAATTACCGCGTGCGATGGACACGGTTTGACACGAATGAAAAAAAACTACAGCAACTTCAATAAAAAAAGCAAGGCAGAGCCATACATGTCAGGAAGCGATAGTCCCGTCCATTGGTCTCGGAGTTGCAGGCAATGACGCAGCAGCAGCGGTCAAGGTCAAGATAATTTTCTCAGCGAATCGCGACGTGGCAGTGGTGATGAACCACGAGACCTATCTCACCCTGGATGGCAACGATTGGCAGAGTACTTTGTATTTTACTTCCACCATGAAGGAAGTGAGCTCCGAGGTGAAGTTCATTTCACACACCAAATTCTCGAAAAAGGTGCTGCTCTGGTTGACAATCAGCAACAAGGGGATGTCAAAGCCACTCTTTTTTCGCTCCGGACTGGCCGTGAACGGGGAAATTTATAGTACGAAGTGCCTGCCGGAAGTTGCGTCATTCATCAAGAAATACCTTAAGGGCAAAGACGCGGTGTTCTGGCCGGATCTGTCGTTGGCCCACTACTCGAAACGATCGTTGGAGGAGATGGGGCGGCTGAATATCAAAGTCGCCGAACCCGTCAAACGTCCCCCAGCTGCGTCCCATCGAGAATTTCTGGGCAAACCTGAAGCGTAAGATGTACTCCAACAATTTTGTCGTGAAAACTGAGGAGGAATTGATAAGTAAACGAATGTTTCGGATTTCGGTTAACTGCCGGAAGGCCGTAGAATATTTTTGCAAGTAAGCTAATATAATTACCTTCCTTTTGTCGCACTGTCATTCGACGTCCTTACTACATGTCCGACGCACCGTAGCCTACTGACTTTAGCCTGATGTAAATACGATCGTAAAATCGCTCCAAGAAGTGTGTGTAGCTCGTGATCCATAAAACGTTTCCCCCACTCTCCGCTTTCAGTTTGTACTCCGCCAAATATCATCCGCAACAACTTCCGTGACTTCAGAGACGCTTGGAAAATGGGCGACGAGTAACCCAAGACTGTTTCTGGGCACCTCCATATCCGCTATCAGAAGCGAACTACTGACCTGGAAAGAGAGATATAGCATCCAGTTGGTATCTGAGTGCAGAGCTGTAGACAAGCTAAACAGTTTATCCACTCAGACCCTGCAGTAATTAAAAAACTACTTACCTTTACGCGTAGTGAACTGCGCACAATCACGGTACTCCTCTCCGGACATTGTCTCTCTCTTTGCCTTCTAAAGAGAATTCGTAAGGTCTTAACTGACATTTGCCGTTTTTGCAGTTTAGAACTAGAAAGTTCAACGCACAGGGGCAGAGCTTGTGGAGTTCGTGCGTCTTCCAGGTACAGCTTCTTCGAAAACTACCTATTAACTCCATACTCTGTATGGAAACTCCATCCCAAGAAGATTAACCAGGGGCACAGTCCTATAACCTATCTCAACTCCTTCAATGGGTATAAGCGATTCGTAAATTGTGTACAGCAATCGTGGCCAGGTACAAAAGACAGTCTTCCTGACTGTCGCAGTGGCATTATTAAACCCAGTGCTCTTCTGGCATACAAAAAATACCCAAGATAGAGTTGAATGGAGCTTAAAACTGTACAAACCACCTCGGCACTAAGCTGCTAACGACGTCGATGAGGATCGAACAACCAGCCCCGCATATTTTGCTGTGCTCTAAACAGCTTCCTGTGAAATTTCAAGCTTTAAAGTACAGAACAAATTTTCTTCTGGGGGGCTTTGAACCCCCAAAGTCCCTCCCATCGCTACGCCCATGCTCCCTCGGTATTGTCGACTCTAGTCGTTACTTAACAACTAGCGACACCTACCATAGCAAAGGTGAATGTCCGCGAGTTCATCCGGATAATACATTTCGATGCTGCAATCGTTTACAGGAACGTCGTAGAGAGTCCCGCGAAATCTCTTTAGTTGTTGTTTTCCATACGCGACAGACCGTGTCCTTCGCACGCGGTGATCTGGTGTGCTATGCGCGATGTATGAATTCGTGCAGTTTTCAGATACTAATTCAACACCCAAAACGATGCGTTTAAAATAAAACAATACTTAAAGAGATAGCCGTTGCACGTTAACGAACGAATACTAGAACGGTACCAGAGCTTTAAATTGTTAAATAAAAGCAAACAACTTTATCACGCTTTTTTTTATGGAAAATTTGATAAAAACGCCTTCAAAAACACTCATTTCAAAGCTCTTTGCTACTGAGAAGATACTAAATTTTTATTTCAAAGGACAATTTTCAGTACAACATTTGCGCAACTTTCGAATGAAAGTAACAGAATTGAGCTATATTTGCTTCGAATTATTTATTAACACCCTGTATATCCCCGGCATTTGATATTTTTTCTGTAAGGCGAAGATTTTTTTTTACATAATAGCCTAAAATGCAGAAATGTTTTTGTTTTTGATACATTTTTTTAAATAATTGAAGTTATTATAATTTAATGGAAGAGCATGGTGTTTCATTTTCAGCAATAAGGATATGGATAAACGCAGTTTGAAATTCATTCTTCAAGGCCAAGGACGAATTGTACTTGTACGAAACTCAAAACTTTATCAAAACGAGATTCAAACTAGATTTTGGTCTCGCAATGTCACCAGAAACGAAATCAAGTAGGTACGATTGTAATTATGATAAAACCTAGCTGAAGCTAGCGAATACCATTACCTACTTCCATACGGTGGGTTTTTTCTTGACCAGGGCACTTTTTGTCCTTAATGTCGAAATCACCGCTCACCGCTTTGAAGCGGTAAAACCACCCACAGTACTGTGTCCTGGATAGAGCGCAGTTGCCACCATTAATTTTCACCAGCAAATGACTGAAACACTGGATTCCTTCAACCGCTTTCTCCAATTAATGAAATTATGAGTTTTTTTTATTACAACAGTAAAATCTCAACTTTGCTTTCCGCCATTATATCCTGCAACGGTACAATACGAAACTGAATGTTTAGGTCAACTTCAATACTGTCGTTTTTCTATAGCAATATGTAAATTTCCCACTTCAGTTCTACGGCAAGATAAATGTGTTTAACATTTAAATAATGATCCGTAATGCTGCACGAAACAGCCCAGTACTCGAACGACGCTTTTTCTGCTTTACACCAAACGGCCAAGGATGGCCTTAAGTTTGTGCTATGTTTGCACCGTTGCTGTTGGCTGGTTTGAGTGACTTGAGGTTAATGGTTGTTGTTTTTTTTCTTGGATTCCCAGCAGTAGAGCATGCAAACTGTTATTGCTTTGACAATAAAAAATGACCGAAGGTGGTCGCTAGCCGATGCTAACTGAACACATATTTTCAATCCTATTTCTTTACTTGTCTAGTTGAATTTATATAATTCACATTCATTCAAGTATTTATATTTAGATTTAGAGTTTAGAATGCTTTTGACAAACTGTCCTATATTGGACCAATTTTTACTAATATTCAAACCATTAATCTGAACCACCCAAAAAGATCGATATTGGCGCCTTTACCCTACCTGACGTTAGAAGCATTCATTAGTACTATCATAGCACAGAGCGGCAATCGCACAATGATTCAGCAGAATGGAAACGAAACACTCGACAGCAAACATGCATTGCGTGAAGTCAATAAATAGGTAGATGGCATGTTTCGTTGAATGATGACGATTAGTTGGCCGGCATTATTCGCAACGACCCGGCTGTAGCAAAGCAGAAACCAACGACTAGAACTCTAGAACAGTCTAATTTGATTCCAGGGGGTAATGAGCTGTACTTAGTTGTAATGGATATAGACATCGGTCGGTGTCACATCTACCAAATTATTGTCCACGGAAGTACTACATTTAGTGAAGCTGCTATTTTTGAGACAGTACATTATTACTGAATGTGATTTTTTTACTAATCTAAAGAATTTCGCACTTGCTGATAGACTAGCTGAAGTTATTTATAGATCATTGCATGGTGGCATCATTTCACGGCTCGGGGAAGTTGTTTACATGGGTTGCATTTGTCAGTAATTTCAGTACATTTCCGACTTTGAGCAATTAGCGTAGGCCGAAATTAATGTGTCGAATTTCAACACCTTGTAAACAACCTCCCGGAATTATGGCAATAATGTGGATATCTTGATAGTGATTCTTCCGGGCAGGGGTTTCTCAGTGGCTATTAGGTACTGTTGATGTTGACAAAAACACGATCGTTCTATGTTGTGTATCTTAACAACTACTTACGATGCCAGCCAGCAGCTTGTTGGCCTTCCTTCGCGATCAAAATGCTCAACAAATTGATCACAAGTGGTTGTTTATATTGTGTAAAAAATCCCAGAATGATTTTCTTCCCAGGAACTTCGACAGCTTTACACCGCAAAGCTTTACAAGCAGCTTTCAGTTCAATCTCATTTTCTTAGGTCTGGCGCCTCATGACTATAGATGCCATATTCACAGATTTTTTCATTCGCATAAATTTGGGACCCTATCATTTCCACCGCAATATTTAATTTCATAAATGAATTTTTCGTAAAGCAAAGTAAAACCTAAGTGCTAGATTCCGTTTTCGAAACTTGACTTTTTTATTCAGTAATCTTTGCTGCCAAATGTTAAAAATACAGGACAGTTGCGGGACTAGTGCTATGATTCTATTGACTCTTACTTGACTGGGGCTTTTCCGGTGCCGCTCTTGTTTGTAGACTTAGAACCTATAGAACCTAAACAAACCTTATTGATTGATTTATGAAGCGTGAAAAGTTGCAGAAACAGATGACTTTGACTTGGAAAGCGGTTAGCAACCAGAAAAACCATAAATCACTCCCCAGTTATGGATC
The DNA here is from genome assembly GCF_943734655.1 of Sabethes cyaneus. NCBI lineage: Eukaryota > Metazoa > Arthropoda > Insecta > Diptera > Culicidae > Sabethes > Sabethes cyaneus. The sequence goes on from NC_071354.1 coordinate 50,874,966, forward strand.
AACATTGATTTAACATCTTTGTTTTAGCGGAATGAATCCCTAGCTTGCATCATATTCGTTTTTCTAGTGTGCATATTACACTGGAAAAATAAATATGATGGAAGTTAATGATTTGTTTAGCTAATAGAGAAACTGTTGATCCCCAACTGTGGAGTGACTGTACCTATGTCTTTCAAGACTATCGTTCTAAGCTTTACAACCAGAAAGCCGTCAAAGATGTTCGTAATATTTGACAAGAAAAAGGACTTGCTGATGTTCAAATCAGACTGCAAAATTTTTCTTACAATATTGGTGTGCAAATTTTTTAAAAGATTTCCCTTGGCTTTGATATAGGTATTCCATTACGAGTGAACGAAACGAGGGAAATTCTAAAATCAGTTAATGATAACAGTAAAATTAAATCTTATTATTCAAAAATAATAAAATATTTATTTATAAATATAATATTTTATTGACTTATCACATAATGATTTATTGACTCATTCATTACATTAGAATAAGAACATGGAATTTTGTTTGACACCTGAAAAAACTGAAATAATTAAGAAAGCTGGGTTTTCGTATCAAGTTGCCTTAACTCAGAATTACATGAAATTTTGTGTGCGGCCGTAGCGGACTAATAACAACAATAATTTAAAACAATAGAGAAATGGAAATTCAAGAGAATCAGTGGGAAATTTTTCGATTTTCTCGGACATCACTTATTTCAAAAGTTTATAACCTTTGAACCAAGTGTCGTAAAACAAGTATATTTGCTTGAAAAATTCAAGCGAATTTACTCAATAATCAAGCAAAATATCTGCCGAAAAAATAATCGTGGGACCAATAATAATGTAATGTATGGAAATATAAGTAATTTTTCTTAGCTATCCAGAAATAATACTATCTGGAAAAGTTTTTCAAACAATTTTCCATGGTAGTGGGTAATTTAAAAGAAAAAGACGGCAAAACTTTTCGCTAGTTTTTCCTTATAGCACATCGCGCAGTATTTTCATCTTATTCCAGCACGGTCTTGTGCTTGCTAGAGTAATTTCCAGTTTTTACGTTTTTATTGTGCTGAAGACGTCGTGGATGACCACTATTTTTTTTAGTAGTAGCTGTTTTTTTTCTGCCTTACGGCAAGGTTTGAGATAAAGTGTTATTCGAAAAACTCTTCCTCAAAAAGTGGTCAGATTTTGAACGCTAATAGCTTAGCGGTTTTCCGATCGATTTTCAATATTCTTACGCCAACCGATCGGAAAATCTTCTATGCGTTGGCCCAAATGAAGAAAAGTATTGATTCTTGAGGTTGCACTATTAAAAAACTGAAAATAATGAAGCTGTGTTTAACCAGTGGTAGCGCGTTTTCACGCTTCGGCTTATTGGAAAATATAGAAAACTATTGACTGAAGTTTTTGGAGCGTCTTAATAGAATACGAAATCTAGAAATTAAATAAAAAAGAAAACTTATTCAATTTAATTCTGCTATGTATATTTTTTCTTACGTCAGATACGAAGTTTGAAAACAAACACTGAGAAAGCCTAGCAAGTCGTAGGCGGAATACGTATCTGTCAAGAATAAAATATACATAGTACAATTAAATTGGAAAAGTTTTCTTTTTATTTAATTTCTAGACAACTATTGATTTTCAATGCACGTCAATGCACGTCAAAATAATTCTAACTTGGTCTAACTAGAAATTGTCGCTTCGCGGGTTGGAATAATTTCTAATTATTTTCGAACAAGCCTTGATACAATTCAGGAATCAACGAGAAAGTTGAAGAAAAATTCCATTCAATTCTACTATAACAAAGTTACAAGAGAATTGAATGAAATCCTACCCTTTCTCGTTTATGGCTATTAGCTTGATAATCCCTATTGTAATGTACCACTAACGGCGACACGAGCGGTGCCGCTGTTATTTTAAATTCAACAATTGTCACATTGAAAAATTGTCTGCCGTGAACAAGTGATAGCAATTAAAACCGAGTTAACACCAACTTAAACACTAATTCACCGCAACAAAAGCGCAGAAAAACGCATTAAAACTAAACCCAATGCTTTGTTTTAATAAATACCTACTGCTGGCCCAATAAACTTTATTGTGATCAGCGGAGAACAACAATCTTTTATATCTTTATATTTTTTTCCTGTATGGACTCATCACTGCGACCATTATGGTTAGATCTATTGTGATATCGTGATATGCGTGCTTGTGTGTAGTTGGGTACCCTTCTTTCAATACTTTACCCTACTTTACCCACCTCGTTCCACATGACAGCGCACAGTCCCCAATTATAGTCATCCCTGGCGTAGCAAACCAGTGCATTTTTACTATAAGGGTCTCATTTTTGCACTGTCAATAGGCCATATCGGGATAATATAGAACTCAGCATGAAGGAAAGGCGATGAGGGGCCTGAGAATAAACCCATGCTAAAGTCACTTTGACATCGAATGGCCTGATTCTACTAAGATTCGAACCCATGACCATTCGCTTGTCAAAGCAGACTCGGTAACCTTGCGGCTACAGAGCCCCTTATATATCTTCATATAGGCCTGTTTTCGTCCTTAAAAGGACGGTTTCTGGTAATTGATAAAACTATTAGACATTTCGGCATTCTTCTAACTTTTCTTGGGCAATACAACAGCTTGAATGTTTGGCAAAACACCTCTAGTAACTCCGAAGAAAAGTTTGTTCAATTCTCCGTCGATATGGACAGCCAGCAGCGGAAAATACTGGTCTTCTCGTCGTCACACAATCTGCGTTGCCTGCGGCTAATTCCAAAATTTCAGCTGCGAAATCACCGCTGCTGGTTCATGGGCGCACGTAATTTTGCTTTCTCAGCAAACAATGCCTACCAGGAACTGCAGACCAGCGGGACTTTCCCATTCCCTGCTTTGCCAGAGGGATTTCAGACGAAACATTTGAAACGGTAAACAAACTGATGAAAATGCAGCCGATTTTCGACTTACCTTTTATTATATACTAAAGTAACGATCGGCTGAAAAGGTGGAAACTACGCAAGGCAGATATGACGGACCACGAAAAAAGGGCCGGCCTTCGAAAATATGCTTTGTTTGAATAAAACAGGGCCTACTGTTTGGCATAGTTATCAGATTCAGCAAAGCAAGCGGACCAGAAAGTGCTCGTGCCATCGGCGTCGGCGTCAATGCAGCCGCTAAGAGGTTTGTAAAAGGTCACCACCAAAGGAAGAAGAACAAGAAGGCGCCCAAAGCTGCTAAAGCTTCCCGATTTGTTCAGTACGTTCGACGATCACCTATCTTGAGGTTACATCCAAGCAACTGTTGTTAACGTTGCAAGTTGGAGTTATGATAATAATCGAACAATTGGTCTTTTTAAGGACCGCCACCTGATAATTGAGGATTTAATGGAATTTTCTCAGTCCGTTTAAAACTAAACAAGTACTATTTTATAAAGCGTTGTGAGCAATGCTCCAGAAGTTTGGCAAAGCATATCACCAAGGCAGAAAAAAGCCAAAGCACGTAAATATTAATATTTTTTGAAACGATGGTTCTACAATTGATGAAGGGACGGTTGGGGAAAGAAATGAAAATTTTTTTGGTGAAGGAGGGGAAGAGCGGAAGGGAAGGGGGGGGGGTATTGGTAGCTATGCTTGACAAGTAGTCATTTTGACTCCTACCTTTTGTCCAATGCTGGAAGGTGCATGTGGGGAACCAAGCTGTAATCTGAGATTATAACCGGATTCGAACCCACAACACCCGCCAGGGCCAAGCATAGCTACCAATACCCCCCCTCCTTCCCTTCCGCTATTCCCCTCCTTCACCAAAAAAATTTTCATTTCTTTCCCCAACCGTCCCTTCATCAATTGTAGAACCATCGTTTCAAAAAATATTGATATATATGTATGACCGCATTCCAAGGTCAAGACTAAAAACTTGAGATTAGTCTAAAGCACGTAAAGTTTAGCTACTGAGACGTCACGGTTGGCTCGTTACAACAAATTTACGAATTTGTTCACTTGTTGCTGTCGGCTGAGTTGACCAAAGGTCAACTCCAAAGGTACCAAAGCAATAAACAAATCTACCAGCTCCAAGTAAATCCACAAGCCATTCCTACAGTAATGGTAAAAACGGGTTTCCCATTGGTGCTCCCTTAGTTGTTTGTAGAAATTGCCCTTGAATGTAAAGTAAGTCAGCTTTAAATACCATACTTTAAATACCATACTCGAGTTGTTCAACGATAATTTACATAACAGGACCTCATGAATTGAGAAATATTTCGAATATTTTCCGTGAGGTGGAGCAGAGTTTTGCGACGAGTTTCCTGGGAAAAAAACCATTAAATCTGGGCTGTCCTGTACTCAGCGCACCAACTCTGCTTGTTCAACTGTTACACCTCAACCAAGCAAAATCCGAAAATATTATGTATGGAACATTTATAGAGTCAATTATTATCGCCAAGATTGCCGAACTAAGTATTACTCTATCTTAAGTATTTACGGCGCACTCCCAGTTCACACTGTGCGGTGTGCAGAGAGCGCTCTTGGTGCACCACCTAGAATCCCAGCACCCAGATCGAAATCGATCCTTTTTTCACAATACCGTACCGAAGCGTACTGTACGATATTTTCTCAATATCGATGATTTGGCCAGAACCGAAAAGGAAGTGACAATTGCTGTTACTACTTATATTGACTGGTCATAAGATAAATTGGATTATCTTTGGATTTGGATAAAGTATTTTATGACCTGTCCCACAATTACTCGAAATATCGTAACGAATTGTCAAAATGTGCAGAAATGCCACAGCAAATTTTATTATCTACCTTTCTCCAAAGAAGGTCTTAACTAGCGAAATTCTCCACCAAAGGCATGTGTAAAAATTTCAAACGATCCGATAATTGAGAGAATCGATGCTTTGGGAACGACGTTATTTAAATTATAGATAAATTTAAGATAAATTATCTTTCTATGTAACACTAATATCGTATCGATAAACGATGCTACATACAAGATTTCATGAAACGTTGGGGCCATATTTTTAAGAAATGTCCTTCTCCTACTAGGCATTGCAGTTAAATGAACATTACTGAGTGCAACAAGGCTTGTTCAGCAAAGTTGTTTCTTATCACAATTACCACAATTTCTCAGAAAAAGAAAACTTTAAGATAAAAAAAATAAGATATAGAATCTTGATTTTTGTTTCGTGAGGCACAGCAGTGAGGCATATGCTATTTTTTTCTTTACCTTATCGAGTTCAAGAACGTGAAGTCCTAATAATATTACTAACAGATGAAAAAATTGAAAAAAACCTCTTTTTGTTCCGTCTAATTTTCAAACCACTTCCCATTCAACTCGAGTATACTATAGTGCACGACACGGCTAGCTATTGATGATTTTGCACCATGTGACCACGGACCAGGGAGCCTTCGACAAACTCCTTGGTCTGCAGATCAATACACGAGTTGAATTTAGTCTGCAAAGCCGGTTTTCCTATATAGGTACCAACCATACCATCCTTAAACGATTTGTACGAATCACCGCCGCAGTCGTGCGGTCCGTGTCATACGGTGCAATACAACACCGCAAGTCAGCAATTGATTTGCATTCCACTTAGCACGGCGGCGGCTGGTGAACCCAATCAATCGTCCACGTTCGAAATAGCCGGGACCGGTTCCTAAATGATTCAGTAAATTTTGCACACTGGTTTTTTTTATTATTCTTCTTTCCCTGCCGTCAATAGGGTTGGTTACCCTTTTTCACATATGTTTTTTTTAAGAATTCCATATTTACCTTATACTTTTAATTCCAGTGAAAGTATGTATTGGTTTGAAAACACCTATGACGATGATTGTAAAGATAAAAAGGAAAAAATAAGGTAGAAACTATTAGTTCAAACCGGTTTTCCGCTTTCAAGTTCTTGGATGTGAATCAGTAGTGGCGAATGAATATATTAAGATGCCAAATGTATTAGGGTAGGTCGATGTATGAAATATATTTAATCAATGTTTTGTTAAGAAAATCCCAAACTATTTGTATATTACATGTAAAATGCGATCATATAAGTTGCTCTTGCAAGCAAAAACATGGTGCTAACAATTCCTACACATTCGATGTGTCGTAGTAAGGATGTTCTCTTTCAAATGAATTCTATGGAGTGGATGTATTTTTGTCTGCCATCTCAGCGTAATACGCCTCCGTAGGAGGCGAAGCCTGCTATTTTCATCATGAATCCATTTCATGGATAATGCTGCTTTGCGCCTCCTTTGTGATTATGCCTAGTTTTGCATATATGGAAATTACAGTCACGCTTCATTATTATCGTCATCAGATTGTCGTTTTCAATGTCAATTGTAAAGAAAAATGCAAGATTCCAGACTCGTTGCTGCGCTGTGTCGTGTTGTGATCGCTGCTTTTTGCCGGTTACAATTCGCGTGATGCTGGAATTATTAAACCGCGCTCAGCATCCAGCTTCACTTCGAACGGAGACACCGTTTATTGTTTGACGATATTGAGAGGAGGGAATTCCATTCTAGCTATCTTCGTGGTAATACCGCGACTAGATTCAGTTGCTCAGATTTCAGTGGGCTTTTCCAAGCGCGTTTCTTGCTGAATTAATGTAATGTAACTTGTAATTTGCTAACTGTGTCAGTTTACAAAACAGTCCAGCCCGTCCGACTGTGATGTGACGGACGGTCGATGGTTTATTGCTCTATACGGTAGTCGGAATGGTTTGCGAACGATTTGCGCGAGTAATGGCGCTCTGCTTGAGCGATCAACGTTCAACAAGCTTGAACTTGTAGACGACCTGCATTCTTCGCGCACGTTGCACACCTTCACACATGGACATGTGCCTTTTTTGATCGGTTGTTGTAGAGAGTAGAAAACCAGCTTTAATCGACCTAACAGTGAATATTCGTTCGTTACAGAGCATAAAATGAACAATCACAGTTCTGGATCAATTTGAACTGGATTCCAAAGATTCTTGCATGGCACTTTATTACTAAGTACCATGCGTTCCCATTAAAACATAACCTAAACCTGTACGATAATTTTGAAAAATCCCCATATTCTTAAACATAGCTTTTGGCTATACAATAAATCGAAAAATACTCAATACCAATCAACAGAATACAGAAATCAGTTTGGCTATTTGTGCACTTTCTAGTTGACACGGTAACCTTTCCTCGGAGAGGAAAGCAAGCTCAACCTAGCGGGGCGGTGACTATATTTGTTGATACTTGGGTTCATATGACCATATTGCGTTTAAAAATTGTGTAATGATTAGCAATTTACGATCAGCACGTATTTTTTTCTGGTTCATTATTATGTCACCTACCTAATTAGATGTTGACAGGTTTTTGTAACGCGGGTGAAATAATTTCAACTGTAAATAGTGTAGGTTTCTGCAGTTTCATATCGAAAAACTATTGACGAATTTAGAGGCACTTCCTCTTTATTCGGGTCGACTGATGGGAGCCTTCGGCCCGAACCTGTACCATAATTTTGAAAAATGTCCAACAGATAAATAATGCTTGGCTCATAACTTTCCGGGCGGTTTATGAACGGTCGGAATAGTTTGCTGTGTCAGTCCAATCAAAAATGCATGTGCATTTTAAGCCGGAGTGTACCACTTTGGCAGACTTTATTCGCGTAAAAAAATGCATTCGAACGTACCAACATCGCATCGGTACTCATATTCATAAATTTTAACTGTCAGTATTCGCCTTCGGTCATACTAGACAGATAAATTACGACCACCTGAGCAACATAACTCAGAGAGCAATCAAAGCCCTGGCGGCCACTTTCCGGAGTGGCCATAAACACAAAACCATCTTTCGGTCTAGCTGAGGGGCGTACCAACATGCAAAAATTCCGTTCCGTTCCCCGTAACGTCCGAATTTGGTGGTCCAGCGGATTTGACCGATATGTTCGTTCTGACGGTAGAATAAATTATTCCGGGGGGACAGAAAAACGAAACAATGGCAGCATTGTTTTGGAAGCAGCACAACTATTGGATTGAAGTTTTAAAATTTTTCTCTTGTTATTTTTCAGTGAACCCAAGAGATTGATATGAATTATCGCCGGTACGAGCCTGCGAATGGTTTGGAACAAATTGTTTGCACTTCTTCGCTGCCCTAAGAGCAATGCAAAAGCAAAAAAGTGATTTTTAGTTTTTGACATTCGACTTTGACAATCTACTAGTCAACTATAAAAACAGAAATGAAAGAATTAATTTCATTCAGTAAAGCCAAAATTAGAAAAAAATAGAACTTACACTAGCATTATTTTCAAGAAGAAACAAACAGATATCTCGGCGTCATTTTCTTTCTAAAAAAATCTAAAAAAAATAATTTCACTTTTATGTATAGCCTTTTCTGCTTATTTCGATATTAATTTAGCAATTTGATCTAGAAAACTAAACGACGTATTGGAACCAACTTTTTTTTTACTTTTTTGATAGACGTTTAGAAAAGACATTTATAACTTTTGAGGTTTGTAACCGTAAAAGCCGTTTGTAGAAGTAGAAAAAGTGTTCGAAAAATAAAACTTTTTTTTTCTCGCGTTGTGTTTCGTATGCATAGCTCAAAAAGTATAAAAACTCTCTTCGCACGTCTTTGTTGGTAAACGAAAAAAAGTTTGGTCAATGCGTTGTTTAGTTTGCGAGAAAAACGAGGTTACATTAATTTTGAAAAAAAAAGTGACGATTTTACAGGAGGGACGTTTCATTTACATCTCGTGGTTGGATCGTTAAAATTGAAATCTAAAGTAAAAACTTTTGATTACCGAAAATTCAATCATCGGAAAATATTAAAATTCTTCAAAGCTCAAACAATACAGTAGAATAAAGCAATGGAGCACCCAGAGGAAATAGTTAGTTTCAAATTTTAACAAAACATGTGGTCTAATTTTCTTAACTCTATGAAGGTGAACGTCTGCTATGAAAAAGACCGAGTGAGGGGAAAGAGAAGAGAGAAAGAAAAATCCCCAAGAACTTACGGTAAAAGTTGAATTATGTTATTGATACATTTTGATTCAACATACAAAATGTTTTTATTGAACAACGAGCGAATCAGCAATTGAGCGAACTGCAAAGTACATTTTGAGGTCATTAACGTACACGAGGGAGTATCATGGAGACGTCGTTGTAATACAACGTTGCTGCCCTGAGGTACGCCGGAAGTCGCAAGACTTAACGTTCCCCAATTTCATAGAAAGATAGCGGTTTTTAAGCAAGGATTTCAATTACCGGACAAAAGAAGCAGAGGTATCGAGATGCTTAGTTTTGGCTAGTAGTATGGTGTGGTCAACGCGATCGAACGCTGCTTTGATGTCGGCGCACACCGTGTCGATTTATGCTCTACCCCTTCTTCTTCTTCTTCAGCAGCATAGAGCCGGGGTGGCTCGTGCTGTTTCAAGCACTCGTCTCCATTCAACTCGGTCTTGGGCCACTCGTCGCCAATTTCCTAGTCGTCTCAGAAGTCGCAAATCGTTTTCGACCTGGTCGAGCCATCGTGCACGTTGGGCCCCCCTGTTCCTGGTGCCGGTGGGGTTGTTGAAGAGGACTATTTTCGTCGCACTGTCGTCCGGCATCCTTACGACGTGTCCGGCCCACCGTAGCCTGCTAACTTTCGCTAGATGTACGATGGGAGTCTCACCAAGCAGTGCCTGTAGCTCGTGATTCATACGCCTCCGCCACTCTCCGCTTTCAGTTTGTACTCCGCCAAATATCGTCCGCAGCACTTTCCGCTCAAACACGGCAAGGGCGCGTATGTCCTCCGTAAGCAGCGTCACGGCTTCAAGTCCATAAAGAACTACCGGTCTAATAATGGTTTTGTACATTGTTAGCTTCGTGCGGCGGCGTATGCTTCCTGATCGTAGCGTTTTACGAAGGGCAAAGTAGGCCCGATTTCCCGCTTGGATGCGCCGCTGGATCTCCTTACTAGTGTTGTTGTCCGCGGTCACCAGCGATCCCATATACACGAACTCCTCTACCACTTCTAGTTCGTCGCCGTCAACGGTTACCGTCCGTGGGAGGCACGCATTTGTTTCCTTTGAGCCTCTTCCTTTCATGTATTTGGTCTTCGACGCATTTATTTTTAGCCCAATTCTCCTAGACTCCACTTTCAGTCTGGCGTAGATTGCCTCCGCCGTCGCAAAGTTCCTGGCAATGATATCGAAGTCATCTGCAAAGCCTAGAAGTTGGCTACTCTTGGTAAAAATCGTGCCTCTCGTTTCGATGCCCGCTCGTCGGATCACCCCCTCAAGAGCGATGTTGAACAGCATGCAGGATAGACCGTCACCTTGTCTCAACCCTCGTCGCGTCTCGAAGGGACTCGAGAGTGGCCCAGAGATGCGTACAAAACACATCACTCGATCCAATGTAGCTCTGATCAGTCGCGTCAGTTTGTCCGGAAAACCGTATTCGTGCATTATCTGCCATAGCTTGTCTCGATCGACTGTATCGTATGCTGCTTTGAAATCAATAAAGATGTGATGCGTGGGCACGTTGTACTCCCGACATTTCTGCAAGATCTGTCGGATAGTAAAAATTTGGTCCGTAGTTGCGCGAGCCCCCATGAAACCTGCCTGATAATTCCCTACGAAACCTTGTGCTATCGGTGACAGCCGGCGTAACAGGATCTGGGAGAGTACCTTGTAGGCGGCATTTACCAGCGTAATACCGCGATAGTTGCAGCAGTCTAGCCGATCACCCTTTTTGTAGATGGGACAAACCACTCCTTCCATCCATTCCTCCGGTAGCTTTTCCTCCTCCCAAATCCTCGAAATAACCCAGTGTAGAGCCTTTGCTAGCGTTTCTCCGCCATGTTTATAAAGCTCTGCCGGTAGGCGGTCCTTCCCAGCGGCTTTATTGGTCTTCAGCAGCCTGATTTCTCGTTTGACTTCTTGGAGATCAGGTGCTAGGACATCACTATCTTCCATGGGCGCTCCTAGGTTAATTTCCGTTCCGCCTCCTTCTGCGACTTCGCCATTGAGGTGTTCATCGAAGAACTGCTTCCACCTGACGACCACCTCGCGCTCGTTTGTAATTAGATTCCCTCCCACGTCCCTACACATGTCAGGTTTCGGTGTGTAGCCCTTTCGAGTTTGGTTCACCTTCTCATAAAACTTGCGCGTGTCATTAGCTCGGAATAGTTGCTCTAATTCTTCACGATCTCTGTCCTCCTTTTGGCGCTTTTTTCTCCTCAGGATCGTGGTCAACTGGTTCCTAGCTCGTCGGTACTTGGCCAGGTTCTCTCTAGTGGCAATACTTAGATAATTTCTCCAAGCATTTTTTTCTCTTCCACCGCTTGTTGGCATTCCCCATCAAACCACTCATTTTGTGTACTCCGAGGCTCAATACCTAGTGCCGCGGTAGCGGCCTCTCCGATGGCCGAGCGTATTCTGCCCCAACCGTCTTCGAGGTTTGAAGCACCTAACTCCTCGGAAGAGGGCAGTGCCTCATTCAGTACTCGCGCGTAGTTCTCGGCAGCTTGTGGGTTGTCTAGCTGCCTGATGTTCAGCCGAGGAGGGCGGCTTTGACGTGTCCGGTATACGGTGGACAGCTTTGAGCGCACATGTACTGCTACTAGGTAGTAGTCAGAATCAATATCCGCACCCCGACGGGAGCGTACGTTCGTGATGTTAGAGAAGAACCGGCCCTCTATGAGAACGTGGTCAATTTGGTTCATTGTACGTTGGTCATGTGATCTCCAGGTGGCTTTGTGGATATCCTTGCGCGGGAAAAAGGTGCTTCGGCTCTACCCCTTATTTGTTGTATATAAAATGAGGTGAATTCCATAAGATTTGAGCTAATAACCCGACCAGGAAAACAGTCAAGCTGATCAGTTGAGATAAATGGCGCAATGCTTGCAACGAGCTACCGAAAAAGATCTCAAATAATTTCGAGCCAGCGCAAAGCGACGTCACCCCGCGATAATTGGCAATATCGTTATCGTTTCCCTTTTTGAACACAGGAAAGATATAGCACAGACTAACAGACGTAACACTGAAGCCTCATTCTTTCGCCAAAAAAAAAACGATTATTTCAAACTTTCACTTAAGCCAAGACTCAAACAACAGTTGCTGCGCGAGTCTGCAGTAGCACGAAGTTTGCACCAGGTGATGCTCTTATTTGTTCTAAGTTTTAGGGGTGTCATTGAAACGATGTTTTGTTAGAAAATTTGTCCGAAGTGTTACGTCTGTTAGTCTGTGTATATAGGCTCTTTTCTAGCAGACAGGAAAGATTTCCTGAAGAAGCGATTGGCTAATAATAAGCTGCACAGGTCTCAAAAGAAGATACACAATTCTTTAGTATAATATAAGGCAGCGGTTCCCAACCTTTTTTTGGTTCGCGTACCCCCTGACGGATTTCCCTATACTATTCTGCAGCGAACTAAAGTTTTGGCGAACCCCTGGGGGTTCGCGAACCCCCATTTGGGAACCGCTGATATAAGGTATTCCGTCCGGCACGGGAGGCGCCGATAATTTCTACTGCTGAAGGACTACTACTTCAGTATTGCTGGCAGATAGATCACCAAGTGACACTTGAGCAGGAATTCTGAAAGTTTCTTTGCGCTTCTCGTTGACGAATGACCAAAAACGCAATTGCAATTAGCAATTTTGTTACGATTCTGTTACTTTACATATCTCGAGTAAAGATAACGGTTCATGTAATGTTAGAATCAATAAGATCGTGGCAACTGGCCCTGCAATTGTCCTGTAGTCTAACAGCTAGCTGCGAAGTCTGTCGTATAAAAACAGAAGGTCAAGTTTCGATAACGGAATGTAGCACTTAGGCTTTGCTTTGCTTTTTGCTTTTAATGATCCTAGTGCCTCGGATATCGTGAATGCAGAATCTATATGACGGTCAACGTAATTCGGGGAAATAGAAAAAAACAGTCGGAATATAGACAATGCCAAGACAGATGGTACGTTCCAAACAACTGTAACCGGTCATTGAGCCAGGTCCCGGTGAGAATTACCACGTCAATGTCAGCCTGCATTGCTAACCGAGATGAGGAAATCGTCGACTTTGGTGTGGAGTCCTCTAACATTTTGATAGTATAGGCAGATACAGTCAGATTTTGGAAGGGTGTCTTTAGTAGCAATATTTTTCCACCGCATCGTCAGCAACTGCCGGTAGGGCCAACGTCACCGCCGTCATCCATGCCAGCCGCAGCGCTAAAATCATGAAATAATTCAGGAGAAGAATGGCTCGAAAGCGTTGAGCGAAAGCAGGAAGAGCGCGACTGTGGTGGGTGGATCAGTGGCTTCCATAGTACCAAAATTGTTACATTCCAGTGAAGTACCATTTACCAGGAATTCTTCATACAATATTGATAAACAGGACAGTTGACGTTCCACGCTGAATGGTCATTGCTGATCCTTGTTCTTCGGAAGGTTACGTTTTTTGTTCGTTAATTCACAATTCACGCACTTTTCGAACGAGGAATCACAATCTTTTGCATTATGATTTCCAGCATACTTCTGGCAGCAGAAGGGATTATTGCGGGAAGATGCCTATGTCCGTACTTGGAATATTTGAAGCAACGCAAAGTATTAACTTCTTCGGCAATCTGCATCGATCCCATCTCACGTTGACAGTTTGCAGATTTATTAATATTTCAAACGTCTGGACACTAACTCACAAACTTAAATTTTTTATCGAACACCGTAATTTTTACCGAACGTTCAGCACTTCTAATTTCGTCATAAAATTATGGTGTTCGGTAAAATTTAATTGTGTGGTCTCTAGGAGAGCAACCAGTGGGTTAGGGTTGTAGGTCCGGTTCTCCAGTTGCGGGTGCGAGTAACACTGATATCCGAGGAGAGCGGAAGATTGTTTTGCCATTTCCGTTTGAAAACGATTTCGTCAGCTGTCAAGTCACCGGACTTATATAGGTTCATACAAAGAAAAAAAAAGGGAAACACTCAACACTGTCACATTTCCCCAAAGAGGAAAGCAGTACGCCAGTCATAAAACCGAAACAAAATAAACAAACATAAATGGCACGTATCGACGGCAAAGGTCGGTTAAAAATATAAAAAATTATGCAATTTGAAGCGGTTAAGCATTTGTTTATCCTTCTCTCGCTTGGTTCTTTACCCACACCCGTGTGATCCGAGTCCAGGAACGCGCAGTGTAATGGTTTCAAATTTATCAATACAATCCCTTCGGTTGTTCCCAGGCTTGGCATGCAGTTTTTGCTTCGTTTTTGCTCTTTAGATTATTGAGCCACAGCCAAACAGATTTCAAAAAGCAGGGCAGCTGTTGAATTAGTTATTGTCTACAACAGCGGTTCCCAAATAAGGGTTCGCGAACCCCCAGGGGTTCGCCAAAACTTTAGTTCACTGCAGGATAGTATAGGGAAATCCGTCAGGGGGTACGCGAACCGAAAAAAGGTTGGGAACCGCTGGTCTACAATATTGCTGAAGAAAGTTTTAACATTATTATTTGAGCCGCTATAGGGCTGTAATGCCGTTGGCAGCAAAAAGAGTACTCTTTTTGCTACCAATGGACTAGCAGCGCTATAAATACAAAGGACAAAATTATACTTTCATTACCAATATTGTAGATAATAACTAGCACTATAATTGCCCTATACATTACTTTGTCGAATTCTGTTTGGCGTGGCGCTGATTTTTTGTACTTGAAAAAAAAAGCCTTCTCATTGTGATCCTGCTGGATTCTTCTTGAGTTATCACTACCAAAAGAGAAGGTTCGACTACGCAAGTATTAAAACAACAGTACTGGTTTTGTACCGTCTAAAATGAATCAGGGGCGGTGGCAAAACGCATAGTCCGGTCAAAGTAATATTGGACCTCTTTGACAAACCAAGAATGTGATCGGTTTAAGTTCGTAATCCTCGTTCTTTCTGGTAATACATGTTTGGGCACTTAATACTGACAAAAGTGATGTCAATAATCCATCGTTCACATGCTCAATTTGTATTAACAATAGGGAAACAATTAGGCGAAGAAGTAAAAGTGACAACCCAATACCATAGGAATATCACACTTAAAAGATGAGATGGCACTCAACATTCTCGGTTAGTGAGATGCTTGGTCCAAAAATTATAAATGGGATCAATCCCGGTGTAGCGGGTTAGCATTCACGTCGAGGACCCGGGCTCAAATCCCAACCCCGCAAAAGTCACGAATGACCCAAGTTGTTAAAGTGACTATAATCAAACAAAAAAATATAGGGTAGATGATCCATTAGTTGCGCCACTAAGCACAATATACCTTCATTTTGCTTGTTTATTGAGGTATATGCTTCAATTAATGCTTGTGGGATACAAATTTATCAAATACAAGGTATTTGTCACAAGGCAAGACAATTGTTTTCGTTGTACGAGAAGCTTTATAAAGAAAAAATGAATTTTCCGATTCAATTATATTGTACCAACAGTTGCGTTAATGTTTCCTTAATTAAGTTTAATGTTCCTTTAATTGTGTTATTCCATATACATTGCTAGGTTGCTAAGTGAAAAAACATCGTAGCAAAACTATAGATGAGCGCCTATAGTTGTGCGCTCCAACTGCGCGTTAGATTTTGGAAAATTGGCATTTTAGCAAATAATGCTTTAATTTTAAATGGTGTAGTCTAACTACCAATACTTCTAAAAACCTGTCTTATATAATGAATGTAATTGTTTTATCTAAAATGCTACGGTGACGAAAATATGCATTAATAATGAATAGTAGCGCAACTATTGGTACTACCACAACTACTGGATCAACTACCCTAAATGTTTGAAACAAGCGATGTCTTTGAAAATCGGAAAATTTACGTTTGAGTTTTCTGAGAAAATAGGAGACTTTGAATTTTTATCATTTTCGTTCGTAGGTCCATAAAACTATGTCCGTGTACAAAATTTCCTGGAACTCAAATTCTTACGTATTTTCTCGGTTTGTTTGCATGTAAACAGGACAAAAGCTTGCACTGCTACCATTAGTGATGAAGACGGTATTGTGGAATTCCCGGTAAAATATTATTAAGGCAGTGATCTGTTTGTTTTTCCTTCCTCCTATCGTTTTACTTTTACTTCCGTGAAGGTTGTTGATAGAATAAATGTATTTCAAAAAGCAAGAAAACATGCATGCTCTTTGAACTTAACATAATAAACGTTTATTGACGCGATAAAAAGTTTGACATATATAAGCACTTACACCTTGTGCCGTCCAGTACACATTGTTGATAGTTTTCAACGAACGAATGTTGTCAAATTGATAAGAAATTGATGGTTTGTTTTGACGCTTTCGGCAGTAAACATGCATATTAAGCCGCAGAGGTTTGCGTTCCGTTACGTGCGTTCTCTCAGCAGTGCCTTGCTAAAAATACTTTCGATTATTCTAATGAACAGTGTTGGACAGTGTTTTTGTGGAACTTGTGGCATAAATAAATTGGAACGTCTATTGTTTGTTGGGTTTCTCTCAACAAGTTTTATGTTGGAACTTGATCGACGCGCACAATGACGATTCTAGTGAAATGAATTACTGTGAAAGGATCTTGTTGAGCAAATAAGAGAACATTATAACATGTTCCTCTTAGCCAAAATATTTCTTAGAATGTGTTTGCGACAGAGCCGAATAAAATTGGCTGCCATAATTAGTGAGCTTGTTTTTCCCGTTACCAACGTTTAACATGTTAGTTTTGTTTATTTTATTTTTTACAGCAATCGTTTAAAAATAAATTTCGCCTAAACATTGACTTATTCTTTTATCTTTTCTACGTTATCTTTTAGATATGCCTAACTAGAGTCGTGCCACCGGCAATGTTTTATCTGTGAGAGAACAAAAATTTTATCTTGCCCCAGAGGCTTAACCAATAAAAAAGTCATCGCCATTGGAACGTCATCAATCCTATCAGCGAACGGCGCTGCGCTTTTATGGATATCTCTACGATTACGCTACACTACTAAGTCGTCGATAAGGAACCACCACCGGAATGGCATTAGTGAGAAATTAGGTAATCGTTACCGCCACGGCGGTATCCCGTTTCGCAGGTGCTGAACAGTATCAAATCTACCGTGAGTGAAGTGTAACTACTTCACGTGAAAATTGTAAAAGGCGCTCTAGTGTGACCACAAACCGAAGAGCTCGCGAGACGAGCGGTCGACTATCATCTATTGAAGTATCAACGTGAGGCTGCCGGCGCAGAAAAAAAGCAACTCGGAATTCGCGATCCTAGTTGTAGTGTAGTTCGATTCGAGTGTGAGTGAGAGTAGTAGCAGAGCAGTTCGCCGTAGCCGTAGCGGAGAGCTCGGTTGTTGGAGCGCGAATTAATAATATATACCCGGTTGATACGCCGCGAGCCAACCAGTCCAACGCCGGTCGCGAATGAATCCACACAACTTGAATTGAGCCAGCTTCAATCGTCCTACTACTGAAAGTTGCCGCAGTGTACAACAAACGTCCTAGCAGCAGCAGAGGGAAGAAAGCAAGGCATAAATCTACTCAGTTTTTTGTCCGAGTTCATATAAGCAACAAAAAAAAAAGTTGACGCGACAGGAAGCCTTCTAAAAATCAAGAAAAGAGTTGTTAAAGTTGGGATTCATATATTGTTTTAACTTGAATCAATTATTGGTTTGAAAAATAAGAGTTTTTCTGTGTTGTTGTATGGTGTGAAGGTTAAGTTCGTATATGAATAATTAATCATAGTGAGCGACGACGGTTTTATAACCCTTCCATCGATAGTGCAAGTGAAAATTATCAGTTCAAAATGAAGGATATCATCGCATGTAGAAATTTAATCAATAAGGATACTATCTATAAGGACGTTGTTATAATTGGTAAGTTTCAAGCAGTTTCCTGGTGTCCGTATATTGATTTCGAAACGAAGTTGCTCAATCAATAGTGTTGTGCTGCTGCTGTTGCTGATAATTCGCTGATTTAACACTCTTGGGACGAAATTGCATGTCATTGCTAATGAATTTGGGTGAAACGCGTTCATTCATGAAGGCCGGCCTGAAAACGTGGTTTCAGTGGCTAAAATAGTTCATCGCGACTGTGAGTGCAATGTTTTAATGCGGCTTGTACCCACTTTATTTAGCTTTACAAATTCTTTATACTTCTGGGTTTATGCCAAGAAGCACGAAGTAATTATTAAAGCTAATTTCGATTACTAAATCAAGCAAAAGCTGTTCAAGCCTTGGGGACAAAGCTAGAACTGCGAAGTATAATATAGTATTTTTACCTTTTTCACGTGTTGGAACCGTGATAGTGGTAAATCTATTTGCTCACGAAATTGGTTGTGCTAATGAGCGAAAATTTGTTTAGTAAATTTCATAATGGCTATTTTCAAATCGTACAAACGGGCTCTTCCCGCGGTATGTACTTTTAAATAATAATAATCCAGGTCAAGAAGAAATATTTCGTATATTGTAGTATTTGAATTGAACGACGGTGATTCTTACTAATAAGTTGAGTGAATAGTTCATGCTTTTTTTGCTTTTTTTTTCGAGAGTCAAACTGTTTTCCAACTATCCAATGTTGTTCCGTTCCGTCCAAACATGTTTTGTCTTGTTTCCGGAACTGCAACCGTCAAGTCACGAAAGTTACTACACAGTAGATAGATGGTTAGAGGGTGACTATTGTGTCGTCTATATTTCGGAACTAAGGAAATCATAGAGAAAATCCAAAGATTTCTACTAAATTTTCAAAAGTGGGAAGAGTAGTGAAAATTACCCTTAAAGGTCAATTCTTTTCTTTATTGCAGTTGATGCGTAGAAGTTTTTCCGATCGATCGATGCAAAAATATTGTAAATCGATCAGGAAACCACTGACTTAATAGCGCTCGAAACCTAACCATTTTTTGTGAAGCTTGCATTTTTAGACTGACACTACCTTCGTAGTCCTACGTCAAATATTTATGAGCTGACGAGAGACGGTTTCCGGTATTGTTTAGGTAACTTTATGCCTTTAAATCAAGGTATTTGACGTCACAAACCAGAACTGGTTTTGAAATTACTGTGCCTCATCTCAAGACCGGCTAAGGGCTAATTTTCTCGATATCTAGTCGCATTTCGTATTCAATTTTTTTCGAAGTTGCGAACATATGTTTGCGATCCGTCGTCTTCTTCCGATCAAGGCAAGACACACTAGGTTCCATCCAATCTAGTTTCAAGCTTAGTTCACGGTCGTAGTTTTTTTAAATTTCCTGCGGTATCACGCCCCACTAGGTGCTAGGTGTGGAAATAAATCCACTCTGACCTCGAGCTATAGTAAAGCGACGTCTGCTCGCTTGGTGTCGGAGATAGACACTAGAGTAGCGGAACCGATGATACCAATGGGCTATGACATCCTGCTTCTCACTCACGTGACAATCCATTCATTCAATTCATTGTGCAGTGCGCAGACCGGCGGCAGTTCTCTAAATTACGACTTACATTCAGCACTAGAATAGCCCATCCATCAAAACGGAATCAATTTCGATGGATCGTTGGGCATAATGACATTCCAGCGGGAGTTTCCATATTTTTCCTCCCATCATCGTGGCCCGTCTGGTGTGCTGTATGCGGGGTGTGCTGTATGCGTCCGTGGGTGGCTTCGAGGTGATCAAATTTAATTATGATACACCTCCAATGGGGGTAAGATAAGATATATCGGTCCTGATAGCAGAAGTAGAACAGCTTTCCATGATGACGCTACGTTTTCACCGGATTAGGTTTGTTTCTGACGTAAATGTAGATTGCGATTCAGTTGTTACATTGTATTAAAAAGGAATATTCCATTTACTAATTGTCTGTTGTTTTTCTAATTTGATTACCCTTTCCTGAAATAGAGTAACTAATTTAGATAACCGAAATTGATTTACTGTTGGTTGAAGATTAAATTTACGACGACTTCGTGGTTAGCGGTTCAAACAAGTATTACTTTTTACGCCGTAAGACAAAATTACATCAGCCTATTATCTGTAAAATCAAGAGTCATAAAACTAATTTTGATCTTTGATTGGCTAACATTGTCCAACACAAAACAATAATTTATGATATCGTATTCAAATACTAAATCAATGAAAAGCTTTGTAATCACACATTGCAAGCCACAAAACAGATTCTAATTCAAACATTTGCATAAATTTGAAGATAGAAATCGGGAGCCTCTTTATTTGACAAAGGTTGCTCGCAGGTCGCAGCATTAAGGTAGTTTTGAATTCAGGGTCCAAAGTCCAAGCCAGGTGTGATAACACTATATGTGTTATTGAACTCCAAATATTTGTTCAATAGCAAATTATGATGTTTTTTGGTTGCAACATTTCCTCAGGCGACAGTCCGGCGTTATCCTCACACTAGTCACGAGAGTATCCAGCTCGAAATAAACCTTAACCTAATCCAATTCAATTTAGGTTACTGTGGGATTTTGCAAAGGAGGACAAATAAACTTGTCTTTTCCCGCATATCGTATCATGACAGAACAAAGATTTCCACGTTTTAACGTGATAGTTCCAGGAAATAGTAACTATGCCACTGTTACCGATTAGTCATATACTTGACAACACCACCGACCGGTAGTATCTTCACTTATTCTCAGTAATAACGTGATGATCTATCTATTTACAGTGACGCTGCAAAATAGAAAACGAGACTATCGCACGAGAATATTCGATAACGATCATGTAATCACAAGACCGATTTCAACATAAAGAAAGGCTGCACACCGCTTCGTGCTTCACAATGGGTTCCTGTTAAAGCGCAATTTGGTTAGATGTATTCATATGCGGTGCGGTGTTGATGATAACGATCCAGCGATAAGCAACCGGACCGTCCGCAACGTGCGATGATAGGGCGGAATGCCCACTCATTGTGTGGGAATAAACTCGGTTTAATTGATACTGTGGCTGGAAGATTGTCTCATGTGAAGAGGACAAGTTTGCCCTGTGCACCAGCTGCTGTGGTTTGCAATTTTGCGGCTTTCGAGTGTAAGTTTAATAAAGCTGCACCGTATGTCGTTTTACAAGTTAAAAAGGTTAATTGTATCAACCTCATTTCGTCACATTAGAAAATTGATAACAGTTGATAAGAAGGGCTAAGTTTTATTAAATTTTCAAAAGCGTGGATAATGTCTGGATTTATACCTTAGGTTCCAACTTTTTCATAATTCATCGCAGGCCTCTTTCATCAATCATTCATATTCTTCATCTCGACTTTTTTGTTGAATATTGTTTCTTTGTCTTATTTTTCTTATCTTACCATTTTCATCTCTTTTACGTTTCGCTCATATTCTATCGTTTTCGCTGTTTCTTTTTTCGTTTTTCAATTTTTTAATTTTTTTATGTTTATCTTTCTATTGTTATACATCTTCATGTTTATATTCATCATGTATGTCTTCATTGTTTACCTCTTTCAATTCATTAATCGCGTTTATTTGCTCATTATTTTCCGTCAACAACGTTTTCTTATATTTATAAAAATTAAATTAATAATGGAAACTCAAATGATGCAACTCTTTTCCATTCGAAGGACTGCTGGTGAGATTGTTCTATTTTTGCCCATATACTTTCATATAATATATACTCACATAACACATACTTTATTACATTGCCATATACCACCATTATCGTAAAGGGGAGGGAGCATCAGGGTATCGAATGAATCGACGACTGGCTGAAGGATGTGGTAACCAGCCCAAGTCATATAAGGTCGGAGAGGATATTGACGCGCCCTTCTAGCACACCAATCATAACGCAAGATACGTTTGTACGACGAAGTTATGTATCTAGAAACCGGAGGTCTATGCTGCAAGGAGTGTCTTATATGCCCGTGGAATCATGTAAGCGACATTGCTTATAGATCCACCCAACCCCTTTTGGTCCTTTATGAACAGCATTGACATGAAAGTTACTGGATAGATAAATTAGATTCTACAGTAATTCTACTTGCATACAATGGAAAAGCCTTGATGGTGGCTATTCCCATACATCCATACATACGTTTTCTTATATTTATTTATTTATTTCTTTTTTTTGCCTACATTTCAAGCAGAAATTGAAGTTTTATTACGTTCCTCTAGAGGTCCATTATTCAAAAAGTTTTTATAACCTCTTGCAGAGCCAGGACATGAGCTCAAGTAGGTTTATTACGCTTTACATAAAGCAGCAATAAAACCGATTACGCTTTTCGCCACTTTATTCTAATGAAGCTTTGTTCGTTTTGTTCGACAAAACTATAAAGCATCAAGTATGCTGTGATAAAAAGCTAAGTCACTAAAGATAGCTTTACTAAAATAAAAATATGTATAGCGATTAGCAGAAAAGGTAAAGTTTGACTGTCAGATCCTTACAGCGACCATAAAATATACGAAAGACTACACTGAAGTCGCTTTTTACGCGATTTTTCACGCGAATTTCGGAATTTACGCGGTTTTCGGAATTTACGCGGTTTTCGGAATTTGCGCGGTTTTTTACACGATTTTCGGAATTTACGCGGTTTTTTGCGCGATTTTCAGAATTTACGCGGTTTTTTACGCGATTTTCGGAATTTACGCGGATGTGCTCAAAACGTCTATTTTTTCGCGTAGTGTTGAAATCCACAAAGTTTTTTTATGCGAAATTTTGGTTTTTTACGCGAATTTTAGAATTTACGCGGTTTTTGGAATTTACGCGGTTTTCGAAATTAACGCGGTTTTGATTTACGCGGGACGTATCCTTCGCGTAAAAAGCGACTTGAGTGTATTTTGATTAAAGCAGAGGAGCGTTTGGTGCAAAAAATGTTAGACTGAATACTGGGAAAGTTTCGATCTGCGGCTAAAAATATATTGGGTTTAGTTTGTGGCAGTGGGACTCCAACCCACAATTTCTCGATTAGCACTCGAGTGCTTTAGGCATTTAAACTATACCACACCCATGTATTAATTAGTCTCAGATCTAGTTTTGTCCCTACCAGTCCAAGCATTCCATCTTTCGCACACATACGCTCGCCTGGTGACGGTTATTATTTGTAATATGACTGCCCTTTGCTTCTACCAAATATGTTCACGAAATACGAAAGACTAAATAATAAATTTTTAATAGTCTCCGCAGTTGTGCAGCATATGCACATTAAATTTCGTGCATAATGGAATGATAAGTGGTTAAAATTAACGTGCCATCGTATAGCTAACAGCTACGGTCGTCGCTCTCGTTCGTCATCGCAGTCTGAGCTGCTGATACTGATTACTCGCAAGGGCTCGCAATCCTGCCCGTGAGTAGAATCAAAGACGAAGATGAAGAAGAAAAGAAAAAGTAATGCATAATCTGTATCCCAATGTACCACCAACCCTCACGGGCAGCTGATTGCTCACGAGTTATTTGGTTCGTGAATAACCTATTCAGGAAGACGATATGAGGATGTGCGTGCGCGAGTGTGTAGGTAGTAGAATGTCTGCACACAGCAACGGCGGCTGTTTGTTTTACGCTTGCGTTTGCGTGAGCGGCGTAAGCGTTGAATGCTATGCTTCTGATACTCTCTCGTGTGAAGTAGGCATCAGCTGCAATCTGAGATTATGTGGGTTCGAATCCAGTTATAATCTCAGATTATAGCATGCTTCGACCCATGCACCTTCCAGCATTGGTCAAAAGGTAGGAGTTACAACGACTACTTATTAAGCGTAGCTACCATTAACCCCCCCCTCCATCATTGCGTTTTTCAGGTTTTTCAATATCATCTTTTAATATTTCATGTTTGCCCTTTTTACCATTTTCAGTTTAAATTTTTCACATTTCTCTTTATTTGTCGTTTCCACTTTCTGTTTTAATATTTTTATCACTTACAGTAATAAATCTGATAAATCTATAAATCTGCGATGATCTGTTATCGTGTTCGTTTTTAACGTAAACTATTTCTAGTCTGTATCATTCATATATTTCAACGTTTTCATTCTCTTATGTCTGATTTTTTCTTGTGTTATTTTTACTTCTTAACATTTACGATTTCTAAACAACTAGTTGTTTATTTCATTAAGTTATTTTCATTCTTAATATTTATTTGCATATTTATTTTTCTAATCTTTCATTTTTTGGTTGGTTTTTCTTTATTTATTTTTTGTTTGTTTATTAATTTTTCTGTTTTATTTTTGTTTTTTTTTTTAAATGGTTACTTTTTTTATTTTCAAAGCTTTAACCCTCTAGGGCCCAAGTTTTTCCTTAGTTTTCGAGAATTTTTTAACTTCCGCACGAGATAAATCCTCCAAATTAACATTATAAATCAAACTATGTATATGAACGGATATATTAGACTATAATGCGAATGTATGAGTAAATATTAATATATCAAAATAAAGTATCAGCGATTTAGGCGTGTAGGACGCTATACCTATCTCTGTACATTAGAGTTGATAGGAGGGAATGCTTATCAACTTAGGGACTATATTGGCTCGTTTCATTGTGCCTGATTTTTTTTTCAGATATAACAAATTCAAGTATATCACGAGGTTATCGAGCCACCGTAAACCTCGCATGTGCATAATATTTTTCGATATAAATTAACAAATTATGGTTGATTATTTAGTACCATTACCATTATATTAAATTTATTAAAAAGGGGTATTTTTGATCTTAATTTTCGTAATTACTGGCTTTACAAGAAATTTTTCGAATATTCAGGTTAGTCTAGTACGATTGGGCTTACATACTGAGTATCATTTCGTATGATAATTTAGCATCGCTTGCTTTCGTGTCTCGCTCGTTGCATTCTTCCGACAGCAGTTGTTTTTGAATTTATTCGGGCACGCTAAGCAATGGCGCGTTTACAAACTGGAACTTTTATTGAAGTCTTATAAATGTGCATTTGGGTTGTGAAATCGGTTACCTAGAAACATCGCGCGTAATTCTTATCATTATCGAACATCAAAAAATTAATAGCTTTTATACACCTCCCTAACAAAGTAGTCATAGTTTTTACGTAAGTTTTATGGTCGAAGGATGTCAAAAACTATCTCGCACTGTCATGGTTTTTTATGTAATTGCCAAATAGCCAACAGTACTCATCCAGTACACAGTACACGTGACCAGCTCACTGTAGCCTGCCGTGTTTAGTGATTCAAGCGCCTGTACCGCACTCCTTCTTCTAATATGCTGTCAAGAATTACTCGCAGGATTTTACACGCAAAAAACGCTAAGAGATCGTCGCTGGCTCTGTTTTAACGTCCACGCTTCGTGGCCATAGAGTCACCTTGCTTCAAACCATCTAACGTCACAAACGAGTTCGATGTTTCGCTCGCTATTCTGCCGCTTAATTTTGAACCGTCGTGGGTAGAACGTATCAGCCTAATCAGTTTTGTTCGGAAACTACGTTCAAACATAATCTACCACGGCTCATTTCGTTTAACTGAATTATACGCTGCATTGAAGTCTATTAACAAGTGGTTAGGCTGCAAGTTGAATTCCCGGAAATAATCGAAGATTTCTCGTAAAGGGGAATATTTGGTCCGTCAAGGGAGCGTCCCTCTCAAAATCCACACTGGAATTCGCAAGCAAAGATTTTCTGGGACGACCTCAATTTATGAAACAGGATGTGGGAGAGAATTTTGTATGCAGAATTGAGGAGAGTAGTGCCTCGCTAATTGCTGCACTCGAATCAATGGCCCTTTTTGTAAATAGGGCATATGAGAACTTCCAACCAGTCCATAGGTAGTTCCTCCGCAGTCCATACTTTTGGCATAACATAATAGAGCCGTTCGTTTCCGACTTTCAAAAGTTCGGCGGGAATGCCATCCTTTCCAGCTGCTGTGCCGTTTTCAGACCACTAGCTGCTTGTTTAACCCCGTCCAAAGTTACCTTGTTTCCATTTCTACGAAATTGCAAAATCAAATTGTCCAAAAAACTTATTCGAAACAAATCGAAGGAAATAATAATCCATTCGAAATCAGAATAGGGATGACTGCCTATTGGCATGTCTCCATGATGAAGAAAAAGAATCATCGTCAAATACGTTATTTTAATACGATGTAGAAATACTCTTAAAGCTGCCTTTTTGGTATAGTTTATTGATGTCTGTGTTGGAAGTAGAAAGTATTCTACCATCAAATTAAACCTGACCACATAAAAATCTTACAAAGAATGATCCAATGAGTGAAATTAGGGAATGTATCTCATATGAAAAACAGTCATGTGTAAAAACATGTACTTTTATCTAAGACATGGTCCTCGACGTTTAGATACCAAATAAAATCCCCTTACTCTCAGTTCAGCACACCCACGTTATCGAAGCTGCTTTACCCACTAATGCGTTGCTGCCACACACTTATCTTATCATCATGTGAGCGCAAAACGTTTATGTCTCCTGCAAGCTGTTTTGCACTACCACCAGCTAGCCGACGTCAACAGCAGGAATTCCCCTGTGTCGTGTGCCCGTGGATTTCACAATATTGACGGCCTTGCGCCCGCTGATTGCTCACGGGAGGCTCGTTGTGTGTACGGTAGATGTACTGTTCAAGCAATGATTTGCGTGTTTTTTTTCTTTACTTCCACTTAAATTGAATCACTTGTGGCCGCGCACATAATTCATACCGTTGACGGTTGCGATAAGATGGTCAGACGTCCCAACCAGTATAAATAAATAACGAATAACCGCGCCGGCGTTAGCAGCAACACCAGCCAAAGTCGCGAGGCGATAATCGGTTTGACTTGGTTGGCTTTACGGCTATTACTGGAAGTTTCCGTTTTTGCGTGCTTTTATTCTTCGCTCAGTACTCTAAAAGATAATCCATTGACAAGACGGCTTTGGGTCAAGCCTAGAAAGATTGCATAATCTTTTGCTTATTTTTCTGCGTATTACGGGCCACGCGAACCCGAGAAATGCTGGATTCTGAGCACGAAAAAATTGTAAATTCCTTTCGGTTGGATTAGCTTTCTCGGTTCGCAAACCTCGTGGTAGTGACAACACTAGCAGTTTTGCTTCAGCTGGCACTCAAATTTTTTTGTGTCCAACCGTTGTCGTCTAACATAGTTACTATGCAAAACCCCCTGCGGGTCGACTTTAATCTTCTTTAGACTGTTTCTCGATTTATTCTAGCAATCCTAAAAATAAAAGAGCATTTTGCCTCGTCTCGTCACGACGACGACGACGATGACTGGTGATGTATGAACGCAGACCCACCTCTTCTGTTTTGCCTGCATTCGAATTAAAGTTCATGCAAATTGGCCGCATTGCACGTACTTGTACTGGTTGATGCAAGTCGATGCTGTTGACAACGTGACCATTTACTGAGGCAGAGCAATGCACTCAATTAAACCTTTACCATTGAAAAGGGCTCTCTATAGCTACAGCAGCACACAACAGTAGCGAGCAGATATACGATTTTGAATTCAATTAATTCTATTCTTACATTGTATTTTTTGCTTTTTCTGCGTCATTCGACTGCGAACAGGTAATGGACCAAGCGGAATATCGTTATCATACATGCTGGCAGGCAATTGGCCATATTGGTCATCCGAGCTAATCCAGAAACATCCGGACGAGCTGCTACGGGCCCGGCTCAACTATTATGACGCACACAAAAGTCTGGTGGAGCATGACCTTTTCAGCCTTGCCGATGGACTAGAGGGCCGCAGCACCAACCCAGTTTCACTGCTGGTAAGTTCGAATTACGCCATTGCATTGCTAAAGACTAACTTAATTGCTACAATTTCATTTTCTCAACTGCTTTTCAATTCACAGCTGGATAGTTTGCAGCATCCCTGTGCGGACCTCGGCATGGAGCTACCCTGCATGGTGGAGTACATGTATCATCCGGAGAAGGAGGTGAGTGCACCAGCAGCAGAGCCAGCAGCTCGGTTGGTTTGATAAGAGAGCCAGTATTTAGGTTCGAGTGCGGTTCAAGTTCTAGGAAGCTAAAATTGTGAAATTTCTCGTCCTTGTAATGCTACAGCTTACTAGCAGATTATGAATGTTTGCTGGGGAACTGGAACGTTTGTTGCTAACGAAACGGCTATCAGTTAGTAATGGTTGCGAATAATTCTGCCAGTCACGTTTGTTATACTTTCGGCAAATTGAATTTTCGTGACCGAAAATTTCGGGATCAAAGAAAGTCTAGATTATATTATAGAGCTAATAAGTATACGTAGTTCATTTGTACAGTGGAATTAAAACATGGACCAAGCCATCGTTCATCAATGCATAGTTTTCGCTGGCTCTAAAAATACTGGTTTTTTAAATTAATCCTGATGGTTCCGCTAATTTGGTGCCTTCAAGCCTTACCTTCTTTTTAAACAAAGACAAAGGCGCCAGTCCAAACCAAACCGTTCCAGCAACCAAGCTTTGCCTTCTCCTTGGGCTATAATGAAGGTAGGGATTAACGGTGTAAATCCATACCCCTTAATCGTACAACACCACTCCTTGTGTTATGAAATTACGATCACGGCAAATTTGCAATGCAATCACGAAGCGAGGATTTCTACAGACAATGCTTAATTCGTTTTAATTATTATATTCAAGTTTTCTGTACTGGAGTAGATTCCTCGATCAATTGATGCAAAAATAATCGCCTCAATTCTAGAAGAAGCCGTATTCCGAATCCCGATCGACGTGTGTTTAGCATACGTTGTTTTCGGATCGAAGCGGAATATCTTATCGGATCCGGGTCCAATCGGTATGTAGAATAGGGGCGAATGAAAACAATGGATGATTATATCATCAGAAAATCGCTGAGTTATATTAGTAATCAAAACATATCTACTCTTCGTGGAGCTCCCATTTTTAGATTTTTCTGGAATGACACGCTAGCTTCCAGCAAAACATCGTACTACGCTAAAAACCAGAACGAGCTCGTTTTGCTCTACTTTCGGATGTATGAATGCACGCAGTAGCGTGGAGCAATGCCTAGTGTCAAAATCCTACACAAAACGGTCACAAGGTCCATTGTGGAGCATCCGTCATGCCCACTCACACGCAAACGATGCCCACTCACACGCGAGCGAGTATGAGATGTATAACATCCAGCGCTTGCGCCACTGATGCAATCGTACGACAAACAACCGCCGGTGCTGTGTGCATACATTCCCACCTAGCTACCCACTCGCGAACGTACAGCCTCGTAGCGTCTTTCTGCACAGCTCACTCACGAGGTCAGAAACTCGTGAGCAATCAACAACCCCCGATACACACCAGGCTGTATGGATACAGATTTTGCATTGCTTCTTCTTTTCTTCCTAATCTTACGTCCTCTCTTACACACGCGGTGAAGTGTGCGAGACCTCGCGAGCTGGAGAGGCTGACTGCTAAATACACACTCGCAAAAGCTCGTCGCAGTGCATGGAAAACTGAGAGCGAGAGTTGCAAAGAAATGCTCATGCCGGCGTGTTTGTTAGAACAAGAAGACGTGTGTATATGAAAATTAGACCACTTGAGGGTGAGAGTCTACTGACAATTTCTTCTCGGTTGGCACTTATGAACGCATGTTAGAGCGACCAAAATCATGCTAATACCTGTATTTTCTTTGACAGCCTAGTGGCATTTAAAGCTTTTATGTGTAGTGATCCTTAAACATTGTCTGGAAATGCATTTGTTGCATTGTTACTGCGTTACTGGTCTTTGCGGTATAGAGGAGAATGAATTTGCGGACAAACTAAGATGTGGTTCTAACTCTCTATTCATTAGTCTGACTGTGTGCTGAAGAGTGAGCAGAAACAATGGGAAAGCCGAAAAGTTATGGCCCAATGGTGGGTCGTACAATCGCATAACCAATCAAAAAAATTACGCCTATTATTAAAGTTACTCAAAAGTTTGTCTTTGTCTCAATAAAAGAGATCTCAGCACGTTTACTCTTCTCACGATAGGACAATATCCTAGCAAATATCATCTTCAAAATCTTGGTTTCATACAATATGGTATCTGTCGCTTTTATAATGCTGAGAGCGAAACCTCGGAACAGCTGCTTTGCAATTGCGGAGCACTAGTAGGACGCAGACTGCAGTTTTCTTGGTTTCTTGTGTTTGAAAGTGATAACTCGTGAATGTATGGTCACAATATTATCATGTTGCATTATGGCGCGAAGCTGGCCAAAACTCAAAAATCCAATTTCAAGCTTTTGCCATTATTATATTTTTATCATTTTCTGTACTACTTTGGGAGGTTAACTGGAAAATTCTAGCCGGTTTGAAGTTAAAATTAATTTTTGGCAAATGTCTGAAGTTGAATATGTTGAAGAATGATATTTTTTTCTTCCATACAAAATGTATGGGAAACTTAACACCAATATTCAGCGACCAAAAAAGTATGGTGGGAAACGTCAGAAAACGATCACGTTAAATGCATCTTAAAGGAAATTTTCTCTACTTTTCGGAAAACTAGGGGGCTTTGTGCACGCGGTTTATTGGTGGATGGAATCATTGCCAGTTCGTTATTGTCAATGCAGCCCACTATGGGCCGATGGGTAAGCTTTTTGTTTGCCCCAAATGTAAGCATTAAATCTATGCACTATGTGGTTTCAACAAGACGGCGCTACCTGCCGCATAGTTTGGTGAGCAAATCTTCCTCTTGTTTTGGATCTAAATCGTACAATACGACAGCTCCAGACTATTTTTTGTTGGGTTACGTCATGTCTCTTATTTATAAAAATAAACCAGTAACAATTGAGTCTTTGCAAGACTGATCAATCCTCATATCGTTCAACTGTTATTGGAAGCTTTGCCCAAAGTTAAACGCGGTCTAAAGGAAATACCGCGCTTGAAGCAAACACCGCGCAAGAATTGTTGCCAGAATGTTGTCAACAAACATGTTGTTCACATAACTGTGGTGCCAAACGTAATTAAAACTGTATGGTTTCTATGTAATTCCTTCCAATAATATCAAAATCAACCCGGCAACCATGAAAGAGCATTTTATTTTTCAGTTGCGCGGTGGATAACTTTGAATGAAACTCACAATTCACAGTATCGGCGAATCTTGCATATAGGCCTTAGTAGAGATCTTTGGCATCGCTTCTTTTAGTAATCGACTCGGATTTGAACCATTTCTAACCTGAGGGAGGATCTCTGAGCTTGACGAAATACAACGAACTACGCACCACGAGCTACAATGTTATGATCTTACTAGAATCTATTATCACCATTCAACATCTATTATCCATTCCATTCAGTTTACGTGATTTCTTTGCGTTCACTTTTTTACGTCCGAAATTTGAATTAACGTTCCCTCGTTTGTGTCCGAAATTTGAACTAATGTCCTCTCTTTTTACGTCAAAAATTTGAATTAATGTCCTCGTCAAATACCATAAGGTAATTCTTTATAACGTCTTTTTTATGTCCAAAATTCGAATTAACGTCCTCTTTTTTTATGTTCAAAATTTGAATTAACGTCTTCAACTTTTATGTCCAAGATTTGAATTAACGTCCTCTTTTTTACGTCCGAATTTTAAATTGTCGTCCTCTTTTTTTGCGTCCAAAATTTGAACTACCGTCCTCTAGTTTTACGTCCAAAATTTGAATTACCGTTTTTTACGTAAGAATTTTAAATTTACGTCCGCTCTTTTTACGTCCAAATTTGAATTTACATCCTCTTTTTTTACGACCGATTTTTTGTACGACGGACTACGTCCTTCAGGAAGGTAGCCAGAATATGGGGGTCTGCTCAGCGATTTCCTAATCGATTTTCTAGATTTTTGCGCTATTTGGATCGGAAAAACCTCGCGTCGACCCAAATAAAGAACGCCATTGATTGTTGAGGTTGTACTATTGCAAAATAGAAACTAATGACGCACTGCCCAACTAGAAATCCTCGCTGATTGGTTGGAAAAGACTTCATATAAGTTTTAGCGTGTTCTTTTTTAAAGTGACATAATCTTCCCGTCCCAACAGGTCAAAGATTCTTTGCGATTAGTGATGTCCAGTAATCGCTCCATTAATCGACTGATCGATTAGAGCATGGAATGATCGAATAATTTGTAATCGAATACTGCACGAGTAATTCATTAATCGTACAGTGCAAAGGGGATAAAATGAATGTGAATAATCCAGAGTAATCGTTCATAATCATCCGATTAATCAAATTATTAAACAAATTATTCAATTACTTCTAGCACGAATACTGAATTAATCGATTAGTGCATACAGCGCTAACCAATTAATCGGTAATCGAATCATTGAAAATTTCGGACATCATTATTTGCGATAATCAAACCTAGACCTATTTGATATCTGTGCTTGGGAAGTACGCCAGAAAACGTTGCGAAGTCTTCCCGTCCCAACAAGGTTTTTTACGTATCACGATTAACCTAGACCAATTTCATGTCTGTGTTATGGATGTATATAAAAGTTAAAAATCAGCATTACGTACATATATACATGCTAATAGATAGCAAAATTGGCATACCCTTGATATTTTAAGTATAATTATATACGACCGATTAAGCCCGACCCGCTTCATATTGCTATACGATTCTGTGCTGAATATCGTATATGTCAGCTATTGCCATTATATACGACTGAAAATCAACTTGGGCGGACTTTATTAAGCTTCATTTACGATTCCGAATTTTTAAGAGTTATTAACGATAATTTTCGGTTATTGACGTACGATTTGATGCCAGCTGGGTAATTCTGCGTCACCTAAGCGGTCGTGTATTGTACACAACCCCTGTGATTTTCGACGTGCCCCCTGTAGTGGACGTAAAACGAGATTTGAGTGTAATTTACACCGCACTTTTCACTTCACATCTTATGCATACACGTCTTTCTTTCATTACTTTCTTAAAATACGAGGTAAAATCTATAAAGCACAGCTTTTGGCTTGAACATCTTTCTAAGGCTTGACTCTTCTCTATCAGACAGACAGACAGACAGACTTCGCAGTCGGCTGTTAGAGTACAGCAGGTTAGCAGGTTAAATCTATACCCAGCAAACCACAAATCGTATAATAATGTGTGAAAATCGTCTTAAATATCGCTTAATAAAGCGCACCCTAGTTTACATTTATTCGTACAAAATGATAGTAACTGATTCACATACGATTTTCGTCACAGAATTGTATAGCATTATGGAACTAATCATGTTGAGTCGGATTTCATCGTATACAAATACTTATGAATGTGAATGGTTTTCATATAATTTGCAGTACGTATATCGCCTCCAAAACAGTACGCATATGCTGATTTCGTGCATCGAATGCGATTTTTCTAGATATATATCGGTACATATATCATATTTGTTACTTTGATATACGTACGAAAATGTTTGCTGGGTATAACCCGTATTATGTAGGAAGATTTGAACATACGACAGGTTATTTAGCATTCAAATTTAGCGCCAACTAAGTCGTTCTTTTACGGAAATTGACTCTTTAGTGTTCAAGGTTTTTTTCAAGTTCTCTATTTAATGTATGGAATGTATGGAAATAAGAACACAATCCCTCGCTTAGGTGTTACCATTTCAACCATCAGCGGAACTTGCCTAGGATGTGCCGAAATCGGATAACGGACCCAACCGAATATCGGAACCAGCTCCGCCTAAGCGAATAATTCCGCTTTAGGTACAGCTCACGTCCTTCCTTCGTATTGAATCCAGCATTTACCAACAATAAAGTCTCTTGTCAAGGCAAGTTTATAAGGGTGGTACTGGCTCAAGGTGCGTAATGAAGCCTGTTGTCCATGAGCAAATTATATCTTGTTTCACTTCCTGGTTCCAGGAACAAGATTGGTAATGCAAAGTAGTAATTTGCAAGCAAAAAAATACACATACACACTCTCCCTTTATGCTGAACTCTGTTTTACCAACGATGATGCCACTGGCCGGAGCTGGATATAAGAATGGTACTGCAACAGAATAAAATGTGGAATACAGAAGAACACCTGGATCATATCATAATGGATTAAAATCATGGCCACAGTGATAATGTCCATACCAAAAAAAGCTGGTCTAAGAAAAGATATATCTAGGATTTTTAAATATATATACCATTTCCTTATAGCCAAATGCCAAATGGCGAGATTGCAAATTAGAGGGTTATTTATTTCAATAGATAGTTTAGCTTGGTCAATACCACCGGCTTATCGAAATTCGGGTTATAAAATGGACACTTACATTGAAATATTTAATGACTGCTGTCAGCATTTCCCAACCCATCAGTTGGTTTGCATGAAAGTAACCACACAATGGGTTTCTCTGTAGATAGGGGGCCCTTACCAGCAAACATGTTTTCGATTTATCAAATATTGATAGTGCTGAGTAAATGCACTAGACAATATACACTAATCCCATAGCAACTCAGCAAACCATATTTCAATCTGAGTGGTCTGATTATTATATTATATTTACCTATAAGTCCGTCATAAACAATATTGCCAGTACGTACAATTCGCTACGTGCCGTAGAGCTCATTTAACTGTAACGATAAAGTGTTCTCACCCTGCCCATATTTGCATATACCTATAGGTATCACTTGCAGCAGGAGTGCAAGCACTTCAGTGCGAAGCATAATACTTTTCCCGAAATTATTAAAAAAACGGAACCCCGCCTAATCCACTCGACAGTGACTGCATGGGTTTCCTTAAAAAGCCTGGCACAGATACCGCAAAAATAATTGAAAAAGGTATTGTACTGTGGAATAGGAAAAGTCGATTAGTATATAAATGCTGTTTTTTTTTTGAAGATAAATTAAAATTTTTCTTCATTTATAAGGAAGGCAACAGTGCCACAGACTATCAGACGTTTTTTCCAACAGCAAAATTAAAACATCAGCTGAAAACGTTTGCCCCCTTCCACTGAAAAGTTTAATAAGTGTATGGTACACATATAGTTTTTCTGTTTGCCTTCGTGTTGCGTGACGTGCTGGATGTGCTATTCATACACAATGGGATATGAGCCCCCTTCTTCGCCATCCGATAATAATTAAAGAGTGCACTTCGGTATAGTACTACACTTAGTCATTCACAGTTGATTAAACATGATGCCCGACGCGGAGAGAGCGTCGGTGACAATAAACGGAATGGAAGCTTTGAGCCAGAAATAGATAATGCCGGGACTTTGTGCTGTGTCAGAAAGGATGCAGAAGTTAGAGAGAGCTCGTGTAGGTTATTTGCGAAACGCCACTAACCTATTGTTTCGTTTCTATTTATTACAGATCGATCATCTCGTGCTAGGACGAGGCCCTCCCGGTGGTTCCTGGCATCGCATGGATCCGAACTTGCGAACACTTTCTCTCGCAGCCTGGATGTCCCTGCCTGGCCTATCGTTTACCGAGTGGGAGAAGCGTCATCCGCCAGTTGTTGACCCTTTCGAATATGCAGAGGACGATTTGGCACCTTCTATTAGCAGTATCCAGTACCTGCCACCGACCGGAAATGAGGAAGGTGTAAAAATCCTCAAATCAAACAATCAAAATGGTGCTAGCATAAATCGGAACAAGAAGATACTTATCGGTAGCAGTAGTGTTAGTTCTAATCGTAATTTTAACGCTCAATGTGATAGATGCATCGAGCTGAATCGACAGCAGCAACCGCAGCGGCAAAAAGTGTCCTTAATATGCGCTCGGTGTCGCGCCAGCAACAACGGTGGTGGTGGTGGTGGTGGTGTGTTATCGGAAAATCAAAATTCCGCCCGGCAGCAGACTAGCATCGTCTACGAGGAGCGGAACGGGAAGGTCAATGTTAAGCTTTGCCCACCGAGGCGAAATCTGTCGCTGAAGAGGCAACTGTCGAAGGAGGTGGAAACGCGGGCGCTGATTTCGCGTGTGGCACAGTACTACGAAAGTTACGTGAAGGAAATGAAGCTGTCCAAGTACTTTATGAACGACACGGTCGTAACGACCGTGCTGCCGCTGGATCTGTCGGCGGTTGGCGGACCGGTGCCGGACCGTTTGCGCACCGGCAGGTGGATCGTCTCCGGGTGAGTGTTGTGTTATCGGTCATCGTTATTAGGGCAACTGGCGCGTAACAGAATGGTGGTGTTGTTTTATATCGCACAGATGTAGAATCGTAATATTAGATAAAGTCATGCAACATTTACGCTGCTCTGTTTTACTTATCCACTGTAATTGACGCAGCTGAATCTTGCAACCATCCTGGAAAATGTCGATTACATGAAACTATTATTTTCCTTGTCAATGGAAATGTTAAATGCAGAACATGTGTCATATTCCAAGGAATCGAGTGGATTTGGATATGATATCATCAGTGCTAGGCAAGTTTCATCAACTTGGAGACATGACATGGAGAAAATAGCTTTCACAATATCAAATATTGTTCCGTTCGGCTCGAGCATGTTTGTCCTACTTTCTAAGGCACGGCCTCTATCGGGTTGTGTTGAATATTGCTTTCGCCGGTCTCATCCGGCATCCTTGCTAAGTGGCCAGCCCACTGCACTGTAGCCTGCCGTGTTTTATCCGCTTCACAATGTCCTTGGTTACAGTAGCACCGGGAGGATTTTATACGGAGTTAAATAAATTCGTTTACCACTTCAAAAGTATCTTCCTCTATCACCACCGCAATTCCAACACCCGAAACGGCTCTTCCACAGCTCTAAGGTTAACACCGATGATATCGATGTCATCCGCAAACCCTAGGAGCACCTTCCAATACAATGTTGAATAGTAAATTCGACAGTCCGTCACCTTGCTTCAATCCATCTAATCTGCTCCATAAATACATAAATAAATTCCAATTATTATTAAGTCGACATCAACAGACTATAGTTCGAATGATAGATGAGTAACTTAAACTAACAACAATCATAGTAAAACACTAACTAATTTTTTTAGTCGTTATATGTGGAAAAAACACAGAAAAGTTACGACGGATCGTTTCACGTGACAATGCGAATGCAACGTTGCGTGCATTGAAAAGGTATCTTCAGCATCGAATTATTTCGCATTTTGCCTTGGGACGTACGTTTAGATCAATCGCCCCAAGAATAGCAGGACAATCAATTCTTCCCCGCAACGTATCGACAGCAACCAGAGCTTTTGCGAAGTTCCTTCGTGTCTGTGGGGTCTCCAATCGGATTAATCGGCATCGATATTCATAACTCGGCAACTGGAGTGGAGAGCAAAGCGCAAGAAGCGATGTTGAACCAATTCAATTCCTTCCATTTCATTTTGGTAATATGGATGTCAGACAACGGAATCGCACTCGAGAGTCGAACGGGCGAGCGAACAGTATAATGCATTGTGGCAATATACGTCAGTGAAGCCCTTAGCGAGGCGAAAGACGAATCCTAAAGTTTTGGAGGCCTTGTGCATTATGTAGGAAATATACCGTTTAAAAGATAGCTGGCTATCTGAAATAACGCCGAGATTCTTCACCTGGTCGACACGTTGGATTTCAGTACCACGCAGCTTGTAGTTAAAAATAAGGGGTTTTCTAATATGGGAAAAAGATATAATGGAATTCGTAAATTGAAGCCTTGTTGAAGACAAATTGCATCAAGTACATGTTCAAATCGTCGATGAAGGATAGACGAGGAACTTTGAGTATCATAGTTGATATCATTGAAGTACAATAGGAAGATTAACGGCCCCAAATGACTACCTTGCGGCGTTCCAGATGAGGCCGGAAACGCATTTGATTGAAAACCTGTACGAGGCAAGAACTGAACCAACGCAACATACTGCCACTGATATCAGTCTTTCCAATTTAGCAATTGCAATAGCATGATTGATTTTGCCAAACGCCGTAAATAAAACAGTATAGATGACGTCCGTTTGAGCGCGATCTGCTAAGCTTTCCGCAACACATGATGTGAGACAAAGGAGGTTCGTAGTGGATGATCTACCTGCCATCAATCCATGTTGGCATCACTCAAGTAATGTCGAGTAGCGGAGTCATGACTATTTACAAGCTCAAATAACTTAGAAACTTCTGAGGTCTCGATCTCAAATTACAGAATCGACATATATCATCTATCAGCTTACCTATATTTTTAAGGTGACTGCTCGGACAGTGTCCGGTTAAAAGACCGGTCAGCGTACTCAGATCCACTTTATTCAAACTGATTAAGCTGCGTGTGATGCTTTTGCATGGCGTAATGAAACGCTTTGATTGTCGTAATGTTGGAACAGCTCTCCAGTTGGCATCAATCGTTGACGATTCCCAGACTTTGAGCTTAGCTTTTACGCAGGCTGTAGACACCCCGCAGAATGGCTCAGGCTCAACGAATTCAGTTGAGGAACCAATTCTCGCTAAGAGATCGGCCTTTTTATTTTTTTTCTATACCGGCATGACCGGGTACTCAGTATAAATTAACATTGTTAGTTAAAGCCAATTGTCTTAGGGAGAGGATGCATTCCCAAATCAGATTTGACTGGCATGTGTATGCCTTTAAGGCATTTAGAGCTGCTTGACTACCGGAGAAAAAACAGATATTGGCATGTCTGTATTTCCTAGTCAAGCAAATGTTTGTACAAGTTGATATGGCATGTATTTCTGCTTGGAAGACTGTGGGCCACTGTCCCATTGGAATTGATATGTCGATTCCTGCTCCAGTAACCCCAGCTCCTGTAGATTTGCCAATTTTAGAACCATCGGTGTAAAACAGGAGTGATCCCGGACGAGTCTTGGGACCACCTTTTTCCCATAATTTGCGATCGGTTTCGATTACTTTGAAGGGTATATCGAAGTTTGTCCTAGTTTCCATCCGGTCTTCGTTCATGATTACCAGGGTGTTCAGTTGAAAATCTCGGTTGGATTCGTAGGTGTCCATTGAGATCCCCATCTTGAAAATGTTTAACACGCCTAAACCTAAGAACACCTTTTTCTGCTTCAAGTTGTTCGAATTGGTGCAACGGTAGAAGATATAAAAGAGCATCTAGAGCTTTGGAAGGTGTGCTGGTCATTGCTCCAGTTATTGAAGAGCACGCCATACGTTGTAGCTTTCCAAGCATTTTTTAAGCTGTTATTTGTGTAGTTTTAGGCCACCACAATAGCGAAGCATATGTTAGCCTGGGTCTCACAATTGCCGAATAGATCCAATGAATCATCCTCGGATTAAGTCCCCACTTTTTACCAAATGTATTGCTGCAAGCCCAAAGAGCATTGTTTGCTTTTGAGATTGCATACTCTACATGATCGTTCCAATTTAGCTTATGGTTAAGTATAACACCCAAGTATTTTGTACGTTTGGTTAGCTGTAATTGGACTCCCCTCATTTCCTTCTTCTTGTAAATGGTATTATGACTGTTTTAGAAGGGTTAATACTTAGTCTTTCCAAGTCACACCATTTAAGTGTGTAGTTCAGGGCAGATTGCATTCTTTTGGAAATAGTATGTTGATACTTTCCCCTTACTAAAATTGTTATATCGTCAGCGAATCCTATGACTTCATAGCCTTTTTCAGCCAATTTATTCAGAAGATCATCGACTACTAGGGACCACAGCATAGGAGCTAGCAGCTAGGACTCCCCTTTGAGGGCAACCTCTAGTTGGTTTTCTCGTTAAAGTAGATCCTCCCAGTTTTGTAGGTATTGTGCGGTTGGTTAGCATAGCATGTATCCAACTGGAAATGCACCTGTCAAAACCCCGTTTCTCCATGGCTTTATTTATTGAATTGTGGGAGGCATTTTCAAATGCTCCCTCAATATCAAGAAAAGCTGCAAGTGAGATTTCTTTATTGTCAAAAGACTTTTCTATTTTTGAAACCAACGACGAACGAATTTGATCAAAGGTCTTCTTTTCAAATATGATAATTTGATATGAAGATCCATGATTTTTTTCAAACGTTTTTAAAATCACAGATGTGAGACTGATTGGTTTGAAGGCTTTGGGATTTGTCCTGTCACGTTTTCACGCTTTAGGAATGAAGATAACCCGGACTTTTCGCCATTTCTTAGGAATGTATCCTAGTATCAAACTTGCCCTAAACATCTTTATCAGAAGAGGAACCGTGATATCTTTGCTTTTTTGTAATAGCACTGGATAAATTCCATCTAATCCTGGAGACTTGAAGGGACTTACAGAATCCACTGCCCACTCAACTCTCGACTCCGTGAAAATAGCACTGGCTAATTCTTGAACTCCATCTTCGTCCCTAATTGAACTAGTCTGAGCTGCGTTGAAGCCCTGTGCGTCATCGGAAGACGTTTGAATTGAGCCTGGAAAGTGTGTGTCTATCATGATACTAAGCAATTCCTGAGAAACGGTTGTAAACTGGCCATGTTTATTTTTTAGGCTTCCAAGTCCATTAGTCCCTGATATAGCCCTCTAGGTCTATGCAAACCGTGTTTTCGATAGATTTGAATGGTGATTGTTGAGGCAAGGACTAGCAGAGGACTAGTAGTAGTTAAGCAAGTGATGCATCACAACTACCAGTGGCGATGAAGTGAGCGAAACCACCGGAGCAACATTCTATGCGCTGGTGAAACGAAGATCCAGACACAGCGAATGTTCACGTTCGTCACGTGGTTGATCTGTCGCAAAATTACAGAAAAGTAGTATTC
The DNA here is from genome assembly GCF_943734655.1 of Sabethes cyaneus. Taxonomy (NCBI): domain Eukaryota; kingdom Metazoa; phylum Arthropoda; class Insecta; order Diptera; family Culicidae; genus Sabethes; species Sabethes cyaneus. The sequence goes on from NC_071354.1 coordinate 50,915,271, forward strand.
TAGAAGCCATAATGCTGCACTGTGCACAGTGGAGTGGTCGGAATCCGGAATATGAAAACCATTACTGGATGGTTGCCATAAAAGTCATGGTAGGTTGAAATCACCGATAATAATGAGCTGGGCGTTGCTGTTGCCAAATCGATCACTGACATTACCGAGCGGGAGTCATCGTCGATCAAAGCTTTGTCTCGTACTCGTAGCACTTATCAGTCCAGTGAGTTTTTTTTTTGGAAAACCATATTCAAGAATAATCCGCCACACTTCATTTAGTTTAAATGAATCGTACGCCGCCTTAAAGTCTAAAACCAAACGCTGAGTCTACAAGTTGAATTCCCGGAATTTATAGAGGATTTGTCGCAAGATGAACATTCGGTACATCGTGGAGCGTCTCTCTCGAAATCCGCACTGGAATTCACTAGTAAATCGTTATCCTGTTTCTGTTGACAGCTCCATCTTGTTCACCATGCAACAGTACATCGAAATGTTTTTTCCAACTCCTGGCCGCCTCTGATTTTTCGGTAATCAGGCTCCCCTCCTTTTCGTTGCACATAACAGGAGTTGGCACGATCTGGTTCCTGATTCCGTTGATCATTTTAAAGAAGGTTAGAAGGTCATATCGTGCCTTTCGAAGCGATTCCCCGACCTCCACAAGAAAGCGATCCCAGTGCTGGCGTTTCTTACGACGCTGAAAACCCTTTTCGGCAGGTTTACCATCTCTGTATTTATCTCTGCTCTGATGTAGCACGCCGTACTTCCTCGTTGGTCTCGATTTGAATACGTTGGATAACCGGGCGCGAATCTAGCTTACTACCAGATAGTGGTCCGTGTCAACGTTTGGTCCCCGGAAGGATCGCACGTCTGCGACATTAGAAAAGTGCCGTTCATCAACCAGAACGTGGTCGATCTGAGAGCAGGCCTCTTCATTAGTGTGTTTCCAGGTGTGCTTTCGAATGTTCCGTCGGATGCAGGCTTTCTCTACCAGTAACGGGCGAAAGAACTCTTCGCGTCCGAGCTGTGCATTTGTATCCCCGATGACTATCTTTATGGCATGTCCTGGATATTCTCCATATTTCTCCATTCGAGAAGATCAACGAACTCCTCTTTCATGTCATCGGGTTTGTCGTTCGTCGGTGCGTCTACACATTTATCAGGTTGTAATTTAAGATTTCGCCCTTAATTCTCAACATGCAAAGACAGTCACTAATGGGGACCTAATGACACGCTTCATTTGTTTTCCATGTGACCGCTCGAAATTCGTGTTCTCCCGTCTTCGTCCATCGCACTTCCTGGATGACTGCAACCTCGACCTTCATCTTCTGCAGCTCTCTTACTAAGATACTCGCGCGTGCCGGTTCATGTAGAGTCCTGACATTCCAAGCACCAATTCCAGTTTCCAATTTAATCAATGCGTAGAAGATTTTCGATTCAATTGGTGCAAAAATAGTGAAAATTGATCAAGAAACTGCTGAGTTCTTAGCGCTCAAACCTAACGACAATCCGCTTTATAGAAAGACATAGTCCTACGCAAAAAATGCTTTTTCAATGCAGTTATTTGGACATTCAGCTCAGTATGGGCTGAAGCAGTTCCCTTCAGTGTAAACATGCAACTTTCATCCAGATTAGAATGGTCTTTGTCTAACTAGAAACTACTAAGAAAAGTAGAATGAATTGTTTTCGACTAACAAAAAACATTTTAAAACCAAACTTTAACAAATGCTTTTTTTCCTTGTTTCAGATTCGATCGTAATTCCGGCAAGCGGTTCACCGCTGTCTGCCAAAACCTGGTGCTCGCTAACGGGGCCTCCGATCTGGCCAACCGACTCGGGGTACGGGGCGAAGGATTGGACATGCCCTGGGTGAAGTACGAACTGCCCCAGCTGGAGCGAGAGCTGGAACAGTATGACGAGGGTGCGATGTCCCACCTGAAACCGGTTCTGATCGTCGGGGCCGGACTGAGTGCAGCCGATGCCGTAACGATTTGTCGCTCCTCGGGCATTCCGGTGGTGCATGTGTACCGCAGTCGTACGGCCGGGCTGGATAAGATGCTGCCGGGAAATGTTTATCCCGAGTACCACGAGGTACACAAAATGATGAAGGATTCGAACCGAAAGTACGAATTGTACACACCGCTGCCTGAGCATACTATTGCGGACCTGTCGCAGGGACCGAATGACTCGCATCGAGTCACTGTACAGCATTTGAAAACGGGAGAACGTCGGGAGATCGAAGTTTCGTTTTGCGCCATTTTGATTGGATCCCGTCCGGATCTGCGGTTTATATCGGGATTAGCTAAAGCCGGATACACGGCACTGCAAAATGGACACGAGAGCAGCTTCGCAAACAATCGGCTTCACTCATCCGCTCCAGTGATGGAAGATAGCGATAACAGCCTTTGTGAAAACCGCTCCCTGCAGCCTGTGACATTTTGGTCTATCACGGAACAGTTGCTCACGTCCCGGTTCGGAAGGAAATTGTTCTGGTTGAAGAATATCTGTGCTAAGTGTCGCCATTTGAATGTTTGTGACCGAAACCGATACAAACACTACCAGCCTGCCGGAACAACTGGAACGATTGAAGACAAAAACATATCCAATTGCGGTCATAATCTGAGCTTGCTAGGCAAAAATTGCGGATGTAAATTGCCAACTGCTCCAGCACCACCCGGTGACCAGCAAGCAACCGCATCTGGATTGGGATTAGGAGAAAATCCGAACAAACCAATCGACTGCAAAAGTAACCCGATCGAAGTGGACAAGTACAGCAACGCTGTACGGCGAACTCCCTACAAAGGACTATACGCCATGGGACCATTGGTGGGCGACAATTTTGTTCGCTTTATTCCGGGTGGTGCTCTTAGCATTACTTCGGCGCTGCACAAGCGAGCCGAAAACGACTGACGCGTTCCCGGCCGGGCGGTGCGTTTGTTTTTTGTCTGAGTCACGCTCGAGGGAAGGGTGGCCGATCGCGAATCCGATTCATAGCTTACAGTTGTACGATTTTTGATCGCGGTGCAGTCCGCGAACCGCGAAAGGACGAGAACAAATATTGTTCGATGAAGCAGTGCTGATTTTTTTTACGCTCAGAATGCGTTGGTTTGGGAAGCGAACGTTACAGACAGCTTGGACTCGAACCAACGGCGTAACGCGACGTTATCATGCACATTGAAAATGTGTGGGATTTTATACAAGCGAATAGGTTAGACTTTTTGTAGTTCTTTGTAGGTAATAATTTATTTATGGATGTTCATAGAGATAAACATTATTTATGTTATTAAGTTTTCAAACTAATATCATCCCTTGAATGAAAATATTACTTCATTTTAATAACCATTATTTGTATACTAGGTGTTACACCCCTATCCACATTCCTGCTTCTTTAAACGTAAAAAAATGAATTGTTAAAACTGCTCGGTGCCAGCCTTGTGATAGTTTCTTTATCTACTTGTAAGGAAACAAGTTTTTGAAACTGTATTTTAAACACTTTTGGATCATAAATTGTTAGGTAAAACAAGTAAATTAAACTTGTTTACTTTGTTGGTTGAAATGGCACCATCACCATTAGTATATAGAAGTAAATTAATTATGTGTATTGAACTTTTACCGTTGATTTAAGAACTATTTTTTTCCAAAATGCTCATGCGTTTTGGATGCTCATAAAATATCGACAATTGAAACTGAAGTCTTTATTTTCAGTCACTCTGTGTGGCAGACGATTTTTTGGGAAATTTATTTATCGGTCTTTAACTTGTCTTATACAATATTTTCAATTATTCATAGCAGCAGCGATGCTTACGTGTAATGGTAGAGCCTACCTGGAAACCATTTAATACCATTCCCCTTTCAAATCCGTTGTTTACAAGTTTACAGTGAGTGTCTTACTTTCATTTGAAAATAACTAGTCAAAAGAATGAGTTTTACACACTCGGACACAGAGTGCATAGCAATATTTGGAAAACAAAATTGTACGAACCGAAATTCTAATTATTAAATTACTTACAAAATGGGCAATCAGAGCGAATCAGAACTTAACCTTCGGTTTACATTTGTGCATTGTTCGTGAAGACACTTTCCCTTGTATTTTAAGAGACTCGCCAATTTTACTCTTACTCGTCAGTATCTAGATAACGTATTACAGAAGCCGGACACTAGCGCGATCGCGATTTAATTACTACCTATATTGGACATCGTTCGATTGCGGCTACGCAAATTCAGCATCGTATATAGCATAACATATAATAAGTGAATTGAACTATGAGAACGAACCGAATAGAGACTGATTTGTATAAATTGAGATAGTTTAAGCTCTAAGTGTGTGATGAAACTGATAAGAAAAACCCAATATTTTAGTAAAACCCACTCGTAGGTAAATTCAAAATTCTCTGAATGTTTAACTTTCTCTATTTTCCAACTAAAAGTTATCAAACTTTTTCCACCTGCCATACGTGAAACACCTCGACAAACTGAGCTAGTGCCACATCCATAGTAACCTAGAGTAATTCGAGTAATAATATCCGCTCACTACCGTAGCGCATAATGCATATTCGTTATTTGAACATAGTGGTTTCGCAGTTTCACAAGTTTTACAAATAGTTAGTATTTACCGACAATGTTGAACAGCACAGTTTGATCGCACTGGAAAGTGACAATTTGTTGAGTGGGAATTTTCAAACATTGAAAAAAAAAAACATTGAGGCAATTAATTAAAACAAAACACAGGGTAGACTGAAAGTCGTTGTTTGCAGCTTTACTCTTAGTAGGATTCAGCAGAGAGATAAAAAAATCAAATATCAAAAATGAGAGATTTTGTATTTCGACACAGTCGTAAACTGTTTACATTCGATGCGAGGTTTTGTTCTTATTTTTTATTACGTTTCGGAATAAACAATGTTTGACTGATGCATCGCAATAATCGTGGCTATTGTTATCCGAAAAATGCCTACTAGCAATATCACAAATATCTCGTTTTAGATTGGAAGTCTATAGCCTATTATGGCATCGCAAATTCAAAGTTTAGCAAATTTTGTTATCTGCCTTCAGACTAAACAGGACGTCACATTCTTTTTTATCGTTTTAAATATTGCCTACTCTAGCTAGACTCAACCAATGAGTGTATAAAGTTCATCTAAATAGCTATAGGACTTAGGTTCAACGAAACAAAGTTCAACGAAAAAACGCGTGATCATAATTTACTTTATGTCTCAGGTTTTATTCTTTAGACTTTCTACACATTTCAAGACAAATTTTATACGATTTCTTCATCGACAGATAATCAGATTTGATCGTTTGTTGTACTATCATGGCTAAAGCTGCAACCATACGTGTAACGTCAAAGGGACAGAAAATCCTGCTGATTTATGATTGAGAAGTTATGCCAAACAATCGTCCTGACCTGTCACAATACTTCAAGACCCATACTGTCTAAGGAGTAGTTGTCTAAGGACCATTTGAAGTATACATGAGAGAAATTGCTACAGAAGAAAAAAAGCTGCGTTATTGTGGCAACGGACGCATTACCTTATCTATTATGTAGATCGCTACTTGCGCTATTGATAGGTGTTGTAATTAAGTATGTATCTGCATAGTAGAGCAAGCGCATCGGACGTCGTCCGCTATAGGTGAACATTTTGCATGCGTCTGTCCAACGTTGTACGACAAACTTTATTGTTGGCAGATGATTTCGAGGGAAAAAAGAAAAAACGCAGATAAAATACACCTTCCCGGTGTTTGCTGTTTATTTACTTTACTTTACTTTAGTGGCGACGGTCCGTTTTCGATCCATCGCCGAAAGCATTATGGTCCTCCAGTACTGTCGGTCTGGGGCTGCCGTTCTTCAATCTCATTGGCCACCAGTTGAACGTGCACCGTCCGCGACAGCGCACATCCGTCGGGTGCGAGGTCGGCCCTGAAGCCTACGGCCTCTTCCTGGTTCTCTGCTGAAAATAGTTTTGACTATTTCCTTGTCGGGCATTCTGGCCATGGGCCAGCCTGCCACATTACACATTGTGTTTCAGGCACCTGCGCCACACTCCATTTTCCATTTGGCCAACAAGTATTAATCACAGAATTTAAACCACCCCAAGCACTCGTCGATCAGCTTCCTTTAGCTTCAATGATTCATGTCCGTAAAGAGCAACCGGAAGGATTCGTGTTTTGTAGAGCACCAGTTTGGTGCAAATTTGCAAATTACAAGACTTCAGTAGAGAGCCCGATTCGTGGCTGCAATTCGTCGTTTTCCTTTGCGGTTTACATCGTTGTCTCATATCACGAGCGTACCAAGGTACATATATGAATTTCTCCACCACTTCATATCGTTCCCCATCCAGCTTCACCTCGGCATTAACACCATTTGGACTGCTACGTTCCCTACCACCAAACATGAACCTAGTTTTTCAGACCATAGGCATGTCACTTTTGACATTGAGGCAAACTCTCTCAGGAAGAAATCCGAAGGAAACCAACTGGTGTTCGTTCAGGGAAATTCTCACAACTTCTGTCATATTATTATACGCACTCCAGCCGAGCTGGACGTTGCAACCAACGATCTACAAAGTAGGATCATTGATGCTTTTACCGCAAATTGTCCGTTAATCATGCGCACAAAGTGCCGCGACGTGCTCTGGTGGAATGAAACGCTCAGCAACCTTTATCGGGAAGCAAGGTGTCTATTCAGTAGGGCTAAGATCACGTCCAATTGAGAGGCCTCAGTAATGCCCTCAAGGAGTTCACTCCTTGGCGTTAGACTAAGCTTCAACAATCAAGTTAAGTAGGGTATTATCTTGGATCAAAAACTGTACTGAACTGCTCACCTAGAATATGCTGTTATAAAGGCAACTCGGATCATCTGGGCATGCAGTTCACTGTTTGGTAAAACCTGGGGACTGAAGCCTTAGCTAGCCCTTTAGTCATAGACTACTATTGCACAGTCTAGACTAACCTATGCCGCTCTGGTATGGTGGCCAAAGGTGACAGCGCAGGCCAAGCTAAAAAAAAGATCAACGCCTGGCATGCCTGTCAGTGACCGTCGACCATCGCCGCGCAACACCAACTGCAGCCAGCCACGTAGCCAGAGGTGGGGGCCAGGGCCCCTATCTTGGCTCCTAATACATTATATGCATATCGTACTGCTTATAAATATAATACATCACAATACATTTAATGTATTGTAGTTCTAAACGCAAAAATATGCATATAAAACAGTTAAAATCAAAATTGGACCCCCGGGCCCCCCCTTCTGGCTACGTGACTGACTGCAGCCATGGAGACAATGTTGGGCTTGCTGTCTTCACATCTTCATGTGAAGAAGGAAACTGAACTCGGAGTACTAAGGCTGCAAAGATGTCGCAACATACTTGACGGGGACTAAATTGGTCACCTTCGCGTACTGAGGGAGTTCAAACTATCACCCTTAGTAACGACAATCTCAGACTGGATGGAGGCACGGCCGTTTGTAGTGTTTCTAGTGGGTTTATTGCAACTGGTCGTTATCTCACAATAATTATCGATCTATGCTGACGGCGATCTAATTAATCTCTTCTCATCTCTCTTATCAGAGAGTCAAATTTTATCGAGTGCGTATTTAACTAGCTATAGATTCTTAAATTAGGTATATATGTAAAACGTTAACTGTTTGATTGGGACGAAAGAGAAACTATTTACGTTCAATAATTTGCAATTAATAATATAGAATTTCAATAGAATTTTTCCATGATTACAGTACTGATTATTCCGGTCATCTTGAAACATGGTTTCAACAAAAATCTTCTCTCCTGCTGACTGATCGGTGCTTCTAACCTTCGATGAAAGTGCTAAGCTTCGATGACACAAAAAATAACTACGTTGTAGTGGCTCATATATCTTCTCCTCGCTATCGAACTGGCTGTACTCGTGAATAGGTTGATCTATCCATTATTAGCACAAGCGTTCACACTTCGTTTCTCATCTATAAACAACAAACGACCCGCTAGAAAGAACAGAGAGTATTGAATGAAATGGAACGATAATCACTTGATCGCATTCCAAATGCGCATTGAGTTAGTTCCAGACTATTCTACCGATCTTTGGAGTTTCAGCAAAACGTTTCTGGGCAGACGGGCTCTGGATCATGTGGTAATGGCAGCATGGCGATTCTCGATAGTGGTCTGACGACGTTGTCGGTTACCGTTGTTTTTAGCGTTATGCCCCGAGTAACACCGTGTGTCCATGGGTGAAGTTTAATGATTCTACCTAGTCCCTAGTGGTCATGTCGCAGGTGGCAGATTATCATCTTTAATGACCATGATGCTGTTGAGAGTGGATGAGCACCTTGCGTATCGTACCTTGGTACACTTATATTTGAAACCTTCGTAATTTTCAGTACATACTGGCTGCACTGCAGTTTACATATTTGTCATTCCACAATAAATCAGTTTCATGTACAAACGTGTTCTCGTTATTCTCCCGAAAGTACTAACGGTTATTTCTTTGGCTCTCTGGTGGTTTCTTCATTCGTTTCCCGGTAATTCCGTGTAGTTCTGCATCTCGTTGGGTGGTCTAATGCCCACAGATGCGTCCCACCTCAATTGGTACAGCACGTTTGCAACCCTTTGAACGTCGCAACTAGGTAACGTTGAACTAGTTAGCATGGTTAGCTCATCTGGGTAAAACTGGGTTTAGGCTAAGCGGGTCAGTGCATAGTCTGCTGCCTTCAGATCGTTTGTAGTTAGCACGAGTGATATACTATGGGGAAACTTCTGTGTTTTCTTTTGAAAAAGCGAATGAATTGCATGCAATACTCGAAAATACGACAAAGTTTACGATGAATAAATACTTGCAGAATAAATGATCTGCAAATTGGGATTCTACTAGGGTTGTTGAAATCATTGCTACCGTACGGGCTTCTTCGACGATGGGAGCTGTTTCTTGTTCTGGTACTTCAGAATGTGGCCAGTGACATGGCGCTAAGGCTGACCAGGATGGTTGTCTGGTTTCATCTCTAGTTGGAGATATTTGGGAGGTTGTAGACCGCCAGAAAGTTCATCGGTCGAGTCTGACCAGAACGTGGTATGAGCAGGGGTTTTCATGGTTTGCGTAACCTTCTGATACACCTTGGTTATAAGCTCAGCAGCACACAATTCAAGTCTGGCTATAGCGTGTTTGGTGGAGATGGGTGCTACCTTTGACTTGGAGGTGAGCAGTTGTACGTTAACATCGTGGGAATTCTCCGAGCGTACAAAACAACATGATCCATAAGCGGACTCTGACGCGTCACAGAAAATGTGGAGCTCAACGCATTCAGATCCTGGGCAAATTCGCGTTTCGTTACCAGCAACTCATATAATCCCGTCACTAGAGCATCCCATATAGACGCTAAATTATCTGCCAGCACATCGGTGCTCTCAACCGGCTTCTTGGCATCTCCCTCAAGCGCCTGTAGCAAAATATTGTAGTTTGTTTACTAAAGGAAAAACATTATTGAAGTGGAACATAGATCGAAAATTATCTCGAAAGGACATCCATCGTGACTCATCTCCGTTGGACTTTCTCGAATCAATCTTTGGTAGCCGATGATGGTTGGTGGCTGAAGTTAGCTAGAGTTGAATTTAGTATTTGCTGCTGATTGTCAAATCGATTTTCGAAATCAGCTCGTAGTTGTAAATTTTGCTCAAACATATCGGGTTTATCGAGTACCGTGAAAGCACCAGTCGCCGCGCAGTTCCAGTGGCCGCGCACACGGCAATATTTTCATTAATTACATAAAATTAAGATAAAAACATATAATTTATGCATACAGTTCTGTTGTTACACTTTTTCTGTTTATATTAAAGCAAAATAGACACATCGGTCCTGGTCAATAACGGAGTAGCAGCACACGGGCGGTATCCTATGCTTATGCTTATGCTTATGTTAAAGTAAAATAGACAACCAGGCGACGCTTAAAAAAGCAAAGAAAAAATAAATTCAAGCGGGTAATACTACAAGACGCTATCTTTGCAAATTTGTTAGCTGACAAACTAAAAAAGTGCATTCTTGAATTTAAGAGTTTCTTGGGACGCGTAGCAAAAATATTCCACAAAAACGGAAACGAGAAGTTTCTTCACATGAAATGCTCGAGTGTGCGGCCTTTGGTACAGCTAAAATATTACCTTATCCTATCGCCGCGCATGGGTCTTTGGAAGATAGCATCTACTTATAGAACTAGGAAAAGGTTATGGAGAATGTTCTAATGTTCTATTGAACAACAGTTTTTCTAAAGGGAGGGATTATTTTGTATTTGGATGTATATAGAAGTATTTTCCATATATTTTGTATTATTTTGCTTTAAAAGACAAATAATTGAAAAGAACTATTGAAAAGCATGTTTATGATAGTAAAATTTATAACAACATATTAGCAGTTGAATATAATATAAATGTTTTTTGAAATAAATGAGTACAAAAAGTTCGCGGCGATAGAACCATTGGTGCACTGCAATAGAAACGGAGCAAAATTATGTGCGCGGGGATTGGTACATGTACATGATGCACTCGAAGTCGTGTTTGGCTGGTTGGTGGCAACAAAACGACGTTTTTAATATTTTTTCCTGAAAGCGTAATAAAAACACTCCCCGAAAATGTATATTGCATAATAAATATGTAACAGAAATATTTTTATACATGCATTTATGTACCAGCCAACGTACTAAGTGCGCGGCGACTGGTGCTTTCACGGTATTTCAATTTCTGCCTGTGCCTCAAGAAACTCTATATTGAGCCTATCAAGAGTTTCTAATCTCACTTTTGTTTGGTTAGAATCCCTTTCATGGTTGTACTCTTCCTTGAACCGTTCTTTCACATCTGGAAGTGCACAAACTCGCTTTCGAATCAGTAGATTCTCGGTCACGTTTTTATCCGCTTTGCTAGTCATGACTCACCGCTCAATTCACTTTTTGACTGGAGCGACACGTGTCGCAGGTAGTTTTACCGATTACGAGAACAACACAGAATTCGTTCTTTTAATCCATCCCGTCGCGCTATGCGCTTACAAGATTAGAAACTACGGAAACACCAAGATAATGCGTACGATATGCTCCGTCCCGTCGCGTCGTGGGTCGTGATACTTCTACGCGACCGCGATTGATCGACCGAAAGTTAAGTAGACACGTAGAATCGATTTGAATTAGCTCCTTCCCGTCGCGCCGTATATCTTTGTGCTACACGGATTCGCTAAATAACGCTACCAAATCGATTGGCTTAGAAGGTTGACAGCAGTTTATTTGTCTCGAATTGTTTCTGGATGTTTCATCCAGCCAGAAACGTTTCGCTTCCTAATATAAGCGGTTACTGATTCCAATTTATTTATAAGGATTTTCTTATGCAACTTAAGGACCAGATACTCAGTGTATGTTTCATGACTCTCGCCTGAAAAATTTAGATGAGGTAGCTGTGAGAATAGGGTTCTCCATTCGTATTTAAACTGAGGAGCTGTACAGAATTAACGCAACGATTGCGTGTAAGATTGGATTTGTAGCCGTGTTGTGTTATTGTTCGACGAGAAAAGTTCTGGACGGTTTAGGCAGTGTTGCGAAGCCCGCACTCGTGTGGTGTTATTTTCTTACGCACGCGTACTCATTCTAACGAACACGCCGAAATGAGAATTCCTTTAAAGGACGAGGACTCGCGCTCCCGCCCGTGAGTGTAATCGAGGGCGAAGATGAAGAAGAAAAAGTAATGCAAATGCAGGATGCAGCCTCAGGGGAATTCGTGGGGCATGAATTTTTTGCCTCGGGAATAAGCCATGCAGGAAGACGATACAAGGATGAGCGTGCGCAAGTGTGTTCGTAACAAAATATCTCACAGCACCGGCGGCTGTTTCTTTTACGCCTGCGTGTGCGGCATAAGTGTTGAATGCTATTTTTCCCATACTCTTTCGCGTGTGAGGCATGGTTGACTTCTTGCTCGATTCGCAACATTGGGTTAAGGCACTCACCTTGATTTTTGATGTCGGTATTTGTGGGGTACGTTAACAAGCACATCAAACTTTTTGGTCGCTTTGGTCAGAATCGCACGAAGAGCCCTTTAGTGGCTCTTATGACCATGATACGACGTATAACGAACGCTGTAATTGGAAAGAATTTAATTCTGGGAGAGCCGTTTTTGACATTGTCGAACAACTTACATTGTGATATTTGCACGCTGAATATATTCTTCGTCTGTTAAATTTTAAAACCAGAGCAAAATTCACATTAACATTCTACGTTTGCTGCTAATTATCTGTTATGCAGGATGATGTGGTTCGTCTCCAAAAACCTGTAGAAATATAAATCATAGTCCATTGAAATTACGAACTAACCCTAAAGCATGCTGCGTGACAATGGATCTAAAGGTGCGTTTAGACTGGGCAATTTTTTGGAAACATGTGGAATGCAACATGTGGTGTGCAGCATGTTGTTAGTTGTTACTCAATGTTGCTCTGTCGCCACCTGAACATTTGTTATACGTTGCCATGCTGCTTGGAAACATCGGGCAACAGTTTGGAAAAAGTTGCCTGCCACATGTTGCCAATCTAAACGCACCTTAAAGGGCCAAACAGAATGCTGCTTCACCGCATTCGTTAGTGTCAATTTGACAGTAAAACCATGGGAAAAACGGACGCCTCGACTCAGCATTCTGTTTGGCCCTTTGCAAAAAATACCAGATGACTAGATCAAAAATTATGAACATCCAAATTTCATTATGAAAAATTAAAATTTACAGAGAAGATAGGGCACGTACCGCATTGTTTCTAGCACGCCAGTTACTATTAGTCCAAATTCTGCCCTTGCACCGTTTTATTTTCGTGTAAAGATTTTTTTGTCAATCCATTTCCGAATAACTTAGTCTTTCTTTAGTCCTTTTGTCTAAAATTGGAAGCTAAACTGGTCATCATTTACTGGTTTACTACGTCCGAAAATCTCCAATAATGCGAATGTTTCACAAATTTGTGTTCTACCGTGTTACTGTTAATTCTTTAAAACGATTGATTGCGTTTTATTTAATGATAATACAGAATAGTGGGCAATCAGGGTTCGCTGGCTCTTACAATTACCGTTAACACTTATAATTATCCTTATTGTTAAACCATTTTTTGCTGTCAGCTTTGCTCTGGGATTTAGTAATAAATAAAACTGTACATTTGTTCTCAGGGTTCATACTAATCAGGTTCTTCGGTAGGCACGCGGTCGTGCAGTTTAATCATCCTCACCAGATTCATCTGTTAGCGAGTCGCTTGTTAAGCTTTCGTCTAAAACTGACCGATTTCCTCGAAGTTTCTTGCTCTCATAGGTTCGTCTCTGAACAATAAAAAAAAAATTCAGTTAGAAAACAACAAACCATCAACTTAACTTACCTGCACACCATTTCTGGCGATTTCGAATATTTTCGGCAATGCTTCCAGCGGTGTAAAGCGGGTGCCTTCCTTCTCAGGCAACTTGCCATGAGAATGGCTGTTTCTCCGCTCAAACGAAGAGTAATCGTTTGCGACGCAAACTATCGCTTGGCAGTGCTTGTTTTGCCGGTGCATGCATTGCCAATAGGTGTAGTTAACAGAAAACCGAGCTGAGTTGTACCGTTCGCCGTTGAATACCAGAGTATAATTAGCAGAGCGAGGACCTTTCTCAAAGTAGAAAAAATCGGGATATGAGTCGGCCAACACAACATCGTCAGCTCGATTTAGCCTTTTCGCGCGAGCAATTGACGTAGTTTTTTGTTTTTCCACTTTTTCGGAAGCTTGTTTTTCTTCAGTTCGGGAATTGTCAGATACTATTTCCCCTACAACAGAATTGCATTGTTTACCAGCTGCGTTCTCGTTTGTGTCCTCCATACTACTGTCCAAGCACGAAGACATTTTTAGCTGTTTGGAAAGTGGAACATTTTCGTCATCCGAATCCGTAGCGAAGGCATCGGTTGAATCACTTTCCTCAGATGTTTCTGACTGTTTTCTGCGGCGCCGTTTTTTATCTGCTTCTTGTTTCTGAAAATTTCGAAATGTTTATGGAACATATTCATTATTTTATCGACAAAACTTACCAAGGCGGATTGCATTCTACTCGTTTTGAATATTATCGGTAGAGCTTCCAGTGGCGTGTAAACGATACCTTCGGTTTCTGGTAGTTTTGCATGGGAATGACTTCCTCTGCGTTCAAACATCGTGTAGTCGTTCGTTGTGCACACTGTCGCCGAGCAGTGATGTTTATCGCGATGGATACAATGCCAGTATGTGTATTTAACACCGTACTTCGGGAAATTATATCGGTCCCCATAGAATACGAGGGTGTAGTTGATTGAACGGAAGCCTTTTTCAAAGTGAAAGAAATCGGGATATGACTCAGCCAGAACGGGACAATTATCATCAGGTATAACCTCTTCTTGTAGATAACCATCCTTGTCAGTTGCTTCAATATCTGAAAGATTTAAGCTGTTAGTTTCATTGTTTTCGGCAGATTTCTGTGAATTCTTTTTACCTTTGTTGGCAGCATCAGTCGATTTTTGTTTCTTTTTCTTTACCTTCGAGGTTTTCGTTTTAACTTGGTTGCAAACTTTTTCCCTCTAAAAATTCGTATTCAGTTTGTTTTTTAATCAAAAAAAAAACTTGTAAAATGACTTACCCGTTCAATGAAATTCCTACAGACCTTGAATATTTCCGGAAGTACCTCAAGCGGTGCACGAACAGTACCGGTTTTTTCCGGCAAGTCCCCGTGGGTGTGACTATGCCGCCGCTCAAAATGTCTGTAATCATTTGTAGCACATACCGTAGCTTTGCAATTGTATTTCCGTCGATGATAGCATTGCCAGTAGGTGTGATGACGAGTGAATAAGGCCGAATTGTAGCGTTCGCCATAGAAGACCAGTGTATAGTAGACTGAACGTTGGCCTTTTTCGAAGTGGAAAAAGTCAGGATAAGAATCGGCCAGTACCAACATTTCGTCTAGGGACATGCCTCTGCATGCTCCGGCCGGTATCTTCCAAGATTCACTTTCTTCTCTGTTTTTAGTACAAACCCAAGCTTCTTCATTTAACGGATCAACAAGCTCTTTCGGCTTTTTGGAAGGCTTGGGGGAATCTTTCTTCTTGCCCGACATTACTTTGACTGCTTTTATCCTTTTAAACAAGCTTCCGCTGAGCGATAGGTCTTTATTTATACTTTCCTTATTTTTAATTATTTTGCCACTGTTCGAGTTTTGCGTAGAAACCGATTCTATTACGGCACTATTGGATTTACGATGCAACTCTTTCATCTCCTTATTATGTGTAGGAATCAATTCTGTTGCGGAACTATCCGATTTACGAAGCGAATCATTCATATCCTTATTATGCGCCGAAACCGACTCTGCTGTGGAACTATCCGATTGACGATGCGAATCTTTCATTTGCCTGTTATACGTAGAAACCGATTCTGTTGTGAAACTATTCGATTTACGATGTGAATCACTTGTTTGCATATTTTGCTTAGAAACGGATTTTGTTGTGGAACCATTCGATCTCCGATGCAAATCTTTCATATCTTTACTAGGCGTAATAACCGAATCTGTTGTGATACTTTCTGAATTACGATACGAATCTTTCGCTTGCTTATTATGCGAATAAACGGATTCCGTTGTGGAAATATCCGATTTACAATGTAATTTTTGCATATGCCTATCATTTTCATGGCACTGTTCTTTAAACTTCCGAAATTCCTCCAAAATGGCAAGACATTCGAAACATAGAATGGCTCCTGGCTCCGTTGCAAAGTCAATCTATGAGAATATTTCAAGAAAGTGGCAGCATGTAACATAAAATCTTCTAATTTTGTTCACCTACCTTTATCTCAACCAGTTTCAATAATCTTTCGGCTCTGCTTTCAGCGGAGCGTCCTTGTGGGAAAATTACCACCTTGTTTTTGGTTTCCACCAAGCACAAGCGGCAAAATGCCGCATACTTTCTTTTCTCCATAAGTGATCAATGGGTCCAAAACCGAATTGATGAATACAAGTTTTTAACCACAAATACCTCACGAATTTAACGCAAATTGATAGATTTTTACGTGCCTTACTTGCCTGTTCTTTTTGAATGGATCAGCGATGAAAATATTATGGCATTCGCACTGACATGTTTTTTTTGTGAATGAGCGAACGTTCGCTGGCTGTCATCCTTTACACGCTCGTATAGAAATTAATCTAAAACTAGGTAATTAGTATTCATCACGCTTACCCGGAATAAAATTGCTTGAAATTTTGCTCGCTTACGAAAAAGTCGGATGCCTGGCAAAAATCGAACAGAACTAATCTTCATTTTTCGCTCGATTCTCTTTAGGTCAAATGTGACACTTTGAGGCAGGAGAAAAGTGGTTCATCAGTTTTCCAGTTTCGGGCAAAAGGTAAGAGAATAATATCACAAACTATACAGACAACACGCGAACGATTTTTCCAGGTACCAGAAGGGACGTGAGAAAGTCACTCACGGTCCCTTCACTGGTACTCATTTGTCTCACTTTTCAATACAGATATTAGTTCATTAACAAGTTGCATAGTAACGTTAAATAAACTTTATTGGTTACCATGCAAAATATAAACACGCGGTCACTGGCAAAAGAAATGGAAACGCATGAAGTATGTTTTCCTGTGCATTAAAATCCGTATCAACAGTATCGACACGGATTTTATGTCGGAACTGGGACGCCAGCCGGGACGATTGCTACCGTCTAGGTAGAACCGGCATGGCAAAGGCTTTACATTATCAAGCATGTGAACCCGAAACAAATGATTACAACTAGGCAGGTGATCGAGAACGAGATGCAGCTGATTGTGAATCAATCATCATCAGTCGGCAGCATAAACCACAGCTAATACCAGATGCGCACATCTTTGCACCAGCAAACCTTCAGTATAGGCAAGCACTTTCAACCAACAACGGAATGACATTGTCTCAATTGAAAAAGTATCAGCAATCAAAGACAACTCCGAAGCTATAGAAAGAAGCTATATGTGGCGGATGTGGCGCTATCCTGCCACAGTGCCGACCGATGTTCAAGTTAAACAAATAATGCAAGTAATAATGTTACTTCTATAATAGAGGTTTTCCGTCAAAATTTTTTTTTTCACTAAATGTTCGGTTTTGACTCTTAGAAATGATACCCATATAAAACTTTCTTTATTAAAGCCTCTAACTACTGTAAAAATGAAAAACTAAAATACGTATATTTCAACCGGTCACTTCTCGGATGTCTTACACAGGGCTTGAAAAGGGATCGCAAGTTGAATGTGACTGCCGTGAATGCGAACTTTCCGCATTCAAACTCCGCTTTTTGAACGATCATTTGACTGTTTTTTCTTATCCAGTCAATCTGCCGCTTGCGCTGCTGCCGTCTTACAATTCATGCGGCATCTCAGCAAAAGCAAACAGTCAATCTCCCGTTTTGCTTTGCGCTTTGAGAATATAAACTGCAAACTGACTGGAATCATACGGTGACGTATTTTTTCGTTTCTCTTTTTGTCTCCAAATCGGCTGCTCACAGTAATAGTTTGTCACCCGGACGTCGGTCGGACGCAAGCAAAATATTCGTTTGTATTGGACGGAGTCCGACCGACTTCTTCCATGCACATGTAGTGGTTGTTTTTTTGTAGTACCGTGGACCCCCGTTCGTTTGACCGTTTTTAATCTGAACACTTTTTAATTTGAACCCCGTTGGTTTGCACGACGTGCAAATTAAAAATGGTTCAAACGTCATACTCAATATGACATCATTTGCTTATGCAGACAATGCACATAAACACGATTTGTTTGTGCTGATCTAGCGTGTTTAATCTGTTTCACATTGCGTTTTCCCAACGATTATGGTAGAAATCCGATCGGAGAATGAATATTCGCTGCTTGCAACTGCCAACTGAATCAAACCCCCAAAACAATAACAAAGAGCAAGGCAGCCAGTTCACACAAGTTCCAGCATATTTAGGGTTACCAGTTGTTCAAATTAAAAACTAACCCCATTAGTTTGCATGAGGAATCGTTCAAACGAACGGGGGTCCACTGTATTGAATCATACGATTGTGCGGTTGCTTTTCGTTAGCGTGGTGATTGCCAGTCATTTGACTGTTTTGCAGTCATTCGCTGCTCCAAACGGTAAAGGTAACTTGATCGAAACGAAAATGTCAAAAAGCGTTCATTCTGTTGCGTGCATTCGGCGTTTGACTGAGCAAACTGCCAGTTGTTTTATGCATAGCGTTCGTATTCCACCTCTAAACGGACAGTGTGAACTTGAATGCGCGTTGATGTGACTGCGGTAGAAAAAAAGGATCGGTCGAAGCCCTGGTCTTACATGCCTTTTTGTACCAGTGTCCTCTATTTTCACCACTTCGAAACCATTTGTGCCACTCTTTACTCTTGTGGCAAGCAACAAACGAAATGAAAAAGAAGGTAATCATTAGCTTTTCATTCGTTTTATCCTTTTCACTCTACCGCTGATACACATATGTCAAAAACTATTATGCAATGCTGCCAGAAAATCTGAAAATTTTGATAAACAATGCAGCCGAAACGAATTTTTTAAAACTCAACATTCGTGATTTGGTGAAAAGAAACTCAACATTCTTGCAATTTGCATTGTTTAAAAAATCGTAGTAAATTCTAGAGTCAACGAAAAAAATATATTTTTGCACCATTGTCACTCGTATTGGGAGTACTTTTGAGAAAAAATAAGAAAAGGAGGGGTATGATCTGACGGAAAACCTCTATTGCATGAATTCCTTTCGAATCAACAGCATTCCCGAGCAATTCGAGGCAATTTCCCTGGTCGATAGATATGGATTCAGCACGATCCGTCGTGGTATCTACTGAAAGATATCCGGTATACGCGATGTTGTAGCCAGTTTGATGACTGGCGTCTTTTCGTACCAAACAACAATCCTGCCAGGCTTCGATGCTGTCGTCAAATTTATTCTTGCTATAGCTGCGCGATAGTTTCGGTAGCGCAGTCACTAGATATATCACTGCCCGATGAGGTACCAGCTTCAGCCGATAGTATTGGGACTTCTTACAGTCGACTTTCAGACTTTCCTAACCGAGACTAAACGAGTGGCCCGAGTGGATAATTGTATTCTGGCATTCTTGAGCCCGACACATTCTAGCAGAACTTCTTCGGTTTTTGATGCACGTCGCTGTAACTGAAAGTTAGCGATTACTTACAGAAAACATTTAGTTGCTGCGTATGTAAAATAAATATAAAAAGGTTGAAAAGTGATTAGAAAAACTGCAAATATAGTATTAATTTTGTTAATGATTTACCTTGTCATTTCGTAAACAATTGCTCATTTGGGGTAAGAAAAAATCATGTAAATAACCGGGTTACTGAGGTTTATACGCGACCGAATTTCCTATTTTGCTGTACGAGTAAAAGGGATAGATAGCATTTGAGAGCCGTGAGATACGTGAGACATGCAAGGGACGAGATTCACTCACTACAAATGAAACTGGTCCCTGAGATTTCATGCCTTTTGTTCTACGCGTGGTGTCTGTATAGTTTGTGATAATATGGAACATGATACACTCAACCCCCGCTAATATGAAAAACAGCTCGTTCAGATTGGGCGAGTTCATTTTTAATCTGAATATTTGGTAACTCTATTCATTTTCACAAACGCGCAAGACGCGCACCCTATGAACTTGTTGTTTTGATTTGACGAAAACAAACGTTTTGAAAACATCTCAAACATGCGCGAATTCTAAAGGTTCGGTTTGTATAATACGAAATTGGCTCGGCAGTTTCGACTAAAATGGTCTATTTTGAGTGCTGGAGAGAGATAAGTTGCATATGAGCTATATTGCCAAAGCTCCTGAGCAAGAGGAAACGCATTAAGATTTTTAGCTTTTTTTAATTTACCGCTCCACTTTAACGTCAATTGTGTGTGACGCTTGATCGGTTTTTAATGTGAACGCATTCATACCACCGGGGTACAGATTAAAAATGTTCATATTAAAGAAGGTCATACCAACGGGGGTACACGGTAAATATCAATTTCCCACCCTTTCGTACGCGATGAATTATAACCGTCGCCAGAATCGTCGCGGGGGCAAATAACGTTTATTTTACCAAGTAAATCAATAGCTTAAGTGCTAGACAACATAATATATACTTATAACTTGCATCCAAGCAGATTCTCTCTGCGACGACTTCAAGTCAAGCTATCAAAGAGGTGACCAGCGCGTTTTGTTACCAAAGACGGGCAATATTTTTTTCGTGAATCTATACTTCTGAAAGCGAGATAAATAATACCTAGTTTGAGATTATATTCTACAAGCGTGTGGAGGAAGACAGCCACCGCTAGACAAAAACAAAAGTGGTAATTAGAGTGACTATATACAGAGTGGCGCCAAGTCATCCGAAATGTATGCAATGCGGTTTATCCTAGGTTTTTCTTTCTCTTTCCTGCATACGCGTTGGATAGGTTGTCTGCTCGATTGGAATGACACTGAAAGATAATTATCATTCCAATTTTGACATTGTCGCCACTCTGTATATAGTCACTCTAGTGGTAATTTTAGGTAAGGTAAATATCAAGAGGTAAACAAAATTAAAAGATTATTTTAATATTATCAATTTCCCACCCTTTCGTACGCGATGAATTATAACCGTCGCGGGCGAAACCGTCGCGGGCGAAACCGTCGCCAGAATCGTCGCGGGGGCAAATATCGTTTATTTTGTCAAGTAAATCAATAGCTTACGTGCTAGACAAGCATAATATATACTTATAACTTACATACAGCCAAGTAAATTCTCTCTGCGACGATTTCAAGCTATCAAATAAGTGAGCAGCGCGTTTTGTTACCAAAGAAACAGACAATACATGCTTATTTTTTAAATATTCCCATAGATTGACTTTACAACGGAACTGGCCTCTCTATGTTTTGAGAGTCTTGCCAGTTGCCACTTTAGAGGCAATTTGAATGTTAAAAAACAATGCCACGGAAATAATAGGTATATGAACAATCTACATGGTCATATATCGGATAGTTCCACAACAGAATCGATTTTTACGCATAATATGGATACGAAAGATTCGCATTGTAAATCCGGTTGTAATAACACGATAAAATCGGTTTTGGATTTGAAGGAAAGCGTAAATAGAGACCTATCACTCAGCGGAAGCCTGTTTAAAAAGATAAAAACCGTTAAATCGACCAATAAACAAGTTTCCTCCAAACCGAAAAAGCATGATCCCCCAAATGAAAAAAATTGGGTTTGTACTAAAAACAGAGAAGAAAGTGAATCTTGTAAGATACCGGGCGGAGCATGCATAGGTATGTCTCTAGACGAAATGCTGGTACTGGCCGATTCTTATCCTGATTTTTTTCACTTCGAAAAACGCCACATTCAGTCAATCTACTATACACTGGTCTTCTATGGTGAACGCTACAGCTCGGCCTCATTCACTCGTTATCACACCTACTGGCAATGCTGTCATCGACAAAAATACAATTGCCAAGCTGCTGTATGTGTAACAAATAACTACAGACACTTCCAACGGCGGCAAAGCCACACGCACGGGGACTTGCCGGAAAAAACTGGAATTGCTCTTACACCGCTTGAGGTACTTCCAGAAATATTCAAGATCTGTAGGAAGGTCGTTGAAAAGGTAAATCACTTTATTAGTTACTTTTTTATTTAAAAATCAAAGTGAAAACCAACTTTCAGAAAAACTTGAAGGTAAAGGAAAAGAAACAAGGCAGGTCCAATACAAAGCCCGTAACGGAATCGATTGATGTTGCCAACAATGGTAAAGATAATTCGCAGAAATCTGCCGAAAATACTGATATCGATTGTAGCAGAATTACCAACATCGAGAATGATGAAACCAACAGCTTAAATCCGTCAGATATTCAAGCAACTGACAAGGATGGTTATCTACAAGAACAGGTTATGCCTAATAATAGTCCTGAAGATAGTAGTCCCGTGCTGGCTGAGTCATATCCTGATTTCTTCCACTTTGAAAAAGGCACCCTCGTGTTCTATGGTGAACGATATAATTTCCCAAAGTACGATGTTAAATGCACATACCGGCATTGCATTCATCGCGATAAACATCACTGTCCGGCGATAGTGTGCACAACGAACGACTACAAGATGTTTGAACGCAGAGGAAGTCACTCGCATGGAAAACTACCAGAAACCGAAGGTATCGTTTACACGCCACCGGGCCACCAGTATTACCGGGGTTCAAATTAAAAATGTTTAGCTTGAAGAAGTTCATATACCGTTATTGTCCACTCATGGCATTTTGTTTTAACAAAAAGGCAAAATATAATTGAAAATGCCAGTAAATTTGTAACCAAAACTGGTCAATTCTATCTATTTATCTATCTATCTATATCTATACCTATAAAGAAGGATTTCTGTCTGTCTGTCTGTCCGTATGTTCCTTATAGAATCGAAAACTACTGAACCAATCGGCATGAAAATATGCATGTAGAGGTTTTTTGGGGCCAGGAAAGGTTTTAGTGATGGTTTGAAACCCCTCCCCCCACTAAGAGGGGGGGCTCCCATACAAATGAAACACAAATTTCTGCATAACTCGACAACTAATCAAGCAAATAGAACAAAATTTGGCATGTGGGTGTTTTCGGTGACAAGAATTTGTTCTATGGTAAATTGAGACCCCTCCCCTCTTTATAAGGGGAATTATAACTCCTCTCCTCTTTAAAAGGGGGGGCTTCCATACAAATTTCCTCATAATTCGAGAACTAATCAAGCAAATGGAACCAAATTTGGCATGTGAAAGTTTTCGAGGGCAAGAATATTTTTTATAGTAAATTAGGACCCCTCCCCACTTTAGGAGGGGGGCTCCTGTACCAAAGAAACACAATTTTCCTCATAACTCGAGAAGTAATTAAGCAAATGGAACCAAATTTGGCATGTGGGTGTTTTTGGAGACAAAAATTTTTTCTATGATGAATTGGGACCCCTCCCCATTTTAGGAGGGGGGATCCTATACACATGAAATACAAATTTCCTCATAACTGAAGAACTAATCAAGCAAATGGAACAAAATTTGGCATGTGAAAGTTTTCGAGGGCAAGAATATTTTCTATGGTAAATAAGGACCCCCCCACTTTAAGAGGGGGGGCTCCTATACAAACGAAATACAAATTTCCTCATAACTCGAGAGCTAATCAAGCAAATGGAACCAAATTTGACACGTGGGTGTTTTTGGAGACAAAATTTTTTTCTATGATGAACTGGGACCCCTCCTCACTTTAGAAGGGGGGGCTCCTATACAAATGAAATACAAATTTCCTCATAAGTCGAGAGCTAATCAAGCAAATGAAACCAAATTTGGCATGTGAAAGTTTTCGAGGGCAACAATATTTTCTATGGTGAATTAGGACCCTTCCCAACTTTAAGAGGGGGGGCTCCTATACAAACGAAATACAAATTTCCTCATAACTCGAGAACTATTCAAGCAAATGGAACCAAATTTGGCACGTGGGTGTTTTTGGAGACAAAAATTTTTTCTATGATGAATTGGGACCCCTACCCACTTTAGGAGGGGGGGCTCCTATACAAATGAAATTCAAATTTCCCCATAACTCGAGAACTAATCAAGCAAATAGAACCAAATTTGGCATGTGGAGGTTTCTGGAGGCAAAAATATTTTCTATGGTGAATTAGGACCCTTCCCAACTTTAAGAGGGGGTGCTTCTACACAAATGAAATGCAAATTTCCTCATAATTCGAGAACTAATCAAGCAAATGGAACCATATCTGGCATGTGGGTGTTTTTGGAGGCAACCATTTTTTCTATGATGAATTAGGACCCCTTACCTTTCTAAGAGGGGAGGCTCTCATACAAACGAAATACAAATTTCCTCATAACTCGAGAACTAATCAAGCAAATGGAACCAAATTTATCATGTGGGTGTTTTTGTAGGCAAGAATATTTTCTATGGTATATTTTCTATGGATTTCCCTACTTTAAGAAGGGGGGCGGGCTCCTATACAAATGAAAAACAAATTTCCTCATAACTCGAGAACTAATCAAGCAAATGGAACCAAATTTGACATGTAAGTGGTTTTGGACGCAAGATTTTTTTCTATGGTGAATTGAGACCCCTCTTTTCTTTAGAAAGCGAGTTATGGCCCATCTCCCCTTTAAGAGGGTGAACTTCCATACAACTGAAATGCAAATTTCCTCTTATCTCGAGAACTAATCAATCAAATGGAACCAAATTTGGCATGTGGGAGTTTTAGATGGCAGAAATTTTTTCTATGGTGAATTACGACCCCTTCCCCTTTTAAGAGGGGAGCTCCCATACAAATGAAATTCAAATTTCCTTATAACTTGAGAACTAATCAAGCAAGTGGAACCAAATTTGGCATGTGGAAGATTTTGGAGTCTTGAATTTATTTTACGATAGTTAGAGACCTCTCACCCCTGTGGTAGGGGGATATGGACTCTCATACAAATAAAACAGAAATTTTTGCGAAACTCAAAAACTAATCGAACTCGAGAAATTCGAGACTCTTCCATAAAACATTAGTCAATACAAGACCACAAAAACTATCCATAGTAAAACTAGATCATTCAGGACGAGACGGTCGCGAGTGTTGCCGGTGACCCGCCGTCGGAAGCGCCGCCCACTGGGGGGCTTGCAAAACTCGAGATTGTGACAAAGATCATCCGAGATTCATGATTTATGTACAACACAGGTTAATTTGTGGCAATACGAAGTTTGTCGGGTCGTCTAGTATTATATATAAGTGACCGCTAGTATGTTTGTATGTTGACAAACAACATCACCTGCACGTACCAGGGATGTTTAAGAATTGCCTTCCAGAAACTAGAACACATGAGTCAATCGTTAAGTAAGCCCTCCCAATGCAGAATGACCCTAATTGGTGGGGAGAAGCACTCGCTCATTGACCGCAATGTGTTGTTAGCTGGGTCAAGGACGTTAACCTTTAAGAAGTTGACCACTTCACTCTCCCTAAAGCACATTGCTTCGAACAAGTACCCTGTTAGACCCTCCCGTTCATTGATGTTATTGTTTTCGTGTACTTTAAAGACATGATTTTTTAAGTGAGCTATAATAATTGTTCTGTCGTTGCACCACAGAGAACAGATTAACAGGCTCGATGGAAGTAATCGATTTCGTGTGTGTAAAATCTGTCGGTTGCTACGATCCTATTCACTCTAACAGCCTCTCCCAGTCGAGATTCGAACAAAGGACGACTGGCTTGTCAGGCCAGCGTCATACCTCGTAGCCAACTGGGAGGATAAACCAGCTGAACACCGAATACTACTAGCACGTATAGTTGAATTAATCGATTAATGCAGACAACGCTTACTGATTTTTTGGTAATCAAATAATTGAAAATTTCGCACATCGCTATTCCTAAAGGCCCAGACACAATGCATACGGGTTTTACTGCCTATAATCGCATTTCAGGGGTATGAAATGGAGAGAGTTATCTGGAAGGAGCGTCAAACATAGCTCTGGCTCGCTCAAGCTCCTATCTGGCGCCTCCACGCAGATCTAAGTCAAATGATGACGGTCGATGGCCTTACCCGGAAATGCTTCATGTACTTACTGAAGCAGCTAGGCTAGGAGGTGCGAACTAGAGCGCCTGTTCTCCAGGTGAGGGGCGGCTCACACAGCATCTGTCTCGTAACGGGCGGCTGAATATGAAATGCTGTATCCCGCAAGCTATACCTAAGATGGCAGACCCATCAGCGGGATGTAGGTATCGCGCCCCGGTGAGGTAGTATACCGAAAACTCACCTACCACAAACAACGAAGAAAGAAATTCAGGACGGAACAATCGGTATAGGACACGACAAGGGACAAGGAAACGATTAAGGGATAACGATTGGAAACTTGGTACCTGGAGTGTCCGAACTCTCCATGAACCGGCACGGGCTGGCTTGCTTGCTCGAGAGCTGCATCAACTCGGAGTGGAGATCGCTGCTATTCAGGAAGTTCGGTGGCCAAATTCCGGAGAAAGGGAGTTCCGTGCAGTAGACCCTATTGCAGGCACTTCTTTCAAGTACCACATCTACTACAGTGGCGGTAAGAAAGCAGAACATGGAGTCGGTTTCGTAGTGTTGGGAAAACAAAAGCAACGAGTTATCCGGTGGAGGCCCGTAGATGACCGTATATGCGTGTTGAGGAGTAAGGGCAAATTCTTCAACTATAGCCTAATCAACTTATACGCACCGACAAATGATAAATCCGATGATGCTAAAGACGAGTTTTACGACAAGCTTGAGAGGACCTATGGTGAGTTCCCAAAATACGACGTGAAAATCATCATCGGAGATGCAAACGCGCAGATCGGGAGGGAGGAATTCTTCCGTCCAGTTATTGGAAGACATAGCCTGCATCTGTCGACCAATGATAACGGTCTGAGGCTCATAAATTTTGCCGCGGCCAGAGGGATGGCCATCTGTAGCACCTACTTTCCACGTTCGAATATTCGGAAACACACCTGGAGGCATCCAAATGGAGACTAGCTCTCAGATCGATCATGTCTTGATTGACGGTCGACACTTTTCGGACGTTATCGATGTACGGTCTTTTCGTGGACCAAATATCGACTCTGACCACTATCTCGTAATGAGTAAGATTCGCGCAAGGCTGTCGAACACGGCGAAAGCTCGCACTGAGGGGACGCTGCGTTTCAACATCCAGCGGTTAACGGCAGACGGCGTAGCAGTGGAGTACGCCAGGAAGCTTGACCAGCGAATCGCAGAACAGCAGGTAGAAGAAGAAGATATAAATGGGCTGTGGAGGAACAGCTGCGAGAGAGGTGGTAGGCACCAGGCACGACGCGTAGAAGACAGCGTAACTGCTGGTTTGATGCCGAATGCCAGAGAGTGACAGATGAAAAGAACCAGGCTAGGAGTCGCATGCTCACTGCGGCAACGCGTCAAAACAGAGAGAGATACAGAGAGACTAGAGCTGCGGATAAAGAATCCATCGTCTAAAGAAACGCGAGTACGAGGAGCTCGAGCTCGCCGGAGCAGAGGAGCGATACGCCAGCAACGACACACGGAGTTTCTATAAAACGGTGAGATGCAGGAATTTTGCCATGCCTGTGATGTGCAATGATAGTGCTGGCAACCTGCTTACCGACAAAACGGTGGTAGCAGCCAGGTGGAAGAAGCACTTTCAGACACTATTGAATGGAGAGGTAAATGCGGAGATCAGCAGGGACAGGGTAGGAAATGTAGCGATGGTCAAGCTGTGGTGCCACCAATACAGGAGGAGATTAAAAAGGCAATCAGTGAGCTGAAAAATGGTAAGGCTGCTGGGAAGGACGGTATCCCGGCTGAACTTCTAAAAGCGGGGAGCAAGCGGCTGTACGAAGCAATCCACCGGATCATTGTCAGGATCTGGGAGGAAGAACAAATGCCGGATGAGTGGTTAGATGGCCTCATTTGCCCAATTTTCAAAAGGGACATCGACTGGAGTGTAAAAACTATCGAGGAATTACATTGCTCAATTCTGCCTACAAGGTGCTTTCCCGTATCCTGTTCTGCAGACTGAGACCGTTAGCAGAGTCCTTCGTCGGCGAGTACCAAGCTGGTTTTCGTGAGGGTCGCTTCACGACGGATCAGATGTTTACCCTGCGCCAGTTGCTAGACAAGTTCCGGGAGTACAACTTGCAGACACACCATCTGTTTGTGGACTTTAAAGCGACGTACGATTCAGTTAAACGAAATGAGCTGTGGCAGATAATGCTAGAACATGGTTTTCCGACGAAACTAGTTACGCTGATTCGTGCGACGCTGGACGGATCCAAATCATGCATTAGAATAGCGGGTGAGACCTCAGCTGCTTTCGTGACGTTGGATGGACTGAAGCAAGGGGATGCACTCTCTAACCTGCTATTCAACATTGGAATGTGCATTACGAAGAGCAAACGTGGAAAGGAATGGAACTATCATCACGAAATCTCACATGCTTCTTGGTTTTGCGGATGACGTCGATATCATCGGAATCAACCGTAGAGCAGTGGAAGAGGCCTTCAGGCCCTTTAGAAGGAAAGCTGCGAGATTGGGATTTACCATTAATACCGCCAAAACGAAGTACATGGTTGCTGGTAGGGAACGTAGGAGCTCAAGTGGTGTTGGTGCCGAGGAGGAGTTAGATGGGGAACGATATGAAGTAGTGGAGGAATTTATACACCTTGGTACACTCGTGACATGTGACAACGATGTAAGCCGCGGAGTGAAACGACGAGTTGCAGTCGCGAATCGGGCTTTCTACGGATTACGTAGCCAGCTGAAGTCCCGTAGTTTGCAAATTCGCACAGAAGTGGCGCTCTACAGCACACTAATCCTCCCGGTGGCCTTTTACGGACACGAATCATGGACGCTAAAGGAAGCTGATCGGCGAGTGCTTGGGGGTTTTGAGCGTAAAATTCTGCGATCTATACTTGGTGGCAAAATGGAAAATGGAGTGTGGCGCAGACGCATGAATCACGAGCTGTACCAAGTATACAACTATGCTGATATACAGCCTTATTCTTGTTTTCATTTGAATGACATTCGTTCGAAAGTTAAGCCGATTCGTATTCTTGTTCTCGTTCGAATCAATTCGAACGTTCGAACGCCCCTTCCTTTTGCTCATTCGAATATGAGAATATTGCTTCCCGATTCGTTCGAAACAAACTATTTGTACGAATCCAGGATACGGCCGTAAACAAGAATAAAGGTGATAGTGAAGGTAGCGCAATGTGGCAGGCTGCGGTGGGCTGGACACGTGGCCAGAATGCCCGATGAAAGAGTAGCAAAAACTATTTTCAGCAGAGAACCAGGAAGAGGCCGTAGAATCCGAGGCAGACCCCGCACTCGGTGGGTGTGTGCTGTCGATGACGATGCACGTTCAGCTGGTGTTCGTGGGGATTGGAGAACGGCAGCCCAGGACCGACGGTACTGGAGGACCATAATTCGTTCGGCGCAGGATCGGTAACGGACCGTTGCCACTAAAGTTAGTAAGTAATCGCATATCAGTCCCATACGCATTTTCGTCGTTTTTGAGTTAAATATCAGATTCTCTCTTTTTCTTGCTTTACTATCCATTAAGAATACAAAAAAGCTGTTTTTATTCTAAAGAGTATCAAAAAAAAAATATGAAGACAAATTGTCCCATCTTGAAAATAATCGCATATCAGTCCCACCAAATGTTTTTCCTGGGTATGGCTATATATTTTACTTCAATCCATAAAAACAATATTTGTTGTTGTTTTTACGCTTTTTAATTATTAAAAATCATCAGTTAATTAATAACTACAGGGTTGTTTCAAAGAAATTCCATACGAAAGTTAATTGAGTAATTTTCGTTGAAACGGGGCCACTAATGAACTTGATATGTTGGAAATGGTTGAAATATGACATTTCTTAATACCTCGAAACAGTGGGCCCCTCGTTCGCGAAGGGGCTCGATGGTTTAAAAATAAGTTAAATTTTTAGCAAAATATTGAAATATATATCATGAAATGTTTTCTAAATTTGCAATGAAACAACTAACAAATGGCATAGTTCTGTAAATAAGAAGAACAGGTTGAAATTCTTGAAGTTAAAATTAACTTTTTTGGTGGTCATCTTGGATTTGGTCACTTTATTGGATTTTATGACAAAAATCGCCGTTTTCACCATGACCACCTCAACCGATTTTCACTTTAAAGCCACCATTGGAAAGCTGAGAAAAAATGCTATTCGTAGCATAACTACTATCACAGAACGGTTGCGACTGAGAAGAGCTGAGACTGATATGCTATTATTTAGCTACTCGATGGCAATGGTAATCACATATCAGTCTCTACCTTATTTTTCATTGCAATTTTTACAAAAATGCAATGTTTTGATAAGGCCATTGCAAATCATTTTCAAAGTTTTTGTCATTCCCCCCTTGGAAATTAGCTTGAAAAATCGGGGGGCAAAAAAATAATTTGTAGGATATAAGTTAAATTTTTTTTTATAAAATCAATTGTCTGTGAGCTCTACAGCTTGAAAAACGCGAAAAATGAGTGTACGAGTTGAGTTAACGCTTCCATCACGAAATAGAAATGGAAGTTCAAACAGTGGAGTTTCCGAAAACCGGCCAAAAAAATTTTCTTTCGTTTTTGTCTTTTTGTTCGTAAATTTTTGCATGAAAAATAACGTATTTATTAAAAGCAAGAATAAATTTGGTTTTCACGTTTAAACTTTAAGTAAAAATGCCTAAAGCCCATACTTTTTTTGCTCGATTAAAAAATTCTCTTTGTTTTTTTGCCACCCCCCCCCCCCTATTTTTGAAAAAATAGGAATAAACTGCGCTCAACAGGTGAAATAACCAAAACAAGAAAACTACCTTCAAACGCTATTTTCTCAACTCGATGATATTGCAGTTGGGACTGATAAGCGATTTAGGCAGTTTACTACGATGCGGAAATTTGACAGAAAACCCACGGAAAAACTTTTCCTTCCGAATTCTGAGATTACTTTTTTGAGAGTCTGATATAATTATATGTATGCAAAATACTTTAAAATATTATAAAGCCATTTTGTTGGCTCCGTTTCAAGTCATTGAAGCCAACACACTCGCGGCTGGCCGTATTTTGATTGACCATTGTAATTGGCGTCCTTCAAATCGATCAGAATCGATCACTAGAAAGGTCACCGTACATACAATATTCGATACAAAGTTCGGTTTGTTACCTACATATACTATACAATCGCCGATGATGTTTCCAAATTTGTTGCAGTCGACGATTCAGCGTTGGTGTACTGAAATATTTAGTTGCAATGTGTAGGGGTATAAAGTTTCTGTTATTGAAAATTGATAGCATTGCTTCCACCACCGCATTCGTCGTCGTCGTCATGCATGGACGCCTTCACTAATTAACCCCTCTAAGGTCTACATCATTTTTAGCACCGCAAAATTTACTAAAATGGCCGTAACTTTTTTATCTTTCAATATTTTTTCACCAAATTTGGGAATTTTGCCGAAAATATTTTCTATTTTCATAATATCTATAGATAATGGCCATATGTCATATGGTCCCGGAGTTATTCCGGAGTTCCTTGGGGGACCGAGATAAGGCTTTTTTAGATAAAGTTGCCAAATATCTAAAATTTGTTTGAAATCTGTTGATTTTTGTAAACATATCATCGACTGTGGACATATCAGTTACTTTGCCGCAGTTAGGAGCCATGGTGCGCGCCATCCGGATTCGGGGGGACACTATAAATCCGGAACCGGTTCCCGTAACGGAACATTTCAGCATCAGTAAAGCATGTCGTGTCGCATATCAAAAAACATCAGCGTTCGACAAAATAGCGATTGGTGATCATCTCATGTCTCTCAGAGGCCGTATGACCGGTTCCGGGTCCGGGGAGGGTTTCTTTTCTGATTCAAGCACGGAACGGATTTCGGAAGAACTTGTCCGGGACCTAGAATCGGCCATATGGCCTCTGAGAGACATGAGATGATCGCCAATCGCTATTTTGTCGAACGCTGATGTTTTTTGATATGCGACACGACATGCTTTACTGATGCTGAAATGTCCCGTTACGGGAACCGGTTCCGGATTTATAGTGTCCCCCCGAACCTGGATGGTGCGCACCATGGCTCCTAACTGCGGCAAAGTAACTGATATGTCCACAGTCGATGATATGTTTACAAAAATCAACAGATTTCAAACAAATTTTAGATATTTGGCAACTTTATCTAAAAAAGCCTTATCTCGGTCCCCCAAGGAACTCCGGAATAACTCCGGGACCATATGACATATGGCCATTATCTATAGATATTATGAAAATAGAAAATATTTTCGGCAAAATTCCCAAATTTGGTGAAAAAATATTGAAAGATAAAAAAGTTACGGCCATTTTAGTGAATTTTGCAGTGCTAAAAATGATGTAGACCTTAGAGGGGTTAAACGCAGAACAGAGAGCTGTGGTGAGACATGAACATTAGTCCAGTAGGTACTAGTTCTTGATTTGGTCAAACGATATTGGCGCAAAAATGGAAACTTGATTGCGCGTTGGACTGGTCAAGTGCCAAATTAAATTATTAACTGCAACAAAACGAAAATGGAATTGTCGGCGCACATTGATGATCAGAGTGTGTGCTGGCTCACGGCTTTTGTTTTGCCTTAACTTCTGAATAGGATGAAAGGAAGTAGTGACTACTTCTACGGTAAAAGACAAAAAATAAGCCAACTCACACTGACCAAATTGTTTGTTTCAAAAATAGACATGCAAGGGCGAAAAAACGTTGAAAATTTTGGAGAAATTCCTTTTAATTCTGTCATTTCAAGAACGGCTTGCTGGATAACTTCAAATGCTGTCTTTGGCGAAATCGTAGTTATTAAAACATTTAACTTGTTTTACTGTTTTCAATACGATATTTTGGCTCTTACAACAATAAAGTTAGTTTACAATATTAGGATGGCCAATCTCTGACTAGGCTATAATCCGGCGGTTTGAAAACCGAAAAAGTTGTAGCGGGTATACTGACATATGAAAGATCTTTCAAGGTCTTATGAAATCTCAGTCAAAATGCTACGATGAGATGGTGGTGAGTTAAAATTAGCGTTATTATGCTCCCATCCCAACACATCATGCGGAATTTCATAATTATTTTTAAGGGGATTAAACAATTTATCGTCACAAGAAAAAAAAAAAGAGAAATGCTAAAGATGCACTGCATATGAGCTTGCAATAAAATGTATTTTTACAGAATACAGAAACCACTGAACTTATTTAGTTCAGAATATGAATGAGTATCTTACCAGTACGATTGCATGGCTTCAAAACACATTATGCAAATATGGGATAATAAAACTGAAATACAAACATCTTTAATTGGCCTGGATTTGCATAAGAAACGCGACCGCAATTAGAAAGAAATATAAAAACTATTAGTTTATTTGCTCGTCTTTCCGTTGCACACAATACTAGATGACAAAATAAAAATAATCAATTAATTGTAAACTTCAGGGTGTGAAAGCCCCAGTCCTGCCTATTGTGAATTATCTACGGTTCGAAGGCGGATGCATTGGACTCCTAAGTTAAAGACCAGGCTCTGTATTCAAAGACTTTCAATGAACACATATTTTATGTGTCATTCAGTCTTGATGGCAATACTACTGTTCACCAGTGTAATCAAGAGAAGGCCTATTATTGCTAAAAGGTTTGAGGAAAACATTTCGTTTTTAATGACAATGATAAAACGAAGCTTTCATTATAGATTGATATTTTTTATTAAACAGCTACGGTTTTCTGTCTTCAGTTTTCTAGCTCTAATATGGTAGAGATAACAGGTCGGGCAAATTAGTTGAGTCGGAAATGTTCTCAACTAGCACTGGGACATTATGATTACTTATGCTTATATCCTACAACATGCGTCATATGTCAATGAATGATTATTTTAATTGATAATCAAATTTTAACAATCAAATATTGTAAAATATAGTTTATCTTAGTTTGCATTTTAAATGATGAATATCGCAATAAATTTCGATCTAAGTGAGTTTTACTAACAGATGACTCATCACTGATCGCAAGATCGGTTTCTCAGCAGCATCACAAATCATTGAATGTTGTAAAAGGAAACTTTTCCGCTGTTTGAGCAAACAACTCTCCCCTCACCTCTCTGAAAACAATGAAAATAGAAATCAATTAACGCACGTGTGTCAAATCACAACACCCAACCGAACAATTACTCACCCTTTTCGTTTTTCCAAATACCCCATTTGGTATCCGCTCGGATAGCCGGCCGTTGGTTCTCGCAAAATGTTACATTCGGCTGGTTTGTGCTCTGCCAAGAACTTCACTTTAAACGCCAAATTGTAGAAAACCGGACACAACCCATGCGATCCCAGCGGAGGCTTCCCGGCGGCTGGCTGCCGAAAGCCGCACTGGCCCATGCGCCAATCCTGATGACACTTGTCCATCAGTTTGGTGCCCTTGTCCGTGCTAGTGTGAATGCATTGTACATTTTTGGCCGCATTTCGAAAGTGAGTTCTTTTGAAAAAGCGATCCTGATCGAAACCCACTCCCGCCATGTCGCAAGTGTCTATGGCCTCAATCGCATTGACCCCGATTTGGTTACCGGCATCCAGCACCAACTGACCACCGAAGCTAAATCCGAACATGTACAGATTGTCGAATTGCATTCCCTCGTACTGCAGTGTCCGTAGGAACTTCAGCAGCACTACACTGATGTCGTTGAACCGCCGGAACAGGTACGGATAGTTGTTACTTGCAAAGACGGAATAGTCCATACAGATGATGCAGCCACCACGGTAAATGTTCAGATTTTCCCGCAGATCCTTAACCCAAAAGGTTTCGTAACAATTCTCGTGCCATCCGTGCACTATTAACGAGAACTTTTGCGTTGTAGAGCACGTGGTTCCGGACAGTAGCGGTTGACCATTGACGTTGGTAGTTTTTGTGAGGTTTTCGCTGTAATATGAAATGAAGGTTTTCTTAAAAGCCTAAATAATATATGGTTGCTTGTCAGTAAAATAAACTCTTATAAAATCAAAACAAGGACCCCAAAATCTACAAACTTTTATTTTTTTTGCAAAGGTTATATCCTTACATCCTGCAGCCCTCTGCGCGAAAGGACTCGGAAGTGCTCTTGAAACACGCACGTAGCACATCACTTGCTCCAGGCTAGATTTGATCAACTGCGTTAAACCATTTTCGTGCATTATCTGTCAGAGCTGTTCGCACTCGACTGTATCGTATACTGCCCTGAAATCCACGAAATCCATGGGCACGTTGTATTGCCGAGATTTCTGTAGGATTTGGAGCGAGAAAATTTGATCCGTTGTAGCACGGGGTCCCATAAAGCCCGCCTGATACTGCCCTACGAAATCTCTTGTTATTGGGGATAGACGACGTAACAAGATCTGGGAGAGCACCTTGTAGGCGGCGTTGATCTGCGTAATGCCGCGGTAACTACAGCATTCAAGCCGATCGCCCTTTTTGTAGATGGGACAAACCACACCTTCCATCCCAAATCCTCTAAATTATCCAGTGAAGTGCCACTATCAGTGGTTCCTTACCATTTTTGTAGAGTTCTATCTGGAGTCGGTCCTTTTCGGCGGCTCTTAATTTTCAGCTTACATTGGGTCGTGTCGGGACGCTGTTATCGTTTGTAGGCTACACTCCTAGGTTAACTTTCCTTCCGTGTCCTTTTATTATATTTCCATTGAGATGCCTATAGGAAAACTGTTTCCATAGACTACCTCGCGCTCGTTTGTGATTAGGTTTCTTTTCTCGCCCATACACATGTCAGACTTCGATATGCATTCTTTACGAGATTGGTTCGTTGAATTTGCGCGGGGCACGATTACTGCTCTATACATCGCTTCACTACCGACCTGGCCGTTCACATCCTTCGTCGTCGGCAGCATAGAGCCGGAATGTCGCGGCAACTCGATCTTGGGTCACTCGTCGACTATTTCCCGGTTTTCTCAGAAGTAGCAAATCACTTTCAACCTGGTCGAGCCATCTTGCACGTTGAGCTTCCCTGTTTCTGGTGCTGGTGAGGTTCTTGAAGAGAACGTCGTTTTTATCGCACTGTCTTCCGGTTCAGACTACCATCCATCGTAGCCTATCGAATTTCATCAGATGTACGATGCGAATCTTTCCAAGCAGTGCCTGTAGCTCGTGATTCAAACGCCTCCGTAACTTTCCGCTATCAGTTTGTACACCACACGCTATGTCCGCAGGTATTTATTATTTAACTTTCATGCACCTCAGATTTTTCTTCTCAGGATGTTAGTATTGGTCAAAACAATTAATTCTATCTTGCGTTTTTTACAAAATTAAATTTTCAAGGTTATTTTTTTATTTTTTTTTATTTATTGATTTCGTCAAACTTTGTAGACTACATTCTTACCCTAAAGTTTAATTAATATATTAATATTGTATTACTTTAATTTAATGGTTGGCAATCCGTTGCTGGCCTTTAAATCATGTTGTTCTTGTTCACACCTGTTTAAGCATGATTCGAGACATAGTTACGTCAATGGTTTCATAATATTTATTGTAAATACTCATTATTCTATTAATAGGACCGTTTCTGGCATAATCTGTTCTATAGTGGTTTAACATAAAGATGTTACGGGTTCTCACCGAACGCACCGGTGCATAGAAGTTAAGGTTTTGTAGTATATTTTCTGAATTTACACGTTGTGAAACTATGTCATTTACAAACAAAAGCATAGCAATCTCTCTTCTTTTCTTAAGTGTTTAGATGTTGATGAGCATACAACGAGATTCATACGGTGGAAGAGGAAATGAATTCCAACCCAACTTTCTGAGTGCATATAATAAAAATTGTTTTTGTACAGATTCGATACGACAGGAATGCACATCTTGGTAAGGAGACCAAACTACACTACAGTATTCTAAAATGAATCTAACATATGTAACGTATAAAGTTTTTATAGTATAAGGGTCCTTGAAGTGGTAGCTAAATCTTTTAATAAAACTCAGCATGTTAGTAGCCTTTTTAACAATCGTGTTAAAATGGTCTACGAATGTCAGTTTTGAGCCAAGAATCACTTCTAAATCTCTTACTTTACTACATCTTTCTACAGATTGTTCTCCAAGAGTACAGTTGAAGTCATTTAGTGTATGTTTTCTTGTATATGAAATGATGTTGCATTTTTTTAATATTCAAATCAAGAAGACTCTTGATGCACCAGTTGTAAAAAATGTCGATCTCTTGTTGGAATACTTGAAGGTCTAATTGAGTTGCTATTTCCATGTATAATTTCATATCATCGGCATGAATCAATATCAATGAGACGATTCAACACAAGGGTAACATCATTAACAAATAAAATGAAAAGCAAAGGGCCTAGATGAGAGCCCTGTGGAACTCCGGAGGTTACCTTAACTGGGTCAGAAAGACGTCCTTTGATTCGAACTATCTGCAGTCTGTTTGTCAAGTAAGATTTGATCTATTCTAGGAGATTTGCTTCAAACCCTAAACGATTAAGCTTAAATAATAACATATCGATATCAACCCTATCAAAAGCTTTACTAAAATCAGTGTAGAGAGTTTCCACGGTATTACATCTGTCCATAGAAGCAAGCGAGAAGTTGACAAATTCCATTAAATTAGTGGTAGTAGATCCTCCTAATTGTTTTGACAAATACTAACATCCTGTGAAGCGAAATCTGAGGTGCATGAAAGCTAAATAATAAGTGCCTTCGGACATAGCGTGCACCACCTAATATCGTCCGCAGTACCTTTCGCTTGCACACGACCAGGGCGCGTGTGTCCTCTGTGAGCAACGCCACAGCTTAAAATCCCTAACGAACTACCGGTCTAAAAAGGGTTTTGTACATTGTCAGTTTCGTATGGCGACGTATGCTTCTTGTTCGTACCGTTTTTCAAATGGCAAAGTAGGCCCAATTTCCCAGGTAACCAATAAGCATTAGTATAAGCAGTAAATCAATCGTTTATTAGCATCCCTGGCGTTTTATACTGCAGGATGCTGTTTATCAGCTTTTTGACTGCATAGCTGTTGTAAATTGGCATCCACAATTCTATTTAAATTCTTCTTGTCGGTAACTAGCTGCAAATAAGCATTGTCAGCACTATAAGAGTGCTAGCAGTAAACTAGCCGCATATTTTGCCAAAATAGCAGTGTTGGGCACCGCTAATTCGCTAATTCGCTAACCGACCAATCGAGAAACGCTAGTTATACTTTATAATTTATACTCAAACTAGCCGAATTGCTGCTGGGCCATGATTCTAAATGAAGTGCCGCTGTTTATTTTAAAAATTAATAAACTGTAATCATTTTATCCATTATAATAGGTTTTGATCTTAGGTAAATTAAGAAAAGCCATGTAATAAATGTAAATTACAAATAATTTGTACAGTGATAGATTACAATGCAAGTCATTGCGATATGTTCAAAAATAAACAATAACTGGTAATTTGCAGTTTGCGATTAGTGATTAGCGAAATTACCACGATTATCGAACAAATTGTATTGGTTAGCGAATTAGCGGTGCCCAACACTGCAAAATAGCATTTAAGTAGCATTTAAGGCAACTTAAACGCTTATTGGCTTGCATTTAAATTGCATTGGAAATGCTAATTGGTTACCTGGGTTCCCATTTGAATGCGCCGCTAGATCTCCTTACTCGAGTCGTTGTCCGCGGTCACCAACGATCTCAAATAGACGAACTCGTCAAGTAAACCAACATCACAGAAACGAAGCAAGTAGCATGTGAGGTGTACCGCAATTGGCCCCAACTGGAATGTTCTCTCGTTTCTTCATATGGAAAAATGGTGTCTGTATGCAGCAAAACTACCAGCAAATGTAAAATGTTTAAAATGTATCCGTCTGTTGATAGTCGAGTAATTCTGGGCCAATGACCACATCTATGTTATTTTCAACAAATTCTCATTCTTATTTCACCAACTGACTACAAATTAATTTTAGATTTTAGAAAAATATAAATGTGAATGAATTTTCATACTATAGGAAAAGATTCATGCGATGGAAAAATCAATTTTTGATACACCTTTGGAACATTCAGGATATCTCCGGCAGAGGTGGGTACCGCTAACCGGAATTTTAGCATCGCTAACAGCTAAACCGCTAATTCAAAACGTTAGCTTCGATACCAAAAATTTAGCGGAAGCTAATGCTAACCGCCAACCACTAAATTTGTTAGTAGCGCAATTTGGTATGTACATACTTTTAATTCAATTTTGGAAAAAGAAAATCTTCGTTGAAAAGGTTTGGATGTAATTTTGCAGTTATTTTGTATTTCGAGTGGATGAAATAAGGCCATTTTTGCGTTGTAACGTCACGGAAAAGATGTACTTTTTCGCTTCAAACAATCTTGTAATCCGTAATTTCTATGTACTCAAAAATACCTTTAAAGCGGTGCCTAAATAATGAAAATAAGTTAGTAAGTGTGCAGAACCTAAGTTACAACTAATTGAAGCTCGTGGCGCACAGCGGGATGGATTCAAAAAAGTGAGACACAAGTAATAGCATCGAAACCGTAAGACACAGCATGATGGTTGCTTTAGAAAAGTTTTCAAGAATTCTGAATATGGCAAGTTATTCAGTATTTATCTCTCATCAAATCATAGAACAAAGACTTTAGATA
Source organism: Sabethes cyaneus (assembly GCF_943734655.1). NCBI lineage: Eukaryota > Metazoa > Arthropoda > Insecta > Diptera > Culicidae > Sabethes > Sabethes cyaneus. The sequence goes on from NC_071354.1 coordinate 50,954,385, forward strand.
AATTTGAAAGAGAGCAGAATTTTCATTTTTTTAAGAGAAGAACCAAAAGACGAATTTCTGGCAAGTTGTAACGTCACGCTACAGTAGATATTTGTATAACGCGGTTAATTGGGGCCGCGTTATATTAAGCGCGTTATACAAGTATACTAATTGGGGGGCGACGGCTTCCTAAGGTCACTGAATTATTTTTTTTTATTTAAATTGTATCATTAACTCGACTTAAGTTAGTTCACCAATTCACCAATTTACCAATTTTTACCAATTTTACCAATACGAAAATTTCAACGGATATTCCGGCACCTCCAGCAGGCCAACCCGTAACTTTCTGCCCTACAACTTTTTAAAAGACACCACTATCGTATCTGTTAACCGCGTTATAGAAATATTGTGGTATCCGTGCTATAGAAATCCGCGTTCTTCGAATCCGCGTTTACAAATCTTGACTGTATTTGCTTTCCGAAACAATCTAGGTCAAGAAAATGCTATTAATTTGTTCACTTTTAATAGAAAATTTGATGCTCTTTCCAAATATATAATAATATTCGGGGGTTTCTCAACGATTTTCCAAGTTCAAACACAAATACGGTGCAAATAAGAGTCAAAACGTTGTAACGTCACGGCGGAATGTGTCATATATAGATGTAACCTAACTTACGTCTGATTTTTCGCCCAAAAATAATATTACGCGATGCAGTAGATTTACTTATAAAACATTTTTTTAGCCTTACGAACTATTCTTTACATAAAATTCAACAGACAGAATATAATAATTCTGCAGATCTTCCTTTTGGTCGGTGTTAAGTCAGACCGGACCAAGTCGCAAAATTTAATAAAATGAGTTAATGACAGCAAACGATCCAGAATTTTCTAAGCTATATTTTACTCTAATCAGATTACAGCAATGTTGTGAACAGCCGGAGTTATGAGATGATTTCGAACAATTAATAGCTATAAACCGGTGACCGGACGGGAGCCATAAATACGATAGCCATACGAACGGTTGCCATACGTACGAATGCCATAATGTATGTTTGCCATGCCATTCGTCTGTATGGCTGCCATCCATTATGGCAAACATACATTATGGCATTCGTCTCTATGGCATTCGTACGTATGGCAATCGTCCGTATGGCAAACGTATATATGGCTGATGGGGTGTCGTCCTTAACACCGACCATATCTAGTATCTGTAATACAGTGCTCACAACCAGGGCTTGAAAAGGGATCGCAAGTTGAATGTGACTGCCGTGAATGCGAACTTTCCGCATTCAAACTCCGCTTTTTGAACGATCATTTGCTGTTTTTTTGAATTCAGTCAATCTCCCGCTTGCGCTGCTGCCGTCTTACAATTCATGCGGCATCTCTGCAGAAGCAAACAGTCAATCTCCCGTTTTGCTTTGCGCTTTGAGAATATAAACTGCAAACTGACTGGAAGCATACGGTGACGTATTTTTTCGTTTCTCTTTTTGTCTCCAAATCGGCTGCTCACAGTAATAGTTTGTCACCCGGACGTCGGTCCGACGCAAGCAAAATATTCGTTTGTATTGGACGGAGTCCGACCGACTTCTTCCATGCACATGTAGTGGTTGTTTTTTTGTAGTATTGAATTATACGATTGTGCGGTTGCTTTTCGTTAGCGTGGTGATTGCCAGTCATTTGACTGTTTTGCAGTCATTCGCTGCTCTAAACGGTAAAGGCAACTTGATCGAAACGAAAATGTCAAAAAGCATTATAACGCATTCATACTGTTGCGTGCATTCGGCGTTTGACTGAGCAAACTGCCAGTTGTGTTATGCATAGCGTTCGTATTCCACCTCTAAACGGACGGTGTGAACTTGAATGCGCGTTGGTGTGACTGCGGTAGAAAAAAAGGATCGGTCGAAGCCCTGCTCACAACTGTATAAAGTTACCTATGTATTTTTGCCTCATCCATTAATTGAACTTTTGCCCCGTCCGTGAATCGCACTTTTACCCTACTAGGTGGTGACAACCGGTCCAGCGTTACATAACCGTACATACATTCATTCATTCATTACATACATTTCTGGGATACAGAACCGTAAATATTAGCTTTCTTCACAAAGCCCTATATCAAATTAAAAACGCATATATCTGTAGCTTCAATATTATATATTACTGCGGCATACATATAAACTTCAAAATATATTACATCAAAACAAGCCAAATGAGATTTCGAATCAGGCTATAACTTGAATAGTTAATTCAATCACATTTCTAAGTGATCGAACAAGACCTATTTGCACTCATAAGATCAGTCTTTGGCTTCTTGATTCAATAAATATGCTATCGTTCCCTAATAGATATGTATTTCTGCCGATTAAAATTTTCGTGCTACAGTCGATTCATAACAGTCGTTTCGCGACAAATATCTTACGGCTTGGAAGACTCTCATAATTGCAAGATGACTGTCACCGCTACTGTTAGATGCCGAAGAAGGCATAAAAAAATGAAAATGATGCAGTCATAACAATCCGGCATAAGTTACTTCCAACGACAGTGGTTGAACAAACCCCCGATTGTAGACTTCAGCCTGTTCTTGTTTAGCATTGTGCTTCTCTGTTTTCAGTACGTTTTGAATGGGATTTCGTCACAGTGGTGCGTGCAGGCATAGCGAACGCAGGCAAACAGTAGAAACTGCTTTGAACGACAATCATGAAAAAGAGAGTACTTTTCGATAGCCTGTCGTCAACCACTTCTAGTTCGTCGCCGTCAACGATTGGAGCCGCGCGTGTTTCCGTTCAGTCTCTTCCTTTCATGTATTTGGTCTTCGACGCATTTTTCGCAAAGTTCCTGACTATGATATCAAAGCCATCTGCAAAGCCTAGGAGTTAACTACCCTTGATGAAAATCGTTTCGATTTCCGCTTGTCGGATCACCCCCTCAAGAGCGATGTTAAACAGCTTGCAGGAAAACCCGCCACCTTGTCTCAACCCAGTGACGTAGCCAGGATTTTTGTTTGGGGGGGCAAGCCATTTTTTTATTAGAGAAGTTTTAAACCTAAGAGGTTCACTCGCCTCTGGAAGGAGGCCAAGTTATTATGCAGAAAACCATTTGTTTAAGCTATATATTTAATGCTTATGTTACAGAATTTTCTTTCGAATTAACTAATTAATTTATTAAACTAAGTGTTCATGTAACACAAGTAACTTTCTAGTGGTGTTCAAAAGTGTGCGTACAATTTGATTTCTGCTAATTAGCTTGCTGTTGAAAATAATGTTTACAGGATTTTTAAAGACTGTATAGCTTCTGGCACTCTCGCATCGAGCTTACTTTTGCCTCCGCAAGACGCTTCGATCAAGGAGCATATGCGGCATAAAGCTGACGATGTACAAAGCGCTAATTAGACCGGTAGGCCGTAGTCCTATTCTTCAGCTGACGAATTTCTCGCCGGATCTCTTCGACATCGGGAGCCGGCACGCAGTTGTCGTTTATAGGCACTCCGAGGTTAACTTCCGTTGCGTCTCCTATTGCTATATCGCTATATATTGAGGTGCTCCTCGAAATACTGCTTCCATCTGTCGACCACCTCGCGCTCGTTTGTGATTAAATCCCCTTCCTGCAGGTTTAGGTGTGTAGCCCTTATGAGTTTGGTTTATCTCATTGTAAATCTTGCCCGTGTCATTAGCCCAGAATAGTTGTTCCAGCTCATCACAATCTCTGTCCTCCTTTTGGTGATTTTTTCTCCTTAGGATTATGGTCAACTCATTCCGCGCTCGTCGATACTTGGCCAAATTCTCTCTCGTGGATATGCTCAGACAGTTTTTCCAAGCTCTTTTTTCCTCTCTACCGCTTGTTGGCATTCTCCATCAAACCAATCGTTTCGTGAGCTCGAGGTTTCCACTCTTAGCACCGCGGTTGCGACCTCATTGACGGCCGAGCGTATCATAGTCCATCCGTTTTCGAGGGTCGAAGTATCTAGCGCCACAGAAGAAGGCAGAGATTTATCCAGCACGCGCGCGTGTTTAGCTGCCGAATATTTAACCGAGGAGGGTGGATTGTCGCGAGGTGCACGTGTACTGCTAGTGGGTAATGGTCGATATCCGCACGCCGTAGGGAGTGTATGTTAGTGATGTTATGTTAGTGAAAAACCAGCCCTCGATGAGAATATGGTCGATTTGGTCCGAAGTTCGTTGGGCAGGTGATCTCCAGATGGCTTTGCGGATATCTTTGTAGGAAAAGAAAGTGCTTCTGATCACCAAGTCTCGGAAAGCTGCAAAGTTGATGCCTCGCTGGCCGATGTCATTCGTGTCCCGATCACCGGTCTATGCATTGTTTCCTTGCCGACCTGAGCGTTCATATCCCGATGACGATCTTGATGTCCTGTCGTGAGCCGCTGTCGTACGTTATCTCCAGCTGCGCATAGAACGCTTCCTTTTCGTAGTCGGGTCTACCGTCGTGTAGACAATATACGTTTATGATGGTGTAGTTGAAACGGCCTTTTATCCTCAATACGTACATCCTCTCGTTGATCGCTTTTCAGTCCATTGCGCGGTCCTGTATTTTGCCCAAAAAAAACGAAGCGCGTTCCCAGCTCGTTGATCGCTCCACCGCTCTGGTAAAATTGGGCTTTGCCGCAACGGATCCTCCACACCTTCTCGCCTTTTTCGACAGATCTGCAGTGCCACGATGCCAAACTTTCAGGGTTCCAACTGATCGAGCAACACCCTGTCGCCACCAACGAAATTGAGCGATTTGCAGTTCCAGGTACAAAGTCTCTATTCTATATGCTTAGTTCGTCGCCTGTGTCAATGCCGAATAACGTATAGTTATATAGTTGAGAATTTTCAAAGGCTAAGGCTCGGTTATATTGTTATTCAAAGGCGCACTCATTTTTAATGCAAGCCAAAATATTTCGGGGGGGGGGGGGGGGTTGCCTTGCCCCCAGGCCACCCCCTGGCTACGTGACTGTCAACCCTCGCCGCGTCTCAAAGGCACAAAGGCACTCGGACCAAAACGGATACATTTTTTCTATACATTTGCCAGTATGCCGTGCCATATCATAATCACAGCCAATACCATCGCTTCGTATTTTGTCTGTATCGAGTGTCTACCCAGTTAGCACCAACTCGTATATCAATGTACGAAAATCATCGTAAATATCTCTTAACAAATTCGAAATCGTAATTAAAGCTTGATAAAATGGGCCCAAGTTGATTTTCTATCGTATGTAATGCTAATAACGGACATACATACGATTTGCAGCACAAAGTCGTATAGCATTACGATGCGAGTCGCACTTAATCGAATATTATCGTAAATAATATATGTCACGCTTATAACTATTTCTAATCACGTATATCGCCTCCAAAATAGTACGGATAAGCCAATTATGCGCATTAAATACGATTTATTAGCATGTATATCTGTACGTAATGCTGATTTTTCATCTTTTATATACATATGAAAATGCTAGCTGGGTATCTCTTGATGCGTTGAAACCAGCTCGAATACGTACATGACAATAAGCAAACATTCTTATTTGCACTGTGACCAGTCGCAGAAAATGTCTGTATAGAAATGACAGGCATTCGCCGCTTTTTGCTTACAGTACTAGCTGGAATAGTATAGACAAGCGATAGAGAATAAGGTGTAATTTAATTATTAATGCGTTTTTCACCTGAACTTTAGGGAATGATAATTGTTGCATTATGGTACGGTTTCGTGGCTGATCACTACTTTAAAGATCTTGTAAGAATAGATGCAGTAGAGTTCGTTTTCAAATTTGGAAACGTTCTTCTTTGAATCCGCATTATTTAGGGAAAAGCTCTAGGCACACGAAAGAAGCCTTTGCCGCTCCGAAGTGTGCATGACACGACGAGCAAGCCATGTTATCGTTATTCTGGTATTTCTTCTCGGTGCGTGTGTACTAGAAATCTGCCGAATGTCTGTTCGCAAGAAATAATGTCAAATGTCTTCAGATTTTGGTCACCAACCAGTACGTCTTACGTACTGCACGAGAGTGTTCGTGTTCCCGAGATGCGCACGAAACACATCACTCTATCCAATGTAGCTCTAATCAATAACGTCAGATTATCCGGAAAACCGTATTTGTGCATTATCTTCCATAGCTGATCAATAAAGATGTGATGCGTTTTTGCTAGATCTGGACTTTCATGGCCACACCTAGATTAATTGCCGTTCCACCTTCTTCTGCAGCTTCACCATTGCGGTGTTCATTGAAGAACTGCTTAAACCTCTCGACCACCTTGCGCTCGTTTGTGATTTATTTGCTTGTCCCTACATATGTGCGGTTTCGGTGAGTTATATCGCAATTTCAAAGCTGTTGATATTCGTTAGGCTTTTGCGCGAGAAAAATAAGCAGGAAAATATTTTTGGGAACATTTACTGTGAATTTTTCGCCGGTTCTCAAATTCTAATGATGAAATCTTTTGGAGAGGGCCTGATCCCCCAGGCACTCCCTCTAGCTACACCAGTGCGGAGAGGACGATAGAAGATAGAAGGTGTTGATAGTGTTCAAATAGAGTGTGACAAAACGTGAAGGGATAAGATTGTAAAATTAGGTAAAGGAAGGTCATTAAAGCAACACTTATTAAGTATGTGTCCCAAAATAACACTATGTCAGAAAACCCGGGGGCTCATCCCTCAAATGATAGCTTAGGGCAGTGATGGTGGTGGACTTAGGAGAAATTTTTTGATGACATAGGAGTCCCTCAGTTTAATCGTTATGCCTATTGCAAGTTGTGAATCTGAATGCTTTCCAGTTTAAATCTTATGGCGATTCCTAGAAAATGGTTTTTGTTGTCGCCTATGTTACATTTTGTTATGCACAGGAATGGCCTGAGATTATAGTGGGCCGCGGCATTCATGGGCGATTTGATTTGGTCCGCACCATGCCTATGCCTGGGCACCACTGGCTTAGGGTATCACAACAAAACTTTTATATGACGTCAACATTGGTTGGCGCGATTTAGGGGTCGCACATGTTAGTTTTATGAAAAAATGGCATTTTTCAGGAATAAATTCAAAAAAATATTTTTAGAAATGTTAAAGCAGGTGGAGCAAGGTACTTAACTATTTTTTTCACAATCATTGAGATCTGATACATTCATAAAAAAAATTATGGTTGCATGTCTATAGTCATATTTGGATACAAAAATTTATTGAATTCGGCAAAAATTTAAAATTTTCAAAATTTCATTTAAATAAACATCAAAACAGGGTATCGAATAGTGTTTCAGAGCTAGCTATACTGTCTAGATGGGAAATTTTATGACGAACAACTTTGCCGAAGAAAGTAGGGACGTATCTTCAAATCTCGCTGAGATATTTACCATTTTATGAATGCGGAACAAAACACATTCTGTAATTTTCAAATTTTAGCAGTATCTCTTGAAACTAGGTTTACTCCAAAATTTTGCCTAAACGTGAGTTGTTGAAAATTTAAACATGAAAAAATAAACACTGAAAAAAAAATCCACTATGTTTAATAATAGCAAAAGTATTTTTCATGAAACGAAGAATAATGTGACGAAGATGCAATATCCGAGGTTTGAGTTGATTAATGAAGCTGACGCATAAATGATAAATGAACTCAGCTGACACTAAGAATTTGTTAGCCATTACCTGAGTACATAGATAATCAGTAGCAATCTAGAAAGATTAACGGTGAAGGCACCTTGACCTTGTCATGAGAGCTGAGAATAATAATCGCAAATGTTAGCTATTCTTTATTAGAATCCAAGTTCAGAATAATTTTAAAACGTTGATGTGGAAAATGCAGAGCTTTATTTTGTATGTTACTGCCTACTTTAATTTTTCATACAGAGAAACCCAATGGGCCAATCCACTGCAGTCTGCACTCATGTGAATAATTAAATCATATTACCACACACCAAAAAGGAAATGCACTTGATTATGAAACTTGAAATTTCAGCTGAATCCATGCGAAACCTTCTTGGTGCGTTGCATTACCCGTCAGTGTTAGTTTCAACAGCAAACGCAACCAGACGGACGAAGCACAAACAAAACTGGCCGGCTTTTTAATGAGCCAGTCACCTTCACCGTAACAACAAGTTCTCGTTACCCGTGGTAGAACCGAAAGATCACATTTTGCCTGAAGATCGTTCCCCGAGATGAGGTTCGTTGATGCTGCCCCAAGGCAGCCAGTTCCAGATCGTTTTCACTGATATTAGCGTTGGAGAAATCCTCGGAAGATGAATCCAATTGTTGCAGACTGTTTAGTAGTAATGTAACGTTGTTGCTGCTGTTGAAGCTTTCCGCCGGATCCTGCAGCCGGATAACGTTTCCCGTGGTTAATGCACTTAACTCGCGCAACCGATGCCTGCGAACCACGCGCTCGTCGCGGCGTATTTTCCATCGTTCAATAAATCGACCGGAAGTGGTGGCGGCGATGGCGGCGATCGAAAATGCACCAAGCACCAACAATATCAACTGCGACCGTATCATCTGCGAACTCGAGGAGCGACTAGCCTGCCACTCGCTGAAGAATCAGTATTGACGGTAAAGCTCCTGAAGCTTTCTGAAATCAACAACGCGCACCGTGGTAATGGGGGGTCGAAGTTTTTGTGACGGCAGCACCGACGTCGCGATCGCGATAGGATTCATTTTATGAACGCAGAGACTCGACTGCTCCGTACCGAAATTTTATTTCACGACTAACTCATCTAAAGTGATGCTAGAGAGCCTTGCACTGGATGGCTGGCTTAAAACAAGTTAATACATGAGGGTTATTGAAATTCGATTGGAGGTTATCATGTTAATAGAAACAACTTTCGTAACGCACTGTTTGATGAGTTTCGAGGAGATCTGCATTTGAATTGCAGAACTTTTCCTCCCCTAGTCAGTGATAACAAATGTAACTTTTATCACCTGCCTAATTTTGTGACAGCTCCAAAATAAACGTATACAGGAATAAGTGCATAAATTTCTGCAGGCAGGTTTGATGAATTGCTAATTACTTGGTGCTCAACATGACATAAAGGTACGATAACTTAGTTTGTCCAAGGTGGTTCCTTGTGTATTTAGTTGTAGTTTACGATACTATCTATGATGTGTGGTTGTTGAGGGTTGCATAAGTGAGCAATCAATTTAGGTTGGAAAGTATTTTACGAATCATGCAGATGAAACCTGTTTCACTAACTGAGGAGTATACGGTAAGACACCTTCAATCGCAATTGGTAACTTAAAATAAGCTGAAAGTGCGTTCAAGCCATTATTTGAATTGGATGTTCCAATTTGCGCAAGCAACTGACAGTTGAGATTAGATTGGAATAACTGAAAAGAGTTAATTAAATTTGAATTAACTACTAAATTTCTTATTCGAAATAAAGCCTACACACTGATCAACAACGATTTGCTTAATTACTGGCATTTCTAGAGGGCTAGTAAATCAGATGTTAATAGAGTTTTGCGATAAATTAATTTCTTTCAAAAGAAACACTCATATACAATCCTTTTACACATTTACGACGGCTCTAGGTCACTATATTATTATTAACCGAAAAAATAATGGGTTTTATGCCGATTTGAGAATGAGTAAAATCTCAATTCAAATCGGCTTTTCCCATTCACATTTGAAATTTTCATTTAGACTCTAGATCCGATGGAGAAAACAATAAACAATAAAATAAATTTTAAAATCCGTAACAAGAGAGCAATAAAACTAAAATTGTTACTGGCTAGTAGTGTTTAGTAGGAGTTTTATAAAATTGCTTCTCTAGTCAAATTTTTTTTCAGGGAAACTATGATATACGTATGCTCTAATCTTAGTCAGAACATACACGAATCACGTTCCCATCAACAGAGTAATATTGCTCATAGGACCTTTTTAACTCTAGTAGACTCCAAACAGGCTTAACTCTGAATAATATCGAGGTCGTCTGCGATGGCAGGACTTGGTTACTTTAGCTAAAGATCGTTTCTTTCGTTCCTGGAGGTTTTGACGAAGTGCAAAGCCCCGCTGTCTTGTAAGCGGCGCGATAATTGCAGCAATCCAACCGATCGCCCTTTTACTAGATGAAACAAACCACGCCTCCTCTTTTCGTTCAAAATCCTGGAAATTGTCCAGTAGAATGCCGTTGCTAAGACCTTTTAGTCCGTTTTTTGTAGATTATGTTTGAAATTTGCTTATAATTTTTACTAAATCCTATTGTTTATATTTTGTCAGTTCTGTCGTAGGTCATGAATTTTAATGAATTTTCTGTACAATTTTGATTTATTCTGTCTTGATTTTGTTTGATTTATTTTTTATGTCGATCAAATTTTTTCAATAATATGAATAATAAGAAAAAATTATTCCGTCATTTTTATTTTGGGTGAAAAGATTGTCTAGAAATAGTTGAGTAGTTCACAAGCTTAATTTGATATATTTTAATATATTTGATTTAAAAAATATCTGAATAAAACGCAGGATACGAAAGCTGAACAAAAAGAATTTTTTTTAAGTTTTTCATTACTGGTCCCCTTTTACTTTTGGACCTCACCCTATTGTTAGGGACCCCATTTTGTAAACCCCGCAATGCTGATTTCGTCATGTCAAGGAACATATGTGTCAAGTTTGATTAAGAATCGTTCAGGCGTTTCGGAGTTATGGCAGATGGAAAGATTAGATGCCAAAAAGGAGAAGGAGACCTGATAAGGAGGAAGAAATGGCAAATGGATAAAAAATGGCCTTACTTTTTTGCATTATGTGAATTTCCCGAACGAAAACAGATGTACAAGCGGCTGGGACCCAAATGGGAAGTGGCCCTGATCAAGATTGGATACTCATCTAGTACAACTGGCATGGTCCGACGAGGAACTATCGGTGGACAGGTTGGAAGATCTCATATTCCCGATCTACAAGAACCAACTCAAAAGCAGCGAGTTTCAAGGTATGACCTCCCTCAACTGGGCGTACAAAATTCTCTTCTACATCTTGTTTCATAGGCCGTCTTCGCTACAGGAGAATCCAATTTGGAATACTAACAAGAAGCTCCTTAACGAATAAAATGTTGACCTTCTGACAGTTATTCGACAAAATTTGAGAATTCAACTTGCAGATTTTCCTTCTGTCTACAGACTTCCAGGCAGCATACGATACAGCAAAACGAAATAAGTATCGCTTGTGCCGTTAGGTTTGAGCCAAGGTGACGAACTTTCAAATCTATTTTTCTACATAGCGTTGAAAGTTGCTACTCGAGGTGGATAACAAAAACCGTGGTAGCCCCGCGGGCGACACAATCAACGTGGTCAACGAGTTTTGAACCTAGGTGACATGTTATAATACTGTTAGTAAAAAAGTATAGAGGTACATAACGACTGCAATGGATGCCCTTTAATGACTGAGTAACCAGCTAAAGTCCAGCAATTCGCACAAAACTCAAAACAACAAACATTCTCAAAACTATCAACAAGATGTTCATTCTGCTAGTGGCATTCTACGAGAACACTGAAGGAGAGCAACCCCCGAGATCTTGGTATATTCGAGTTTAAAATCCTGCGGTCAATACTTGGCGGTAGGGGGTCAGTCCCGGCGTAGTGGTTAACATTCACGCCGAGGACCCGGATTCAAATCCCAACCCCGTAGAAGTCACGAATGACCCAAAACTGGTTAAAGTGAATTTAATCTATATAACAAAAAAACCATACTTGGCGGTACTGAAGTTTACAAGTGTATCAAAATAGGAATGTTATTTTATTTATTTATTTATTTATTTATGAATTGGTAATTCTAATAATCTGACACATAAAATAGAATACATGAATAAAAATCTTAAAGTATTGCACCTGGCAGTAATTTAACGAGTCCTACGCAAATTCTTTTTTTAATAGTAATTATCCTGTACTTACTAAAAACATTGAAAATATGCTTGCCAAGCAAGAAGGGGTGCAGTGGGGAGGCAATAACGACAAACTGATAGTTCAAATTACTAAATTGCAAACATGCGTGGTAAACGCAGAAAATAACCACGCTAATAATTTTCGCGTAGGACTCTAAATAGGTGGAAACTCCGCAATAAGCTTGATCTTTTTAATCTTCTTGCAAACACGCAAGATGGTTCGCCGAAGTCAAACAACTCTTCCACTTTTGTAAACGTTCTTATACATTCTGTCATTGGCTCGCAAGATCCGAATGCCGTCCGATGGAACGGTGTCTGCAGCAGTCCCGTTGAACGTAAAGTTCGGTGCGATACCCGGAAATGGAGCACGGATAACAGTTGTGGTCAATTTTAAGGATTTTAGCTACAGATATCGCCTGTTGCCTTTTACTTCTGTGTTCCAGTGTGTCGAGATCAAGTAGACGACATCTATCTCCGAAGGGTGGCAAATTTGCTGGATTTTGCCAAGAAAGATGACGCAAAGCAAGTCTAATAAATCTTCTTTGTACGCGTTCAATTCGTATGGTCCAAGTAAGCTGCCACGGAAACCAAACCAGATTACAATTTTCCAGAAGCGGTCGAACTAGGGCGCAATTTAACGATTTAAGGCAGTGGGCGTGCTTAAAGTTTCTTCCAATCTTGGAGATAAATGCAAGTTGCCGGGATGCTTTAGAGATGATTGATTCACAGTGTAAATTATATGACAGTTTAGTATCCAGTAAGACACCGAGGTCATTAACTTGTTCGACTTTGCGCAGCTCAGTACCATCAATAATATAATTAAAGTTTATCGGGTAACTAAGCCAGCTCAGTTTGCACCAACCAACAAACACATCAAGTATATCTTGCAAGCGGCAGCAGTCGCCTTTATTACTTATGGTAGCAAACAGTTTCAAATCATCAGTATACACTAATTTACAGCCAACACTCAACAGTAACTCAACATCATTAAAGAATAGTAGGAAAAGCAAAGGTCCCATATTACAGCCTTGAGGGACTTCAGATATATTGGTAAATTCCGATGATATACTAGATCCAAGTTTGACTCGTAGCACTCTACCGCTGAGACACGAGTTTAGCCATTCGACCATTTGTTGGGAAGCACCAAGTCGGGAAAGTTTCCGCAAAAGTATCAATTCGATCGAAAGCAGCTTTTAAGTCTGTATAAATGACATCAACTTGTTTCTTGTTTTCCGTTTGCGAAATGCACATCGAAGTGAACTCCACGAGATTAGTACAGACCGATCGACCAGGCATGAAGCCATGTTGAGCCGTTGAAATGTAGTTCTTGGTGCGGGACTGTATTACACCACTCACGATAATTTCGAACAACTTTGATGCCGCAGAGAGACTGGTTATTCCGCGATAATTGCGTACATAATGACGATCGCCAGATTTATATACCGGAAACATATACGATTGTTTCCAAATGCCAGGAAATTTACCTTGTTCGAAAGACTTATTAAAAATTGAACACAACGGACTCGCCGACACTTCTATACATCGACTTAAAACTACGGCGGGAATACCGTCAGGCCCTGCAGAGAAGGAGTGCTTCAATTTTTTGGTTGCATTTATCACCAGATCAGTAGTCATGTTAGACAAACTCAAATCCACCAAATTGGCTGGGACATGCGCAGCAGTAATATCAGCATCACCGTCAGAGGCAGTTCCATCAGCAAAAACGGAGGCGAAAAACATCGCGAACAACTCACAAGGGTCAGGAATTGAACTTGATTCGATGTCATCGTAGTACACGTTGGAAGAGATTACAGAACATTTCCTTTTAGAGCTAACGAAGTTCCAAAATGTTATCAAGCAATTAAAACACAGTAGGCTCCAAAGGCTTGGCCACGTAATAAGAATGCCGGATAAAGACACAATCTAGTATTCAGCAGAGAACCCGAAGGAAGCCGAAAGTCCCCGCACCCGTTGTGTGTGCCATGTCGATGTGTGTTCGGGACAATTTGAGAGATGCCAAGACCGAGTGATGGAAAGGCACAAGATAGCCCCGAAATGTGCACAAGCGTTTTTGCTTGTGGGTCTGACCAAACCTTTTTGGCCCTTATACAACAGCACTAGTGTGAAATTATTAATTAATCTAATAACCAATTTGGATTTACTTATTAAGTCTACCCACATGCATAGGCAAGGCCTATTGTGGCCTCCCCACATGAATACATATCTGGAATATCGACATCACTGAGTGTAAGTAATTTTGTTCACAATTATTTACATACAAAAATTAATTTTTTTAAACAAGTCATCGACTGTGGTCATTTCAGTTACTTCGCTGCAGTTACGAGTCATGGTACGCGCTATTCGGATTCGGGAGGAGACTATGAATCCGTAACCGGCTTCCATAACGGGACACTTCACTATCAGTAAAATATGTCGTCGCATTTGAAAAAACATCAACACTTGATAAAATAGCGATTGACTGTACTTACTGCGGTCAACGCCGCCTACAAGGTACTCTCTCAGAATTGGTTGTGACGTCTATCCCCAATAGCAAGAGAATTCGGAGGGCAGTATCAGGCGCGTTTTATGGGGGCCCGTGCTACTACGAATTACTCTCCGACAAATCCTCCAGAAATGTCGAGTACAACGTGCCTACACATCATATTTTCGTAAATTTCAAAGCAGCAAACGATACAGTTGAACACGAATAGCTATGGCAGATAATGCACGGGTACGGTTTTCCGAACAAACTGACACGGCTGATCTAAGCTACCCTGGAGCGAGTGATGTGCTACGTGCGCGTTTCGGAGACACTCTCGAGTCCTTTGGAATCGCGCAGGGGGTTGCGACAACGGGATGACCTTTCTTGAATGTTATTCAGTATCGCTATTGTAGGTGAGATCCGGCGGACGGGCTATAAAAAGAGAGGTACGATCTTCAGCAAGAGTAGCCATCTCCTAGCCTTCGCAGACGACTTCGGTATCATTACTAGAAACTTTGGTACGGCGGAGGCAATCTACGCCAGATTAACAAACGGAGGCTCGGAGGATAGGATTACAAATCAATGCAATGTGTTTAAAACCGAATATATGGTAGGAAGAGGCGAAAGCAACGTTTACGACAATAATACGAGTTGCAACGACGCTGTGACAGTTTACTTATTGCTTATTGCTGGAATAAGTTTTGAAAGTTTCTACAAAATTTTTGTCAATTTCCAGAAGGGTCTAATATGATTTCTAGTAGATACACTAATATGATACCTTTAACAGTTTCGTCACAAATATCGATATCCGTATTTTATCTGTTTCGTCCCACTGCACAGCCGAGATTTTTTTTGAAAAAAAGTCCTTTATTTATATATCTCAAAATACCGCTGAGCTGGTTTTATCTTTTGATATCGAAAGCAAGATATTTTTATTAAAAATCAAATAGTGTGGTGCTTGTTCACGGCACGCGTCTGTTTCTTAAAGTTTTGCCAAAAGATGTGTATTTTTGCTTAGTACTCTTGTTATGAAGAGAGTTGAAATTCCATATTACCGGATTCCGCTGGGATTAAATTGATCTTTTTCGCCACAAATATGATTTTGTCATGGGGAATCCGATGGCAGGGTATTTATTTATGGCACATGGTGGTTTGTTGATGTTTTGGTCAAATGGACGGAATTTTACCCTAATTTTTTCAATGCAAATACTTCTACATTCTGCTGGGCTAAATTCCATCGTTTTTCACCAAAAAAGATGATATTTTTATATGCATTCTATTAGTTTGGTGTTTGTTTACAGCACCTGTTAGTTTTCTTATGTTTTAGCCACATGAAGAACATGAGACCCTAATTTTCGCGACGATTATTGAGAAAATTAAAGTTAAATGGCTTGTTTTGTCGCAGGTGAAAGAATATTGGTTTTATACCAGCGAGTTCCAGAGTTATTGATCAATACATCTTCGTGCTCCGAGAAAAGCAGGGTGAAATAGTTAAAATGATTCTATTCCTTCACTCGCACACGACTCCCAGAGTAGACAAACCCGGTCGGATCTAGTTACTGGTGTAATCATACCTCTAATGAAAGATTGTGCAATATATTTCGATACCCCGGCCCGGACCACAAAGTGCGACGAACAGGCGGTGTGGTTTATTCTAGCTTCAGTATCAACAGCGTCAGCGTCACCATCAGCAAAGTGTGTCTCTGTTATTTCACAGTTATCGAGAACCGGTCCCTGTATGGATGGTTGAGAATTGTGAAAACTATATATCACATATTCAGCTAATTTGTATTCCACCACCCAGTTGAAATGAGATGAGAAACTTTTGCCAAGACAATTCGGACAGCACGCACACGATCATGGCGCGGCCTGTTAACTGATCTACCTAACGATATACAGTAACTGACCTAAGAAATGCGTTTTATCGTGTTGTTTTGCGACGTGGAAGAATTATTTTTTTGTTAGAATGATTAGAAATCAATGCGTGAGGCATATTCTGATTATTAAATTATTACATTACTAGATTTTCTAGCTAAACTGTTCATGCCAAACGGACAAACTTTACCACAGATAAGTAGTATGATTTGTTTTAAAAATTCGTAATGTATAAAGCTTGAGTTGGGGATTTTTCAAAATTATCATACAAGATTGGACAGAATGGTTCTAGAATTTTATCCAGAAATTTCCTGTTTCCTCGAACATCGAATGTTTTAAAAAATTCATCTCATCTCATCAGTATCGTAGAACAAACGCCTTTTTCTAAGAATGTAAGAAAAGTTTTTAGCAATCTTGACAAATATCCAGAAAAAAATTTTACAATAATTTCCACGCCGGTGGAAACTTTAAAGAAAACTAGGACAAACTATGGTCTACCTAAAAGATTTTTAAAAAAATATTTTTGTCGGAAAGGTTTAATTTTCTTGTTAAAAATATTTGTTTTCTTGCAGAAAAACACCATGCGTCTCCATTGGAGTATCAAAACCTAATCTCATCAAATAAATTGTCTTTTAAAAACAAAAATTTATACCTTACTGAATTTTAGCATTTTTGGAACACATTTTGTTTTAGAAAAAATTGAAAAAAGCTGCATCTCTAGAAACGAGTTTTTAAGTAGCAATAAGTGATGCCTTTTCTGGCCTATACTGTACCCGTTCGATGTGGTTCTACCGTTCTTTGTTTTGGAAGCTAGGTGTGTCTTGATTAGGAGGAGGCTCAGGTGAAAGTATTAGAAGAAATTGGGAAAGATCAGAACAGAGCCAAAATATAAATATGACAACAGCATCACGGGACGGGCTCAGTTCTATCCGAGTCGTACCGGGTCCCAATCGATGATTGAATAAACAAAAAGCTCGACGCTTCTGCCAACCGGAGGACGACCAAAAATAGAAAGAAAGCTGCCTGAACGCACATTCCAACTTGCAAAGTTCACGACCGTCTGCTGCCAGCAGAGCAGTGGCCGATCAAAAGCAGCAACGAACCCGGGAGGTGGTGTGTGCTGGTCGTGCTGGTGGTTAGGTGCAGAGCATAGGGGAAGGTTTTTTAGACAGAGTAGGGTGTACGGTGTATAGCATAACATAAGCCCCGAGCGAGATGAGACAGGAAAGGACTTATTGGGTTGGAGCCGTGTTGGCAGTGTTCGCTTGTGTTTGTGCAACCCGGACAGTGTGTGCGAACAAGTTCGAAGACAACATATTCTTCAACTATTACAACTCCACGGGCGAGCTGGTGCATGTGTACAACGTCGTAGAAAACAACTCGTACCCGTACGACGAGACCTGCAACCCCGACGGGCGGTTCGCAGTAGTCGTTTTCGGATGGAAAATCGACTGTGAGAAGTACTTTGTGCGAGATTTGATAGCAAGTGGGTGCAACTTTTCGGTGGTCTCGAATTGACGGAGTGAAAATTCTAATGTGATACACGTGTTTCATTTATTTCTTCGCAGATCTCACCGAGTACCGGGGAGGATGTGTGATATGTATGAATTACAGTAATTTCTCCCAAGTGACCCCGTATCTACGCTTGAGGAGAAACTTTAAAGACATCCAGAATGTTCTGATTAAAAAACTCGATTTTCTCGAGCAGCAAGGTTTCGATCCGGACAATGGCTACCTGTACGGGTTCAGTTACGGGGCGAACCTGGTCCTAGAGGCGGCCAAGAGCTTTGGTGCTAAGAAAATCGGAGAAATCGACGGTAAGATGAACAGATTGCTATTAAAACCAGGTCATGGCATAATCCATCTGTCGTGTATTTTTCCGTTTACCCCTTTCCACTTTCTACTCTGTGTATGTAGTATGTGAGATCGCCGGCATAACTTTTGACTCTGGCTACTCGAAGCCACCGAATCATCGGCAGGCAGCGAAAAATGTTCAGTGCATTCACACCAGCCGGCAGTACGGTACCAAGTACCGAAGCAGCTGCCACCAGGATTGGATTCTGGGTGACTGCGGCACCCGCCAGGAGGCTGCTCCACTTTCCGCCTACGGATCCCACGGTGTTTGCACACTGTTCTACAACAGTGCCTTCGAGCACGAGTTCCTGCCCGTGGAAATGAATGCAAACAACTGTACCCTAGATCAGGAAGCAGACAACGTACCGGACGGGTTCCGAATGGGATACATGGAAATGAGGAAAAGCGAGGTCCGGGGTCAGCTGTACACGCCAACGTACGCATCGTTCCCATTCAATGTTCCGAGCGACGCTTCGGAAGACAGCCGGACGGCACTGGTCGATTTCTCCGACTTCGAGAAGTCGAGTGATGATGACTTTGCAACGGATTTGGACTACGATTCGGAATTTAAACTCTAGTGGTGACGGGTTATTCAGCAAGGTGTTGGATTCTCATACTACTGATTTTTTTTTACTTTTTTGACAGCGGTTGTTGATATCCGGAGTTACAAGCGGTTGCCAGTGACAACGGGTCAGCAACTGCATTTTTTTCACAATATTTATTTCATGACGTAACTTAATCAATAGTGTGAGCTAATATTTTTATTTAGTGTTTAAATATTTATGTTACAATTAGCTTAAATCGAACAATACTCTGAATCCTTACAACTCATGATGCATTTTTGAATGTTTTTTTTTCTAGTTATTATTGTGGTTTTGGGTTTTGATGTAGTTTCTAGTTTTATATAAAGATTCGCCAAACCAATTATTATATTTGAATGGTTTTTGTTTTGCAATGATATATGTAACCCTATATATGAGACACGATAAATGATGAATATTATACTATGAACCCAACATATTGAACTTGATTATATAACCAAAATATGAACATTACATGAATTATGAAGCATTATACTTCCTAGAATATAAGTTTATTTGATCATTATTGATTCTATTCGAACAAAAAAATTACGAACTAAATGGTATGAATATCTGATCACCTATGCAAAACGGTGCGTTACTAGAAGACATCGATTTGAAACACAAGCAAACTATATGATGAGTCCATAAACGAATATAACTAAATCTCAGTGACTAATGATAAACATGATACATATTTTCTACCTATTGATAAACAATTGTGTAACAATGAATAACGATAAAATGAAGCAAAAATAAAAATAAAAAACAAGAAACACAAATATTCCAGTAGAGGTTAAGGGGACAACTGATAATATTTCGATGTAGCGATGTAGAAGTAGAAGACGTGAAAAAAAGGTTTAGAACCCATATCCATGTGCGATTTTACTTATTTGGTTTTGTATGGCGCTGTAACCATTAAAAATAAATTTCCTAAAACAACCTTATGGCGGCGTTTTGTTTTTTTTTTGTAGGCGATTCATCACAAATTTGAAAAAAAAACATTCTGGCTTGGTAAGAATGAGAACTAGTTTAATTTGGAAACTTTTATAATTCTATAAAAAGTATAATGTGTATGCAGTACATTAACGGAGAGAAATAAACATTTACTCTCACTCGCGAGAGCAAGTCAGTCTGATTCCATATATGTTAATGATATTGGCAGTCGGTAATTTACGCAGTAATAATTAACGGTACATTTTTATCTGATCATGAACACTTGCCTGAGTCAAATCGAGGCCTGTGAGATTATCGAAAATACACAATACGCTTGGCCTAACAATTTCTTTGGCAAACTTTCATATGGAATTTGAATAACTCGTCGGTGGCCAATTTTTTTTCAATTACCTACATGATATTTTTAAGTTTTGTAGGAAAAAAGTGTTTTAATTTAATAGGATAAAACAAACTATGTATTTGAATAGACAGATTAGACTAAAATGAGAAAATATGACTGTACATCAATTTATTAGGAATATCCCGAACCCTGCCAAACGGAGAGGTTGGTAACTAGTGGGATAAAAAATAGAAATATTGACAGTTTAAATATTATGAAATCTAAATAAATAATGGCCTGTTTTATACGTTGACTTCGTTCGGTTAGGAAACGAAAACTAATGGGTATCTTGGCTGATTATGACACAAAATATTCTTCACTTGCTTCAAATCTTGAGTAAGCTTCTTACTGAAATTAATGGGCCAAGCACAATGCATATGGATTTTAATACGACACGGAAATTTGATAATTTTCTATGGGTTTTGGCCTCAACCAGTTTCAAGTCCAATTTAAACCCAATTTAAACTCCAAAAAAAGTCGGCTGCTTCTAAAAAAATAACGCAAAAAGGCACGGGGGAAAACATGATAAACGGCATAGAAAAAGAGGAAAAAACGTGAGAGACAGAGAGAGTGAGAAAAAGGGAAAAACTGACACGATAAAAAGAATCGTGACAGAATGGGAGAGAATGCGGAACTTAAAAAGAAACTAAAAAGGGGAAAAAATATGACGAGAAAAAAAAACAAAACAAAAGATACGAGACTACACAAAAAAAAAGAGAGAAAATAATGAAAATTAGAGAAAGGAAGAAAAAGCGATAAAGGAAACAAGGTAAATGAGGACAAACTAGACAGAAAAGGACAAAAAATGGAGCAAAAAGGAGAAAAACGATACAGAAAAGGAGGAAAAGAAAAGAAGAAAATACGGGCATAGAAGAATAGAAGAACAGCAAAAGAGGAAAATGAAGGACCAAATTGAAAATGTACGATAATAGGGATAAAACCAAAAATAAACAGAACGTGATAGTAAGGAGGGAAAGCAGAACATAATTAGAGAAAGAATGGAACAGTCA
Source organism: Sabethes cyaneus (assembly GCF_943734655.1). Lineage (NCBI taxonomy): Eukaryota > Metazoa > Arthropoda > Insecta > Diptera > Culicidae > Sabethes > Sabethes cyaneus. The sequence goes on from NC_071354.1 coordinate 50,975,345, forward strand.
AAAACGAAAAAATACGAAAAGAGTTAACGAGATAGAAAACAAAAAAACGAGACTGGAAAAGAGGAAACAAAACAGAACAGAAAAAAAAATCAAAGGGTCTAGAAACGGCGAAAAACGGAACAGAAAAAGTAGGGAAAAATGGAACAGGAAGTAGAAAAAAGGAAAAACGAGAGAGAACAGGAGGTAAAACGAAACAAATAAAAAGAAGACGTAACATAAAAACGTGATAGAAAAGGTGGGAGCATGAGACAGCAAAAAGGGTGAGAAGAGGCAAGAAAGGGAAAACGGAACATAAGGAGAACAAAAGGCGAAAGAAGACTAGCGAGAGAAAAAATAGAAAACCGAAGGAAACGAGCAAAACAGGTCAAACGGAATAACGCTCCTTCGGTTCCAGCGCGGATTTATTTGGTCTCTCTTCTGGTTATTCTACACGTACATTTACATCTCTGCCGCATTTCTACACCTCGCCTTTGGTAAACACTACAAGTCATTCAAGATTAAGCTTATTACCCGGTCCGGGACGCCTACCACAACGCGATATGGAAACCCCTGATCCGCCTAGTTCAGTCGAGCCCGCCGTAGACACCGATTTACAACTGCAATTGACTCGTTCCTGCCATCTAAGTTGTCCCGCCCCTGAGTCTAGTGCTGGTGAAGGGGTTTTCCAAGCCGCCTTCCATGGCAAGTATCCTATCAGTAACGGTATCCATCGCTCTGACGCATCCTCAATTCTCAGGACATCAACCGTAACAAGTATTGCTGCATCTGCTACCTCGAATGTCCTGGTATACTATCAAAACGTTGGAGGAATGAACAGCTCTCTCGCTGAGTACCAGTTAGCCTTCAGCGATTGCCTGGTTGAATCAAAATACGAGGACAAGCCAGTTGTTTAACGACTCTTACTCCGCTTACCGACAGGATCGGACGCGTTCAAATAGTTGTAAAAGTACTGGAGGTGGCGTTTTGTTAGCTGTTCGCTCAGGATTCAAGTCCTGCACAGTTAATCCTTCCACTGTTGACGGAATACTCTATCTCTGCGTAGTTTACATCCTTCCCGATCGAGTCAACGACGAAAACTTGATGGGCAACCATCTTGAAGCTATCAATTGGGTTGTGTCGCAATTAAAGCCTAGAGATAAAATTGTTATTTTGGGTGATTTTAACTTAAGCGCGAGCTCTTGGCAGCGTAATTCCCACGGTTCTCTATTCCCGATCGCCTCTCGATCGTCCATAGGCATAGTCCCGCGAAAACTGCTTGATACATATAGCACCGCTGGACTTAAACGGATGAATGGGATTGAAAACGAGAATCATCGGACCCTTGATCTGTGCTTCGTTAGTGAAGAGCTGTGCGTAGACTGTACGGTTACAGAAGCTCCGGTACAAATCTTAAAGATCTGCAGGCATCTTCCTCCTTTACTAACGTAATTAAAGATCAGGCCACAGCAACGCTTCCGGGATACTTCCGAAAGCCTCTCATATGAGTTTAGTAAAACCAATTTCAACGGTATGAACGATTTTCTGGGCCACGTTGATTGGAAGGAGGTTCTCCGCGATTACGACGCTAGTCTCGCTGCATCGACCATTTCTAGCATATGCTGTCGACCAGTTCGTGCCCGTCAAGTCTAAGCGCGTACTGCCTAAACCAGCCTGGGCGAACGCTGATCTCAAGCGCCTTAAAACGATTAAATGTGCAGCCCTTAGACGACACAGCAAGTATGGCACTGATGCCACGAGAATAAGATACGTAGAAATAAATACTACCTATAAACAACTCAATGATCACCTGTATAACGCCCATCAGAACAATCTGCAACGCCGTCTCAATGCAAACCCAAACAGTTTTTGGCGCTACGTGAATCAGCAACGTAAAGAATCGGGATTACCCTCTACGCTGTCGAATGGTCTGTTCGAAGCCGACTCCACCGCTGACATTGCCGACTTGTTCCGTTCGCATTTCAATAACGTTTTCACCAATGAACATCTCGAACCGCAGGATATAGCCGTCGCCATCGAAAATGTTCCTCGACTTTCTGTACCTTTGTAGCAGTTTGTTATCTCCATTGACATGGTTACGTCAACTGGAAAACGATTAAAATCCTCCACGGGATATGGCGTTGCTGGTATCCCTTCAATCATTCTGAAACGCTGTATGGAGACGCTAGCGGCACCGCTTGCAGCGGTATTCAACCTATCTTTGGCCACAGGCATTTTTCCAATCTGCTGGAAACAGTCATATGTTTTTCATGTCTTTAAAAAAGGTTGTAAACGAGTAGTCTCGAACTACCGGGGAATAGTTGCATTATGTGCCACTTCCAAACTGTTTGAGTTGATTATTCTCCAGGAGCTTGCCCAGAGATATAACCACTATATCTCGTCGGATCAGCACAGATTTATGCCTAAACGATCTACAACAACCAACTTGACTTCCTTCACTTCGTTTGTAACACGCCAAATTGAGGATGGTCATCAAGTGGACGCGATATACACAGACTTATCTGCAGCATTTGATAAAATGAATCATCAAATTGCAATTGCCAAATTCGATCGATTTGGCATGAACGAACATTTGCTACTCTGGCTTCAATCTTACCTTTGTGGTCGTAGCATGTCTGTGAAAATTGGTGACCACATTTCTTCGCCATTTCCTGTTTTGGTGTTCCACAAGGAAGCCACCTAGGACCGTTTTTATTCCTGCTGTATATGAACGACGTTAATTCCATTTTGAAATGCGCGAAACTCTCATACGCTGAAGATCTAAAGCTATACCATACGATAAAGCAACCACTGGATATGAGTTTTCTGCAGGAGCAGTTGGAAAACTTCGCTAAATGGTGTCAAATTAACCGATTGTCGCTGAATGTGTCTAAGTGCTCGGTAATCTCATTTGGACGAAAACATTCACTATTCCACTATGACTATGCCTTGGCAGGCGTACGTTTACTGCGTGAATCCACAGTTAAGGATTTGGGAATTTTTATCGATGCAAAATTAACATTCAAGGATCACATTTCATACGTGGTGGCACTAGCTTCTTCACAGCTGGGCTTTTCATTTCGCTTCGCGAAACAATTTAAAAACATCTACTGCCTGAAAACACTCTGTTGTTCAATTGTGCGACCTGTACTGGAATACGCGTCTCCCGTCTGGTCTCCTTATTCCCAGAATGAAATTCAAAGCATCGAAGCTATTCAGCGAAAGTTCATCCGCTATCAATATATCAATCACTCGTTCCTCAGTATTACTCCAGCTAGGACGAATTATGGTCTACATGAACCAGTGCGCAGTATGTCTCGTCTACTCAATCAATGTTACCATGTATTTGACTTTAATGTGTCTCGAGAAACAAAAAAGTGTAATTTTAGACGTGTTTTATGTTAATAATCTAAACAGACGAGTATTGTAAATACGTTAGTTAGTTATTTTTGTCATTGGGGTGATATTTTACCTGTTGACGTTAATAAATAAATAAGGAGAAAGAAGGGACAAAGTGGGTATGGAATAGGAAAATGGAACAGAAAAAGAAGAAAACATAAACGGACCAAACGTAGATTGTAAAGGAACACCTGAAAGCAAAGGGAAAAGGGAGCAGAAAGCAGAATAAACGTGATCGAAAACAAGAAAAAACGGGTCATTTAAGAGATGAAAAACGGAACTGACGAAAACTTTCAATATAATGAAAAGAAAAAAATTTCAATGCAATAAGTGAAAACCAAGAGGGAAAATAGGACTGATAATAAAAAAATGCAGCAACTATCAACATATTACTATGTTCAATTCTGTATACAAAATTCTCTCCCGCATCCTGTTTCTCAGACTGAGGCCGTAGCGGGAAATCTTTGTTGGCGAATACCAGTGCGGTTCTCGAGAGGGACGCTCCCCGGCGGACCAAATGTTCGTTCACCTTGCGACAGATCCTCGATAAATTCCGGGAATTCAACTTGCAGACTCACCATTTGTTTATAGACTTCAAGGCGGCGTACGATTCAGTTAAACGAAGTGTGCTGTGGCAGATTATGCTTGGACATGGTTTTCCAACAAAACTGACTACTACTGACTGAACTGACTGATACGTGCTACCCTTGATGGTTCAAAATCAAGCGTCAGGACAGCAAGTGAGACATCGGACTGGTTTGTCACGTTCGTTAGATGGTTTGAAGCAAGGTGACGGAGTATCGAATTTGATGTTCAACATTGCATTGGAAGGTGCTATTCGAAGGGCAGGCGTGCAGAGAAGCGGTACCGTCATCACGAAATCTCATAAGTTCCTAGGGGTCGCGGACGACATCGATATCATCCGTGTTAACCGTTGAGCTATGGAAGAAGCGTACACCCATCTTAAGGAGGAAGCTGCGAAGTTAGATAACTTCTACCAAAACAAAGTATATAGTGGCTGGTAGAGAGCGTGGTAGCCCTTCGAGTGTTGGAACTGCGGTGGTGGTAGATGAAGATACTTTTGAAGTGGTTGACGAATATATTTACTTTGGTACGCAAGTGATATGTGACGAGGATGTGAGCCGTGAAATAAAAAGACGGATAGTGGCTGCCAACAGGGTCTTTTACGGATTACGTAGCCAACTGAGGTCCCGTAGCCTACCACTCCGTACAAAACTCGTGCTCTATAAGAAGCTAATTCTCCCGGTGGTGCTCTACGGCCACGAAGCGTGGACGTTGAAAGAGAGCGGCCGACGAGCTCTTGGCGTTTGCGAGCGTAAGATCCTGCGATCAATTCTTGGCGGCATATTAGTTGAAGGAGTGTAGCGCAGGCGCATGAATCATGAAATATACCAAGTATACAAAGATGAAGATATTGTGAAGCGATTAAAATACGGCAGGCTACAATGGGCTGACCACGTAGCAAGGATGCCGGATGAGAGACCAGCGAAAACAATATTTAACAGAGAACCCGACAGAGGCCGACGACTTCGAGGCAGACCCCGTACTCTAGACCAAGACTGAGAAGTGTACAGACGGCTGCTGAATTTGGCATGGATTCGATAAGTGGATTGTCGCCTAAAAAGTAAGTAATAAGAGAAAATGGAACAGGAATCGAAAAAAACTGAACAATAGAACAGAAAATATAGAAAAACAATAAGATAAGCGAGAGAAAGAGGAAACACGAACGTAAAAAGTGTGAGCAAAAGCCAAGGAAACGATACAAAATAGAAGAAAAATAAACGAAACAAAAAGTGGAGTAACGTGTGAGCCAATAAGATAAAATATGTCGCGTCTAGTCTCGTCTAATTTCGTGTCCATGTTCAAATTCAAGTATAATTTAATTCCAAGTTTAGTTTAGGTCAAGTTTAAACTCTGATTTCAAGTACAATTTTAGGGGCAGTTAGCAGTGCTAAAGAAATTAGTTCAAAGTGGAAGAAATATGCTGATTCAGTCGCATCTACAACTGTGCAGGGTTGTGATGAGTTCTATTAAGAAAAAAGTTCGAGATTTTATCAGAACCAGAGAAATGCAATAATGTAACACTGTGAAACTTAAACTGAATAAAAATACTGCAATCCAGCCCTTTATGAATTTTTCTGCGACGCTCCAGTCCCTAGTTATAGATTGTTCAATGCGTCTAAATTTCCTTTTAGCCAGGCTTTAGAAAGATAATGTTGAGCGATCAAGTTTCATTCTGTAGATACATCCTCTCGTTCAATGTTCTCTATAATATTGTATTCAAATATGCCCATCGTGAGAAAAATAATAGTTAACTTGAAGGTTCGTCGCTGAAACTAATTGAAGTCATAGTGTTTAAGTTCACATTATAAAATTACACCAATTAATTAATCACTTTGAATAGATATTATTCACAGGAACGTGCCTGAAAAATTCTGACTTTTTTTTAAGTAGTTGCATTTATTTTTAGACTGTGAGATTTGTAACTATACAAATGAAATCGACAACCGATATTTAAAGCACTCGGACAGCGAAAGCAAACGATATCTTCCACTCTGCTGCATCCGCCGAAAGTATCTCATAAATTTTCATTACAGATCAATATGCGCCAGTGTGCCCCGTGTCGTGTGGCCTGCCCGGTTATGATGCGATGATGACTCATATGTCCACACTCCAACTCGAACCCTATACAGCAACGCTGGCTGAGTAATCCTCGTCGTTGCTGTTTTTTCGTCGTCGAGAGTATTTACCAAACTTGTCCATGAAATTGCAACTCGATTCGCATCGCAAACCGGTAGGAATACACTTACATTCGTACGATAACCTCCCCCAAAACCCACACACAAACTGTAGGTACAGTCGACGGCCACGGCGCGCGGTTGTCGTTCCTCGTCGGATGTAAAACCGTGTCTCTCGTCTCCACCCATTGCTGACAACATCCCCGGCAGCCGGCAGACAACCACCGCAAGATTTTCGATGCACTGCGTTACTTACCTCCGTTTATATTAAATTTAATTTTTTTATTCAGTCGCATCATCACGGATTCACGAGAAGAAAACGCTAATCGATTTCTACTGATGACGCATCAGTGCTGCGGCTGTGGGCTTACGCGGTACTGTTTGAGATCATTAGATTGGTGCAGTGAATATGGACCGAAAATATTGCTACATTGTTTTGAATCGCAACTAATTTCAAAGTTGAAATTTGATGAAAAGGATCCTTTTTAAATCTGTTTTAAACCCCACTAACGCTGGTACGACACTAGTCTAACAAGCGAGTTGTCGTAGATTCGAATCTCGATTGGGAGGGAGTGCTAAGGTCAGTAGAATCGTAGCAGCAGCCCCGCAATTGTCCTGTACTCTAACAGTTGGCTGCGTTGTCTCATGACAGAAAAAATGTTAAGCTCATCCAATAAATTGTAATCTAACAGAAAGTCAAATAATTTACTATGATGAACAGTCTCACAATAGAATCAAATTTATATAAAAGAAAAATTGAATATTTGAAACCACGATACAATCTTAATTTTGGCATTCCTAATGTGGAATGTTTTGAACACCATGCGTCCCCTTTTAATTTCGATTCGAAGCAGATGCCTTGTTTAACAATAACGTTGTAGTTATTAAGTTAAGACATCGATAAGAGACTCACATCCGTAAGATACCCAATAATTAGTGTGTTTAATTTAAAAATAATGCTTAAAGCTTAAGCGCGAAATATGAATAGAAGTATTAGGTTAGTGGCCAGAGTATTAGGTAAACTCTCAATAACTAAGAAACGAGAAATAGAACAAACCTGCATTTTTATCACTGAATGATTATGAATTGGCGAAAAAGAAAATTTATAAGGGTTTATTTCTAATTCCCGTCGTAATAAGGAAAGACACTTTAATTTTCATCATTTCTTAGATGGATTTAACGGGAAATTAGCAGTCATTGACTTTTCGTCGGAGAGCCCTATTTCGTAAGCAGTTTTTGGGCCCAAACGCGGGGTTCTGTTTGAAAAAATATAAATACTGCTTTCTTCTCGTTAATCTAAACACAGCGAATATATTTTCATGTCCAGAATTTTTGTTTCAAACTAAAAAACTGCTTTTGAAATTGGCAGAATCGATGACTGCTAATTTCACCTTAATGAATACATACTCCAAAAGATCTGCTGCTGATTTGACTCAAACACGCTTACCTTCCGATCGGTGCCCTTTGAATTAACTAAAAAGCGATTGATAAAGCATTTGATTGACATTACGCAACTGATTTTATATCTTAAATTTGTCGTACCGTTTTGAAATCCGTCCATCAAAATTTTTCATCGTCCGATCTAAAAATCACAATAATGTTTACGAAGCTAGCGCGCATGTATTTGTGTAAGGCAGTATGACAAATGTTATTCTGCAAAATTTCTGCGGGTTATGCAAGTTTTCCCGGCTGCAGAATAACAACAATGCATTGAGTGAGTTATTTTCGTTTTATGAATGACGGAAATTGAAACGATTAGTCGACATTTTCTTCTTCGTCGCACGGAAATTTGGCAACTAGGAATTCTTTAATGAAAAAAAGCATTTAAATAAATCTCAGCTCACTTTGATTGATCGCGTATGAGAGGCAACAAACTAAAATATTAGAAAATAACTAATTTTGCATTGTGTGTCAAAAAAATCGGCGATATTTTTAATAATTTTTGTTGGATAGGACGGGAATAGGCAATTACGACGAAGCAGCAACATAGCCTAATAAAATTTATATTTTAGAAAATGTGCGTGCGATAGAATAGTTTCTCCTTATTTCATTGGGGAAAGGCAGTGACAAATCTCGGAAAAAACTTTTTCAGATGCATTTTCTTTGACATTTTCGTAAAAATCTGTTCGTTCTGTGATGCTTGGTTCATGAGGAATGGTTTCTACACAGCACGAAGTCAACAATCCACTTTTTCATTGAAATCATCATTTTCCTTGAAATCTAATTACCAAAGCTATAAATTTCGAATAATCCGATTGAATAGACTTATTTTATTTTGCATGAGAATCATCTGAAACACACGTTAGGCTGATGCACAGCATAACTGACATCAGTGGAAGAATATAAAGCGCTAGGATATCCGGTTAGCAAAACAGGTTCAACTATTTAACCTTACAAAAATCATTTAAAAATAAAATCTACAATCTTTAAAATTTAGTTTAAAAAGTTAAAAACAGCAGCCAATCCCTGTCTACACAGCCGATAGTTATATAAGGAATTGAATAACAAATGAGCCAGATTAGTCATTAAACTCCTCCACTATGTGAATTTAATCATTTTTTTTCTCGACAACCATTTGTCGGAAGTCGGAACCGGTTTGCGTAGGGGTAGCTGAAAGCCTTTAAAGCTCCGATTTTGTCTGTCTGCGTCCGCGGTATAGTTAAGAATATAATGTAATACCCAAATATAACATCCTATGAAACCCCGTTCCCATGTCGATGTCGGAGTCATGCAGTGTGAACTCCATAAGTCAGCCGAAGAAATTAGCTTCGTGGGAGGTGGACTAAGAGTGGAACAAACTCTTCATTTCGACGGTACCTACCTCTTTTTGGCGCAGCATATGCACGCCAATTCGATACCCTCGGCAAAAATAGGACATTTTCCCGCATTTGTCATTCACATCTGCACCAATACCTATGCGAAAGCTGCACCCAGAAAGCCCATCCCCGGCAGAAGTGGGTGAATATTTTATGTTGCACAATTAAATTGTACACCGAAGCACCGCCCGGTGGAACTGAAAGCTTTCCTAGCGGATACTCGAAACTTTAGCGAAATATTCGAAAACACGAGTAAAAGCTCTGACGGCGAGCCGCAGGCCGCAGGCCCGCAGGCGATCGTAAAAGTATAAACACGAGCATCAATCAATATTCGTGAATTGAATTATGTTCTTCGCGCTTTCTCAAACACGAATTCCTCACTCGGACTCGACTCGGTTCGGCTTCCGAAGGCGGTTTTGTTGGCAGTACTGAGTGTACGTATACGAGCCGTATCCGTATATGGATTGCACACCAACAAGCGTTACCTTTCAACGTGGCCGTTCGACCCTATATAAGTATGGGTTAGTGCGAAGGCGTTGGCTTATTTAATGGGAAAGGGTGGCCTGCCTCATAATGGGCTAATACAAAGTTTTTTTGATCGCTTATAATAGATTATATATTTCTCAACAAAACGGTTTGTTTCAACCATTTTTAATTGGAATGAAATTCTGTTAATATGTTGGATACCACGCAGGCATTCATCTTCCATTAAAAAAAATTTTTGTTCGTGAAGAGTACAAAACACGTCTCCTCAGATGTTCCATTTTTTGAAAGATAGCTTATATTGTGCGATTGTGCCCTAAAATCGTGAAGAGCTGTTTATGCAGATTTTTTTTAAATCTGATATTTGACAAATTTTAAAAAAATACACTGGAATCTCTTTTTACGTCCATTCATTTTACGTAATTCCGCTTTTTCACCTCCGACATTTGAATTAACGTCCTCTCATTTTACGTCCAAAATTAGAATTAAAGTCCTCCTATTTATTATCCTCTTATTTTACGACCAATAAGGCCATTGTAAAATATTTTTAAAGTTTTTGTCCCCCCCCCCCCACCTTGGAAATTAGCTTGAAAAATCGGGGGGCAAAAAAATAATTTGTAGGATTTGAGTTAATTTTTTTTATCAAATCAATTGTCTGTGGGCTCTATAGCCTGAAAAACTCGAAAACTGAGTGCACGTCTTCTGTTAACGCTTCTAGCACAGAGAACAGATTAACAGGCTCGAAGGAAGTAATCGAATTTTTGTGTGTAAAAGCTGTCGGTGGCGCCCTCCAGAAATAGTTTGCCAAACGCATCAAAAATATCCATGTACCTTTATCAATATTACTTTGTGCTGGAGTTACATAGCAGCGATGGCAGCGACATCAAGATTTAGTTTGCCACTTACTGCTCGAGGGGTGCTCTATTGAAGGATTACTCGTAGATTACATAAAAACCTTTTACACACTTTTTGTTGATTATCTGGTAGTCTGTTCTCTGTGCTTCTAGCACGAAATAGAAATGGAAATTAATACAGTAAAATTTCCGAAAATCGGCCAAAAGAAATTTCTTACGTTTTTGTCTTTTTGTGGGTTTTTGCATGGAAAATAATAACGTATATATTAGACTAATCTCAAGTTTTTTTAGTCTTGACCTTGAAATGCGGTCATATATATTAATATTTTTTTGAAACGATGGTTCTACAATCGATGAAGGGACGGTACACTGAGAAAACTTTTCGTATAGTTTCTATGAGCCCCACATATAGATTTTTGCAATGTGCCCAGTAAATGTTCTTTATGTGCCAAACAGTTATCATTTATGTGCAAGCGAAAAATTAGCACATAATATTCATATGCGTATAATTATTGTGTGTATAATTGCACATACTATTCATACGCGTATAATTTTTATGTGTATTTCTGGGAGTATTGTGGCTCATGATAATCAAATGGGATTTCATATGGAAATTTACTATTAGTTATGTGCAGAATATTTTGAGTGTAGGAGAAAGAAATGAAGTTTTTGGTGAAGGAGGGGGAAGAGCGGAAAGGTGAGAAGAGGGGGGGGGAGATATTGGTAGCTAACGTATAATAAGCTAACATATATATTAAAAGCAAGAATAGATTTGGTTTTCACGTTTAAACTTTAAGTAAAAATGCCCATCCACATTTTTTTTGCTCGAATACAAAATTCTCTTTGTTTTTTTGCCCCCCTTCAGTGACTCCACACCGCAGGGACAAAAACTTTTAAAAATATTTGTAATGGCCTAATACGTAAAATAAACGTAAAACGAGATTTGAGTTTTTTAAAAATTTTACATTTTTTTTCTAAAATCCAAATACAATCAAATTTTACATTTCATCTTGAGCAAATTTTCTTCTATAAAACGAAAAAACTGCATGAATTCGAAAAATGATGTAAAAACCCACATTAATTCAAAAATCGTCATAGAAACCGTGATAATCCGAAAATCGTAAAAATGTGTAAAAAGAGACATGAGTGTAAATATATATTTAATCTAGTCTAATTCAGAACGTCTAATATCTTTCTTTAAAAAAAATCTGAGTCCGATCGATCGTTCAATCGACACTGGTCGGCCGTAGATTATTGACCGCCATGTGATGGAAATGTATCCTGTCGATGATGAAAAAATTGATGGACGGGATATCACTTTCTCACAATTAATATTTTTGTAACGGTACTTCTGTAAAATTTACGTAGGGGACGAGGCACGGATTCCTCTCAGTCGTCGTATTTTCAAATCTCGGCTGGAAGAGGCTGTTAGAGTCAATAGGATCATAGCAACTGGCCCTGCAATTGTCCTGTGCTCTATCAGCTGGCTGCGAAGACTGTCGTATAAAAACAGAAGGTCAAGTTTCGATAACGGAATGAGGCACCTAGCTTTGCTTTGCTTTTTCACGTAGGGTACGGTAGAAGAAAGTAATGAAACAAAGATGTTGATAGGATGCAAAGGTGGGGGTGTGAGGGGGAAAGAGCTGAAAAATTAGGACAGGGAGGGTCATTGAAGCAACGTTTAAGATGAAATTAGCAGTCATCGATTCTGCCAATTTCAAAAGCAGTTTTTGTGTTTGAAACAAAAATACTGTTCATAAAAATATATTCGCTGTGTTCAGATTGACAAGAAAGCAGTATTTACATTTTTTCAAACAGAACCCCGCGTTTGAGCCTAACAACTGCTTCCGAAATTGGGCTTTCCGACGAAAAGTTAATGACTGCTAATTTCTCGTTAAGAAAGTTGTGTGCCGCTCCTTTTGGCCCAGCTGGGAAAGTCCATGGATCGAATCAAGCTATAATCGGAGCATTACAAGCGGATTTGAACGCACTACTCCTTGCCAGGCTCTGTTGTTCATCGCTAAAGTTGATCCTTTGAACCACAGCGGACTAGACAAAAGGGAAACTCCACAACTCCCATATCAAGCGTGCGACGTACTTCAAACACCGCCAACAATGGCGACTTGAGTTATTTTTAGACACAAATTATGCCTCTTCCTCCGTATATTGTAGTAAAACTACAGGACGAGAAGTTTAATCTACCTTGTAAACTAACCAGCACGATGAAGCTATGCAGGCACTTGCTACTTACATGACACTGCACGTTACGTTATTCGTCCGTTAGCCCTGTGTTAGCCGCGATTCTCAAGACGGGTGTTCCAAGGAGGGCTCCATTCCTATGGAATAAACCAACACGTATTAACGTGTTTTTCATAAAGCAAAGCAAAGCCTAGGTGCTACATTCCGTTATCGAAACTTGAACTTCTGTTTTTTTATACGACAGACTTCGCAGCCAGCTGTTAGAGTGCAGGACAATTGCATGGCCAGTTGCTACGATCCTATTGACTCTAACAGCCTCTCCCAGTCGAGATTCGAATATACGACGACTGGCTTATTAGGCCAGTGTCATACCTCGCAGCCAACTGGGAGGCCAGGCCAGAGCGTGTTTGCAAATAAAATTTAAAATTTTTAATGCTCCAACTTTAAACATTTGAGGATTTACAAGAGTTTGGAATTTCTTTGGAAAATGTGCGAGACTGCTTTTATGTCTTCTGAAAGAGTATTTATTCACATACAAGGCAAGTTAATGTTGAAAGCATGGTAAGTCTAGACATGATGAAACGAACATGACAAACAGTAGGCGAAATGGAGCAAAACCTTTTGTTGTGCTGGGCAGGAAACGGCACGCTGCGCAGGACAACGCAGGAAGTTTGCAGCTTTTTCTCGTTACTTTGGTTTTATAAATAGCAACCAAAGCAACGAAAACTTTTGGCTACTGTTGGTTTGATAGCTGCAGCAAAGAATCGATGCCTGACCCAGCGATTGATATAGCGACGCGCGGGACATGCAGAAGATAAAGACTTTTGTTGAGATTCGGTGCTAGAGAGCAAAGGAAAGCGCCCAACAAACACCGAAGCTGAATTAAAATGCTACTGATTTGGTTACAGCTCATTTAACTCTGAATACAGGTGGTAGACGCTGAATAAATTTAAGCAAAGACCTCTGTATTATATAAGTGTTCAAGCAGCCAACGAATGCGCTGTAAATCAGCTGCTTCACATAATAGTATCACAAGCAGATTAGGCGCATCTTCAACCTCTCCACACCCCGTCAATATTCTCAATAATTGTACTATACTAGCTGAATAAACGATTTGTCATCTTAATAAACAACCCTCCCACGAAACATTTATGCGCTGATTAAACATTTTAGCAGCCAGTATTATTCAGCCATAGCATCGAATAAGATTTATGCGAACAATTCTACAATACTTATTCAGCCGAAATTGGAGAACTTATACAACCTATTTCGTTTGCGGCAGAAAAAATACTTGTTAGGCAACTAAATCGCCCTTTATAAAACTTCTGTGCGCCTTGTTTCCAGTAAATAGGTTGTATAAGCACTGACGAACTGACATGACACATAATAGAAAATTCTTCAAAAACCATCGTCCTGCACATTTTACTTGCACACTAGCTCCCTCTGTTATGCATGTTGCGGAGTAGCTTGCATTTGCAGGGGTTTATACTACAGATTTTTTATATATTTACACTTTAAATTTAGTAACCATTTTTGAAAACACTCAAAAATAACTTTACTATAATAGTTTTATTAGATGTTTTTATAAGGTTTTTCAAGTCAAGATTAATCAAGTTTTAATAAAATTTAGTTTTTCTAATTAAGAATACGAATATTGAATAATAATTTTTAGTAGAAGGCCAATATGAACAGTTTACCCTTGGTTGTACCGGCTTTTGCAGGACTGCCGAACATCAACACATTTCCATCATCGGCTGTCGACTTCTGGCTAGTTGCCAGTGTAAGTGCGCACCCTCCACGCAACACTACACATTGAACCGTTGCGTACTCGTTCGGAATTTGATTTTGCGGCTGGCCGATGTGCGTACGGTCGTGTTGGTGCCCTCGTTACGCTGGTGTGTGGTTTCATAAAAACCGAGCCTGGGGCGTTGTCGAGAAGAGAGCAAAAAGCGAGCAGTCTACTGAATAGTAGCCCATTTAGTGTGTGATCGTCAACGAGTACAGTAGTCCTCGGTGTTTAAACGTTCCCGTTTTCTGTGCTTTGAAGAGAGAAGCAGAAAAAGAAGAAGAGAGTGGACAGAATTTTGTTGGATTTTTGACTGTTGAGAAACCAACAGCTGAAACAAAGTGACAAGTTTTTCGCGATTCGTGAAAAAGACGAAAAGTTTTAAAAACCTTTAGTAAGCCCGTGTTCTAAGCGGACGACAAACCTTTTTATTCGAACTTTGTTCAGAAGACCTACCCAGCAGCACCATGAGAGAAATCGTTCACATCCAAGCCGGTCAGTGCGGAAACCAAATTGGAGCTAAGGTGAGTCGATTTTCCTGCATGCAAATTTCAATCTCGCTTGAAAAACTGGTGTGTCCTACTTGAGCTTGGCAAAGCAAAAAAAAAAAAAAGAAACGGATGAACACTTAAGTGGCTGGTGTAAAGTTTCTTTGTATAAAAAAATCGATTGTGGCATCTCGGGCACTGGAAGCTCAAAATGGCTTCTCGCCATTTGCAAAAATGTTCCCGTTAGTTGAAACTTGAAAAAAACATTTTTTTGTTAGCGATTTTGCAATACCTAAGTGTGTCGATCGATTTTACCGGAAAGGATACGTGGCGAAGAAAAAAAATCCTTTGTGCAAGTTTCGTTCTCCGGCGAAGATTTTCTAACGGTTTATATAGAGAGCGCACGCGCTCTTATTCCAGGTGTAAAATTTCCACATTTCTCTATGCCATCTGCGTTCGGTGTGTATTGCAATTCAACAGATGAAAACGGAAGTTGCAAAAGATATCCGCAGTGCGGTTTAGAACTTCCCTAGTCTCTACCTCGATAAACTATGAAATTATGTGCTTGTTGAACGTTGGAATTTTTTTTCTTCCGAAACAGCACTTTTATCCCGTCGGTTGGTTGGTTGGTCGAGTTTCCAAGGCAAGGTGGAACTGGAAACCAACTATTTTGTGCTAGCGTTTGCGTTGCGTCCGGTGAAAAGGAACGCCGGTGAATCGCGCGCGGCTTGATAGTAATATAATAATAATAGGAAGAAGAGAATAGAAGTTAGAATATTGTAAGACCAGCACGGTGTGTAGTTAGGCTTCGGATGGCACCAACACACGCAATTGGAAAATTTCCGTTAAAATTTAAGTTTGATTCCTGGGTTTGCGTTGCGCAGCACACATACCACCACGGACGGTAGTAGAGTAGGCTTTGCTGCTGATGCTCTCGCGGTGCGCAACGGTGTTTATTGCTGCGCGAATAATAGGGTTTGTTGCGTTTGTCCAATCGGGAATTTTTGATCAATGAGCAGTATGTTTTTTATTGCTTTCGTTTAGTTAAAAATAATATGAAATTTTAATTAAGTATGCAAATGAATAGTTTTTTATAATTTTGTAATTTCAAATTTTAATTGCATCAAGTATAAAAGTAGTAGAATGAAGAAATCAATTTGAAAACTTTTCCAATTGGAATAAAATTTAATTAATATAAACAGAATGCTGTCAGTTTATTAAATTTTTATTTTGAAGGTCCAGTACGACCGTAGATCTATTCGAAGTTTTGCTTCCCCTAATGGAACTGAAAAGTTCTTTTCATGTGGTACATTTACAGCAGCATATTTCGCTCGATTCAGTGCGAAATTTATGTGCTAAATTGCGTTGAGTGGCTGCAAGCTTACACTGTTATGGGTTTTTTTTTGCTGTTTTCGCATTACAATGGCAATCTCACCCCGTAATACAAGAGTGCTGTTCGAGTATTGTATGCTTCTAGCGAATGCGTCAATTAAAGTTAGGGTTTCTGACCGTTGTGAAGTGCTTCCGTTGTTGTTTGCTAACGCTTATTACTGCTGCCTATGCTGTCAGATAGAGTTTGAAATTAATAGCGCGTCCCTGCGGGCTAATGGGATATTGACGAGTTCTATTTTGCTGTTCTGTACTTACATTACAGTAGAGGAGATGAAGGGATAGCAACATCTGCCAGATGTGAGCATTATTTAACGGCTGCAATCGAGGTGGTTCAAATGTGACAGCATAACTGTAAAAAGTCGGACTGTTTCGGCATGCTTAGATGGCAGCGAAACAAATTTCATTTGAGGATAAGAAAAATATGTTATTTAAGAAACCATTCTCAAAATAGCAAATCTGCTTTGATGCCAAAAAACCAAACAAACCTTTACAGCGTTAGCTTACCATTGCTCATGTCGACTCCGTAGAATCGATTATCTTTTTCAAGCTTTCAAATAATTACCGAATAAAACGGAAATAACCACAGCCGCAGAAGGAGCCCCAATGGGAAACTTAATCCCATTGGATTTTGACCGTAACGTGAATGGTCCTAAATTTAGCGCTCTGCTGCTGCATTTAGGAAATCGACATGACGACCATGGATGGTTGCTTTTCGTCCCATGAGGGCGCCTGTTAAAATCAATCTCCAATGTGAGAGGAAAAACATAAAACTCAATCAACAAACCGTAATGAACGCTGCTCTAAAAGTCGCTTGCTGCCAGTGCAGCATCATCGCACGAGAGGCGGCAGCAAAACCGTGCCGGCCCGGCTCGACATGCAGCGGGTTTGAGTCAGACAGTTATTTCGTTGTTTTTCTTCTCGAGAGGCCTTGGTTTTTTTTGCTGTGCTCGGCTGCTGCGCTGCGCCGCGTTCCGTTTCGTACTAGAAAAGAAAACCCGGCGATGACTGCAGCGCGCTGGAATGCGCTTCGGCACGTCTTTGACAGGCAAACCTTATTAAGTTGGATGTACGGAGAGATAACTGTACATTAGAGCTGCTCCCCCATCATGTCTGGGCGTTGGGCTGTGTCGGCACTGTGTTCGAACGAACCTGTTGAAGCGCCAAGAGCGGCTGGGTCTCTCGTTCAAAGCTTTTCGAATGTTGCTGCTTGTGGAGACAGTCCGACCCTCTAAAAAGGCATGACGTGTTTATGACAACTGCCCACGTCTATTTACGTGGAAAAGCTGAATTGCACGTCGCGCTGCGATTAAAATGTTGCTATAAATGGAAAGTTGAATGAAAATATAAAAAAATGGATGTTTTTTGCGAAAGGTTGTTCATTCTCCCAAAGGGGGGAAACTGGCGTTCGCAGGCATAAACCGAAGGTGGGGCGCCGACTTTTTCCAAAGTATATTTATACAGAATGTGGAGAACGTCCCCGGGTGCCCAAGCCTGGCCACACCAGTGGGGAACCGTGCTAGATCTCTGCTGTCGCTGGACCGGTCGCTTTCCAGACCAGAGGAAAAGCAAACTTGTGACTGTTGTATCACGACAGCTTCGCGGTCCCGCTGCTATGGCTCTTGCAACTATACGGGTTGGATTATGATGTATGTTGTGTCCGTCATTTTTGAGTTGCTTTCCTCCTACCTGACTCGAACGAATTGCAAAGCACTGGCAATTCCGGTCGTGTCTCGGTTTCGTGGGAACCAAATTCAAGAGTATGTGTTTCTGAACTTTTGCGAATAAAATGTTTATTTTCCGGAGAGTTGGAATGAAAATTGTACCATGAAAAAGTTCCATCCCGAGTTGGGCTTACTGTAAGGATTTTCAATACCCCATCCATCAACGTCATCGGCCGGCCGGGTTTTCCATTCATCTCAGCAGCAGTTACAATCCATCCTCTTTCCGTTCGCATATGTCGTGGATTAATTAGAGCATTGCCGCCACGAATACCGCGATTGATTGGTTGTTGGTTAGCTGTTGTGCGCTTGCCATGGGCGCGGCCCTACCATGCCCACTTACCACACTCATTAAAATGAAATTTTACAGACTCAAATTTCTCGCTTCAGTACCCGGCCGAGGGGGGCCCCTCTGAGGATGAGGAGGAGGAGGTACCTGTGAAAGGAATGATTCGTTTTTCTCGAACCATCGTCGCGTCGCACCGCCGTCGATTGTGTGTCTTGATTGCACACCGGTCCGGACGGACACCCGGCGGGGCGCGCGCTCTGGATGTTTGTGCAGTTGAACGGTCTCAGGAAACTGTAGTCATTGGGTTTATTTTAAGCTTCCGAATAATAGCTTCATTTAGTTACATTCCTTTTTTTTTCATCCGCGCACATCCGATCATCGTCGGAAAAGGTGTTGATTGGGTCTTTGCGGGAAAATATCTCCGCTGTACAGCGGTGAAAATTTATGGGGGTGATTGCGCCGTTTCTCTCGTTGTCAACTTATGCAACGTTTAAAAATTTTGTCAGTCTCTTTTTGTTGGAAAGTCAATTTTTCCACTTTTTTTTATATCGATCGCGATGGAAAGAGAAAGTTCGATGCAAACCTTGGTGAGAAATGATCCACTAATTGCTGAGGTGGAAGGTCGGGTAGATTGCCACTCACTGGCGCGCGAGGAGGAAACCTTTCACCTACAACACGACTTCGTCGTTTTTTTCCGCACTATGGGGAGTACATTCCATAAATATTTCCTCCAGCTCTTTGGGCGACCAAGGAAGAAGAGCCATGTAAGAGTGTGTCATGCTTTACGGTTGAAAATTTTGCCAGTTTCTGTGCACAATCGCTTGTAAGCGGCTGCTGCTGATGTCAGCAGGCGACGACTGGCAGAAAAGACGGAAGAAAATAAAATAACATGTTTTGCCACGCGGCCGGCCGGCCAGCCAGCCCCAGCCAGCCTGGCACAGATCTTTGCAAACGTGGAACGATTTTTGCGATGCGAGAGCGCGCACTGTTTTAACAACGGGAAAGTTTACGGTAGAAATTTTGCTGAATAAAACATCGCCGATCGTCGTCGTATGCGCTGGTGGCGGCCGAACCTGCCGGTGAAAATTTCGATCAATACATATTGCTAATCGTAGCTGTCGTTCAACACTTTATTTTATTGCAACCTTTTTTCACGCGTTAGCTGCCGCTGCAAAATGCATCCTACAGTTTTTTTATTTCTGCAATAAACAAGTAGGCCGCGTTTTCCTCCTTCGGCTCTTCAAGTTGTTCGAGTACAAACGCTTGTTTGTTAGATTAAGGAGGCTACGCTTTAAGGCGGCAATCCCACGCTTGCTTATTGATGGCGACAGGCAATAAAATATTTAAACACCTACGACGACGCTCTGTTAGTAACGCGCGGGTTAATCCGCCCAGCAGCGCAGATCTCTGTAAGTGGTTTATTCTAGCCTTCGAAAGACGGACTTCAGTCAGTACAACAACCACGAAAGGCTGTGATCCGGTTGATTATTTCTTCCGCTCGATGCTGCATGTGGAGGTTGAATTTTAGGCCAGTAAGTCAGACGTGTTTTTCTTAAGATCAATTAATGTTTGCAATGCGAAGCCTGTGGCAGAAGTTTAATTCATATTTCCAGTTATGAACTGCCTGCCTGCCCACGTTGTAAAAAGTGGTGGGTTTTCTAAAAACGAGGTGTTCAAGTAGAGAAAACGAATCGAACGTACTGAATAGACATAAAATATAACTAGCGAAAATGATGTGGTTCGTTATCGAATTTAATAACCCACAATTTAATTCCAGCTAAAAAGTTAATGCTTCGTGTCGCTTGAGGCTATCTATCTTCTGTGCGCAGCTTTTTCAAGACCGGTGCGCTGCAGCAGCGCAAGGCTCGGAAGAAAGGAGCCATAATGGTGGGCCATATATCAATTTTAGTAGTCAGTCGGCGGTCGTGTGTGTCGACTTGTGGCTGCTTTCGCAGAGGAGGGTTCCCTCTTACCTGCTGACTGACAACGTGGCCGACCAAGACACCAACCAAGAAGAGGGAAACTGCTCGTGACTTGTAGCGCGGAGCCCAATTTAGCAGGTAGTGAAGCGTTGCAGCAGCAGCAGCACAACGGTGCCGGGCGCGGCGCAATTAATTGATAAAAATAACTGATTGAAAGAGAAATGCTGCTGCAATGCACCGCATGCTACTGCCGTGCGCCGCACTTTCTTCTTTCGGAAGGGGCACTTCGGTGGGAAAGTACCGAATCCACCTATCGTTCCGAGAGGAAAAAAAACGGGAACTTGTGCACAAGTCTAGCCAGCGCTCATGAAGTTGCTTGTAAAGTGATTGTATTTTATCATATTTTAAGTCGGCGTTTTGCTTATTATGCAATCGAAAAATTTCTGCCGGTAAAAGGCTGGTACTCGGCTTGTTAAAAATAATTCAATTTTTAATTTTTACAAATGAAAATCCAATTATTGCAATTGAATCAAATTCCATTGCTTATAGTGGACCATCCGTCCCTGCGGATACTTCAATCAGCAGCTGTACGCCGCATCCTAGTGCGTGTAGCGCACAAGCGCCTACCTTCCATCACACTGTTTTTGTGTACTATCAGAACGTCAGAGGTTTTCGTATTAAAATTGGTTGACTATGCTTATTGCTACCCGTTTGTGAGTATGTTGTAACTATCTTTACGGAAACATTGCTTAGAGCTGATATCGACAGCCTTAGGGCTGATATCGATATGCCAGCAGGTGCCTATTTACGGAAAAATTACTTGTAGAAACGGTAAAATTCATGCTTCAAATCAATTTTTATAGCAAATAAAGCAATATATGATATTTACATCTTCCAGAAAGTTACGTATTTTGATAGTATCCAAAAGTTTGTAGAACATGTCGAACCTGTTAGATGAGGTTTTGTGTACAAAAAGTTTAAAAAACTGATATTAAGGGGGTCACGACCGAAAGTCAATTATATCTCGTAAACCATGTGATGCGCATACTCAGTATCTTCGGCAAAGTTTAATGAAATTCAAAGTTCTACGACTTTGCCGAACACATCACCATGTTATCTAGTTCCCATAAAAAAATATTTTTTCAAATTTGTTATCCCCTTAATATCTAATTATATTAACTTTTCCTAAAACACCTAAGCTCGAAAACGTTAGGAAAAGCGAGAAAAGACTTTTGACCGCCTTTTTCCAGAATGGTCCCACTGTGCTACGGTGGGCCAGCCTCGTCGCAAAGAGGCCAGACGACTGTGTAGTGAAATACATCCTCTTCAAGAATCCCAGGGGCATCAGGAATAGAAGAGCCCAACACAGTCCCAGTCCCAGTCCCAGTCTCAGACTCAGACTCAGTCCCATCACTATTCAAACTCGACCGAACAGTGGTGCAACGACAATGACGTCCCTATGATTCTCAAGGGGCGGAATCCGGTCAATGCAAACTAAAGATGAAGAAACTAAAAATGAAAATGAAAGAATGATTTGCCGTGTTCGAGCAAAGGTTCCAAATGCGGAAATGTCCGAGTTTTCTGTGTACAACTTTTAATCAGTTCAATTGACCAGATGCTCTTTGTTTTCCATGATTCGCCCTTAGACGTCGTCAAAGTTAATCTGTTTGCCTCATTTTTAAGAGCGTATATAATAAAGCATCACACGTCCAGTGCCAGAACTGCAGACCAAGTTCAGAAAGTTCTGGAAGATCTCGACTCAACGAAAGAACCCGGAACAGATAGCCTTACCTCCAATTTTTCTGAAAAAGTGCCCTTTTACTTGCATTACCAATTGGCGCTGTTTTTAACTGAACTGGCGCTGAAAGAATATTCCCAGCTACATGGAAAATGGCATCCATCGTTC
The DNA here is from genome assembly GCF_943734655.1 of Sabethes cyaneus. NCBI lineage: Eukaryota > Metazoa > Arthropoda > Insecta > Diptera > Culicidae > Sabethes > Sabethes cyaneus. The sequence goes on from NC_071354.1 coordinate 50,997,332, forward strand.
CAATTCAGAAGTCCGGATGTCAGAATACCGTTATCAACTATGTATCAGGATATGCTACCATGCCACACAATCTCGACATCGATAAATTGAATGAATCGCATGGGATCCGCATCATGGTTTACTGAATGAATATCTTGTATTTCGTCTGGTGTACCCCAAGGCAGTGTTTTTGGCCCTCTTATGTTTATGATCTAATCGAAACTGTTACCGGCAACCTAAATTTTTTTCGTGTGATTGCCACTCCTGTCGATTACGACGTTGCATTACAGGCAGATATCAAATCAATCGATTGCTTATTTGGTGCGGTGACAACGGTATGCGTGTTAACTGCGAAAAATGCATTCCAAGGTGCTACATTCGCTGCAGTACTGTTTCTCATCAGTAACATTGCTGATTGCAAGAAAAATTTTACCATCAAAAGTGCGCAATCGCTCATAAAACAGGTGCTATTTTTAGATTGAATCGTTTTGGTGTCTTTGGTGCACTTTTCGTTTGAAATATAATGAAAAAGTGTACCGAAGAACCTGAATCGATTAAATTTTAAATAGCACACTTTTACGAGCGATTGTGCACTTTGGATGGTAAGCTTTTTCTTGCAATCAGCCATATAAAATAGGATCGGAATGTTAACACCGCGATCTAGGTGTTACAAATGACTCGAAGCTGAGGTTTAATGGGATCAAAGCAAGGGGCTAATCACTGCCAAAGTAACAACACGGTCAGTGCTTGGTTTTGTACGCATCGTGCATCTGGATTTATCAACGTTTATTGCCTCAATACGACGGTGTATTGCTCCCTTATCCGAAGCTGTTTTAGGGGTACCCTTCCAATTAACGCAAATACCTGCGATTACTGAACAAAAATCCCCTTCGCCTTGCGTCAGCTGCCATGGACTGATCCAGTAAGTCTTTCAAGTTATCCAGACCGTTGTCAGTTTATTAACCGGCTATTTATCTCTGACCTAATAACTTGAATCATTGAATGCTCCGAACTTTGTCGAAGCAATTGAGCAATAAAATTTGCTCCTAAATCGTAGGGATTTTAATATATCCTACACAAAAAGCGATAAAACGTTTGCATCGAGTGAAAGAAGCTAATGATTCATGCTACATATCCGCGATAAATTTCGGCACTACAACCCAACCAACCATAGAATTCAAGGCAGCGTATGATTCAGTTAAGCGGCATGAACAATCAATGCAATGCAAGGTATGGGCCGTGAAATTTACTGTTCAATGTCTCAAAGGACGACTGCGAAAATTGGACTTATCATGAACTCGTGGTTTTGAATTCTGGTTGAAAATCAGAAGATATTTTACTATCAGAAATAAACAAATCTGACATAATGCTTCTTGTGTCGATTGTTTGAACATTCTTTTCATATCAAACCAATTGCAGTACGAAGAATTTCTTGATAAAGTGTTGTTCCCTCTACAGCACCCGAGCGCGAATGTTGTTATCTTTAGCTGCTCGATTGGAAAGTAAACGAAAAAACAACTCGTGTGCATTCTTTTGTTTATTTTTATATTACACCTTTATCACCACTCACGACTAGCGCTTATGACACTAGCAAAAACACGTAGTGTGATTATTTTTCTTCCAGCGCTAAGCAACAAACAAACGAAACGCTACCACTTGTGATAACATTTTTTTAGTTTAAACTTTTAGTACTTTGGTCCGCAGTGTATCCCGTTTAACCTCCCACGAAAAAAAATGGCGTCACTTTTTCTTCTTAATAACTTTCCCAATCGGCGGAATAATTGTCGAACAACTCACTAGCCACGGCGGTGGTAACCCATGACAACGAGCTGTGTTTTGTCGGTCGTAGCGACCGATGACGGACGACGGCTGCATTCAATTAAAATGATTTTCAAGCCAAACTGGCAGCAAGCAAGCGCATCATACGTTTCATGCCTACTACACATGAGTGTAGTAGAACAGTCTCGGTAAAGGCGAAATGTCATTTAATCGCCATGCAACGGGGAGACAATTTGTAGCCACGAGGTGTTTCTTCCAAGCTCGTGTAATGTCCCTCTCGATTGACCTCCTTCTATCCACCACACTTAGACGCTCTTTTTTTTGTGTTCGTTGTCTGTGTGCTAAATATGGTTCGTTAGTTGATGGATGAGATAATAAAATTACGGTCCGCGGCTTGTGTTGCCCATGGAAGGTTGACTGTGGCTGACGTGGTTGCGTGTGCGAATCATCCGATGACATCATCTCACAGCTCGCAGCAGCGATCGTTTGTCTGTGTCAGCTATTAGCTAAATGCAAATTCTTTCCATTTCCTCCGTTTATGGTCATGGGAGGGAGCATGTTTTTCCGGTACAGTTTTTTATTCTAAAACTTGTCCTTAAACGTTATAGAGTCTGGGCGTGGGTGACGTGGCTCTTTTTTTTTGTCTGTGAAACGCCGTTTTTCAATCTCCTAGTTTATAGTTTCTCCTTTCTCTCGACAAGTCCATTCTCCTTGGCATTTTTTCCTCGTATCTTTGCCTTCAATCTAGCGGAAAAAACGAGGGTTCGTATTAAAACCATAGTGAAAAAGGCTCCGCAAACAAATCGAAATCGAGTACCACCACCTCGCTCGTTTGTTGTTTGATTGTAGTTAATAATGGGTTGTCGAACGAAACCAAGGATCCCCCCGTGTCCAGCCCTTCAGTTTGGTCTCATTTTTTTATCGTCTAACGGCGGCGATGACTCATCGGAAGGTTTGATTCCGACGAGAGCGTTTGCTTGCGGTTCATCGGCCCATTTTCCCTAATCCCATGGCAACAGCAGCAGCGGCAATAGACCCACTTCGGTGTGGTCTCTCTGCTTGCCTGCCTGCCTGCCGTGTGCAGGAAGCAAGAAACTTTTCAAGCGTGCGCAGTAGGAACTACAGAGTTGTTGGTTAACTGGTGGCGCGCCAACAAGGGATGGGGGCGGGAGGGCATAGAAGGGAGTTGAGATGCGACATTCATCGACCAAACCGAGTTCTCTTATACCGGCCTCCATTTGTTGTTGTAGGATAAGTGCGAGGAGAAGGTGATGGACGGGGTTGTCTGAAAGAAAACATGAAAAATTCATGACTCATAACATCAGCCTCAGCCAAGTTACTCCTCCTGGTGGGGGGGATGTAAAAGAAAAACGTGTGAATGGGTGGGGTTGGACTGGCCCAGTTGGTTAGACTCCTATCTGGCCGATCGCGTGTTGTACTTCTATCAAGGATATGAGCAGGGATGGGGCGATGAATCATCGTGGTTCCGCTGCGTCAGGTTGAAGGACTTTCCGAAAGTTTTCGTTGGATAAGTGTTATTTGATTCCAAGGACGAAGCTTTTAGAAATTTGGTCTACCACAGAAACAATCGTAAAACGCGAAATGCTTTAGTATAGAGAGATGAAAAATTAACCGAATAACTTAAGCCAAAATCCAATCAACGTTAGCAAAGCTTTTCAAGTGGGACACAAGCACACGCATCCTAACGCGATTAAATCGCTAAATCCAATGTACCGTTTCTAATTGCTCTTTTCTTTCTCCGTTTACCCTATTTTCCGCAGTTTTGGGAAATCATCTCCGATGAGCACGGCATCGACGCCACCGGCGCGTACCACGGCGATTCGGATCTGCAGCTGGAGCGCATCAATGTGTACTACAACGAAGCCTCCGGCGGCAAATATGTGCCACGTGCCGTGCTAGTCGATCTGGAACCGGGCACCATGGATTCCGTGCGCTCCGGCCCATTCGGACAGATCTTCCGCCCGGACAACTTCGTCTTCGGACAGTCCGGTGCCGGTAATAACTGGGCCAAGGGACACTACACTGAGGGTGCCGAACTGGTCGACTCCGTGCTGGACGTCGTCCGCAAGGAGGCCGAATCGTGCGACTGCCTGCAAGGATTCCAGCTGACGCACTCGCTTGGTGGTGGTACCGGATCCGGTATGGGAACACTGCTGATCTCGAAAATCCGCGAGGAATACCCCGACAGGATCATGAACACATACTCCGTTGTCCCGTCGCCAAAAGTGTCAGATACCGTCGTCGAACCATACAATGCCACCCTCTCCGTGCACCAGCTGGTCGAAAACACCGACGAAACGTACTGTATTGACAATGAAGCCCTGTACGACATCTGCTTCCGCACCCTGAAGCTCACCACTCCAACCTACGGCGATCTGAATCATCTCGTCTCGCTGACCATGTCCGGAGTCACTACCTGCCTGCGTTTCCCTGGTCAGTTGAATGCCGATCTGCGAAAACTGGCCGTCAACATGGTACCATTCCCACGTCTGCACTTCTTCATGCCCGGATTCGCCCCATTGACCTCCCGCGGCTCGCAGCAATACCGTGCCCTGACGGTTCCGGAACTGACCCAGCAGATGTTTGACGCCAAGAACATGATGGCTGCCTGCGATCCACGACATGGCCGATACCTAACAGTTGCCGCCGTCTTCCGTGGCCGAATGTCGATGAAGGAAGTCGACGAACAGATGCTGAACATCCAGAACAAGAACAGCAGCTACTTCGTGGAATGGATCCCGAACAACGTCAAGACCGCCGTCTGTGATATTCCTCCACGAGGATTGAAGATGTCCGCTACCTTCATCGGCAACTCTACCGCCATCCAGGAATTGTTCAAGCGTATTTCCGAACAGTTCACCGCTATGTTCCGTCGTAAGGCTTTCTTGCATTGGTACACTGGCGAGGGTATGGACGAGATGGAATTCACTGAGGCGGAAAGCAACATGAACGATCTGGTGTCTGAGTACCAGCAGTACCAGGAGGCCACGGCCGACGAGGATGCCGAGTTTGACGAAGAGCAGGAGGCTGAAGTTGACGAAAACTAAATCTAGTTCTCCAGCAAAACCCCCCACTCAAACGAACCTGACTTCCTTCTACACCAAACTTCCCCCTTCCCATCTTCTTACAGAACTTTCGCTCATTCCAAACATTTTTTCCTGTGCTCTCTGCCACCAATGCAATGCAAACTAATCCTCCTCCCCCTCTCTTTTCCCGCTCTCACCTTAGGGTGTAAAGTTACGTCAATGGAAAAATGAACCGTTCTTTTTTCGGAAAGAAAAACGAAAAGTATCACCAGGCCAGATTGTAGATAAGAGACAAAAGTGAAGAACAAAATGCGCAGCCGGATATAACAAACAAAAAAAAAGCCAGAAGCAGAGAGATAGCATGCAAAACTAAACAACAAACAACAACAGCCAAGCCAGCAGAAGCAGGAAAAAGTCGCAAACTCTAGTAACCACTGCCAGCTCAGCAAAAGAAAGAATAAAACAATTGCAGATATGTCAAAAACGGCAACTAAAATCAGCCTCTGTTCTGTTTCATTTTTTTTTGTTCTCCACAATTTCACCTCCCGAATGTTTTTTTTTATCCGATACGGGGTGTATCATTATCGCGGCTCTCCGGTTGTTGTACTTTTAGTTTCTTCCACGCAATCTCTCGTTCATTCCCTTCACTTCTGTTTCGTTACGTTTTCACCTTTACGCCATGCATGGGTTCGAAAGTATTTATCTGCCTGTCGTCGCTTCGCGCTGTTAACGCTGCGCGTTTCGCGATGAATCTCGTTGACAAACAAAACAAACAAAAAAAACTACCTTTCTAATGCTAATTTTAATATTATCGATAAGGAAAAAAATATTTAAAACTAAATTTAAACAAACAATTCGATTGAAATAAAAAATGCTTTAACTATTGTTATTCGAAACCGATCAATTGAAATCGAAGGATTGCCGTAAAGTTTAACTTATTTGCCGCACGAAAGAGTGGATATATAAAAAAAACAGTGTGTCCGCAGCTTATTTGTACCGTTTGTTTCGCAAGTGAACATCTGCATAAAAGAAGCGCAGAAATGATGGTAGAATAAAACAGTCTCAGAAATCAAATCAAAAGTTTTTTTTTCTCCTCCTTTCCACTTTCCACTATACTATCGCTCTCCAACGAACCAAACGAACTCGGTCGATGGATCGATCCCGGTTCGGCGAGTAACGTAACGGTTGGGTTAGCATCATGCTCTACGCTTCGCTGGTTGCTGCTGGTTTGTTCGCTAGTAGGTAAGTAAGTTGGCTGGGTTGATTCTCCGGTGTTGCGATTTTACGAAGCCGTTCGATGAAGTGCCTCAGTAGTCTGGTGACCTTTCGGCAGATATCAGAGAGTGGGCGCGGGTGCCGTCTCATTGCGTGACGCACCTTTCGAAGGTGTGCGATTTGTGCGAAAGCCTGTTAAGGAGATTCCTGCTTTTTAGTTGGTGGTGGAGCATAAGGTTTCGGGCTTTTGTACACTCTTCGCACAGGAGCATGCTCGCAGAATAACTGCACCTGGGTCGTAGAGCTTTTTTTGCTATGATCCGGATTTGAACACTCATTTCAATTCAATTTGGATTGTTTGATTTTACAGAACGCCCATTTTACTACCGACGAACGGGGTTGCAGTCTTACAACACCATAAATATAAAAGACATAAGTGCATACTTCGCACTACAATTACAGTTAACTATTTTTACAAAGGAGCAAAATCGAGTTAAAATGAGCATATCAAGCCTAATTGTAATAAATAAATGTATCAAATACATATAAGCTCTAGGTTACTTCTACCAACGCAACAAACTGCACGTGCAAACCGCAAATGATGATGATTATTCAACAAATTTGTCAACGATTCGACTAGTAAAAACGTTAGTGAAATCATGTTCACGCATTCCTATGAAACGTTTAACTCTTTAATGTCTATCATTATGCGATATGTTATGCCATTTTTATTAACCAAGCGCGCTAGGCATATAACGTTATTCAAAATGTTTATTCAGCGAATGTAAAGCATTTAATTGATACTAAAGCAACATTTATTCCATTTTATCACAACCTTTTTATGATGCTTTTTCAGCAAGCAACACACATTTTTCTCTCTGTTTTCTCTTATAACAGCGCACAGCCGCTGTATCCGGAACTGTATCGTATCCGCGTTTTTTTTGCGAAATGCGACCTAGTTTTGGTGCAAAACTAGCAAAAACAAAATGTATTCTTGCCGTACATAAATTGGTCAGCTGATTAGAGCCGGGGTGGCTCGGGTGGCTCGTGCTGTTTCAAGCATCGTCTCCGTTCAACTTAATCTTGGGTCATTCGTCGCCAATTTCGTCGCAGAAGTCACTTTCGACCCGTCTTGCACGTTGAGCCCCTCTGTTCCTGGTGTCGGAGGGGGTGTTGAAGAGAACTATTTTCGTCACACTGTCGTCCGGCATCTTTACGATGTGTCCGGTCCACGGTAGCCTACCGTACTTCGTCAAATATCATCCGCAGTATCTTCCGCGTGAACACGGCAAGAACGCGCATATGTTCTCCGTGTTTATAAAGTATTTGTCCTGGTGGGGAGGCGAAAAAAACAAAGAAATTTTTTTAATCGAGCAAAAAAATATAGATTTTAGGCATTTTTACTTATAGCTTAACCTGCCCCTGGAAGAAGCATATCTGTCCCATGTTACAAAACACGAAAATGAGAAAATCGCACTCAAAGTTGAAAAACTGATTTGGTGTTATTATAGTATACATACTTACTTAGGTGGCTTGCCGTCCTAAAACAAAGCCTGTTGAACAAAGTTTCTCCATGTAACTCGGTTGAGGGCAACCGCTCTCCAATTCCTCGGACACCGACTACTCTACGCCAGATCTCGCTCCACCTGGTCTAACCATCTTGCTCGCTGCGCTCCTGGTCGTCTTGTTCCTACCGGATTTCAGGCGAACACCATCTTTGCAGAGTAGTTGTCCGGCATTCTTGCAACATGCCCTGCCGATCGTATCCGTCCAGCTTTAGCCACCTTCTGGATACTGGGTTCGCCATAGAGCTGTGCGAGTTCATGGTTCATACTCCGCCTACATACTCCGTTTTCCTGTACGCCGACGAAGATCGTTCTTAGCACTCGTCGTTCGAAAACTCCGAGCACTCGCAGGTCCTCCTCGAGCATTGTCCATGTTTCATGTCCGTAGAGAACAACCGATCTAATAAGCGTCTTGTACAGGGTGCACTTTGAACGGGAACTTAGTCTGCTCGACCGCAATTGCTTATGGAGCCCATAGTAAGCACGACTTCCGCTGATAATACGCCTCCGAATCTCACGGCTGGTATCATTGTCCGCCGTTACCAGTGAGCCAAGGTAGACAAATTCATCGACTACCTCAAACTCATCGCCGTCGATCAATATACTACTGTCCAAGCGGTGTCGTTCGGCCTCGGTTCCGCTGGCCAGCATGTACTTTGTTTTAGACGTATTTACCTTTAACCCAATCTTTTCTGCTTCGCGCTTTAGTCTGGTGTACTGTTCAGCCACCGCCACAGATATTCTGCCGATAATATCCATGTCATCGGCAAAGCAGACGAATTGACTAGATTTGTTGAAGATCCTGCCCGGTGTGTTGATATCCGCTCGGTTCATAACACCTTGAAGCGCTATGTTGAACAGCAGGCTTGAAAGACCATCACCTTGACGAAGCCCTCTGTGTGATTCGAATGAACTTGACAATCCACTCGAAATTCGAACACAGCACTGTGTACCATCCATCGTAGATTTAATTAGCTTCCTGGGGAAGCTGTTCTCGTCCATGATTTTCTATAGCTCTTTCCGGTCGATGGTATCATATGCGGCTTTAAAGTCAACGAATAAATGATGCGTGGGAACTCTGTATTCACGGCCTTTTTGGAGGATTTGCCGCAGTGTAAATATTTGATCCGTTGTAGACCGACCTTCGACGAAGCCGGCTTGATAAGTTCCCACAAATCTATTCGCAATTGGTGATAGTCGACGGAAAATGATTTGGGACAGCACTTTATAGGCGGCATTGAGAACGGTGATCGCTCGATAGTTCTCACAGTCCAACTTGTCGCCCTTTTTATAGATCGGGCAGATAACCCAGTCTTTCCGCTCCTCCGGTAGCTGTTCCGTATCCCAAATTCTAACAATTAGTCGGTGTAGACAAACGGCCAGCTTTTCTGGTCCCATTTTAATAAGCTCCGCTCCGATGCCATCTTTTCCAGCTGATTTGTTGTTCTTTAGCTGCATGATGGCCTCCTTAACTTCGCCTATCGTTGGGGCTGGCACCTCTTCTCCGTTTGTTGCACCGTCGAAATCGCTTTCCCCGCCGCCATGGCTCTCCGCCTGGGCGCCATTCAGGTGTTCGTCGAAGTGCTGCTTCCACCTATCGGTCACCTCACGATCGTCCGTCAGAATACTGCCAGTCTTATCCCGACACATTTCGGCTCGCGGCACAAAGCCTTTGCGGGATCCGTTCAGTTTCTGGTAGAACTTCCGCGTTTCCTGAGGACGATGCAGCCGCTCCAACTCTGCATATTCCTGCTCTTCCAGGTTGCGCTTTTTCTCCCGAAAGATTTGGTTTCGCTGCATCTTCTTCTGTTTGTGTCTTTCCACGTTCTGACGTGTGGCACTGCGCATTTTGGCCGCCCGTGCAGCGTTCTCCTCATCCATCACCCTCCTACATTCATCGTCAAATCAATCGTTCCGCTGGTTCCGGGCCACATGCCCGAAGGAGCTTTTCGCTATACTGCTGATGGCTGTTTTGATAGTGTACCAACAGTCCTCGAGAGGGACTTCGTCCAGCTCGTCCTCTTCCGGCAGTGCAGCTTCGCGTGAATGCGCGTAGTTTGCGGCGACGTCTGGCTGCTTCAGCCGCGCGAGATCTAACCGAGGCTGGCGTCGGTACCGAATGTTGTTCACAACAGAGATTGAGCTCATCTTAACCATTACTAGCTAGTGGTCCGAGTCAACGTTAGCGCTTCGATAGGATCTGACGTCGATAATGCCTGAGAATTGCCGACTGTCGATCAAAACGTGGTCGATCTGTGATTCTGTGTGATTTAGTGACCTCCAGGTGTACTTATGGTGGATTCTGTGCTGGAAAAAGGTACTACGTACGGCCATATTCTTGGAGGCGGCAAAGTCGATAAGTCTTAGGCCCATTTCATTGGTCCGCTGGTGTGCATTGAACCTTCCAATCCCCGGTTTGTATTCCTCCTCCTGGCCGACCTGAGCATTGAAATCCCCGATGACGATCTTGATATCATGTTTCGGGCAGCGGTCGTATTCACTCTCCAACTGCGCGTAGAATTTATCCTTGTCTTCATCGGTACTTCTGAGGGGAGGGCTGTGCACGTCGATGATGCTTATATTGAAGAATCGGACCTTGATTCTCAACCTGCACACTCAAGGGTTGATTGGCCACCACCCAATCACCCGTTTCCGCATCTCGCCCATCACTATGAAAGCTGTACCCAGGTCGTGTATGTTGCCGCAGCTCTGGTAGATGATATGTTCATCTCTGAACGTACGTACCGTTGAGCTCTTCCAGCACACCTCATGCAACGCAATGACATCGAACTTACGGCTCTTCAATACGTTAGAGAGCACTCGATTGCTTCCTTGGAAGTTGAGAAATCTGCAGTGCCACGTCCCGAGTTTCCAATCCATAGTCATTTTTCGTCGCGTGGGTCTATTTCAATTGTTCCAGTAAGAATTTCGTTGTTCTTCGTTTCGTGCTTTAGTACTTTTCGTGGTGGCGGCTTGCAAAGCCTGCTACACCAACCCCCTGAAGCTCGAAAGAGCGCTTCTTCCCTGTCGGTATACGACCTTAGCTTCCACCGGGGTTGGTTACCCGATCTCCACCAAGGTTGCTCGTATCCCGGCTGGTACCACGAGGAGGTAGAGATAGGATTTGGTGAATAAGATGCTATGAACCACTGTAGGGTCTATTTTATGCCTACAGGTGCATAAAGCACCGTCGGTACGCATTATTCAGCCGTTTACCAGCCATCGAAAGTCTAGTCAAGGTCAATGTCCACACCATGCTTAGAGCTAATGTTGGTGATGTTCGAGAAATAACCGGCCATCGAAGAAAACATAATCGATTTGCTTCATCGGTGTGTAGTCTATGAGCCCAATCTCCATGTATACATCGCTTTCCTGACGACCTCAGCGTTCATATCCCCAATGACGATCTTGAAGTCCCGTGGCTATTGCTTATTGTTTCCAGCTGCATGTAGAATGCATTCTTCTCGTCGTTGAGTTTATCTTCATGTGGCCAGGAACGTTCACTTCACTGTAATTGACCAAACGTCTATTTATTCTCAACAAACACATTTTCTCATCGATCGCTTTCAAGTCCGTTATGCGAACTTGTTTTCAACCCAACACTATAAACCTGTTTCCTAACTCGTTCTAAACTCCATTGTTTTGGTAAAATTAGTGGTCACGAAAAAACTTTAGAATACCTAGACAAATATTGGCTTTAGCATCACTGTATTTTGCAGGTTACATTTGTTAAACATATTACGTTCTTTTCATACGCGATACGCCACTTCTTTATAAAGTGGTTTTTTAGATCATCTTTCGCCGTCAATCGCCCCTAGCAAGTAGTTTCATCGGATGTTATCAATCCGATTTTATGGACGGGCAATCAACAACGGACCAAATCTTTGTGCTGTGACAGATCCTCCAAAAGTGTCGCGAATACGAAATCCCTATGCACCATCTATTCATAGATTTCAAGGCCGTCTACGATACTGTAGATTGTGAAGAGCAATGAAAAATTATGGACGAAAACGACTTTCCCAGGAAGCTGACAAGATTTCTAATTTCTAATTTATCTATTTCGATGAAGACGTGGAGATTACGGAAGGACGTTTCAGACGGTTGCAATGAAGATTAAATTAGTGGTGAATACGTCTAAAACCAAGTACTTATTAGCAGCAACCGGGCGTGATGAAACTCGCATAGCAATTTTGTGGTAACCGACGGGGATGAGTTCGAGCTGGTTGTAACATTTGGTTACATATTTTCAATCTGCTCATAATTCTCAATCCAAAAATTTCCTAAGTCTATAAGTAGTGACTCTCTCGGGAAGGCCTTTTCGAATACAATCAGAAGATTCCTCTGCAAGTGTGATAATCTTCCACGTCCATAGACGGAGCGGTCGCCTCTAAAGGGTTGCTCACAGATACCATGAGGAATACAACCAAGGTATCCAAAGCCATAGGGTATTATCCAGTAAATGATGGTTGCCAGTTCAAAAGATTGTTAAAAAGTGGAATTTTTTAAGAGATTCCAATTTTTAACTGACTGAAATTATAAAAGGGCTCAGGCTCGATAAAAGGATATCATTCGTTGTTTGGAAAGCTCAACGATCGGTGGGGGTGCATCGTATAACTTGTTTTTGTTTTAAAAGAATTAATATTTCTATTGTTGAGATAAAATGAATATAATGTCGTTTGTTGTGCATAGTTAACAGGAAAATACTAGGTAATTAGTAAAGCAAAACCTAGGTGCTACATTCCGTTATCGAAACTTGACTTCCTGTTTTTATACGACAGACTCCGCAGCCAGCTGTTAGAGTGCAGGACAATTGCAGGACCAGTTGCTATGATCCTATTGACTCTAACAGCCTCTCCCAGTCGAGATTCGAACATACGACGACTGACTTATTAGACCAGCGTCATACCTCGAAGCCAACTGGGAGGTCTATACTAAACTAGGTAATTGTTAAATTAAAAAAAGTGTATTGTGTAAAATAAATAGTCTATTGTAAAATGTACATTCAAATGCACTGCGTGCCAGTCAACATTCGACGCAGCGCGATAGAATCGGTGTTCTTTGCCATCGGTTCTAGGATAGAAACCAAGACCCAGTACCATCCGGCTTCTAGTACTAGCAGCAAAAGCCCCAATGTGGGTTAACTGTCGCCTGCAAGTAGAATCGTAGTAGAGTGTAATCGGTAGCCTAGTCGTCGATTTTGGCATGACGAGAGAAGCACGTCACCGCACACCGCGTGCTATCTAACTACAGTGGCCGAGGCCATTTAGATCGTCGAAATTATCATGGTCGAGGATAAGACAGATACATCAGCCTTAGATAAGCGCAAGTAACCTATTTCTAAGTAAAAATTGTTGGGAAAAAGGAAATAAACCGTTTAGCTATATGTAAAATCAAGGTTTTTCGACAGCGTCATTATCCTGAAATTTTGTCTCCGCTTCACTTGCAACTTTCGTGGTTGAACTCGAAAGAAGTTTTCAGTCCAGATCTTTCAGCTTTCTTTGGACCTTCATATAATCTCGATCCTTGAGTTCCTGGCAATATCAATAGCTGTGATATTATCCTGATTAGTGGTTCGTTTACAGCGGTTTCTATTTGCGACGAAAATACGAATTGAATCTAGCAATTGCCGTTTCCAGCCGTTTTAATATCTATTCCCTTACTTCCCTTCCCACTAAGCAGTTTAAAAGGCTTCATGGTGAACCAACTTGTATACCTTGTGTCGTTGATGCCGTATTCTTGCCGGAAGTTGTGCTTACTACGAACTACGAACAAGCCCCTAAGGTCTGGTAAGGTTTACCCCGCACAAAATGTACCATGTACAAACACTAATAAGACCAGTAGTCCGCTACGGGCACGAAACGTGGACAATACTCGATGGGGACTTCAAAGCACTGACCGTTCTTGAAAGTCGTGTGCTTTGGACTATTTTTGACGGTGTGTAGAGAAGAAGAATAAATCACAAGCTGTGCCAGGCTCCATGCCGAATTTTCGTCGTTGCTCGCAGTCGTTGTATTTAACTAAGTTACCTTACTAGGACCGCGATATAGACTCGGTTACAGTTAAAATGGGCAACCACTTTGGCTTTGTTGGAATGGCGTACAAATAAATACTCTCCCTCAGTTTGTTTACATTTCAAGAATCGACGGATTAATGCAACCAGTAAATAATTAATAATCAAGACAAAAACAAGGGTTCCCAAAATGCTTCCTTGCGGTACTCTGAAATGAATTAAACTGCGAAAAGCAAGTTGAATATTAGTCATAGAACCAACGTCATTCTAATATTTTATATTTATGAGAATCCTTTTTTCAGCTAACTGATGTCTTTTAATATTTTGTTTGGTTTAGATGAAAATATAAAAATCATAGAAAAAGCCAAACTAAAACCTATTGCCTATAAGTTCAAGTCATTGATATAAAACACCGGTTGCAAGTTTTTTACTTTTAACCCCGTACTACCGACTAGACACCGGTGGCTGATCACTCCGACCTGACGGCGTGGGTGACAATCAATTGCGTGTGTGTATGCACGTATATGTATGCGACTGTACAAATATTCCACTTTCAGTGAGTAGCAAAAACCGGTCTCTTCCACCAAAGGAGCTGGAGCTGGGTAGGCAGGTACAAGTGTGCCGGATGCCTTCCAGCGGCGGCCGTGCGGTGATTTGATCGACAATGTTTGTTTGTGTATTCAACCCGGTGCATATCTTTTTTTTTCTTCGTCTGGTTAATATGATCTTTTTTTTCCTGCTGGCGACACGACGATGGTCGTGAGGAGGCGTTAGTTAAATAACCTTCCAGGCCAGGTTTACCGCTGCCGTGGGTAAGCCGGTCTCAGAACGAAAAAAATGACTAACTATGGGCATCGAGAGGTACCATCTGTTTTCCAATCCATCGTTTTGGGCAGCAGAATTTCGTTTTTGTCAAATTGGAAGCGGCTTAGATAGTAATATGCTCGGAAGATGTTCAGCTGGTTCAAAAATAAAAGATGGTTTAATTATGCAAAGTGCAGTCTTAGGCGTGAGTCAAACGCAAATAGCTGGGATGTTATTCTTTTTGGACTCTTTGAAGACCTAAAAATTCGAAACGGAAACCATTATCATCATTACTGTCGTTCGACGCTCGACAAGCTCTCTTGCAAGCAATGACTATCTCGGTATTATGCATTTTTAATAGCAACCGTATGGTATTCCTATATAGGAAGCTAGAAGCACATAGAATCGATAATAATAGCTTCGGGAGAACTATGCGATGTTTATCGTGCCTACGACAAAATATTGAAACCGCACGGAAGTCATTCAACCCTACCGGGCTTAAAATGGAATCACGAATGGAAATCTCAGCCGCGGTGCTTGGAGTGTAGAATATTTGCCTCTCTACGCTACGGTAGCCTACCTTGAGTATGATTACAAAATCGATACACGCCACGCCGCCCGCCAGCATGGGCCATACAATAACCCGCAGTCAGTGAGGCGGCAAAGTTTATTTTTTTCGGCTGGAGTGGTCCGATTTACCTACGTTGTTACTGGTTCGCTGGCTGGCGGGTTCTCTGCTGCTACCTTTACCTACTTAGAATGGGCGGGTGTGACGTGCAAAACCAAAAAAAAACTCTCCTTTGCCTTCTTGGAGGGGATGAATGATTTGAGGTTGTTTGATCCAATATTTGTATTGTATTCACGTTTTAACTAGAAAATTAATGCAACGTTAATGTATTCCATTAATGTGATTTTTAGATATTGGGGTACGCTAAAAGTTCTTAGCTTGGGCACGTATTTTGGGCAATTTTCGGGATTGACAATCCCGGCTCATGTACAGGTAAAATTATATTCACTAGATTTGGATTCATCGCATCGAGACAGTATGTGGGAAGCAATATATATTATACTGCTTGCTACTTCCAGGTGTTAGGAGGCAGATTGCTTATTTTGGAGTTCTTCGCATTATTTAGAATACTGGCCTTGGATGCCACAAGACTTTTTATGTTATACGTACAACAACAAATAAAATTTGGCTGAAAACGCTTTTTTTCATCAGTATACAATAATTTAGTCAGTACCCTTATGCAAGGATGGTTCGATCACTTTGACTCAATTTTGATTCATTTGACAGTACCGCCTCAACCGAGCAAAATTTAACAAAGTGATGTACGGTAAATTTGTAGAACTAGTTATTATATACAATTTTGTTGAATATAGTTTTGCTGCATCTTTTGTAGTTACGGCGCTACAATGCTAGCAACTCATTAGTGGCTAAATGAACGTTCACTTAGTTACTAAAGGGGTACTAGCATTGTAGCACCGTAAATACAAAAGATACATCGAAAATTCATTCAGCAAAATTGTAGATACCTAATAACAAGTTCTACAAATTTCCCAAATATCACTTTGTCAAATTTTGCTTGGCTGAGACGATACTATCAAATGAATGCGAATTGAGTCAAAGTGATCGTGCCATCCCTGTCTGTACGTGTGCTTGTTTTGACCGATTTGCAAGCTGTTAACCTCGTTTGACAATAACTTTTACCATCTGGCATAAGGTAGACATGACATGACAATAGTTAAACATAACATGTTATTAAGATTTGTTGCTTTTGTACAAAAACTGGTCCACCTACATTCTTACTATATAAATCATACTGTTTATGATGATGACTGATGATAATTTCCAATTTCAAACGTTGAACAACGATACTAACTTACTTATTTATGTGTCCATGTCCGCCGGTCCGGCAGAAAAAAGGATGAAATCGGACAAGACGCCGTCGTGCAAAACCTTGCACGAGAACGCCTCGTACTGAGCCTCAATGAGATGGACTAGCTTATCTGGAACTCCTCTACGCCTAAGTGCGCCCCAGATGTTTTCGTGATTATGTCGGTCGAACGCCTTGTCGAAGTCAACGAACACCAGCAGAAGAGAGTCCTGGAATTCGTTGATCTGCTCCAATATAATGCTCCAATATATACACATGATCGGCCAGTACGGAATCCAGCTTGCTGCCGCCGGAGAGTAGCGTCGAACTTCTCCTGGATCCGGTTGAGGATTACCTTACAGAGTACTTTGAGAGTAATACAGAGCAACGTGATGCCACGCCAGTTACCGCATTCAGTTAGGTCTCCTTTCTTAGGGACTTTGACCAATATGCCCTGTATCCAGTCCACCGGAAAAGTTACGGTTTCCCATATATTGCTGAAAGGCTGATACATCATCTGGGCTGACAAGGATGGGTCAGCTTTGAGCATTTCGGCTGAAATACAGTCTATCCCTGGCGCTCTATTGGATTTCATACATGATGGCTACAATTTCATCCAGCGTTGACGCGATTTATTCGACGAATTGTAGGCGTTGTACGCTGCTGGTTTTGTTGGCCTCTGACATTTGAAACTCGGAAGAGTTGTTCAAAATGTTCAATCCATCGCTTAAGCTGTTCTGTACGGTCAGTCAGTAGCGGACCAGCTCTGTCCTTTAGCGGCATCTTTGTATTCATGCTGGCACCACTAAGGCGGCGAGAAATATCGTACAACAAACGGATATCACCATTGGCGGCGGCGGTTTCTCCTTGTTCGGCTAGGGAGTTAGTCCAGGCTCTCTTGTCCCGCCTAGAAGCACGTTTAACAGCCCTCTCCAGTTCGGCGTATTTTTGACGGGCAGCTGTCTTAGCCGATCTGGTCCGCGTTCGCTCAATGCCGGCTTTCGCCTCTCTCCGCTCGTCGATCTTCCTCCAAGTTTCATCCGAAATCCACTTCCTCCGCCCGCTGCGCGCTTTGCCGAGGGTTTCATCACTGGTCGTGATGATACCGGTCCATTGCTCTTCGACGGTTCCACCAGGTGGCAGCTCCTAGGCACGACAAAGGCCCTTTTCACCTCAGGATTCTCCAATCGGTGAACGTCGTAGCGGCACTCAACTTTTCCTCCCGTCGTTGGACACGTGCGACGCGCAGACGTATTCTCAGCGATAACAAGATAATGGTCGGATGTAATATCAGCGCTGCGTTTGCTGCGTACATCAAGAAGGCTCCTTCACCATTTCCGGCTGATGCAGATGTGGTCGATTTGGTTTTCTGTTCGGCCGTCGCGGGAAACCCACGTGACTTTATATACTGGTCTATGGGGGAAGTGCGATCGATATGACCAAATTTTTTATTACCACAGAATTCTGTAAACAGCTCCCCGTTTTCACTCATCTCTCCTAGGCCATGACGTCCCATGAGGCGTTCAAGGTCCGCGTTGTTTGAGCCAATCTTCGCGTTGAGGTCGCCCATGTGGATTTGGATGTCCCCCTTCGGGATTTTCTCAACCACGCTGTTCAGCTGGCTGTAAAAACTCCTTGCAGGTCGGCAGCATCTGTTGGCGCATAGCACTGGATTGCTGTAAGGTTCCTAACCCGTGTTCTGAATCTGGCAACGATTATTCGCTCATTTATTGATTCCCACTTCATCAGAGCCGCATGTGCCCCTGGGCTCAGTAGGAATCCAACTCCTCTTTCTCGAGTAGCATTTTCACCTCGTATGCCAGAGTAGAGCAAGAATTACCCCGACGATCCGGCGAACGGTTTTCGCTGAGACTCAGAATTTCAAGCTTCAGGCGGCTAGCTTCACTTGCAAGTTAGGCTTACCCTGCTGGGCAAAGAGTAGTATATTCCATGTTTCGATTTGTATTTTAAAGGTCGTCACCAGTAATACAAATCGATTTCTGTTTCCATTTTCGAGTAAAGTAGCTCACGGAGGTCTTACGCGCCTTTGAGGACGACCTTTTGGCCTTTGAGGAATCAATCGTACAGGCTCTGCTTGGGGAGATTACCAACGTACATTTATCGAAAGTCGGTAAACTACAGTGAACCGGACACGTCGTAAGGAAAACGGTTCTACACAAGAACCCTGCCGGCATCGGCACAGAGGGGGTCAACGTGCGAGATGGCCTAAAGGCCTAAAGCGACATTTATTTAGTAAAAAGCTGCGAATTTAGAGACGCTGGGAAATGGGCGACGAATAATCCAAGATCGAGTTGAATGGAGCTTAAAACAGCACGAACTATTCTGGTTCTAAGCTGCTGACGACGCCGACGAGGATTGTACAACCAGCCTCGAACATTTTCATGTGCTCTAAACAGCTGGTTGAATTTCAAGCTTAAAAGTGTGGAACAAATTTTCTTCTGGGGGGATTTGAACCCCCAAACCCACCCCCCACGTCGCTACGCCAATGCTTAGTAGTAAAACCTGCAATGTTCAGAGACGAGGAAGGAACCTGATCTTGAACGAGGGCGAGGTGCACGATAGGTGGAATCAGTGCTTCGAACAGCATCTACAGATGCCAGAGGGGCATCAGCTGAGTCCGCCCCAAGTTCCTGGTCGATCCACTGGGAAGCGTGTAGGGGCTGGGCTCTCACGGCTTCTTCGCTGGCTTGCTCGCCTGTGAGGAGCACGAAGGCTCTCAGAGTCGGCTCCGGGTCTAATTTTCGATCACGGAATCAAAATCACTCTACTTACTGCTTACAATACTAAATTTTATTAATTAAATTACAAACTCACTGTACTTTTCTTTTCTTCGGGGTCGGCCGACCATTCACTTGATGATGAAATATTCTCGACGTACTACGGTGGACTGCGACGGTTGTGTGGGATCGGACAGCAGCTTCTGGTGTACGCAGGCCCGTCCCGGCCTCTGGCGCGAGTGCACGTGACCTCGAAGGCGGGGTGGAACTGCTGGCCTTGCTTAGGCGTTTATCTTCAGCAGGATTTCGGCTTCGAATCAATCCAGGCCCATCACCGCCTCTGTCTGGAGTGCGAGTGACCTCACAGGTGGGGTTGGTCCGCGATTGCGGGCTAAGTTTTCCGGTTGTAACAGGATCGTTGTTATATCCAAGCCTGTCACCGCCTTTGGCACGAGCGCGTGTGACCTCTAAGGTAGAGATTGTCCGCGGTTGCGGTTAGATTGTATTTGATTGCTCATCGTTCGGCCAACGACATCGGTCCAATCCCGATACCGGTCAGTTCGTGGCTTCTTTAACTTCCCTTATCGATGGGAGTGGCACATCTTCGTTGCTTGCCACATCAATATGGCCACTTCCTCCGCTATCATGGTCTTCTGCCTGCACGCCATTCAGGCGTTCATCGTAGTGCTGCTTCCACCTTTCGATCACCGCACGGTCGTCAGTCAAGATACCTCCATCGTTATCTCTGCACATTTCGGCCCGCGGCACGAAGCCTTTGCGAGATCCGTTGATAGAACTTCCGTGTGTCGTTTGCTGCCTTCGCATGTGTTTGAGTTTGTCCACATTCTGACGGGTGGCTCTACGCAGCATTTGTATTCGCACTGCGTTCTTCTCAGCCAATATCGTGCCATTCGTGCAAACCGACGTAGAAAAGATTGGGTTAAAGGCAAATACGTCTAAAACAAAGTACCTGCTGGCCAACGGAACCGAGGCCGACCGATGCCGCTTGGGTAGTAGTATATGGATCGACGGCGATGAGTTTGAGGTAGTCGACAAATTTGTCTACCTTGGCTCACTGGTAACGGCGGACAATGATACCAGCCGTGAGATTCGGAAGCGTATTATCAGCGAAAGTCGTGCTTATTATGGGCTTCATAAACAATTGCGGTCGAGCAGACCAAGTCCCCGTACAAAGTGCACCCTGTATAAGATGCTTATTAAATCGGTTGTTCTCTACGGGTATGAAACATGGATAATGTTCGAGGAGGATCTGCGAGTGCTCGGAGTTTTCGAACGATGAGTGCTAAGAATGATCTTCGGCGGCGTACAGGAGAACGGACTATGGAGGCGGAGGATGAACCATGAACTCGCATTGGCGAACCCAGTATCCAAAACGAGGCTAAAGGCAGGACATGTTGCAAGAATGCTGGACAACTACCCTGCAAAGATGGTGTTCGCCTCAAATCCGTTAGAATTAGGAACAAGACGACCAGGAGGGCAGCAAGCAAGATGGTTAGATCGGGTGGAGCGAGATCTGGCGAAGAGTACTCGGTGTCCGAGAAATTGGAGAGCGGTAGCTTTCAACCGAGTGGATGAATGGAAAAACTTTGTTCAACAGGCTTTGTCTTAGGACGGCTAGCCACCTAAGTAAGTAAGTAAGTGAGACATTCGAGAATTGGACAAAACCCACAAGCTGCCGAGAGCCACGCACGCTGGCTGGATGGGGCTCTACTTTCCTCTGTGCAGTTAGGTGCGTCGACGCTCGAAGATGAAAAGGTTAGAGCTATGTTGGACGCTTCCCTCTAATTGACCTGCCCTAGAAAATTGCACATCAAATTTACAAAACGGAATTCTATTACCTGTTTCATTCTTCAGAAAAGGGGAACAAATTCTGGTATTCAAAAATTCATTCATTCATAAATCCTTTTTTATAATAAGAAACTTATTGCAAATATGAATTGGTTCGACTGTAAACGAATTTTTTCGATTATCTATAAAGTAAATAAATTAATCGATATTTCCAGAGAACGATCAAGGAAAAAATAAATTGTAGATGATCGATGCCACCCGAAGTGAAATTAAAATTAAATAAATCAATCGTCGTTAATGTTCTCCCTCAACTTAGTTTTTGAAACCACCATCCAATTGAGTCTGGTAACAAAATTATTACAGTGACAAAGTTTATCTCCGTCCCATGATGGCTTGTAACCGTAAATCTTCCCTGCATAATAGGGTTTATTGTATCGGCATCCGAAATGGTATAATATCGCAATTGGATTGTGGCCGGTCGCGGTGAGACCTACCACCACGCGGCTTGTTTGCGCCTGCACCCAGTAGAGTAACATGAGCTCACGATACCGTGGGAGTTCCTGAATATCTTCATAGGACGCCTTAGTAGACGCGGCTAAGTGGCGTGGGCCAGGGAAATGATCTATCGTTAGCTTCAGTTTGGATTGTTTTCATTGGGCGACGACGACGACGATGACGACGGTGCCGATTAGTGCCTTTTCGGGCAATCGGGTTGCCAATGAATGGGGCCGTAGGTGTTTTTAGTTCCCAATAAAATGACTACTTTTTGTTGCTGGTTTTTTCTTTATGACAGTTTAATCTGATGATCGGTTAGCTCTTTTTGTGTCTTCTGTGTGTGAAATGGTAACTCCTATGCAGCCACTAATTTAGGTTGAAATGTGACATCAGTAATAAGCGAAGCGGGACCGATTGTTTACGGGGTGGTGGAGTTCTGGCACCGCTGCCGCCTCTATGTTGCGGCCAAAGTCACTCAATGCAATGCCGTTAAAATTACTATTACTCAATACTATAGAATTAGATATATATTTTTGTCATGTGTCATCAATCCAGTTGAAAATCGAGCTTACCGAACCGAATAGATACGTATTCTTCAAAAATTCAAACTGAAACCTATTCTTTTAACTGTTTCTTGTTTTTTTCGTTCTCGAACTTTTTTTAGAAGAGCTCATTCATGCAAATAGAATGGAACAACTGAACTGAGATTTCGAATTTGGCATTGTATTGTCATGCGACGAAAAATGGATCCATTACGACACTCCAAAAACGTAAGAAATCCATGTGAAGCAAAAAACAGTTTTTTAAAATCATTACTAATTGAGTATGAAGCTATTGAAATCAAGCTCATTTCCATTGGCAGTGGTTACAATAATTTATCAGCGTGGCGCCAGTCTGCTAGCGTCCGCCCCGCGCCATCTGTCCACCGGGTCTGATGCCGGTTCGGTGCCATTACATGCTATGCTGCTGTCATCTGAAAGTTGCTGCCTTCCAACTGCCATATTTTCGTTCCGAGGCAGACACCGACCGGCCGAGTCGGTGGAATAAAGTTTTGCAATGCTGCTGTCTGCCCACTATAGAATAAGCCCGATACCTACGTATGTGGTATGACAGATTGGCGGTACTTTTAATCGATTTAATCGCGATGTAATTTACTGGTTTCTTCTGCTGGCTGGCTAGGTGACAAACCCAACGGGGTTAAGCTATAGACAGGTAAGCAAGAGCGCGGAAAATAGGCAGCCAAGTTTAAGTATGATAAAAATGAAATGTTATTGACGTTATTCAATAGATTCATACACGGCTTTTGGCTATTTGATTCTGAATAATACATTAATTGTGTGACCGATCTATCAAAGAACTACCTGTAAGCAAGCCCGCGAACCTTTTTATGGTAATGCTAACCGTGATCATATTGCTCGCTCAGTGGCCTATCAGTATTTTTTGTTAATGCTTATGGTGTTTATACTTAACCATATTCGAAGTGTTGCTGATCGATCGGTATGAAGAGTGTGAATTTCCAGCTGAGCTGCGACGGCATGATAGCTCATAGGGGAATGCTGGATAAATTAGACTGACACTCAGGGTATTTGTAATTGACAAATAAGTCATGAAATTATAACATCATATCAAGTGAAATTGATCTGTACATTTGCCATTTGTCAAGCTAAATTACAAATCACCCTCCAATGACAACATTCGTATATGCAGACATCCTGTACTTAAGTAACGAAGTGGAAGGTCGAGCGCCCCCCGAAGAGCCCCACATTGCGCCGGTCGCTGGCGGACTGTGTAAAGCTAGGAAGCACATAGATCAAGCACCCGTGTAGGGCAAGATAAACAAGCACTTCTCACATTTTTCAAAACAATCAGCTGAATGTTAATCTACCGAATTGATTCACAATTCCCGAATGGTTCGTGCAGCATTTGTGGCAACTAGGCATGGGGAATCGAGGGCCGTGACAGGGCAGGTTGTGTGGCCAAAACGTGTAAACAGTCAAATAAATCATACCGTAGATTACAATTCGATGCCCGCTGCATGCTGGTGGGTTTTCCTTCCATTTGGGTAGGAAGCTTTCTCCCCCTCCCGAATGCGGGCCAACCTACCTACGGATACACAGATTTTATTTAGTATAATGTTACAACATTAATATTCATTTGAATTGTCTCTGTTTATTGTGTTTCCCGCGAACCTAAAAAAGCAGTTGAATAACGTGTTTATCGTTGTCGCTGCTGATGTATTGGAAAACAGATGGATTGAAAATATTTGACCCTATAGGTGTATGTTTCTTTTCAATTGATGATTAAATACCAATTGTATTCACTCAGTCAGGCTTTATTTTGATAATCCGTTTGCAGCTTTTTGAACGTGTCTAACGATTAAATTTAAAACGTGTCGTCAATTAAATTAGGGTCATCATAATTATTATAATTTTCTGAGTCACAATCAAGGATTAGAGAAGTTCAATATCGTTTTTGACACATTAAATGTCATTCTCTAGGCTAGGGCCTAAGGTTTTGACATTTGTTATAATAACCAATGTTTATCAGGTTAATCCATGAGGCTTAATTACCGCATATAACATGCTGTTTTTAACTAGTTTTTAAGTAGTGTAGAAATTTTATGCTTTTTTAAGTATTCCAGTTCCTGCTTTCGATAAACCGGTATAATTACCGAATTCTCTTCTGATGAGTTTTAACTATACATATTTATTAGAGCAGTTTAACATTCCGAAACTGGTAATTTGTCGCTTTCATAGAAAAACGTCTTCGCACTACAGCTAGCTCAATCGGTTGCCATTTAATTTTATGCCCGTGTTTTTTTTGGGTTTCTATGGAATTCGCTATGTTGTGCCAAAACGGGTTTAAAATTAAAATGCAAATTTTGTGTAATTATGCTATCTGAAGGTATCCCACAAAAATTATACATCACTGCTAGTGCTAGAGTTGTTGTGTAGGTTCGGACAGCTTCGAAAATCCGCATTTCGTAATTTGAACATGAATAAAACTGAACTGGACTGCTCGTCTAAACTATGTTGTTAAGAAAGCAACTACGGCCACTTGGGATGCAGTTCACTGTCCGGTAAAACCTGCCAGCCAAGTGAGCGGCTGTACACTCCAGATTGGGAGCAGCTTACGACAACGTCTGATCCGGAGTGGGCGGCTGAATTAAGAAGTGCGTTAGTACTAAAGCTAAGCTTTTTTTTTTTTTTTTTTTTTCTCGCTTTGGCGCAGACCATTTGGTCCATGACAGCCAAGTCTTGTATTAATTGTCAAATGACAGTAGTGTAGTGAAGTGACGTTGACGACGATTTAAGGGAATATTATTTTGTATAAATGTTTTGGTTAGCAGTCACTACTTAGGTATCGTTACAAGACTGAAGTGCTTACTTACGAGTTTAAACGCTAACTTTAGTCTCCTTGACAAAACGCGCGATCTGTATGATATTATCTAGTTTGTTTTCAGTTAGAACAGGTATTAAATCTAGTTTCTTCGCCAGTATTGGATATTTGCTTCTTTGTGAATTATATTTAGGACAGTCGTGTAGGATATGAAGTATGTTTTCCTGAGTGTTACACGTATCACAGTTTTCCTTCGCTACCAGTCCCCACTTATACAGCCTGTCTTTGGTGGCTAAGTGACCAGTACGAATTCTTGATATAATTATCGTGAGATCGGTTGGTAAACAAATATGGTGAAACCAAGGTTTCAGTTTAATGTCGGGGAGGATTTTAAAGTGGTATACACCTTTTTTTTTGAGATTTCCTTGTATCTTTCGTTCCATAGGCAGGCATTTTCATTTTTCAGACTTAGTATTAAATCTTCTTTAGTGATTGGCATATCTTCAATACAGTTTCTTGTTGTTCCTAATTTAGCAGCATAGTCTGCTCTATCATTCCCGGTTAACTGTATATGTCCCGGTATCCATTGTATGGTAAGATTATTTATCTGTGAATTATTTACTAGTCTATAAATGGTGCAGATAAGAAAATTTTCCTCTGTTTTTGTATTTTTAATGAGTTGAGCGGCACTTTGGCTGTCAGTGAATATTACCGCCTTTGGGATTGATTTGTTTATTAAGTACTCCACAGCTCTGATTATTGCCACGAGTTCAGCATTCATTATAGTGAATTGTGTTTTAAGTCTGCCACTGTGCGACACTTTTTCTTCTTGATCATATATTCCATAACCCGTTCGTCCATCCATTTTCGATCCATCAGTGAACATTTTATAATGATTCGCGTAAGTAGTGTGAATTAAATTAAGAACAATTTGTTTTTGTGTTGACGTTGTGCAGTTTTTCTTTTTAAGAGTTTTGATTTCTGGGTGAATTACCAATTTTTTTGGTTGTTCAAACGGGACTAACTTAGCGAGTTGTAGTAAGTGGAAGTTGTTTAAGTTAGCGGTCTTTTCAAGGTATGAATATTGTTTTGGCATGTCATCTGCCAGTATGAATTCATATAAAAAGGGTATAATCGGGCTGTTTCGATAATAAATGATTTTAGTTATTTCTTTGAAAGCTAGATATTCTGCTCTTTCTTTAAGAGGAAGCCGACCTATTTCAGATATAATAACATGGTTAGGCGTAGATTTAAGATATCTCATTGACGTTCGAATTGCTAAATTTTGTACGGTTTCTAGTTTGGAGAATTTCGTTTTAGCAGCAGATGCTACTATTGTTATGCCGTAATCTATATGGGGTTGAACAATTGCATTTGAGATGTTTAGCATTGTGGAAGGGTGTGCGCCATTTTTCCGTTTCGCTATCATTTTTAGTATGTTGACTTTTTTTTTAACTTTAGTTGCTGTTGCTTCAATATGTTTATCATATTTTAACCTATGGTCGATAAGTATCCCAAGGAACTTATGAATGGGTTTAGCTTCTATCGAGTGGTTATTTATAACTATATTATTAATTGGATGGAACTTGTTGGTCATGACCATGGTTGCACTTTTTTCTGGGTTTACTATCATTCCGATACTGTTCAAAAAGTTAGTAATATCGTTTAAGAATTCGTTCATTTTTTCCGTTGCCCGGTTTAAATTCTTTGCTTTCACCATAACTGTGAAATCATCTGCGAATTGGAATATGATTTTGTCTCTACTAGATAGGTTGTGAATTTTCATCGTATAAATGTTGAATAATACCGGTGACAGTTCGAGCCGAGAGCTCGTTGGAGGTGGACGTGCTGTCTGCATCGTCGTGTTTTAGATATGTCGTTAGTCGCGAAGACGGGGAATTAAAGTGCCGCTGTGGTATGCCAAGTGTTCGCGAAAACGTAATCTAAAATTTCGCGCGTTAAAGTGTTTTCGTAACGCGCCCCAAAATAGAATCAAAATGTTCTGATTTCTATCAAACGAAAGCTACCGCCATCAGTGCGGGGCTTTTTATTGTGTTCTCAGAGTGCTCCATATTGCCGCTAAAGGCAAATTCTGTTGTGTTAGTGCCTCTCGCATATCTCTCAATCAAGTGATCTTATATGGTCAAAAGCACCAAAAGTGCCGATAAAGTGTATTCAAAGGGCAAATTATTGAATACTTATTTCAGGATACCAAAGCAAATACATTTTTGCAGTGTTTTTCTGGTGGTCGAAATTAAATCAAAAGAGTAACAAATCTTGCGTGACGGAAATCACAATGGTGTAGTATGGAACGGCGCGTCATAACAGTAGTAAGTAGATGGCATGTTGTTTTACTTACGCACCAGTGCGAATTGTCCGTTCACATAGAGATGGTTGCTCTGAATGGTAAGATTTCCTAAATAGGGGTAAGGATTATAAATTATCCCAGGATAGCAAGTATGTCTACCCCTCCAATTCACCAATTCAGGTAAATTATAACCTTTTCATATTCCGACGGGTACTCGTCATAAATAAAAATATGAATTGTAATTGCTCATAAGCATTGTTTTCTGAACACCCCCACTTGAGTCACACAAGCGCATGCGCACTTAGTCTCATTAGGGCTAGTAAAGAAAAACGGTTTTTTCGGCAACGCTACACCTACTACCGTGCCACTTCCTAGTAGTGTGGCACGCTGTACCACAAGATAAATGTGTGATTCTCCCGGGGCGACCTGCAGATTCAACTCTGCTGGAACCCCTCTGGATTAGTATGCATTTATCTATCGCTCTTTCTTGCTCCATCTGACAACGTGATCAGTCCAGTCCAGCTGTGCGAACGACATCGGACGAATGCAAGCGAACGGTTCGCTTGTATCGGACGGTGTCTGACGAAGCGGCTCTTGCTGACAGCTTTGTTAGTGGGGGGAAGTGCTTCAATTGTTACTACTGCCCATTTCTCCACGTCGCGCGGCAGTGAAACAATATTGCGTTCGAACTGAACAGAGAACAAAGAACGTGGATGTTCTAGTTCGATACGGTTCAATTCGTCCGCAAATGAAAAATGCGTGAATATGGCATTTACCGTACAGGTAACCCCGCTAGCAGCAGTGACAGGGCTCTTTCATCTTATCAGCTGATTGACTATATTAGCAGACATATTAGGGGTGTTCGCGTAGCGCTTGCTGTGTTGCGTAAACGGTGTATTCCGTGTGTGCGCTGCCGCTATTCGCATTACAGTCCCAGTTTCTATGGAGTTGGAGCTGTTATGCGAGTAGCGGCAGTATATACATGCATACGCAACGTAGCGGGCGCTACGTGGATACCCCTATTCTGTTTGCTATGTCTTTCAGTGATTTTGGGGGATGAAGTGTAAATGCTGCTCAGCGGTGGATATCAACCTTGTAACAAGGTGGCAAAATTTCTTTTGCAACACCTTAAGTTAAATTGCAGTGTACTTGTCAGATCACTGACCAGTCGCTGCATACTTAAGGTTCAAACATGCATAATTGATTTGTGGGATTTCGAGGGGGGTTCTCAAGCTCGGAATATGGGGGGTATTCGGGGAAACGTATCATTTTGTTCTTTGCATCTGTCAGAACATCATGATAAATTTTCGTGAACATATCTTTGGTTTTTGAGCGCGGAAACTGCTTTTGAAATTTCCTGGAGTTCATGATGCGTGTTTGAACCTTAATTATTACACGGCTATGATTCAGCTTGCTGAATCTTTTATTGTGTTTTATGTGAATCCAGCTACGGTACACGTAGTTATATCACCGTATCACGTAATTTACAACTGTCTTTCAGTAGTACAATTACGTCAGAAGATCTTCGGATCTTACATCTTAAATGAATCAAATTTCAGGAAACTGACATTGCGAGACATTTTGATGTTTCTTACCGAAACCGGTATTGAGCTAATGTGCTCTTATTTATCATGTGTATACCCCCCAGGGGGTGTACTATTGATAATATAACTACCAAGGATTACAGCACCCCCTCGGGGGTACAGTAATCACTAGGTATCTATGTGTTTTTGTGTTTGTAAAATCCTCTATCCACCCCTTCCTATTCCTTCTGTTTTCCTTCCCGTCCTCATCAGGTAAATGATGACACGGGCAAGATGGGCAAGGTACAAATCTTCCACACGATTGTGAAGAACGTGCTGCTCGAGCCACAAATGCTGATACCTGATGGTTGCACTTTTTTCTGGGTTTACTATCATTCCGATACTGTTCAAAAAGTTAGTAATATCGTTTAAGAATTCGTTCATTTTTTCCGTTGCCCGGTTTAAATTCTTTGCTTTCACCATAACTGTGAAATCATCTGCGAATTGGAATATGATTTTGTCTCTACTAGATAGGTTGTGAATTTTCATCGTATAAATGTTGAATAATACCGGTGACAGGGGGCAACCTTGTGGGAGTCCATTGTTGGTCCACCTGCTTATTTCAGTGTTGTCGTTCAATTTGAGTATAATATTTCTTTTCCGTAGGTATGAGTATATCCAATTTACAATTTCTGTTGGTATGTTATTTTCCTCCAATATTTTTATTAGTTTTTCGATATTGACGTTGTCGAAAGCTTTTGTTAGATCTAGATACGTAGTTATTACTATTTCATTTTCTCGCTTCGCACTGTAAACATGGGATAGAAAGGTATTGACACAATTAATCGCTGACGTTTTCTTCCTGAAACCGAAAGAAAAGGGTGGTAGTGTATTATGTTCATCTATGTGTTCTGTGATTCTACGTTTAATGATAAAATTTATGAGTTTCAGTATTACGTTTATCATGGCTAATGGTCTATATGACAAGGCCTGATTAGGATTTTTTGATTGTTTCAGGATTGGTACTATCTTTGTCTCTCTCCAATCTTTAGGAATATCGCCACTGTTAGCAACCGTATTTAGTAGTTTAACTATGGCTATGATTAGTTCTGGCTTGCAATTTTTCAGAAAATAGAACGAGATGCCGTCTACTCCGGGCGAGGATCGGTTGCTTTTTGATTGGATAACATTATTTATTTCACTGTAGCTTATTTCGATTGTTTTCTCTGGGGGTTTCATATGATGTTGTATTTCATTTTGAATTTCAGGAAAGTTAATTTCGATGAATTGGTTTGCTAGATTGTTGTTATTCAGTAGGTGCATATTATTTTTGCTAGGAAAACCTCCGCTAATTCTCTTGACCGTTTTCCATAGTTCACTTGTAGACATACTCGGGTTTATCGTATCGATGAGATTGTTCCAATCAACTTTTGAAGCCTTTCTTATAAGTTGCTTTAATTTAGCTTTAGCTTGTTTGAATTTTAAAAGGTTATCATAAGTTTGGTTTCTAAAATAAGTAACCAAGAATTTGTTTTTAATTTTTAATTGTTCCTCTATTTCATTATTCCACCAGTGTTTCAATGTATGGTTTTTATTTTTGATTTTGTATTTTGCTTTATGTATTTGATCTTTAATCAGTGATACTAAATCGTGTTCGTCCTGAATAGTATTTATATCAATGGCATTGATATTTTCAAGGGCTTTTTTTTATTAATAAATTCTCGTTGTGAGTAATATTCTTTAGTCGCGTTTTGCACTTCGAAGCTAATTATTTTGTGGGTACTTGCAATTTCATCATGTAATACAGCCCATTCAATTTTGGGTGCTATATCAGGAGAGACTAATGTTAGATCAATCGATGAAGGTGTTGTATTTGGGGGTTTGATTAAAGTAGGAGAGCCATCGTTAAGTATAATTAGATTAGAGTTTTCTATCATATCGGCAATCATCTCACCTCGTGGGCATGTATTCTGTAAAGTGTTCCAAATTTGATGATGAGCGTTGAAGTCGCCGCCAACTATTGTTTGCAATTTATTCTTTTCTATTAGTTCAAAAAGTTTCCTGAGAGGTTCTTTAATATCTTGATTTCTAATTGGTAGTGGAGGTATATATATATTGATATTACAAATAATCTAGGAGTTGTGTTAAGAGTTTCAATAGCAATTATTTCTAATGGACTTAAGTTTGGTAATGTTATTTTTTCAAATTGCAAATTATTTTTAATTAGTATTCCTACTCCTCCATAACCGTTTGGTCGAAGGGATTTTACAAATTTGTATCCGGAAAAGTTTAAATTCTCTTCGGGTCTAATCCAAATTTCCTGTAGCATTGCTATATCTGTGTTGTTTGTGGCTAGGAAGTGTTTAAGAATCTTTTTGGTTTCAGGTGATCGGATGCTTGTTATATTGTGTTGCATGAATTTTAGATTTCTTTGTTTATCCATTGTTATACCCAGATTTATTACCTCTCGCTGTTACTTCCGGTTCTATTATTTATTTTATTTGATCACTAATATTGATTAATAGAATGTCGGAGTCTATTGAGTCTTTTTGTTTATGTTGTTGGCTGAACTTAAATATTGTATCCTGTATTGTTTTAATCTTTTTCATAATTGTGTCGAGGTTCAGTTGTTTTATTAGATCTTGTTTAACTTGTTGTACGATTTTATCTAGGTGTTTGTTGTTTAGGATTTGTGTTTGAGATTGTTTAGGCGAGTTAGGAATTGTTTCTTCTACATTATTTGTAGCTAAAGGAAGCAATGGAAAATCTTCATGTGAGGTTAGTCTGTGTTGTACTGATTGAATTTTGGGGAAACGGAATGCGGCTTCAATAAAAGTAAGTTTTTCTGATGCCATCAGATGTCTGATGTTGTCTTGTCTTACTCTCTCTGGACATTCGCGGTCATTTGATCTATGATTTCCTGCACAGTGGCAGCATCTAGGGGGTGCTTCACAGTTTCGTCCGTCATGTTCTAATGAGCAAACTATACACCTTGGGGTTTTACTCTTACATGCCTTAGCTGTATGGCCATACCTACAGCAGTTAAAGCACATTCTCAGGGGGAAAACATATACAGTTACTTTAGCAGGGATACCAAAAATTGTTACCTGTTTAGGGAGTTCCTGTCCTTTTACGAAAATCTTCACAGAATATGTCGGTTCTAGTTTATCATTGTTTTTTCTCTGTATACGTTCTACTTTGGTTATTTCGTATTTTTCAGCTTAAATACTCTCCAAGATCTCTGCTTCCGACAGAGATGGAGGTACACTTCTGACTACTCCAATGGATTCTTTCATCATCTTAGGTACGTAGACATTATACTTAAACTCTTCTTTAAGCAGTTTTGAATTGATTAATCCTTCCGCTTGACGCGGACGGTCAAAACAAATTCTATATCTGCCTCGCCCCGCCATTTTTAATTCTCTGTATTCTTTTATACCACAATTGTGTAAAATTTTAGCAAGTTCCATAGGATGGATTGGTCTCGTGTCTCGGATTGTTCTGGAGTTGTTATCCACTGGTGTATCTTTTGTTTCCTGTCTTTCGATGAAGAAAACTGTATCGCTATTGTTCTTCGTCCAACCTTCAGTTTGAGGATTTTTATTGTTCCTCTTATTGGTATTGGCCTTTGTTTGTGTTGGTTCTTTGGTAAGTGTCTTTGTGTTGGAGTTTGTATTGTGATTTTTAACAGTATTACCTTGCCTTTGTTTTTTTGATTGTGTTATATCTAAGCTGTCGTCCGAACTATCAAATGACATGGCGTCATCTGGTAGGGGGACCTCTTCCGGATCCGTTTTTTTTCCTTTCTTCATGTCTTTTGTTCTCTTTGGTAGCTTGTTTTCAAGGTCTTCGAGTCTGCATTCTTCACGTTTTCTTCTTAGTCTAACACCGGTATTCGGTTGATCTGGGAACCCCTGAAAATTCAGTCCGTTCTCAAATCCCGGGAAATCTGTTTCATCACCATCCATACACTATCCCACTTTAGTTATTCACTTATATCCTTGACTAGACAAAAGACTTATATCTATACCTATTCTAACCTTAAATTTAGATATTATACGAAAGATTAAGAAAGAATAAAGTTAGCAAAATTAACGTAAAGGGAAATATCGCGAGTAATCTTCAGTCCTATACACTGTAGTCCTAAAGGGGCCGCGCCGCAAAAAAATCATACAAAACGTTTTGTTATAAATTTTTGGAAAACACGTGTTCGCGAAAAAACAAGACTTAGCGTTCACTTTTCGATGTGTCTGCTATGACAGTTTGAGCGAGAATGAAAGCTAAGCTTACTTTACTTTATTTTACTTTAGTGACAACGGTCCGTTACCGATCCTGCACCGAACGAATTATGGTCCTCCAGTACCGTCGGTCTTGGGCTGCCGTTCTCCAATCCCCACGAACACCAGCTGAACGTGCATCGTCTTCGACAGCACACACTCACTGGGTGTGGGGTCTGCCCCGGAGTCTACGGTCTCTTCCTGGTTCTCTGCTGAAAATAGTATTGGCTACTCTTTCATCGGGCATTCTGGCCACGTGTCCAGCCCACCGCAGCCTGCCACATCTTCACTATATCAGCATATTTGTATACCTGGTACAGCTCGTGATTCATGCGTCTGCGCCACTCTCCATTTTCCATTTTGCCACCAAGTATAGATCGCAGAATTTTACGCTCAAAACCCCCAAGCACCCGCCGATCAGCTTCCTTTAGCGTCCATGATTCGTGTCCGTAAAGGGCCACCGGGAGGATTAGTGTTCTGTAGACCGTTCCCCATCTAACTCCACCTCGGCACCAACACCACTTGGGCTCCCACGTTCCCTACCAGCAACCATGTACTTCGTTTTGGCGGTGTTAATAGTAAGTCCCAATCTCGCCGCTTTCCTTTTTAAGGGCCTGAAGGCCTCTTCCACTGCTCTACGGTTGATTCCGATGATATCGACGTCATCCGCAAAACCAAGAAGCATGTGAGATTTCGTGATGATAGTTCCATTCCTTTCCACGTTTACCCTTCGTAAGGCACCTTCCAAGGCAATGTTGAATAGCAGGTTAGAGAGTGCATCCCCTTGCTTCAGTCCATCCAACGTCACGAAAGCAGCTGAGGTCTCACCCGCTATTCTAACGCATGATTTGGATCCGTCCAGCGTCGCACGAATCAGCGTAACTAGTTTCGTCGGAAAACCATATTGTAGCATTATTTGCCACAGCTCATTTCGTTTAACTGAATCGTACGCCGCTTTAAAGTCCACAAACAGATGGTGTGTCTGCAAGCTGTACTCTTGGAACTTGTCTAGCAACTAACGCAGGGTAAACATCTAATCCGTCGTGGAGCGACCCTCACGAAACCCAGCCGACGAATGACTCCGCTAACGGTCGCAGTCTGCAGAACAGGATACGGGAAAGCACCTTGTAGGCAAAATTGAGCAATGTAATTCCTCGATAGTTTTTACACTCCAGTGCCAGTCGATGTCCCTTTTTGAAAATTGGGCAAATGAGGCCATCCAACCACTCCTCCGCCATTTGTTCTTCCTTCCAGATCCTGACAATGGTTCGGTGGATTGCTTCGTACAGCCACTCGGTCCCCGCTTTTAGAAGTTCAGCCGGGATACCGTCTTTCCCAGCAGTCTTACCGTTTTTCAGCTCACTGATTGCCTTTTCAACCTCCTCCTGTGTTGGTGGCTCCACAGCTTGACCATCGCTTACAATTCCTATCCTGTCCCTGCTTATCTCCGCATTTACCTCTCCCTTCAACAGTGTCTGGAAGTGCTCCTTCCACCTGGCTGTTACGATACCGCCGTTTTGTCGGTAAGCAGGTATCATTGCACATCACAGGCATGTTAAAATTCCTACATTTCACCGTTTTATAGAAACTCCGTGTGTTGATGTTGGTGTATCGCTCCTCTGGTGCTCAGGTGCTACAGTTGGCCATTCCTCTGGCCGCGGCAAAATTTATGGACCGTTATCATTGGTCGACAGATGAAGGCTATGTCTTCCAATAACTGGACCGAAGAATTCCTCCCTCCCGATCTGCGCGTTTGCATCTCCGATGATGATTTTCACGTGGTGTTTTGGGCACTCTCCATAGGTCCTCTCTCAAGCCTGTCGTAAAACTCGTCCTTAGCATCATCGGACTTATCATTTGTCGGTGCGTATAAGTTGATTAGGCTATAATTGAAGAATTTGCCCTTAATCCTCAACACGCGTATACGGTCATCTACGGGCCTCCACCGACTCCATGTTCTGCTTTTTTACCGCCACTGTAGTACTTGAAAGAAGTGCCTGCAATAGGATCTACTGCACGGAATTCCCTTTCTCCGGAATTTGACCACCGAACTTTCTGAACAGCAGCGATCTCCACTTCGAGTTGATGCAGCTCTCGAGTAAGCAAGCCAGCCCGTGCCGGTTCATTTCAGGTACCAAGTTTCCAATCGTTATCCCTTAATCGTTTCCTTGTCCCTCGCCGTGTCCTATATCGATTGTCCCGTCCTGAATTTCTTTCTTCGTTGTTCGTGGTAATTGAGTTTTCGGTATACTACCTCACCGGGGTCGCGATACCTACATCGCGCTGACGGGTCTGCCATCTTAGGTATAGCTTGCGGGATACAGCATTTCATATTCAGCCGCCCGTTTCGAGACAGACGCTGTGTGAGCCGCCCCTCACCTGGAGAACAGGCGCCCTAGTTCGCACCTCCTAGCTTTAGCTGCTTCAGTAAGTACATGAAGCATTTCCGGGTAAGGCCGTCGACCGTCATCATTTGACTTAGACTTGCGTGGAGGCACCAGGTGGGAGCATGAGAGAGCCAGAGTTATGTTTGACGCTCCTTCTAGGTAACTCTCTCCATTTCATACCCATTAAAGCTAAGCACTAAGCACTAAAGATGGTAGTCCCATCACAAGACTCGACAGCGTGGCCTTAGTAAGGCAACCTCTCTAAACTCACTTAACTACGAACATTAAAGCACATATAGATCGGAATATGTGGCACCAACCTAGGCTGCAAAACAAGGGCGAGGAATACACATAGAACATAGAACTGCAGATCACTGAATTTCTCAGAGGGCGACCGGGTGCTACTTGAACAGTTTGATCCCTACAATCTCGGCATCGCAAAAGACAGAAGGTTTGGAAATTCTCCTTCAGAAATATCTAGTTTTACCAGAGCGGTGGTACTACCAACGAACTGGGAATGGGCTTTGTATTGTTGGGCAGAACGCAGGATCACATGATAGTTTGGAAAGCGATTAACGCGAGGATGTTGAAGATAAAATCTCGTTTCTTAAGTTATAGCATAATCAACGTGCACTATAGACCAACCTCATGCTTTTGTTTTGACCTCGAAAATGCGGTCAGGCATATAAGGTAAGAGCCACAATGACGAAGCTACTAATAACCCTCCCTTCCCCTCTCACCTTTCTACTCTTTCTCTTTCACTCTAAAATTTCATTACTTTCTTCTACCGTCCCTTCGTTAATAGTAAAAGAACTACCATGTCAACGTGCACTGCCCGCACGAAGGTAGACCCGACGATGGGAAGGAAGCGTTTTATGATAGCTGTTCGCAACGGGACATCAATATCTCCATCACGGAAGATACGAACGATAATGACCAATCATGTATAAATTTTGCAGATTTTCGAGACCTGGTGATCCGAAACATCGTTTACAATCGCGAAGATACCCTCAAAGCCACCTGGAGATCACCTGACCAACGTAGAATGAACCAGATCAACCACGTTTCAAGAGACGGCCGGTTGGTATCTAACACTACGACCATAGGTTTCCTGTGGTGTGCGGATATTGACTATGACTATCACCTAGTATGCATAACATGTCAAAACTAAATCGAGCGAGAAGCCAACGTTGTCTATTTTCACGCGAGAGAGTATGAGAAGCATTGCACTCAACGCTTACGCCTCTCACGCAAGCGTAAAACAAACAGCCGCCGTTGCTGTGTGCAGACATTCTGCTACCTACACACTCGCGAAAGCACAGCCTCATATTATCTTTCTGCTAAACTTACTCGCGAGTCAAATAACTGATGAGCAGTAAACAAGGTATACTTATGCCGGTGTGTTCGTTAGAATGAGTACGCGTGTGTGAGAAAATTAGACCGCACGAACACTGCTCAAATCTGTCAATCGTATACCAGACACGGCAAAGCCGGCTCTCCCGGTTGAACGTTAGGCAGCTAAATAACCTGCAGTCTGCCGAGAATTAGGCGCGAATACTAAAAGAGGTACTGCTCTGCCTTTTTCGGGAAAGCTAGGTGTTTAGACAAAGGTGCTCTCCCGGATTTTTTGCGTCGTCTATCCCCAATAGCAAGAGAATTCGTAGGGCAGTATTAGGCGGGCTTTATGGGGGCCCGTGCTACTACGGATCAAATTTTTACTCTCCGACAAATCCTCCAGAAATGTCGAGAGTACAACGTGCCCATGCATCATATTTTCGTGGATTTCAGAGCAGCTTACGATACCGTTGAACGCGAACAGCTATGGCAGATAATGCACGACTACGGTTTTTCGGACAAACTGACGCGGCTGATCAAAGCTACTATGGAACGAGTGATGTGCTACGTGCGCGTTTCATGGACATTCTCAAGACCTTTCGAATCGCACAGAGGGTTACGGCAAGGAGATGGACTGTCCTGTATGTTATTCAATATCGCTATTGAAGGTGTGATCCCATCGAAACGAGAGGAACGATCTTCAGCAAGAGTAGCCAACTCCTAGTCTTTGCAGACGACCTTGACATCATTACCAGAAACCGTGGGACGGCGGAGGCAATCTACGCCAGACTTAAAACGGAAGCTAGGAGGATAGGGCTAAAAATTAATGGGTCGAAAACCAAATATATGGTAGGAAGAGGCTCCCGAGATAGTAACGTTAGCCTCCCACGGACAGTGACTATTGACGGCGATGAACTGGAAGTGGTTGATGAGTTCGTATATTTGGGATCTCTAGTCACCGCTGACAATAATACGAGTAAGGAGATTCAACGACGCATTAAAGCTGGAAATCGAGCCTCTTTTCCCTCCGCAAGACGCTTCGATCCAGGAGCATACGCCGCCGCACAAAGCTGACGATGTACAAAACGCTAATTAGACCGGTAGTCCTCTACGGACTTGAGACAGTAACTTTGCTTACGGAAGACATACGTGCACTTGCCGTCTTTGAACGAAAGGTGTTGCGGACTATTTTTGGCGGAGTACAAACGGGAAGCGGAGAGTGGCGGAGGCGTATTAATCACGAGCTACAGGCGCTGCTTGGATAGATTCCCATCGTACACCTGGCGAAAGTTGGTAGAGTACGGTGGGCCAGCCACGTCGCAAGGATGCCGGACGACTGTGTACTGAAATCCGTTCTCTTCGAGAATCCCACCGGCACCAGGAATAGAGGGGCTCAACGTGCTAGATGGCTCGACCAGGTTGAAGCTGACTTGCGTGTGTCGAGACGCGCAACGAATTGGCGGCGAGTAACCCAGGACCGAGTACAATGGAGAGGAATTCTTGATATGGTAAGAGCCACCCCGGCTCTTGGCTGAATAAGTAAAGTAAGGTGTTTGGTCCGCGAAGAATCGACTATCGACGGAGTATACGAAATGGTTGGTTTGACGGGGAATGTACCCAAGTGGGGAAAAAAGAACTCAGACAAATTATTTGATTTGGCATTAGCGAGAACTCGGCTGAATACCGACGAGCAAGGAACCAGTAGTCCGTCATCCTGAGGAGTATAGTGCAACAGAATTATTATTTCGGTCTAATGACACGCGCAGCTTCGAGAAGCTGGACCAATCTTGTAAGGGCTGCGAGGTAGGGAATCTGATCCCTAACGAGCATCACCAGGTAGAAGAAGCTCTTCGACTAGCATTTCAATGGCAATATAACAGAAGTAGGTGGAACGAAAGTTAATCTGGGAGAACCCACAAACAGCAGAACTCTACTATCATGGTACGGAACCACTAGCATCTTGTTATGTCGCCTAACGCCGATAGCTAGAGATTTCTAGAGCAATACCAGGCGACAAATCCTCCAAAAATGTTCGGGTGGTATACGATACAGTTAAGTTAAGTTAAGTTAAGACAAACAGACGTGGCTGTTCAGAGTTACCCTAGAGCCAGTGCGTGCGGATTTCAGGGCACTCTCGAGTCCCTTAGAATTGCGTGCTACCCATGACTGATACTCGTGGACGGCGACAAACTAGAATTGGTAGAAGAGGTCGTATATTCGGAAGCGCTAGTGATTACGGACAACAACACTAGTGAAGCTTAAGTCATTTAATATCTGAACGCATAAAAACGGATGTATCTCGGAGCCATGTTAACCCATTATGTCCTAGCGTATGATATATCATATCCCGTCTTCAAAACCTGTTTACTACTGAATTTCAATAGTTAGCATTGTTAAAATATCACTACAAGAGAGATAAGACATCACTCTGATGTGTGTGTGAGATAACCTGTCAGTTTTTGTCATTTCATCTGTATTTTCAACAGTGCAAAGTTGTGATAAATGGCGGAAAAATGTTGACAAAATGGCGAAAAAAACTTTGTCTCCAAAACGCATGTAAAAGTTTACATTTTGTGATGGAACATTACCTGAAATGTAAAATGATATTTATATGTAAAGTCTATCATAAAATTCGATACGAAATATGGAAACAACTTTGAAATTTGTTTGTTTGAAACTGAGCGTATGAAAGATAAAACCAGCGATATTTTGGCCTTGAAACCATTCCAAATGACGATTTTGGGTTTCCCGACACATTCGAGCCATACCCAGGTAACCAATAAGCATTTCCAATGCAATTTAAATGCAAGTCAATAAGCATTTACCTTAAATGCTACTTAAATGCAATTTTGGCTAAATATGCGGCTACTTTACTGCTAGCCCTGTTATAGTGCTGACAATGCTTATTTGCAGCCAGTTACCGACAAGAAGAATTTAAATAGAAATGTGGATGCCAATTTACAACAGTTCTGCAGTCAAAAGGTTGATAAACAGCAACCTGCAGTATAAAACGCCAGGTATGCTAATAAACGATTGATTTACTGCTTATACTAATGCTTATTGGTTACCTGGGCTTTGATCCTGCCGATCGGTTGTATGCCGGTCACGAAAATAATTGATGCATACGGTAGATTTAGCCAATTACAACGCCTTCGCGGACTTTATGAACTTCATCATATCAGACTCGAGTGGGTGCCCGAAATTAAATTAACTTTCGTTTCGCGGCTTCCATCAAATATAACTGATTCAAAACAAAGTTGACCGTGACGAACTTTTCAGCACTGAAAGAGGGAACATTTCAAAACAAACTGCTGTCAAACATTTTAGATCAGACTTTCAGACTAGGAGAGCTGCTATAAAATAGACGGTGCGTCCAGATATTAAACGACTCTAGCTTTATTCACTATTACAAACAACTCATTAATTAATTCACTATGATTAACAACTATTAATTCATTTTAATGTCGCGTCACTTAAATCTAATGTTACTTTTCAGGTTATCTATAAATCGAAGTATAATAAATCCAATAGGTCCGGATAACTGACGGCATCTGTTCTTGGTCCCTCGATAATCATCGGTGTGGCCGTTGGTTCTATCTCTGTGTTCTGTGTGGACGATGTGTCTACGGCAAGCTCCACACCAGCGTTGTTATTGTTCCTATCTAACTGCAGCGGGTTCGGATCCACATATTCTCTCAATTGCTCCCGTCGAATGTGTCGAGCTTCGACGTCCATACCATCCTTAAGAAGATTTATCTGCCTAGCTTGTCTGTATACTGCATCGGTAAAGCATAGAATGGGCCCGGTCAAGTCAATATTCAAATTGTACGGTCTGTCGAATTCCAATCCGATAAACCATAAAGCACACAACTGCTTAACCTGTCCGTTGATGCCGTTGGGGGCTTGCATGAAACGTTTACTATATACTTGGGCCAAATTAATGTGTGGAATACGCTTCAGGTTCACAAGCAGTAACCGAATGTTGCACTTGACCAGCCGGCACCATTCTGGGTGACTATCTGCGTTGCTGGATGTTGCCAAGAGCACAATGTAATGGCGATATTTAGAAAAGAAACTTGACGCTTCGAACTCCATGTTTATAATTTATAGTTATTATATTATTGTAGCAATCGACAAATCCAATACGAAACTGATGGTTTCGATTTACAGTAGTCTGCTATTAAAGGCTGCCTTG
Organism: Sabethes cyaneus; assembly: GCF_943734655.1. Taxonomy (NCBI): domain Eukaryota; kingdom Metazoa; phylum Arthropoda; class Insecta; order Diptera; family Culicidae; genus Sabethes; species Sabethes cyaneus. Next base: position 51,038,011 of record NC_071354.1, read on the forward strand.
GGTGTAGATAAGTATTTACCGATAGCCTCGGTTCTAGTTGAAAAACTTGCAAAATTTACCTATGGACTACCTAGGGACGAGTGGACGACTACCTAGGGATTGTCGTGCCCTTAGCCTTTCATTTCAGCGGCACGCTGAAAACTCAGGGGGATCTATTGTTGTCAAATTCCATACATGTGTGCGTTGTTACCGCAGATGGTGTTTGGTCCATGACGTTTATACTGTCATGGACCAAACGGCGTGTGATTGATTTCGAGCCAAGGGACTCGCAACTCTATTTTTGTCTGCTGCAGTTGACAGAAACTCAAACCCAAACACGCAGCGCAATTGTCGTTTGTATTGTTTTGATCCCGATAATGCATTTATCTGCTTTTTAGCGTAAATAAAACAAACTAAGAAACTTTTCGAAAGCTACATATACAGGCAAGAGCAGCAAATCGGTAAGAAAAAAAAGTAGCAAGAGCGGCATTGAAAATTATGGTCACCTGCCCCCTGTGAAAACTTGACTTTATTCCAAGCCCCTGGCAGAGAACCATGTTCTCGCCGCCAACATCTCGTGTGTGCGAAAATGAGATAGCAATTCAGCATTGCGTTTCACTCAACTGCTAGCAGTCTGATTTGGGCCCGCTGTCAAATTTTGAGCCCCGGACATGCTGTCGCTGACGTTTACTGCAGCTCGATATAGAGATGTCGATGGGGTACTTTATTCGGCAAGTATTGCTGATTGCAAGGAAAATTGTACCATCCAAAGTGCGATATCGCTCATAAAAGTGCTATTTTAGCTTAAATCGTTTCAGTCTCTTCGGCGCACTTATTGCTTGGAATGTAACGAAAAAGTGCGCCGAAGATACCGAAACGATTTAAGCGTGTTTCGTCAAGAGCGATTTCGCACTTATCGATTGGACAATTTTTCTTGCAATTAGCAATATATCCAACAGACTGATCCTTTAATTAAAAAAGGCCTGAGAAAAAGAGTATTTGTTTGCCCGCATATTTCCTTCTCGTTTCTTCCTACGCATTGCACTATTCTCGCGTCAACTGTATTCCTGTTTGTGTCCCCTTTCGCCGGCTGGCTGGGCGAATAATTTTGGATGCGTACTTGTATCAACACGCTAAAATCACTTATTACAAATGACCGCATTTTAGTCTTAAAATCATTATTTGCATTTTACTTACAAATAAGATCTCCTTAAGTGTTTGCTATGATCCCTACAATATTCCCCTTCTCTATTCTTTTCTTCTGTAAAAACTTTTTTTTTATTTAATCTTGACGTTTTGTAAATACAAAATGTACCCATCATCAGCCGTTATCGTTACCATCAACATCCTTATGAGTGGTATTGGAGAGTGAACCAATCGAGAGGCTATTTTGAACTCAAAATCTGTTAACTATTTAAAATTTTAGTAAAATTTTAGTACTTTCACATAAAAGATATGTGTTTGGCTCATAAACCTCTATGTGTGGGATGTATTGAAACTATATCAAGCTTTTTTTGACGTAGGACTACGTCTTACTTTAATAGGGTGGCACGTTGGAGAAGCAAAAATGACCGCGACACGACAAAGTGATAGATTTTGAATGCTTATAGCTCAGTCAATTCTTAATATATTTTTATGGTTTGCATACCATTCAAATCACAAAATATCAGCCTTTTGTATAGTTTTTATTAGAAGTTTGTATTTTGTATGTAACTTCTGGAATTTCCACGTAAAGTTGAACAATTTTCCCAAAATCCCTACAGTATTCGTTCAATCGTCGCCATAATTACCATATGAAATTGTTATTAATAACATACAATCAATTTAAGTGAGAAGTGAGTGATTTTGTGCATCTCATTCTACAATGTCTCAATTGCTTCAAGCAAAATATATGCGTAAATACCGCAAGCGAGTCCGTGAGCAGGCATTATTAACTGGACCAGCAAGAGGCCAGCGTTGACGGTGGCAGAGCACTGTAAATTCTACCATTTCAGAAGAAAAGGTATTCTGAAGTGGGCAATACTACGTTACATGGTGCATCGCACGCAATAGCTGGTCCCTCCAACGTTGAAGTGTTGCGTGAGGTAACCGCTCCGGCGCACGTAGAGGCCAGCGTATCGCCTAACGTAACAGGTGAGTCCTATAGAAGCCGAAAAGATGTAAAAATGTAGGGTACGGGATCAGTCATCAAACATTTCGGTTTGTTTATGGATATACCATTCCATGCTTTCAACTTGCCGGATAGAATATTATAAAAAATAATGTAGGTTCAAAATATTAATATCTGAAATACTCGCAACCTGTGCTTTATTATCATTGCTAAAATTTGAAAACGACTCCATTGAAAATGTCTTGCGGGTCAAATCGAGGTTCGCTGTGTACTCTAAGCATGACGTTCTTCAGCCCGATTGGACACCTACTGAAAAGCGATCTGCAAATATTAAGCTAAGTAGTAGCATTAAGTGCAAACGTATACAATTTCCTTTAGTAGGTGCGAATGCTCTTACTGTACACAGGAGTCAAAGCGGCACATTTTCTGAAATCGTGTACTAGTATGGCAAGGGACAGGAACAGCAGTTGGTGGACGTAGGAATGTCAAGAGTTACATCGATTGAAGGATTGTACTTGACGAATAACAGAGGCGTATTTAAGTTTTACCATGCCAAGGGAACTGCATTACCGAGAATCTAGGAATTACGGACGGAACTTAGGCGCCTGGAAAACACAAATTGGTTACTTTAGGTACTGAACTTCTAGAATTTATATCTAACGTAAGCCATTTTGCTGTACTGCTGAGCCTGAATGTACAGAGTGTAAACGCACGCACATTAAGCAGATATTTCAACCGATGCGGTTCTCAGACAGGCAGATATCCTTGCGCTCAGCGAAACATGGATGGACAGTAATGAAGTTATTTCCATATCGACATTAGTGCCAGGAGCTTTTCCTTACCAACCGGTAAGGAGATGACACCAAGTACCTGATTTTAACGGCTAGTAAGTTTCTGATTAGCCAAATCATTTTTTTTAATAATTGTTACTCTGTAGTGTTAATTCACCACTATCTTAACCAGAGACAATGTGATTTCTCCAGTTGAAATATTTGGACAAGCGACATCAACTCGGTAATGTTGCCACTGGAAATCAGATGTAAGAAAAAGAATGTCATTTATGATTATACCATACATTACTTTAATTCACAGTGTCACACAGAAAACTTAAATTATCAGCATTATCATGGTGTCTGATTTCGACCCCACGCTGCTCTAAATAACGGTTTAGCATGTGCCAGATTGCTTATAATTTATACGATGCGAAGTTCTGCAATATGTAATGTAATGTAATGCTTTTGTAATGCTAACATTATGCTTTTTCTCTACAGCATAAAGTAGCCAATCCAATCGTTTCAGTCAATTTTAAACTTTCAAAATGGTTTTTTTTCAGAACTATCATAACTGTCAATGAAGCGAATTATGATTTCCATTAGCAATCAATTTTCTCATAAGTGTTTTTAGTAAGGGGTGTCTAGATTGGCAACTAGTGGCATGCAATTGTTCCTAACAGTTGCTGATGTTTCCAAGTAACTATGGTGACGTACCACAAATGTGCAGGTAGCGACAGAAGCAACATTGAGCAAAAACTAGCAACATATCGCATTCCCAACGTAGCCAAAATTGCCCATTCTAAACGCACCTTTGCATTAACTTTGCGTAGTCCTACGTTGAATATGCGGTCGTGTCTTATACACGACCCCTCTGATTTTTTTTTCGTGTGAGAGTTCACCCAATGAGGTAAAGAGGCGTGGAAGAACAAGATCTTTGATGGTTTTAGTAGCGAAATATCAGGAAAGGATGTCAAACTACAAAAGGGGAAGGGGTCGTAATTCACCATAGAAAAAATTTCTGCCATCTAAAACTCCCACATGCCAAATTTGGTTCCATTTGATTGATTAGTTCTCGAGATAAGAGGAAATTTGCATTTCATTTGTATGGAAGCCCACCCTCTTAAAGAGGAGATGGGCCATAACTCGCTTTCTAAAGAAGAGAGGGATCTCAATTCACCATAGAAAAAATCTTGCGTCCAAAACCACTTACATGTCAAATTTGGTTCCATTTGCTTGATTAGTTCTCGAGTTATGAGGAAATTTGTTTTTCATTTGTATAGGAGCCCCCCCTCTTAAAGTGGAGAAATCTATAGAAAATATACCATAGAAAATATTCTTGCCTACAAAAACACCCACATGATAAATTTGTTTCCATTTGCTTGATTAGTTCTAGAGTTATGAGGAAATTTGTATTTCGTTTGTATAGGAGCACCCCCTCTTAAAAAGGTAAGGGGTTCTAATTCATCATAGAAAAAATGGTTGCCTCCAAAACCACCCACATGCCAAATATAGTTCCATTTGCTTGATTAGTTCTCGAATTATGAGGAAATTTGTATTTCATTTGTGTAGGCACCCCCTCTTAAAGTTGGGAGGGGTCCTAATTCATCATAGAAAAAAATTTTGTCTCCAAAAACACCCACGTGCCAAATTTGGTTCCATTTGCTTGATTAGTTCTCGAGTTATGAGGAAATTTGTATAGTAGCCTTCCCTCCTAAAGTGAGAAGGGGTTCCAGTTCATCATAGAAAAAAATTTTGTCTCCAAAAACACCCACATGTCAAATTTGGTTCCATTTGCTTGATTAGTTCTCGAGTTATGAGGAAATTTGTATTTCGTTTGTATAGGAGCCCCCCCTCTTAAAGTGGGGAGGGGTTCTAATTCACCATAGAAAATATTCATGCCCTAGAAAACTTTCACATGCCAAATTTGGTTCCGTTTGCTTGATTAATTCTCGAGTTATGAGGAAATTTGTATTTCATTTGTATGGGAGCCCCCCTTCCTAATGTGGGGAGGGGTCCCAATTCACCATAGAAAAAAATTTTGTCTCCAAAAACATCCACGTGCCAAATTTTGTTCCATTTGCTTGATTAGTTCTCGAGTTATGAGGAAATTTGTATTTCGTTTGTGTAGGAGCCCCCCCTATTAAAGTGGGGAGGGGTCCTTATTTACCATAGAAAATATTCTTGCCCTCGAAAACTTTCACATGCCAAATTTTGTTCCATTTGCTTGATTAGTTCCAGGCATGGGTAAAACACCGAACCGAGCTTACACGTGGGCACCATTGCTCAAAACCACTCAACAAACTTAATTTCGTTTTGCACGCCGTTCCCGTACATGCAAACAAACACGGAGTGTAAGAAGCATTACACCGGTGGCGTTAGGTTTAAAAAATGTTCAGTCTGTTTTCAATTACACACGGTTTCCGAGTGTTACCGATATCGGAATCCACCGTAGGCGAGTACTTTCAAGCTTGCAAAAACACGCATGGAGGCGCTTCATACTTATTCCAATTGGCCGTGTGAGTGAAAGAAATAGAAAAGTAAAAAGACACGAGTTCACGCTGGTCGTCCAGCATATATCCGAGAAACTTTTACGAAGTAGAAATACACGCCATCCCGAGTGTTTCCGAAGTGTTAAAACCCGGTGTGCAAAAAACAACACTGAAAAGGCTAGCGGTTGCTTTTTCACAGCGTGCGGGTTGTTTTATCAGGCACGGCAACTGCGTACCGTCTCAAATAAACTTCGTGGTAGTTTTCAAATGCGGCACGCAGTTTGGTTCAGTTTTTAGACATGCCTGATTAGTTCTTCAGTTATGAGGAAATTTGTATTTCATGTGTATAGGATCCCCCCCTCCAAAACGGGGAGGGGTTCCAATTCATCATAGAAAAAATTTTTGTCTCCAAAAACACCCACATGCCAAATTTGGTTCCATTTGCTTAATTACTTATGTTACGAGTTATGAGGAAAATTGTGTTTCTTTGGTACAGGAGCCCCCCCCTCTTAAAGTGGGGAGGGGTCCTAATTTACTATAGAAAATATTCTTGCCCTCGAAAACATTCACATGCCAAATTTGGTTCCATTTGCTTGATTAGTTCTCGAGTTATGAGGAAATTTGTATGGAAGCCCCCCCTTTTAAAGAGGAGAGGAGTTATAATTCCCCTTATAAAGAGGGGAGGGGTCTCAATTTACCATAGAATAAATTCTTGTCACCGAAAACACCCACATGCCAAATTTTGTTCTATTTGCTTGATTAGTTGTCGAGTTATGCAGAAATTTGTGTTTCATTTGTATGGGAGCCCCCACTCTTAGTGGGGGGAGGGGTTTCTAACCATCACTAAAACCTTTCCTGGCCCCAAAAAACCTCTACATGCATATTTTCATGCCGATTGGTTCAGTAGTTTTCGATTCTATAAGGAACATACGGACTGACAGACAGACAGACAGACAGACAGACAGACAGACAGACAGACAGACAGACAGACAGACAGACAGACAGACAGACAGACAGACAGACAGACAGACAGACAGACAGACAGACAGACAGACAGACAGACAGACAGACAGACAGACAGACAGACAGACAGACAGACAGACAGACAGACAGACAGACAGACAGACAGACAGACAGACAGACAGACAGACAGACAGACAGACAGACAGACAGACAGACAGACAGACAGACAGACAGACAGACAGACAGACAGACAGACAGACAGACAGACAGACAGACAGACAGACAGACAGACAGACAGACAGACAGACAGACAGACAGACAGACAGACAGACAGACAGACAGACAGACAGACAGACAGACAGACAGACAGACAGACAGACAGACAGACAGACAGACAGACAGACAGACAGACAGACAGACAGACAGACAGACAGACAGACAGACAGACAGACAGACAGACAGACAGACAGACAGACAGACAGACAGACAGACAGACAGACAGACAGACAGACAGACAGACAGACAGACAGACAGACAGACAGACAGACAGACAGACAGACAGACAGACAGACAGACAGACAGACAGACAGACAGACAGACAGACAGACAGACAGACAGACAGACAGACAGACAGACAGACAGACAGACAGACAGACAGACAGACAGACAGACAGACAGACAGACAGACAGACAGACAGACAGACAGACAGACAGACAGACAGACAGACAGACAGACAGACAGACAGACAGACAGACAGACAGACAGACAGACAGACAGACAGACAGACAGACAGACAGACAGACAGACAGACAGACAGACAGACAGACAGACAGACAGACAGACAGACAGACAGACAGACAGACAGACAGACAGACAGACAGACAGACAGACAGACAGACAGACAGACAGACAGACAGACAGACAGACAGACAGACAGACAGACAGACAGACAGACAGACAGACAGACAGACAGACAGACAGACAGACAGACAGACAGACAGACAGACAGACAGACAGACAGACAGACAGACAGACAGACAGACAGACAGACAGACAGACAGACAGACAGACAGACAGACAGACAGACAGACAGACAGACAGACAGACAGACAGACAGACAGACAGACAGACAGACAGACAGACAGACAGACAGACAGACAGACAGACAGACAGACAGACAGACAGACAGACAGACAGACAGACAGACAGACAGACAGACAGACAGACAGACAGACAGACAGACAGACAGACAGACAGACAGACAGACAGACAGACAGACAGACAGACAGACAGACAGACAGACAGACAGACAGACAGACAGACAGACAGACAGACAGACAGACAGACAGACAGACAGACAGACAGACAGACAGACAGACAGACAGACAGACAGACAGACAGACAGACAGACAGACAGACAGACAGACAGACAGACAGACAGACAGACAGACAGACAGACAGACAGACAGACAGACAGACAGACAGACAGACAGACAGACAGACAGACAGACAGACAGACAGACAGACAGACAGACAGACAGACAGACAGACAGACAGACAGACAGACAGACAGACAGACAGACAGACAGACAGACAGACAGACAGACAGACAGACAGACAGACAGACAGACAGACAGACAGACAGACAGACAGACAGACAGACAGACAGACAGACAGACAGACAGACAGACAGACAGACAGACAGACAGACAGACAGACAGACAGACAGACAGACAGACAGACAGACAGACAGACAGACAGACAGACAGACAGACAGACAGACAGACAGACAGACAGACAGACAGACAGACAGACAGACAGACAGACAGACAGACAGACAGACAGACAGACAGACAGACAGACAGACAGACAGACAGACAGACAGACAGACAGACAGACAGACAGACAGACAGACAGACAGACAGACAGACAGACAGACAGACAGACAGACAGACAGACAGACAGACAGACAGACAGACAGACAGACAGACAGACAGACAGACAGACAGACAGACAGACAGACAGACAGACAGACAGACAGACAGACAGACAGACAGACAGACAGACAGACAGACAGACAGACAGACAGACAGACAGACAGACAGACAGACAGACAGACAGACAGACAGACAGACAGACAGACAGACAGACAGACAGACAGACAGACAGACAGACAGACAGACAGACAGACAGACAGACAGACAGACAGACAGACAGACAGACAGACAGACAGACAGACAGACAGACAGACAGACAGACAGACAGACAGACAGACAGACAGACAGACAGACAGACAGACAGACAGACAGACAGACAGACAGACAGACAGACAGACAGACAGACAGACAGACAGACAGACAGACAGACAGACAGACAGACAGACAGACAGACAGACAGACAGACAGACAGACAGACAGACAGACAGACAGACAGACAGACAGACAGACAGACAGACAGACAGACAGACAGACAGACAGACAGACAGACAGACAGACAGACAGACAGACAGACAGACAGACAGACAGACAGACAGACAGACAGACAGACAGACAGACAGACAGACAGACAGACAGACAGACAGACAGACAGACAGACAGACAGACAGACAGACAGACAGACAGACAGACAGACAGACAGACAGACAGACAGACAGACAGACAGACAGACAGACAGACAGACAGACAGACAGACAGACAGACAGACAGACAGACAGACAGACAGACAGACAGACAGACAGACAGACAGACAGACAGACAGACAGACAGACAGACAGACAGACAGACAGACAGACAGACAGACAGACAGACAGACAGACAGACAGACAGACAGACAGACAGACAGACAGACAGACAGACAGACAGACAGACAGACAGACAGACAGACAGACAGACAGACAGACAGACAGACAGACAGACAGACAGACAGACAGACAGACAGACAGACAGACAGACAGACAGACAGACAGACAGACAGACAGACAGACAGACAGACAGACAGACAGACAGACAGACAGACAGACAGACAGACAGACAGACAGACAGACAGACAGACAGACAGACAGACAGACAGACAGACAGACAGACAGACAGACAGACAGACAGACAGACAGACAGACAGACAGACAGACAGACAGACAGACAGACAGACAGACAGACAGACAGACAGACAGACAGACAGACAGACAGACAGACAGACAGACAGACAGACAGACAGACAGACAGACAGACAGACAGACAGACAGACAGACAGACAGACAGACAGACAGACAGACAGACAGACAGACAGACAGACAGACAGACAGACAGACAGACAGACAGACAGACAGACAGACAGACAGACAGACAGACAGACAGACAGACAGACAGACAGACAGACAGACAGACAGACAGACAGACAGACAGACAGACAGACAGACAGACAGACAGACAGACAGACAGACAGACAGACAGACAGACAGACAGACAGACAGACAGACAGACAGACAGACAGACAGACAGACAGACAGACAGACAGACAGACAGACAGACAGACAGACAGACAGACAGACAGACAGACAGACAGACAGACAGACAGACAGACAGACAGACAGACAGACAGACAGACAGACAGACAGACAGACAGACAGACAGACAGACAGACAGACAGACAGACAGACAGACAGACAGACAGACAGACAGACAGACAGACAGACAGACAGACAGACAGACAGACAGACAGACAGACAGACAGACAGACAGACAGACAGACAGACAGACAGACAGACAGACAGACAGACAGACAGACAGACAGACAGACAGACAGACAGACAGACAGACAGACAGACAGACAGACAGACAGACAGACAGACAGACAGACAGACAGACAGACAGACAGACAGACAGACAGACAGACAGACAGACAGACAGACAGACAGACAGACAGACAGACAGACAGACAGACAGACAGACAGACAGACAGACAGACAGACAGACAGACAGACAGACAGACAGACAGACAGACAGACAGACAGACAGACAGACAGACAGACAGACAGACAGACAGACAGACAGACAGACAGACAGACAGACAGACAGACAGACAGACAGACAGACAGACAGACAGACAGACAGACAGACAGACAGACAGACAGACAGACAGACAGACAGACAGACAGACAGACAGACAGACAGACAGACAGACAGACAGACAGACAGACAGACAGACAGACAGACAGACAGACAGACAGACAGACAGACAGACAGACAGACAGACAGACAGACAGACAGACAGACAGACAGACAGACAGACAGACAGACAGACAGACAGACAGACAGACAGACAGACAGACAGACAGACAGACAGACAGACAGACAGACAGACAGACAGACAGACAGACAGACAGACAGACAGACAGACAGACAGACAGACAGACAGACAGACAGACAGACAGACAGACAGACAGACAGACAGACAGACAGACAGACAGACAGACAGACAGACAGACAGACAGACAGACAGACAGACAGACAGACAGACAGACAGACAGACAGACAGACAGACAGACAGACAGACAGACAGACAGACAGACAGACAGACAGACAGACAGACAGACAGACAGACAGACAGACAGACAGACAGACAGACAGACAGACAGACAGACAGACAGACAGACAGACAGACAGACAGACAGACAGACAGACAGACAGACAGACAGACAGACAGACAGACAGACAGACAGACAGACAGACAGACAGACAGACAGACAGACAGACAGACAGACAGACAGACAGACAGACAGACAGACAGACAGACAGACAGACAGACAGACAGACAGACAGACAGACAGACAGACAGACAGACAGACAGACAGACAGACAGACAGACAGACAGACAGACAGACAGACAGACAGACAGACAGACAGACAGACAGACAGACAGACAGACAGACAGACAGACAGACAGACAGACAGACAGACAGACAGACAGACAGACAGACAGACAGACAGACAGACAGACAGACAGACAGACAGACAGACAGACAGACAGACAGACAGACAGACAGACAGACAGACAGACAGACAGACAGACAGACAGACAGACAGACAGACAGACAGACAGACAGACAGACAGACAGACAGACAGACAGACAGACAGACAGACAGACAGACAGACAGACAGACAGACAGACAGACAGACAGACAGACAGACAGACAGACAGACAGACAGACAGACAGACAGACAGACAGACAGACAGACAGACAGACAGACAGACAGACAGACAGACAGACAGACAGACAGACAGACAGACAGACAGACAGACAGACAGACAGACAGACAGACAGACAGACAGACAGACAGACAGACAGACAGACAGACAGACAGACAGACAGACAGACAGACAGACAGACAGACAGACAGACAGACAGACAGACAGACAGACAGACAGACAGACAGACAGACAGACAGACAGACAGACAGACAGACAGACAGACAGACAGACAGACAGACAGACAGACAGACAGACAGACAGACAGACAGACAGACAGACAGACAGACAGACAGACAGACAGACAGACAGACAGACAGACAGACAGACAGACAGACAGACAGACAGACAGACAGACAGACAGACAGACAGACAGACAGACAGACAGACAGACAGACAGACAGACAGACAGACAGACAGACAGACAGACAGACAGACAGACAGACAGACAGACAGACAGACAGACAGACAGACAGACAGACAGACAGACAGACAGACAGACAGACAGACAGACAGACAGACAGACAGACAGACAGACAGACAGACAGACAGACAGACAGACAGACAGACAGACAGACAGACAGACAGACAGACAGACAGACAGACAGACAGACAGACAGACAGACAGACAGACAGACAGACAGACAGACAGACAGACAGACAGACAGACAGACAGACAGACAGACAGACAGACAGACAGACAGACAGACAGACAGACAGACAGACAGACAGACAGACAGACAGACAGACAGACAGACAGACAGACAGACAGACAGACAGACAGACAGACAGACAGACAGACAGACAGACAGACAGACAGACAGACAGACAGACAGACAGACAGACAGACAGACAGACAGACAGACAGACAGACAGACAGACAGACAGACAGACAGACAGACAGACAGACAGACAGACAGACAGACAGACAGACAGACAGACAGACAGACAGACAGACAGACAGACAGACAGACAGACAGACAGACAGACAGACAGACAGACAGACAGACAGACAGACAGACAGACAGACAGACAGACAGACAGACAGACAGACAGACAGACAGACAGACAGACAGACAGACAGACAGACAGACAGACAGACAGACAGACAGACAGACAGACAGACAGACAGACAGACAGACAGACAGACAGACAGACAGACAGACAGACAGACAGACAGACAGACAGACAGACAGACAGACAGACAGACAGACAGACAGACAGACAGACAGACAGACAGACAGACAGACAGACTTTTAGTAACATTAGATTTAAGTACCGTGACCGCACCTAATTCTGCGCATTTTTCTTTATATAAGTATTTTTTAGCATTGTGCATAACTATGATCATTGCGTTATTTTTTCATAAATGTCTGTTGAATATTACGCCATTAGTCACAAACGGGCCATAATATTTGAGAGCGAAATAATTTAATGTGAAACATAAAGTATTTTTTATGGCAGAAAACATCGTCGTTTGCAGCAACGCTAAGATTATCCTTCTAGAAAATTAACAAATTTATGATCGAAATTCTTTGCAATGATCAAATTAGCCAGCATAATTAGAAAGAATAATTAGTTTTAGTCATGTTTTAGACAAAAAGAGTGATTGCATGCATTGCTTTCCTTAGAAAAATGCGATGCAATAATGCGCAGATTTAGGCACAGATTTTTTATTCATGTGCCAAATTCTGCGCAGTAATGTATCCTACAAAGAAACTACAAAAAAATACGCAACCGCACCCAAATGGCTGAGGTATAGAGGCATAAAAATTCAAGTAGAATCTTTAACTTGCATTGATTGGAATCCTGTGCGGTGTCTCGGAGTCCGAACCTACGAGCGCCAGTTCATGAAACCATGTTTTCTATTTTGTTTTAATGTCCAACCTCACGGGGCTGTCAGAGAGTGGGGAAGTGGTTTCTATATGAAAACACAATTTTTAGTATTAATCTAAAGTGTAATGTTGTAAGTATGCAGAAAACCCGAATCAATTCGCCCTTAACATTATCGAGAATAAAATATTTAAAATGAGGCAATCAAAATGATAACAATATTCCTTTGCTACCCGGACAGCACAAGAAGGCCGGATCATGGATTTATTTATGGTAATAGCTAATGCCGGATTTTTTGGTGTGATTTCAGCGTATAAAGACATAAACAGTATGGCAGGAGTATTTATTTTCACTTTTTAGGTGCGCAGAATTAGGAGCAAACATGCGCAGAATTAGGAACATGGACAAGAAAGTGCGCAGAATTAGGCACCGTGGATAAGTTTACAAAACGAAAAATATACTCAATTGTTAGTCGACTTATAATTCCTATATTTTTTACCAGATATTATAGATCGTAGCACTACACGTTGCTGCTATCTACGTTGTTAATTTAAATCTAGAATACTTAGAATAGCGGAAGAATCATAAAAATGTCTTAACTGCGCAGAATATGGTACGTTCACGGTAACACGTCTGTACTGTATTCCCGTGAATCATAACTGAAAAGTTAATAAAAGTTTATAATTTAAAATTCTCAGTTTTTATCAGTTACTGGCCACAATGGGGAGATTCGCTTGTTCGCTTGTTGTACAATTATCGTGGTTGTTCGTCCAAAAATCGTCCTGATCAATTTCGGTAAAAAATATTCTGGGTGCTGTATCTAAAACTTGTTGAAAACAGTTGATGATCATGATCATGCTGTAAGAAAGGCTCTTACAATAAGAACACTAGCGTACCCAGAATCCTTGCTTGTGATGATGAAAACGATGTGATGGTGTAGCGGTTACTTTACAAAAGGCTTCGAATCAGTGACGTTTTCATAAATTCTACGGATTTGGAAATGGATTGGCTATGTGGTTCCCAAAAAAATCAGGCCTATTTTGATGCCCATAGAATGCCCAAAGAAAAGCAGTGGACGAAGAAACAGTGAAGAGCAGTCGTAGCCGTAGAGTAGGTATTTACAAATTACCCAACCATAAGATATACCAAATGTCACTTAAATAAATTATATCCTTCCTTGACAGGACCGATTTATCACAGCCGATGTCCAGTGTCCAGCCAGCCAGCGCAGCGTTGACGTCCCACGATGCAATCGCAGAAACGGTGAGAGCATGCACCACCAGAGCACCATCAACGTAGCGCATCATGTAGCGAGCGACAAAAATGAAAGTTTGCTCAAGCTTCCGTAAAAGGATCGGTCGAGGATAGCGACCACGAGTACGGGTATTGTCGTCGTCAGTAAAGTAGCACAAGCGATTCCCAGTGCTGTGGTTCGCAAAAGCTCTGCGGTTTCATCGTGTGTCTGGCGGAGCTATGCCTGCGAATATTATAATATTACGAAGAAAAACAGGCTTCGAACTGCTCAAAATCAATAAATACCCTGATATGTCAAGCCCACTATTCACGAATGGTAATTGCATGCGTGAAGGAGTTAAAGGCTCAATACCTCCCATTATGTTGGCACATTCTTTTTAATTTAATCGCAAACCACAACCCAAACAAATAATAAGATCTGCAATCTATACAGATTTCACCTTGTTTCGTACTTCGTACTGGCTCGAGCAAAACAAGCTGACCTCATCTGGAGCCAATTTTAGAAGCGATTCCAAAACAACATAAAATATCATCAAAATAAATGTTCCCCAATTGTTCCGAACCAGAGTGTCCAGGTCGATTCAATTGGTCAATTCTAACTCAATTATCACTGGGGACGGTTCCTTCGGACGCGATGACACTCACGTGTGCTGAGTATAACCACTCTAACAAGCATAAGTTTATATTAAAGTATATATTCCACCGACGACGGAGCGATCTGTCCGAGGGCATTACTTACTACATATGACATAACCCCGTCATCTGGCATCTCGCATGCATGCCGCAGATTTCCCAAATAAGCAGCATCGCCTGGAGGCAGTCAGTCAGACTTGACAGAATGGAGCAATCAGCCGCAATGCCATCAAAAGATGAAGGCGATGCTCATCCAACCAGAAATAAACTAAATTGTGATTTATGAACAGCAGCATACATTGTTTTCTGACGAGCGAGCGATGCTTGCAACGATACCGCCGTACCGAGTAACTCTAAAGGCTTGCCGGCTGTTTTGTGTTGGTTGATTTTAAGTGAAACAGTATGTTCCGTGCGTTCGATCTAGGCGTCATCAAATTGATCATTGGTTCGATTCGTCGTCTCGTTGGGTTGTTCCGAAAATCCAAATAAACGGATCAAAAAATTCAATTGGTTGGCGTTCATACTAACTGTTTCCATCAAGCTTAATTTAAAGAGAAAACTATATGGATGGATAAAATTTTGTCCCTCTGGCGAAGAATTTCGTCTAATTGGGAGGTTTCCATTAAAAACTGGTAGCACACTCTCTGAAATGCAACATCCATGATCATTGCTACAAACGGAGATGCCGTTTAAAATGAGAATTCTGTTTTCCGTTTTACTAACATCGGGTTGCGTTCGATAGCCACCCGAGGAAATCGATTTCAGACAAAATCTCTGTGAAGAACAAGACGCTGGAACTCGCAGTATGTAAGCAACGCGGCATTTTCCATATTTGACGGTTGTCATGTCTGGTAGAAGCACATTTATGCGTGCAAGTCAGTTCCATTTACTGTCGTGACATTTTTAGTGAGCATAGCATCGGTCCGAGTACATACCGGATCAGCACCATCATCATTGAACAGCGTGAAGTCGGCATTCTTTTGTCCTTGCATGCTTTCCAATTACTATACATTGTATTTTTATTTATTTTAAAATATATGAATCAATGTTTCTTTGTAAATTTTTTTGAGCAATCCAAATTTGGATATTGGTTGTCGCGTTTGTTCAATGGTTTTTCGTTGTTCAATTCTAAATTTGCCTTTGGAAAGTTCATTTATTCACCTAAGCAAACATGAAAAGTGTTTTGCGAAAAAATGATCGTAAAAAACAGGGTTCGAAAAATCAACATTTTTGCATTTTAGGTAAAGCACCTCTCTACACCTTCCGACCGTGTCTAACATGTTTGTAAACAGCATAAACAAATAAAAATGTAGCTGAAAGTGCAAACACACAATGAATCACCCTCAGCAGGTGACCCTTTTCCGAAACTCATCATAAAAAATAAACACCGGTTTCTTCCTGGCCTGTAACCCGTCTATAGTGTACCGTAGTCAAACATTTCTTTTTTCCCAACAGCGAAAAATTTATTCCCAACCATTAGCCTCATATATACTCAACCGGTCACAGTGCTGAGCTAGAAACGAGTAAAATATATGTACGGTGCGATTGGGTTATTGCATCCTGTCCGGGCTAGACTGGGTGTCTGCCCCACCCTGCCATCATTGCTTGGCGCAGCGACGGCGAAACATTCAGGATTCAGAACAAATGTCCCTATTTCTGTCCAACAGCTAACTTCCTCTCCCGATAAGTTTGTGCTGTACCACACTTTGAATCCAAAAATGGGAACACATATCCTATACTGCAACGAAACGGGAAGCCTATTGAGGGCACTTCCGCTTTTTCCTGCAGCCGACTCAACACACCACCTTGCCAGCCATACGGCGTCGCCTATTGTATCAAACGGAAAGCGAACTGATTCACTGCGCTGCTTTAGGGAGGCAATAAGGAATCCTGGTTGCACCTGACACGTAAGCGTTTAATGGCGAGCATACGCCCTTCCGTTTTCAGTGCATTGCACACCTAAAAATGAATGCAGTTGGACCAGTAAAAACAGGCCTAGTTACGTTTTAGCCCGAAATTACTGTTTGGGTGTAAGTTCACATGCAATTACTTCTACCAAACAATTTGAATACGGTGCTAAACATTAAACTATCCAAACGTTTTAATGTTGCCAATTACTGTTTCCCCGTAATGAGATAACCTAGGTAACCAATAAGCTTTATAAATAGCATGCCGGTGGCTGTAGTCTGCAGTGCTAATAAGCCATTAAGTCACCTCAAAAACTACGCTACTTAAAAACAACTTTGGCGAGATATACGGCTATTTTACTGCTAACCCTAACGATGCTTATTTGCAGGGTGCTCTGTAGCCGCAAGGTTACCGAGTCTACTTTAACAAATGAAACTTTATGGGTTCGAATCTTACTAAAATCGGCCCATTCGATGTCAAAGTCACTTTAGCATGGGTTTATTCTTCGGCTCCTCAGTACCCTTCCTTCGTGCCGAATTCTTTATTACTTCGATGAAGCCTATTGACAGCGCAAAAAGTCACCGCTCCGCAAGAGATGGCTATATTTAGAGACCGTACTGACATGAGGAACGAGGTGGAGGTGGATGGTGAAAGTAGAGCAAGCATGGAAAGAAGGGTAAGCCCAATACACACAAAGGACGTATATTTTTTTTAAGCTTATAGCACATTCAAGAGCGGTAATAGCAAACAGAAATGCAGTGCGGGTTACGGCAAACACCCGGGTGATGGCACAACAGATCTACAGATCACTACTTGTGGTAGTGATGAGTCCACACAAGGAAAAAGAAGTGTCTTCGCAAATGCTTCTTGATGTTTGAGGTACTTTTTTGTTACACCAAAGAACTAAAGTAAAGGGATAGGCCAAGAAGCAAATAATTTACCTCTTTTATTAAAAGTGAAAAATAAACAATGTTATTTAAGGAGTTTTGGTCGCCAGCGTTGGTGGAGTTTGACGCCGCGCGCTAATAGAAAGGATATAGAATTTTCTTTTTATCCAGTCTGCTGTGCTTGGAAGGTTACACAATATCTGCGAACCTGAAAGAAAAGTTGGTTCAATTTGCGGATCCCTAGCTTGGGTAAAGAGGAACGATCCACGAAGCCATGCAGTAAGCGTTGCTTTTGGTATACTAAAAAGTACTTCAAAAACCAAAAAACATTTGCAAAGATACTAATGCGGAGAACTTTCTCAGTTTCTCCGCAAACGCTGACGTTCGCTTTTTTTTGTATTCGCCCCACACAGATACCCCACAGGTCATAAGTGAAAGTAGATCGAACACACCTTGAGGAGATGAGCTAGATCTGCAGAAAAGCACTCGACTGAAATCCGCAAGGACAACGAAGCAGTGACGCAACATAGCCAGCGATATCCGGCCTTGCACGAGTACCTGTCCTGGTGACAGGTGAAAGCAATAGTGGGTAATATTACCTACAGTCGGCAGTGAAGATCTTTGATTTCATCCATCCTATTTTCTACCGGTTCGGCAGACATGGATCAATAAGTAGGTTAGTAAGATTTTGACTGTCGTCATCGCAGTCAACAGCATAGAGCCGGGTTGGAGCGTACTGTTTCAAGTAGGCGTCTCCATACAACTTGATCTTGGGCCACTCGTCGCCAATTTGCCAGACCCCTAAGAAATCGCAAGTCACTTTTGACCCAAAGCGCAATTTAAGTTTTATTACGTTCCTCTAGTAGTTTTCATGAGTAATTTCATAAAACCGGTAATGAAACTATTACCACAGAGAACAGACATCCAAGCTAGAACAAATTTTTCGTAATTTTGTGTGTAAAATTTCAAACGAAAAACCGTTAAAATTACAACAGTTATCAAACGCCGCCTAGCCTACGAATCGCCAAACTAAATTGACTGTCAATCACCGTCAAGTATTTCCGTCAATTAACGATGAGAGATAACACTTGAAATAACTATCGATATTACGGGGCTATTTATCGATGATTTGACGGATAGTATTTCGAACAAAACTAGTCAAACATCAACAGTAATAATAATGATAATTAGCATAACAACACGATAACATCAAAAGAACACCGAATTTTGCCACGTGTGTGTCACAAATCGATGAAGTTTGACGATACTATCGATACCATATTGTATCAACAAACCTTTGTACCATTCCCATCGATTGTATCAACAAACCTTTGTACCATTCCCATCGTTCGGTTTGTTTACTGAGTTTTTGATGTTTTTTTGGTTTTTGCATAAGTATTTAAAAAAGGGAAAGAAATATATTGGATCTCAGTTTTGACAGATACTTGCGGGTGGCGCCGCCATCAAACGAATCGCCAAACTAACAAATGTGAGGGGTAACTTCGGGTAACTTTAACGTGAACGAGGGGTTATTTCGAAATGGCCGTTACAAAAATTTACACAGGTTAGGTATGCCAGCCTGGATGTCTGTTCTCTGTGCTATTACCTTCGCTATTACCTTGTGATGACCGCTAAAAACTGCCTTCCGATCAAGAGACCCACTCTTCAGAAAGTTTTAAAACCTGTTGAAGTGTCAGACCATAAGCTGAAGTAGGTTTATTACGCACTGCTGAATGTAGCAATAAAACCGATTATGCTTTTCGCGGCTTGGCGGCAACCGCCATAATCTAATGTAGCTTTTCGCTTTGCTCGCTAAAGCTATAAACAATACACCAAAGCAAAGCCTAGGTGCTACATTCCGTTTTCGAAACTTGACCTTCTGTTTTTATACGACAGAATTCGCAGTCAGCTGTTAGAGTGCAGGACAATTACAGGACCAGTTACTACGATCCTATTGACTTTAACAACCTCTCCCAGTCGGGATTCGAACATACGACGATTGGCTTATTAGGCTAGCATCATACCTCGAGGCCAACTGGGAGGGCGCCACACCTTGCTACGTAAAAAGCTAAATCACCCTTTACATTTTTTGATAGGGGGGAATTAGACTACTTTGTCCATCCTTTACTTAATTACTTTAGCAGCCGAGAGCCGGGATGGCTCTTGCCGTAGCAAGAATTCCTCTCCATTGTACTCGGTCCTAGGCTACTCGTCGCCAATTCGTTGCGCGTCTCGACACACGCAAGACGACTTCAACCTGGTCGGGCCATCTACCACGCTAGGCCCCTCTATTCCTGATGCCGGTGGGGTTCTCGAAGAGAACAGATTTCACTGCACAGTCGTCCGGCATCCTTGCGACGTGGCCGGCCTACCGTAGTCTCCCAACTATCGGCAGGCAAGCTCTCCAAGCAGTGCCTGTTGCTCGTGATTCGTACGCCTCCGCCACTCTCCGCTTTCCGTTTGTACTCCGCCAAAACTAGTCCGCAACATCTTTCGTTAAAATACGGCAAGTACATGTATGTCTTCCGTAAGCTAAGTTACTGCCTCAAGTCCGTAGAGGACTACCAGTCTGATTAGCGTTTTGTACATCATCAGCTTGGTGTGGCAGCGTATGCTCCTTAATTGAGGCGTCATGCGGAGGAAAAAGTATGCTAGATTTGCAGCTTGAATGCGTCGTTGGATCTCCTTACTTGTATTATTGTCGGCGGTGACCAGAGATCCCAAATATACGAACTCATCAACCACTTCCAGTTCATCGCCGTCAATAGTCACTGTCCGTGGGAGGCGAACGTTGCTTTCTCTGAAGCCTCTTCCTACCATATATTTGGTTCTCGTTGCATTTATTTGTAACCCTATCCTCCTAGCCTCCGTGTTTTGTCTAGCGTAGATTGCCTCCGCCGTCCCATTGTTTCTAGTAATGCCATCGAGGTCGCCTACGAAGGCTAGGAGTTGGCTATCCTTGCTGAAGATCGTTCCTCTCGTTTCGATGCCCGTTCGCCTGTGATCCGACGATATTCAATTGCGATATTCAATAACATACAGGCCAGTCTAACCCCTTGCCGCAACCCTCTGCGCAATTCAAAAGGACTCGAGAGTGTCCCCGAAACGCGCACGTAGCACATAGCTCGCTCCAGAATAGCTTTGATCAGCCGCGTCAGTTTGTCCGGAAAATCGTATTCGTGCATTATCTGCTATAGCTGTTCACGTTCAACTGTAATCGTATGCTTCTCTGAAATCCACGAAAATATGATGCAAGGGCACGTTGTACTGTCGACATTTCTGGAGGATCTGTAGTAGCACGGGCTCCCATAAAGCCCGCCTGTTACAGTCCTACGAATTCCCTTGCTACTGTGGACAGACGACGTGACAAAATCTAGGAGAGGACCTTGTAGGCGGCGTTGATCAACGTGATGCCGCGGTAATTACAGCAATCTAACCGGTCACTCTTTTGAAGATGTGACAGATTACACCTTCCTTTGGTAGTTTTTGCTCCTCCCAAATCCTAGGAATTATCTAATGAAATGCCGTTGCTAGCGGTTCTTGGCCATTTTAGTAGTACCGCCGGGAGCCGGGAGTCGGTCCTAAATCACCCAGATAGCTTTATTAACTTCTGCTGTGAGCGGAAAAGGTAAAGTTTCACTGTCAGATCATCCTGATCGATTTAATTTACAGCGATCATAATAAAATCCCCGAAAGAATATGTAATCAATTTTCAGCAGTTTTCGTAGTTGTGCAGCATATGCGCATTAAATTTTATAGCGCATATTGGAATAATAAGCGACTAAAATTAACGCGCCATCAAAATTTTGCAATTTTTGAAAACCGGTTGTTTAAACAAAATAATGATATTCGATTAGTCGACCTTAGTTTCTGCAAATTATTCTAGTTGCATTCTGACACGAAAACTGATTACAATTTTATTATGGTTTTAAAAGGTTTAGGTTTTATATTTTATCAGCGTTATGCCAAATTTTGGAAATAACTCAGTTAATGCCGTTATCAGCATTTCTCCGTGATGGTTATAAATATCTGCTGGTAGCCCAGCAAAACACAAATCGTGTATTAATGTATGGAAATCATCCTAAATGTCGCTTAATAAGCTCGAAAGCGTACATATAACTTAATAGAGCGCACCCTAGTTTATATTTGATCGTACAAAATGATGGTAACTGATTTACATACGATTTTTATCAGAGAATTGTATAGCGATCCGGAACTAATCATGTTGAGTCGGTTCTCGTCGTATACAAATAAATATAAACGTGAATTGTTTGGTGTTTATCGAAGAACTGCTTCCACCTGGCTCTGAAGAGTTGTTATAATTCTCCAGGATCTCTGTCCTTCTGTTGGCGTATTTTACTCGTCAGAATCGTGATTAACTGGTTCCTCTCAACCGGTTGTTGTCATTTTGTATACTCCGGTGCTTTTCACCTTCAGCATAGGCCACCGATCTAAACACCCATATCCCCGATGACAATCTTAATGTCCTGTGACTAGAAGCTGTCGTACGTTCCCTTTAGCCGCGCATACAATACTTTCTTCTCAGCGTCGTGTCTGCCTTTGCATGGACGGTGTACGTTGATGAATTTGTAATTGAAGAAACGGTCTTTTCTACACTTTTCTACACTACAAAGCCCCGTCTCAGGTCGATTGTAGTGCCACCGCTCAGGTAAGACTGGGCCTTTACGCTGCGGATATTGCATGTGACAGATTTCCTGCAGAGCTATAATTGTCAGGCTCAAACTGTTCGAACAACACCTGTGAAATCTAGCAATCTACAGTTCCAGGTACCGATTTTTCATTCACCATCCTTGTTTCATCGCCTAATTCGATGCCAAATATTCAAATCCGTATTTTTTTTTTGAATGTTCGTAATAGTTTGGTTTAGGTAGGTTGTCTTGCTACGGCCACGCTACCGAGTCTCATGATGGGGCTGCCATCTTAACTTTAGTGCCGAGGTGCCACGTTTCATAACTTTGCCGACCGCTCCGGATCAGACGCTATCCTACGCCGCTTCTATTCTGGAGTACTACTGCTCACAGGAATCGTCAAGCCATCGAGAGCCGCCCCCGGCATGGGAACAGATACTGATGAACAAGGCTGACAAGGCTCCTCATTGGCAGACTCAACGTTCGAATGACTGCCTTCTTCCCTATCGGTCTACGGCTTTAGTGTCAACCGAGGTTGATTACTAGATTTCCGCTAGGGTTACTTATTTTCCCGCTGGTATCACGAGGAGATACGGATAGGAGTTGCAGCATAAGAAGAGCCCAAGTACGACTGTGGAGTCTATTTTATACCTACAGGCATGCGAGTCACCATTATTACGCATTATCCAGCCGTTCACCAACCAATGTTGGCTAAAGGAGGAAAAATTGGAAAATATCCCTTTATTCCTTAATCGATTTAATTTTGATTAAATTGAATATCTTATTAACACAAATGAACAAACTTAGGTTCCTTTGCACAAACTGTGTTTTGATTAAATCAAAATCAATAATGAATTTGCAACAAATTTTCTACGACTGTTGTCGCCATTGATCAAAGCAAAATAGAAGGACTTAAAAGTTAAACAAATACACACAGAGAACAAAAAACAAATTCAAGGGTAGTGCGTGCTGTAGAAAGTTATCGTTAACAAGAGCGGAACAAAGTTTGATCGATCCTAAATATACCCTCCGAAAGTAAAAGTTTGATATGTATGCTTACAAATCAACGAACCTAAACGTAGCAATTAATATCTAGCGTTTCCGCTACTTCCTTGGCCCTGAAACAACTTTTTTTTTGAAAGGATGTAAAACGAATTTTTTTAAAAACTCAGTTCTGTTCGCAAGACAATCATTGAAACAGAAACGAATAAGTCACAGGCTCAATCGATTTAGAACACGATTAACGGAGCAATGCCATGAGACCATCTGTGCGATTTTTGGTATGGACAAACGGCCAGAGAAAACATTTGGCACATAAAGTTGGAGTTTTTCAAACTCCACGTTAACTTCCGCAATTGGATAGGCTGAAACTGGGTACGCCTACCTAATCGCCTATATTTGCTCGAAAGCCCTCGCCGTCGATGTCTCTGCGTGTACTCGCGTCATAAATCCCGTTCGCCAAATGGCATAAGCTATATATTTATACGCCATTGAATCATCGCAGCAGCGGCGGGCAACTTCTTTCCGTTTGCCAAATAAAGTAAAGTCGATGGATTTGATGGTTTCCACTCGTGTGGAATACACACAGATTCGCTCCAGCCAGCCGTCACTGCCGGGTCTGGCGACAGGGCCATTAACGTGGATCTTCAATATTATTATTCGCTTGGATTTCATAATTCAAAGCTGTTTATCTTAGTGATCTATCAAGTTTGCTGCATGTACACACAAAGCCTCACTTTCAGTGATGGGGTGTGCATCGCCAAGTGCTTTCGCCTACATTCTGACAGCCTCCTGGAGCCGTCAGGTCATGTGTCTTCCAATGTCTGTCTACGTGCGGGTCATGTGGTGGCGGTTGTAGTTGTTGTTGTTGTTGTTATTGTTATTGTTTGTGTCGCAGAAAAAAGCCGTCCTATTCCGAGAATGGAACCCGCTCTGACTGAACCAAAAAGGGTAAACAACTAACGAGTTGTTTGCGGCGAATGACTGTTCAGATTACGTCACTTTCATTACGTGGCAGCTGAAGTGGACATGATTAAAATCACTTGGGAAGAGCTGGTGGTTCGGAAAATTGGATCGGCTTCAGTAAGGGGTGCGATAAAATTATTTAAATGCGATAAAATACACAAAAACAAAGACAAAAACAAAAGGCCAATATGAGAACAACGAAAACCTGCAGTCTAGCTACGAGTGTGTCATCATGGTTATATCGTCTCTTGGTCTATTTGCTTAAAGTCGAAAAAAGTTGCATGCATTTACAAAACATATATTATCAAGATCAGATGTAATATAGATTTGGAAACCGTTTGAAATTAATAAAAACTTCTGTTTTAGGACGTACTCCGATAATCCAAAACGTAAGACTGACACTATGTTTTGTGCAAAAAATATAGGTTAAAAACCTAACCTGTAAATATTATTATTAGTTTTTTTCAACTATCAATCACGACACATGACACATCGTATCAAAACCCTAGGATAAAAGAAAGATTAAAAATAAAATAACTGATTACTGTACTTCAGCCACCTGCAGCTGGCCATTCTCCCAAACATATTTAACTTTTCTCTGCGTCAAAAGTGACCTTGTTTGATGGAAGGGCTTTCTCCTCTGGTTGGCATGCCTGACATTATTGATGACATACACAAACCGAGGTTTTAGTTAACCTTGAGTTTAAAATTAGTTGGATTATCATAGTGCTGCCAGACTGTCTTGCCCCGGCTTGGTCGGTACTAAGTTTGGTGGCATGCATTATGAATTTCTGATGGTGAACGAATCATATGTCAAAATTCCTAGTAATAATAGTATGGCAGTTTTCTATTCGCATGTTTAGTAATTTCTAGGCTAATATAAGTTTCCTAACATCTGAGCATTGTTGCTTGCTGAAATGTTCGAAGTTGGGTCTAGTTACTGCCATAAGTAGAAAATTGATAACAAACTAAGAAATAATACTGGAACTGAAAAAGTTCCACAAAACACACATTTAAATTGGCAGCATCAACAAAAGTTCTAGGCAAGCATCACTTTGGTCAAATTTTTATTCATTCAACAAAATTTACCACTTCAGCCTAATAGAATTTGAAGCAATTTTGTATGGAGCATTTGTATAGCTAATAATTGTATACAATTTTGCTAAATAAAACTTTGCTGTATCTTTTGCGACTAATTGTAATTGTAACTTTTCAAAATGCTGCTTGGTTGAGGTAGTACAGTCAAGCGAATTAAAAATATTTGAAAGTAATCGTGCCATGCCTGGAACCACGTATCATTAAAACAAATTTGTAACAAATCGTAATAAAATTAAAACTCACCTATAAATCATAAAAAAATCCTGAAATAAAACTCAGCTGGCATTGAAAAAATATAAATGAAAAAACGAGTAAAAAATGAAATTGATTCCTAATAAATATAATTGCGTTATTTTACTTAGTTTTTTCGTTATTGTTGATCTGACAACTAATTCACTTCATTCTTTTTGTCTCTTTATTGTTGTGACTTTATTCGAATTTCGTTCCAGTTTTCACACGATTCGGTAGATCAAAAAGCGGAGCGTAATATGAAAGGAATCATTAAACTGTTTGGAAGGAATATACAATAACTTAATGGATGAGGTTGAAATATTTACGACTTTTAAGTGTGAAGTAATCAAGTATGACTATAAGAGCTTGAATTTCCTCCGAACTTTAATTCAGTTATGATTCCAGGAGTCTTTCTGTCATTTTTATCTCAGTTTTTATTCGCTACATTCAACTCGGTTGTATTTCAATTCCTTTTCAATAATCTTTTCAATTTTATTTCAATGGTTGTTATTGTTGCTACTTTCTTCAACAATTTTTTAATCTTCAACCAATCTATCCTCAATCCCGAAACGTTTTGAAGCGTTCTTTTTTAATAAGTTGTATTCTGCAATGGAGAATTGGATCATCAGCACAACATGGTTTCATCAAGCGCCGATCAGTAATAACAAACTTGTGAGACTTTTCAACGCGTGTCATAGAATAGATGAAAAAGGATTATCAAGTTGATTGTGTGTACACAGATATGACGAAGGCCTTCAATGTTTGTCGGAATTCAAGAGGTGTTGAGCACCACGGCACGTGCTTGCATTGGTGATTCGTTGATAACATGGACTGATGGATACTTGAGCGAAAGAAAGGAATACGTTACTGTGCATAGATGGCGTCAGCTCAGAACTTGAAGATGTAACATCAGGAGTACCGCAAGGCAGTTATTTGGGACCACTTCTGTTCATCCTACCGATGAATGAACTGTCCATTGCAATAGATTGATTGCAGATTGTTTAAAGCTTCAAAGAGAGATTTGCCGTTTCTGTTCAACAAAAAATGGCCGTAGCAATGGGGGAGAAGGTTTGGGGGTTCAAATCCTCCCCCGAAGAAAATTTGTTCTACACTTTTAAGCTTGAAATTTCACAGCCAGCTGTTTAGAGCACGGGAAAATGTACGGGGCTGGTTATACGATACTCGTCGGCATCATCAGTAGCTTAGAACTGGGCTGGTTCGTGCTGTTTTAAGCTCCATTCAACTTGATCTTGGATTACTAGTCGCCCATTTCCCAGGCACCTCTGAAGTCGCAGTTTTTACTAAAAAAGTGTGTCGCTTTAGACCTGGACAAGCCATTTCGCACGTTGAGTCCCTCTGTGCCAGTACCGGTGGGGTTGTTGTATAGAAATGTTTTTCTTGCGACGTGTCCGATTCACCGTAGTTTACCGACTTTCGACAAATGTACGTTTGTAATCTTTCCAAGCAATGCCTGTTCAACTGATTCATGCACCTCCACTACTCTTTGCTTTCAGCTTGTACTCCGCCAAATGTTGTCCGCAAAGGTGCGTAAGTCCCCAGTGATCACGGTCTATCGGTCTAATCGGGGGTTTGTACATTGTCAGGTTCGTACGGTGATTTATGCCTCTTAATCGCAGTGTTTTACGAATGGCAAAGTACCCGGACGAACTAAAAAGACCAAAAAGAACTGACGAGTCTCAAGGATTATAATCGTTTGAAGGAATTCTATAGAGGATTCGCACTGAATGCCTTGCTGATAGAACCAGGATTCTCATATGAGAATCCAATAGTTGAATCCTCGGGATACCTATAACTCGGTAAGGGAATCACCTGCACTATGAAATAAGAACCCTCTGGATTATAACAGCACGTTCGTCGCATTTGAGCCACTGTCATTCATGTTTTCGGTCTTCGACCTGTTTATTTGAAGCCCAATCCTCTTAACCTTCGCTATCAGTCTAGCGCAGATGACCTTCGACGTGGCAAATTTTCTGGCTTTAATAAAGGGGTGTCCCACATCAAATTGCACCACGGAAGAAACGCTGTAGAAAATTACCTAATTGACTGATCCTTTACAAACTTTCAGACAACAAAATAGAACCCATTAGTAAGCTTTTGGCATATTTGTTTCATTCAATTTCAATACCATAACCGTATGCTCGCCCCTTGCGCTTAACTCCACTCAAAAAGTTTTGTACAACCTAGCTTCGGCTTCATCTGTACTGAAATCCACTTTCTATTCATGTCTTCCCCCCTTCATGACTTAACGTCCTTGGGATGCGTCCGTAGTGCCTGCTTTATGATAGCCTAGTATTTTTCGATGGGCCTTAGTTCCGGTGCGTTGGAGGCGTTCATGTCCTTAGGTACGAAAGTGACTCCGTTGGCTTCGTACCACTCCAATACATCCATTGAATATTGGCAAGAAGATAGATCCGGCCGAAGAACATCGTCGCGCCCTCGTGTTGCTTTGACAGAGAAGGCTTCTGTAAACACTCCTTGAGATGGATCTGCTCGTTTACAGTCCAGGTAGTCACGAACGGCGGATTTCTTGGCCAAATCATGTATTTCTTGGCAAACTATGTAAGTTTCTACATCCTTACTTCCTCAGGAACATCAAACTTGTGCTGGGCGGTGAAGTACAGTAGCCCCGGAAGGTGCCTTGACGTAAGTCTCATCATTCATGATTAGAGAATTGAGAATTTTCCAGGTGCTTGCGCAAAATAAATTCGCGACGTTGCTTTTCGGGTGACGCCGTTTTTTCCAATTTACGAAAAACTGATCGTGATAAAAACAGAATTTAAACAATACTCTTTAGACTACTTCTACCCAAATTTTCAAGAGAAAATACTCAATGGCTAATTTTCTACAGCCTTTCTTCCGTGGTGCCATTTGTTGTGGGACACCCTTTACAACGTATCGCAACACCAACTGAGAGGCCAAAATTTTAACATTTGATTTTTGTCAGATAAAGAACCTGTGGACAGTCAAAATCCTCGAACAAAAAATGTGTTATATTTTGCAGATTTAATTTGGTTTAATTAAAAACTATAAATATTTGGATATATTTGGCAAAAAGACACACAATCTATGAAAAATCTCATTAGTTAAAAATCCAATGAATTACTTAAAATTGTAAATTGACCTACAGAAATTATTTGGCTAAATAAATCTATAGAGAGAAATAAAAAAAATCGTTCATTCGTTTCTTGAAATTAAATATATAGGGTTTATTTCTAATTCCCGTCGTAGTAAGGAAAGTCCCCCTAATTTTCATCATTTCTTAGGTGGATTTAATAAATGCTCCAAAAGCTCCAAAAGCTGCTGATTTGACTCAAACACACTTACCTTCCGATCCATGCCCTAAAATTCACTCAAAAGCGATTAATAAAGCATTTGATTGAAATTACAGAGCTGACTTTATATCTTAAATTCGTCATACCGTTTTAAAATTCGTATATCAAAATTTTTCATCGTCCGAACTAAAAATCACAATAATGTTTAGGACAGTTAGAAGGACAGCATGACAAATGTTATTCTGCAAAATTTCTGTAGGTCCTGCAAGTTTTCCCGGCTACAGAATAACAACAATGCGTTGAGTGAGTTATTTTACTTTTATGAATGAAGGAAATTGAAACGATTAGTCGACATTTTCTTGTTCTTCGCACGGAAAAACGTTGGAAATTTGGCTGCTAGGAATTCTTTAACGAAAAAAAGCATTTAAATAGATCTCAGCTTACTTTGATTGATCGCGTATGAGAGGCAACAAACTAAAATATTAGGGAATAACTAATGTTGCATTGTGTGTCATAAAAATCGCTGACATTTTTAATAATTTGTGTTGGATGGGACGGTAATAGGCAATCACGACGGAGCAGCAACATACCCTATATGAAACCTCTTAGAATATGTACGGGAAAACCCTCAAATTCTATGATTTTCTTCGTTGGATATTCAATACCCATGATCGTAACGAAAATTTGTAGGCACAACGGCTAACGAAAGAAAAATCCTCGCCCAGCGCTGGCAGTATTATCAGTTTAGATCCGCCACTTTATTCAGCGACTACTTCAGTGACTCTGGAAGATAAAAGACGTCACCAGCCGAACTCGAGAATCAGAGTGATAAAACAAAAAAAAAAAAAAAAACGAGTAAGTTGATCCAAATTTGAAACAATATTTAGATACAAAAAGTAAGCCAAAGTTGACTGTACTATCTGTATCGTTTTCCGAAACACGCATTCACTCCTGTTTAAAATTAGAAACCTATGGTTTCGCAATAGTTCACAGCCTAAATTAAATTAAAATTGTAACAAAATTGTTTAAAATTATTAAACTAAAATTGAAGTATGAAGTATAGAATTGCGCCATTAAAATAAACCTAAACTGAATTGGGGAAGGTTATGAGAAAACCGTCTGTATTACTGTCAATTAGTAAGCAAAAGTGACGTAAAATATGCATCAAGTTAGGTTAAAATAAATATGGAAAATTAGCAGAAGGGCGTTAAATATGAGTTAAAGCTTTTGGGTTCGTAATATGCATATTGCATATCATTCCAGTATTTCGCACATTTGAAAAAAAATGAACACTATTTTATTATTATTACTACACTGAGCGAAAAAGCTCCAGTTTGTTTTAAACAAAATGATTGTTGTTTTAAGCCTCAATAAAATATTTTTATAACAACCTGAAAATATTGTTGTTTCCAAACGAGATTCTGTTTAAATCAAGTAAATAACAGTTTTGAATTAAAAGTAAAGTATTTTCAAATTTGAAGTTGACATTGATGTAACAATAAATATTTTCATTTCAATTTCAGTTTGAAACAAAACGAAATTTTTGTTTATGCGTAAAACAACCATAAATATGGTTGAAACTAGATTTTTATTCTCCGTGTAGTTAACAGCAGGAAACGACATATTAAGTTATAGTGAATATGTAAATTAGATATCAGCCAAATAGAAGAAGGTCGATTATTGTTCATCATTTTCCATATGCCATTACCCTCGATTACGGAAGTAGGTATTCCTATAAATTTGCAAATTATGCTGCATTGTTCAAGCATGGGGTATGCACAAATCCAACTACGAAGCTATTGCATTACTAAGTACTCGAACCCAGCCTAGCTGTTCGTTTTTCTGCTAATAAACGACATGCGTTATAAATTAACCATAAAAATTCCCGGCACGTTAGGTACGAAGAAACATTTCTTGGTATGTTTCTCACTCTGCCACCTTATTTTGGTCACCCGTCGTTCTCTCACCTACAAATCCGGCGAGCCGTGACGCTGCAATGCGAAATTCTCGATTAGCTAGCTAGCCTGGCAAGCTACATATCGGCTTTCGGAAGACGCCAGTTCCGACTGGATGTTGCGGTGCTGCTCGTCTGGCCTGGCATGTCCCAAATAAAAGCAATCCATCCGCATCGTTACGCCGTCTGTGGCTGTGTATTTTATCGATCTAAGCCTTTGCTCCAACAGACATCGGACCCATTGAGGTGAGTGTGCGAAGACATCGACTGGCTCAGGAAATTGGCCGGCCGGCCGGCCGGCGTAGCGCGCAAGATTCTTGAGTCGAGACTGCAAACAAGTGGCTTCCTATCCTACGTGGTCTGTTTTTGCGTTTTCATGTCATAATATGACATCGGCATGGCGCATGACTTCTCCCGGGTCGTCCGATGATAGTCACAGGCGGTCTCGAACCGAGCCAGATTTCTCAGTTGCCTAATTTTTTTTCGTCCTATTGTAGCAAGAAGAGAACAGCGAATGACGTAATAGTCGACGGAGTTCTGCAGTCGCAGTCCTACAGTCGCCTGGGGGTAAGGTAATCATTATAAATGGCAATAGAGTATTTGCATTTGGTTTTACACAAATTGGACTCTTGGCACTAATGTTCGGAACCTGTCTTTTGATTAGTTGATATATACTTTTCGAACAATATTGTTGGGTTGTTAGGCTTTTTTCCGTAATTTGCCGAATATTTTGAAATTTATTCAAAAAAATCACCTAATTTAGCACACATATTTTCACAAACAGGTTCCATGGGTGGAAAAAGCTGGCTCGTAAAGTTAACCTTCCAGATCCGGTTTTAACGTATCAATAATTTATTCATTTTTTTGGAATTTGGCCAACAGTTTACGATAAATGTTTACTGATCCAGATCAAAATAGAATGACCTGTTCTGCTTTTTTATCACCTGCTGCTGCTGTGCAGAAAATAGCTGAACTTTTCAAACGATGCATATTTTTATGGGAGCACCCAGATACATCAGCGGGAGATTTTACAATCATTTTCAATTCAAAACTATCGTTGTTTCCACCAAGGCTAAGGCGATAGTTTTGATGACCTTCTTGCTGTTGAAAATAACATAACGCAAAGAAATGATATATTGAAGGTTTAGTTTATTTCTTTCTGCAAACGGGATTATTACAAGTAGTAAAAAATGGAAAACGAATCAACCTGCACACCACCACTAGGGCTCCAACTGGTGAATGGCTGTTTTTTTTTGATTATGCAAATAATAGCACTACGCTACGGAGCGGTAATGAGCATACTGCACTCGTATTCATGTACGTACGAGGTAATCAAAAAAGCCCAAGGAAACAAAAGAATGTCGGAATTACACCGGCACCGGGTAGTGCATTGGATACGTATCTCTGTGTGTTTTTTTTTGTCAAATAGCTATCCAACCGTGCTAGATGATGATTTTCACTTATTCGCTGTCCGAGGCAGTGGCAAGACTCAACTCATCATACAAAAAGGGAGCTAACGACGCGAAATGGACGATACGGTCATAGAATGAGATCATCTACCTTTCACGGTGAATAATTTATGCAAAACTCGCACTACTGGTGAGGTAATTGCTTTGACTGCGTTTCTATTTCTCTCGCCTAGTCAGCTCTCTAGCTATGATGGGATTGTGGTTTATTGAGTAAAATAAAAATTTATCGATGAACCGATAATCACCCATAACATAACAATGAATGATTATTTTATAATGAGATGTTTATTGACTTAAGATAGTTATTTTATTGCATCTAGGTCACACCCATCGGGGATCACTGTACTGCTCTAGATCATCATTACCTTGATATCACGGCGAGGAATAAAACATTGAGCCGTAGACTTGCTACCGTTTTACTACTTTTTCGTTTGTTTAGTTTCTAATATTCGTGTTGTAGAAGGTTAAATACGCCTATATATGTGTATACAGACATAAGTAGTTCTAAATCAATTCCACTTAAGGCCCGTTGTTTTAGTTCACGGTACTGTGGTTTCGAAAAAAAAAACGGTTGTAGGTACCTTTCCGCTCCGTCCTGCTCCCATATGGCAGGTCTCTTTCACAGCTTGATTGCCGCGGCCGGCGATGGAACCGGTAAAATGTGAGTGGCGCCTCCCTTTCTCCCATTCACATTTGCTGGACGGTATCTCGAGACACGGACGACTGAAGAGCTATTTCTTCTTACGTAGCTTAATGAGTGATAAATAATCGAATCGGTGCTGTGTCGTGATCAAGGGGTCACGCGGACAGATTTATACGTCGAGTTCGTTTTGGGCTTCGACAAGATGTTTAGATCGGTCGTCGAACCGAACCGAACGAAAGAGGGTTTTCGAAAGAAAACAAAACTTATTAAATGAGGTCACTGTCATACAATTTTTCGTACTCTGAATTGAAATAAATATCAACCATGACGATTCGAATAGGATAGACGAAAAATGAGACGAATACCTTATTCGTTTCCCTTCTTTCGTATTATGTATCGCAGAGCATTGAATTAATCGATATGTTGTTTACTTAAACGTTAACATAATAGGCCATGCTAGAGTAAAGAATATTAATGTATAACCACGTGCTAATCGTTTTTGTCAATTGGTTGCGTCATTAACCAGCAAGGCATGAAAATTGACAAGAATATAAATATTGGAAAAAAGCAGATTGTAACATCTTAATTTAGAGAACAGAGAAGACACATTTAGATAGGCGCGTATAAAAAGACTGTACCCGAAAAAAATGCAACATTTTCTTTTATATAAGGTACCCCGGGGCAAGTGGGAATACGGGGTAAGTGGGAACGGAGCTCATAACTCTCTTCAACCTCATTTTCTCCAACCGAACCTTTCTAGAAATGAAAGATACAACTCAAACGCATGTATAAAATTATAGATTATTTATAACAGGCAGTCCAAACATCAAAATTGGACTTTAAATTTGAGCGTTATTTTCAATTTGCGTTGTAAGTTTGACGTACCTTTCTATAAATGATATTTTGGCCACAGGCTTTACGTAAAAGTACATGTTTTTCTGACAGTAGGTAAACATAATAAGTGTATTAACAAATTACACCCGAAAACTAGTTGTTTAATTTGACAAACGGCATTAAAAAAATGGGTCGAAATAAGGTCGGCATTTCAAAGTACTCGGGGCAAGTGGGACCTATTAAAAATAAAGTGTTTCAGCCCAAAACTTCCTGTCTTAATACATTTTTTAGATGAACTACCGAACATTTTCAGTTTAATTACATAATATTTATACCAGTAAAGTAGGAATCCTTTATTGTGGCTGTGATGGTATTAATAAGAATAAGAATAAGAATAATATTTATACCAGTAAAGTTTTAAAATAAAACCGAAAAGGACTAAACCAAGGGGCACCAAAAAAAAAGCCCAGGTTCACAGCTTGTGAGGGAACAAACAGTTTGGTCACATTTTGGTTACACCTAAACGATGTTAATTGAATTTGGAAAGGCAAATTTGATATAATTAAGCAAATCTGCAACTGGAATTGAAACAATAAAGTGTTGTGGTTATTATAGCGTAACTATCACTTATGAGTAGCTCTACCGAATTGGGCATGGTAGAACAAACAGATCATAATCGTATTTTCGAGCTATTAAACAATGGTTAATCCTAAATTACGTCTTGCACGAATTAGATACAACGACATATTCAACTACATTTCATTACAATAATGCTTTACAGCGTAATTGCTCACGATCTGTGTTTTATATAAATTATAAAGTCGCCCGTTGTGATCTGATTTTGTTACGCTATATTGGAATAAACCCTTCGTACAAATATTGTTTTTGATTGCTTCTTGCAGTGCTTTAACATTGCTGTACAGTAGACTCTCGGAAAAGTTAACTCTCTGAAAAGTTAATTGTTCAGAAAAGTTAAGCGAATATCAGCTCTCATGCAACGCTCTAAAAAGTTAATTTTTGCCTTAACTTTTTTGAGAGTTTGAATTTATTGGTTGTCCAAGCGTTCGTCCACACACGTGAGTTTACCTTCTATCTTTATTTCTCATTTTTCAGTTTATTGTCGCATTTCCACAGTTTCATACAGAGTCGCATTATAACTGATATTAAATTAAACTTTTGTACCGGACAGTCGCAACAATAGTTCAATACGAGCACATAGTTACTTCAGAATTACTGATGACATACTCGCAAACTCACATACGGAAAACTCTGATGACATACTCGCAAACTCTGATGACATACGGAAAAGCGCAAACTCAGATGAATTTTAAATGCAAAAGAAGGAACAGCAAGGAACTAAAAATAAGCGCGAACATTATCAAAACGTATTCGCAGAAAAAACGAAAGTAAACTAGTGTAACCGATTATTTTAAACTTACTGAAAGGAACTAAGTATTATTTCATAAAGATCTTGTTACATTATTTTTTTCCATTACAACTTCCAAATACATAAAAATGTGTATCTTATATCCCGGAATGCATTTTTCACCCTTGTGTTTATCATTTTTAATGATTTTTAGGACTACTCGGAAAAGTTAATCGACCCATTCCCCAATCGATTAACTTTTCCGAGAGTCTACTGTATATTAACTTACACAATTTACTATTATTTTTTGCTTTTTAATCAAATTTGAATATAGGTCCCACTTGCCCTGGTAAATGGGGCAAGTGGGACCTATCGCCATAATTTTGAAAATTCTCCTCCAGATTCATTTCATGTAAATTGATAGGCCTTTTTCGTAATTAACCCTTCGAAGTGATACCACTGAAGAGTTTCTGTGCTGAAAGAATTTTGAAATAATCTTAGGTATAGAAAACACAGTGGAATAAACCCAAACTATGCATTTTTTGGGTCCCACTTGCCCCGGTGTACCTTACAACATT
This sequence comes from Sabethes cyaneus, assembly GCF_943734655.1. NCBI lineage: Eukaryota > Metazoa > Arthropoda > Insecta > Diptera > Culicidae > Sabethes > Sabethes cyaneus. Next base: position 51,074,166 of record NC_071354.1, read on the forward strand.
TTATTGGATGGTTAAAAATTGGAGAATTTTTTGTCAAGTATTTATTGAGATGGCTTCCAAGCAAGAAGTGATTTAAAAAAAAATTATGGGCGCGGGTCCTTTGTCGAAGAAAGCCCAGACATGTGGGCTCGTAAAACAGTTGGGAATTGACCATTCGACCGTGTCACGTGTGGTAAAAGCGTTCAAGGAGACCCAGACGACCCGGCAGCAAGTTGGCAACGGAAGAAAAGCGAAAAGATCGACCCCGTCAAGGCAAGGAAGGTGAGGGATTGCTTCAAGCACAATCTGAACTTTTTTATTCGTGACGTGGCCATCGTGCTTGCAACAGACAATGAAGCGGACCGGACTTCATGTCTTCAAGGTAAGGAAGGCACCTAATTGGACCGATAAACAGAATACGGTGGCTAAATCCCGCGCCAGAAAGTGGTTGGTGCAGCCGAAATGCATCGTAACGGACTACGAGACGTACATTAAAGCGGACGCCGAGCAGATCTCCGGCCTGGAGGTTTTCGTCAGCAAATCCCGCTTGGATGTTCCGGAGAATTTCCGGAAAAAGATCGACAAATCTGCCAAGAAGTACTTAGTGTGGCAGGCGATCTGTGGGTGCAGCAAATATATGCTGCCCTTCCTCCGACCCCACGAAGTTGACACTCTGTTTTGACCGGATCTGGCATCGTGTCATTGCACGAAACCGATGATGGAGTGGTACGAAGCCAACGGTGATGTTTTTGTGCCGAAGGAGGCAAATTCACCAAACTCACCAGAACTTCGCCCAATAGAAAAATTCTGATCGATTATGAAGGGCAAGCTCCGGAAAACAGGGAAGGTCTTAAAATCAACCAGAATTTCGAGAAAAGTGGATGAAGGTGTGTAAGGAAGACGGCGCAAGTGTTGCACAGGATATGATGGGTAGCATTAAGTCCAAGGTGCGGACAAAAATAATTAATTGGAGGAGCACCAGGTAAGAAGGAGTCTTTTTTTCGTTTTTCATGTCTAACGCTCTACACAGTATTTTTTTTTCAATTTTTATATATGTATTATAAAATTGAAATAAAGCATGTAAATTACTTATAGAAAATTTTGAGATTAATCATTTTGTTCCTAATGTTCATTACCACCAAAAGTAAAAAAGGGAACATTCGCGTCATCGTAATTTTCCTGAATTCTTGGTTTTGAAAGATGATAACTCTTGAATGCATGATATTGCTCCAAAGCCGAAGGCTGTCTACAGACTGACTTACTCGTTAGAGAATTAAGTCTCAACGCTACGCTAACCACGTAAAAATAGACTCTGCAATCGAAAAATAACGGTGACTTAGAATGCAAATTCGTAATTTAGTGTGAAAATTTAGATTTTTAAAATCATTAAAAACCGTTAAATGGTCCAAATTACCTCAGAGATCTGAAAGGAAGTAGGATTATTTCCTTGCAATCGCTTTTAAAAAAGGTTAAAAGTCTTTTCTTATATTCACATTATCGACATGCCGGTTGTTTGGCAACTATGCGAAGCTTCACTTTAATTCCAACAAAGCTCTTGCAGTTGTTCGCAAGCTTGCGGCTATTCGAGATATATTGAACACTTGAATGCCATTCTCTGCATTGCGTACAAGTTAGTATGCAATATTGGAAAAGGAAAATGCTCGTTGCTACCTAGCGGTAGGTAGATGAACTTATCCTGCTTTATGGGATGTGAATTATTTGTTCACCAATGCACAGAGCTGCCATAAATACAGATAGGGGCATTAGGGGCATAATGAGCACCCTAACTTGTTGGTTGATTTAAGCACCCAAAATGACTGAATTTTTAAAGTCTCGCCATTGCAAAACATACATTCACTATCGATAATCAAAGGTATACGGTTAACAAATTGAAAAATAATTGACATGATGACGAAAATTGCAATTTAAATTCATGCTTCCAAAACTAAAAATCGGGCAGTGTGTGGGGCATAATGAGCACCTTTATAAACACATGCTTGAAGGGTGTATGTGAGTACAACAACCACACACACATACACACACACTCACACACATGAATAATCACATACATACACACATACATGCACATATACACATACACATACACACCCATACATACACAAACATAAAACGTGTAAAAACGTCGAAAGTTTTATTGACCGCAAGCCGCGTAAAGCCAATTGAGCCGCGGAGGTTGCCTCTAGAGCACACAAGCAATGTTTCGGATGACGCTTAAGCTAGCTGTGTTTTAGTGTTGAAGACATGCTTTTTCGTTTCCCTCTGCCAGGTGGTATACGAGGGTTCTGATTTCACGGGTAGTAATACCGTACCATCGAATCTCCGTATACAAAATATGGACCACCAGCTCTTATTCTACAGCGGGAATGAAAACAGTTTTGAAGGTTTTGAATCAATTTGGTCCACCTCCTGCCCCGAAATTGCCCTTTCGTATGGCCCCACATACCGAGCTAACGTCTGTCTAAAGCTAAGAATGCCTTGGTACTTGGCGACTTGTTTTGTGGATATTGCGTCTCACCTTATAGTGGTCAAGGCCGCTTGCAAGGCCTTTTTTGACCAATTATGTCTTCCGGATTCCCTTGGCATATTCATACTATCACTGTAAACAAGCATTGAAGCGATAAACAAAGAAACTGTCAGGTTAGTTAATGCGACATAGTGCTCGTTTCACCCCACCTAAGGGTGCCCATTTCACCCCCAGTCAAGTAGTTAAAGTAAAAATGGGTTTTTACACTAATTATAGTATAAAATCAAAACTTCAATGAAGGTGAAATTTGAGATACAATGTATAAATCATGTTGCAGTGTGCACTTGATAGATTAAGATATTTATATGATCGTAAAAGCTTATATGGTAGTGCACCAAAATTATAATTTTTTCATCGTCTGAGAACCTAGTTAAGTTTTTTAATATAACTCCGTGTTTTAAAAGTAGAGATCACTCATTTTTTGATAAATTGACACTGTAGTACCTACAGCAGTGTTTCGCCTGCCATATGATGTTACAAAATGCGTGCTTTCGTAGAAAAGAGGGGTGCCCATTTCGCCCCGTGTGCCCATTATGCCCCTAATCCCCCTATTTGTGCATGCATAAATGTGGGATCCTACCGTTCTCTCCAGAGTGTTTTATTTTCTCTGTCTAATCTTTTACCTTTGTTATACTATAACAAAGGTTTAAAAATTGGTCGAAAAACACGAAATTGATCCGAGGCCCGGAGGGCCAAGTCACATATACCAATCGATAGGGTTCGACGATTTGAGCAATGTCTGTGTGTGTGTGTGTGTGTGTGTGTGTGTGTGTGTGTGTGTGTGTGTGTGTGTGTGTGTGTGTGTGTGTGTGTGTGTGTGTGTGTGTGTGTGTGTGTGTGTGTGTGTGTGTGTGTGTGTGTGTGTGTGTGTGTGTGTGTGTGTGTGTGTGTGTGTGTGTGTGTGTGTGTGTGTGTGTGTGTGTGTGTGTGTGTGTGTGTGTGTGTGTGTGTGTATGTATGTAATGATTTTTTCTATCGCCTGTTTCTCAGAGATGGCTGAACCGAATCGTTCGCTATTACTTTTGTTTGAAAGGTATTATTGTCTAGTAGATCACTATTGAGTTGTTTCGTGATACGACGTTTCGTTTAAAAGTTATAAGCAAAAATGTGAAAAATACGTGACACGGGTTTCTCCGGAACTACATGACCGATTTCAACGATCTTAGTATTAAATGAAAGCCCTTATTAAAGCTAAATTGTTCAGGATTTTTTTTATTGAAAACAAACAAGTAGTTTAGAAGTTAGCCTTAAAAAACCTGTTTTGACAAGGTAATAATTATCGCCTGTTTCTTAGAGATGGCCAAACCGATTTATGCGCTATTAGTCTCATTTGGAAGATAATATATCCTAATAGATCACCATTGAATGATTTTTTGATTGGACGTTTAATTTGAAAGTTATGAGCAACCGTATACACCACACCAAAATTAACAATAATTTAGAATGATTTTAACGAAGAAAATTTACCTAATTTCAATTATTTTAATATCAAACGAGAGGTTTTCACACTACGAATATATATGCAAAATTTCATAAGAATTGGTTTTACCGGTCAAAAGATATCAGCCCTCGAACACTCGCGCCAACTTTTGTAATACAGTTACTCGCGCGCAAAATAGTCCCAAACCAAAGAAAACGTGTGCAAGGGAGTTTTGACTGGGAAAACTTGGTTTTAAGTTTATTAAACCATTGTAAGAGTTTCTTGAAATTGAAAGCTCTATCGTCTGGTAGAATTTAAATTTTGATTAATCCCCCTAAAAGTGAAATAAAAAATTTATTTTTCTTCAGTGTCAATATAACACATTCATGTGTTCTGCAAAGTTATAGAACATATTATTACAAGAAATTTTGTTGAAGACTGTAACCTTCTATCTCTGCAGCGAAGATAGAAAAATCTTATTTATTGTATATGAATTTGTAAAATCAGTTTTTCTATTTTTGCTCTTTTTGTAATTGTTGTATAACTTTTATATGTACTACAAAATTGTACAAATAATAAAAATACACAACTTTGCTGAAAATAATATACCTGTATGTTTGCTTGTTTAGGAACTGTAGAACTTTGATTATAAAGAATGCCCCAATTTTGACTCCGAATTACTCGACTACCAGCAGACGGATACATTTTAAACATTTTACATTTGCTGATAGTTTTGCTGCATACATTTTCCCAACAGTTTAAATTATTAATGCATTGAATAATTATGACATTTTGCGCACAATAAGTTTGTTGAAGAATATACGTTAGTTAAACAACGTTTTGTAACTTTATAACAATATGGCGTTGGAAAACCTACACGTGTTGTATCAAATACAACAGCGTGAGTAACCGAAGGTTAATAAAAATTGATGAAAATTATACGAGAAAACTCTACTGATGTGATTCAAATAGAATAGCCACAGAGAACAGACATCCAAGAAAAAGGTCCCCACTTGGATAAAACTTTTGTCAAATTAGTTGGGAAACTATAGTGATGATGTCGCTGAAGGCGCATAAAATTCTACACTAAACTCACAACAGCTAGCTTCTGGCGCTAGCATAACGCTTATAGTCCATATAAACTAGCGCCAGAGGAGCCAAAGGTTGTCAGTGTGCAAATCAAAAGAATCATTTAGTTGGGAAACTATAGTGGTGGTGACGCTAGCATATTAGGTGATTTTAATTTGAAATTTTATCCAACAATTCCCAAAAAATTTGTTCGTGAATGGATGTCTGTTCTCTGTGGAATAGCATTACAGGAAACTATGCATAGTTCAAAAACCTATAAACTAGACCTTTACTAAACAATGTATATGTTAAAAAATAAGATTTCCTCTTACAACTTACTTTTATTTGCACTTACTCAGATTAATAATAACTTATTTATTCTTACTCAGCAATTTCATGAAAAAAGGATCTATCAAAATTTAAAAGTATTCTTATTTTGATCAAATTTTGTAAACTTATTCAATTTTCAAAAATTTTATGTAAACCAACGCACTGCGTAACGATAACCAATAGATGAATTATGTTCCGAAGCCGTGTCGATTTCTATCTCAAATAACAAGTAAGACCGTATAACAAAGGTTGCTTTCACCACTAGGTGGATTAAATCGGGTTTTTAATAAGATAAATAGTTCATGGAATACTTTAAAATTCAGAAACGTTAGAAGAGCCCGAAATCACGGCATCTAAAATAATTGATGGGTCCCAGATTTATGCATGTACAAATACAGTAAAGATTTGTATAACGCGGTGTAAAGATTTGTATAACGCGATGTAAAGATTTGTATAACGCAGTGGGTGCACTCAAAATATTCTGCACATAACTAATGGTAAATTTCCATATGAAATCCCAGATGATTATCATGTGCCGCATATAAGCACAATTTGCCTAGAAATACACATAAAAATTATACGGATATAAATAGTATGTGCAATTATTCACATAAAAAATATACGCATATGAATAGTATGTGCAAAAGTTTCGCGTACCCATAAATTATAACTGTTTGGCATATAAAATTCATTGACTGGGCACATTGCAAAAATCTATGTGTGGTACACATAGAAACTATACGAAAAGTTTTCTCAGTGTGGTGCTGTACGGCCATCGCGATATGTCAGCTGTCCATTAACCAATTTTTGGAACATTGTTAGCATGTGGTATAACCTAGTCAACTACCAAAAATCAACTTTACAGCACCACCCACCGCGTTGTACAAATCTTTACACCGCGTTATACAAATCTTTACTGTATCTGTATTTGTGGCAGCTCTGCCAATTAGTGATGCCAGGTTTTACTGAAGAAAAATCCGTAGTTATACCATCTGTGTTTTAATCACAGAAGAAAGGGCTATAAATTATAAAACTAAATCTAAACTTAAATCAAACTTTTGATTTAAATGGAAGTTTGACCGACATTTGTTCTTCATATAAAGTGTTTCTCAGTTTTGCTAAAAAGTGACATTTTTTATCGTATAGGTATTCTTGATTGTATTTGTAACAAATTAATACTTTTTTGAAATCAGTTTATGATACAATTACAATTTCCTCTATATTATTCAAGAACGCATAATCTTGACTTTCGTCATTCGCCTTTAGCCTTTATTTTTCCGAATTCCTTCATTTTTCGTCGTTTGGTTGTTTTGTATTTTGTCTTTAATTTTTCGTTTTTTTTTTGCTAAGTGTACTCCGTCAACATTTCCGCCTTTATTGTTATCTTCTTGTCGTTTTTGTTTGGTTTAATGTGATTATAATGACTTCAACAGCTTGGGTCATTCGTGGTTTTTGTGAGACTGGAATTTGAACCCGAGTCCTCGACGCCAGAGATGTGTATGCTAATCACTACACCGTGTTGGCCTCTCATTTTTTGTTGTCTTTTATCGTTTGTTGGTCGTTTTTCGTTATTTTTAACATCTGGTTGGTATTCTATCATCGTCATTTTTTATTGCTTTTTACGGTGTTTTTGGTTTAATGGCATCGTCAATAGTGACTTTTTTGGCATAGCCTGTCACCGTTTTTCTGACTTTTGATTGTTTCTCTAATACCTTTAGCCAAAGACTACATCTATTTACAGTCTTTTGGTCGTTTGGTATGGATTTTCTGGCAATTTTGTCGCTGTTTGTAACGTTTTTGGCGTCATTTAACCGTATTTTTGTCGTCTTTTAACTTTTCACCTACTTGTCTTTACGTCTCCGTCATATCTTTTCGCAGGGATTTCACTGCCTGTTCGTCGATTATTTGCTGTCGTTTCATGGTTCTTTCATCGTCTTTTCGCTACCTTGCATTGTCTGTTCGTCATATTATCGTTGCTTATTCGGAACCATTTATCCGTCTTTTTGTAATCTCCTTATTGCCTTTTCTCCGTATTCGTTATCTCATTGTCATTTTTCTGTAATATTTTTATCGTCTATTCATGTTTTTGCATTCTTTCCGTCGTATTTTCGTTTTATTACATTTTGCCGCCTTTTCTTCGTTTTCATTGTCATCTTTTTATCATCTCTCGTTCTGCTTGTTGCCAAGACAAAAATATTGTTGTATTTTTCTTGTCTTTTCGTTGTTCTTCCGGCGTCTTTTTGATGACGTACATTCGTCATCTTTTTGTAGTCTTTTTTGTATGTTTTATCGACTGTTTGACAGTTTTTAAATATCCTTTTCTCATTTTTTCCATTGTTCACAGTTCCATTGACTTCTATTCACATTTCCGTCAACATTCCGCTGTCTTTTGCCGACTCTTCGTTGTCTTTTCTATTTATTTTAGTCATCTTTTCATCGCTTTCTGAAGGTCCAAGAGTTTTTATTGATCGAAAAAGAGGACATTGAACATTAATGCATATTGAACAAGGATTCCATCTACTTGATTAAAAAAACAACCTTGTTCGTTTGAAGTTCTATCGCACTACAGAAATCAAATTACGGAGCTGCCAAAATGTGGGAAAAAATAAAATGAAAATATTTAGCCATTTTGCCGCACTTCAAGCAGGAAAATATCAGTATTATTATAAATATGTGAATGCACTGCACAGTGGACAAAATTGACCGAAAAAACGGAACTTTTTGTTGCCGCTGTTTTTAAGGGGTAAAAAGTGACTTTTCTTATGTAAAAAACACGAGCAGCCGATTGGTTATGGTTTCAACGCGCGGAAATGACGGGAAGTAGCATATATTGCCCCATTCACCCCTATTTTCTAACAGTCTTGAAAGAATCGTGTACAAACTCGCTCTAATTTGAGATTCTATTGTAAGAAAAGAAGAAGAATGTTAGGAAAAAGGTATATGAACAATTTTATTTTATTACAACATAATCTGTTTTGCCCCATTTTACTCAAGGTTTTTGTACTACAGGCAAAATGCCAATTCGATACTTTTACCAGAGATTTTCAAGAAGGCATGCTTGATGGAGAGGTTGAAAAAGTCAGAAGATCGAACAATGATCAAGCTTTTCACAAAAATGTCGTGTAAAGGACCCTACAAATTGTACTGAAATATTAGAAAGTATTGATAGGAAAACGAGCAACAATGAAACAATGAAGTAAAGAGTAAAGAGTAAAGAGTAAAGAGTAAAGAGTAAAGAGTAAAGAGTAAAGAGTAAAGAGTAAAGAGTAAAGAGTAAAGAGTAAAGAGTAAAGAGTAAAGAGTAAAGAGTAAAGAGTAAAGAGTAAAGAGTAAAGAGTAAAGAGTAAAGAGTAAAGAGTAAAGAGTAAAGAGTAAAGAGTAAAGAGTAAAGAGTAAAGAGTAAAGAGTAAAGAGTAAAGAGTAAAGAGTAAAGAGTAAAGAGTAAAGAGTAAAGAGTAAAGAGTAAAGAGTAAAGAGTAAAGAGTAAAGAGTAAAGAGTAAAGAGTAAAGAGTAAAGAGTAAAGAGTAAAGAGTAAAGAGTAAAGAGTAAAGAGTAAAGAGTAAAGAGTAAAGAGTAAAGAGTAAAGAGTAAAGAGTAAAGAGTAAAGAGTAAAGAGTAAAGAGTAAAGAGTAAAGAGTAAAGAGTAAAGAGTAAAGAGTAAAGAGTAAAGAGTAAAGAGTAAAGAGTAAAGAGTAAAGAGTAAAGAGTAAAGAGTAAAGAGTAAAGAGTAAAGAGTAAAGAGTAAAGAGTAAAGAGTAAAGAGTAAAGAGTAAAGAGTAAAGAGTAAAGAGTAAAGAGTAAAGAGTAAAGAGTAAAGAGTAAAGAGTAAAGAGTAAAGAGTAAAGAGTAAAGAGTAAAGAGTAAAGAGTAAAGAGTAAAGAGTAAAGAGTAAAGAGTAAAGAGTAAAGAGTAAAGAGTAAAGAATAAAGAGTAAAGAATAAAGAGTAAAGAGTAAAGAGTAAAGAGTAAAGAGTAATGAAAATAATAACAGAACACTGAATACAATAATGTTTCTTTCCATTATTGCATCATTTTCATCAAAAATTCGTTGAATATTTTCATTTGAACATTTATTTTGTTCAAGATTGTAGACAAGTGATTCAAATTGATTCACATTCATGTTTTTGCAATTAACGCACCAATAACATTGAATTGCAAGGTACAAGGTGCAGGTATGAAAAGAAAACTTTTTTTATAGTCTCAGTTTTGGGTTGTGGTTCATATCAAATTCTAACGGCTTTTTCATTAAGTCAGTAAACAATTTTATTAATTATAGCAGCATTCCAGGCAACATTATTTTCTGATTTTCCTCCCTCAATAACAATTCATAAATGAATAAAACAATAAAACGAAAAAGATTTTTGCAATGTGCCATAAAACCATGTACAATAAACAGACTGTAGAAATAGAAGATAAAGAAAGACTAGATAGTGATCGTCCACTTGCTGCAAAAAATAAAACACACAGATCTCATTTTATTGAATTGTTACAAAAAATTTAGACGCATCTTAAGTACGAACTTGGTTGCGAAGAACGGTAGCAATGGCACCCGGCCGGGTGACCACAAGGTATCCTCAGCAACAGCAGCTCATTGCGGAAGACAGGAAACGGTTCATCGCGTTGCTCCTCAACGGTTCGCTACTCGCTACCAAAAATCGTTTTAATTGGAAAGCACATGCACCTTTCATATCAGGCACCGGCTTGGCGTGCGCGCACCATATAGCAGGCAGCACGAGCAGCAGGAGCAGAATCGCCGTTATGACGGCCGGGCGGTGGTAGGCGTGCAGGTAGCCAACGCAGCCAACGCCAACGGCCGGTCCGGTCGAGGTGGTGATGGTGGTGGGCAGTAAATAAAAGGAGGAAAATAGTTTGCACTCATAGCTGGAATATTGTTTCGCTTCCAGCCAGTGTTTATTTATACGTTGGTGCTTTGTAATTAAATTAATTGATAATAGATATAGCAGTAACGCCGGTAAGCGGAAAGTGCAGGATTTGAAGATGAAGCAGAGCTAAGGAAAACTATTCCGGGGCAGTCAACCGAAAGAAATAAACTGTATGGAATGTGTTTAAGTGAAATACTTCATGGAAAAAATAGGTTACGAAGGATCGTAGATCAAAGATCAAGAGGCCAAAAAACCAAAAAAATTAACAATTTGAAAATTTATTTATTTATTTGCGTTTTAATGGTGCTTTCAATCGGCAGTTGGTTTACCCCATGAAAATTATGAAAATATGATAAAATTTAAAAATAGATTTAAAATGAAAAGTCTTCATAATCGCAACATGAAGCAAACTATGTACTAAATACTAAAAAACAACAAAACACAAAATATTGAATAAGTTAAAAATGGAAAAACTAAGATCTATTTGAATTTAAAGCCTAAATAAATTAAATTGAATAATTATTAAATAAAGAATAAAAAGTTAATTCAAATCACCCCCCCCCCCCTTAGAAATTGGCTTAAAAAATCGGGGGACAATAAAATAATTTGTAGGATATGAGTCAAATTTCTTTTTATAAAATCAATTGTCTGTGGGCTCTACAGTCTGAAAAACTCGAAAAATGAGACTCCGAGGTGAATTAACGCTTCTAGCATGAAAAAGAAAAATTCAAACAATGGAATTTCCGAAAATCAAAAAAAATTTCCTTCGTTTTTGTCTTTTTTCGTATATTTTTGCATAGAAAATAATAACGGATATATTATAAGCAATAATAGATTCGGTTTTCACGTTTAAACCTTAAATAAAAATTCTTAAAATCCATGTTTTTTTCGCTCGATTAAAAAATTCACTTTGTTTTTTTTTTCGCCTCCCCCCCCCTTCATCAGTGGCCGAACACCGGAAGGACAAAAACTATAAAATATTTATAATGTCCCAAATAAATAAATAAATAAATAAATAAATAAATAAATAAAAGATTGACAAATTAAAAGACCTGCACTATCAAAAGAATAAGAAAAGCAAAAAAATAAAGAAGATGTAAGGTGAAGATGTAGAGGTGCAAATAACGAAAAATAAAAAGGATGCATAAAACAAAAGAAATTTTAAATTGAAACAACAAGAGGTTTATAAATTAAAAAATGCAGAAGAGGTCAAAAGAGAGAAAAGATAGAAAGACAGAAAAAGTCGAAATACAAATAAGGTTGAACCAAAAATCAAAGAACAAAAAATCAAAAGTTCAAAAAATTCGAAGATAAAAGATCCAAAAATCCAAAAATTAAAAAAAAGATCATTAATAAAACATCAATTGATCCTCAAAAGATCAACAAAGCATTGTTGAAAGATCGTCATAAGACCAGCAAACGATGAACGAAAGATCATCAAGAGATGGTCAAATGCTCATCAGAGGATCATCAAAAGGTCATCAAGAGATCATCAAAAGATCATTAAAGGAGCAACAAAAGATCATAATAAGTCATCAATAGGCCATTAATTGCTCATCAGAAGATCGTTACAAGCTCATTAAAAGATCATCAAAAGATAATCAAAAGATCATAAAAAGATCATCAATAGATGATCAATATATTATCAAAAGATCTTCAAAAGATCAAAAGAGAATGATCGAAAGATCATCAAAAGATCATCATAAGATCATTAAAAAATCATCAAAACATCATCAAAACATCGTAAAAAGATCATCACAAGATCATCAAAAGATCATCCAATGGTCATCAAAAGAGCATCAAAATATCATCAAAAGATGATCAAAACATCATCAAAAGAACATTAAAAAATCATCAAAAGATCATTAAATGGTCATCACAAGATCATCAATTGATCCTCAAAAGATCACCGAAAGATTATCGAAAGATCACCGAAAGGTCATCAAATGATCATCAAAAGATCATGAATGATCATCAAAGATCATTTAAAAATAATCAAAAGATCATCAAAAGATCATCAAACATCTCCAAAGGTCATCAAAAAGTCATCAAAAGATCAACAAATGCTCGTCAGAAGATCGTTATAAGCTTATTAAAAGATCATCGAAAGACCATCAAAAGATGATCAAAACATCATCAAAACATTATAAAACGATCCTCAAAAGATTAACAGAAGCATCATAAAATTATCACAAGATCATCACAAGATCATCAAATACTCATCAGAGGATTATCAAAATCTCATTAAAAGACAATCGAAAGATCAGTAAATTATTATTAAGAGATAATCAATAGATCCTCAAAAGATCATCAAACGATCATCAAAAAACGATCAAAAGTTGATCAAAAGTTGATCAAATGATCATCAAAAGACCATCAAAAGATCACCAAGAGATCATCAAAAGATCAATAAAAGATCGTCAGTTGATTCCACCAGATCATCAAAGATCATTAAAAGAACACCACAAGATCACCAAAAGATTATTAATTGATCCTCAAAAGATCAACAACAGATCGTCGAAAGATAATCAAATGTTCATCAGAGGATCATCAAGAGATCATCAAATGATCATTAAAGGATCATCACCGGATCATCAAAAGATCAATATTGTTTGAAACGAAGGAAGGGACGGTAGGGAAAAAAATTAAAATTTTTTGGTGAAGGTGGGGAAGAGTGGAAAGGAAAGGAGGGGGGGGGGGATATTGGTAGCTACGCTTAACAAGTAGTTATTTTGACTCCTACCTTTTGTCCAATGCTGGAAGATGCATGCGTCGAACCAAGCTATAGATTATTACCCGATTCGAACCCACAACACCCGCCAAGGCAGGTGGTTCGCTGGTACTTGCACCTTTGAATCATAGAGGCGCTGGACAGAAGGAGACTGCAAAACCCACTAATTAAGATAGCAACGCGTCTGGTTGGGTTTTAGACACAAATTGTGCCTTTTCCTTCGTCTACTGTAGATAACCACCGACCGAGAAGTTTAAATCTAACTTGTTTTTACTTGCAGGACGACGACACTATACAGGCCCTTACGACTTGCAAGGTACTATACGTGACGTTGTTCGTCTGTCAGCGTGTTAGCCGCGATTCTCAGCGCGGGTTTTCGGGGAAAGGTCCCGTTCCTATGAAATAGACTAATCTCATGTTTTTGGTCTTGACCTTGAAATGCGGTCATACATATATATTAATATTTTTTGGAACGGTGGTTCTACCATTGATATTAATATAAAAAAATATTAATATATATGTATGACCGCATTTCAAGGTCAAGATCAAGACTAAAAGCATTAGTCTATCAAAAGACCATTAAATGATTATCAAAAATCATCGAAAGATCATCAAAATATCTTCACAATATCATCAAGAGATCATCAAAAGACCATCAAATGATCGAATTACCGTTTATGTTTTGCGTGTTTTTTTAGATTTTGGTTTGATTTGGTTTCTTACTTCTGTTTGTTTTCCAGTTGTGTCTCGGTTTCTCATCGGATTTTACTTTCAAATATAATTGAGCCGGATAATTTAAATTAGGAAACAAAGTATGGAATACCAGTACCTTTCAAACTTCAACTTTCTGTTCCAGCATTTATGAGTAACTTCTTACTACCTGCTTTCACACATCGTTATCTTTCTAGAAAATAAAAGCGAGATTAAATTCTTCTTCGATTTGTATCACACGTCTCTTACTTATCAGTGATATCACCGGAAGTATTAAAATGCACGCTTGCAGTACTACAAACGGTAAGGTGCGTCATGATTTGAATATTATTTAGAAAGAAAGAAACATATTGCATGTTATATCATAATATTACCATCAACAAACATGTTTGATATGTGCTTTTATTGTTTAATTTTGCGTGCGAAATTTTGACATACTTAATATTTTCAAAATAAACTAAAAATCATGGGTTGCACTTTTGCAAAAATTTCTTACAAGGTTTCCTAGCTAGTGTGAATAATTTATGTCATGATGCCATAAGCATCCTCATATTATATGTGAAAATCTTCAACATGTTGTGAAAATTTTGCTACCTTAGTCACGTTTAGCAGCCATCGACAGCAAATTTATCGTCGGAAGAGCATCAACATCTTGCTTTCTGCAGGGTTTAGCATTTCTCCACAACATAAAGGGTCGAAGTGAACAGAAATAGAACAGCTCGACCAGGCTTAGCAAACTGACGCCCATGCAAAGACCGAGCAGACCTCCACAGTTCGCCAGGAAGTCCGTCAAACCGTACAGTTCACTGCGCTTCGAGGTCATAAACTGAGCTTCCTTGAAGTAGATCGATAGTCGGGCAACCTGCATGCTGCAATAGGTTATGACATTTATGACAAAAATTAAATTATCAACCAAATCGAATTACCCTTCTGTCTCATTCGGTGGCAACTTGAAGGCTTTCAACCAGTTGACCCAATCGAAGTCGGTTTGAGTAATTTCTGCGTCGTACTGTGTTGAAGTACACGCCACTAGACAGTTGCAGTTTGCACGAAAGTTCATCGATTCATTACTGTTGTTCCTGACGACATCCATTTCGAGAAGTTCCGTTTCGGCACTGAGCATACAATAGGTATTACTGGATTCACAAACGGCAGTACGGCTAATCCGGGGCATGGAGAAACGAACACAACCACAACGCTGCAAAGTGTAATTGGCTAAGCATTCCAGCTCACAGTTGTCCTGAGTGTAAACACGAAAGAACTTCAGATGTCGCTCGCGATTGAAGAAACATTGCCGTCGCTCCGGAGTGTAGCTTCGCAGACCAGCGGTGGTAGTTGTCATCTGAGGTTTTACAGCAATAGTCACATCCTGGTTCATCGGTACGCGTACGAATTTTTTCGAGACCTGAGGATAGTCAGCTGGTGAATGTAGCACAACCTTAAAACCCTGCACTGGTCCACCACAAATATATTCTAAATCTGCCTCCTCAAGCAATAAGTTCAACGATATTCCGGCCGAGTATCCGGGTCCAACCGATCGTCGCGGGTAGGACAGAAGTTCAGCTTTCGCAGAGTATCCCTGTTCCAGAGTCCAGTAAGGTGATTCCCGATACTCGAAAAGGTATGGGTCGTCTTGCTGGATGACCTCCGCACGGAGTAGGTCATCGGCTGCTAAACCATTAAAGGTAGCACAAACACCTTCCTCCGTCATGGAGACGGAAAACAGCTGACTACATGGTTTGAGGGTGCTGCGAATAGTGCAGAATGTCATGTAGTCGATCATTTGCAATGACATATTGCTAATCAATTCTCCGTAACTGAACGGGCCACTCTTATTTGGTAAGCGAGTTGGTCCCAAGAAGGATTGGTAAAACGTCCGTTCGCATAACTGAACCATCGCTAGAAAATTATCCGTACTGGAAAATAGTGAAATGTAAAAATGACCAGTAGGATAGTTCTATTAATTACTTACGCGTTGATCTCAAACTGGCCTTGAATAAAGAGTTCAACGTGCTTCTCGAATTCTTTTGAAAAGTTCAGATCACGGACATGCACTTTGGTTTGCGGGCAAACGGTAACCGCCGGGAATGGAATTTGCCATACGGGCGTAGTTTTTTCGGCGAAGCTCACAATCACTGGTGTTTCGTCCCACTTCCGATATATTTTGTGGATCAAAAATGTGCAACTCACAATCGACAGTACAAACACGATGATCCACCAAATTTTCTCAGACCAGGTGCGTTCACGGCAACCAAAGTAGCGAACACCGTGAACGGAACTGTTCGAGCAATATTCCAGTAACAGTGCTTTGGTTCCACTCCGGATGGAGCTAGCTCGGCAGCGCTTCATCCTGCCCGGTGTGAAAGCCAACCACGATTGATGGTGACAGGGAAAGGATTGTACCTACTAGTGAACGTTTCAAGTTTTGCATTCATGTCCTAGCAGTAATGAATATTCAACAGGTGGGGCAAATTGCTGGAAAGGTATTATTAGCACTTACCTTCCTTGTTTCCTGTATTTTGCGTGCAATATGTTTCCTTAAGTAATTGCATGACATTGTAAATGCGTTTAATGCAAGAAAAATGCGTTTTTGTTAGATTCCTATAAAATATAAAGTAGCCTCGTCAAACTGTATTGAAAAATCATTCTAATTACGTTACATGACTTTAAAACATATGATAACTGAAACATGAAAATCAATTTTCAAGTTATAAACTGCTTCAGACTTGTTTAATTTTTTTTGGACAGGGCAACCTTTCTATTTTTGATACACAGATTTGACACAATCCTTGTAATTGAGTTATTTTGTCCGAAATGTTAATACCTAATTGATTTGACACTCCGTTTTGAAAGTCAACATCTTACTGGTGTAAGTCGTGTCGCAACTCGTAAATTTTCACAGGCCTCAATCATTGCCGAACAATTGCCGGTTATTCAATGCTCATGAATATTGACAATGAAATCATAATTCAACATATCACCATCAACGACCAAAATATGCAGTGTTGAGTTGCTATGTAGGTACCGCTCAGAAGTGCATCATTGCCGACTGCATGGCATACGGAGCGAAACCGAAAAAGCAACAAAACAGCATAAAGTGGATCGTTCGTGGCAAATTTATGGATGTTTGGAATTAAATCCGTATAACGTAAATAAACGCAACGCAATGTAAACAATTTATGTTTACGCAGACTAAGCCGTTTGCCGTTACCACTAGCATCCTGCCATGGTTAGAACTAATGTGATTAATGTGAATATTTAGTTTTGATACAATTGACGGTAAAGAAGCAATGTTTTGTTTGTAACAATCTATCTAAAACAACTCATCCGAGGTATAATGAAAACTTGCAGAAAACACTTTGCTTCGCTGCTTATCAGGTTTCCGATAATTCAAGTGTCAGTAATACAAATGGTCGGTGTTAAATCAGACCGGACCAAGTCGCAAAATTAAAAAAAAATGAGTTAATGACAACAAACGATCTACAGTTTTCTAAGCACACATTTTGCTCTAATCAGACTACATAAATGTTGCAAACAGCCAGAGTTATGTAAAGATTTCGAACGATTGATAGGTATAAACCATAGAGAAGTGAACTTTGATGTAATGATCAGAGTTTTGAACTGCGCCATTTCGTTTAGTTGTTCGTAATGTTCAGTTAGGAGCGAAAAATATTCTTTAAATTATTTATATTATGAGTATGAGTGACTCTATTGCATCAGGAAATGATTAGAAGAAAGTAAAGGGTATTTTTTATCGTACAATTTCGAGCCCATGGGTTTTAGAATTTTATAAAATTTTCTACGTGGACATAGTTTCTGGAGTTAAAACCCGATTTAATCCACCAATTGGTGAAAGGAACCTTTGTTATACCATTTTATTTGTCATTTGAGATAGAATTTGACATGTCTTCAAACATAATTTACCTGTTTAAAAGTGCTAGTCTTCATCAATATGCATGTGTCTTTAATACACTGAATAAATTTGCAGAACATTTCAAAGCAATTATAAAATGATGCTAAAATTATTGACTAAAGTTTTTGAAGCGTGTATCATACTAAAATTGTTGAAGTCGGTTGAGCGGTTCCGGAGAAAATCATGTCACGTAATTTTTAAGTTACGTAAGCGTAATAGCGAACGAATCAATGCAGCCATCTCCGAGAAACAGACTAAAGTCAAGCGTCACACACACACACACACACACACACACACACACACACACACACACACACACACACACAGACACACACAGACACACAGACACACAGACACACACAGACACACACACACACACACACACACACACACACACACACACACACACACACACACACACACACACACACACACACACACGCACACACACACACACACACACACACACACACACACACACACACACACACACAGACACGCACAGACACACACAGACACACACAGACACACACAGACACACACAGACACACACAGACACACACAGACACACACAGACACACACAGACACACACAGACACACACAGACACACACAGACACACACAGACACACACAGACACACACAGACACACACAGACACACACACACACACAGACACACACACACACACACACACACACACACACACACACACACACACACACACACACACACACACACACACACACACACACACACACACACACACACACACACACACACACACACACACACACATACATACATACATACATACAGAGACATTGCTCAATGAATGACCAAATTCAAAACCTTTGGTAAAAACGAAGACAATACCTATTTAAAAATTGATAAATCTGCTATTTCCCTAAAAAGCTCCAGAACTGAAAGTTTTCCGATTTTTATTGACGTCGTTTAATCCAAATTTACGACACTTAAACTAGTATCGTAGAATAGCAGAACAAATTCCTTTTTTCTGAATATACAAGCAATTTTGATGTCTTGCTTGTTTACCGTTTCACGACTGACTGACTCTCAGCCCATTTACGCGGGAAGCTGTCAACCGACTCCGACACTTTCTCTCTATGTCGTTTACACGCTACCGGCAACTACTTAAATCATGTGTCATTAACACACATTATACATTCCAGGCAAACCCTCTAATATCCAATAAATGCCAGGATACCACATCCTCCCCATGCGTAAAATGAACAATTTAATATCTATTTATTTCAGGTCAATTATAGATACTTTATATTGCTGCTGTAGTCGTTAAATTATTCTTGTTAGTTTATCTTGAAATTCGTTAACTCTCAACATAGGCCGTAAAGAATATTCGTTTTGTAATGTGAAGAACTTAAATAGAAAATGCTGCTTGTCTTAATTCTTTGTTAGGACACGCATAATAGTCCCAGATCTTGTCATTGATATTTTACGTTTATCAACCTGAAGTCAATGGTCATGATGTTCTACCTATCCAACCCGGTTTCAAACTATAGGCTCAACTCAATCTTCATAAGATGTTTGCTATGGTCTTCTCGCCGGCTCCACTTTAATACGAATTGCCCAATTCCACTCCATAAAAAAGAAAAATAAGAATAAAATTTGAATTTATGACACTTTTGCAATAAGTATACCAGAAATTTTAATGTCCATAATAAAAAAAACTATTGAAGAGGCATTGTTT
The DNA here is from genome assembly GCF_943734655.1 of Sabethes cyaneus. Classification (NCBI taxonomy): domain Eukaryota; kingdom Metazoa; phylum Arthropoda; class Insecta; order Diptera; family Culicidae; genus Sabethes; species Sabethes cyaneus. The sequence goes on from NC_071354.1 coordinate 51,093,471, forward strand.
ATACTACAAAATTTAATGTAAATTTTTTTCCAGGTTGGCTATGGCCTTTCGCCAGCTTAACTTTATAATGAGTTTGCCAAACTGTTTTACCATTTATTTTGTTGTGCACCAAACATATTGAACACGTACAATTTGTACGATGATAAATATGACAAAAACTTACAAATGTGACCAAAAATCCGTTACCCAACATTCAAAAATATTGCTAAACTGCTCATAAATCTACATACTATCCGTCGATAATAAAAGATAAAGGACTCTTTTGTTGTAACAGTAAATCAATTTTTGTATTTGAATTTTTGTATCAATTTTTGTATTAAAATTGTATTTGAAAATGAAATTTGTTGTCATCTTTTTTGCTAACCCTGAAGTATTGTACCATGCGGCGGGAAGCTGTCAACTGACTCCGATACTTTCTCTCTATACCGGTTACACGCTACCGGCAACTACAAAATAATATGTCATTAACGCACATTACACATTTCAGGCAAACCTTCTAATATGGTATAAAAACCAGGATATCACAATTCAGTACTAGTTTTTCATGGTGATGGAAAGCTCCAAAGATAGATTGTAAAAACTGTGTTTAATTTCTAATCTCGAATGATTTTACGATAGGGATATTTTTCATAATTAAATTATGACCGAAAAATTAACCACCGTGCGCGGACGAAAATAACCACATTTGTTTTGTATTGGACTTTTTGAATTATGCAGTAAGGCCATTGCAAATTATTTTTAAATTTTTTGTCACCCCCACCCCCCTCCCCCCCTTGGAAATTTGCTTGAAAAATCGGGAGGCAAAAAAATAATGAGTTCTACAGCCTGAAAAACTGGAAAAATGAGTGTACAAGTTGGGTTAATGCTTCTATTCTTCTTTTTGCTCGATTAAATTCACTTTGTTTTTTACGTACCCCCTCCTCTTCAGTGGCCCAACACCGGGAGAACAAAAACTTTTTAAAATATTTGTAATGGCCTTACTAGGTAGATACTGCTTACCTTGAATATGCTGTCAAGAAAGCAACTTCAGCCATTTGGGCATGCAGTTCACTGTTTGGCAAAACCTAGAGACTGAAACCTCAACTAGCCCTTTGGTCATACACTACTATTGCACGTCCTAGGCTAGCATATACCGCTGGCCCAATGCAGATAATAGTATCAATTTTTAATTTTCAAATTGTGCGTGGTATGATTCATAATTAATCATCATCATCATCAAATTTATCATCATCCTCAACAAAATCATCATCATCACCAAAACCATCATCATCATGATCTTCATTTTAAACATCATCCTATTCATTTTGATCATTATAAAAAAACCATCGTCATCATCACGCTCAACATGATTATCATCAAAATAATAATCATCATCATCATCATCATCAGTAATGAGTCCACACATGAAAAAAATCATCAGTGAAAAAATTAAAGAAAGGAATTTTCTCACTTTAGGGTAAATTATTCAATAATAGAAAAAAATGATACCTAAAAGAAAAAAATATGGCATACAAAAAAAAATTTGTTCCAAAAATAAAATTCATCAGTGAAAAAAATCGTGAGAAAGGAATTTTATAACTTTAGGGGAGATTAATCAATACTAAAAATAGATTTATGACACCTACAAGTCAAAGAACATGACACTTAAAAAATTTTTTTGAACCAAAAATATGATTAGATTATCCGGGTGATTCGATTATCCGGGCTGAAAATAAAAGTGATCACCCGGATAATCGAGTCCGGGCTGTGTATGGAACAACTCGGGCACAACTTTAAGAGAACTCTGCCGTTAGAACTAAGTTTTATTATTCTGGGTGCCTGGACACTGCGGAATCGAGGGTAATAAGCTTATTGACAGCCAAGCGAGATCAAAGGCGAATTACAGACCTGGGAAAGCTAGAAATAGCATCCAGTTGATATCAAGCGCAGGGCTGTAGACAAGCTAAACAGTTGATCTATCCAGACCCTGCAGTAGTTACGAAACTACTTACCTCAATGCGTAGGGAACTGCGCACAATCACGGGACTCTGCGCCCTCTCTTTGCCATTTAAAGAAAATTGGCAACGTCTTCACCGCTTTTGCGACTTAAAACTAGAAAGTCCAGTGTACTTGCTCTGTCCCAGTGGAGCTCTCGCGTTTTCCAGATAACTCCATACTCTGTATAAAAACTCAATCTCAACAAGGTTATAGATTTTATTAACCATGTAATACCTGATTGGGGAGACAATTGACGATCTAGGCGTTCATATTCCATATGACGATCCTGTTGTCCCGTGGCGAGCAGATGTCGAACGTTGCCTCCAGCTGCGCATAGAACGCTTCCTCTCCGCTTCCGCATCGTCGAGTCTACCTTCGTGTGGACAATGCACGTCTATGATGGTGTAGTGCAAGAAACGGCCTTTTTTCCTCAGTTTGCATATCACTTTTCCCAGTTCTTCCTGTACGTTATCTTATTCTTATTTTTATTAATACCATCACAGGCACAATAAAGTTCTTCCTGTTCGTTTTTCACAAAAACTCATTTACTCCCTAGTAAGAAGTACAAATTAACTTAACCTGTATAAGTCAATATAAAAAAATGATAACAAAAAGTTGTGTCATCCCATTGAGTCTTCCATTTTCTCCCATTTTCGAACATACGACGACTGGTTTATTAGACCAGTTTCGTACCTCGAGACCAGCAGGGAGGCTTCCTGCACTATTAATGACAAAAACTTCATGACAGCATTTAGTATTGTTCCTGAGTTATGGCCGAATATATAACGAACGCCATTTTAATATTTTCAGTTTTCCTGGACATTTACCTGCTTTTTACGTAGCATCGTAGAGAAAACATACTTTATAAAAATGTTAGTAAGTTTACTCGGCAAATGGAAAATTTCCCATAAAGTTTTCTAAGGCGGTGAAAAACACAATAGAAATGGGCGGAGTGGAAAGCTGATTTTAAAGCTGCAAAAGTAACAGATTCTTTGACCCTGGAGATTATATACAGCTGGAAAAGAAGACACGTTTTTTACTTCCTGCTTATATTTGGTAAAAAGCTTCTTATCAATATTTAAGGAAAACAACTGATCTTTTTGGTTGGAGTTTAAGATTGCCAAAGAGGACTTTAAAAATTAACTTTGAACCAGTATCCGATTTCTGTCGTGGCAGTCCAACTTTTGGTAGGCCGGCACTTGTACAAAAATAAAACCACGTTGAACTGACAACTGTGAAGCGAACCATAAGCTGCCCACGCTGCGCTGTGATGCGTTGCAATGCAATGGTAGCAAAGGTGGAGAATGTCATCGGCCGTTTTCATTTTTGAAGTCACCTCGTATACGATGTTAGATTGCATTTCCCGCAGCAGAAGCGTATATCCAATCACACCTCCGTGCATGCCAGTTTTATGTTTGAAAAGTGCGAGAAAAAATTATTTCTTAATTCAAGCGACAGACGTAGTAGCAACAACGCCGAAAAGAGAACGGTAGCGAACGGTTTTCCTTCTGAATCATAAATTTAGATTAGATGCACCGCGGTGGAAAGTGTTTTTTGTTGCTTTTTCGTTTGGGTCTTATGTAGTAAGTGTGTAAGGGTACCATATAAGAGAACGGCATATGTATCAGCGCGTTCACATTCGCGGTACACCAGCCAGGGCTTGTATGCCGCTACCGCTATATGAGCTAGGCGGAGAAGAAAGCGCAGCGCATGCCGGCCGGCACTTTTTCTGACTCATCAGCCGGCTCGGCGTGCGGTACCTTCTTCATTTGGCGAAGCACGCACCGCGGGAAAGACTGCCGATGCACGTGGCGAAGCGCAAAAGGATGAACCGTCTTGTATGTGATGAATTTGGCAGGTGCAAAAGCAATACGTTCCGTTATTGACCGTTTGAAACATGGTAGCAGTCTATCGCGGTTGTCGATCATAGCGAAAGATGATCGGTATCTGTGCGAAAACAAACTCCACGTCGTTAGGTACAGCAGCTGCAGGAAAAGTCATTTCTTGGAATGTTAGTTAGTTAGTCGGAAAATGCATAGGTTTTAGTGAACTATGTGAATTCGTTCGGTAGTTGGTGAGAGAGAAAACTGTTGGATTCTACAGTTCGCCGAAGTATCGGAGAACTAGCGCTGAAAATAGCAAACGGTTGAAACCAGTCTGCGCTGATATCGGTGGAGCGTGACGAAAAGAAGCAGAAGGAACTGAAATCTATGTAAAAATATAATTACAACGCAACGTTTTCTCTACATGCCTTTTTCGAGTTTTTGTGATTTGTTTATTGCTTGTAGAATTCGTCCGTTCAAGTTATTTCTTTGAATCGGTTGCTGTTTTGAACGCTTATGATTTGATGAACACTGGATGAATTATAGATTTTCAAATCATCAAAAACTTGTTTCTATCAACCTTCCTAAGCTGGATTTTTTTTTCTTTTGAAATAATTTTTGATGCCATTTTTTTACTTTAGCACTTTTTTACCTTTAGCACTTTAGCAGTATTATAGAGCCGCGGTTGTTAATACAGTTTCAAGAATTTCTCTCCTCTATATTCGGTCTTACCCTATTCATCACCAGTTCATTGTGCGTGTTGACACAAAGCAAAACCATGGGTATAACCGTCTCAAGACATTACTCTTCTTTATCGACAGACTTCGCAACTGGTTATTAGAGTACAGGACAGTGCAGTGCAACGATCCTACTGACTCTAGTAGCACCGCTCAGCCGAGATTCGAACATACGACGTCTGGTTTACTAGACCAATACCGTACTTTAAAGCTAACCTGGAAGTTAACTATTGATAGGGTAATTTGCCAATGATCGCACAGCTAAGCCCCTGAGTTTTGAGTTTTAATGATATTTCCTAAGAAATTAATTACAAATAGACATAAGCATAAAAATCTGAATCAGATGAGCAATATGTTCACATTACATTGCCATTTTCACGAAATAAATAAGCTTTTCGTGGAAAAATATGCGATTTGTTGACAACGCTTAAATGCCCGTTGAGTCGTTGAACATTTCTGAAACCGTATTGTCCTATAGTTGGGCACTTCTTGTCCAATGGTTGGACATGTAATATATTGCACCCATCTCAAAGTTAACTTGATAGTTTACTACTAAGAATGAAAACATTTTAAGATATATTCATTAAAAATAATCAGCAATTAGTTAATTCTATTAGTCCCCTTCTAATTTTTGATGCTCTTCTCCTTCATTTCTGTTACTTTCTCGCAAATTTTTCTCTCTTTTCGGTCCTCTCGAAGCACACATTTCCCTATTCTTCTATTTCCTGCGGCCTAATTGCAAGGTCTGTTTTTTACAAGGCAAACCAACTCGTTTTATTGTTACTGATTTTTTCGCGGTCAAACGTCAACTCTATTTTGATTAAAGTAGAGGAGTGTTTGGTGCGAAAAATGTTAGACTGATAACTGGGAAAATTTCGATCTGCGGCTAAAAACATTGGGTAGTTTGTGGTAGTGGGACTCCAACCCACAATTTCTCGGTTGGTACCCGAGTGCTTTAGGCATTTAAACTATACCACATCCATGTATTAATTAGTCTCAGATCTAGTACTAATTAATCTGAGGCTAATTAATACATGGGTGTGGTATAGTTTAAATGCCTTAAGCACTCGGGTACCAACCGAGAAATTGTGAGTTGGAGTCCCACTACCACAAACTACCCATAATTTTTAGCCGCAGATCGAAATTTTCTCAGTATCCAGTCTAACATTTTTCGCACCAAACGCTTCTCTGCTCTGCTACACATAGTTTAAACCAATCTGGAGTAGCTTTAATTTGCAATAGGACTGTTTTTCGTGGAATTGTTGTACCTATTGAAACAAAAAAAAAAAGAAAAACCAAAAGCATGTATATAAAATAAAAAAATTATCACCATTACATAAATTTTCATCGGACAATTTTTGCATACAACTGCAAATGAAAACCAATTTTAAACAGTCCCATAAACATAAAAACTGTCAAATACACATGCAGAATGAGAAGTAGTGCGGTTTCTTGTACAAGCTTAGGACAATCGTTGCTTTATTGTCCAATGATTATACAGCCAAATTTTAATACTTTAAAAACTACAAATAAATTTTTATTTTGCTTGAAATTGTTAACATATACTTACTTACTTACTTACTTAGGTGGCTTGCTGTCCTAAGACAAAGCCTGTTGAACAAAGTTTCTCCATGTAACTCGGTTGAGGGCTATCGCTCTCCAATTCCTCGGACACCGAGTACTCTCCGCCAGATATCGCTCCACCTGGTCTAACCATCTTGCTCGCTGCGCTCCTGATCGTCTTGTTCCTACCGGATTTGAGGCGCACCATCTTTGCAGGGTAGTTGTCCGGAATTCTTGCAACATGCCCTGCCCATCGTATCCGTCCAGCTTTAGCCACCTTCTGGATACTGGGTTCGCCATAATGCTGTGCGAGTTCATAGTTCATCCTCTGCCTCCATACTCCGTTCTCCTGTACGCCGCCGAAGATCGTTCTTAGCACTCGTTGTTCGAAAACTCCGAGCACTCGCAGATCCTCCTCGAGCATTGTCCATGTTTCACGGCTAGTATCATTGTCCGCCGTTACCAGTGAGCCAAGGTAAACAAATTCGTCGACTACTTCAAACTCATCGCCGTCGATCAACATACTACTGCCCAAGCGGCATTGTTCGGCCTCGGTTCCGCTGGCCAGCATGTACTTTGTTTTAGACGTATTTACCTTCAACCCCATCTTTTCTGCTTCGCGCTTTAGTCTGGTGCACTGTTCAGCTACCGCCACAGATGTTCTGCCGATAATATCCATGTCATCGGCAAAGCAGACGAATTGACTAGATTTGTTGAATATCGTGCCCCATGTGTTGATATCCGCTCGATTCATAACACCTTGTAGCGCTATGTTGAACAGCAGGCATGAAAGATCATCACCTTGACGAAGCCCTCTGTGTGATTCGAATGAACTTGACAATCCACCCGAGATCCGAACACAGCACTGGAACCATCCATCGTAGATTTAATCAGTTTGATGAGCTTCCTGGGGAAGCTGTTCTCGTCCATGATTTTCCATAGCTCTTTCCGGTCGATGGTATCATATGCGGCTTTGAAGTCAACGAACAAATGATGCGTGGGAACTCTGTATTAACGGCCCTTTTGGAGGATTTCCCGCAGTGTAAATATTTGCTCCGTTGTAGACCGACCTTCGACGAAGCCGGCTTGATAAGTTCCCAGAAATCTATTCGCAATTGGTGATAGACGGCGGAAAATGATTTGGGACAGCACTTTATAGGCGGCATTGAGAGCGGTGATCGCTCGATAGTTCTCACAGTCCAACTTTTTGCCCTTTTTATAGATCGGGCAGATAACCCCATCTTTCCACTCCTCCGGTAGCTGTTCCGTATCCCAAATTCTAACAATTAGTCGGTGTAGACAAACGGTCAGCTTTTCTGGTCCCATTTTAATAAGCTCTGCTCCGATGCCGATGATCTTTTCCAGCTGACTTGTTGTTCTTTAGCTGCATGATGGCCTCCTTAACTTCGCCTATCGTTGGGGCTGGCACCTCTTCCCCGTTTGTTGCACCGTCGAAATCGCTTTCTCCGCCGCCATGGTTCTCCGCCTGGGCGTCATTCAGGTGTTCGTCGAAGTGCTGCTTCCACCTATCGGTCACCTCACGATCGTCCGTCAGAATACTGCCAGTCTTATCCCGACACATTTAGGCTCGCGGCCAAAGCCTTTGCGGGATCCGTTCAGTTTCTGACAGTTTCTGTTAACACATAGTGCATAGATGAATATCATTAGCTATGTACAGCATGATGTAGTAATATAATTATTTTAAACGTTAATTAGTGAGACATGTTTCTTATCTGGAATGCCAACAAAATTCAGGGTTATAGCCAATATTGTATATGACAATGTTTAACTTAAATTTTGGTTTTTAAAACTTACCTTATGTAACGATATTGTTACAAGAAATAATCCACAACTGATCAAAGTGAGTAATTCGTGCACTTTGATAGGGTTTGAGCGTCTATGTATTCTAGAATTAGCGTTTTAGTGGACGCTGTCCAATCATTAGAATCGTTCAAATACCCTACATGCAAGTCGGTTTCAATCTGGCCGAACTATCTAGCACATTAGGCTTCTCTTCTTCTTGGTGGGGGTCTTGAATAGAATTGATTTCATCGCACAGTCGTCCGGCATCTTTGCGATGTGGCCGACCCACGGTAGTATCCTGAATTTCGCCAGATGTATGATCGAAATCTCACCAAGAAGTGCGTACAGCTTGTGGTTCATACGCTTGCGCCACTCTCCGCTTTTTGGTCATGTCTCCGACCCCCATCCCAGGGACCATCCGCCTCTCATTTGGTAACCCTGCTGCATTGCATTCAAACGGATAAAACTGGAACTTTCTTCCTTGCGTCTTTCGCCTTCTTTTCAATAATACTGTTTGTATGAATGTTCATATTAATTTGTCAAAGGTTAGTCATGGCTTACTAGACTGAACATAAAAAAAATATTTTTATTGTGTTAGGTGGTAGAGAATCAATTTCTTCGGCAAAGGTTTACAAAATATAAAAATAAGGAATTTTGCAGATGAAATACAATTTCTATATCCATTGGGAACCGAGTTATAGAGCATCACTACATTTTATAGAATGGCTGAGTTTCTATTTAAGCGATCGAACACTTCGCGGACAGCTCAATTCATGCCTGTCCTCCCCATTCTGAAACAGATCGGGTGTACCACAAGGCAGCAATATGGGGCCATTGCTGTACTCGTTGTACTTTAACGACGTGGCATTACTCCTGGGTGATGGATGTAAGTTGGTGTACGCGGACGATCTGAAATTATTACTAGCTGTACGATCCATTGGAGACGTATTGTCAGTCCAATGCTGTTTGAATATAACATTGATGGCCTGGTTGTCAAAAGAGTCGAGCATGCCAACGATCTGGATGTTGTTCTTGATGCAAAGCCTAATTTCAACATGAATCGCTCGTGTATCATCTCGAAGGCAATCCGACAACTAGGTTTTATCTCCAAGATTGGATGGGATTTAGGGATCCATTCTGTCTAAAAGCACTGTACTTAGGCCACTGTTAGAAAATACATGTCTGATTTGGACTCCTTACCAACATGCCTAAACGAGTGCAGAAGAGATTTATTCGATTGGCATTACGTTATCTACCCTGGCGTGATCCAGCGAACTTACCACCTTATCCTGATCGGTGTAGGCTTATGGGCCTTAATACACTTGAACGTCGGAGGAAAACCAAAAAGTCATGTTTGTTGCCAAGACGCTGAATGGAGAAATCGATTCGCCGAGTATTCTTTCGTGCTCTACAACGTTCGCTTCGTTCTGCTGGATTACTTCGGTTTTAACGGACCTATCGCTGCCTGTATTCGTGCGTTCACTTCAATTGAGCACCTGTTAGAATGGGGTGAACATCATTACCAGAAAGCTTGGGATGGCGGAGGTAATCGCCAGACTAAAAACGGAGGCTAGAAGGATAGGGTTACAAATCAATTCGTCGAAAACCAAATATAAGGTTGGAAGAGCCACCAGAAAAAACAACGTTTGCCTCCCACAGACATTGACTATTGACGGCGATGAACTGGAAGTTGTTGATGAGTTTGTATATTTGGGATTTCTGGACATCCACCAAAATATGAGTAAGGACATTCAACGACTCACTCCAGCTGGAAATCGAGTCTACTTTTCCCTTCGCAAGACGCTTTGATCAAGGAGTTAATCAGACCGCTAGTCCTCTACGGACTTGAGACAGTAATTTTGCTTACGGAAGGCATTCGTAAATTTGTCGTATTTGAACAGAATGGTGTTGCGGACCATTTTTGGCGGAGCACAAACGGATAGCGGAGTGTGGCGTAGGCGTTTGAATCACGAATTGCAGACGCTACTTGGAGAGATTCCCATCGTGCACCTGGCGAAAGTTGGGAGACTACGGAGGGCCGGTTACGTCACACGGATGTCGGAAGACTGTGCAGTGAAATCTTATAACTTCAAGAACCCCACCGGCAACAGGAATAGAGGGGCCCAACGTGCTAGATAGCTCGACCAGGTTGAAGCCGACTTGCGTGTGTCGAGACACGCAACGAATTGGCGACTTGTAGTTTTTCATTTGTTTTATTTTTCGCTTATTTTTAGCATCAGTTTTGTATCATTATTGTATATTTTTGTATCATTTTTGCGTTATATTTGAGTGATTATTGTGTCCTTTTGTATGTTTATGTTTATAAAAGTATTATTTTATGTCAAATTTGATTTATTTTTTTGCCATTGGTGGTGTCATTTTTGTATCATCTTGGTGACATGCATTGCAGTTTAGTATCGCTTTTGTGTCATTTTGGTTATCAAATTACGATGTTTTATAGCATTTTTTAAGCCAAAGCCTGATTCAAAGTGGTTAACAAATTTTTGTGCTATTTTTGTGTCATTTCTGTATCAGTTTTAGAATTATTTTTATGCCTCAGTTTGTTTTGTTGATGATTAGAATAGACTTTGCTCAAAAAATGTGTGTTGGGTTATGTCGACCAACTCTGAATAGCGACACGTGTTTCTATTCAGAGTTGGTCGACATAACCCAACATTTCTTTAAGAAATTTGTTCGGGTATCGGAAGTATGGCGGATAAAAATGATTCCCCGCACAATTGCCAGTCGTGTAAACGGACGGACTCCGCGGAAAGTGAGATGGTCGAATGCGAAGTTTGTCAACGGTGGGAGCACTTCGGATGTGCCGGTGTCGGTGAGGAAATCCGGCAGCAGGATGCCAGGTATATCTGTCGACGATGCTCACAGCAAGATAAACCGAACAAAGACGATCGACTGAAGGTTCCCGCTGCTGAACCACAAACATCTAAAGGTTCTAAGGCGAATTCCCGGGTGAGTTCAAGAAGGACGAAAAAGAATCCCGACCCACCGGCTAGTGCGACATCGAGCACACGAGCTGCTTTGCTGGCGGAACAGCTGAAGCTCGTCGAAGAACAACAAAAGCTGGACGAGCAAACCCTGCTAGAAGAAGGGAAAATTAAAAAGCGATTGTTGGAGGAGGAATTAGATTTGAAGCGGAAGCAACAGTAGCTACGGAAGGAATCCCTAGAAAAGCGACAGAGCCTTCTTCGGCAAATGGCGGAAGCTAGCAATGCGAGTGGCTCGGTCGTCAACTCTAACGAGAAGGTGAACAATTGGCTAGACGGACAGGCCGCTGGAAGATCAGATGGAGGTCGATCAGTGCGAGCAAATGATCTTTGCGCGAATCAGATTTCCGGAGACCCAGCGGAGCAACCTACTTCCCCGCTTCCATTCGTACCGCAGAATTCCGAGCAGCAGAATTTCCCGGTTCATCCACTGCCACCGGTGGCGGTGCAGAATACCAACGGTTCCCGTTTACACGAATTTCCACCGCGATTTCCAAGCGGTACAGTACCAGTAATCGGATCACATTCTTCAAGGCCAGCTCAAGTACCACAACCTGCACCGACTGCCCCCATTTTCTCTGGTGCAACCCTGTCGCAAGCGCAAATTGCTGCGAGACAGGTTTTGGGCAAAGATTTACCTGTTTTCAGCGGGAGCCTCGAAGAGTGGCCCATCTTCATTAGTAACTTCGAGCAGTCTACGGCCACCTGCGGTTACTCAGATGCGGAAAACTTGGTACGCCTACAACGGTCGCTAAAGGGAAATGCCCTCGAATCGGTGAGAAGCCGATTGCTCTTACCAGCAAGTGTACCGCACGTCGTCCAGACCCTGCGTACTCTCTTCGGAAGACCGGAACTCCTGATCCGGTCCTTGCTGAGTAAAATTCATCAAATCCCACAGCCGAGGTTCGACCGGCTGGAAACGGTTATGCAATTTGGTCTAGCAGTGCAGAATCTAGTCGACCACCTGAAAGCGGCGCAGCAGTGTAACCATTTGGCGAATCCGGTTCTCTTACAAGAGCTGGTGGAGAAACTTCCGGGTTCAATGCGGTTGGACTGGGCAGTATTCAAGAACCGGCATCATCCGGTGACACTCGATACGTTCGGCGAGTTCATGTCCGGGTTGGTCACGGCGGCCAGTGAGGTTTCCTTCAACATTCCGGGACCGACCACCACAAAATTCTTCACGCAGACCGAAATCAGGAGCAACAAGCAGAAAGGTGGAAATACGGGTGTCGTTCAAACTCACTCCGCAGACGAAAATCCTCCCGTTCCCACAACTCCCACACCGAGCAGCACCCCTACAAGCACCAAACCAGGCAAGCAATGCCTGTCGTGTGGTCGAGTAGGACACCGAGTAGCCGAATGTCAGCAATTCAACGGTGCCAGCGTCGATGAGCGATGGAAGTTAGTGCAGCAGAAAAGTCTTTGCCGGACGTGCCTCAACAGTCACGGCAAATGGCCGTGCCGGTCCTGGAACGGTTGCGGTGTCAGCGGATGTCGTCAGAAACATCACACTCTTCTGCACTCTGCTACGATTTCCGAGCGAACGAATATTTCTTCCAGCCATGTAACTTCCGGGGACTTGCAGTGGCCACTTTTCCGTGTCCTTCCGGTCATCCTACATGGTATCAATGAATCCAAAACTATCTACGCCTTCATCGATGAAGGGTCATCCTACACCCTGCTTGATGAATCCATTGCGAAATCGGTTGGTGTTAGTGGCAAACCGGAAGCGCTGACCCTTAAGTGGACCGGAAATGTGACACGGGTTGAGCCGAATTCCCAATGCGTACGGCTCGATGTTTCCGGCAAATGTAGCAATTCCCGCTACACTCTGTCCAATGCGCGTACGGTTAGTCGTCTTGTATTGCCCATGCAAAGTTTGAATTACCGGGATCTTGCAAATTGTTTCCCTCATTTGCGCGGTCTCCCACTCGAAGACTACGAGTCAATCGAACCCAAGCTGCTCATAGGTTTAGATAATCTTCGTTTGTGCGTTCCTCTGAAGCTACGAGAAGGGCCGCCATCACATCCTATCGGTGCGAAATGTCGGTTGGGTTGGAGCATCTATGGGTATATTCCAAAACACTCGAATCAGTCCGCAATCGTCGGTTTCCATATCGGGACAGTTTCCGATCCTGATCGTGAACTAAATGAACAGCTTCGTGACTACTTCACCCTCGAAGATGCCGGAGTCGTCGAACCACGCCATGGGTCACCCGACGAGAAACGTGCAATCGAGCTGCTACAGGAAACTACTCGACGAACACCTACCGGTACGAACTTCGAAACCGGTCTTCTATGGAAAATGGACAACCCCAACTTCCCCGACAGCTATCCGATGGCGGTTCGACGTTTAGAGTCGCTAGAGCGTCGTCTTCAACGAGAGCCAGAATTGCAACGTCGTGTACATGAGCAGATTAGAGACTACGAACGGAAGGGTTATGCACACCGTGCGAGCTTGGCTGAATTGACCTCTGTAGAAGCCGGCCGCGTATGGTACCTTCCCCTTGGTGTGGTTACTAGCCCGAAAAAGCCCGGGAAAGTTCGGCTAATCTGGGATGCGGCGGCCAAGGTGGGTGACGTGTCATTTAACTCGAAAATCCTTAAGGGGCCAGATCTTCTCACTCCACTTCCGATGGTTCTATACCAATTCCGCCAATATCCGGTGGCGGTGACTGGCGACGTAATGGAAATGTTCCATCAGTTAAAAATACGTTCGCCTGATTGCCAATCGCAGCGCTTCGTGTTCCGTGATCGTCCAACAGACCTTCCTCGAATTTACGTCATGGACGTCGCCACCTTCGGGTCGTCCTGTTCCCCAGCGTCGGCGCAGCACATCAAAAACCTCAATGCGGATGAGTTTGCCAGCGAATATCCGAGAGCTGCAGCAGCCATCAAGAACAAACATTACGTTGATGACTACTTGGACAGCTTTCAGACGAACGAGGAGGCGATTCAAGTGGTGAACGAAGTCAAGCTGGTACACTCCAAAGGGGGCTTCACTCTCCGGCGATTCCTATCAAATGAGCCCGAAGTCCTGCATGGAATTGGCGAGAAAGCAGAGGGAGGATCGAAAAACCTACAGCTGGAGCGCGGTTGTAAGTCTGAGTCAGTGTTAGGAATGAAATGGATCCCGGATGAGGACGTATTTACCTATGCCTTCGGTATGCGGGACGATCTGCTGCTCATTTTGAAGAACGATTACATTCCCACCAAACGAGAAGTTGCCAGAGTGGTCATGAGTCTGTTCGACCCACTCGGTCTCATCGCCTTCTTCCTGGTGCACGGCAAAGTGTTGATCCAGGAGCTCTGGGCGTCGGGCGTAGAATGGGACCAAGAAATACCGCACGATATCAACGAACACTGGCGACTTTGGGCAGATTCTCTTCAGCAACTGGACCAACTTCGCATTCCAAGATGCTATTTCCGCTCCTCAAATGACCTCACTCGTCTACAAATTCACCTGTTCGTGGATGCCAGCGAGACCGCCTACGCTGCTGTAGTTTTCTTCCGCTTGGAAACCGATCGTGGTATCGAGGTGGCACTTGTCGGGGCGAAAACCAAGGTGGCGCCGCTGAAGACGCTCTCGATCCCTCGACTTGAACTGAAGGCAGCGGTTCTGGGCATCCGCCTGATGGAGACCGTCCAGAAGTATCACTCGTACACAGTCAATCAGCGCTACTGTTGGAGCGATGCAAGCACTGTACTCGCGTGGGTACGTTCAACCGATCATCGCCGCTACCACAAGTTTGTTGCCGTTCGGATCGGCGAGATCTTGTCATCAACACAGCAGTCGGAGTGGAGGTGGGTACCGTCTGCACTGAACGTGGCCGATCAGGCAACCAAATGGAACAACAACCCGCAAGTAACCTCAAGCGACCCCTGGCTCCGGGGACCGGACTTCCTCTACGAGTCTGAAGATCGGTGGCCTAAGCAGCGCACTGTCACACCGACTGAGGAAGAGCTTCGTCCTATTCATCTTCACGCCGCCCACTTTGCTCCCAACATGGTATTCGCAAGATTTGATCAGTGGACCAAAATGCACCGTGTGGCTGCGTATGTTCTTCGCGGCATCGATAATTTCCGCCGGCGTAGAACCAACGACAAGGTGGAACTGGGCCACCTCACTAGCGATGAACTCCGACGGGCAGAAGAAGCGTTGCTGAAGACCGCTCAAAGTGAGTGCTTCGCCGACGAAATCAACATCCTCGTCAAAACTCAAGGGCCGCCCGAGAATCGACATGCTACCGTGAACAAATCTAGCACCATCTACACAAAATGTCCGTTCCTGGATGAGAAGGGTATCCTGCGCAGTCGTGGCCGAATCGGTGCCGCTCCGTATGCACCGACCGAAGCTAAGTTTCCCATAATCCTTCCCAACCAACATCTAATTACATTCCTCCTTGTAGACTGGTACCATCGCCGTTTCCGTCATGCCAACCGCGAGACCATCTTCAACGAGATTCGCCAGCGCTTCGAAATCTCATCATTACGACGACTGCTGGAGAAAGTAGAGCGCGCCTGTGCCTTCTGCCGCCTAACGAAAGCGATCCCCAGACCACCAGTCATGGCTCCGCTACCTGAGATGCGCCTGACAGCTTTCATTCAACCCTTTACCTTCACCGGGTTGGACTACTTCGGGCCAGTACTCGTGAAGGTGGGCAGAGGCAACGTGAAACGGTGGGTTGCCCTCTTCACCTGCCTTACTATCAGAGCGGTGCACATGGAGCTAGTGCACTCACTGAGCACCGAATCTTGCATCATGGCAGTTCAACGTTTCGTGGCACGCAGAGGCATGCCAAGAGAGTTCTGGACAGACAACGCCACCTGTTTCCAAGGTACCAGTAACGAGTTGAAGACTCAAAGGGACGCCTCAAACAAAGCACTCTCGGAAAAGTTCACGTCGGCAGACACCGCCTGGAAATTCATCCCACCAGCGGCGCCGCACATGGGGGGCGCGTGGGAGAGGCTCGTGCGATCGGTGAAAGTGGCGATTGGAGCAATCCTGCACTGTCCACGCAAACCGGATGATGAAACCTTAGAGACCGTCCTTCTGGAAGCGGAGGGAATGATCAACTCTAGACCGCTTACCGTTGTCCCTCTCGAGTCCGCGGATCGGGAGGCTCTAACCCCCAACCACTTCTTGCTGGGTAGCTCCTCTGGGTCGAAGTTCCTACCGACCGAACAGCTGGACGTACGCTCTACCCTTCGAAGTAGCTGGAAGCTAGCCAGGTACATAGTCGACGATTTCTGGAACCGATGGCTCAAGGAGTATCTACCCGTAATTACGCGGAGATGCAAATGGTTTCAGGACGTGAAGGATCTGGCGGAAGGCGACTTGGTTCTCGTGGTTGACGGAACGGCGAGGAACCAGTGGATACGAGGACGAATCGAACAAGTGTTTCCTGGACGCGACGGCAGAGTACGGCAGGCGCTGGTTCGGACATCCTCAGGGATCCTGCGTAGACCAGCAGTAAAGATCGCTGTATTAGACGTCGAGGAGAAAGGTAAACCTGGTTCCGGTGTATCTGGAGAATCGGACTCTCACCAAGGTTTACGGGCGGGAGTATGTCACGACGGGACCCTTCGGTGCGGTAACGCTCCTAACGGCAGCATACCGTCGGCTGTCAGCGAAGAGTGACATCGAGACTGACGAACGTCAGATACAGTTGGAACGTCAAAACGGACAAAGCGAGAAGAAACATAGTTGTTCGGTACACGCATCGATTCACAGTTAAAATTCTTATTTCTAATTATTTCGCTAAATTTGTTATCCTATTCATGCAAATTAGTTACCCTATTGTTAAATCTAAATACTAAAACAAGTTTACATGCAGTTACAACTTACTCTAAACAAAAGTGTAAAACTAAAATATGTAAGTACTGATCGATAGAAAGGTGAACCTAGTTAAACTTAATACTAGTGATAAAATTTATATACAGATAAAAGTTGATGCAGTAGAAAGTGGGAATCAGGCCACACCACTTCCAGAAAGTGTACACCAAATTTGTAAGACTGAATTAATTGAAACCTTATAAAATTTACTTAAAATAAATACATTTTTAGCTTAAAGCTTCACACAATAAAAACACGTGTCGCTATTCAGAGTTGGTCGACATAACCCAACAATGTGTTCTATTGAAGTGATATGTCGTAGCGGAAGAAAGCTTTCTTGTAATTTCACTGCACACCGCATAAATTTTAAGTTGTAAAATATTAATTTGTTCTAGTGAAGGAAAGCCCATAATGAATTAATAATTCGCAAAAATAATAAAAAAAAATCGCGTGGTACTTAGGGGAAATGAGTCATCATTAACATTTTGACTAGGCACAAAATAAAAATTCTGTTTGTAAAACTATTCTTAACATTTTTCTTGCCAATCTGAGCACGGAGAATACATTTTCATGAACCGAAATTTTATTCCAATTAAAAAACCTGCTTTAGAATTGCACAGAATCAGTGCTGACTCATGTCTTCTGAATGATTTCTTTATTATTTTCTAGAATAAAATAGAACATGTCTTTGCGAGGTGTATAATAACGATTTTGAATAGATTGCAGGTGATCTTTCTAAATCGTTAAGCCGAAGTTTTCCTCAACTGTGAAGCAGCACATGCTCACACAATGCAGAGCCATTCGAAGCGGAGTAAAACGGACAGCGACTGTTAAACTTGCCACCATAAACGTTTCGATGAATCACGTGTATCACAATGCTGTCTGTCTGGCTGGTTGTCTGCTGTCGCCAGACTGGGCCTGGTACAAGAGTTGAGCCATGCTGGCATAAAAACACACCGCTGCTCTCTGCATGGGGTGGCTGTGAGTGAGAAGCGGGAGCGATTCCGCTGATGGGTGGTGTATGTTGATTGCGATAAGTATGTAGTACGTAGTAGTGTTGCCTTGCCTTGCCGGCCGGCTTAGCATTGGCAGTGGAAATGAACTTCATGAGCTGGACGAGAGTGCGAGAGAGCTCTGTTTGCTCTGCTTATTTCTGTTGGACTATTATTCGTGCAACATATACTTTCATTTCACCACTTCTTGCTGTTCATCTTGGCATTGCTCAATGTTCTAAGCCACGTTCATGGTTGCAGCATGATAAAATTTCATTTGAATTTGAATTTGGAATCAGTTGCTGCTTGCACGTTGCTGTGAACGGTTGTGCCTTGCGAAATATCGCTTTCGGATTTATACCACATTAGTTTGTGTGCTGCGGGAAAATCGCATCTATTTTCCACCGGTTATACGTGGTCATCTTTACACCATCTAGCTTCTCCGTTGGTTCGCGCAGCCAGCCATCAGTAGGACAGACCGACCGAAGCCTGGCCCAGGGGGAAAGAGAGAAAGCAAAACTAAGCTGCTAAGTAGTCAAGTTGGCCACACGAGTGCCGAACGCCGAATCGAACGGATTGCCTCCCGAGTTTTCTTCTGTGAAGAAAGTTGAACCGTTTGTGAGCTGTTGAGTTTTTTTTTGCGTGTCGGAGTTTAAGGGAAATTTCGAGTGCCTTACCGGGAACTGTAGCCAAAACTCCTCAGTCAGTAAAGTGCAGTGCGCGTGTTGACACGGAAAATCCGCGAAGAGAAATTTATCTGGTTTAGGAAGGTTTAGCCCGAGTTCTACCGTTCAAAATGAGAGAAATTGTTCACCTGCAGGCCGGTCAGTGCGGAAACCAGATTGGTGCTAAGGTAAGCAAATGTTTGATCTACCAGATTTGCACATACGATGATTAATCGGGCCAGTTGTCGGTGCCTGTAATCTTTGGTGGTGTAAAAAATTCTGCGTTATCAGTTGGCAAGCTGTGTGTTGTACGAGGATGATTGATATTTGCTAAAGTTTTAAATGACTAAACAGAATGGATTATAAAAACAATGAAGTGAATCACAACTAGCCATTGCAAATTTCACTGGAAATCCTCAGTGACCACGTTGCTCGAATATGTGCGACTGTCGGGTCGAGTGCAGCAGAAGAGAGTGAATGTTTTAGCTGTTTCTTGCGATAACAGCTAATAGAGCGAGACGAATGCCCGCAAAGGTCTGCAGCCAGCTGCAACGATTTCTGATAACACTCTACTGCTACAAGATGCCCGAGAAAACGGAAAAATGTTATAAACCCTGATAACGGAGCTCCGTTCGATACATGCTAGCGGAAGCGAATGAAATCGGTCCGACAACGTATTGCTTGATAGCTGATGATGTACGTATCTACAAGCGGAGCAACATTTATCAGTAGTTCACGCTGGATCATCAGGCATATAAAAATCTTTTGCTATACATACAGTAGTGCACTGATTGAACTTCCTTCAGTGGGGTAAATGACCCGCAATTGGACACGTCCACTGGTCTGTACTGGAAAGGAGATAGACAGTGGTCTGGAATGGAAATTTAGGACAGGAGCAATCTTCATTATTCGTTCAAACTAATTCTATAGCTTTCATCGCAGTAATTTTAAAATTAATTTCGGTAATTTTTTTCTCAATTGGGTTATGAATTGTTTTGACATTTGCTTAAATTTTTCAATGTTACTTTAATTTTGTTCGAATTCTAGCTTTAACATATTTATTTCCTATGTTTTATCCAGTTTTTGGAAAAATTTTCGAATTTTAACATTCAGTTAGTCCTTCAGCATGCTCGATAGCCTGGCAGACCCTTTTAGGTATACATCCAACCGAGTACTATAATGTCTGTTTCAATCATTAATCCTTGAACGCTTCCGAAATTTATACTTTCAGCCCATCTAATCTATTGCGTTACTGCTTGTTACCATAGATCCGTGGCACAGTGATTCCCCAGCTGTTCCCCACGGAACTTATACTGTGAGCTGTTCACCACATTAGTAAAATTTTCTGGGCTACCTGGCTATATGAACGCGCCCTTTCTGGCTCTAACAAGCGGCAATCAGCGACTCTGAAGCACGGATGATAAACAGATCGGTTGCTCAAAAGCGATACTGTAAAAGAATGAAGTGCGGAATACAGAAAAACACCACGCCGAATGGTACTATAATGAATTAAAATACTGGTTGCAGTGATAATGCCCATACAGAAACATGAAAAACGTATGTTGCACATGTTATGCCATGGCTAGGCCGTAATCTCAGTCATTTTTAATTTTCCATCACAGCATAGCACCGCCAATTACCTGTAGAAACGAAAATTCGGCAGATTGCTACATTTATGCTGTATGTTATAGCTGTAAAAATACTTTTATTTTCCAAAGAAGTTTAGACAACTACAAAGCATGCTACTGCATGCCATCTTTTATTGTGGGTATAATCGAATCAGATATTATACCGAACGAAAATGTGGTATTTCAACTCAATTGCAGGTAAAGCTATAATGAACCATCTGATTCTGAAATATTTTCTGAGTAATGCGTACTGCACTAGTTGAGGAGTCGTTAAAGAAATTCATTTCTTGGCCAATCTTTTGACCCATTTCTTTTCAAATGCGTGCCCCATTTAAAAGAAATTTTATGAGAAGAGTAAAAACGATACTTTCTGTACGTAATATGTTTCTATGCTAACAGTTGCTAATTACACCAATTCATTCTTACAAGCAAACTACCAGTTTGCCATTTCAAAATTTTCAGAATTTTCTATGGTCGTACAATATAATGGTAGCATAAACACTCAATGTAGATAATGGCAGGATCTGGCTTTCATGATTTCTGCCAATCGACTCTATTGATTTGGCGAGCCTTTGTAAGTTGTTTGCAAGTAGGTTTGCCGGTGAAATGTTTGCCATTGAACCAGTTCACATCAGTGCAGCTCAGTGAAAGGATCGACTCAGAGTCGCTGCTCGTTTAATGAACCACATTTTGCCCTTCTCTACGGTTAACCGTCTAACAGGCAATGCCACGTCGTAAAATCGATGCGGTCAAGCCAGTGCTTATTTTTTCACGAAAGCACACTTAAAAGATGTTCAAGTTCAAGCAAAAGGAATAGTTCAAAATTGGAACTCGAAAAACTGGACATGGGCACATTTGTACCCGGTTGATCAATTAAGGGTTTAATCTTTATTTTTCTTTGGGATTGTTCATTTTATTAAACGCATACTTTCAATGATACCACAATAGTTCCAAGTAATGGACGCAGTGGTAAGAGTACCCATAAGAAGAGGAATGATATTTTTATTATTTTCCAAGCAATTTGTACTGGTTTTGTTTTTGCAAAATGGAGGTTTATTCCTCTACAAAATGTATAAAATGAAAAACCTGACCAAGTTGATCTAAATTCTCGCATTTCTTTCATACGTCTGTTGATAGTTAGCGGCTAAACATTTCGTTCAAAAGCTGACTGTGCTCTCTACCTTCCTTGTGAAGATAGCTGGTGATTTTCGGAATACCTTTGTACTCAACTATGTTCTTTTGCCTTTAACCATATTTATCTTAGTATCAGCTATCATGACTGATTTGATTTTCGAGCATTCGTAGAATAGCTTCCTTCAGCGTTTATGCTTCATGACTTTGAAAATCCTCCAGGAGGATTAAAGTGCGATGCAACACTAGTTTAGTGAGAGATTAAAAATAACATGACTTCAGCTGCAATTCGTCGTTTGACTTCGTATCTCTCATCGTTGTAACTTGTCACCTGCTTATCAAGATATATGAATTCCTCCATCGCTTCAAATCGTTCCCTATTCAGCTCCTTCTAAGTACCATCACCACTTAGACCCTTATGTTTTTTTTGCCAGCTACCATTCACTTTATTTTGACAGAGTTGATGATGAGCCCCAATTTTTTAAAGCCAAAAACTTGTTATAATAATACTGAAGTTGACTCGACGGTTTTTTTGTAGATAGCGCAAATGAGACCTTCCAACCGGTGTATTAATCAGTAATTCAGAATTGTGTTCTCATTGGCTAAGCTGAAGAAAAATCCGTTGTCTGACGTTCTGTGCTTCTATCGCCGAAGAAAGGGTTATAATTTTGTTTGAAAATTAAGAAAGAACCAAAATGTAATCAAATTTTAGTGCTTTATGTGAAGGTTTGTTAGTATTAACAGTTTGTTAGTTTTGCTTCTTATTACACGAATGAGCTCTGCTGCATTCCACCTAGATGTGTGATCATTATTTATCGTATTATTCATAGGCACTTCATTGTATTTGAAGGGAATTAATACTTTTTTCAATGTTAATGATATATTTGAGACAAATTATTCAAGAACACTTACTCTCGACTTTCGTTCTTGATCTTTCATCATTCATTGCATTTCTGTCTGTTTTGCGTCGTTTCGTTTTTTCGTCTTTTTTGTAATATGTATTCTGTTGCCTTTGCCGTCATCTTCTTATCGTTTTTTGCTGTCTTTTAAACATCTGCTGATCGTTTTTCGTTCTTTTTTTCATGTGACTTTCTATCATCTTCGCTTTTTTCGGTTAATTTTTGTTATTTATTATCGCTTTTGAGAAAGTTTTAGCTGAATTGCGTGTTTTTGGAGTCATTAGTAATCATTTGTGGTATTTCTTCTAGCCAATTAATAAGAATAACGTTTATTCGCACGCTTCTCGAAAGTTAATGAATGATTTTACAACAAACGTCATCTTTTTACACACCTCTGTTCTACACTCTGCCTACTATATCTCCTACACTTCATACGTCTTAAGAATGTTTTTTCATCGTTTTCTATTGTCTGCTTTGGCTTCTTTGGCGTCTCTTCGTTTTATTTTGGTCATCCTTCGTCTTTTTTGTTTGATTTTCAGATTACTTCTGAGTAGTTTTTCGTTATCGTTATTTCGTACTTTTTTGATTGTTTTTTCACCGCTTCTTCGTCGTCGAAGCCTTTTTGCCGTCGTTTTTGTCATCTCTTTGTTGTTTTTCTATTTAATGTCCTTTTGTTTTATCAGTTGAATTTTGTCGTCTTTTCATGGTCTTTATGTTATGTTATTGTATTTTTGCAGTTTGCTCGTCGTTTTTGCATTCTATTTTATGTATTTTTTGCCGCTTTTTTCGGCGGCCTTTTGTCATCTTTATTAACTTTTTAGTTGCTGTTTTGGCTTCTTTTCGTCGGATCTAGTCCATTGTAGTTCAAAGGTTCACCAATATCTGCGATCCACAAAGCCTGGGGGAAAAGTTGGGCTTGCATCCGGTTATTATTGGCTGCGTAAGCTTCTTAGTTCTCTAACTTGATCCAATCCGCGGATTCCCCAGCATCGGTAAAGTAGAACGTTATACAAACTTAACAAGCGTTGCTGACCCACCGTTATCTGCGTTTCTTTGTCTTTGTCACTCCCCTTCACGTCTTATCTCGCTGTGAAGACACTATCAGCACCTTCGTTTCATTACTTTCTTCTACCGTTCCCTCCGTTTATTTTGAAGATTCCCATTATAAAAAGTTCTGTTTGTTGACGAAACAACAAAAACTAGTCAGCAGGCTTTTCGTCGTTCTTTTGTCATCTTTCTATCGTACATTTGCAATCCTTTTGCGCCGTTTTGCCGTCTTTTTATCGTCTCTTCGTCACCTTATCAGCATCGTTTTCAATGGCCATTTCGTGTTTTTTATTGTTTTAAGGTGTCTTTTGTCGCTTTTTTGATATTTTTCGGCATCCATGTTTGTCGTCGACGTATTGTTTTTCGTCCATCGTCTTTTTTTCATCGTCTTTTTGTTGTCTTTTCTTTAAATTCGTCGTTTTTTTGTAATATCTCTTTCGTATTTTGGTGGTTATAGTGTTTTTGTCCCCTCTTCATGATATTCTCGTTGTTGGTTCTTCGTTTTTGCCATCAGTTTTCGGTAGCTTTGTCGGCTTTTTTGTTCCAGTTTAGGTTCTTTTCGTTGTCTTTTCACTGTTTTCTTCAATTTTGGCCATTTCTCGTCGTCCTATTTGTTATGTTTTGATAACAAAAATACTGTCATTTCTTCGTTCTTTCATCGACTTTCTGGTGTACATTTGCAATCTATTTGGACTGTTTTACCGATTTTTTCATTCCATAGTGTTTATGTCATTTTGTCGTTCTTTGAATTTGTTTTTTGCATTTTTTGTCGTTTTTATCGGCGCTTTTTTGCCGTTTTGTTGTCTTTTTAGTTGTTGATTTGGCATCTTTTTGTTGTCTTCTCTGTTTTCTTTTGTCTTTTGTCCTCGTTTTATCGACTTTTGTCGTCCTTTTTGTTGTCAAAACAATATGTTGGTTTATTACTTTTTCGTTTTTACTTCGTTCTTTTGTCGTTGCTCTGTCGTATTTTGTTATGTATATGTTTGTCATCTTTTTTGCATATTTTACAGCAATTTCTAGCGCCTTTTCAACGTTTTTTTGCCATGTATGCACTGTTTTGGCGTGTTGTCATCATGTTTTCATATTATTTCCGTCGAACTTTTGTTAGAATTCGACACCTTCTTGCCAACTTATCATTGTACCCTGTCTTTTTTCCGGTCATTCGTTGTCTCTTCGTGATACATTTGCAATCTTTTTGGGCTGTCTTGTCTTCGCTACATAAACTTTTTGTGCATTTATTTTTGGTTTTTTGTCGCCTTTAACTGTCTTTTAGGCATTTCTTGTTACTTTTTTCTCATTTTCCTGCGTCTTTTCGTTGTATTTGTGTAGTTAATCTTCTTTTTTGATCATTTTTTCGCCTACTTGTCATCACTTTCAGGTTATCTTACCATCGTCTGTTCGCTCTTTTTTGCCGTCTCTTCATCGTTTTTTGTCGTCTATTCACTGTATGTTTCTTGTTTATTTGTTGCTTTTTTTGCCATTAGGCTATTGTAAATTATTTTTAAAGTTTTTGTCACCCCCCTTTGAAATTGGAATGAAAATTCGAGGGGCAAAAAAATAATTCGAAAAATGAGTATTACGCTTCTAGCAAATGGAAATTTCAAACAACGGAATTTCCGAAAATCGGCAAAAAAAAAATTTTATTCGATTTTGTCTTTCTTTTCGTATATTTTTGCATGGAAAATAATAACGGATCTGTAAAAAGCAAGAATACATTTAGTTTTCACGTTTAAAGTTTAAGTAAAAATGCTAAAACCGCAGTTATATTGCTCGATTAAAAAAAACTCTTTGTTTATTCGCCCCCCCCCCCCTTCAGTTGGCCAACACCGGAAGGACAAAAACTTTTTCAACTATTTGTAATGGCCTTATTGTTGTCTTTTCGGCGCCTTTTTGTTATCTTCCCTTCAAATTCACCATCTTGTGTATTTGAGTAGTTTTTTCACGGTCTTAATACCACCTTTTCATCATTTGTTCGTCGTTTTTTGACGTATGATTTTTGGTATTTGTCGCTTTTTTCGGTGGCTTTATGCTGCCAATTTTTTCCGGTTTGGGGCCATATCGTCGTTTTTTCATCATCTTTTGTCGTCATTGCGTCGTTTTTTGTTGTCTTTTCATCATTTTTTGCCATTTCTTTTTGTCCTGTTTTTTGTCAAGGCTATAAAAATATTGTCTTTCTACTGTTTTTGTCGAATATTCGTCATCTTTTTGGTACTACATGTCAATGTTTTTTGTGTATGTTTTGTCGCTTTTTTGAAGTTTTCAACCACTTCTTTTTGTCATTATTTTGTTGAAAAAAAAAACTTATCATTACTTTCCCCTACCGTCCTATCATCAATTGTAGAACCACCGTTTCAAAAAAAAAAAAGATTTTGTTTTTTTTGTTATAGTTTTGGAGTATTTTCGTCGATTTTCATTTTATTTCCGTTGTATTTTTCGTTTTTTCATCAACTTTTCATTGTATCTTCGTCATCTTTTCATCACTTTTCTATTTTCGTTTTGCTGCATCAACATCGTCTGTTTTTGCATTTTTTATCGCCTTTTTGAAGCTTTTTAACCGTATTTTTTATGTTACTTCTGTCTTATTTTTTCGTTTCTTCTCCAATTTTTCATCGCTTTTTCGTCATCTTTTTGTTGTCTTTTTGTTTTATCTCTCATCTATTTATCGCCTTTTTTGAGGTATTTTTTTGAATGCTTAACTTTTCAAAAGTTTGAATTTATCGCGTAAAAAAGTAAAGCTAATTAGGACAAGGGTTCCAGCTACTTGGGTATAAAGAACAAGCTTATTCGCTTGATAGTAGCAAAGTAGTTTGAAAGTTCTATCACACTACAGGAATGATTTTAGATGTGGGAACAAATAGAGATATTTAGTCTTTTTCCGTACACCAACCAGGAAAATATTAGTTTTACTGTCAATGGAAATAAATTACGATAAGAGAGCGAAAGCCTGAAACAAAAGAATATCGTGCTTTCAACACATATAATGGCGAAGAGTTCTATCTGCCATCAAAGTGAAAATAATATTATAAGTTATATAAGTTCGTAAGATATATTATAGTAATATATAAGTTCGCATTGAGAGCGTGGTAGCGAAAATCTTTCTTTTTAATGAACTTTATTATTCTGTTCATTTCGTTTCATCTCTTTCAGTGTTTTATTCAAAAATCGTATAATGTAGTTTATCATCGATTATAATAATATCATTTTAGAAATAGTCAGAGGCCCTTCTTGATTGTTTGTAAATAATAAGATTCATTTTAATATGGTATTATAATCAAAATGATGGTTGCTATTCTAACTTACTACTTGTAAGTGCACATAATGGTTTTGCCAATTATTAGTTTACAAAGCAATTGTAATCATAGAAGTCATATAATAAATTTTGCACTTTTGAGGCAAGAAACTCCTTTGTTAAATATGTAGAATGAACAATGTACACATTAGCGGTCATAATTCCGCTTTATAACTGTGATAACCGCTTGATTTTCGTTCCGATTGTTGAAGTTTAAAATTGACATTTTTTATGGGTTTAATTTTGTAAAGATAAAATACATTTGTAAACGAAATTACTTTCAAGCGCACACTGCATCGTCCGTATAGGAGTTTGTTGGTGGAATTTTATGGAACCAGCCAACGTCATTCGTCGCTATCAACAACCAACAAGAAGGTGCCAAACCTTAATTAACGTTCGCACGAACGTGAAAGGAGCCACCGTTTCCTGTCTGTGGCGTGGCGTGGCACACCCCGCTGAAGACGAACGAACATGCTATCATATCGCCATCCACTGTCGGCCGTTTTATGTCATCCAAAGGCGAATTAAGTTTCGAAAATCGTTGATGAATGTGGTTATTTGTTTGTTTGTTTGTCTTATTATTTTTTCGCGAAGGGAACTTTGCATGGCTTAGGTGGACCACACAGCGAATCTCGTCGACCCGAGATCATCTGTTCCCATTTCGCTTCGTATGCAGCTTTGTGCATTTTCCGACTGAGGGTCTCTCTGTGTACGAGGGGCGACCATGAGAAAAAAACTTCTATGTACTTTTCCTTAGTGTTGATGCCATGCATGCTATTATAAACAAAGAATGCAAATCGCAGACAAACCTGCTGACCGGGTAGGAACCCGGATGTTTCCTCCCGGCGAGGCCGGATGGTGGTGGCGAAAGAAATGCACTAAAGTGGACCAACGATCAAGTGCATTTGTGCGGAGTTTTTATATGGTAGAAGATAAAAATGCAAAAGCAGGGCAACGCTGAACGAGGAAGCTGTTCCTATTATCGCAACTGCGAAAGTGCAAAACTGCTTTTCTAAAGCATGCTTAAATTACTGTGGAGTGTTGATGCACCTATAGTCTGTGGCATACAATGGGTCATTAGCCATTAGATATATGTGGTCGTTTCATTGCTGATTGCTTCATTACTGGACGGACTTGACTTGGCAGCCTGGCAGGGAAACTTCCGACGACTGTGTGCGAACGATGAAAAGTCTGGTCGTAGTGTGACGCACAGATGGTCATTTTTTTCAACACACATTTGGTGATACATTTAATGAGCTGATGAACACCAATGAATGGTGTGCCCAAGCGTGGAAGCAATTTGCAAATTATTTTCTTCCAAATGGAACGCTATTTGCTAATTAAATTATCAAATCACGTGTGGTGTTATCGTGTTGATTAGGACGTTAACTGTTCGTGCTGTGTTTAGTGAAAAAATAGATGAAAAAGTGTAATTAATAACAGTGACGAGAGTGATTTACTCTGTGTTACTCTAATCCTATTTTGATGTGATGGTTCAACCTTATTTGCTACATTTCACAAGTACTCCTTTAGTTTGATGAATCAATAAAAAGTGGAAATAAACTAACATTTATTTATTTATTTATTCGCGTTGAAATGACGCATTATAAATTAAGCCAAGTGTGTGCTGCATTTTGATTCGAATCTTTTTCCACCTCCAGAAGTTTACCAGTTGCCCGATATCTATGAATCGCTCCGTCGTTACCACTTCTGTGCACGATATTCCTTTTGTGCGCTTTTCTATTAGCGAACCTTCCTGCTGGCTGAAGAACAATAATCCACGGTCGATTCGACTCGAAGGCAGACCAGCAAAGCGCGCTAGATTTAATTTCAGGCTTCATAAAATATCCGCTATTATATCCGCAGCAGCAACAGCAGCAGGAGAAATAGCAACAACAGCTGACTGATCATGATCTACTGGTTTATTACTGCACACTACCGAGCAAGTTTAATGACTTTTCCAACCGACAACAACAGATGCGTCCGACCATGCTTGTTGCTGCTGCTGCTGTTCGAAGAAAGAGGCTCAAATTGGTTTCTGTCTTGTTCATCAGCACGAAGAACCGACTGAATTGTGGCTAGGTTCAAGATTCGTTCCATCATGAATTAAAATCTAGAGAAATTTGTCACACCAATGAAAACTCCCATATTCCAGTCGGGAATCTCCAACAATCTAAATCTGTTTCGAATGGCAGATTATTTCCTGTATATAATGATAAGTAACAGACTACTGCTAAGCTTTTTGCCACACATCAAAAGTGGCCGACCATCGTTCAAACGAATTCAAGCACTTTCTTGCTTACCTTATTTTTCTTCCTGTAACGTAACCCGTAAAGTCGTGACCTGTCATCGGCTTGATCTATCATCTAAGAGGCTCCAACCGGCGAAAGAGATCATCCCTTCACTCGAGATGAGACGGACGGATGTGAGGACGAGAAAGGTTGCACAGATTTGCAACCGTATCTTTGCCGTAGTTTTATTTTGCGCATTTTTTATATCTAATGAAGAAACTACCATTAGACCAGCATTACAGAGCGCGGGCCATCCGGTTCGCGGAGCGCTCAGGAGTTCAGCACCTTTCGCGCTGAGCACGGTCGAACGGTAGTCGATTCGGTGGCTGCCGTGGTGAATGTCCGAATGCTGTGTGCTCAGGTGCATGTTTGATTTTTTTTGCTATGCAAAAGTGAATCGCAAATTTCGGGGCGTGAAGGGAGAAAGTGTGGAAAATACTGAGCTAAATGGAAAGCCCTTACAGTTTTTAGTATTCCGGTCTAGTGGCGAAGAGAATGCCAATTTTATTTTGCACATCCATTTGTTGGAGACTGTGTTTGAAATATGCATTCGTAAAATCACTCGCTAGGTTATGAGCATGATCTCGTTTTTTTAACTACTTTTCTTGTTTGTGTTCAATTGGTACGGGATGATTGATGCACGAGTCAATACAAGGTGCATTTTTATAGAGAAATACTGCGAAGTACAGTTATCAGTGATGCCTGAGACTGATTACGGTGGAATTCCATCACTAGGTGCACCGTTTACATGAAAATGCCGAGAACGATAAAACCATCGTTAGAAATAATCAAGATTGATTTGGGGCTTATGATAACCGAAACGTAATCAGTAAATACATAAATCATGCTTGGGTTTATTTTGATTTACAAACATGGAAACACTGGGTATAAGTTAAATAGTGTTATTGACTGATTACAGACTAGCTTAATCATTTGTGAACTCTCAGACATCATTCCAAGCCGATGGTAAAACAATAATTAAAAGCAGGGCAGGAGCCTCATAGGGTCTAGAGTGTAAGTATTGTTTGTTAGAAACCTAGTCAGTTTTGCCAGCAGAAATGTATTTCAATTGCTTACTGGGTAGACGCAAAAAGTTTTATATTACACTAGTTGAGGCTGAATCTTACGATGCAGAAAATATAAATGTCTGTCAAGAAAACTGCGGATCCATTTCATTTGCGAAGATCTTTAATCTTTGTATTAGTTCTTTGAGCTTTATATTAAACTAGTTGAGCCCGAATCTTACGATCTGGAAAATATAAATGTCTGTTCAGAATTCAGAAAACTGCGGATACATTCCATTGGCCAGTGTTTGCGAAGATGTTTTTTTTCTATGTGGACTCATCACTGCGACCAGAAGTTGATCTATTGTGATATCGTCTGGGTGTTTGCGAAGATGTTTACATAAAAGAGTCGGCCGGAAATTGAAACCAATAGTTTTAATGTTCGCATTGGATTTTATTTATATGAATAAAAACATTATCTCCATTGTGCTGATTCTATAGGAGGGCAAAATGGCTTTTTTGTGTGAGTGGCTCTGAACCGTCCATTGTATGCCGCGAACCGATTCATATGGTCGGTATCAAGTCACACAGAACCGAGTGACAAAAATTGTTCCAATTTACAAATCAGGTAATCGTAGCTATGTGTCCAACTAGCGTGGTTTCTCGCTACTTTGTTGCATTAGTAAGGTACCGTCATCCGGGGTGAGATTGTGCCAAAAAAGCATATGTTTTGTTCTTTAGCTCAGTATACACGCAATTTAGGAACTAAGTTGATTTCAAACCTGTCAAATTATACTAAATTGTTCAATTAACAACTACCGTAGAGATGGTTTAGTTACAATGAAACCTTATTTTACTGGAAGTGCATGAACTTTGGCACAATCTCACCCCTTCTAGGGGGTGACATTGTGCCAAAAAGATAAAGTTAGGCTAAAAATCTAAACAGTGAACATTAGCATGTTTATAAACAATACACATAAATATCAGTATAAAATAGTTCATATGGGGCTGTCCATGAACTAAGTGGACTATTAGGGGCAGGGGATCGGCCAAAAACAACGCATCATACAAAAAGTATGAACGAAAATAACCCGAAGAGGTCTGAAATAACTAAAAATGAGTTCGTAGTCAATGGACAGCCTTTATATAGCAAGTAGCGTTTCTAGGGTTAACAAGGGGGAGATATATGAAGGGGTGTATCCCAAGGGGGCATACCTATTTGATCATTTAACAATAGTAACCATTACTTCGTTCGAGAACCCGCAGCCGCAGACCATCCCACGCCCCTCCCCATCCTTAAAACTTGCAGTTTATACACGGTATAATATATTCGTCTTATATTACAGTGTTTATTCAAAGTATCTGAAATTTCCAGAGAAAAAGTAAAAATTAGTATAAATTATTCAGCAAACATATGATGCTGTTTGCTCTAAAATGGATGATGCAATCTAATCTGTCAAAATATTGTGCTCAATAGTAAGGAATGTGGGTGTACTGGTGTATGCAGACGTATTTTTGTTGTGTATGTGAAATCCACAAATAGGATCGATCATTATGGCTTGGCACAATCTCACCCCCATGAAACTCGAAAAGTACAAAGTTTCGAAAAATATTATTTTCGTAATCAAAACTTATCCAACGCATAATAACCTTTCAATACAATGTAAATGATTAGTTTATATACCTTCAAAATAGCAAGTTGATGCGATTTCTTGTTTGGGTTGGTTTATGGGTGACATTTTTTACAAGCGTTATTTCCGAGTATTTTTGATCGCGAACTTTGAAGCCCTGTTTGGGCTAAATAGTTTGCTAATATTATCTGTGTTCCACTCTAAGTTATGAATAAATATGTTATGTTCATCATCAGTTTGAATTTAGGTCACCAGTTCCTAAAGATATAATAAATTTTCACAAATAAACATTTTTGGTTTTTGGCCCAATCTCACCCCCGTGGCACAATGTCACCCCGGATGGCGGTATTAGAAAAGCTTGTCCACACCGCGTTATATAACGCAGTTGCACCGGTCATCACTGAAAATCAGCAAGGCTTCATGATTTGAGGAACCGGTCAACTACCACTAATCTGATGTGCTACATTACTACTTTATCCAAAGAAGTCGAAGCAAGACGACAAGTGGACTCGGTATACATCGACTTTGCAAAAGCTTTTGATACTGTTCCACACATTCTGGTTATCGCCAAGTTAAAGCACATGGGTCTTCCGGATTGGATTACAGAATGGCTCAGTTCATACCTGACGGACCGCATGGCATACGTTGTAATGAATTCTGCTCGCTCTCGAACGTTTCTTATTTCCTCCGGCGTACCCCAAGGAAACGTACTCGGACCATTGCCATTGTCGGTTTTGGACTGCATGGCACTGCAAGACGACTTAAACAAACTATTAATTTGGTACGACAACAAGGGCATGCGCATCAGCTACAAAAATGCAACAGACAGACGTAACACTGAAGCCTCATTCCATCGCCAATAAAAACGATCATTTCAAATGCTCACTTAAGCCAAGACTCAAACAACAGTCGCTGCGCCAGAACGCCGCTCGCTTGCACTGGCGCTGTTGTCAGATAATATACGAGTAAATTTAGCACCATTGCATTGCACCATCCATACTCATTGGGGTTAGACATTGTAGATCGCGTTTACTCAATATGCGACTTAGGCATCACAATTGACTCGAAAGTCAGATTCAACGAGCACTTCGGGACTATCACCGCGAAGGCATTCAGTACACTAGGATTCAGTCGTCGTCATGCTTCCAACTTTAGCGACGTTTATGCACTCAAAACGCTGTTTTGCCCGTTGGTGCGTAGCATCTTGGAGTACGCTTCTATCGTTTGGGGCCCGCATCAGGTTACGATCTGGAACGATCCGAACAATCTTCCACATTATCAAGCTCGGTGTCAGCTGATCAAACTCGATCTACTGTCGGGTAGGCGAACCAATCAACAAAGAATGTTCGTGTTTGACCTAATGCAGGGAAACATTGACTGCCCAGCATTATTAGAACAGGTGCCAATCAACGTACCTGCTCGCCCCCAACAAACATTTTTTTGAATAGTAGTTTATTCAACCATTATACAGCTAATTATCGAGTAACAAGCGCTTGATAAGCTGTTATTCAACAAAAATGTTTGTTGAGGCCGGTTTCGCGATACGCAGTTACTTGCAATACCTTTCCACCGGACGCACTTTAGCCAGAACAACGCATTAAACTCATGTCTTCAGGCCTTCAACGCTGGTGACATTTTTGACTTCGACATACCAAAGACTGTTTTAAAAAAACGAATCAGCGAAATCACGCAGTGAAACATAGTTTATAAGCATATTCAGTCTGTACGATTTTTTGTCGAAGGCGGTGTTAAATAAACAAAAAAAAATTCTGACTTCGAGAAAAACGCATTCAAAGTTTGCTGCATTCGAAATCATCTTTTAACTCCGGTTGTTTGCAACATTTATGTAGTCTAATTAGAGTAAAATAATGCTTAGAAAATTCTTGATCGTTCGCTGTCATTAACTCATTTTTTAAAATTTTACGACTTGGTGCGGTCTGATTTAACACCGACCATATGATATCGCGACAAGCAATCTAGTTGAGCAGGTGAGTC
The DNA here is from genome assembly GCF_943734655.1 of Sabethes cyaneus. NCBI lineage: Eukaryota > Metazoa > Arthropoda > Insecta > Diptera > Culicidae > Sabethes > Sabethes cyaneus. The sequence goes on from NC_071354.1 coordinate 51,126,790, forward strand.
GAGCAGTCGAATCAAGCAATCGTGTCAAGCAGTTATGTCGAGCAGTCGAGTCGAAAAGTTGAGTCGAGCAGTCAAATCGAGCAGTTAAATCAAGCAATCTAGTCGAGCGGTTCAGTCGAGCAGTTGAGTCGAGCAGTTGAGTCGAGCAGTTGAGTCGAGCAGTTGAGTCGAGTAGTTGAGTCGAGCAGTTGAATCCAGCAGTCGAGCCAAGTAGTTGAAACGAGCAGTCCAGTCAAGCAGTCGAGTGGAGCAGTCGAGTCGAGCAGTCGAGTCGAGCAGTTGAATCGAGAAGTCCAGTCGAACTGTTTAATCGAGCAGTTGAGTCGAGCGGTTCAGTCGAGCAGTTGAGTCGAGCAGTCGAGTCGAGTAGTCCAGTCGAGCAATTGAGCAGTTGAATCGAGCAGTTAAGTCGAGCTGTCGAATCAAATAGAAGTCAAGTAGTTGAGTCGAGCAATCTAGTTGAGCAGTTGAATCAAGTTGTTTAGTAAAGCGGTCCAGTCGAGCAGTTGAGTCGAGCAGTTAAATCATGCTATTCAGTCGTCAGTTGAGTCGTGCTGTCAGGTCGAGCAGTTAAATCGAGTAGTTTAGTCGAGTAGTTGAATCGAGCAATCGGGTTGAGCAGTTGAGTCGAGCAGCCGATTCGAATAGTCCAATCGAGTAGTTGAGTCAAGCAATCGAGTCGAGTAGTCAAGTCGAGTCGAGCAGTTGAGTCGAGTAGTCCAGTCGAGCAGTGGAATCAAGCAGTTTAATCGAGCAGTTGAGTCGAGCGTCGAATCGAACAGTTAAGTCAAGTAGTTGAGTCAAGCAGTCCAGTTGAGCAGTCGAATCGAACAGTCCAGTGACTGGACTCCAGTCTAGTAGTTCAATCGCGCAATTAAGTCGAGCAGTTGGGTTGAGTAGTAAGTCGAGCAAATGTGTCAAGTAGTCAAATCAAGTAGTTATGTCGAGCAGTTCAGTTGAGCAGTTCAGTCGACCAATCAAATCGAGCAGTCTAACTGACCGAATTCAAATTTTGGGTAAAAATTCAACCAATTTTGGCTACTTGCTACCGATAATTGAATTATTCTCTGTGACAAATAACGCATTTTCAAGTTCCGACTACCAATTTTTTGGTTGAAAAATTACTCAAAATCTGAGTTTGTACACTTTAAGGGCATTTTGAGTAGTTTTAACCAAGTTTTAGCTAAATTCAACCAATTTACGGGTAAACTCATTTAAGAGTGTAGATTTAACCGTCGCGTCGTAAAGCATTTTCGACTTGCTGGGATTTGTCACTGTTTCTGGCACTCTTCTCTAGCACAGACATAAAATTGGTCTAGATTTAATCGCGGTTGTAAGAAATCTTGTTGGGACAATGATACTTCGTCACTTTTTCTGCCGTACTTCCCAAGCAGAGACATCAGATTGGTCTAGGTTAAATCATTGTCTATTAGCAGCCTTAAGCAGGGATGCCACATATAATTCTGTGTTTTTTGTTGGAAAAATCTGACAATCTGTACGGCGAGGAAAAAAATCTGTGCAAAAATCTGTCCAATGCAAAACAATGAGAGTGAAAGAGATAGAGAGTCAGCTTGCTGACTATTTCCGTCTTTTTCACTCTCATGTAAAAGCTCAAATATCTGTTTAATCTGTGTAATTTGGCGAAAATCTGTATTCTATGCATACAGATTCTGTACAGGCGATTTCTTTCAAATATCTGTTAAACACAGAATAATCTGTGCATGTGGCAACCCTGGCCTTAAGGGCCTACGAAAGCAGAGAGGATTTCCAGAGAAATTAATCTGTACCATTAGAAAATAGTATGACAAGTTTTTATGCAGAATATCAGATGTACAGGTTAAAATGCGACCCTCTTTTGGATGAACATAATGCATAATTTTAATAAGTTGGTGAAATAATATGTTATCTAGGGTATTGTTATTGGAAATTAATGGCTACAAATGCATTCAACCTTGTTTGGCTCAGAAATGAAGTGTATTCCAGTAAGGGCAATCGAAGAAAATAAATGGTAGTTGGATAGTGCAATTATTCTCTACCCGCTTCCACTCCGGTTGTTCCATTTTTTAGACTAAACGGCCGGTTTTCCATTGGCATGCAAGCGGTTCGTTACGGGCTGAAAATAAGGTGACAATTGAGACGTCCCACTATATAGTCGAAAAAGTAAAAATTCAAGACAAAAATCAATATCTCGAAAATTATTTGCTCTACAGATTTCAAGTGTTCACAAAATTTCGTTTATAAAATGGTGGTGGTATAATTAGTCACTAGGGGCGTTCACTTTTGCTCGTTATAAAAATTTTAACTTTTTATTCTTCTGATATAGAGCAATATTTCCTATAACAAACTTGTAGACAATCTATTTTGCAGAAACTTTGCTGAAGAAATGAAAATTGTGTCTCGTCTATGTATCGATGTATAATGATTTTTCTAGATTGTGTCAGGACGGGTCTTAAAAAATTAGTTTTTTTGCGCTAACATTTTTATTTGTAAACCAATTTGGAAATTATGTTCGGATGACTTTTTGGGCATAAAATGATGCATTTTTTGAAGCCACTAGGTAGCTGCTATCTATTGTCTGAAGAAAGTTATAGAAGTTTTTGTTCCTAAACATTATAGTTTTCAACACGACATCTCACACTTCCGTTAGCACATGCTTTCGAAATCAGAATGCATGGTCTAAAAGTACGTACCGGAGTCTACAAAACCCATGTAATGTTAATGACATTTTTTCATACTTCTCCTGTTCTGTAGAAAAACGCATTGAAAAGTAAGTATTTTTACATTTATATGGGGAATTTCACGCCAACTCGTCTATGGGGTTGGCTGCACCCTCTCAGAATTCAATGACATTTTGTGTGTGTAAAGAAGAGCTCATGTAAGTAAGCAACTTTGCATACTTAGTTTTTCCAAAATTAAAAATGATCTAGACTAACTGATTTTGGTTAAAAAAACACTTCAAAATTCGGAGCTACACCATTAAGACGTTTTCTCATGAATTTTTAAAGAGAAAACGGAAAGTGTGTTCCAGTCTGGATTCACCCGGCAAATTTGAGCTGGACCAGTATTGGAAGTCACTTAAACATGTAATTGGACTGTGAGTGGAACATAAATTGCAGTTAAATTAGATTATAAATTGGACTTGTTGTTGAACTCAAGTTGAACTTGATTTGATTGAACTTGATAGGATTTCAAATCAGACTTAAGATTAGAAATAGATTTGACTTAAAATTAGATTTAATATCGGACGTAAAAATAGATTTCAAATTAGACTTTAAATCAGAGTTGTAAATGGAAACAAATTTGGTTTGGAATTTGCTTTAAATTGGGATATAAAATTGAACATGAAAATGCACCTCAATTGAACGTCGTATTGAATTTAACCCTTTAGCTGGCAACATCGTAAAAGCGATGTGATCGAGCCAATGACTATTTTTGATTTGAGTACACTCAGAAAAGCACCAGTTTTGATTTCTATGCAAAGATAATCATCTGGAGGAATGCCAGTCAGAAATAGTCCAATTACTCTTTTTCGTTTTTCATGTTTAAAGCTCTACGTAGATATTTTTTCATTTCAAATGTATTACAAAATTGCAATAAAGCAGGTAATCATTTGGTTCTAGCTGTTTTTTTCTTCAAAAGTATTAATATCAAATTGTCAAGAAATCTGCCCTGAACACACTTTTTATATTGTCAATTCTAAATAAACATCGTATGTAGCTCTGAAGCCCTAAGGCTGTCTACAGACGGCCTTAGCCGTTAGAGGGTTAAAATTGCGCCTGAAATTCCACTACGAAATTAGACACGACATTAAAAATAAATCAGACATTAATGGGCCACTAAAATTAGATTTTAATTGAACTTGAGATCGGAGATGAAATTGGAATTAAAATAGATGAATGGAATTGGACCCAAAATTGGGTTTATATTGGACTTGAAGCTTGATCTCAATGGGACTCGAATTTGCACTTGAAGTCGGTGGGGAAATTGAAATTAAATCAGACTAGAAGTTGGCTTTAAAATAGGATATTGAAATTGTACCTCAATTGGATTTCAAATTGTATTTGGAATTTTTTGTCGGAAGATTTGACCACTGCGACCATTATTTTGATCTATTGTGGTAGTATTTGGAATTAGAATTGTAGGTAATTGACCGTGAAATCAGACATTAAGTTGCATTTGAAATTTGATTTGAAATCGGAGGTAAAATTCAAATTGAAACTAAATTAGATTCAGAATTTAACTTTAAATGGGACATTAAATTGGATTGACTTTGAAATTAGACATGGAATTTGACATAAAATCGGACTTTAAATTAGATCTCAACAAAACTTCAAATTACATTTGAAATTGAACTTGGAATCGGTGGTGAAGTTAATATTAAATTAGACTAGAAATTGGTTTCAACATGGGACACTTAAATTGGTCCTCAATTGTTGAAGTGTTGCGGTTAAAACTTGACTTGAAATTTGTCTTAAAATCTGACAATTGGGCCTTAAATCGGGGGTGAAATTGGAACTAAATGAGATTTTAAATTGAACCTAAAATGGGACATTAAGTTGAATTTGAATTCGGAGGCGAAATTGGAATTAAACTGAACTTGAAAATGGCTTTGAAATGGGATGTTGAAATTGAACCTCAATTGGACTTGAGATTGCATTTGAGCTTAGTTGAAGTCTAAGCCCTAAAATCGGACATTAAATTGCACTTGAAATGCGACCTAAAACCGAAGGTGAAATTAGAATTTATTTTAATTTGAGGTTGGACTTGAAATGGGATATTAAATTGAACTTATTAGAAACCAATTAGAAACTGAATTTTTTGAAGTTGCCTTGAAGGTTTATTCGAATGAACCAGGGATTTAAAATAGCTTTATAGAGTCTGTCCTAATGAGGTCAATTAGAAAAATTTCGATGGTCAATGGTGCGGTCCATTTTGGGAAATTATCGAGTCATCATATGGATCACGCATCCTTTTCTGTGGCATGTTGAGTCTTCTTGATGAAAGAAAAAACTACCAACGTAAATGGCATCAATATTTGGAAACAGCAGATTTTTCATTAAAAAAGCAAGGTCCAGAATATCTGCTAAATAGCTGAAAAATCTTATAAAATTCATCGACCAGATTTGGTGACAAGACCGTAAATACTGTATAAAAAATATCAATTCAGCAGTCACTTCATGCAGCTTTGTATACTTTATTACCCACTGTTTCGTGGAAAATCGTCAATATCCATTGACTCATTTTTTTACAGTTTTCTCTAACATTCTGTGTGTTCTCTGTGGTATGCATACAAAATCTTTTTTTTTTGTTCATATTTCATGAAGTCGCCTGATTTGTTTGTGTCTCGTTAGTAGGGGACCGTTCAGTAGCGTTAGCAATATGGAACATAAATTAGAAATGTCGTCTGTCGGGCTACTGCTGACTGACTAATAGTACTTTTCACGCTCAGGAAACGATAATGATTAACACCATGGCCGGCTTTCTGGCGCCGGGTTGAATTCAGCCGCTACTCATCGCCCAGCTACAGGGAATACTTTTAGTGTATCTACCTATATGTATATCAGAAAAAATAGCATAAGCATTACAAGTTCGGCCAGATAGGTTGCAATAAAGATAGGATTGTTACGACGCGTTCGATCAACGGAGCAGTGAATAGTGATTCTTAATTTCATGCTTGAATTGTATGCTCTCGAGGATTCTGTTTAAATGCTCTGTTCTAATGTATTCTTGATTGTTCTATTCTTTTCTTTTATAGGTACGTACGAATTCGACGCATTTAGTCAGCCAGCAACGATTTCGGATCAAATTGCTATTTTTGGCCACTTTTGTCGCTTGACACAGTTCAAGCAGGTTCTGTGTGCCTTCTCGTTCTGGTCTGGATGGCCAACTTTAAGTGAGTAATTAATTAAGGAGTTTAATTCAATGAATTCATCTGTACGGTTTAAGAAATTTCCTTATCATACCGGCAGTCATAAACGTTTAAATGTTGCTTGGCCGTCTGATTCAGAGTTATTGACCAATTCGCTCAGTTCGAAACAATTAAGTTCACTTTAATCATTCTGTGAGGCGGTCGGCATCACGGATAAGCGGTGCATGAGTCAGTGGCCAATGAACGTTTTCGCTCGGTTCCAGCTCTCGCTGGTTCTTGCTGGCCTGCTACTAAAGTAATGATTCCAATGAGCCAATCTTTCACACTTTCGAGTGTCATATAGGGTTTGTTACACTCGAAAAACGCGAAGCAACTCCCGTTGGAAGTGTCACTGGTTGCAGCGCGCCAGTGTCTATAATTAGCATTGCGAACCGTTGCAGAGCGTTCGAGTCTCGGGAGCAGACGGGCACAAAAGGAAAACTTCAACGAGTGCATCGGGATCTGACTAAATCGAGATGCGTTTCGGCTGATAAGTTGTCAGTTCGTTTGAAATGAAAGTTCTGGCACTTACCGAAAGAAACGCTTAGGTAGGCCCTTGTTTGGCGGCGTGAAGAGAAAACATTGACGGCAAACGTGAAAATTGACATGGTATGCGTTTACTACTGCAGTTCGGAGATATTTTTAGATCTCCTGAAATTGCCGTTGTTGGATGAGTTAACATGGGTTCTTGAAATTTTCCTAGAACGTTGACAAAGTTTCGTGTGCACACGAGTTGCCGTATTTAGACCTTGATAAATTTGTTGGATATCTTGTTTCTTAATTTATTTTTTGGTTGAATATAATTATTACAGATTTCCCTAGTACCTTAAATCGAAATATCGTATCGGAAAAATAAGTCAATCAGTGACCCAATCTCTAGCCTTCGGCCGTTCCCTGAATGGACAAAGCAAACAACTTGTTAGCCGGGCGTTTTCACGTCAGTTCCCCGCATAATGATGTACCTATCACCGTATGGAATGGAACTGCTGGCCGGTTTTTTTTGTTGCTTTTTGTTCTCCGGTTTGTGCTCGCGGCGGCTGTGAGACAATCATCGTCAATTAGAATGTCGCCGTGCTTCAGAACCAATATCGCGTCGCGAGAACGCCAAAGTTTAATGCTTGCGTGTGTAGCAATGTTCCGTTTTTGACATTACTAAGAATCGGTAATTATTTTGAATTCTGACGCTTTTTCTTTTCACATCGTTCGGAATGATAAATCATGCTCTATCAGGTCACAGTTTATACACAGTTTAATAGTAGGTGACATCACGACAAATAGACACAAACGGTAGCCAGCAGTTTCGCCTATTAAATACGGCAGCTCTACGGGAAGTTCACAGAACTTATCGCTGTCGATTCGAATGACAAAAATGAGCAAGCAAGAGTAGCACAATGAAGAGGAAAGCGAAATGCCACCAAACGAACATTGGAAAACGAACGTCTACAAGTTGCCCTTGAGTTGACATTAGTTTAATTATTATTTTTACTCATACTATCTTGAGTTTTCTTATTTAAGCTTGCATGCAGTTACTCGTAAACTTTCCAACCACGTGATAAGTTACGATGGAAGTGGAGCTCGCTACTAAAATAGGAATACCAGTTCTATAATTATATGGTGTTCTCACTGACTCTCTCTAGAGCTACCAGTAGGTTCGGAGCCTACAGGCACTAAATTATATGTTGAAACAAGGGTTAGGTAGATGGAATGCTTCAGAGTCACTAGTCTGTGCTCTGTTTATAATAGTCTCGAACAGCTTGAAAATGCTGAAATGCGTTGATTCCGAAAATTATAGATCCATATTGGATAGTAAACCGTATTATTTCATTAATCAAATAAAGGTTGAAAACGAAAAACAATTTACAGTCCGGGGCAATTTGCCGACTGCTTGATAATCATAGTGACGCCATTGTCATTGTACCATTAACTGGTCGAGTTAGTTGAATAGTAACCGCTTGACAGGTTGAGCTAAAAAAGCAAACAACGTCATGCTATGTTAGAAAAGGCAGCAACTCTTTCTGTAGGCACAACTTTTGATGAATTTTCCAATTTTGTAATTCCAAAAGCTACGAAATCATCTCTTTTCATTCCTTAGCTGCAGATTGCTTGTCAAATGAGGAACTTTTTCTAACATTTCGATCTCTTTTTTTGTTTTGCATTCCTCCCGGGCAATTTGCGGATTAAACGGGGTATAAAATTCGCGTCTAGAAACTCGCCTTGCAGTACATTTTCTCACCAAATCGAATTTCGTCGGAAAATTATCGTGCTTGAGTGTTTCTCAAATTAATCACATTCACTGCAAAGCATCCGGGCGCACGTGTCCCACCTTTTGCTTATGCCTGGTGATTAGCTTCTTTTTTTTAAGGCTACGAACTGGACACTATTTTTCAAAATTATATTACTGTTTGGATCGAAGGATTTAACAATTTTATGATATTTTGTACGCGGCCATAGTTTTTGGAGTTATACTAAGAAGAAATATTTAACAAATTCACGGTTAATTAAATTTTCCAGAAAACTATAGTTTCCTCAGACGTTGTTTATTTGCAAAATTTATAATTCTTGAGCAAATCTTGTTGAACAGACATTTTTAGGAAATGCAAAAAAGATTTCACTGCTACAAATAAAATAGATTGAAATAGTTTTTCAGGTGTTATTTTTTCAAATACAGAAAAACGAAAATTTTCATAAAGAGATGTGTCTGTTTCACGCTTAATGAACCAAGTTGGAGAAATACATATCTGTTAAAATAAGGCCATTGCAAATTATTTTTAAAGTTTTTGTTAACCCCCCTCCTCCCCCCTGGAAATTAGCTTGAAAAATCGGGGGGCAAAAAAATAATTTATTGGATATGAGTTAATTTTTTTTTATAAAATCAATTGTCTGTGAGCTCTATAGTCTCTATAGTCAGAAAAACTCGAAAAGTGACTGTATGAGTTGAGTTAACGCTTCTAGTACGAAATAAAAGTGAAAATTTAAACAGTGGAAAATATTTTCTTGCGTTTTTTTTTTTGTTTTCGTAGATTTGTGAATGGAAAATAATAACGTATATTAAAAGTAAGAACAGATTTGGGTTTCAAGTTTAAACTTTAAATAAAAATGCCTAAAATCCATTTTTTGCTCGATTAAAAAGTTCTCTTTGTTTTTTTCGCGCACCCTTCATTGGCCCAACACCGGAGGGACAAAAACTTATTTAATAAATAGTTGTAATGGCCTCACGTATAAATAGTACATATATTGAAAATGAAACGTGTCATATTTCTCAACCTATGCATTCTAAAACGCTCATAGAAGAAGCATTTGGAAAAATAACATAGAATAACTTTCATCAAATAGCACAAAAATATCATAACACTGACACAAAAAATACATAAAAATAATAAAATACGCAAATGACATACAAATCATAAATGCAATAATGAAATAAAAAGTGACATGTATAGAGTAAAAAATAGCAGAAAAATGTTAAATAAAGAATTCTAAAATGGTAAAAAAATGACATGATACGGTAGTTCTTTCGCCATTTTTCAGCGTCGTCTTTTTTCATCTTCTGTCGTATTTTTTGCTGTCTTTTCATGATCGTTTTGCCATCTTTTTATCGTATGTTCGTCGTCTTTTGACGTCTGGCTTTGGCATTTTTTTCTCGTTTTTATGGGGACTTTTTGTCAATTTTGTCACCATTTTTGTTGCCGTCTTGTTTTTCATTTTCTCTTCGTATTTTTGTCATCTTTTCATAGTCTTTTGTTGTCATTTCGCCGTTTTTGTTGACTGAAGTTTTTGGAGCGTCTTAGTAGAATACGAAACCTGGAATTAAATAAAAAGAAACTTATCCAATCCAATTCCACTATGTATATTTATTCTTGACAGATACGTATTTCGCCTACGGCTTGTAGGCTTCCTCAGTGTCTATTTTGGAACTTCGGTTCGGTTCGAAAACAGACACTGAAGAAGCCTGCAAGTCATAGGCGAAATACGTATCTGTCAAGATTAAATATACGTAGTAGAATTATTGGATAAGTTTCGTTTTATTTAATTCCACGTTTTTGTTGTCTTTTCAGATTTTTAATTTTTTTTAAACCGTAGTTAGGCCATTACAAATATTTTAAAAAGTTTTTGTCCCTCCGGTGTTGGGCCACTGAAGGGGGGGGTCCGAAAAAAAACAAAGAGAATTTTCAAATCTACGAAAAAAAAACGAAAAAAAAAATTTTTTTGATCGATTTTCGGAAATTCCGCTGTTTGAATTTCTATTTCATGCTAGAAGCGTTAACTCAACTCGTACACACATTTTTCAAGTTTTTCAGGCTGTACAGCCCACAGACAATGGATTTAAAAAAAATTTAACTCATATCCTACAAATTATTTTTTTGCCCCCCCCCCCCGATTTTTCAAGCCAATTTTCAAGGGGGGGGGGTGACAAGAACTATTAATATGATTTGCAATGGCCTTATTACAGTCGACGGAGCTCAAGCAGCAGCTTAAGTTTTATAACAGTCATCCACTAGTTTTATTATGAGCTCCACTAGAATTTTCTGATGATCGCTGGAAGAATTTCTTCCAACCAAAACGCGCACTCTTCACAAGGTTTTTATGACCTCTTGATGAGTCAGGTCATAAGCTCAAATAAGTATATTACGCTCTGCTGAAAGCAGCAATTAAACCGATTATGCTGCTGCTTGTGCTGCTGTGTGAACTGCTTGGCGGCAGCTGCCATAATCTAATGAAGCTTGCTGCATTAGAAGCTAAATCACCCAGGCAGGCATGAAAATGTACAACCGTGAGCAGAAAAGGTAAAGTTTTACTGACAGTTCACCCTGATCGATTTAATTAACGGCGGTCGTAACAAAATAGCCAAAGAATATATAATAAATTTTCAGCAGTTGCCGTAGTTGTCCAGCATATGCGCCTTAAATTTTATCGTGCATATTGGAATAATAAGTGTCTAAAATTAACGCGCCATCAAAATTTTGCAATTTTTGTAACCCAGTTATGTAGACAAAATAAATAGATTCAATTAGTCAATTTTAGTTTCTAGCAAAATTATACTACAATAATGTTCCGATTTTGTCAGCCCCATGTTGAATTTTGGGCTGACAAAATGGGGAAACTGACGAAATCGGGAAATTTTTTTTCGAATTTTTTTTTCAAAATTCAAGACTCAAGACCTTGCAATATCGAAAACTTTTACTAAAAATTAAATTTTAACCCTCAATTGGTCAACCGAAAGCTCAATGAACCGGGCACAGCACACTGATTCAGAACCTTTTTTGGTGCGCATTAGCTTTAAGCGGGAAAACGTTGTTTTAGGTAGATGAAAACTTTGGAAAACTATCTTAAAATTAAAAGTTCTATCGTCCAGCGGAATTCAAATTTTTGATTAATCCCCCTAAAAGCGAAATTAAAAATTATTTTTCTTCAGTTTCAATATAACACATTGATGTGTTCTGCAAAGTTTTTCGGCATATTATTACAAGAAATTTTGCTGAACACAGTTACCTTCTATCTCTTCACCAAAGATAAAAATCCTATTTCTCATGAATGAAAAATCGTTAAAATCAGTTTTTCTATGTTAGCTGCTTTTATAGTAGTTGTATGACTTTTTCATGTTTCACAAAGTTATACAAATAGTAAAAATACACAACTTTGTTGAATATAGTACACCTCTATCTTTGCTTGTTTAGGAACTGTAGTACTTTTACTATAAAAATACCCTAATTTTAACCCCGAATTACTCGCAAAAAGTCATTATTTTATTCAAAAATTCTCACCAGAGAATCAAAATAGTTTCAAGCAGGCTGAAATTTTTTATAAATTATGTTTAAAAGCACAAAAGTTAAACAAAATTTATAGGCTGACAAAATCGGAACATTACTGTAGTTGCAGTCTGACATGAGAACCGATTAATACCTAACAACTTTCTTTCTGCAACTCACAGTTCGCTTTGATGAATTGTTGGTCGACCAAAAAAAATACTAGAAAATGGCAATATGGTATCGCAAAAAAAAAATGATTTCGGTGTTCAACTCTAATATTATTTACTAGTTGAGACAGAATCTGACGATCCGGAAAATATAAATTTCTGTTCCGAAAACTGTGGATACATTTCATTGGCCAGTATTTGCAAAGATGTTTAATCTTTGCATTTGTTCTTTAAGCTTTATTTTAAATTTATTTGCATCCATGCATAAGGACGTAACGTAAGAACGTTTACAAGAATACAGCTCTACGATGTTGTATAACTACAAAAGAATCATACTCATTTAACTAAATAAAAACATTATCTCCACTGTACCGATTCTATAGGTATGCAAAATGGTTCTTTTGTGTGAGTAGCTCTGAGCCGTCCATTTCCTGCCGCGAATTGATTCAAATGAGCAGCACGATATCGATATTGACATCGCGACGAGCAATCGAGTCGAGCAGGCGAGTCGAGCAGTCAAATCAAGCAGTCCAGTCGAGTTGTCCAGTCAAGCAGTTGAGTCGAGTTGTCAGGTCGAGCAGTCGGGTCGTGTAGTAAGTCGGGCAAATTAGTTAAGTAGTTGAATCGAGCAGTTAAGTCAAGTAGTTCAGTCGAGCAGTCAAATCGAGTTGTTCAGCAGTGGATCTGTCCAATCGAGCAGTTGAGTCGGACAGTTGAATCGAACAATCCAGTCGAGCAGTTCAGTTGAGCAGTCCAGTCGAGCAATCAAATCGAGCAGCAGTCAAGCGTGTGAACGTGTTGCTACGAAGGCTTTGTAGCCGCAAGGTTACCGAGTCTGCTTTGACAAGCGAGTGGTCGTGGGTTCGAATCTTAGTAGAATCAAGCCATTCGATGTCAAGTGACTTTAGCATGGGTTTATTCTCAGGCCCCCACTTCATTTACTTTTCCTTCATGCTGAATTCTAAATTTACCCACTCTTGACAGTGCAAAAGTCCCCTCCTATAGTTAAGTGTACTGGTGAGAGGAACGAATGAGTCCTCGGATGGCTATAATATGGGATAGTACTGGCAGTGAGGAATAAGTGGATAAAGTAAATCAAGCTTTGAAGGAAGGGTAAACCCCAATACACACAAGCACGCCTAAAATTTAATAAGCATATCACTCATTCAAAAGCGATTATAGCAAAAAGAAATGCAGTGCAGGTCATACAGCAAACACCCGGGTGATATCAACTGTACTGGTCGCAGTGATGAGTTCACAAAGGAAAAAAATTACGTCTTGTAAGGGGCCTGTTTTTAGTAAGCCTCTTATGATACCCTGTCAGAACTCTGGTTTTGGCTACAGACAAGACTCTTATATATATATATATATATATATATATATATATATATATATATATATATATATATAGAAGAAAAAGATAATAGATGAAGATGATAAAAAACAGGAGCAAAGAACCTGTTTGGTCAGGGTGTGACCATATCAACCGTAAAACTAACAGATTTATTGCGGTTGTCAAACTAATGAGCATTTCGTCATATTTTGTGTTTTCTGTTGTTTCCATCGTATTATTGACGTTTTTCGTTGTCTTTTCGTCAACTTTTCATTACATTTTTATGTTTACAACTTAAACAAAACTGATTCAGAATTATACAAGAAATCGAAAATTGCACAAAATTATACAAGAAACAGAACCGCGAAAACCAACAAAAGCGACATAAAATATTATACATAAAATGGTGCTAAAAATACAGCAAAAATGACACAAAACGAAACCTCAGATGGCACAGAATGACAAGAAAACGTACACAGAAATGAAGAATGGTACGGAAATAATGCAAAACAAGCACAACAATTCACAATTTCATACTAATGCTGTTACAGAAGGGCCAAAAGGGATTGGGCGGACCTACAAGCAGAGGCACTTGTGCGCATTCCGGGTTTATAAGAGTCGCCTTCCATTGGGAAGTCGCATTAGGATCCTTCCATGTAATAATCAATTTCGCTGCACCAACTTTAACCCACGCGATGATTTGTTTGTTTTGAATTGAGAAGTGCCATATTTTCTTCAGACCTTAAGGATTCAGGTTGGCAATCCACTTCGTCATTCAGCCTTCCACATTTATGATATCAATAGTAATACTATCAATAATATGATATTAAGATGAAATGTGGTATATATAGACAAAAATAGAACAATCTCACCTGCAGTCCTTCGTATGGAATAGAATAGCGTCCTTTGAGGTTCCATAAGTGCTTCTGATAATTAATTTAATTTAATTTTTTCATTCTGGTATCCATGTGCAGTATTAAAACTCGTTTTGGCCAAAGTTTTTACTATATAGCAGGAGATGCTTCATAAGCTAAAACGAAAAGAAATAATTAAAATAACTATTAGCAAGGCCGTGTGGCTCCGCCGTCTGTCCAAAACCGCGGTTTTGAGATTAGGCAGCGAGGAACCACCCAGCATCGCACCTCCTAGCTTGGCTACTCAATAGAGCATTACCAGGTATGACCACGTGGAGGCGCTAGGTAGGGGCTTGGGATGGCTAGAGCTATATTGGACGCTCCTGATTTGCCTTCCCCTTTTCATACCCTCCTGCTTTGCGTTCTTATTGAAGAATGTAAACTACAAACTGACTGGAAGTATAAGGTACGGGACCAACCGTAATGAAATGCTTCTAATTTTATCATTTATTGGTTTATTGACCGGAAATTTGTCTAGTTTTAGGCGTCACGAATCTGAAGAGCCATGGGTCTCCATGTGGTTCCCGTAAATCCGGATCTCCGGAACCATGTTCTAGACCCACGATAATTTTTTTTTCTAGTCAATAAAATCAAACAATATTGGTATTGGCAGAGACATGGACATTATTTATATCAAATGTTCGATTTATTTTCATAGAATTTAATAATAGAATTTAAACATCCGAAATTTGAATTAATGTCCTCTCGTTTTACATCTAAAATTTAAATTAACGTCGTCGTCAAAAATCAATCATAAGGCAGTTTTAGAAAATTCGAAATAACTTCTTTTCTTTTTGCGTCCAAAATTAGAATTAACCTCCTCTTTCTTTATGACCGAGTTTTTTACGTCCCCCCAATAGTGGAGGTAAAACGAGATTTGAGTGTATCAAAATTTTAAATTTTAAGATATTCGTATTTCTGCGGAAATATTTCTTTTGCAATCACACAAATTAAACATTTTGTCGATTGGAATTGGAACTTGTAATTATCGGATTTACTGTCTGCTTTTAATGGGAAAAGTTTGGAAAAATGCGGATAACTGAACAATATTTTCGTAAATTTTTTAGGTTTTAAAGTCAATTTTTAACTACATGCGTAGTTGTTTTTGACGTCGGTTGACTGTACGCATTAAAGTGCAATGTACAATACGGAAATATGATAGCATCAGTTCATACGACCGCTTCTGGATAATAATCTACGGCAGCCGCTAGTAAAAACTGACCGCCACTATTGCCACTAGCTGGTACGGCAATTTTTGTCGGTTTGCCTGCTGCATCTGTGGTGTCTTCACTGCCAGCCAGGCCATAGAGGCCATAGACAAGAGAAAATTTCCAAAAATACCCGCACCCTGCAACATTCGGTGCAATGTAGGAAATTGTTTCGCTTACTAGTTGCTGCTGGTGTATCTCGTGCTATACTGCCGGTGCCGGTAAGCTGTCAAACAAACGAGGATGGGTGCCCGGGAAAGTGCGTAGACCGGGCTGGATGTTGCAATCGGTGCTGCCTGCAGCTAGTGATTGGTTGTTCGGTGTTTTACTAAAAGAGTGTGCAAGCTGTTGCTGTAATTAACCTAATTACCATCCATTTACTGTTCTCGTGTAACAGAAATACTAATGTACTGGATTTTATGGCTAAGGAGTTAAAACAGGCAACGTATTGTACCGGGAAAGTAGAGGCAACACTTGGACATTAATTATCAACGAAAAATATTTTTCATGTGCACTTGTATAAACAGACTTGAGAAACATTAATTTCATTCTAAGTAGGTAGTGTTCTACAGAGGATTTCAAGCGCATTGAACCAACAAGCTAGTTGAGTGTTTAAACCACAGATTCATAACTGGATACAATCTTTTCCCATCAATTACTCTCCTAAAAAGAAACAATTTAATTACAATAACAATAGTAATCACCCCTAACCGGGCTGCTTCACGTGGAGAGTCAATTGACCGTTTGAATTGAAAAACGCACCGCAAATCGACCGGAAAGAGGAGATGAAAGTGCAACCAACGTGTATGATCATAGAGAAAATCTTTTACCTCGGAACCACACGTAAATAACAATAATAATAGTAGTTGCCGTCGCCGCTCGGCTGAGGGAATGGCAAATCCATTGCAATTGCGAATTTCCCAAAACGAAAGCGCTTTAACGATCGGAAACCCGGGCCGGCCTTTACCGGCGCGCCGCACTGGCATGGCGGCCTAGCGGTCTTCAACAGACCGCTGGGTATTTGATTTTCACAATTGGCGAATATGGTGACGTGCATCACATGCTGTTGATCTAATTGCAGTCGTTGGTCAATTGCTGAGCTGCATTCCGGTTGAAAATTGATCGATCTTCAATTAAACTGCATCGCCGAACCGAATTACATGGGAAAGCGATCGGAGCGATCAATTAGGCTGGAAATCGGTATTGTTTGGGAATTAATGCACGCGGTTTTGCTTTCGAGGTTATTCCTTTGTGTGCGGGATAACTTTGGAATCACCGGGTGAAAGAGCTTTGTTCAGCAGTTCGTACACCTGAGAGGCCCTCGTTTGACGCTGCGAAGCACGAAGGATTGAGTGTTTTGACCTCCACCCAGTACGGTACGGTACCGGTTTCCGCTAGAGGCCACTTGGTTGTGTTACCAAATTCCATGCCGTGATTTCCGAAGACAACGAACAGCTCAGCTAGTGCTGTGTCAAGTTAAGACACTACAGGGTCTAGCTTATAGCTAATTTAACAAGTCTTTCGATATCTAGTCCAGGTATCATTTACATATCCTATTCGAGGCCGACAAAAAGCATAGCAGTTTCACGGCCGAACCCTGTGTATGATAAACAATTTGCGAACAAAGCCAACCGGTTCAGCTTGACTGATTTGGATTACGATGCCATACCGGTTGGTTTGGTGCGCGAAGTTTGCTTGCTTACTAGCTGTAGTTATTGCCAACCGAGCGGGCAGAGCTGTGAAAATCATCATCATTCTTTCGGAGCATATCGTGCGTACCACCACACCACCACCAGCAGCAGCAACGGTTCGCGGTTCCAAATTTTGAATCGGGAAGAAAAGGTAGCGGGAAGCGACTCCGATTCGCTTCGATTGGTGACATAGGCCGTGATTAACTGTCTTTGAACTTGGCACTGTGAGTATCCGAAGCTAAAAATGTGGAGCTACCGTTTGCCTTTAACGGTAGTTAAGAAGTTGTCTAAAAAGGAAATCGATAGGCTCTAAATTCTCGTCTACGTTTAATTCCATGTCACAGTGTGATGTATAAAATTGAAACATCAAAATAAATTTAGCGAAAGCCATTAGTTTAAGTCAATAGGGTTTATTCCTAATTCCTGTCGTAGTAAGTAAAGCCATTCTAATTTTCATCATTTGTTAGATGGATTTAATGAATACTCCAAAAGTTCTTGTGCTGATTTGACTAAAACACACTTACCTTCCGATCCGTGAACTTTGAAATCACTGAAAAGCGATTATTAAAGCATATTATTGAAATTACGCAACTGACTTTATTTCTTAAATTCGTCGTACCGCTTTAAAATCCGTCCATCAAATTTTTTCATCGTCCGAACTAAAAATCACAACAATGTTTACGAAGCTAACGCGCATGTATTTGTGTAGGACGACATGGCAAATGTTATTCTGCAAAATTTCTGCAGGTCAGGCAAGTTTTCCTGGCTGTAGAATAACGACAATGCCTTGCGTGAGTTATTTTCATTTATGAATGACGGAAATTGAAACGATTAGTCGACATTTTCTACTTCGTCGCACGAAAAAACGTAGGAAATTTGGCTGGTAGGACTTCTTTAAAGGGAAACCGAAAATGGCTCAAAGATGGCTGGATAAAGGGCTACCGTTCGATGCATGTATTGTTTTGTGCCTTGAAAATGCATATGTATTGGCAGAGCACGTAATCAGTGCTCCCAGTGCTGTTAGGATTTCCTAAAGCTTGTCATTCCATTTATCACCCCGGTATATATCAACAAACGCTCAGCAAAACATAATTGCTAATGGAAAATAAATTCAACGGATCATATAGATCATTACGTGTACATAAAACGTATAATCTGGAATTGGTTAATAGATATTTGGTTAATAGATATTTGGTTGCGCACATATTTTTTTGCACTAGCACTTTCCGAAAAAAACAGCACCACGGTCTCAATGTTTCGCCACATCAATGAGCTTGTAAAGTGCTTTACACTTTTGCCGCATCGATAAGCTTAGAGAATGTAAACAAACTAACAGCTGACCAGCAATCAAAAACTCGCCTTCAATGCAAACGGATTAATTAGCCATCCTATTGAATGCATAGGATCAATAGGATTGCGGCTGCAATTATTAGATGAATCGGAATGTCTTGATAAAGAAAACAAACCATATTTCGGGATGTTCGTTGTCGGTGCGGTTGGCTGCGGATCAGCTGTGTTTATGTTTGCGAGCTCTGTGATTTGACATATATTACCAATACTAATGCATCATTCAAATAAACGTTTAGGTTTTTAACGAACACATGAGATGTACAGTACAATACAACACAAAGTTAGATTAAACTTCTCGGTCGGTGGTCTGTACAGTAGGTGGGGGAAGATGCACAATTTGTGTCTAAAAATAGCCCAACCCACGTCGCTACATTAATAAGGGGGGTTGTGCAGACTCCTTTTGTCCAGCGCCTCTGTGAATGTGTGTACGTGTGTATGTATGTGTTCCTTACTACTTATGCATTACCAATCTCGTTCCTAGAACCAGGAAGCGGAATAAGCTATAATTTGCCCTTGAACAAGAGGCTTCATTCGCACTTCAAGCAAGTACCAATCTTATAACTTATATCCACGACCACTCGCTTGTCAAGGCAGACTCGGTAACCTTGCGGCTATAGGGCCCCCCGTAATGTATGTTATGTAGTTTTAAGTTTCCAATATTATTCATTTAAATCGGAATAGTAAAGGACCTATGATACTTCCTTGCGGAGCTTCTAGATCGATCGGACACAATTAATTGATACATCTTATTCTCGATTTGATTTGCAAAATGTAATCCTCCTATATTTATTTATTTATTTATTTATTTACTTATTTATATTTATTGTACATCATTTGACACAAAGTCCTAATAAAGCGATTAAAATAAACTGCTTCTAGCTAATCGATTTTTAAATATATTACTGAGTACGCCAAATTTAAAGAGATGTTCAAAACTGTTAAAAGTTCTCACATAAAACGCTGTTGGTTCAAAATAGCCGAAATTCGTCCGGTGAAATTGGTTCACAAGCATCGAGAATGGTAGCAGCACACGTTATGATGCACGGAAGTGCATCATAAACAGCACTTTTGGGGAGTCTGTTTCACCGTTGAGTACTTTCGCTACAAGTAAGGCCTGTTGTAGTACGCGGTATCGTTCGAGAGTGTCTAGTACAATTAAGCGGCAGCGATCCGGATAAGAGGGAAGGTGGGCAAGATCTCGCCAGGGTAAATCCTTCAAAGGCTAATCGAATCTTCTCTGCACACACTCAATCCGCAAGTTCCAACCGAGCTGGTGCGGGGTCAAAATCCCACATATATTTTCCAGTATCGGACGTACAAGAGAGCAGTATAGGGCTTTCAGGCAATGAGGATCCCTATTCTAGCGATGAACCTTAATTGTCTACTCGCTTTAGGCACGATCGCCGTGCGGTACCTGTCGAATGTCAGCTTTCTGTCAAGAATAACGCCAAGGGGGCTGCCCCCCGCAGCGGCCGGCGCTTCCGACGGCAGGTCGCCGGCAACACTCGCGGCCTATGGCCGACTCGCGCTAAATTATCTAATGTTACTATTGATAGTTTTTGGTGGTCTTGTTATTGATTAATGTTTTATGAGTCTAAAATTTCTCGAGTTTGATTAGTTTTTGAGTTACGTTTTATTTGTATGAGAGCCCTTATCCCCCTACCACAGGGTTGAAGGGTCTCAAACCATCATTAAAAAAATTCATGCCTCCAATACCCCCTACATGCCAAATTTGGTTCCATTTGCTTGATTACTTCTCGAGTTATGAGGAAATTTGTATTTCATTTGTATGGGAGCCCCCCCTCCTAAAAAGGTAAGGGGTCCTAATTCATCTTAGAAAAAAATCATGCCTCCAAAAACACTCACATGCCAAATATGGTTCCATTTGATTAATTAGTTCTCGAATTATGAGGAAATTTGTATTTCATTTGTATGGGAGCCCCGCTCTCCTAAAGTGGGGAGGGGTCTTAATTCACCATAGAAAAAATTCTTGTCTCCAAAAACACCCATCTGTAAAATTTTGTTCCATTTGCTTGATTAGTTATCGCGTTATGCAGAAATTTATGTTTCATTTGTATGGGAGCCGCCCCTCTTAGTGGGGGAAGAGGTCTCTAACCATCATAAGAACCTTCCCTGGCACCAAAAACCCCTATATACAAATTTTCACGCCGATCGGTTCAGTAGTTTTAGATTCTATAATGAACATTCGGGCAGACAGACAGAAATCACTTTTTAATGGGCATAGATTTGTATGGGAGCCCCCCCTCTTAGTGGGGGGAGGGATCTCTAACCATCATAAGAACCTTCCCTAGCATCAAAAACCCGTATATGCAAATTTTCACTCAGTAGTTTTCGATTCTATAAGGAACATAGAGCAGACAGAAATACATTCTTATAGGCATAGATTTGTATGGGAGTCCCCCTCTTAGTGGGGGGAGGGATCTTTTGCCATCGAGAGAACCTTTCCTAGCCCCAAAAACCTCTACATGCAAATTTTCAAGCCGATCGGTTCAGTAGTTTTCGATTCTATAAGGAACATACGGACAGACAGACAGGCAGACAGAAATCCTTTTTTATAGGTATAGATTTTTCATAAAATATCGTTCTTTTCCAAAAGAAAGTGTAAGTGATTTTGAAGAATAAACAGCACAGAAAAAATCTTAATCCCCATCCAGTTACATTCGATTCTCAGTGGATAATGCCAAATACTGCTCAAGTCGCTGTGAAATCCATTTGCAGCTGGTGGGGATAAATATTTTGTTGTAAAACTACACTCTTACAACTCCGGCTCCGTAGCGGCAAGTTTACCGAGTCTGCTTTGACAAGCGAGTGGTCGTGGGTTCGAATCTTAGTAGAATCGAGCCATTCGATGTCAAGTGACTTTAGCATGGGTTTACTCTCATGCCCCTCATTTACCCTTCCTGCAGTGCAGGTCACACAGCAAACACCCGGGCGATATCACAATAGATCAAGTATACTGGTCGCAGTGATGAGTCCACACAGTCCACTACATTCTTCATTTTTCACATTAGAATCATTAAAAATATTATGATGTATTTGATTGCTCTAGCTCCCCAGATTGTTTGTATATACCTCAAATATTTTAGATTATTTGCTGGAGCTGATGTAACTAAACGTTTGATTCTGGGTCTAATTTGTTATGATACATTTACATCTGAATTTCCAAGTTATCGCCAGGTTGTCAGTTTTTCTATACTTTTTCGTTCTGTATCACTCTACAGGAAAAATACCTACGTGTGAAAAATGGGGCTTCTCTATATTTGCGTGACAAGGTCTGCCACCAACATTAGAGCATTCATTCACTGACTGTAGGTATTGAATTTTAACTTCAATTTTCCGCTAAAGGGTCTAGAATCAGTCTTTCCGTGTACAACAACTTAATCTACTGCGCATTGCTATGGAACAATAGCCCAGCTCTGTCTCGTTCTCTCTCGTTCGTGTCGGTCGCGTCAATCTTTTTTGCTGGCTGGCTGAAAACGCACTCATCTATTGTTATCAAATTTCGCGCACCACCTCGGAGCCGTTGCCGTTCCGATTAGTTGTTGATCTCGCTGAATTAATTCAATCAAAGCGTAAAGGGCGACGTCGCGGTATCGCCTTGTTGGACAAGGCGAGTGCTCACGAACCCTGACGAATGACGAGAAATGTGAACCGACGGTCCAAGTTCGCGGAATCGCGGTCAATGTTCCAGTTCCAGCCATCGATTTTGCTATGTTCGCTAGCTCGTCTTTCTCCTCTTGTAGCAGCAGTACATATACACATAGGCAAGCTGATCACGCCTTATCACGGTCGGTCGGTCAGTCGGTACGGCCTGGGAATGTCGGTGGTGGTGGTGTCTCAACTTCAATACCTTTTCCTCAGCTAGCCACCTTCTCTTTATATAAAAAAATATATATTGAAGTGTACTGTCCGAAGCTAATGATCAATCCAACCACACCGAACAATATTGAGCTATTGGGATCGACCAAAAAATTCGCACGTTTCGCGAGGCCCGAATAGTCCGTGGCTAGAGCTGGCGTAGTTTCCGTTACCCGGTTTTTAAGAAGCTGATTTCGCTTTTTCTTGCTTCGCTCCTCCATCTGATCGAGTTCATGATTGACTTTGCCGGAGATTAACTCCTGACAGATGTTTGATGCTAATGGATAGAGGTGAAAAATAATATAAAATCTGCACCTATCACTCAGTGGGGCCTTCAAGTTTTGGGCAGATAAAATTATTGGCTTTTTTTTCTATCAAAATTTTCAATTTCAGTAAATTGCGTAAAACGTGAAGATCATCGGCTTTTCTGATGATTCGAATGCAGTAATAGTTCTCAGTTTCAACGTATTATTAATTAGTAATTTAATCGAAACGTTTTGGGCCCGAAGGAAACTGACCAGTCGCATCTTTCTTCAATTCTGAATTCGACTTTTTGAAACTATTGGTAAACCATTTCCGCACAACCAGTCGAACTCAATCATTTTCGCAAATTAAAATCGAAAAATTACTTCCTTGAAAAGTGGACCACCAACACTCGCTCGTGGAACCTGCGGTTCGTCTAATTGTGATAGTTATGTGAAAAATTGCTTCACTCTTTCGATTTGGCTGCTGGTAGGCAACGATCAAAATCGTTATATTTTGTAACTAGATATCTCGTCTTCTTCCACTTTCGAGTGCTTGAGCAGCAGCAGCAGCATCATCATCCTCATCATCACACATGTACCCGAGGGTCGACGGACGGACTTTTCACTTTGTTTCAGTTTTTTTCCTCCCTGTGCCAATCACTTTTCATTTCGGAAGTTTTCGTAACAAGCCAACATTCATTCATCCGAGAGCGCACAGTCTAAAATTGGCTCGCACTACGAAATGCATTCGTGCTGTTTCCTGCCCTGGTATAATAGGGGAATTGTGAAACAGATGACGATTTCTTACGTCGGAAAAATCACTTTCAATCGTGTGTATGGGCGTTGATAGATTTCTAATGAGGGATTGTTTTTTTCTTTCCATTTTTTTTGTAGGTATGGCTTCATTTCACCTCCAAGACCCTAGGTAATTGCGCATCCGCAGCGTATCAATTTAATTGCAAACACCGCTAGCATGGAAATCCGAAACCGAGGGGACAGGTTATTAAAGGTAAAGTGTGTCTGTGGTCCAAATGTTAACATGCCAGAAGCCGTAGCATGAAACCGGTAAAGCCAAAACAGGCATGTGTTAACCCGAAATTCGATGCAACGGAGGCAGTCGCACGATGACGGGCGGAAGTCGTACCGAAGCGCCATGCTCCAGAAGTAACAGCAGTGGCAGTAGCACTCTTTTCTAACTACATTTTTAATTATGACCCCTTCGTTCCGTTCGTCCCTCGCAACCACCGGATGACCTAGCTGTGAACCGAGAAGCCGTGGTTTGTCTCGTCGTCCATCGATCGGAACGGCACGCATGGGGAAAGCTGGAATTAGGGAATGGGTTTAAATTATGTTTGATGGCCTCATACAGACGGTTGTTTTTTAATGGCTAGTAATATCACACACGGTTACGCCGATTCATATTTCCAGTTGTAGTTGATGAGTGCGTTTACCGAGTCATTTGGGGCTGTGTGTTTAACGGCGTTTTCTACAATCGTTCCGATTCGATTTTGGAAAGGCATTCACGTATTTGCTACTTTGATTTTTGGACAGACCTCCGATATCAAAAAACAATGATTTGCTTTATTCATTTGCGGGTCGGCAATTATTATCGAAGCAGTATAACTGTTCATTATAGCAGGTTGTAATTATCATTTTCATTCGAACGAAACGGTATCATTCGGATGGTGTGTCATTCGAAATGACATCGAACGAAAATTGTGTTCGAGTTTCGTTCGACCGTATGTTTGAATATTAAAATGCTAAGAGTAATAATTGATTTTTAAGAGCTATTTCCGACGCAAACTGCCGGATTAAAAAGGTTTCCCTTCGGATCAACACTTTTTGATGCAGACGGTAAGCTGTAATTTGGTATTTGGTATTTGTGAGACAAAGTTTTCAAAGAACGTTTAGAAGCCTTTAAATAGGGGGCCAATTTTCTTCCTAATGTCCACTTGATAGTGAAGGGTTGTTGATTATATATCCCCTGTTTTAGGTTAGTGGACGAAGGGCTTTGTAGTCCCAAAATTGCTGAGCTTGCTCAACGCCACCGTTTCATGGGTTCGAACTACATTACATTAAAGTTTATTGTGAAAACACATTCATAATATTCATGGTCACTTCAGTGTAACTAACAGAGCTTTTTGCTGTTTCTATGAGGTTTTTCGATGTTTTGTAACAGTGAAATTCAATGTTTTTTCGCTGTTTTGTCCAACAGAAAATAATACACTAGAATCTCATTTTACGTCCATTCATTTTACGGAATTTTTTTTTACGTCCACAAAATTTGAATAAACGTCCTCTTTTTTTACGACCGATTTTGTTACGTGATGCTCTTCGCGGGGCATTCGTGAAAACTAACAAAATATATTATTTGCTTGCCAGCTAACTCGCTAACGCGAATATTTTTCCATACCTATGCTATTTCTAAATCAATTTCCAATTCTGTGATTTGTATGTATGTATGTATGTATGTATGTATGTATGTATGTATGTATGTATGTATGTATGTATGTATGTATGTATGTATGTATGTATGTATGTATGTATGTATGTATGTATGTATGTATGTATGTATGTATGTATGTATGTATGTATGTATGTATGTATGTATGTATGTATGTATGGGGGGAATCCACGATCAGTTCAAGGTCCTGCCAGTGTACGTGGGTAGACTTACAGTAGATCCAAATTTGATTGTCAAATGAATTTCATACTAAAGCTGTTGTAGAGGACCTGTTCGGACTGTTTTTGAACGAAGCGAAACTGTTTCTGAATCAGTTTTATGATACTAGCAGATCAAACTATATTTTTATTTATAAAATAAATGCTATTAGATTAACCTTTTTCGTTTTATATGTGGACTTACAATTTTAGTTTCGTTATTCCCTCTCGCAGATAGAATCCTTTTAACCAGCTAATCGTTCCAAACTTTTAAACTGTTCCGTGTTATTTCGTCACTAGTTTTAATTCGTCTGCTTGCTTCTAATTTGTTTTAGCTGTAAGTTCTAACTTTATTTATTTATAAGTCAAAAATCAGTACTTCTTCTGCGTGTACTCACTAGTAAATATTGCTATAAATGGTAGTTAACTTTCATTAAATTTACCGATAACTAGGCACAATTTAACTTTTCTATTTAACTCACTTTTTAGCGCTTTTAACTTCAAAATGTCCGTTCAATTTTAACGTTTCTTCCTATTCACATTTTCTTCACATCCCTTTTAATCTTCCTTCTTTTAATCAATATTTTTTGTTTACATTATATCGAGCCTACCAAACTGTCAACGTCCGCTTGAGAACACATCCCGCAATCCATCCTCTGTCAGTTGTGCTCAGTGCAGTGTTCCGAACAGGACCAAAAGGGGCCCACAAGCAGAGACACTTGTGAGGATTCTGGGATTAGAAGAAATTCCTTGCAGCATTAGGATCTTTCCACGTAACAATCAATTTCGCTGCACCAGCTTCAACTCACGTAATTGTTTGTTTGTTCGAAAAGTTCAACATAAATATTGTTTCAGACCTTCAGGAGTTTCCTCCTAGTGATTCCGGTCGACTCCATCCTCCAGTCTTCCACTCATATGATGCCTCTGTATTCTGACCCTCCCATCAATTCATCATATAATGCATATGGGTCATTCCACGGGAAATTTACAGTCAAAATTTTTTTTCTCTCCGGAATATTTTTTTTACGTTCTTTGTTCAAAAAAAATCGACACGTATTTTTGTATTTCGATGTTATTGTTGGAATTCGTAAGATATGATTTTTTAAAGTATTGTAATCCGAACAAATCACTATTTTTTAAATACTGATTGCAAACATAGTTTGTAATATCAAAAAATTACTTTCTACCAGATGTGTTCACTATTCCACAAGCTTTCAAAATTGGTATACCATACCTCCTCTCGATTGTTTTTCAATAGTTAAAAAGTGCATTTTTATAAACAATTGCAACTTTTTCAAAGTTGGAACTTTTTTTTCTCGATTTTTTTTACTTCAAAATATTTGTTCATCTTTCTCGAAGAAGCATGAAAAATTTGGAAATGGAGAAATGAAAACTCTAGAAGTTATGAATTTTTATATCGAAGCGCGCACGGTAATGCAAACGAGCGGACGAACATGCGTGCTTCAACGACACGTTACACTTAATAGCATCATAGGCGGCCTCGTTATGAAGCTGCCCGTGGGTTAGAACATCGATTGAGCATTACCGCTCGCTTCACATTAACACACGCGCTGAGACATAAAAACTCATAACTTCCAGAGTTTTCATTTCTCCATTTCCAAATTTTGCATGCTTCTTCGAGAAAGATGAACAAATATTTTGAAGTAAAAAAAATCGAGAAAAAAAGTTCCAACTTTGAAAAAATTGCAATTGTTTATAAAAATGCACTTTTTAACTATTGAAAAACAATCGAGAGGAGGTATGGTATACCAATTTTGAAAGCTTGTGGAATAGTGAACACATCTGGTAGAAAGTCATTTTTTGATATTATAAACTATGTTTACAATCAGTATTTAAAAAATAGTGATTTTTTCGGATTACAATACTTTAAAAAATCATATCTTACGAATTCCAACAATAACATCGAAATACAAAAATACGTGTCGATTTTTTTTGAACAAAGAACGTAAAAAAAATATTCCGAAGAGAAAAAAAATTTTGACTGTAAATTTCCCGTGGAATGACCCATATAATGAATTTATCACATGATCTATACTGCCGCTACTCGCATAACAGTCCCATTTATATAGGAAACTCCATAGAAAATGGGACTGTTATGCGAGTAGCGGCAGTATAATGCAATGAAATGGATGAATTAGAACGAGCTCACAAGCAGTCCTTTGAATCAGATATAGCCGCATCATTTGAATTTCGAATTAAATTATTAGAAAGTTTTACGGTCAATGTTTGCATGGTATAGTAGGTGTGCTGAGGTGAGCTAGAACGAAACAAATAATTAAAATATATGTTGGGGCCTATCTATCAACAGGGCCGAGTGGATCAGTTGTCTTCCCAAAACCACAATTTTGATATCAGTCAACCGAGATCCACGCAGCAGCGCACCTTCTAGCTTAGCTACTCAATCTTAAGGAAAGAGCATTACCGGGAATGACCACGTGGAGGCGCTAGGTAGCAACTTGGGATGGCTAGAACTATGTTGGACGCATCTTCATTGCCTTCCCCCTTTCATACCCAACTTCCAATTATGCAATTTGTGGAAACAAATCGGAATTTTTATCGCATGGAGAATTTCTAGATTCACACGGCGATTTGAATTTTTTCCGAGCCCGATTAAAAAGAAAAAGATCATCTGCTCGATGTAGTCAATTCAATAACATGACACGCGATTTTTTATCTTTACAACTATTTTTTGTCGTACAGCTTACGCACTCTTGTTTTGGCTTATCAAAGCTTATAGTTTGGCTCAATGAAGTGTGACTATAATAAAAATTGTCACAGTCGATTTGGCCACTTTTAGCTATTTTTTTAAGTCGACATGGTAATAATTTAAGAGGGTTCCTGTAGCTACAAGGTAACAATTGATTGGTCGTGTGTTCAAATCTTAGTAGAGTCAAACCATTCGACGTTAAGTGACTTTAGCATTTTGGTTTATTCTCAAGCCCCTTTACATATTTCCTTTCTACTGAATTCTGGATTTACCAACAATGAAGTCTCTAGCCGGGGCTAGTTCTAAGAATGGTACTTAATCGGGGTGTCAATGAAGCCTCTTGTTCAAGGGCAAATTTTAAGGTAAGGACCATTTCTGGCTCTAGAGAAAGAGATTAGTTGAAAGGTAATAAAAAGCATAAAAGAAAAAAGGCGAAAAAACAACGACAGTTAAGGTGAAATGGGGCTGAATCCCAACATGGCCGGATCGATGGCACCCATGGGAGGATATGGGTGCCATCGATTCGGCCATGTTAGGATTCAGTACCGTTTCATCTTAAGCACGTATAATAAACAGCAGTTCTTTCACTCTAAGCGATACTGGAAAAAGAATATAGTGCGGAATACAAGTTGGACGGTATCACAACAGATAAAAAATACTGGTCGCAGTGACAATATTAGACAACATTCCGTACGTACACAGGTATAATATGAGGAGTGAATGAATGAATAGGTTCTTAATTTCTAAATGCACGTCAGCAGAGTTGTTACACCAACCCTAACCCAAGTCCGAAATGTAACAAACCGAGTGACAGTTCATTTTCCTATGCCAGTCCAGCAAGAAATAACTCTTACTCGTTTTTTTTTCTACATATTGGACTTCAGCCCTTCTCATTTCTTTTTTGCCTACGAGCTATTCCAGCTCAAAACGCTGAAAATAGGCCATTTTTGATTCGACTAGTTTTGATTGGACTGAAATTTTCCTGATGTGCTGGATACTACGCAAGAACTCATTTTCCACTAAACTAGATTTTTTTCGCCAAGAGTAACTTTTCAAAAGGGCGTATTTAGAAATGAGATTACTTTTTTTTTCAAAACATCATATCTTGAAGAGTATTTCTTTGATCAAAATGGCGACAAAGGAAAAGTTGTAAGAAATTAGGAAGAAAATCTACAAGGTATACAGCCCTAAGGGTTGTATGAAAGGGTGACGTAGGACTATATCAGCTCATTAGATCAAAGACTAATGTAACCTGCATTTCTGGCATATAAGTATGTTTATACGAATCTGTGAGTGCCATTGTTTAAATTACTGTTTAAAAGAAAGGAGTGAAATATTCAGACTCAAGTCTTCGTTGAATGCAATGATGGCATTGAAAATACGTGAACGGGGACCATTGCCACTATTGAGCCATAGAGATTGCTTTAAAAATCATTTGTGCAGTAGGCACGTAAGCTAGCGGCGTCGATTCACTCTCGCTTACTCCGAGAAGGTTTTACTAGTCTACTTTCACAGCTTACCACTTGTTACATAGCAGAAAATATGGGACACACGTAAACACTTTTGTTTTATTGGTAGGAGAGCCCTTATCCTCCAATCTCACGGGTGAGGGGTCTGAAACCATCATAAAATAAAGTCATACCTCCAAAAACCCTCACATGCAAAATTTGGTTCCATTTGGTTGATTAGTTTTCGAGTTATGAGGAAATTGGTATTTCATTTGATGGGAACCCCGCCCCCCCTCTTAGACGGGGAAGGGGTCTCAGTACACCATAGAAAAAATTCATACCTCCAGAAGCCCGCACATGCCAAATTTAGTTCCTTTTGCTTGCTTAGTTCTCGAGTTATGAGGAAATTTGTGTTTCGTTTGTATAGGAGCCCCCCCGCTCACGCCCTTCATGCTCTTACCCCCTCAAAAAAAATTGCTGGTCATTTTATCTATTCAACGACATATAAATTGTTCAGTTACGTTGAGTAGTTTAGTAGTTATTACCATTTGAAATCTTTCATTCAAACGTTACACTTCTATTTTCGTTTTCACAAAGTGCTACCCAGTCCCAGTATAATAAACAAAGAGGTAGTCCTACGTCAAAAAACTTTTCAAAACCACGATAAAAATCATAAAATGTCATGTATCTCCAAACCATCCCCTCCGAGCCTGGCTTCGGCTCTGTGAACATTTGGTACGTTCTCGCTTTTCAAGTTGCTTTTTACACAAAATTTTATACAAATTCTTTGATGCATTTTTTGGAATAGACAAAAATCGGATACAAGCTAAAACACGTCCACGCACAATAGCTGTCAAAAACTGACTGAATATTCAAAATGGCCGAAATTGTCAACATCAGTGAGGGTAATGAATATCAACATAACGCCACAAAAAGATCGGAAATCCAACATACGTAACCCACGAAAATTCAAAAATCATGATACTTTTTGAACAAACCTCGTGTTGGACGTCGGTTATGACGTAAAGTCTTTCTTTTGGAAAAGGAGGAAGTGTCTGTTGTGAAGAATGACTTCACACACGCATCACACACTCACCTCGGCGACGATATGGGGTGGCGTAATCACTAGACTTGCCGGTGCGACGTCGGCAACAAGACTGCCTGTTTCTACCACACTGACCGAGTAGATAATAGTCTATCTTCTAAACGGCTGAGCCAAAGAGCTATCATACAAAAGATAATATCTTCGCCAAGGCTAGTGTATGGGATGATCGAATTGGGAGAATACAACAAAATTAGACATTAGACTACCTAATATAAGGGTTCGGCACTAGTTTAGTCAGTAAAACATTCGGCCGGTAAACGTGGGTGCGCGTTCTATGTGCCATTGCTCAACCCGATATATTTTTGGTCCTATATACTTACTTATCCTGGTTCGCCGCCTCGAATTTCTCGACTGTCCTGCTCCACTTGCACCTAAGCATCGAATATGCTGCGCACTTCTGCTTTTGATACCAACCGGATTCGAGGCGTAAACCATTTTTGCGGGGTTGTCGTCCGGCTTTAACAACTTTCTGGATACTGGAATCACCGAAGAACTGCACCAGCTCGTGGTTCATCCTTCTCCTCCATGCACCGTTCTCACATATTCCGCCAAAGACGCCACCGACTAAGCACACAAGGTTCAAAAACGACTAGTGCTTTCAATTTTCCGTCGAGCATTGTCCACGTTTCGTGCCTGTAGAGAACTACCGGTCTTATTCGTGGTTTGTAATATTTTTGGTCTTTATATCGAAATTTTCAAGTTCACCCAATTAATTATTCTTCGCATCAGGCACTACCTCTCTTTAAGTCTTTGAGTGAAGTCTTAAAGATGTTTAACATATAACCACGATCTGTAGGAATTATAAAAATAGAAAAGTTTTCGGTAAAATTCCCAAATTTGGTGAAAAAATATTGCAAGGTACAAAAAGTTACATCCATTTTAGTGAATTTTTCGGTGCTAAAAATGATGTAGACCTTAGAGGGGTTAAATTGCAATTGAAATTGATTTAAAATCGTAGGTGGGATAATGAATTTCAAACGGACTAAAAGTTGAATATCTATTGGGACATTAAAATGTGAAATACGATTTGAAATTAAACATGAAACTTGATTTGAAATCAGGCTTAGAACAGGGCATGGAATTAGACCTGAAATTGCACCTTATGTTGAGCTTGAAATTGAACCTAAAATGGGACATTAAATTCGACTTGAAGGTGGACCTCAATTAGGCTTGAAAATGAACTTGAAATTGGACTTGAAAACGGTAGGTGAAATAGGAATTAAATTAGCCTTTAAATTGAACTTCGATTGGGACATTAAATCAGCTTTGAAACAGGACATAAAATATGACATTCAATTGGGTTTTAATTGGACTAAAAAATTGTACTAGAAATAAAACGAGGAGTTTGATTTGACATTGAGCTTGGAATTGGACATGAAATTATACTTGAAATAGGACCTCAATTGGACTTGAAATTGAGATCAGAGGCGATTTTGGATTAAAATTTTATTTGAAATTACTCTTAAAATGGGACATTAAAATGGGACTTGAGATTAAGCTAGTAACTGGACATGAAATTCGATCTAAATTTCAATTTGAAACCCTACTGAAAGTGGGACGTAAATTAGACTTGAAATTAAATTTGAAATTGGTTTTGAGAGTGGATCTATTTTTGCGCAATTACTGTACGGCCGCTACTCGCAGAACAGTCCCATTTATACAAGAAACTCCTAAAAATGGGACAGTTAAGCGAATAGCGGTAGTTTACTTATCGCAAAAAATGCCGGTCTATTGAATTGACTACTAGTGACTTCTTAGTTATCCTTCCCCAGAGGATTTTGTTATACAATTAACTTTTTTGGGAAGGTGGGTCACGTGCCCCAGTGTGTTCCAGCCTGGGCTCGCCAATGGGCACATAACATAACATACAATAATATGGTGCCAGAAATTATTTATCAATAAAATAGTGATCCTGGGCAAACCTAAACGCAACAAACACCGAGTTGTATGTAGAACATGCGGATTAGCAAATTGTTTTAGTACTGCACTAAACTTTAAAAGCAGTTTGTAACCAACTGTATCAAGCAGTGATCCCGTAGATTTAAATATAAGAGTCATCAAATCTTTTGATCTAAAAATAAAAATAAGAAAACTTATCCAATTTAATTCTACTATGTGTATTTTATTCAATGACAGATACGTATTTCACCTACGACTTGCAGGCTTCCTCAGTGTCTGTTTTCGAACACTGAGGAAGCCTGCAAGTCGTAGGCGAAATACGTATCTGTCATTGAATAAAATACACATAGTAGAATTAAATTGGATAAGTTTTCTTATTTTTATTTTTAGGTTTCGTATTCTACTAAGACGCTCCAAAAACTTCAGTAAATCTTTTGATGCCAATTAAGACCTTATTATATATTTCAACGATGGGTTTTGTTACTAAAGAAAACTTTAGTATTGATTTTTTTCAAAAAGGGTTGAAACTGTAAAACAATTCACTTATCAAAATTTTCTAGAGTTTCACATACTGGATGGTGTGCAAAGCAATATTGTACAGCAAAAAAAATAAACAAAAAAAGCATTCTTAGGTCTCTACGGCAAGCAAGCCGTAGGTAATCAGAAAACCTGATTTTGAGCCAATAACAATGCTTCCGAATAGTCGGCAGCAATAATACGCTATCAATTACCATTAGGCTTCCGAGTATTAGGTAGTGATGGAACGAGATAATGACGTGCCGACTTTTTTGGAAGCGTTTGAGAGGGGCAGTCATTGACGTGTTGACCGGTGGCCGGGCCGGGAACGGGGACTGGTTAGTCCGGGATCCGAGCTTTCACGTTATAGGCAAATTAGTTCAAAGTGGATTTGAATCTAAAAAGGCTCAGGCTCGGGTTGAGCTCGGAAAGGAACAGACAACCAGGCAAAAACTGCAATTTGTTTGGCTCTCCACCACCGAGCGTCGCTGCCGCTGGCACTGCGGGGGTTGATTTCCGATAGCCCAGCAGCTGTTTCGGTTGCCACCGCGCGCCGCACCGACTGCCGTGATGATGGTTACTTGAGATTGGAACAATTTACGATGGGAAAATTAACGCCAATGAATCGGAATCGATTGACGTGAGTGTGCGGTAACTCCATGCTGTAATGGTGAGTTCCTTGGCTTCCGTGGGCAGACAGCGATGATTAGGCGCGGATCATGCGGGCGGGTGACCGCACTTTGAATAAGAGATTACAATTTTATGGGTGTGAAAATTGATACCTTCATAGTGGTTGGCTTGAATTGCTGATTCAATTTAAATTGTGATGCACTTGTCATAAAACCATTCGATTGACATTGACGTTTTTATTATTATTACGTAGAGTGCATTCACTCAAAATTTTTCGTTTAGATTCAATATTTTCATTCGATTCATTTTATTCGTAAATCGTGCAGATTAATAATGATCACTGTTTTTCCCATTAGAATAAGTTAGACTAAGTTAACTAGCTGGAAAATGCATGATTGTTTCATGTTATAGTTAATCAAGCCTGAGTATTCAATTAGTTTCATATAATTAGGTACGAAAAAATGGTACATGCCCTCGCTTTGTTTATTTTGCATTTATGGGTTACCCCGCTACCGAGTTGAGCAATCCACTTCAAACGACACATCTCTTGTGTGTTTCCCGACAACATCCAGCAGGAAATCAGATCTTTCCGGGAGAGATTCCACTCCTCCATTCTCCATTTCATTATACATATTGTTGTTGAAAAATGCTTCCGTAACGGAAAAAGAAAAACACTTTTCGCCTTGGTATAGTGTGTTTTTGTTTTCTCACTCGAGCCGTAAAGGTCGATCGATTTGCTTTAGCGAAAGACAAATATCTCGGAACAAAGATGAAATCTCTTCACTTAGGCCTAATTTATACAGTTGAGTGGAAGCGGGAAGGAATCCAACTGCGAGTCAACTGGCGAGTAAAGGAAGTTGTTGGCCCCTCGAGATGGCTGCTGAATCAGTTGCTGAAAAAAAGCCTATTATTAACACTTCCACTTCAACTGGGACCAGCCTTCAACAGAAAAGAATATTAGTTTTCCGAGCGTGAGGTCACGTGACGTTAAGATTCTGATAAATATTTATATTTTCAATTACGGCTCCAATTCGATGTGGCGTCTGGAGAATTCGATTGCACGATTTCTGTTTAGAACAAGTGCACAGAGCGCTCGACGGGATGGATTAAAATCAGAACGTTGAAGCGGTCCTGAAATCCACGATCATGTGCGTATCGTCGTAAACATCATCCAGAGCAAGGTAGCAGAACATTAATAAACAAGGCTCATAAAATAACTAATTTTCACTCTTCTGCATTCGTTAACAAGAAACCTAGACTCTCAATCTAAGACAGAGGCCTAGTCCCCGTGACGAGCGCTCACGAAGCCGGTGTCATTCCACTGCGGATCATTTTTAACGGTTATGGGGGCCGGCCGCGATTATGGATTGTGTGGCTGTCGTGTTCTACAGAACGATGATCTTTTCGGAAGCGCATCCATTCCATAGTGCACCAGACGTAATTTAATTTACGGCTGTCGATATGAATGTAGTCGGTTCGCGGCCCGGCAATAAAAGGGGGGAAAGCTGTTTGGATAATCAAAATTCATGGGAAACTTGAACGTCCGCTCGAGGTTTTAAGGTCTGCCATTTGGGCTTTCACAATTATTATTGTCACGTCTTCTGTCCGGTGGCGACCGACGGCCGAGAAAGGTTTTGTGAATGATTATGCAAGAATGTTATCATCGGTGCATTGTCCAGTAATCAGCCTTTGAGAAGCCCTTTCTATACGTGGAATTGTGTGCTATGACTCAACGGTTTTAATTGCAGTTAATCTGCCATGGGTATTTGATATTTTAAACTTTTACTGATATTGTTGTTTTTACTTACCTACTCGCTTGATTAGAATTGGTTTTGAAAGCTTTTGATCGGATAGTGGTTGACTCTGAACAAATTTCAAAACGATTTAGCAGTCTTTAGCATTTTAGTGGTCCGGTTGATTTCCTTTTATGCATTTTTTTCTGCATAAAAATCTAAAAGAAATATAATGGGTAGGTATATCATTTAATTTAGTTGCTAAACAGGCAGACTTCACTGCTTCACTTACCACTTTAGTTTACGAGTATCGTGTTTATTCGCAACTTGCAAGAGACAACAAATCAATCTTACCACGACTTAAAATTGTAATCCTCTTTTACTTAGTTCTAAGCACCCGGTTTTACTGGAGTAAGTAATGACGCTGGCGCTGTCTCAATCGTTTAATAGGTGCAGGCAGAGCGGACGTGACGCCGTCTCTAGAAGCAGGAAGAATCCACTTCTTGGTGTCTGCTCGAATGGTTCATAATGGGGCTCAGTAAAAAGTACCTTTCACAGTAGTGGTTTTTGGACTTACAAGTACTTACAAACAAACAAATTAAAACTATAGGTTTGGCAGAAAAATTTTCGATTTTCAATCTAGCTTACTTCGATTTTCGAGTTGCTATGGCGGCGCATCTCTGAACGACTTTCGTGATCTCCTCACTTTCGCATGCTTACCTATGTCATGTGGTTAACTTGTTTCTCTCCGAATCGAAATGTAAGGGTTTTCTTACACCACACTTGATGGCACCGAAAGGGAGATGTATTACCAGCGGTTCTAAATGTAGAACATGTAGAACTTCCTTTGCACCGCCCGTACATTCATCATCGTCGGTCGGTCGTCGGATCGTTCGAAATCGTTCCGTAACGACGAGATGCTGTCAACGTGAAACCGTCTCCATCTCCGATCTCGAACCGGGCCGAACACAACCCGGCCGGCAGGGCCGGGAAACATTCTCAAAACAAGGATAAATCACACCAAACCTGGCGCGTCTTGTAAAATGGTCACATAAATTATAATGTTCTATTAATAAAGTGCGTTTCGTGTCGTTTGATAGTGTGACTTGCTGGTGAACTGCACTTTCGTTGCTTGCGTGCATCGATGCAAGTTGAACATTACGCGGACTAGTACTTTAAACTGCATGCATGCAATAATGAAGTGCACATCAATAATTCGTGTATCTTTTTTTCGATGTCTGTCGGATCGGACATTGATTTAGGGCTTGCAACCAATTTCGGAACTAAGACTGGTTTCGCAAAGGGCAACGCCCGGACGGACTGACCGCGGCCGTGTGTCGCTAGTCCTATAATGGAATGGTCGGATGGTGGGCAGTATTTCAATTTCAATTCCGTTAGGTATCGAACAAAACATAATAATAATAAAACAAAGAGGCAATCACGACGCGACGGCAGATTGGATTAGTTATTAGCTCATTTTCGTGACCGTTCGCGAAAGCAAATGTTGCCATTTTGATTAGAGCGCCTTTGCGCTTCGTTGTTGTCCACGATCATAATGTTAATTGGCACAGTTTTTTGGTTACCGTTAGTCGTGCAGTGAGTTTCATCGACTAGTTCGAAAAGTTAGGACGATTGGAACCGTGTAACAATATTATTTAATTTCAACATAAGAGTAGAGAACCAGATTTCATTAAAAATAACCTGTCTTCTCTTCATTTTTCATATTTCAGTTCTGGGAAATCATCTCGGAGGAACATGGTATCGATGCAACCGGTATTTACCACGGAGAATCAGATCTGCAGCTGGAACGAGTCAGCGTATATTACAATGAAGCTTCCGGTAAGTTAATAAAATTAATAAAAATAGACAATTTCTAAGTAACAAGAAAGTACCTATATATTTTGTGTCACCTTCAAAAATCTCCCAATGCAATAAGCTGAAATCTTTCCTATAAAACCAACATCATGAGCTAAGACTGAGATAGATATAAATGACACAATCAACCCTCAGTTTGCAGAGACTGGAATGTTTCTACCGTGAACGCAGGTAATTCCGATCAGTTCCTAATTCCGATCACTCAACTAAAGTAACCGATTTTTAAAAGATTTAATTAAAATTTATAGCTCATTGGCAAACTTTGATCATGAGGATTCCCACAAACTATGGTTTGTGATTCCATCTTCTAAAAATCCCAGTCGTCTAAGAAGTTGTAACTCACTTTTAACCTGGTCGAGCAATCTTTTACGTTGAGGAACCCCCTGTTCCTGGTGCCAATGCAGTTGTAGAGGAGAATTGTTTCCGTCACACTGTCGTCCGGCATCCTTACGACTTGTCCGGCCCACCGTAGCCTACTAACTTTCGCTAAATGACGATGGGAATCTCTCCAAACAGTGCCTGTAGCTCGTGATTCATACGTCTCGGCCACTCTCCGGTTTCAGTTTGTACTCCGCCAAATATCATAAGTAGTACTTTCCACTTGAACAGGGCAAGGGCGCGTATGTCCTCCGTGAGCAGTGACACGGCTTCAAGTCAATAAAGAATTACTGTTCTTCGTACGGCAGCGTATGCTTCTTGATAATAACGTTTTGCGACGGGCAAAGTAGGCCCGATTTCTCGCTTAAATGCGCCGGAGGATCTCCTTATTAGTGCTGTTGTCTGCGGTTGCCAGCAGCGATCCTAAATACACGAACTCATCTGCCACTTCTAATTCGTCGCCGTCAACAATTACCGTTCATGGGCGGCACGCGTTTGTTTCCTTTGAGCCTCTTTCTTTCATGTATTTAGTCTTCAACGCATTTATATTTAGTCCAATTCTCCTAGACTCCGCTTTTGTCGGATCACCCCCTCAAGAGCGGTATTGAATAGCATGTAAGATAAACCGTCACCTTGGGGGGCTCCGTAGCCGCAAGGTTATCGAGTCTGCGTTGACAAGCGAGTGGTCGTGGGTTCGAATCTTAGTAGAATCAAGCCATTCGATGTCGTGACTTTAGCATGGGTTTATTCTCAGGCCCCTCCATTTTCCCTGCCTTCATGCTGAATTCTATATTTACCCTCTGACGCCTCTTGACAGTGCAAATGTCCCTCCTATAGTTAAGTGTACTGGTCAGAGGTACGAATGAGTCCTCGCCAGGGACGGCTATAATATGGGATAGTACTGGCAGCGAGTAATATGCGGGTAAAGTAGATAAAGCTTTGAAGGAAGGGTAAACCCCAATACACACAAGCACGCATAAAACTTAATAAGCATATCGCTCATTCAATAGCGATTATAGCTAAAAGAAATGCAGTGCAGGTCATACAGCAAACACCCGGGCGATATTACAATAGATCAACTATACTGGTCGCAGTAATGAGTCCACACATGGAAAAAAAACCGTCACCTTGTCTCAACCCTTTTCGTGTCTCAAAAGGATTCGAAAGTATCCCCGAGATGCACACGAAACACATCACTCGATCCAATGCAATATAGCATTATCTCGATCGACTGTATCGTATGCTGCCTTGAAATCAATAAAGATGTGATGCGAGGGCAAGTAGTACTCACGATATTTCTGTAAGATCTGTCGGATGGTAAACATCTGGTCTGCAGTTACGTGGGCCCCCATGAAGCCCGCCTGATAAATCCCTTAAAACCTTGTGCAATCGGTGCCAACAGGATCATAATGAATTTTTTTAAGTGCACCCCCTCGGCCCCCTCCAAGGAATTTTCCTGGCTACGCCAATGCACGTGACAGATTAAATCGTCAACGTAGATGACGGAGCGCAAAGCTTAAGAAGCAGTGTTTAATCGACTCAATCCCGGCCATCCCGTTTTGGAAATACGGATGCCAGACAATGGAATCGTATTCGTGAATCGAACGGATGACTTACTTAAAAGGCCTGCGTAGCATAATTTTTCCATCTATTTCGGTCCATGGCAGCTGGTGTCCAACTCCGCGGGCACCCAATGCTCGCCAGATCTCGCTTCACCTGGTCTTACTACCTCGCTCGATGTGCCCCTCTTCGCTTGGTTCCTACCGGATTCGATGCGAATACCATTTTTGCCAAACGT
Source organism: Sabethes cyaneus (assembly GCF_943734655.1). Lineage (NCBI taxonomy): Eukaryota > Metazoa > Arthropoda > Insecta > Diptera > Culicidae > Sabethes > Sabethes cyaneus. The sequence goes on from NC_071354.1 coordinate 51,166,003, forward strand.
ATTCGTCCAGCTTTAATTACTTTCTGAATACTGGGTTCGCCGTGGAGACGCGCGATTTCGTGGTTCATTCTTCGCCTCCAGATACCGTTCCCTTGCACAGCGCCAAAGATGGTTCTAAGTACTCGCCGTTCGAAAATTCCGAGTGTACAAAGGTCCAGGTTTCATACCCATAAAGGACAACCGGTCTAATTAGCGTTTTGTACAATGTAAACTTTATACGGTGGTTCGAAGTGTTCATCCGCAAATTTTTGTGGAGTCCGATGTATGACCGACCTTCGCTGATAATATGCTTTTTATTCTCACGGCTAGTATTGTCCTCAGTTGCCAGTGCGCCAAGGTATACGAACTCGTCGACTATCTCAAACTTATTCTCATCGATTACCCCGGTGATCGGGTGCTTGGTCCCACCCGCTAGCATATACTTTGCGCTTTAGTCTGGTGTACCGATCTTCCACCGCCTCAAATGTTTTGTCGACAGCATCCACGTAGTCAGCAAAGCAGATAAATTGACTGGATTTATTGAAAATCGTACCCCGCATTTCGATCGCCGCTCGTCTTATAATACCTTCAAGCGCAATGTTGAATAGCAGGTAGGAAAGACCATCTCCTTGTCGAAGTTCCCTGCGAGATTCGAATGGGTCCACCCATTCGACAATCCACCCGAGATTCTCACACAGTACTTAATCTCATTCATCGTATCCATGATAAGCTTACTCGGAAAGCCGTCTTTGTCCAAAATTTTCAATAGCCCTTGTCGGTTTACACTATCATAGGCGGCTTTGAAATCGATGAACAGGTGATGCGTGGGGACCCAGAATTCGCGGCTCTTCTGGAGGATCTGCCGCAGGATGAAGATTTGGTCCGTTGTAGATCGACTCTCCATGAACCCGGCCCATGAACTTCCCACAAATCAAATGGCTATTGGCGATAGTCGATCAGGGTTGCCACAAGCACAGATTATTCTGTGGCGAGAGGCTCGATTTTTACCAAGGGTAGCCAATGCAGATGACTTCGATATCATAGCCAGGAACTTTGCGACGACGGAGGCAATCTACGCCTGACTGAAAGCGGAGTCTAGGAGAATTGGGCTAAAAATAAATGCGTCGAAGATCAAATACACGAAAGGAAGAGGCACAAGGGAAACAAACCGTTGACGGCGATGAACTAGAAGTGGTAGAGGAGTTCGTGTATTTGGGATCGCTGGTGACCGCGGACAACAACACGAGTAAGGAGATCCAGCGGCGCATCCAAGCGGGAAATCGGGCCTACTTTGCCCTTCGTAAAACGCTACGATCAGGAAGCATACGCCGCCGCACGAAGCTAACAATGTACAAAACCCTTATTAGACCGGTAGTTCTTTATGGACTTGAAGTCGTGACACTGTTCACGGAGGACATACGCGCCCTTGCCGTGTTCGAGCGGAAAGTGCTGCGGACGATATTTGGCGGAGTACACACTGAAAGCGGAGAGTGGCGGAGGCGTATGAATCACGAGCTACAGGCACTGCTTGGGGAGACTCCCATCGTACATCTAGCGGAAGTTAGCAGGCTACGGTGGGCCGGACACGTCGTAAGGATGCCGGACGACAGTGCGACGAAAATAGTCCTCTTCAATAACCCCGCCGGCACCAGGAACAGGGGGGCCAAACGTGCACGATGGCTCGACCAGGTCGAAAGGGATTTGCGACTTCTGAGACGACTAGGAAATTGGCGACGAGTGGCCCAAGACCGAGTTGAATGGAGACGAGTGCTTGAAACAGCACGAGCCACCCCTCTATGCTGCTGAAAAAGAAGAAGAAGAACATTTTTAGCTATTATTTTAGTTATTTTACCTTATGTCAAGCTCCTCAATACCAAATTCAGATATGCAGTTATTCGCCAAAAATATCTGGATCAGGCTTTCTTCAGTAATTTTCTCCTGCTCGGGTTTCGGCGACATCCGTTTGCTTCAGCTAGATTATATCGTGGCGGGCGACGGTATAGTATGTTGTTCACAACAAATAGTTTTTGACGTATCCTTAGGATTTAGGTTCTGACGGTGATAATTTCTGAAAAGTGCCGATTATCCGTCTGGTTGGGTGATCTCCGAAATTGTCGTATTCCGAAAGTCATACGAAACAGGTGGGATCATTTTTGTTTGATAAGAATGATGGTCGTGGAGGATGGTACCTTATTAGCTTATCCAGAGGTGACGGGACGAGCGAAATCACTGGGCCAACATCCTGTACGCTGACGAAGCAGAGATCCAGACTGCGATTGGTCTCGTTGGTCACGAGGTTGAACTGTTGCAATATGGCAGAACTACACCAATTAGGAAGCCGTAATACTCCGAGGTGTACAGTGGAGTCATCGGGATCCGAATGGAGATAGCCATTGCTGGAAGGTTGCCACAGAAGTCCTGCTAGGTTGAGATTCCCGTTAACAATAAGCTCGTCGGTTGCGGTAGCCAAATCGAACACAGACCGACCGGACGTGAACATCGATCAGAGCATCGTCGCGTACTCGCGTAAGTTCGAGATCGAACTTCTGACAAGAGAGAGATTGCGAGTCAAGCCGGGTTATTAACACGATGATTCCGTGGCAGTTATCGGATGCCGTTCTCATTGCAGTTCGTCTCTCCTACGTTTTGATAGTAGATGAGCACATCGTCGAGTTCGTTTTATGAGTTGCAAAGGTACTCGCCTAAGGTTACGGATTGGAAGGCTCCCGCACCACAACCAACCACAGGACTGGAACGCACGCTGGACCGGGAGGAGTGCTGGCCTAGTTCGCCTGGGTCAGGAGGACCGGGAGCTTCCATATTACTATCCACACTGTGACCCGATTGTAAAGTAGAATGAGACCTTCAAGATTCGCTCAGGATAGAACAGGGCTGAAAGGAGGGAAATTCATCAATGAGGGAAAGTCCTGTTTTACAAGCATACTTGCCTGAGAGTACAGGCCAGGGGACTCCTTCCAAACCATCGTGAACAGGGCCAGGACGGCTGAGATGACAGCGTACAGATAAACAGGCATTGTTCTTAAAGTTGACAGAGGAACATGGCTCGGTTGCTACGGGTTCAAAATAAGCTCCCATCATGCCTCGTTGCGTGCCTCCTGGTAATCCAGTAGTTGTTGTAATTCTAGGAGGTTCCGTTGGACCTGGGATGACGACACTCGGATTTTTCGAGCGATTGTTCGGACCATGAGTAGCAAGACAGTGCTTTTTCTTTGAATCGTCTGTATAAGTCGGATTGAAAAGAGATACAATTGAGCGTATGTATATCCTTTCTCCTAGGGACCAGCTTGACCAGTTTAGGTTTTACGTTAGCTTCCAGTTCCAGACACTCCGAAATAAATGAAGCAAATCCCAACAAACATTTTTATTCAATTTTGATTAAAGCAGAGGAGCGTGCGAAAAATGTTAGACTGATTACTGGGAAAATTTGGATCTGCGGCTAAAAATATTGGATAGTTTGTGGTAGTGGGACTTTATTCAAGAGAGCCTTATTCAAATACTGTGTTGCTAATACTAAGGGAACAAGCGCTTGTTGCTTGGGTATGTCTCTCTGATATGGTTGGATAAAAGGCAGACCTAAATAGCTCCCTATTAAGTCATCTTCATAGCGACGATCGAAGCGAATGGAAATTATTGTACTAGCCGCTTTTGTTTTGTTGTTTTGATAGGGTTTACCTTTTCTGAGAAATTTTTGATTTTTCAACTACTGAACTGATTTAAATGATTTTAATAGGTATTAACTATCAAATAGGAGATTGTCCCCGGTTGTGAAACGGCTCTGTTTGTGAGACACACGCCATTTTTGATGTGTTTATTAACTTTCTGGTGTCCAGTGCTACATTTTGGCGGTCTGGGAGTAAATCTCACTCACACTTCATTCCGATTTCGAAACTTGACCTTTTGTTTTTATACAACAGACTTCACAGTCAGCTGTTAGGGTACAGGACAATGGCGGGGTAGTGCTTCGATCCTATTGACTATTGACTCCTATTGTCTTGGTATGTTAGTGGTTGACACAACTTGTGTCTACAATGCGAGTGACGAAATATGAAGGGTGAATAAGAAGGATTTTTCGAATTGGTATCGTAGCTACAAGACGTTCTATAAGACCCTCGAACAACTTGGAAACATATCAAACGTATATTTTATAAGTAAAATTTTTCCTCAAGATACCTAAATCATGCATTGAATTACAATTTTTTCTACACAATTAACGATTACAATTTTTGTTTTGTCCCATTTGCAGCCGTTTCTCGCTCGTCGGGTGGCAAGTATGTGCCGCGTGCAATTTTGCTCGATCTGGAACCGGGCACGATGGAGGCAGTCCGCTCCGGACCCTACGGAAAGCTGTTCCGTCCGGATAACTTCGTGTTCGGTCAGTCCGGCGCGGGAAACAATTGGGCCAAGGGACACTACACCGAAGGTGCCGAACTGGTCGATGCCGTTCTGGATGTCGTCCGTAAGGAGTGCGAAAACTGCGATTGTCTACAGGTAATATTAAACATACTTACAAGATGTTAGTCTTTTATTACGTTTCCTGAACATATTTTAGGGTTTCCAACTGACTCATTCGTTGGGAGGCGGTACGGGCTCCGGTATGGGAACCCTATTGATCTCCAAGATTCGAGAAGAATACCCCGACAGAATCATGAACACATACTCGGTAGTACCATCCCCGAAAGTATCCGACACCGTGGTTGAGCCGTACAATGCGACCCTTTCGATTCACCAGCTGGTTGAAAATACCGATGAAACTTACTGCATCGACAACGAAGCGTTGTACGATATCTGCTTCCGTACGTTGAAGGTGCCGAACCCGAGTTACGGCGATTTGAATCATCTGGTCTCGTTGACCATGTCCGGTGTCACTACCTGTCTGCGATTCCCCGGTCAATTGAATGCCGATCTGCGAAAACTGGCCGTCAATATGGTTCCTTTCCCACGTTTGCACTTCTTCATGCCTGGATTTGCTCCGCTGACTTCGCGTGGTTCGCAGCAGTACCGCGCTTTGACGGTTCCGGAGCTCACTCAGCAGATGTTTGATGCCAAGAACATGATGGCAGCCTGCGATCCGAGACATGGTCGATACCTAACCGTGGCTGCAGTCTTCCGTGGTCGAATGTCGATGAAGGAAGTCGACGAACAGATGCTGGCCGTGCAGAACAAGAACAGCAGCTACTTCGTCGAATGGATTCCGAACAACGTGAAGACCGCAGTCTGTGATATCCCGCCGAAGGGTCTGAAGATGTCGTCGACCTTCATTGGAAACACCACCGCCATCCAGGAACTGTTCAAGCGCATCTCCGAGCAATTCTCCGCTATGTTCCGTCGTAAGGCTTTCTTGCATTGGTACACCGGCGAAGGAATGGACGAGATGGAATTCACCGAAGCGGAAAGCAACATGAACGATCTGGTATCCGAGTATCAACAATATCAGGAAGCGACGGCTGACGACGAGTTCGAGCAGGAAGAATGCGCCGATGAGATGGAGGGCGAATGTGTCTAAATCTACCATTTTGGATGGCAGTGAAGCATTTTTACTATTTATTATTATTATTATCATTAGATAGATAAAACGTAATGAGGTTTTATGAGTACACAAGCCGAAGAAATAGTGTTTAAAAATCTAACCCTCCATCTTCTCTCGGATCTCAGAATACCTACTAATCGACCAGAATAAACGCTATGATTGGCGATTGCACCAAATTTCACTTTATCCGCAATTTAGACTACTTTTCACCATAATAGATCACGCATTAAAAACGCATCAATCAATTAGATCAATAAGTTAGTAAACGTGAGAGTGCGCGAATAGATAGAGTTTAGGAGAGGTGTTCGAACCGGACCCCAACTTCTGCGAGATGTGACACTAACGAGCCATAAAAGCCTACATTCAGGCAATATTTCTAGAGGAATGAAATAGCTGACGTCACCGAGAGTCGATGGCTTTTGTGGTAACAGATGGTCGTCCGTTTGTTGGGGTCCCGGTGAAGCGCACCGTTTGATATAGATAGAGATATAAAGTTATACTGACAAAAGTGCTGCCAATCAAACCAATTAAGCAATCGGAATAGTTGTTCAATAATTATTTGCTTCCTTAAAGTATATCTCCAGATGATCTGGCTATTTATCCAAAGATTATTTTTGAAACTCATCTAAACTTTCAGAAAAATTAGTCCGTTTGTTCCTGGCAGGGTTCGATTTGTGCTGCCAGCATGTGAATGAAATCTATTTTATTACTAACCATCAATACACCACTGTACGATAGTTATCACTATGGAGATTTACCTGAATTACAGGAATTGTTCGATTCGATGTCGAATGGAATGGCGAAGTGCAGGCAAAATTTGAACTTTTATAAAATCGCACGCACATACGATTGTAATGTTGATATTTGGAACGGAACAATAAAACCATAATTGTATTTATTTGTAAAATGCTGTGTATTTTTATCTTATGGGCTGGGCTCCGTGTCAAATGTTGATGATTTGAAAATGTGTCGATAATATTCGGTTGCATATCCGAATGTTTATGTTTTATGATGAATTATAGGAAAGTACTTTACGATAATATTATGAGAAATGCATGCATGCTTTGTCACGATCTGTATAGATTATGACAAACCTCATAACAGATCATGTTCATCGCTTGATTGCGATGAGAAATATAAGTAACAGGAATTGTTCGATCACTTTGACTCAATTTTGATTCATTTGACAGCAGGCTTCATTTTCGGTTTTTTGCTCAGTAGATGCTCATTAGACTACAGCGCCCCAATGAAACAGAATTCGAAAAAAGGTAAAAAGTATAAAGGGAAATTGTAGAGTTAATAACTATTTACAATATTGTTGAAGAAAATATAATCTACTGAACAAAAAAACCGAAAATAAAGCCTGTTGGACAGTACCGTCTAAGCCGAGCAAAATTTGACAAATGCAAGTAGCTACTAGTATTGTAGCATCTTAACTACAAAAGATACAGAAAAACTTTATTCAGCACAATTGTAGATAATACCTAATTCTACAAATAATGTCCCATATATAACTTTACAAAACAAAAATTGAGTCAAAGTGATCGAACCATCCCTGATAACCCTGATAACAGACACGATCGGTTGTGTGCAGCGCGTGAATCTCAATATAAACAACATGATTAACTTGACCATTGATAAGACAACAAAATCTTGTGATTAAAGCTAAAAATTCACTGTTTATCATGAACTGTACAGATCTGGGTGTGTGGCAATAACTCACAGATTTGATCAAAATTTCCATCCCTGATTTTCCATGCCTGGTCTGGATATGAAATAAACGGATTAGACTACAAATAACTCTCCAATATCTTTAGTAACTCTTGATGGTTCATAACATCTAGAAGCATGAGTGCATATCCTAATACGCATCCCTACCGATCAAATACTAAATCGGGCCTTTATGTAGCAAAAATGCTTATCTCATATTTCACTCAGGATTCCGTTAGCGTTTCAGGCCATTTTAATGTACAGTCAGTCCACAATCATGGGTCACACACAATTGTGGGTCATTTAAGCTGCTAATTTCCATTTAATTATCACCTAATGTTTGATCAAATTATTAGTGCCACTTATGAGTAACAATTTTATAAATCAATTAGTATAATATTCACGCAATAATCAGCAGACAAAGCTAAAATGACCCATAATTGTGTGTGACCCATGATTGTGGACTGACTGTATCCTGTATGCACTATCAAAAAAAGTAACTGAAAATTGTTGAATAAAAACCACATATTTTAACTTCGTGAGAAAATGCTTTTTAAATTAATTTTTTAGTCTGAGGTTAGCATATATAACTACGCCTAAAGCTATACAACGTGCAGCACTCCTAGCTGCCAGCATTTTAAAACAGTAATGCACAACTGTATGCTGTATTCGAGCTCAAGCCGTCTTATAGAAGAAAAAACTTCATTGCAATTCTTCATTCATTTAGAAAAACCCGATTTAATCCACCTAGTGGTGAAAGGAACCTTTACGGTCTTACTTGCTATTTGAGATAGAAATCGACACGTTTTCGGAACATAATTCATCTATTAATCAACCTTGCGTAATACGTTGGTTTACATAAAATTTTTGAAAATTGAATAAGTTTACAAATTTTGAACAAAATCGGAACACTTTTAAATTTTGATAGATCCTTTTTTCATGAAATTGCTGAGTAAGGATAAGTAAGTTGTTATTAATTTGAGTAAGTGCAAATAAAAGTAAGTTGTAAGAGGAAATTTTATTCTTTAACATATACATTGCCTAGTAAAGGTCTAGTTTATAGGTTTTTGAACTATGCATAATTTCCTGTAATGCCATTCTATTTGATTCACATCAATAGAGTTTTCTAGAATAATTTTCATCAATTTTTATTAACCTTCGGTTACTCACGCTGTTGTATTTTGTACAACACGTGTAGGTTTTTCAACGCCATATTGTTGTAAAGTTACAAACCGTTGTTTAACTAACGTATATTCTTCAATAAACTTATTCTGAGCAAAATGTCATAATTGTTCAATGCATTAATAATTTAAATTGTTGGGAAAATAGATCAGCATAAACCGCCATCACAGAAACGAAGCAATCAGCAAGCGAGGTGTACCGCAATTGACCCCAAGTGGAATTTTCTCTCGTTCCTCCATATGGAAAAAGGGTGTCTGTATGCAGCAAAACTACCCAATGTAAAATGTTTAAAATGTATCCGTCTGCTGGTAGTCGAGTAATTCGTAGTCAAAATTAGGGTATTTTTTATAATCAAAGTTCTACAGTTCCTAAACAAGCAAATATAGAGGTATACTACATTCAACAAAATTGTGTATTTTTATCATTTGTACAACTTTGTAATACATGAAAAAGTCATACTACAATTACAAAAAGAGCAAAAATATAAAACCTGATTTTACAAATTCATATACAATAAATAAGATTTTTCTATCTTAGCTGCAGAGATGGAAGGTTACTGTCTTTAGCAAAATTTCTTGTAATAATATGCTCTATAACTTTGCAGAACACATCAATGTGTTATATTGACACTGAAGAAAAATAATTTTTTTTATTCACTTTTAGGGGGATTAATCAAAATTTAGATTCCACCAGACGATAGAGCTTTTAATTTCAAGAAACTATTCTAAAGGTTCGATAAACCTAAAACCAAGTTTTCCCAGTCAAAACTCTAGTACGCACGTTTTCTTTGGTTTGAGGCTATTGGGCGCGCGAGTAACTGTGTTACAAAAGTTGGCGCGAGTGTTCGAGGGTTAATATCTTTTGACCGCTACAACCAATTCTTATGAAATTTTGCATATATATTCGTAGTGTCAAAACCTCTCGTTTGATATTAAAATAATTGAAATTAGGTAAATTATCTTGGTTAAAATCATTATAAATTATTGTTAATTTTGGTGTGGTGTATTCGATTGCTCATAACTTTCAAATTAAACGTCCAATCAAAAAACCATTCAATATTGATCTATTAGGATATATTATCTTTCAAATGAGACTAATAGCGCATAAATCGGTTTGGCCATCTCTAAGAAACAGGCGATAATTATTACCTTGTCAAAACAGGTTTTTTTAAGCATAACTTTTAAACTACTTGTTTGTTTTCAATTAAAAATTGCTGAATAATTTAGCTTTAATAAGAGCTTTTAGTTGATACTAAGAACGCTGAAATCGGTTGTGTAGTTCTAGAGAAACCCGTGTCACGTATTTTTCACATCTTTGCTTATAACTTTTAAACGAAATGTCGTGTCACGAAGCAACTCAATAGTGATCTACTAGACAATAATACCTCTCAAACAAAAGTAATAGCGAACGATTCGGTTTAACCATCTCTGAGAAACAGGCGATAGAAAAAATCATTACACACACACACACACACACACACACACACACACACACACACACACACACACACACACACACACACACACACACACACACACACACACACACACACACACACACACACACACACACACACACACACACACACACACACACACACACACACACACGCACACACGCACACACACACACACACACACACACACACACACACACACACACACACACACACACACACACACACACACACACACACACACACACACTCACACACACACACACTCACACACACACACACACACACACACACACACACACACACACACACACACACACACACACACACACACACACACACACACACACACACACACACACACACACACACACACACACACACACACACACACACACACACACACACACACACACACACACACACACACACACACACACACACACACACACACACACACACACACACACACACACACACACACACACACACACACACACACACACACACACACACACACACACACACACACACACACACACACACACACACACACACACACACACACACACACACACACACACACACACACACACACACACACACACACACACACAGACATTGCTCAAATCGACGAACCCTACCGATTGGTATATGTGACTTGGCCCTCCGGGCCTCGGATCAATTTCGTGTTTTTCGACCAATTTTTAAACCTTTGTTATAGTATAACAAAGGTAAAACGCAGTAATACAAATTGGCAGTCATTGCACAATAGGGATTTTCTCGAAAAAAGTCCTTTATCTCAATATCTTAAAATGCCGCTGAGCTAGGTTTAATTTTTTGATATCAAAAGAACGATATTTCTATGAGGAGTTCAATGATGAGGTGCTTATTCATGACATGCCTCTATTTCTGGCATTTTTTGCCAAAAGAAGGACATTTCTCGGGTACTTTTTCATTTCGACGTATCTGACAGAGATGAGAGTTTCTCTTCGTGTCTTCTCTCTTCCGCCTTTTACGGCCGGCAATACTAATGCATTGAAAGGAAAATTTTCAAAACATTTAGCTAGCTCCTAGCTTAAGTGACTCCAGCAACCGATTCATGCAAAGCTGAAGTGTTAAATTGCATTAGTATCGCCATAAAAAGCGGAAGAGAGCGATTTAGCGGTTAGCGATTTCATATGTTTATTTTGAGCGAAGCTAACGGTTTCGCTAACGTTTTCCACATTTAGCGAAAACGCTAACTCGCTAATCAGAATTTAGCGTCGCTAATTTGGAATACGTGAGCGAAACCGTTCGCTTCGCTAAAAATAAACTTATGAAATCGCTACACGCTAAATTGCAAAAGTTACATGAAAATTGGAAAATCCTTTACCTTGCCGTTTTTATATCGCATTGGTCATAAAAAATGTCACGAATTAGCAAGTTTGTATGCGGTTAAATGTCCAAAAATATACACCTTTATTCTTGTTTACGGCCGTATCCTGCATTCGTACGAATAGTTTGCTTCGAATGAATCGGGAAGCACTATTCTCATATTCGAATGAACAAAAGGAAGGGTTGCTCGAACGTTCGAATTGAATCGAATGAAAACAAGAATACGAATCGGCTTCACTTTCGAACTAATATCATTCGAATGAGTACAAGAATAAGGGTGATAGTTTTACTGTCTGGGGAATGACGGAGTACCATGATAAACCGAGAGTTCCACTCATCTTTTCCGGACAAGTCGAATTCAAACAAGTACTAATCTACATATATAAAAGTGAGCGTGAGTATGTTTGTTTGTTTGTTTGTATATTCCACCATAACTCCAGAATGCATGGCACACATGTTCCTTGATATAAGAGAATTAGCACTGGGGGGTTGAAAAAAGAGAGGGAGGGGGGTCATAACAGGAGAAGGAGCCCTTAACTCCGAAACGCCTTGACCGTTTTTCATCAAACTTGGCACACATGTTCCTTGACATAAGAGAAGCAGCACTGGGGGTCAACAAAAAGGGGGGCAGGTTTCCTAATTGGTGAAGGAGGGTCCCTAATAGGGGGAGGCCACAACTCCGAAACGGCTTGACCGTTCTTCATCAAACTTGGCACACATATTCCTTGACATAAGAGAATCAGTACTGAAGGGGTTGACAACAGGGGGACCGAAATGTTCAGACGGTTCTCCCATAAGGACAGGACAAAAGAAGGAGCTGGTGACCGGAGGTTGCTGACGAGAAGGGGGGAGTAACGCCCACATGACTGTAACAATTTATCCGTACAACAGAAAAAATCAAAATACGAAACACTAAACTGCAATGTTCGCAGATGTAGATTTGTCAAGTGTAGTTATGCACCGAATCAAAGTGACCTGTATAAAAAGTGTTCAATCATTAGTGCTAATTGTTGTTGGCCGACTCTGTTTCAGCCCCAGGGGCAATCGCAATCATTCAAACAACGTGGAGTTCATCTGAGAACACCATGTTTTTCCCTTGGTAAACTTTATGTGGCATGCTGCAGAGTGGGCTCAGTCAATAATTTGTGCATACTTGCTCCTGGTGGTAACACTAAAAACATTGTTTACAAACAAGCTTGTCTTGAAGTGAGATGAAAGGAATGACAGGTTTGTTGTATCCATGGAAGAAACACTGTTGCACCTTCTACTTTTTTTTATTGGGATAACATGTAATACTAAACTAATAAATAAATAAAAAGCTGTGTTTAGAAAAGTACAATAACAAAACTATTTATTTCCTATGGGCCATTGTTAAAAGCGGAAGGTGCAAATAGGAAAATGGCATTGTTTTTCTTTCTTTATAGGGCTTTATAGGGATTTCTGTAAAGAAAACAGGTGTGCAGGTGGCCGGGTAGACAAAAGAGGGGGAGCTGACAAATGGGGAGGAACATCCAAAAGAGAAACAAGCGTTGTATTTTTGCATTATAAGCATTTCGGTTACACTAACCGATGTACAAGTGGCTGTAAGACAAAGGCTTCCTGAGTAAGATCGGGCACTCAGCTAGTTAAATCCAAATTTGATTTCCGGCTAATAACATAAGAAACAGACACTGATGAAGCATGCAATATGGAGCTAAAATACGTATATTTCTGAATAATACCCAACATTTTTGTTGATTAGTAGCCTATTCAACCGTTACCGGGTTATTAGCGCTTGATGTTGATTGTTGTTGAGAAGCACTCGACTGGGCTCCTTAAGGACAGCGTAGAAGAGGTCGACCCAGACGCCCATGGCGACGCAGCCTAGCCAACGACATCCGGGTTGTAGACGAGAACCTGTCCTGGCGACAGGTAAAAGCCATGGCGGGTAACCGTCAGCAGTGGAGATCTCTGATTTCATCCCTTTGATCTGCCGGACCGGCGGACATGGACACATAAGTAAGTAAGTTGATTGTTGGGTAGATACTAAGCTTCTAAGTTCTAAGTTTCTTTAAGGATAGCAATACAAGTTGTGGTGAAAACGTATGCATTGCACAAATGAACAAAATACGGACGGCGATGAAAAGAACTGCTACTTCTATTAAGCCTTCTTCAACAAATGCTTCCCCGCTCTGCCGGTCGGCCTTAGTCATAGCCGATGAAACGATGCAAATGTTCTATTGTTTGCAGCTGGGGGAGGTTGAAAGGGTTGGCGGTATTCAGTATAATGATTGTCTTTAGCTGGTCCATCTTCTCTAGTGATCTTTTAACATATTGGGCCGAAGCCAGGCCAACCAAAAGACCACGTCCTCCAGGCGGTAACTTCCAGCAAGCATCTCATAGGGTAAGGTGGTGCAGAATGCACCGCTTAAGCAAAACATCATTTTGCAGAGCAACGGCGTGTTTGTTCCACATTTTTCAACTTCTAGAAGACTTTGGGATATTTTTTACACTTACTCCTGGTGAAATTTCCTAACAAAAACCAGTATTTTTTGTTATTTTTGACGATTTTTGGCAAGAGTCAAAATCATTATGTGAGGCAGAACGCCAAAGCCCGTGGACAAAACGCACCTAGTTTGCCCAGCTAGGCGTTAAACGCTGCCAAAAAATTTACCATTCAATCACGTGTTGTATAAACTCCTAAAACTAGGCTGCCGAAATGGCGGAAGCGTTCGTTATTGCGTTTGTTACATACGTTTGTTTGCTGGGATACAATGGGTTCATATCTCAGCATAATTGGCAATAAAATTTAATCATCTACTTTTCTCCAACTGATGTGTGATGAAATATTGTAAGTTAAACAATGTACAATTAGGTTTAAGGCCAATTCTAAGTCCTATACAATACATAATATTGCTACATTTTTAATAAATAATCCGAAACAAAAAATGTACTGCAAATTAAAATTATTTTATAACTGTTCGATCCCGCTGTGATGCATTCCACCCCTGTTTTGTATTTTGAAGTTTTTTGCAATATATGTGAAAAACATGCTTAGTTAATGCCGTTTTTGTGATGAATCATCGAGTATGACAGTGTGTCAATTAGATAGACTGTATTTATTATGAAATTTGCATACCGACTAGTGGTAAAAGCTTAAGAGAAAACCGTGATTTCTTACATGTGGAATGAGATCGCGGATAATCGCTTGATTTTATTGGATGTGGCTATGTTTGATGCTTTTACATTCTACACAATTATGAATTAGCTTGTTTTGACGTAGGACTACGTCTTACGGCAAGTGTTAAGATAGGGTGTCATTCCAATAAATCGAAAAATGCGAGCGTCACGAAAAATGAAAGGTTTTGAGCGCTAATAGCTCAGCGGTTTTCCAATCGATTTTCAATACTGTTACACCAATCGATCGGAAAATCTTCTAAGAATTGACCCAAATGAAGAAAAGTATGGATTCTTGATGTTGAACTATTGAAAAATTGAAAATAATGAACCTATGTTTTACCAGAATTCTCGCTTCGTGATTGGTTGGAAGATACTTTACGATGATCTAAACCTATACCAATTTGATATCTGTGCTTGGGAAGTAAGCCAAAACAAGTGACAAAGTTTCCTCATTTCAATAAGATTTCTTAACACCGCGGTTCAACCTAGACCATTTTGATGTCCTTGCTTGGGAAGTACGCCAGAGAGAGTGACAAAGCCCCCTCGTGCCAACAGATTACGAACGCGATTAAACCTTGTCCAATCTGATGTCTGTGTTAGGGAAGTGTGCCAGAAAAAATGACACAAGTTCGTTGTTCCAACAGATCGCAAATTCGTGACGATTAAACCACAGAGAACAGACATTCAAGCGAAAGGTCCCTACTTGGATAAAACTTATGTCAAATTAGTTGGGAAACTATAGTGATGATGTCGCTGAAGGCGCATAAAATTCTACACTAAACTCACAACAGCTAGCTTCTGGCGCTAGCATAACGCTTATTGTCCATATATACTAGCGCCAGAGGAGCCAAAGGTTGTCAGTGTGCAAATCAAAAGAATCATTTAGTTGGGAAACTATAGTGGTGGTGACGGTGGTTTAGGTGATTTTAATTTGTAATTTTATCCAAGACTTCCCAAAAAATGTGTTCCTGAATGGATGTCTGTTCTCTATGATTAAACCTCGGCGAACTTGATGTCTGTGTTGAAAAAATGTGCTACAGCTGCAGTGTTTGGTTATAATACGGCTCTGTATGAATACGGCTCTGTAGTGAAAAGAAGTGCTGTTGATAAAATAGCATTGAATTGGTAAAATCCCTTCAACGTGGGAAGCCATGGATAATAAAAACAATCTTTAATTTCAGTAAGATAGCAGGAAAGTAATAGTTTCTGTTCTTGATTTTGTTAAATTGTTTTCAAATGCACGATCTTTTGAGCATTGAACGTATGCAATGTTACTACTTTGATAAATGATACATACAACGCATGTAGCATGTATATATGTTGCATATAGCATGTATACATGAAGAATCGAATGATTACAAGCATGAATACATGCCACTATCACTACAAAGAGACTTACGTAGTCCTGCGCCACCTATATATGCGGTCGTGTCTTGTACACAACCCCTCTGATTTTTTTACCAAAATAAAATGCGCATTCATAATTTTACCAAATAGTTTCCGCGTTTTTAAGTAATTAATAGCATGAGCCATTCTACCCCCCGGTGCGTTCTGGACAGTCTTACCCTATTTAGTGTAATTAATGACCGAAAAAGTAATAGAACTTATAGAATGCAATGTTTAGTGCTTTGAGTTGCAAGATCTTATTACGGCTAGCAGGTTATTTGAACTAATTTTATATTTTTGTGACGGTTTCCCGAATCTATGGGAGCATGTTGGTACACTGAAGAAGGGAAGGGAAGGGTGATATTTGGTGCGCTGCCATAAATTTACTCTGACGAGCTTGTAAAGAATGAGCTCAGGATAGTGCAAACCACGAGCAATCACCCTATCTAGTTTGTTGTACACATCGTCCCGTGTGCGCTGTAAGCGGAATGCGTTTCATCCATTGCATACATATCAGGCGATTTCCGTTCCTGGCAGTTTAGCGCTAGGAGATGGTCAATAATTTACGTAACAAAATTGGAAGCACGAGGCAACAAGGCGTCCAGCATTGTGTTACATTACAACTTTGTATCCTAAATACAAAAAAAAAAAATATGCAGCAAGCTTGCGCAAGTCAGTTTTTCAGATGATTCCTGCTGAGAATGCATAAACGCACTGCCATGCGCGACTATGAGACCTCAATTATGAAGAAGAGCTAAAATCTGTACAACACTATAACAGACGCAATTAAGAGACAGATCTTCTACATTATATGTACTAACTTTTGGTTTCTGCTAAGGCCACAATTTTCGAAATGTTTTTGACATAGGCAATACCAACAATTTTCAGAATGTCGTTTCGTACAAATAGCTAGAGTGTATACTAAATTAATTATTTTAGGTCATAGCATGGGGTTTATAGGTACCTATCTGGTAGCCGTGTCTGTGGAACGCTTAAGTGTGCAGATGTGAACTAAGCGTTAAGTTGAATAATTGGATAACAACTTTATGAAAATTATCAAATTAGGTATTTGTCACCAAAGGCTCTTTTTGCACGAAATATTGTGCTATTACGTGCAAGCTAATAACTGAAACTATGGTTATTTAACTAACTTTGTAACTATAGGTAAATGAATTAGTTCTCTTTTATTTTTAATTTGTTCAATTTACTGAAACGTTTATGATATAAGTAAGACTTAATGTTTTTCTATTCCATGAAAAATCTTCAATTGAGGTAACCTACACCAATTACTAGCAAATCATTATTAAGGATTTTTCTAGTAGAGTATGAAATATGGTTCAGTATGTATCTGCTGATATGAGTATTTAACGATGAAATCAGCAAATAGACGCAGATAATGATTGTTTTAAATTAAATGCTATTAATGAAGGACATTAGCACGAGTCTGTTATATCTGACATTTACATATTTTAGAATGATGGTAAATTATTAATAAACTATATATGATCGTCTTAGCATTCCGCCCAGTTAGCTTCGAGGTACGAAGGAGGCCCAACAAGCCAGTCGTCATATGTTCGAATCTCGGCTAGGCGGTGCTTGCTAGATAGAGTCAGTAGGATCGTTACACTGGCCCCGGGTATTTTTCCTGTACTCTAACAGCCGGCTGTGAAGTCTATCGATAAACAAGGGTAATGTCTAATGACGATATTAAGCCCAAGGCTTTTTGCTTTTAGCATTCCCTAATCAACGAGAAAGTCACAGCGGTCCGTTACTAGATTTTGTGAATTTTTTTGTGAGTTATTTGAAAAAAGCAGGATGTAGCAGGATGAAATTTACTACCCAATCTAACTAACCAATATCTAATCCAATCCAGTAAGAACCCAACTAAGACAGCTCATCTGCCGCACTCAGTCAGTGGGAAAACTTCCACGCGCTTCTAGAACACGAGCAAGCTTTTGGGCAATCCACTAGCCCGAGGGCCCGGGGTTCGTCAGACCACAGCACAGCTAAGGCGATGCGCGGTGGGAGGGAAAACACTTTTGTTTTCATTACATTTCCACTGGAGCGAAAAGTGGGCAAATTGCGACATTGCCTTTGGGGCGGACGATTCAGTTCGGTCGGTCGGTGGGGCCGCATCGTGTGCACTAAATCACAGCTTATGGGGTTTTACAGCTGATGCAAGCGAAAAGTTGTTTTCCATGCTTCTGCTTTTTCTTCTTCTTCTTCTTCTTCTATTTCTAGCCAGCTATAGGTTGGATTAAAAGGGTATCTTGGCTTTTGTTGTGCTTTGTTGGTTGCCTTTGTGGGTGGAAATAAATCTCGACGGTGAAAGAAAATTGTCTGCGCTGAAAGATCCGCAGCCGCATCGAAAGTAAACTTTAAACCGTCAGGCGTGTTTTGCGATAATGGTTCTGCTTTTTGTTTGGCAAAACAGAATTAGAGAATCCTTCGCAATTCGCTGGAAGTTTGCCATTAACCGTAAGAAGCACTGAGCAAAATTAAACATCGTAAAAGTCCGCCAGCCGGTTGTATTTAGGTAAAATTTGTCAACGCCAATTGGCTGGCTGGCTGGCTGGCTGACTGGCGTGAGCTGAAATCTCCGCATCAACATGCCATGTATTAGCAAGAAAGCTTACGACACAAGCGTTAATTTGGAGAAAAGCAACATTTTACTGCATTTGCCCACAAACGTTCGTTTCATGGTTTTTGATCAGATTAGCTTAATTCGTGCAGCGTATAGGAGGAATTGTCATTTGTTGCGGTTCATAGCTATTTCGGTTTCGTTTCATTTGCTACATTCATTCATTTCTGCAATGTTTTTCGTATCTGAGCGGTGGAACAAATCAACAAACATGCGTAGTTGCGTGTTACAATTAAAAAAAAACCTGCGCTTAACGAAAAGATAAATATTTAATTGATCGTATCGTTGTTAATTGATTCTGAATATCCCTGCGGCTGATTGCTTTTGAGGGATTTTTTTCATAGGTGTTTACGACTTCATTTCGCTTACCACAAGTCAATTACAAAAGTGACAAATTTATCGAACAACTTTTTGACATTAGAAATGACATGTGAAAATGGTAGAAAAACGTGTTTTTTAAACTAGTACTACCAAGTTACTACCAACGTCTCGTCTGATTGTATTCTATCTTATGTTAAAACAACAACCAAAATACAGCTTACAGGTAGTTTCGTAGTGTTCGAAACAAAAATACCGAAAAAGTTTTTTTAAATGTTTTAGGATTGATTTGTTGTATATCAAATAGAATAGAAAAAGGCAGTAAAATGCATAAAACCTTATTTTTGGACCTCTATTTCATTACACAGACAGATTTGAAGTGAAATAATGGACCCAAAAATATTACACAAAATTTTACAAACTGACACCCACCTCGGTTATAAAACAGTTAAGTTCTCAGGTTATGAAACATCCAGAAAATCAATTATTCAATAGTTCAATGATCACAAACAATTTTAAAACACTTTACAGGCACATGAAAGCGAACTCTGAATATTTAAAATCTCTAATTTCTTGTTTTTACATGCATTTATTGCAATTCAGATTTGAGTGATTAACTGAAGAAACTGATAAATTACTTTGCATTTACGGTATTTTCCGTTCATAAATCAGTGTAGTATTTTATTTTCATTTTTTTTCTTTTTTTTCTGCATTTTCCGAAGTGTTTCACAACCGGGGACTCTTTTTTTTTGGTCAAAAATACTCTGTCTCTCAAATTCGTTATAACTCGTTTGTTTCAAGCGAAAAATATTTGCTGCCTTTAGCAGAAAGATACGTATGACTTCGGTCTTTCAAATGCTTTAAAAAATTGAAATTGGATAATCTGATCAAAAGCTTTGACCAAAAAACAAAATCTGTTCCACAACCGGGGACATTCCCCTACTTATTTAGTTTTACGAGGTTCTGACCTTTGGCCGGAAAAACTGCGATACCAGAAGATTTGGAAACCTAATTATCCTCAAAATAGTCGTCTTTCAGTTACTAATACCGTTATTGCATGGTTAGGTGCATTTTGAAAATGTTTCTCTCGAGTGCTCGAGACCGAGTTTAGTTTAGCTTGACTGTCGTTGCCGCCGTAATAAAGTTAAGATCAATTTTCGGTCAAATCGGCGTTGGACATAAATTTTGTCCCCGTTTTCGATGAGGTAGAGCCTGGGAAAGTGATCGAAAAATTAACCGGTTTCGTTGGATATTGAATAATCAGAATAAATATGTTCAATCATTAACACTGATATGGACATTTGATTTTTGATCTTCTAAATGCTGTAGAGGAATTAAAATCAATGTTGAAATTGATGAACTAGAATCGAAACTTGGAAATGGACTTAAATTAGAGTTGAAATTGGACATACGATTTGACTTAAAATTGAACTTGACGTTGGGCATTAAATTATATGTACTTCAATTTGCACATGGACACGAATTTAAACACGAAATTTTACTCGAAATTAGGAATGACAGATTTCGTCTTACTTTTTCACATGTTTCACCTCTTGTTTATTCCTTTGTTTTTTCTTTAATAGTGCCGCTTTTCACTTTTCCGTGTTCTCTTCTTTTCTGTACCGTTTTCTTGAATTTTTCTCTCACTTTTTTCTTTTTTTCTTCCATTTTTCAACTTTATCTTTCGTTTTCTTTGTTTGCTGTCCCATGTACTCTGTTTGATTTGCGGTTTTCTTTTTTTTCTGTTCTATTTTCCTTTTTACCTATTCCCTCATATCCTCTTTCGGATCTCTTTTCTCTCTCCCGCTATTTTTCTTTTCCATTTTGATACTTTTGTTTGTTAGTCTGTTTCCCTTTTTTGTCTCGTTTTTACTCTTTTTCTCCCCTATTTTGACATCTTTTCTGTCTCAATTTTATCTTTTCTGTCCTGTCTTCGCTCTATTTGTGTCGTTTTTTCATGGTTTCCTCTCTAGGTTTTTCTCTTTCTGCCCTCTGTTTCCTATTTCTCTTCATTGACTGTCTCGTTATTTTTCCTGATTTCAGTCCTGATTTACCTTTTATCGTTTTTCTCTTCCATTTTCACGCCTCCTTTTCTGTCATGTTCTGTTTTTCATTTTATCCTGATTGTCTACTTTTTTAGTAGACCTTTTTTAGTACCTCTTTTACAGTATATTCTTTTATTCTTTTTAATCCTGTTTTAATTTCCTTTTTTGTTCCGTTTTTTCCTCTTTCTCGGTCTACATTTTCTTTATTTTCTTTGTCGTTTTCCTAGTTTTGTTTATTGTTTTTATTTTTTATCTTTTCTGTTCACTCTCCTTTTCTGTCGACTTTTTTGCCTCGTTTTTCCTTTCAGTCTCCTGTTTTTTCTTTTCCACTTTTTTCTCTCTTTATGTCCCGTTTCCCTTGCATTGTGTCATGTGTCATGTAGCAATATGTGGTTGCTTGTCTCTTAATCACTTGTACATCTGTTATTACGAAAACATTACGAAAACTCTCATAATGCAAGAAACAAAACCCTTTTTTTCATTTGAATGTGTCTATTCCCTTTGGCAGTTCTCCTCCTGTTGTCCCCCAGCCACTTGTAATCTGTCTTCTTCTCGGAAATCTCTATAAATCGACACAATGCGTTTTTTACGTTTCTGAACCTTCCTTTTATTAAATGCCACCCAATTACCCCTTTCAGAAATCCAGTAACTTGTACAACTGCTATCGTTCCGAATGCAAGAAAAACGCACCCCTTTGCCCATTTGAAACTTCCACCTCCCTCTGTAAGAGACCGTCAAGCACCCTGCGCTGATTATTTTATGTCAAAAATCATGTGCTTTTGACAAACGACGTTTGATGAAGAACCGTCCAGACGTTTCGGAGTCATGGCGGAACATATATTCATACTACCATTCGCGGTATGCCCCCCCCCCCCTTACTGGCTTCTTCCCACTCAGCTCCCTCTTCTGTCACCTAGCTAATTATGGATCGATTTGTTCTATGAAAATGCCTGTAACGGAAACGAAACAAAGGTTTATTTCGTACATCCCTCCTCGGCGGAACCCCCTCGTTTCTCAGTCACTTGCACAACTGCAATCGGTCTAAATGCAGGACAAACGCAACTGCTTTTACTTATTTGAAACCCTTTTGAAACCCCTCAAAGCTGACTTACGTCAAGGAACATGTGTTATGTGTGCCACGGACGGCAAGCCGCCTAAGTAAGCAAAATAAATTTCAACCACTAATTAGTGAAAATTAACAAAAAGTTTCAAGGTTAAATATCCCCATACATATTTTTCGTGATCGCAAGCAGGGACGACTGCCAGTCTTGGCATATCACTGAGGTGCAACACCAATATGTAAGTGTATTTCTTACACTGCGGAGATCGATACAGTCGCACCGGCGCGCATAAAACGAACGCTTGCTTAAAGGTATTAGCAAACAAAGTGTATAGCTGTGTATGCGTGAAACAACAGCGGTGCAATTTAGAATCACACACCCAACAAATACGCCACTCAAGAGCCCGTATGTTCTCTCACCACAAATCGCACTGGTGTGCACTACTCTGCAGAGCTTTCACTGGCGCTTCGTTTTCGATGCAGCAGAGCATTCACATTCTGTCTCTGCAGAAAAAATTCAGGTTGTCTGTATGGTGTGCGGTCAATTTGACCGCAAAATTCAAATTGCCATATCTCAGTCAAAACTTAGAAAGGTATTTTAATAGACTGTTTGCATATTTTTTGTACCCAGGTGCCACGACCGCGATAACCATTTCTTTATAAACAATTAATTAAGGACGATAAAAAACTTTGCTATTTTGCTAGATTTTTTTCTAATTCAGGGTGTCAATCAAATTGTATCGCCGATAGAAGTATGACGTTATGCTGATTTTTGTAAGTTTAAAGTTTTCTCGCGCGCCTATAAAATACAGTGGAATTGCGATTTTGGCACGGACCGATTTTGGCAACAAAAGTATTCGTTTTTGGCAACAAGACGTATTTCGCTTCCAAAGATATGCTTAAATACCAATCAATTTCCGCATGCATGTTCAAAATGACCCAAAATGATGACATCAGTAAGTGCATGAAAAAACAATTGTAGTTGTGGAATGTTTTGAAAGGTAATATTCTTATGGACGTAGGACTACGTCTTACCGCAGGGTGTCAAAAACTTGCTTGCGTCGGCTTGATAGCTTTCGTCGGATTTTTTTAGTATAAAATGGTTGCAATCGTAAAAAATCATTTATGTATTAACTAGTTTTGACCCACTTTTATTAAATTTTTCAATAGGTTTGCACTTCCAAAAAGATGCTGAAATATTTATCAGTTTCCGCATACATGTTCGAAAGGACGAAAAAATGATGCCCTCAGTATATTCTTGAAAACATTTTGTGGTTATAGAGTGTTTCAAATAATATTTTTATTGCCGTAGGACTACGTCTTACTCGAATAGCTCTCGAATAGTTACAATCGTAGAAAAATCGTTGATTATTCATATTTAGTCAATTTCTAATGCATTTATATTCAATTTTTTCATATCAAAAATGGATGTCAACTTTGGCATAGGCATAGGTGACACGCATTTGTTGTCAAATTCTGAATCCCACTGTATTGTCGTACAAAGTTATTGAATATGTACGGAGCCCACCAAAAGGCGGTGGGGAGCACCAGATAGAGAGTTAAAGAAACACGAAGGCTCTGATTTAATCCATCTAATGTAAGAATTTTTATTATGCCACGAATTTCATAAATAAAAATGTAGGATATTGAACTATTATTTTATTTTTATCAAAATCAATATATACAAATAATTGCAATTGCTAATGTGCTCCTATTTTATTGAGTTACCAAAAAATTTCTTAGAAAGTGAGATCTTTGAAATACTTTCAATTTAAATCTTATAATTAAATAAGAATAACTCACAAATCGTTCAATCTTCTACGCATACTTGGTATGATGATATATAGGTACAAGTCGTACAAGAATGACAACAAGCCAGTCGTCGTTTTTTCGAACCATAGCTAGAGGAGACTGTTAGAAAGTAATTTTTGGAGCATTGAGATCTCTTAGTCTCAACACTAAGCCCAATGGAATCGGTATGGTATCTCGATCAATTGAATTATTGTTTGTAGGGTGCTAAAATGATTCAAGTTTGAATAAAAATTTCTGTACTTCTGAACGAACTTCTGAACGAAACTTGTCGTCCGAAAGGCATGTAATAACCTATAATAACCAGAAAGCTAAGCCATCTGTAAAAAAAGATTTGGCACTCCTAAAATAATCAATTTTTTTTTAATTTAAAAAACTATACTTTTAGATAACTATTAATAATAAAAACTTGAGTCATTTTTATTCACAAAATTTTTATAAGATCCCATGCACTAATATGCATTTGATTTAATTTTACAGTACTTTCAGTTGCAGTTGGCAGTACTTTCTTTCCAAAATGTCATAAAAGTCTTTTTCAAATTTAAGGAATAACTTGCACCGATACTTACATAACTGATATTTTTAACAGTTATAACAGTGTGTAATGAAATAAATTACAAATTGCATAAACTGTTAGTTAGGACTCGGTTATTCGGGTGAAAAAAAAAATTTAAGCGGGTTTTTTGAAATGTGTTTACGTTCAGAACGTGACTAACATTATAAAAAAAAACTTCATCCGAATAATCGAGTCCGTCCTGTAATAATCAAATTAAAGTAATGAAATAAATGGTGCAACAATTATTTCTGATTTTGAGAACTATAAATGAGACATTCGTTTGTATATTTTTCTCAGCTGAAACATTGGAATGATTTGCTTGTACAGTGGACTCTCGGAAAAGTTAACTCTCTAAAAAGTTAATTGTTCAGAAAAGTTAAGCGAATATTAACTCGCATGCAACACTCTAAACCAGGAGCGCAGCGAGCAAGATGGTTAGACCAGGTGGAGCGAGATCTGGCGGAGAGTACTCGGTGTCCGAGGAATTGGAGAGCGGTAGCCCTCAACCGAGTTACATGGAGAAATTTTGTTCAACAGGCTTTGTCTTAGGACGGCAAGCCACCTAAGTAAGTAAGTAAGTAAGCAGCACTCTAAAAAGTTAATTTTTGGCTTAACTTTTCTGAGAGTTTGAATTTATTGGTTGTCTAAAGCGTTTATTCATACAGGAATGTTACGGGCACATAGTTGCTTCGGGATTTTTGATAACATATTGGAAAAGCGCTCAAATTGAATTTTAAATGCAAAATAAATGAACAGCAGGGAACAAAAAATAAGCGCGAACATTGTCAAAACGTTGTCGTAGACTACAAAAAATCAAAAGTAAACTAGTATAATCGACTATTTTAAATTTACTGAAAGGAACTAAGTATTATTTCATAATATCTTGCTCTCTTTAGATTACAACTTTCAGATACTTAAAAATGTGTATCCGAGAATATATTTTTCGCTTTTGTATTTATCATTTTCAAAGACTCTTAGAACTACTCAGAACAGTTAATATTTCGGAAAAGTTAACCGACCCATTCCCCAATCGATTGAGTTTTCTGAGAGTCCACTGTATAACCTTTATGCATGCATTGTTAAATTTGATGTGTAGGCTATTCATTTTATAAATCCATAGTTTGTTTCAAATTTGGCTTTCTGCGTATTTAAAATTGTCAAATGTTGCTACAAAACACGACTGATTTATTAAATGCATCAATAAGGTATGCCATTCAACAACGCTTAGAGGACTATCAAATTGCAGTTTTTGCTTGCGTGCTTATTTCGCAGAAGTGCTCACTGCGGTGCGATCACAGCAGAGTTATTCTCCCTCGTTATTCCGCACACTGGTGATTCAAAGCAAGGGTGTGTGTTGAATGTAGGCAATCCAAACTTCAGTGCACATGCGGGACGTTAGACAGTGGTGTATACGCCATCGCACGCTCTGCTGTCGCTAGGAATGGAAGTGTGTGGTGATTTTTGCGCGCGCCTCTTGCATACACTGAGGGGAATGCCAAGACTGACGACTGGTAAATACACCATCTGTTTATTGTGATTTCGATTACTTTCCTTTGAAAAAGTGAAGGTTGCATCAGAGACACTACCGCCTATTGACGTAGGACCACGGCACCACGGAGAACTATAATTTATACATAATCTTTTACTACGCTCTTGGGGTGTAGTTTATGGCGAAAAATAAATGATTACATAACGGAAAGTGGATACGTTTTATACGCTCATAACTCAGCCATTTTCTAAAAGACTTTAGAGATCAATTTAACTATTCCATTGGTTATATGAGAGTCTTGGTAATAAGTTTTCCCTTTAGTTAACTTACATCAACTGATCAAAAAAAATCTTTGCTTTGAAAAAAATACCGAAAATAATAGATATTTTGGGTTATTAACGAGGACTTCAGCTCCTTCAAAATTGGTTTAGTCGATTCAACTAATTCTCATTAAATGAAATATTTCTTTATATTAAAAGGGTTTACTGAATTTGTTTTACAAAACACTACAATTGTATTTAAAATTTTACGGAACGGATCGAGTTTCAAAAAATATCTAGCAAATTCAAAACAAAATTCGAATTGAACAACTGAAAACTGGCTCTTAAATTAAGCTTGGAACACAAACATAAATGAACTTTTTTAATTGGTTTCGGTGATACCATTAGAACTTGATTAGTTAATTTCAGTGAAAAGAAAATTAATTCAAAGACTTCTTCAACCATTATTTGGTGGCTCTTAAAGGGGCTTATTAGTGGATGATTTGTAAAACTGTTGCAACATCTACTTAGAATTACTAAGTACACAAGTAACACCAAGTAGTACCAAACACACGATTAGAAGTGATAAACTTGTCCAAGTCTCCTGCTTCTTCTTCTTCTTCTTCAGCATAGAGCCGGGGTTGCTCGTGCTGTTTCAAGCACTCGTCTTCTTTCAACTTGGTCTTGAGCCACTCGTCGCAAATTTTCTAGTCGTCTCAGAAATCGCAAATCGCTTTCGACCTGGTCGAGCCATCGTGCACGTTGAGCCCCCCTGTTCCCGGTGCCGGTGGGGTTGTTGAAGAGGACTATTTTCGTCGCACTGTCATCCGGCATCCCTACGACGTGTACGGCCCACCGTAGCCTGCTAACTTTCGCTAGATGTACGATGGGAGTCTCCTCAAGCAGTGCCTGTAGCTCGTGATACGCCTCCGCCACTCTCCGCTTTCAGTTTGTACTCCACCAAATATCGTCCGCAGTACTTTCCGCCCGAACACGGCAAGGGCGCGTATGTCCTCCGTGAGCAGCGTCACGGCTTCAAGTCCATAAAGAACTACCGGTCTAATAAGGGTTTTTTCTAATAAGGGTCCGCGGTCACCAGCGATCCCAAATACACGAACTCCTCTACCACTTCTAGTTCGTCGCCGTCAACGGTTACCGTCCGTGGGAGACGCACGTTTGTTTCTTTTGAGCCTCTTCCTTTCATGTATTTGGTCTTCGACGCATTTATTTTCAGCACAATTCTCCTAGACTCCGTTTTCAGTCTGGCGTAGATTGCCTCCGCCGTCGCAAAGTTCCTGGCTATGATATCGAAGTCATCTGCAAAGCTTAGAAGTTGACTACCCTTGGTAAAAATCGTGCCCCTCGTTTCGACACGCGCTGGTCGGATCACCCCCTCAAGAGCGATGTTGAACAGCATGCAGGATAAACCGTCACCTTGTCTCAACCCTCGCCGCGTCTCGAAGGGACTCGAGAGTGTCCCAGAGATGCGTACGAAACACATCACTCGATCCAATGTAGCTCTGATCAGTCGCAACAGTTTGTCCGGAAAATCGTGTCCGTGCATTATCTGCCATAGCTTGTCTCGATCGACTGTATCGTATGCTGCTTTGAAATCAATAAAGATGTTATGCGTGGGCACGTTGTACTCCAGACATTTCTGCAAGATCTGTCGGATAGTAAAAATTTGGTCCGTAGTTGCGCGAGCCTCCATGAAACCCGCCTGATAATTCCCTACGAAACCTTGTGCCATCGGTGACAACCGGCGTAGCAGGATCTGGGAGAGTACCTTATAGGCGGCGTTTACCAGCGAGCGTAATACCGCGATAGTTACAGCAGTCTAGCCGATCACCCTTTTTGTAGATGGGACAAACCACTCCTTCCATTCATTCCTCCGGTAGCTTTCCCTTCTCCCAAATCCTCGAAATAACCCAGTGTAGAGCCTTTGCTAGCGTTTCTCTGCCATGTTTATAAAGCTCTGCCAGTAGGCAGTCCTTCCCAGCGTCTTTATTGGTCTTCAGCAGCCCGATTTCTCGTTTGACTTCTTGGAGATCAGGTGCTAGAACATTACTATCTTCCATGGGCGCTCCTAGGTTAATTTCCGTTCCGCCTCCTTCTGCAAGTCTCCTGCATACAGCAGATTTCTAGAAGTTTGACTCTCGGGATGGGTAATCGTAAAGCGCTTACTGTAGTGAATCAGAGTAGAAGTCTCGGCAGGAATGCGTCCGAAGATACTCATTTCGTTTGAAGAATTACGGGTGTAAGAGTGGACCTGCTTCAGAATCTTCTATATGGTGTATATCGCGAAGTGTCCGTTCCCCGTGTAATCGACCTTCACGAATTTGAACCAAATTTTGCCAGATTGTTCGTTTTCGGTCAGAAAGCAAATATCGAAAATTTGGTGCCGATCGGTCATTCCCTCGATGAATGAGAGCAACTTCAACGTATTTCGCAGTTTTTTTTACATAAGAATCATTCATCGCCCCGAGGTGTTCGTTGCCGATTCCGAGATACAGCGTTTTAAATCAAGCAATACCCCATTTTTATGTAAAACTATAAGCAAAATAACTTTTTTTAAGCCCATATATACATTGTGTTTTTTTATCACCCTTGGTGATATTTTCCCAGCTTGCGCGACTTTTGTCAGTAATTTTCGGAGTTAACTTGCAAACTTTACGTACTAGATATACATTTGAACGTTTCGCGGAAACTGACTATGTGATCAAGTAGTCTCTGTTTCATTAGAACGGGGATTCAAAGTCAGTCTTTTCCAAGTCTTTCATTCCATCATCTGCGTAACTAAAGGCGGTAGCTTGTTGATGCACTAGTAGCAGGCTGCGAAACTGTTACTGTTTTTGCAACACGTAGCAACGAAAATTGATAGTGTTTGGTGCCGCATTTTAGGCTGTCTGGAGGGACCCATCATGAAAGGAATTGAAATTTAAAATATCCAATTTTTAATTAAATAGCAATAATTAGACTAAAAGAAAAGGCTATAAAAACGAAGGATTTCACTCTCACATATGCCTGATAAATGCAATGGAAGTATCAATTCCACACCCGAAAATGCTCAAACTGGCTAGAAGCTTATGCAAATTCACCAAAATTGTTCAACTTTATGTAAAACTACCAACAGTTAGCTGTAAAAATCCATCTTTTTGTAAAAACCAAAGAATAGGCCCACGTTTTGTGAATCGATTAGTATGCAAACCAGCAAAATCCGTACAGAACTGACTGCGTTATTGTCGTTCGAAATCTATCACTTTTTCGTGTCACACGATCAACCAACCAACAGATAGAAGATTCTTTACGACAAGTGAACCTAGACCAATTTGATGTCTTTGCCTGGGAAGTACACCAGAATGAGTCACAAAACCTCCTCGTCGCAATGAAATTTCTTACGACCGCAAAATAAACCTACACCAACTTGATGTCTGTGTTAGGGACCAGCCAGAAAAAAATGACAAAAGTTCCTTATCCCAACAGATCGCAAATTCTTGGGATGATTAAGACTAGGGGAATTTGAAATCTTTGTTGGAAAAGTGCATTGCAGCTGTAGTATTGTAATATGATATGGTTGTAATATAATTCTATATGTATGCGCACGTTTTCCATTTCATTGAAAGAGTAGTGAAAAGAAAATGTATTGTGTTGTGGCAAGGATGTCCTACTGATAAAAAAAGACCGAAATAGTAAAATGTCTTCAACGTGGGGGAAGGGTTGGTAATAAAAACAATCTATGATTTCTGTAAGGTAAGAGGACAGCAGTAGCTTTGTTTTTGATTTTGTTAAATTGTTTCCAAATGCACATTTTTGCCAGGTCAACTATAATGTTTTCTGGTGACTTCGTTTGCATATCTCTATCAAGGTTCAAAACGGTGTGACTTAAATCTACAAATTCAATGCATGTTTCAAAAAACAACAACTAAAGGCGGTTTTCCTGCTGGGAACTTGATATCTTTCCTTTCCGCTGGGTTTACGATAAAACGTTTATTGATTGCTTGGTTGAAAGGCAGAAGGAGTAGTCCTTTATGTGCTCTAAATACTCTCAAATTTCTTCTAGGTTACAGGATCACAACATTAGTTGGGTACATTTACGTATTATTTATTGAATGTTTACTATGCAGAGTGCTAGTAGCTAAGCAGAGCTATACCGCTATACCGCTAAGACTAGTCACTGAAAATGCATAATAGCTACAGCTTGATTTACAACTTGCCAGACAATATATCAAAACAGAGCTTGCATCAAATATATCAAAAGAAGGTAATAATTGGAAAACCACGATTAGAACTTCTTGAGCCACGAACGCAGATTTGACACAATGCAAATTGTGTTCCATCATTTAAAATATTTAAAGAGTGGAATTCATAGATCGCTGTAGAAACATCGAATTGTAGACCAAATAATTGCAAAACTCGTAAAATTCCGTTTATTTTTTAATGCATGCGTTGTGATGAAAACAAAGACTTGAATGTCTAGTTCCTTTACTAATCTGCCAGGATGCTGCCAGGTGGAAGGAATCAGACAACTTGTAGGCATCATCTGCTTCTGCACATCAAGGAGGCGTACGATTCAGTTAAGCGAAATGGTTGAAGATGGTTTTCCAGCAAAATCGATTAAGCTGATTTGAACGATTTTTGATGGGTCCAAATCCAAAAATGTAAGACTGGAGGTGAGGTTTCACTTACGTTTAAATCAGTCAATAGTTTGGAAGATGTTGTACTAGAATTGTGTTTCAAATGCATAAACATAATAACTTTCTAAACGCATCTTATTGACATGCCCTTTGGTAAAATTCCAAATGTTTCGAATTCTCTCGAAGCTGTCAGCTATGGATTAAACCAACTAGCGCGGCAGAAGTGATTGACTCGTAAATTCTACTCAATCAGCTGATTCAAACTGCAATTTAACGGTATCGTGCGCTGCAGCCGGACTGGCAAGATTTTTCTGCGTTGCACTTCCCCACTGCTGCGTTCGAGTGAGCCTCTCGTGTTTCATGGTGTTTTTCCATTCGCCGCCTGTTGAAATCGGAAAGCCATGCAACCATGCGCTGCTGCGGGTATATTTATAGTACAGTGAACCGAGAAACGTCGGCGCCGTTGGCACGGACACAGCCGTATAGCACTAGTGACACAGTGATCTGCTGGCCGAATGGCCTTGCCAATGCAGGCAGGAACAGAAAAAAAAAAACGAAACGAAAAATGCAACCGACCGACCGACCGACCGACCAACCGACGACAACGATCAACCACACTTGCAATGCAGTGATATCTTAGAGAATAGTGTTTAGCTTGATAAATTTATGAGTTTGAAGGATTAAAGGAAATTTTAAGCTGAAAATTTTACCATATTGTTTTGATTTTGGCGGCCAATACTGACAACAGATTCGTCATGGTGTCTAATTCTTTGATGTAACAGATCCCTTGGAATTCGTAACATTAGATAACGTCTCACGTGTGGAACCTGAAAAAACAAACTTCGTCGGTAATTAATCACCATTGCTCAATATGGTCACTATTTTCTCACTCTCCGTATCACCTGTTCACCTATCTGCTCACTCAGGTTTCTGTAGATTCAAATACGGCAGCAGAACTGGAATGAAAAACCGCCCCAATGCAAACAACCCACGCCAAAGACCTGCCACCACCAGCTGCCAAACAATTAATAAGCAAAATAAAATTGCCGCTACACAAGTTTGTCGGGAAAGTGTAGACTTGATATCTAATTACATGCACGACTCTGGGAGTGCAAGAAGTTCACCACCACTGTTTACCGGCGTCTGCTACATAACACTATCTGTGAAAAAATCAATCGATAAATAAACGTGCAGCTGTACTGTAGCAAGAATTAACAAAATACCAGATTTCATAGGCTTAAAACTTACCGAAAAGGTACTGTGCATTAAATCCGACGCTGTTTGATTTACCCGCAGGGTAATCAGATGATCCCCGTGCCCTTTCCTACAATACTGCATGATCTGCACACAAAACTACCTTCACCGTTGTTGATAAATGGTACAACCTATTTGCCACCTACATTAGCGTCCGTTTGTCTCCGTTACGAGTTCGAATTCCGCTGCTGGCCCTAGCTAGTTCTACACAGGACCAATGGAGACCATGTTGCATTGGAACTTAAGTTGCCGCAGGGTGCGCGGCCACATCGTTATGTTCGTTCGTTCGTTCGTTAGTCAACAAAAACTATCCAACTGTGGAGACACGCACAAAAGGATTGAACTTCGCCACTCGGTGAAGTTTCCCGTTTGTACCGCCATCGAAATCGCGGACATTTTTTGCCATGTTTTTGCAAACACTTCATGGCACTGCGGCAGGTGGATTACCAATAAAGTGAGATGCCAGTCTGGCGACGAGCCTGAGGAGTTCAGAATCGGTTTTCATATTTTCACATTATATTGTAACTGTAATCTATATGAAAAAATATAGGACGACAAAATTTCTGCGTTAAAGTTATATGGACTTTAGGAAGGTGTTTGATCGCATTGACATACCAATGCTGCTTTTCAAATTGCAAAAATTGCAATTGGACCAGAGCTCCTGAAATGGTTCCTGAATCGTATTCAACTAATCGCCAACAAATAGTTAAACTTAATGGAAAGAAACCGAATCCAATTAAAGTCACTTATGGGGACCCTCAAGGCTCTCATTTGGGACCTATTCTTATTAGTTTGTATTTGAACGACAATTAATCGGCTTACAAATACTGAATGAACGAATCATCAATCTTGGGGGGATGATTCTAATTGCGATTACGTCTTATAAGTGTATAAGTGTAATTTCGATCACGTCATTAAGTGCTAGTGAACCATTAATTTATTATCCAACCACTAGTGCCAAATGGACCTAAAATGTTTTGTGTTTATGTATTCTGATATCAATCCCTCCAACTCTGTTCACCAGCTTGCGTTAAAGACTATTATTTTCACTAGATTAATAATAACAAAATTATTTGAGGGCTCGAAAAACGAATTGTGTACCTTTTTTTTTGAACGAGGAGACATGTGTTCTTCTTCTATGTCCGTTCTACCTTTACAATTAAAATAAAATGGAACCACATTTGTTGTTTTTCGGAAAGTTTCAATCAAAAATAACGGCAAGGCCCGAATTATTTTGATTGATAATTTCCACAAACGATTTTCATGCAATATTTAAACACCAACAACAGAATAACACTATAACGGCAAGGTCGCCAAAGTACATTTATGACCGCCAGTATGGCACCTAATATCTCCATTCCCTTCCCGTACCAGCATACTTCCATAGCCTCAGGAAACCTTCATTAAAAAATAAAAATGAGTTCAACTAACCTGCTAGCAGTAGGAAAATTTTGCAACTCAAAGCATTAAACATTGCATTCTATAGGTTGCATTACTGCTTGGGTCATAAATTCCACTAAATACTGAGATTTGTTCACAATTAAGTTCACCACCATATTTTCACTTTTTCGTCGAAGATTTTCATTTTTTTTCGACCCCACCACTAGTCGAAGCTCTCGGGAGAGTTAAATTGATGCTCATAAAACTTTGACTCACCGTGCGAGTAGCTAGTTAGAAAGATAAAGTCAATGATGGATAAGTTTTATTTACATTGTTCCTTTTCACTATCAAACTCTGATTTGGAAAAAATACAGTAAAAACTTTTATGTTCTGGACAATAAAAGCAGGTGAATGGATCAAAATATGAATGCCTAGGTCAGTGATGGCCAAACTGCGGCCCGTGGGCCGCATGCGGGTCTTAAATATGGTCCTTGCGGCCCACGGACTGGTTTGATGGATGGTGGACGGGAACTACAGGTTGAATTTATTAATGTCAGAAGCTATTCCGGGCATTATGCTTATACCGTGGGCACCACTGGCCTAGGTAAATGAAACAACTAGACTCAAGTCGTATTTGTAGCATGTTGCTTGTATCAGTTTCTATACTAATTAATATACTGAACCTTTTTATGAAAAAGGTTATGTACAATACTGCATTAAAACAGTATTGTCCAACCAAATAAATCTATCGTTACTATAAACCCCTTAAAAAGCTTCGCAAAATAGGAATCAGTATATGCGATACAATGTTTTGCGAACAATTTTTATATGTTAATGGGAGTATTTACCTTATTTATTGTTGTAAACACTTGATTTGAAGCATTTGCACAGTGGTCCAAACAGCGAATTACGTGATCGTGTGATATTGTGCCAAAATGTGACGTTTTTCGCATATAGTGTCTTTAGGAGCATTTCTTGGTATAACAAGCCCCTTCTTGTGTGAAAAATCTTTGGGTGATTAATTCCCTTAAAAGTGAGATACAAAATTTATTTTCTCGTACATTCGAGATAAAGGTTTGGTACTTTCGGCAAAGTTGTAGTAAACATCAATGAAAATAACTTTGTCAAAGACACCATACTTGTATCTCTTAATGGAAATTATCTATGAAGCGCTATTCGAGGACAAACCCTTTAAAACAGTTTTTAAACCCTGACTTATTCTGGTCAACTTTTACGTGTTCACAGTGTTCTAGAAAGTTGTACATTATTATACGTGATTATTATACGTGATTTTGTACATTATTATACGTGATTTTCTGAAGTTTCGGAGATTTTCAGCTTTTTTGATGAAAAATAGTATTTCTTTGAATTTAAATATTTCCCAAGGTGGCAAATGGTGGCAGATCAAACAACTCGTACTTAAAAGTTCAACAAAAAGATGTGTTGCTTATTTTATTTTTGGTTTGTGTAAAGTTAATTGTTAACTGCTTGTCAATTCGTGTTTTCTAATTAAATAGTTATTTAGTCATTCCGAGAAAATTCGGCCTTCTGTGACTGTTACTGAAATTCGGACTTTTGGATTTCGGCCATTCGTGATTCGACCATTTGTGGTTCGGCCATTCGGTACCAGCCCATTATGAGTGTCATCTTTTGAAAAGACACCAATCCAAGGTATTGAACAAAATAGACTTAAGTTAGTTATTTGGAAGCTTCTCTCTTATTAATTGCGTCAAATAATTTTAAGTCTACATTGATTTTGGACTCGAAACCAGGCGAAAAAAATTGCTGGTAACTCAACTTGTTAGAAAGAGATTGTCAACGTAAACATAATGGCGTTTATTTTATCCGAAGTACATTTTAATTGTTCTATAAACATGACTGTGATGAATTTTTCAAACAACTATAACTTTTGAGGATACAAACAGATACAGACAATTGACACTTGCTTTTAAAGGTTTTTGTTGTACTTAAGTACTTTAAGTAGGAGTTGTTTGATCTGCCACCATTTGCCACCTTGGGAAATATTTAAGCTCAAAGTAGTACTATTATTCATCAAAAATGCTCAAAATCTCCGAAACTGCAGAAAATCGCGTATAATAATGTTCTACAAAAACGTTGATTTTAGCAAGATAAACAACTTTCTAGAACACTATGAACACGTAAAAGTTGACCAGAATAAGTCAGGGTTTAAAAACTGTTTTAAAGGGTTTGTCCTCGAATAGCGCTTCATAGATAATTTCCATTAAGAGATACAAGTATGGTGTCTTTGACAAAGTTATTTTCATTGATGTTTACTACAACTTTGCCGAAAATACAAAACCTTTATCTCGAATGTACGAGAAAATAAATTTCGTATCTCACTTTTAAGGGAATTAATCACCCAAAGATTTTTCACACAAGAAGGGGCTTGTTATACCAAGATATGCTCCTAAAGACACTATATGCGAAAAACGTCACGTTTTGGCACAATATCACATGATCACGTATTTCGCTGTTTGGACCACTGTGCATTGTTGCCAATTGCTTTTCTTTTCATTTATCTTTTGATACTTTCGACGTTGGCGTTGGCTAGCAATGTTATGAAAACTTAAGAACAAATTGTTCTTGACAGCGCTGCTGAGTGTCCATTTTATGTTTTTTGTTGCATGCAGAGCAGTCCAATTCGGCCATTCAGCGACTAGTCTAAAATGGTCTAAAAATCTGCTACGAGTTATCACGTCTCGTTTCAGGATTGAATGCGAACAAAAACACTAGAATCTGAGCACAGTGAGAATTAATTTGAAAAAAGGTCCTATATCTCAATATCTCAATAAAAAGCCCTGCCATCGTAACTGAAATAAAAATAGTGTTGTTGGGATAAAAAAGAATCGGTTTTATACCGGTGGGTTCCAATATTATTGATCAGTTCATCTTTGTACTTCGAGAAAATTAGGGCAATATACTTTTTATTTAGCCAAATCCACTAGAAACAGTGCGTGTCGTGAGCAACAACTAAACCGCTGGAATCCCTATAAAAATCCAAATTGACATCAAATGATTAGATGTGGCGTTTTGGGATATAGAGATAAACGACTTTTTTTTGCGAAAAAATATCCGCTGTCCAATATGGAATGGAAACAAAACACGGAAAATAATGCGTTGCGTTGCGAAAGAAGAAACACTCGTGTCCTACAAGCGGCTTTATTGTTGGGTCGTTTGCTGTCCTTGCTAGCTGTCTTACTTTCTTACTTACTTATGTGACCATGTCCGCTGATCCGGCAGAACAAAGGGATGGAATCAGAGATCTCCACTGCTGACGGTTACCCGTCATGGCTTTTACCTATCGCCAGGACAGGCTCTCGTCTACAGCCCGGATGCCGTTGGCTAAGCTGCGACGCCATGAGCCTCTGAGTCTGCCTTTTCTACACTGTCCTTGTGGATTCCAGTCGAGTGCTTCTCTGCAGACCTCGTTCGCTCCTTTACTAGCTGTCGCTAGCTCGGATTTAAACGTAAGCGACAGCTCCTAGGTTCCTAAGAAATTAGTCTCAATCTCTTTCCGCTTCACTATCTTTTCCTCTCTTTCTTTCTACTTCTTTTTCTGCGTCCCACTATTTCAACGCTATACCTCCCCCTCTCTCACACACATACACATACATTCCTTTTCGCTATGTACTCCACTTTCCCTAGCACACTCACTATCACCTATCTCTTCTTTTCCTACTGCATCCCGTTTTCGCTCACCCATTATCTCATCCTTCCCATTCCTTCCTTTCTTCCTTTCTTCCTTTCTTCCTTCCTTCCTTTGTTCCTTCTTTCCTTCGTTCTTTCCTTCCTTCCTTCATTCCTTCCTTACTTTCTTTCTTCCCTCCTTTCTTTTTCTTTCCTTTCTTATTTCCTTCCTTCCTCTCTTCTTTCCTATCTTCCTTCCTTCTTTCCTACCTTGCTTGGGCTGCCATTCTCCAATCACCCCTAACACCCGCTCTACTAGAATCCTCGTCAATAGCCCACATCCAACGACTACGGGATAAACCCTATCTTTGCAGCTTCCTCCTTAAGAAGCGTGTACGCCTATTTTACAGTTCTAACTCCGATGATATCGATGCCTACCGATGCTTCAAACCACATAGCACGTGTCAGCTGAATCAGTTTTATTGGAAACGCATGTTCAAGCATATTCAACCTCAGCTTATTCTATTTTACTAAATCATACGCCGCCTTGAAGTCTTTAAACAAATAGTGAGCTTGCACTTTGAATTCCCGGAATTTATTGAGGATCTGTCGCAAGGCGAACATTTGCCCCGTTGTAAACCGGCGCTCTCAAAAACTTGTTAAAGATTGGGGTTGAACTGGACTCTAGAATGATCTTTCAAAACCACTACTCCAACAACATTTCTAGAGCGAATCGCAATTTAGGTTTTATAATGCGCATAGCCAACGATTTCCGTGATACATATTGCTTGCGAGTTTTATACTTCTCGTTGGTGAGATCGATCCTTGACTTGACATGGCTTCAGTGGTGTGGTGTCCGTTTACATACATTTGGTCAGCCAGAATCGAAGCTGTGCAACGTAGATTCGTCAGATATTCGCTGAAATATCCCGAAATCTCTCACCATATGAGGATAGATGCAAGTTACTTAATATCGAAACGCTGAATAGCAGGAGAATTGTATCAAGAGCTGTCTTCGTTGCTCAACTCCTAGCGTGCGAAATCGGTGCTTCTGAACTCTTGGATTAACGTTAACATAACGTCTCGACCGCTGAGATCCCGAGGCTTTCTTCGTCCTACTTACAGTACGCTTTTCTGCCGCGGCCTCAGACTATGAAACTGGAAAAATTTTTGCATGCAGAGTTGAGGAATTGCATAGGAAGCAGCATAGAGCCAGGGTGGATCGTTTCAAGCAGTTGTCTCAATTCAACTCTATGTTGGGCCACCCGTTGGCAATTTCCCAGTCATCTAAGAAGTTGTAACGCACTTTCAACTATAGTTACTATATATATAGTTCGGCGGATAGAAAATCGGGAGCCAAATTAAACGTCAAAAGCGGAGCCAAAAGTTTTTCAAAATCAGAAATGTATGAGTAATGTTAAGAAACACAATTTATTTTCATAGAACTAGTCATTTTCAACACCCACCAGCGATTATTTTCCGTAAAACCTGCACATTTCTCCATAATTTCAAAAATCAGGGATGCCAATTTGCCTGGTTTTCTATCCGCCGAACTATACATATAGTAACTATACTTTCAACCTGGTCGAGCTATGTTGTACGTTGAGCTCCCTGTTCCTGGTGCCGGTGCAGTAGTTGAAGAGTTGTTTTCGTCGCACTGTCGTCCGGCATCCATACGACTTGTCCGGCCAACCGTATCCTACTGACTTTTGCCAGATGGCGATGAGAATCTCTCCAAATAGTGCTCATGTACCTCATGATTCAAACGTCTCCACCGCACTAAGTCTCTAAAGTCTAAATTCTAAAGTCTCTCATGCATGTCTCCAACACTCTCCGCTTTCAGTTTGTACTCCACCAAATAGCATCCGCAGTACCTTCCGCTCGAACACGGCAAGGGCGCGTAGGTCCTCCGAGGGCAATGTCACTGCTTCAAGTTCATAAGGAGCTACTACTATTCGTACGGCGACGTATGCTTCGTAGCGTTTTGCGAGGGCAAAGTAGGCCCGATTACTCACTTAAATACGCCGCAGGATCTCCTTACTAGTGTTGTGGTCTGCGGTTACCAGCGATCCTAAATACACGAACTCATCTGCCACTTCTAGTTCTTCGCCATCAACAATTACCGTCCGTGGGAGGCGCGTGTTTGTTTCCTTTGAGTCTCTTTCTTTCAAGTACTTACTCTTTTGCATCCAATCCTCCTAGACACCGCTTTCCTCGGATCACCCTCTCAACAGCGATGTTGAATAGCATGCAAGATAAGCCGTCACGTTGTCCCCGACTCTTGCTGTATTTCAAAGGGATTCGAAAGTATTCCCGAAATGCGCACGAAACACATCACTTGATCCAATGTAGCTCTGATAAGTTGCGGCAGTTTATCCGAAAAAATATGTTCGTGCATTATCTGCCATAGCCGGTCTCGATCGACTGTATCGTATGCTGCTTTGAAATCAATAAAGATGTGATGCGAGGGCAAGTAGTATTCCTGATATTTCTGCAAGATCTGTCGGTAAACATCTGGTCGGTAGTTGCGCGGGCCCCCGTGAAGCCCGCCTGATAATCATTTTAAAACCCCGTGCTATCGGTGACAGCCGATGTAACAGGATTATAACGCATTTTTGCACCCCATAGGCCCCCTCCAGGGAAATTTCCTGGCTACGCCAATGAGAGCTGTTCTAACTTTTCACGATTGTCGAGCTGCCTGATGTTCAGCCGAGGAGGAAGACTTTGATGTAAAAGGTGTTCATGTTAAAAGTGCAACACGTAAATTAATTCGCATCATTCGAGTTTTAATCCGATTGCCATTAAACTTTCAGGGCATGAAATGAAACAATTAAGCTTAGTTTTTGCATCTCTATTTTAGTAAATTTCGCCTCCGTATTCGAATGCCCGTACTTTGGTCTTTACCCCACCCATGAAATTTTGCACAACCTCAAAGTCGACATGTTTTTGCATATTTACCCATGCTGTCTGTCTTTCTTCAACTGTTTTGACTACTTTGGACTTCAGAAGAGGAAGAAGAAGGAAGAACACTCTTTCCATTTCACCGGTCCAATCAAATTATGGTATCTGTGGTCACGAAAGGTGTTCTCTGTTGTCCACATGAACAAATTGCTTGCCAAATCAGGAATTTCTTGGCAAAGCTCGACATCTGTTTTCGGAGGTTCTCTAAAATATCAAACTTATCCTTTGCAGTGAATTACTGGGTGGAGTCCGCATTCATGTAGGTGTCGTCGTCCATAATGCAGCAATGAGGTTTCGTCAGCTTTTGATCGTATAACTTCTGGGCAGGGCAGTCCTGAACTGAGTGCACCTATTTTGCTTTTTCAATTGTAACACCTCAACCACGCAAAATTCGAAAATGTTATGTATGGGGCATTTATAGAGTCTATTATTATACATAAGATTGCTGAACTAAGCATTGCTCTATCTTAAGTAATTCCGGCGCACTCCCAGTTCACACTGTGCGGTGCACCAAGAGAGCTTTCTGCGCACCACCCAGTGTGAAGTGAGAGTGTGTCGTAAATACTTAAGATAGAGCAACACTTAGTTTAACAATCTTATGTATAATAATTGACTCTATAAATGCCCCATACGTAACATTTTAGAATTTTGCTTAGCAGAGGTGTTACAGTTAAATAATCAAAATAGGTGCACTGAGTGCAGAACAGCCTTGCTTCTGGGCACGGTTTTTCGCAACCGTATTATTTTGGAACCTTCTGAACCTTGAATGTGCGTAGTTCAGCTCGAGTTTTGGCCTTCTGCATGAAACTTTTGCAAAGATTCACTTGTTTTGCTACCTCTAGAATGGAAAAGTTTGGATTCCAGACGAAGGTCCCAACTTCGCGGGTGTGATCCTTAACAGTATACCGACGCCTTGTTTCTTCACATTTTGACTCATTATCGACAGTCAAATGTTCTTCAAACCGTTTTATGACACGAGAAACCATAGAATTCGGGATACTTGCGCAGGTTTTTTTCGCAAACAAGTTGTTCTTTCGACGGCATTTTTCACACCTTCGCGCACCTGATTAAAAGACTCACACAGTATAAACAATGCACTTTAAGCTTTCTCCATGCAAATTTTCAATTAATTTTACCCAACGGTTCAAAAGTTAGTACAATTTGAGTGTGTTGCAATTTTGTCGTGGACGCCCTTTATCTAGTAGACGGTTGACAGTTTTGAGCGCACATACTCCGTAGAGAAGAACCCGTCGTCTATGAGAACGTGGTTAATCTGATTTACTTAACGGTAAGGCCAAGTGAAAACCAGGTGGTTTTGTGGATGTCTTTGTGTGCGAAAAAGTGGTTCGCAACACCAGGCCTCGGAAAGCTGCAAAGTTTATATATCGTTGGTCGTTATATCGTTCGTGTCGGTGTGCAAGCTATGGAATCCTATCACTGGTCTGT
The DNA here is from genome assembly GCF_943734655.1 of Sabethes cyaneus. NCBI lineage: Eukaryota > Metazoa > Arthropoda > Insecta > Diptera > Culicidae > Sabethes > Sabethes cyaneus. Next base: position 51,207,301 of record NC_071354.1, read on the forward strand.
ACATTTCTTCCCTACCGACCTAGGCTTTTATATCCCCGATGACGATCTTAATGTCCTGTGACGAGCAGTTATCGTACGTACAACGTACGTGTAGAACGTTTCCTTCTCATCAGCGGGTCTAACATCGTGCGGGCAGTGCACGTTGATGATGCTGTAATTGTAGAAACGGCCCTTTATCCCCAATAGAAGTAGGTTGTCAAGATGCTAAACCATTATTTGTTAATTAAGGTATTAAAATTTCAGCCCAAACTTTAGATTCCTCATTTTAGTTTTTAAAATGCTTTTGTTCAAACACATTCCTACTATTTAAAAGGGCTTGTACCTATACAAAGAAGTCATTCATATTTAATCTGAATAAATATTCGTTTACATTAACAACAGGGACTGGATCATACCATCGTATAGCACTGTTTTCTTAGCTTAAAGTCTACGATTAAATTCCTGCTACTCAAAATCTTTTCTGGCATTTGTGATCAAACTCGGCGGTCAATTGATGAAGTCATAAAGAAGACAAAATTTCTCAACGCTAGTTAACTTACCCTAAAAATGACAAAGGTAATTTTCCTGCTCATTCAATCTAGCAGCGGGTATTATTGTTCTACATTTGAGAACACGAATCCGAAGTTTGAAACCCCTTAAAATGGCAATAAAATGCTGACGACAGGCAAATGGGTCACGATTTTCAAATTCCGACCATCCATCGCCGTCGTCGTTGGCCGGGGCTTTCAACTCCCACCAGATCACGAAAATCGGGCGCTTATCCCACTCTCGCTTTCTATTGTTATGTCGATTATGTATTAGATTTCAGCTTCCCGCGCCTGCGGTCCCAAGCCAGATTAGTGCAATAATAAAAAGCGAAAACTTCTGTATCATTCTGCATTCGGCGATTGCAGCAAAGAAACTATCTGGGAACCGGCCCAAGCGCGCGTTTCGCGTTCATTCACAGCCGGGCCGTGCTGCCCAGCGCGACTTGACAGAATTCGGCCAGACCTGCGAGGAACTGCCACTACTATGCTGCAAAGGCGAGAAAAGTCAACCCCCGAAAACCCTGCGGCCAGTCAGGCAGTCGGCCAGCGTGGGATGGTTACTGATATTTATGGTTTTATTGAGCCAAAATAGAAAGAAGTGAATTAAAATGGAAATGCTCAGCCCGGCCGCGGTATAATGAAACGACGACGCTCGGTTCGTTTGGCTGGCTGATGCTAGTTTAGTTTCCCTGAATAGATTTTTTAGCATAGAATGGGACTGCGAAAAAAGTGCGATGAATGCTCGGTGCTGTGCTTTGGCTATGCTTGTCCGTTCGTTCCGCCGTGCAGCGCCGCCGCTCTCCGGTGCTCGGCTGATTGCCCGATCAACCAGCCAGCCGGTTGGCTAGGGAAGTTGCACAATTCGAACGGTGCTCTGGTCTGGTCTAGTCTGGTCTGGTATGCTGTCGGTTTCAGAGTAGTTCGGTTTCGTGGTTGCACAATCCGATGGCTTTCTGCGTTCGCCGGAGGGAATCTTCTGGCCCCTTTTGATACCGTGCTGTTGATATTTGAAGAACAATCGAATCGACAGAATCTTGATCTGCTGCTGCTATCGAGCTGCCCGATCGTACTGGTAGTAATCACTTTTCTGCATTGAATGCAATTATTAAGCTTTCGATAAAACTAATAGCAAATTAGTTCCTTTCAAGCATTTGAAATTTAATGCTTGAAAAATTCGATTGGAAAAAGCAAGTTCTTGTAAGCGGAAAAATTTTCAATAGTTCAACAATACACGGAACTCCTGACGAAATAAATGTTGAACCTGTTGAACGATTACCGAAAAATAACTCATAATTGCTGGTTTTAAACATTGCCGGTAGAGATTCGAGTTAAGTCTTCAATTTTCTCAACAACGAAAAAAAACTAATCTTTGAACCATTTTCTAGATTAACAGCTTCTATTATTCATAGACAGCGGGCAATGTTAATTAAATTTACCAGATCGGCTGCCGGCGAGAAGCACGAAGCACGAAAGATGCGGCAAGTGAAGAAAAAACTAAAAAAAACGAGGCAGTCAGAATTAAGCATTATTATGCTGAGTATGATTGTTGTACGATTTGTCGGAGCATAGCAGTGGGGCGAGGCGGTGGTTATAGATGTTACATAACACGCACGTAGCAGCGTGTCGGTATCGCTTTTGCATGCCACCATCACGGCAGGTACCAACAGCCCAACAGCCCAGCCCAAACACGTGAGACTGAAGAAAAATTGAAATGAAAACCGAAACAAAAGCGCACTTTGCTCGCCAAACTCGCTCGTTCGTCGGGGAAAACGGAGCAGACGCGCGGTGTTCGATCTAGCCAGCCGCTTGTTTTTGTGCTGCGCAAAGTGCATAAGGGAACCCCCATGGGCCCACGAGAGCCACCCAGCCTAATCGCGTTGCGCCTCCCAGATGGTTTGCTAGCGCCACGTTGCGGTGTGTGACGGCGATGAAGATTACGAGCAAAACAAAAAACCATTAATTGTTACTGCTCTGCACGGAATGTGCTTAGGTGCGAATGGGACTTAAAGAAAAGCAACCGAAACTAATTAGCATTTTGACCTAATTTTGCCGTTTTTTGCTCTGCTTCTTCTCTATGCTATGTTTTGACGCTCGTCGGGCTGCGCGCAGAGTCGCGACCGGTCCGCCGGCACTCGCCGCTCGTCTGACGGTCGTCTGCTTCTCCGGCTCGCTGTTATTATTCAATTTTTTCTCATAATGTAACTAATTTTGCCACTGACTGATTTTTAATCACTCTCGGTCTCGGAGCTCGAGCCGTGTTACGTATTGCTTGTTAATGAACTGAATTCGAACCGAGTTCAAACCGAGATGCTTGAACGAGAAACCGATTGACACAGATACGACGACGACGACGAAGAAACGACGTGATAATTCGGGCTAATGCTTCAAGTTTGAGCGCATTTATCTTCGATTGGAGGCATCAGCGGCTGGCGCCTTAATCTGAACGAGACGTCGAGATAATTCAATCAGTAGGGTACTCAAATTCTTGAATTTATAATTAGGCTTTTACATATCGACTTTTGTTTACAGAAAGTTATATATCGAACAAGTCAGAAGAATGGTCTTTTAAAGCTAAAGTTTATAATTATATTAATACATGAATCTATTTCTTTTCGTTATATTAAGGACCCTTTAAGTTTTTTTGAATTTACAAAAATCATTTGATTCAGAAATTCATGAATCATTTAATGAGGCACGAGCAGTTTGCTTGCAATCATAAAAAAAAAATTTGATTGTTATGTTTTTGTTTTCTCTGTATTTTATATTTTCTCTATTCTCTGCTTTCCCATTTTTATGTGCTCTCTGTTTTTCTTTTGTTTTCTCTGTTTTTTTATTTATTCTACTTTCACTAATTTTCTGTTTTCACCTTTTTCTGGCTTTTATGGTTTCTCAGTTTTGTCTGTTTTGTCTTTGTTTTCCTTCGTTTTTCTCTGTTATTAGGTCTTCTTTGTTTTCTGGCTTTCATATTTGCTTTGCTTGTTTTGTTTCCTCTACTTTCCCTGTTTTCTCTGTTTCCTTGCTTTTTTCTGTTTCTTCTGTTTCCCTGCTTCTTTTGTTTTCTAGCTTTTCTTTCTGTTTTGCTTAGTTTCTTTTAGTTGGTTTTTCTAACTAACTAAGACTCTAATTAACTAAGACAAGTAGTAGTTTTCCTGGGCTTCTTGGTTTTATATTTTCGGTTTCCAATCTTATATGTACTCAAAGTGGATAAAAATCAACTCTTGGAGTGATTTCATGAAGTTTGACATACATATTGCTGGGGTTTCTATCCAAACATGTTAATGGTTTCATAAGGCTCCACAGGAACCTGCCACGGAATGGCCATTCCAAGGACATGTCATCAACTGAACTCAAAAAAGGATAAATTTCAATTCCTGGAGTGATTTCACGAATTTTGATATACATATTGCTAGGGTTTCATTCAAACATGTTACTGGTCTCATAGAGCCCCACAGGAACCTGCTTCGGAGTGGCCATTCCAGGGACAGCTTATCAAATGAACTTAAAATGGATAAAACTCAACACCTGGAGTGATTTCGTGAATTTTGATATACATATTGCTAGGGTTTTCTATCCAAATATGTTAGCGGTCTCGTAAGGCCCCACAGGAACCTGCTCCGGAGTGGCCATTCCGAAGACTATAAGTTGAATGGACTCAAAATGGATAAACATCAACTCCTGGAGTGATTTCATGAATTTTGATACCAATGTTGAGTGGTTTTATTGACAATTGTACACATTTGTTTTGGATCCGGAACATGGTCCCGGATATCCGGATTTACGGGAACCAGACGTGGTCCCAGGCTTGGTAAGTCTCATGCTCTAAAAATAGACAAATTTTCCAATCTTTTGACGGTTCAAGATCCAAAATCGGTCAAGAATTGATAAAGTTAGAAGCATTTCATTTCGGTGGGTACCCAGGTACCCATCCGAACACTTGTTGTGGTACGGATGATCGTTATCGTCTCGACTTTGTTTATTTAGGATCTTGCTTTAGGAAACAGATCCGCAAGCATGACGAGACGTGTTTTATGATCGATCCGTCTCACAACATCTTATCGCGTAGGGTATAGTTAACAAATGGAAAAATAAAGTTAGTTCTAGTCTTACGGTGAAGTCGGAGTGTTCTTTAAAAGAAAGGTCCTACATTATTTTGGTGTCAGAAGAAAACCGGTAAGTACCTTCTAATAATATAAATATAAACTAGAGGACCCGGCGCGTGTTGCTGCGCCATTCTAAAAAGGGGGTAGATGCATAATGCTGAAGATAATTGTAATCTTGCAACCAACAGCTTTCTTTTTGACAAACCGAGATATTTCCAAATCATACTGCAAATTTCTAAGACCACGTAGCAATTTTAGTTTTATTACTAACCCTTAAAATAGCAAGGTTGTCAAAATCGCAATAAATATCAGTTCGTTTGCTGAAATGAAGTTCGTTTGAAAACAGTTGAAAACTGGTCAGAAACCATGGACTTAGAGTAATTTCAACATTTTTTTTCTTTATATTTTCATTTCAATAATGTATTTTTTCTTCAATTTTGTTTTTCAAAAAATTATTACCTTTTCTCACATTTATTTAATTTGACTCATTATCTAGGCTTCACGGATTTATTATTAACAATTTTGTTCCAAATATATTCTATCTTTTCGTATGGACGGAATCATCTAGTTTTTGGTGGTATTGTTACTGACTAATGTTTTATGGAAGAATCCAAAATTTCTCGAGCTCGATTACTTTTTGAATTATGCAAAAATTTCTGGTTTAATTTGTATGAGAGCCACCCCCACCCTTCCAGAGGGGGAAGGGGTCACAAACTACCGTAGAAAAAAACTTGCGTCCAAAAACCCCCATATGCCACATGCGGTTTCATTTGCTTGATTATCAGTCGAGTTATGCAGAAATTTGTGTTTCTTTTGTATGGTATCCCCCCCTTGCAGAGGGGAGAAGGTTTTTTCCGTCTTAGAAAAAAATCCTGTCTCTAGAAACCCCCACATGTTAAATTTGGTTCCATTTGCTTGATTAACAGTCGAATTATGAGGAAATTTTTGTTTCATTTGTATGGGAGCCCCCCCCCCCCTTCTAAAAGGGGAGGGGTCTCAAACCACCATAGAAAAAATCCTGTCTCTAGAAAGCCCCACTTGTCAAATTTGGTGCCATTTTGTTGTTTAACAGTCGAGTTATGCAGAAATTTGTGTTTCATTTGTATGGGAGCTCCCCCTCTTAAAAGACAGAGGGGTCTCAATCTACCATAGACAAAGTTTCTGCCTCCAAAAACCTTCACATGTCAAATTTGGTGCCATTTGCTTGATTAGTTCCCGAGTTATGCAGAAATTTTTGTTTCATTTGTATGGGAGCCCTCCCTTCTAGAGGGGGAGGGGTCTCAAACCCTGCTAACAACATTCCTCACATCAGGCGTAATGCGTATGCCAAGTTTCATCAAAATCCGTCGAGCGGTTTGCGAGTCTATACCGTTGCCTTCGTTTCTCTCCGCTCGCTGCTCAACACTTTCAGCTCTTCTCTTAATCCCTCTACGTTCTGTTTCCCTTGTTTGTCTACCAAGATTAGTCCTTTTTGGTGGCATAGTGTTAAAATGTTATGTTAAGTTTTGTAAAATACAGACAATGCTGCAAAAGCTTTGATTTTAGGTTTGTAAAATTCAACAAATTATTTGGTGTTGACATGAGATTGCTTTGATGTTTTTGCTTTTTCGACAGTAGTGAATGTATGCGATTGAAATGAAGTTTGTTCCATATGCAGTATTTTCGAAATTTTGAAAACTTTCACATACAGAAATTGAACAAAACCATGCTAACAACATTCCTCACACCATACGCAATGTATATGCCAAGTTTCATCAAAATCCGTCGAGCGGTTTGCGAGTCTATACCGGACACACGAACAGCATTTCATTTTTATATATATAGATTAGTGATTTTTAAAAGTAAAGTTTATGAATTTGAATATTACTCCCATTAGGAGAATTAAGAAAATAGTTTCTCCAAAAGTTTTATACTTTGAAAAATTTAATACGAAGAAATCTAGTGAGTGTAACAAAAATTCGGAGTCAAAAATGTCGGAAATTTTGAAATTGGTTTATGTGCAAGTTTTTAATGGCACACCCGCGACTTTAAATTCATTTATTGCGATTTTAGATGCATTGCACACGAGTGAGCAAATAGCAACTCCTGCCGATGAACTTATTTTTGCTGCTACAATTATTCATTGCAAATTATCAGACTCAGTTAAAGAGAATTTAACGGGCACTGAGATAAAGTCATGGGCCCAGTTGAAGCCAATACTTCAAGAAAAGTATAAAACAGATCCGACGCGAGTGCATATTTTACTGTCGGAACTGTCAAATTTTGCCATTAACCATGATGAGTGTCTATCAAATTTTGCTGATAGATTATCATCAAAACTCAAAGAAATTAAAATAGTGTGCGGAGCGGAGTCAGCGACACTTTTAAAGTTTGCTGAAACAAACGCTATTGAAAAATTACGAAACTATTGTTCCCCACATGGACAAATAGCATTAGGTGCCCCACAAACATTAGAAGAAGCTAAGAATATCCTTGTTTATAAAGGACTAGGATCATTCAAAGCAAATAATTCATTCGAGTCTATTGATTCAATAGCTCGAAGGGAAATGAGTGGTCAACCTCAAAGATATTCCTTTCAGCAACAAAATTACGGACAGCGAAATTTTAATAATCGGTACCAAAATTTTTCTCCACAATTCAGATATAACTACCGCCCAAATTTTCAATATAGAAGTAATGAAAATCATCAAAATTTTAATGGAGGTTTTCGACAAAATTATCAGAATTTGCAAAATGGTAATCAACAAAGGAATCAAAATTTTAACGGAAATCAAAGACAAAACTTTAATAATCAATTTTTCAATAATGCACCAAGGAATCAAAATTTAAATTATCAAAATAATAGATTTAACACAAATTTTTCAAATCAAAATCCAAATTACCAAAATCGTGGTAATAATATGAATTATATCAGACATATAAACGCGTCATCGAACAATAGTGTTGACACTTCCTCTATTCAAAATCAAAGAACAGTTAGCGAAGAGGAGTACAACGAATTTTTGCAATTTAGACAACAAAAAAACGAACATTAATCAATGTTCCCTTCTGCGCCATTGATAGTAATAATATGTATAGTCAGAAGAAATGTATGAATTTGTACACCATTAATATGATTAAAAGTGCTCCAAAATATATTGATTTTAAAAGTTCTTTAAATGAAAAGCATTTGAAATTAATGGTCGATACAGGAGCAAATATAAGTTTATTAAAAGTTGATGCAGTAAAAGATAGTAAAAAAATTAACACTTTTGAAAAATTACTCTTACGTGGAATTACCAATGAGTTCGTTACAACATTAGGAACAGTGACAGATTTTATACATTGGTCTTCTAGTAAGTCTATTGAATTAAAATTCCATATTGTTGATAATGATATTAGTTTACCAGGTGTAGATGGAATCATTGGTATTGATTTGTTGAACGCTCTAGAATGCGTAATTGATTTACATAACAACTTTTTATTTTTTCACTGCAATGGTGAAAAATCCAAATGGTTGATCAAAGATTTATTTAATACAGGTATACCTCGATAGTACGTACACCCGCACATCGTTTAGCGTACGTACTATCGAAACGTACGTACTATCGAATCACAATTTTTAAGGTAAAGTATTATTTTTATTATACTAAATATTGTCTAAAACTTCCAAATTAGGTAGATCAGATCAGATATTATAAAATAAATAATGATCTTAGCAAAATTATTTTGGAAAAAAACTACAAATGTTAAAAAATAGTTGAAAAGTAAAGCAAAATGAATCCATAAAATACCTATTTTTTCAAAATTCTCTCTCAAATTTACATATTTTAATCGAATAAATCTAGGTAAAGGTTTGGTACATAGTTGTAAATATATGCTAGAATGAGGAAACATGACAAGAGGAGCTCAATAGCCGTCATTCGGGATATTTCATTCCAAATCCACTAATATCAATCGAGTGAGCTTCCAGTCTATATGCTGGACATAAGCTGAGTGAGTGCTATGAACAGAAAATAGTTAACTACAATAATCGAAGCTTCAGCTGTAGGCTGCGTAAATTGGAGAAGTTCCTATAAGGCTGCTTATCTGCGTAGGAAAGCATACCTGTCCCATGTGAATATTGATCGATTTTGAGAAAAATACGGAAGTAGCTTATTTATATCCTAATTTCCTTACAAGCTGTAATTTAAACGGACTTTGTTCGAAAAATTTTCCAAAAAATATCAAATATGAACAGTTCCATACGCAAAATAAAAGCATAACTGTCCCATAATAATATTGTCCATTATAAACATTTTCTTTTTGCCAATTTAGGTAACAATGTTCTTTTAATTTTCGCCTCTATTGAGTGTGATAATAACTTAACAAAAAGATAATATGACCGTAATATTTATTTCTAAGTTTATATCAAAGTTCTACCAAGATTTTTTCTTAATCGGCAAAGATTTCACACAGGCACAATTTTCTTCGGCGATGACAGGGAGAAGAGTATTTGATAGAGCGACTTTTCTCTACGTTTCGATTACACAATGTCCTTTAAGGTGATTTTTTTTTCATTTGAAAAGTTTTCAAAAAATAGCTCGTGTTGTTTTTCGACAGCAGAGCATGCTTGAAGTTCGAAATTCAAACTTCATCAAGTTTGTATTTAGCAGTGAAGCTGCCCTTTTTTGAATATAGTCTTTCGAATGCCTTCGAGATATTGGGATTTATAAATTGTGTATTTCGAAACCAGACCGCGACGTCTTTCTTGGCTTCTTTAATCACGATCTCAAAGTCCTGAAATATTATTGGAGCGTTCCGGCTGCGCATACCTTAGCATAGGAACTATCTTCCGCCCTGTACTGTTAAAAATTTAAAAAAATACCTGTTAGACAGACATGCTTTTATTTAGCAAACGCTTGTAAATAAAAGCATAATTGTCCAATCTTAGAAATTCTGAGAAAAAAAAATGCATTTGTGTTTAACTTTACAACCAAATTAAATTGGATAGTTTAATTACTAGTGTAACGTAATTTTTTCTCCGAAGAAAGTAAAATAATTCTTGTATAATGACGACAACCCAAGTAGCACACGTTGTCACAATTAAGTCGCAGTGGCTGATATGCGACAAATTTAAATGTAAAATTTGGGTTACAGTAACTTAAAATATAACCTTTGTGTAGCCGAAATAGCGCAACTTATGTAACTAAATATGGTTACATTAACAGTTACACAATAACCAATATGTAATATGTATAGTTACAAAATGGTTACTATTGAAGTTACACTTTAACTATAAAATGATTTTCAATTGGTGGCTATTTATTAAATTAGTTATTTTGAAACTTTTATTGCATGGCGAAAACAATGCAGCAGGTTACAATATTGCTTGAATGCAAGAAGATTTATTTCAATCTAAGGCTATCAACGTCAAGCAGTAAACTTAACTGATGTATATAGAAGAGCGTATTAATTTCGCTTGTTATCTCAAGACAAATTTTAATGCAGTTTCAAATTTATGGTGAAATCTATGATTCTAGCTTTAAAAAATTCACGCGCCCTAATTTAATCTAGCTTTTCATTACTTAGTACTTTAATAAAATTTTTTTTTGCAAAACAAATTTTACAAAAATATTAGGATTTTAATTTTTTTCTGATTTTTTAAATTTATTCTTTGCCAGAAATCATTCAAAAATAAATTGAAATTCAACAAAAGTAACTTTTGTGTTTTCAGTAAGAAAAATTCATAGCCATTTTGCCTTTCGTTAATCATACAAGGTTACATTTCAGTTACATTCTAATTGAATGTAACCTAAACTTTGCATCTGGTTACGCTATTGGTTACGGTAACCAATATCAAATCTGTTGTCGTCACCTGGTAACTAAAATATTTCTTATATCATTTTTAAGTTACACAGTAACCTATTTACATTGCCGGTTTCGTTTCAATGTAACTTGAGCGTTTTGACGTTTGAGGGTAAACCAAATTGATAATTTAATAACAGTGTCTCCGGAGAAGATTCCGTATATCAATCGAGTAAGCAAACGCATTTTCAAGAGCATTTTGCAACCCGTGTACCAATTGCTTATCTTTACTATTAGTAAAATTTTCGAGATCTACGCGTTTAGAAGGTACAGTGAACAAGTTGTAGCGAAAATGTTACTAGCTAACTTTTTTCAACTTCGTAACTGCTCGTAACGGAAAATTAACTGTTTTGCGACCACCAAGTTGACAGCATGAATAATGGTTTCATTTGAGTCATTTGGTAACTACTTGGTAACTTTTTGAGATTTTGGTCATCACAAAACTAAAAAGAAATAATTTTTAATTTTATGTGACTTAACTCGTTACAGACATCGTAACTCATTTCATAGTTGTGCAATTTTTTTGTTATTTGTTTATAGAAACTTATAAGTTCAACTTTGGAGGTGAATCAAATTATTTTTTGCTCAATCCGTCATGTTTACAAGGTACAGTGAACGAATTGTTACGAAAATGTTACTAGCTAACTTTTTTGCTTTTGTAACTGCTCGTAACTGAAAATTTACCGTTTTGCGACGAACAAGTAGATGACAGTTCGGAAAAAAGGTTTCGAATTTTGTCATTTGGTAACTATCTGCTAACTTTTTGAGATTTTTGTCACCACCAAACTAAAAAGTAACTATTTTCAATTTTATGTAACCTAATTCGTTACAAGCGTCCTAAATGTAACTGATGTGCAACCTTTTTAATTTTTTTATTTGTATAATTAGTTACAAGTGCTACTTGGGAACATATATTCTCCCGTCGCAGTTGGGAAGAATGCGAATCGCAGAAGAGGTGAATTCTCTGAGCAAATTTCTGCAAAATCTAGTAGCGACCATGAGTCTGCCCGGAATGCTTAAATAACTGTTATTTAGAACGCATATTTGATTAATTTACTATTTAAGAACTGTTTTTAATTTTAAAATAATGGTTTTTTACATTATAGAAATAATTATATTATTTATAATTATTGAAAACGCATTTGCTTGTTTTGACTCATAAATATTCATAAAAATGTTTCTGCTTTATATAGAAACTAAAAAAAATCATTGTTGGAAAATGTACGTACTATCGAGGCAAAATGTACGTATTATGGAGGGTACGTATTATCGAGGGTACGTACTAACGAGGGTACGTACTATGGAGGTATACCTGTAATACTGATGGAAATATTGAAATGAATAACCATAAAGATGAAAGAGCGAATGAATACTTATCACAGAATGTAGGATGTTCTAGAGTGTATGCTAGCGGTGATGTTTCTGATACCTGGCCAGTATTAGCATCTAACACTGTTAGTCAGCCTAAAGAATATTCCTGTAATTCTAATCAAAAAACCCGATTTAATCCACCTAGTGGTGAAAGGAACCTTTGTTATACGGTCTTACTTGCTATTTGAGATAGAAATCGACACGTTTTCGGAACATAATTCATCTATTGGTCAACGTTGCGTAATGCGTTGGTTTACATAAAATTTTTGAAAATTGAATAAGTTTACAAATTTTGAACAAAATAGAAACACTTTTAAATTTTGATAGATCCTTTTTTCATGAAATTGCTGAGTAAGGATAAGTAAGTTGTTATTAATTTGAGTAAGTGCAAATAAAAGTAAGTTGCAAGAGAAAATCTTATTCTTTAACATATACATTGCCTAGTAAAGGTCTAGCTTATAGGTTTTTTAACTATGCATAATTTCCTGTAATGCCATTCTATTTGATTCACATCAATAGAGTTTTCTAGAATAATTTTCATCAATTTTTATTAACCTTCGGTTACTCACGCTGTTGTATTTTGTACAACACGTGTAGGTTTTTCAACGCCATATTGTTATAAAGTTACAAATCGTTGTTTAACTAACGTATATTCTTCAATAAACTTATTCTGAGCAAAATGTCATAATTATTCAATGCATTAATAATTTAAATTGTTGGGAAAATAGATCAGCATAAACCGCCATCACAGAAACGAAGCAATCAGCAAGCGAGGTGTACCGCACTTGACCCAAAGTGAAATTTTCTCTCGTTTCTCCATATGGAAAAATGGTGTCTGTATGCAGCAAAACTACCCAATGTAAAATGTTTAAAATGTATCCGTCTGCTGGTAGTCGAGTAATTCGTAATCAAAACTAGGGTATTTTTTATAATCAAAGTCCTAAACAAGCAAATATAGAGGTATACTATATTCAGCAAAGTTGTGTATTTTTATCATTTGTACAACTTTGTAATACATGAAAAAGTCATACTACAATTACAAAAAGAGCAAAAATATAAAACCTGATTTTACAAATTCATATACAATAAATAAGATTTTTCTATCTTAGCTGCAGAGATGGAAGGTTACTGTCTTTAGCAAAATTTCTTGTAATAATATGCTCTATAACTTTGCAGAACACATCAATGTGTTATATTGACACTGAAGAAAAATAATTTTTTTTATTCACTTTTAGGGGGATTAATCAAAATTTAGATTCCACCAGACGATAGACCTTTTAATTTCAAAAAACTATTCTAAAGGTTCGATAAACCTAAAACCAAGTTTTCCCAGTCAAAACTCTAGTACGCACGTTTTCTTTGGTTTGAGGCTATTGTGCGCGCGAGTAACTGTGTTACAAAAGTTGGCGCGAGTGTTCGAGGGTTGATATCTTTTGACCGCTACAACCAATTCTTATGAAATTTTGCATATACATTCGTGGTGTCAAAACCTCTCGTTTGATATTAAAATAATGGAAATTAGGTAAATTATGTAGGTTAAAATCATTATAAATTATTGTTAATTTTGGTGTGGTGTATACGGTTGCTCATAACTTTCGAATTAAACGTCCAATCAAAAAACCATTCAATAGTGATCTATTAGAATATATTATCTTTCAAATGAGACTAATAGCGCATAAATCGGTTTGGCCATCTCTAAGAAACAGGCGATAATTATTACCTTGTCAAAACAGGTTTTTTAAGCATAACTTTTAAACTACTTGTTTGTTTTCAATTAAAAATTCCTGAATAACTTAGCTTTAATAAGAGCTTTCATTTGATACTAAGATTGCTGAAATCGGTCATGTAGTTCTAGAGAAACCCGTGTCACGTATTTTTCACATTTTTGCTTATAACTTTCAAACGAAACGTCGTATCACGAAGCAACTCAATAGTGATCTACTAGACAATAATACCTTTCAAACAAAAGTAATAGCGAACGATTCGGTTCAGCCATCTCTGAGAAACAGGCGATAGAAAAAATCATTACATACATACACACACACACACACACACACACAGACATTGCTCAAATCGACGAACCCTATCGATTGGTATATGTGACTTGGCCCTCCGGGCCTCGGATCAATTTCGTATTTTTCGACCAATTTTTAAACCTTTGTTATAGTATAACAAAGGTAAAACGGTCCAAATAGCAGAATCTTATCCGGAAAAGTCTTCTGCTGATTTGCAACCGGATAAAATTGAACATACTAATGACAGTGCATCCTTCATTCCTGCAGGTGAAGAAGTTTCTGTTAAAGTTTGTATAAATAATAAAGGCAAAGAACATCAGAATTTAGTAATACCAGCTCGCTGTGAAAAAATTTGTAGAATTGAAGCAAGTAATTTAAAAGAAAGAATGGAATATATAATATTTTCGAATCAAATTTTACCAGGGGTTTATATCGGAGGTACCGTCAGTGAAGTAAGAAATAATTTAATTACAATATCCATAATGAATACTAATGAACATGAAGTAAATTTAAATAAAATTAAATATGAAAGCGAACCTTTAGAATTATATAATATATTGCGGATTGAGGCAAATAATATGTCGAGAAGAGAAAAATTAAGAAATGAAATAAAATTGGATGATAATTTGAATATTGAAGAAAAAAAGAGTATAAAAAAGTTATTAAGCGAATATGAAGATATTTTCTTTATCGAAGGCGATAAATTAAGTCACACGGATGTAATAAAACATTCGATCAATATGACTTCTAATGAATCAATAAATGTAAAACAATATAAATTACCTCAAGTATATCGAGAGGAAGTCAACAAGCAAGTTGAGCAAATGATTAAAGATGGTATTATTGAGCCTAGTATAAGTCCATTTAACAGTCCTTTGTTAGTGGTCCCGAAAAAGAGTACTGATGGCAACAAAAAATTTAGAGTTGTAGTAGATTTTAGAAAAATTAATGAAAAAACCATTCCTGATATATCCTTTACCAAATATTATTGATATAATTGAGCAATTAGGAAATTCCGTGTATTTTTCCACTTTGGATATGGCGTCAGGTTATCATCAAATTCTAATGAATGAAGCTGATAAAGAAAAAACAAGTTTCAGTACATCATATGGCAAATACCAATATGTTCGTATGCCTTTTGGGCTGATGAATGCACCAAGCACATTTATGCGACTGATGAACACAATTTTTACGGGACTTCAAGGAATACACTGTTTTATTTATCTAGACGATATAATTGTTTATGGCTCTTCTTTAGAAGAACATAATAACAAATTGAAGAATGTGTTTGAAACTTTACGGAAATACAAACTGAAGCTTCAGCCAAACAAATGTAATTTTCTAAAAAAAGAATTTAATTATTTAGGTCATACTATTTCAGCGAATGGGTTTCTGCCAAACGCTAACAACATTAAAACTATATCTGAATTTCCAGTACCAAAAAATATTGTTGAATTAAGATCGTTCTTAGGAATGGCAAACTATTATCGTCAATTTGTTCCTAATTTTGCCAAAATATCTTTACCTTTATATCATTTGCAGAAAAAAGATGTGAAATTTTTATGGGATTCAAAATGTTCAGAAGCGTTTAAACTTTTAAAAAGCGTGTTAATAAACCCTCCAATTCTGCAATATCCGGACTATAGAAAACCGTTCATAGTTACAACCGATGCTTCAAAGTATGCTTTAGGTGCAGTGTTGTCTCAGGGTGAAGATTTGGATTTACCAATAGCTTTCGCGAGTACAGCATTAAGTAAAGCTGAAATAAATTATTCTACGATCGAAAAGGAATTATTAGCGATAATATTTGGCGTGAGGAAGTTCAGAACACACGTTTTAGGTCGAAAATTTGTTATTAGAACTGACGATAAACCCTTAGTATATCTTTTTAACCTCAAGGATCCATGTTCTAGGTTAAGGAGATGGAGACTTGAACTTATGGAATATGATTACGATATATGTTATAAAGCAGGTAAAATAAATGAAGTTGCAGATTGTCTGAGCAGGATACCATACCCTGAGGTTTCCAAAGAAGATATTCCAGAAAAGATTTTGTACTGTATAGACGCAGGAATTCATATTTCTAAAGGTTCAGAAACAAATCTATTACAAGACATATCTGCCAACATTAATATAACAACGCGGAGTTCAATAAAAAGCAAATACCTTGAATTTGAAAATCAATCAAGGAATCTCACCAAAGTCTTAACAGAAGTAACTGATGTTCCTCAAAATTTTCTTGTCATTCAAATTGATCAAATTAGCAATACTACGAACAATACGAATGTAAATGTTAAAGATATGATGGATAATAATTTTGTTAATATTACAATAGACAAAAGTTTTCAACATCGTCCGGAGAAACTTTTGAAAAAGTTCGAGGATGTTTTAGAAATATGCTTGAAATTGGAAAAATTTAATATTTGTATCAAGATCAATAAACAGAACGTCTTGAAACATTTGTTAATACTGAACCAAGTGAAATTTGTTTTCCAAGATAGTCGTTTTATATTGTTATTATTAAACGAGACGAAAGAAAGTGTTTCTTATAAATATGATATCGATACTGGTTCCGAAGAAAATCAAGATGATTTGTTAATTCATTTGCCATCACAAAGCGCATTAGATATTGATAATTTACTGACAGAAAAGAGTTATGAAAATTTCATTACATTTAAAAATAAATATGATATTAACTCATTGCGAGCACAAGTTTTTGACATTTTAGATTCAATTGAACATGCTCCCAAAAACTTATTAAAAGTGTATTTTGATCGTACAGAAGAAATAAAATCTTTCGATAAAGGTGAAAATTATAAATTTACTCTCCAAAATTCAAACATACATTACTTGATAAAAAGCACTTGTCAGTTGTCAATAGCTGAAATTTTCAATATTTTTGTGGAAATTAAATCGTTTTGCTTAAAAAATCATTTCAAGAAATGTGCAATTGACCACATTCCAACCAATTCAATTAATCATTCTTCAATGATATCTAAATTAATGATGAAATATGTTTTTGCAAATTGTCCAGTCACTGTTTTAATTTACCAAGGTACACTACAATGGTTAACCAACCATGACGAAATAAAGAGAGTTCTCCATGATTATCATAAATCTTTAGTTGGTGCTCATATAGGTGTAAATCGAATGTTAAACAGAATTCAATATCAATATAGATGGCGAAACATGAAACGAGATATTAAACAATTTGTGAAGGATTGTATTGAATGCGCTCGTAGTAAAATTAAAAGAAAAACTCGTATTCCAATGGCATTAACTACAACATCTGAAAAAAGTTTCCAAAAATTATATATGGATATTGTAGGACCAATGCCAACCACAGAACAGGGTAATCGATATATTCTCACCATGCAAGATGATTTAAGTAAATTTGTGTGTGCATTTCCAATGCCAAATCAAGAAGCAGAGACAATTGCAAAAGTGTTTGCTGAGAAATATATATGCATATTTGGAACACCAAAATCATTGGTAACTGACAACGGAGCTAATTTTGTAGGAAGTTTATTCAAAAATCTATGTAAAATATTAGGCATTAAGAAAATTAACATTAGTCCCTATCATCCAGAATCTAATGGAGCGTTAGAGCGTTGTCATCGTACTCTCAAAGAATTTTTGAGAGCTGAAATTGAAAATAAACATAAGGATTGGGATGTATTAATTCCATTTGGTTGTTTTGCTTATAATACAACACCTCATTCAAGTACCAATTTCACTCCATACGAATTGGTATTCGGTCAAGTATGTACACTCCCGCAGAATTTAACCAAAGAACCTAATATTATGTATAATTATGATGATTATGTTTTAAATTTGAAACATACTCTTCAGCAGACTCAAAGCAGTGCTCGAAAAAATTTACAAAAAATTAAAGAAGTTTCGAAAGTTTATTTTGATAGAAATATAAACCCAATACATCTAACTATAGGTGACAATGTATTTTTGGAAAATGTAACCACTGGTGTAGGTCAAAAACTGCAACTACTTAGAAAGGGACCTTATAAAGTTGTAAAAATTAATTCACCCGAAACAGCAACAATTTTAATTAGTGGAAAAGAACATAGGGTTCATAGAAATAGATTACTCAAATTACAAAACTAATCATATTATTTTTTCTCTTTCAGTAGTCTTCTTTGTTTGTTTTATTTTACACATTTATCATTTCAGAAGCAACCATGCTAGCTTTCATACTGTTACTACCAGCAATCATGGGGCTGGAATACGAACTAACGCCTTTGGACAACTCAGGATTTATTATGGAAAAATTCCGGAGGTGCAAATCGCAACGTATGTGAATCTTACTGAAATCAGGACCGATATCTCATATCTGGACAGGATGATTAACATTTCTAGTCAGGCATGTTTAAAATTAAAATTCCTCAAGCTGCAAACACAATGCGAATTCGAGATGTCGAGTATGCGACATCAGCGAAGAGAAATGGCAGCCTCGGAATTTTTATTTAATGCAGGTAAAAGAAACAAGAGAAGTATACCTTTGTTAGGTATTCTTGGAAAAGTTGCTAAGACCCTCATTGGAACGCTAGATGAAGACGATGGACTATATTTTGAGGAACAGTTCAAAAAGGTAAAGAAAAATGAAGAAATTTTGGTTGATAGGGTTGATAAACAAACTATGGTACTGAGTTCTTTGTTTGAAATTATTAACAAAACCACTGTTCCTAGCATCGAAATGTTTGATCATTTTCAACAAAAGTTTAAAGATTTTTCAACACACGTTTCTGAGTATCACAGAAACATAAATAATCAATTTTATAAAATGAACAGTGAATTAAGTTTTCGCGAATGTTTTTCATTGACGAATTTGATGATTATACAAATTCAAGGAAAGATTAATCAAATTACTAATTTACTTATAGCTGAACGAGAGAATCTTCATCCATTCTTAATTCCGTCTGAAGTTTTAATCGAAAAATTACAAAAAATTTCTACCGTATTGCCAGCAGGTTCTAGATTTCCACTTCCTTTGGATTCTTTTAATATTTTCGAATATTATCGCATGTCACAGGAATCGAGATATAAATACAAAGAATATATTATTTTTGTCGCTCACATTCCGATAATACACGATATTACCTTTCACACGTTCAAGATAACCGCAATTCCCCTTTGCTTAGCTGATAACAAATTTACAATTTTTAAATTCCAAAACGAAATTCTGATTACTGATAATGAAATGGAAAAGCACACTATCCTACCTAGTACAACATTAAACTTCTGCCAACATTTAAGAAACATTATATTGTGCCCACACTTGTTCAGCATGAGTTTGAAACCATCTTGTGAATTATCGCTTTTAAAACATTCTAAAAACTTTGCTACATTATGTCAAAAATCAATATTTCAGTTAGAAGGAACAGTTTTTATTAAATTGTATAAACTAAATACCTGGGCAATTGTTTCACCGTCTCCAGATGGCACATTTAAATTGTAATAATAAAAATCACCCAGTCACTCTTGCAAATACTTCTATAATTATAATTAATGCAGATTGCAAATTGATTACGGATCATTTATATTTGATACCTGAAAAAACAGTTAAGACAAATGTAGAGGTAATACATAAGTGGTTGTTAAATTTTTCCGAAATTCGCATCAATTTCACAGGTTTACTCAATTCGTCCGATTTCAAACTACCTATTGTAGAAAGTCGAGTAATTCATTCACATGAAAGTAATCAGTTAGCTACCTTAGGTAAAAGTATTCAACAACTGAAAGATGAGAAAATAATCTTGAATCAACTTGACAATAGAAGTACAGAGTATCAAATTATTAAAATAGCTTTTGGAATTATTTTACTTCTATTGGCCATATATATGATTCTTAAAATATATTTCAAATTTTGGAAAGTAACAAAAAACAGACAAAATAATTCCACTCGATCCAATATTAAAGCAGTTAATGGTATGGAACTCGTTCCTTATGAACGTTCAGCAATAATACTGTAAACTTATATATAAGAAAAGTAAATATCCAGATATAAGTAAACTATTCATTTAATCCGAGAGTTTAAGGCGCTGGGGGTAGTAACAGAGGACCAAGGAGGGTGGAAACGACCAACAACTCAACTATGACATCGTCGAACGTAACGCAGTATGGTCTGTGATTTATGCTAATACTTACGGAAGTTTTAATCTGATGCAAGGGAGAAGAACCAAATTTCACTAGCCAGCAGCGAAGAAAAATTAATATTTTTAAAAGGCACTATCCAGCAAGCCACAAATTGTACGAAAATCATCGTAAATATTTCTCTACAAAGTCGGAAGCGAATAATAAAGTAAACCGATTTCGATCGAAAAGTAATAGCAGCAGCATAATGAAGAATGTTTCAGAAAGACAAAATTCTGTTAAATCTAACATGTCACTTACTCCACTAGCGTGAATAGCGTAATAGGCTCTGCAGCAAAAGAGCAATTGTTGGTGTAGATTCCGGGACAACAAACCGCACTCTATTACCCCAGTAGATTCTACCTTATTCGTTAATTAATGCAATGGAATATGTCCTGTCGTCGCCAAGCCAAGAATATCGTAATGACGAATGCGTAATCTGCAGTGATCAATGAAGATCAGCTTTTGCAACCGTAACTAGCCTATTTCAATGCCATTTTAACTATAAATGGGACATCACGCATCATCAAAACATTCAGCATTCAGCTTGTTACAATAAAGCTCTCGAACGGAAATTTGCATTACATCTTTCTCTAGTAATCAGGTCGGCTACGATACCCGTTTCTGTGGTAGTATTTTTACTGCACATTCCGCCTCAATGTCATTAGCACTATCCAGCCATCCAGCCGTCTCTGCGAAACCTAACTATGAATTCATGGATTGCCATAACGCGAACAATAGGAGCATCTTTATGCGAAACCAGAGCTTATCGACAACAACAACAAGGATGTTACACCCCAGACAGCCTCCGTCTACTCGCCATAAAAATATTAAAGACTTATATAATGAATACAAACTAATCTTAGGGCGATATGCCATACTTTCGTAGGGGATAGTGATGTTGTGGTACGGATGATCGTTATCGTCTCGACTTTGTTTATTTAGGATCTTGCTTTAGGAAACAGATCCGCAAGCATGACGAGACGTGTTTTATGATCGATCCGTCTCACAACATCTTATCGCGTAGGGTATAGTTAACAAATGGAAAAATAAAGTTAGTTCTAGTCTTACGGTGAAGTCGGAGTGTTCTTTAAAAGAAAGGTCCTACACACTTATGGGGTAAAAAAATTCGAAGGCCCCCCCTTCAACCCCCCCTGCTGCTACAGGCAATCTGTTGATGACAAATGGTTTATTCCCACTAGTTAGGAGCATTCTACGAGTTTTAGCTGGCTGAGTTGTCGTAAACCTTGTTATTCGAGGCTATAAAGTCTCAAAAGGTACCCGGGTACCAAGCCGAATACATAACGGTTAATTTTCCCATGTATATGTTTCACTTTCCCTCCTTATTTGCTATCCTACTTTTTCAAATCCCATTTATGTTTTTTTTCAATTTTATTTGTAGTTCTTTTCTGCATTTTCTTCTCTTGTTCAATTAGATTTCTAATTTCTTCTTGATAATTGATAATTTTTTAATACTCATCAAATATTCTTTATTTCAGTTTACTTAAATTTCCCTTTGCCAAATCATTTTTTACATTCCTTCATTCCGTTTTTAATTTCTAATTTCTCTTAAATTTTTGCTTACGCATGTATCTTTCGCATTTCGCTTGTTTCCCAAATTCTGTTTTCCTCTCTTTTTCTGATTTCTTCCTTTTCACTAATTTCTTATGTATTTTGGACTTTCATTTTCATCTTTTAATTTCTAATCTCCATCTCAATTCTCTATCCCGATTTCCACTCATTCCTCTTCCCCACTTTACTGCTACCTCCGTATCTTTTTTCCTTTTACCTACCTACATTAATTTTGTTTTCTCATTCTCATTCTCTTACCGGGAGGAATCCGATTCTCGCTTTTTCATTTATCTATCTCAATTTCCTTTACCATTTTCTCTCTCATTCATTCATGTCTCACCCTTTCACATTTTCTATTTTCTTTCTCCGGTTCCCGTTCCCAATTTCTGTTTCCATTTCCTTTTCCCGACTCAATTGTTTCCTTCTCGGTTTTCCGTTTTCACCTCCCATTATCCTCTCCTGTATTTCTTTTTAAATTTACTTGACTATACGCGGTCATGACGTAAATTATTTTCTGGAAAGGGAGGAAGTGTCTGATGCGAAGAATGGTCTGTATCAAATTTTTCAGTTTATTCAATTAATCATTCTTCGCATCAGCCACTTCCTCTATTTCCAAAAAAAAACTCTCCTGTTTGCCTCTCTCATTATCTTTTCCCACCTTTATTTCCATTTTTCTTTCCCATTTTCCTTTTCTAATTTCATTTCATGGTTTGTTTCTTATTTTTCTTTCTCCATATCGATTCCAACTTTCTGTATGCTTTTACATTTGCTTTTTCCATTATCCTGTCACATTTTATTTTCTCATTTCGCCCCTAGATTTCTAATCACGAACTTTACTTTCCCATTGATGTTTTTATGTTCCTATTATGCTTTCATTTCTTATTTTCCTTTTTCCATTTGCGTTATTTTCGCTTTAAGTTGCCTTTACCGAAATTTTTCTTGAATATTTACGTTTCTATATTAATGGTTTACATTTTTGTCTGATTCAAATCTGAAATGATTTCACTAATTGATATTTTCCTTATTTCTCCATTCTATCACATCACATTTAATTATTTTACTTTTTATTGCTTTTACTCTTCATAACTGAGAAAGTACAATTTTAAAGATTTCTTTTCTTAATGTCCTTCTCAATTTCTCTTTTCAAAACTGAATCTGTTTCGCTTTCGAATTTTTCTTCTGTAGTTTACATTACAGTGGACTCTCGAAAAAGTTCATCAAGACCAAATAGGGCATTTTAATATACGTGAAAGTTGCAATGGAAGTAATGTTAGCTTTTTCCAGCGAGTTCAATGTAGTCTGTTATACTAGTTCACTGCGAACTGGGATAGCTCGATAATTTTTACTTAATTTTGATTACTTTGACAGAACCGTCTCAGCCTAGAAAAATCCGAACAACTTTAATATAGGACATTTGTAGAAATAAATATTATCTACAATATTTTTTTAAAGTTTTGCTGTATGTTTTGATATTACAATTACGGTATTACAATGTTGCTGTTTTCCTATTTTCCTGTTTTCTGTTTTCCTATTTTTCTGTTTTCTGTTTGCTGTTTTCTGTTTTCTGTTTTCTGTTTTCTGTTTTATGTTTTCTGTTTTCTGTTTTCTGTTTTCTGTTTTCTGTTTTCTGTTTTCTGTTTTCTGTTTTCTGTTTTCTGTTTTCTGTTTTCTGTTTTCTGTTTTCTGTTTTCTGTTTTCTGTTTTCTGTTTTCTGTTTTCTGTTTTCTGTTTTCTGTTTTCTGTTTTCTGTTTTCTGTTTTCTGTTTTCTGTTTTCTGTTTTCTGTTTTCTGTTTTCTGTTTTCTGTTTTCTGTTTTCTGTTTTCTGTTTTCTGTTTTCTGTTTTCTGTTTTCTGTTTTCTGTTTTCTGTTTTCTGTTTTCTGTTTTCTGTTTTCTGTTTTCTGTTTTCTGTTTTCTGTTTTCTGTTTTCTGTTTTCTGTTTTCTGTTTTCTGTTTTCTGTTTTCTGTTTTCTGTTTTCTGTTTTCTGTTTTCTGTTTTCTGTTTTCTGTTTTCTGTTTTCTGTTTTCTGTTTTCTGTTTTCTGTTTTCTGTTTTCTGTTTTCTGTTTTCTGTTTTCTGTTTTCTGTTTTCTGTTTTCTGTTTTCTGTTTTCTGTTTTCTGTTTTCTGTTTACTGTTTTCTGTTTTCTGTTTTCTTTGGCGAGAAACATTAATGCTATTCACGTCCATAGTTAGGGAAAAACTATTTTTAGTTTACTTTCTACCTTGCTGGATATGATTTTGAAAAGAAACCCTTTATTATTCTACATTTTATGGCACTTAAAATTTCAAACTTAAAGATTTCCTCAATAGCACCATTGCTTCGCCGGTGACGACATGCATTTCTCACACCTTTCTAAAACCCTTCGTCATCGCGTATGCTCCACCTTTGTATGTACCGTTGAGGCGTGTAGTAGAAAACAAGGGGTATTCATTTAAAAAGGGTTTTATGTTCATCTGTCTCTCCGAAACAACGTATGTAGTCACCTGTGAATGGTTTACTGCTGCTCTTGCATAAACATGAACAATGTTTGCTAGCAGCAGTTCACAGCAAACAAGCGAGCGATTAATCACTGCAAATCAAAATGCGTGATAATGAGGTACTCTAGGCATGATAAAGTATTGCATGGAAAAGAAGAAGTAATTAATTCGCGACTTTTAACGTTAATTTGAATACTGGTTGAGTCAATAAAGTGCATAATATTTATATATTCAATTCCCCATTCGGTTTAAAATGAACTTTTACTCAAATCTGAAAATTTAGTTTTTAAATAAGGATTATAAATAATGTTAGAGTCAAAAAAGCACCAATTTTTTTCTGGTCCTAACATTGTGAATTGTCATATCATTAGCATTACCATCACCTCCTCATATTCTACGCTCAATGTGGTAACCAATAAAGTTTACGACGACAACAGCGTCGATCCCCGGTTTTCTTCCTTTGCGCCTGTAAAAGTGTGGACTCTGTCCGACGGCACAACTTGGCTGCATCTCGTGTCTGCATTTCAAATCCCTCGGTCACCAACCACCAGTCGGTGTCATCGGGTTTCAGTCGCATAGTAATGGCCGCCATTACACTGTTATTAATTCATAAATCACGACAGATGCTGAGAACGCACTACTTTCGCATACAGCCGCGAGTCTCCTCGCGAGTAGGAAAACGACGAGTTGACGACGAGAAGCGAAGCGAGCGCCGCCGTGCAGGCCGGCAGGCAGAGTTCGTAGTAAGGTAGTGCCATACTGTTCGGCATCTTCTTTGGCAATAGGTTTCACGAAAAAAAAGCGCATCTGACATTGATCCGATCTTAGTGCGACGACCCTAACTGAGTTGTGCGATATAAAACTCACCACAAGACAAAAAGCGAAAGCGTGGAGATATAAACAAAGATTATGTAATATTTGCGCCAGATTTTGTTTTTTCTTGTATGTACCTAGTTTACAACGCACTGCGGAAAGTTAGACATCAAATCAAACACAAGAATTTCAATAGAATCGATGAATGAGTATGTGGAGCACTATTCGTGTTTTTACGATAACATGTGACTATGATCGTGGTCTTCTTCATGGTACCTATTCATTATATCGACCAAATTATCCTAACATTTCATGACCCTATTTCGTTTTATGCATAGTGTAAGTTTCCAGCAAATGGATCTTATTCACTGACAACTTGAAGTTTTAGGGCTTTTGGGTATTCTGCTAATTCATTGTATAGATTGTACAAAATTAATCGGTTAATCATTTTTCGTTTATCATATTTTATGCCGTTTTGGTTACTATAGATGGTGTCTTTTCGATGTCATTTGTAGATGTTTTTGGCATTTTTTTTCGTTGTGTTGCCGTAAAATCGTTTCTTCGTCGCCTTTTCTGTATCGCTTTGTACTATTTTCTTCGGTTTTATATTTTCGCATGTTTTGTCGCTGCTTTGGCGTAGTTCGGCGTCTTTTCATTGTTGCTTGGATTCTCTTTCATCGTCGTTTCGCTGTTTTTTTTTGCATCATATTTTTGTTGTTTATTTGCTGTCTTTACATCGTTGCTTCGTGATCTTTTCGTCGCATTTTCGACGGTCGTATTTTTATCGTCTTTTCGTGGTCTTTTCGTCATCATTTGATCGTATTTTCGGCATCTGTTCGTTACTTTTTTGCCGTTTTGTTGCTGTTTTGGCGTCTTTTTGTTAATATCTTGTTGTCTTTCTGTCCTATATTCGTCATCTTTTCGTCGTCTTTTTGCCTACTTTTTGTACGTCATTCTGCCGGTGTTTGTCGTTTTTTGGCTTATTTGTTGTCTCATCATCATACCATTATTACCATCCACCATCATTACCACATTACCACATTCATTACCATCATTACTATTTTATTTCCACCGAATTTTTATCTTCTTTCGTCGTCTTTTCGTAAACTTTTCATCGCATTTTTGTAATTTTTTCATCGCCTCATTCAATGCTTATACTTACGCTGAATGATGCAAATCGAACGAGAAGTAAACGAAGCCTACTCTCACGCGTGCCAGTATGAGAAACATAGTTTTCAACGCTTATGTCACTGACACAAGCGTATGACAACAGCCGCCTTTGCCTATGAGTAGACATTCTGCTGTATACTACCTATATACTAGTGAAAGACATCCTCGTAGAGTCGTAGCCCATGCACGTGATAAGCAATTCGTGATCAACTGCCCGTGAGGGCCCACTGGGATACAGGATTTTGCATTACTTTTTCTTTTCTACTTCATCTTCATCTTACACTTTCGATTTTACTGATCGGTATCAACAGCTCGGGCTGCAATGACGGGCGAAAGTGACGCTAAATACACACTCGCAAAAATTCGTCGCATTGCATGAATAATTAAGAGCGAGAGTCCGAAAGGGATGCTTAAGCCGGCGTGTTCCTTAGAACGAGTACGTGTTTGTGAGAAAATTAAACCACACGAGCTTCGCAGCATTGTTAGTGCTTATTTTTTCATTGCTTTTTTTCGTCTTTACATCGTCTTTTCGTCATATCTTCGTCGACTTTTTTTCATACTTTAGTCATTTTTTCATCGGCTCTTTAATGCGTTTTCTGAAGGTTTCAACGTTTAACAGTTTTATTTATCGCATAAAAAGAATGAAGAAAAAATTCTTGCTACTTGGTTATAAAGATCAACTTTATTCGCTTGACACTAATAAAGAATTTTGAGGTTGAGTTGAGGTATTAACACAAACAAACAGACGAGACACTTTCGTTAATGTCATCGAAACATTTTTACAACTGTCAAAATCGTACAGTATAATGCCGTAGGTACAAATATACCGTTCCGATTCAAACTTCGAACACTGAAGCTATGCTGAAACTTTCTTCAAAGTAAAATGTTCGAAAGCATCTTTAATTTACTCTCATGAGTAGTTTAATAGCATGACTACCGCCCAGTTAGCCCAGTTAGCCAGTCGTCGTATGTTCGAATCTCGGCTAGGCAGTGCTCGCTAGATAGAGTCAGTAGGATCGTTGCACTGGCCCCGTAATTTTCCTGTACTCTAACAGCTTCGAAGTCTGTCGATAAAGAAGGGTAATTCTAAAGACGGTATAAACCCAAGGCTTTGCTTTGCTTGCATGACAATTTATTTATTTTTGTAGGAAAATTTTTAAAATCAGGATAAAATGTTATTTTATAGTGAAAAACACTAAAAAGTTACGGTTTGGTTTTGATTCAAACTACGAACAATTTTATGGTCGACACTCAAAGCTCGAATATTTTAGTTTTAGACTTGTATTACTTTGATAAGTGTTTGATTAATGTTTTAGTGTCATTCAGCTATGAGTGAAATTAGATCTTTTTTCTAAACACAGTCTTTTTACTGCCGTAAAATTGCTTACCGACCAAGTGGCCCCATATTCAGAATGTTTTTATAACCTCTTTAAGAGTCAGACCATAAGCTCAAGCAGCTTTATTACACTCAGATGAAAGCAGCAAAAAACGATTACTTTGAAGTCGCTTTTTACGTGGTTTGAATTTCGGAATTTACGCGGTTTTTTACGCGAATTTCGGAATTTACGCGGTTTTTTTACGCAATTGTCGGAATATACGCAGATGTGCTCAAAACATCTAGTTTTTTGTGTAGTGTTGAAATCCACAAAGTTTTTTTTACGCGAAATTTTGTTTTTTTTACGCGAATTTCGGAATTTACGCGGTTTTTTTACGCAAATTTTGGAATTTACGTGGTTTTGATTTACGCGGGACGTATCCTTCGCGTAAAAAGCGACTCGAGTGTATATTTTTCGCTGCTTGACGGCAACCGACATAATTTAATGAAGCTTTTCGCTTCGTTTGACAAAACTAGGTACAAAATATAAAGCTTGTAGCGTAAAAAAGCTCGTTGCGTGGAAAATGGTGTTAACTTGAAAATATTTTCACCGCCGTGTTTCCATAACCGCATGAAGTTAAATTTTTACTTTATGATCATCCTAATCGATCGTTTGTGGTTTGTGACAACCATAATGGAATAGCCGAAAGAATAATTAATAATTTTTCAGTGTTTCTGTAGTTGTATAGCATACGCGCATTAAATTATATTGTGCATATTGTAATGACTGGTTGTTCAATTAAATAAATATATCTGATTAGTTGCATTCTGTGATATGAAAACCGATTTGTAATAACCTTCATTCTGCAACTTATATGTGCTTTGACTTTGACGAATTATTGTTTGAGGACTGAAAAAATGCTAGAATACGGCAATATGGTCTCGCATATAAAACTTCTGTGTTAAATTCTAATATTCTTCATAATAGCAGTAATTAATCTGTTTGGTCACCGTGTTCTCATCTGTTTGTTACCGTGTTAATAGCACTATAAAACTTACAGATTTACTGCGGTTTGTCAAGCAACCGCAATTATAAGATCAAATTAGTTTCGGTGCGCCATATTGTATTGCTGTGCCCCACGTATAGTAAGTTTTTTTTAGAGAAGTAGCGTAGCTAATTAGTTTTATCGTAGTATTACAAACAGCCACAATAATTTTTCTTCATTGGCAGTTTCATTGTGGTTTTATAACTAGCTATAAGTAGTTTTTGTCTCGTATCATCTTGGCATTGCGCAATACCATGATAAAGCCTATGATTAATACTGCAATAAAACCTTTATAAAATTCATATGAAACCAAGCGGATTAATTAGTATATTTATTGAAATGATTTATCTGAACAAAGTCCTAAATATATTTTTTTTATTTCTTAATTTTTTCTT
Organism: Sabethes cyaneus; assembly: GCF_943734655.1. Taxonomy (NCBI): domain Eukaryota; kingdom Metazoa; phylum Arthropoda; class Insecta; order Diptera; family Culicidae; genus Sabethes; species Sabethes cyaneus. Next base: position 51,236,076 of record NC_071354.1, read on the forward strand.
TATTTAACAATTCATCTGGCATGTCAGTCTTAATGAACTACGCTATAATAAGTTAGAGCTGTAATCATTCGTTTAAATTTACGAAACGGTTCTCTAAATTCGAAGTAATGTTCAACATGACTAAACGTTCTAGTACACGATGCAATCGGTTTATTGCGGCCAAATTCAGTGCGGTGAAAGCGGTTGGTAGGCAGTGAGGATGGTCGTAGAATCCTTTGTACTGCGCGAAAATTCACCAACGATAGTAATTGCGGCGAATCAATCTCGCCGTGTAACAGTTTTGCCACAAACAAAGCTTGTTGGATGTTCGACGTCGACGTTCTAATGTATCTAGACCAAGCAACCGACAGGGATTGGGATACGGAGGTACATTTGCCGGGTCGCTCCAACGCAAACTACGCAGGGTCAATCTTATAAACCTCCTCTGCACTCGTTCAATTCGAAGATTCCAAAAGCGTTGACGCGGAGTCCAAATTAGGCCCGAATCTTCGAGAAGGGGACGAACTAAGGTGCAATACAGGGTTTTGAGCAGTGCGGGTCTTTAAAATCTCGTACATTTTTTGCAATAAATCCCAACTGGCGAGTCGCTTTCGGGATTATCGTTGTAAGGTGACCATCGAACACATCATATGCTCAACCCCTTTCAGCACCTGGTCGTCAATTTTGTAGTCGAACTATAGGCGTTTTGATTAGGTGGAACGTCAGAACCTCGTATTTAGAAATGCTGATAATCAAGTTATTCACTTTGCACCAATTTACAAATGTACCCAAGAGAAGTTGAAGGCGATAACAATCTTCGATGCGCGAATCGTCAACATAAACTAGTCTGCATCATTTTTCAAGGGCAGAGGCAGCGTCCTTAAAGAATAGAATGAATGAAAGTGGTCCTAAGTTACTGCCTTGTGGCACACCAGATTGATTCGTAAACGGGGACGATACCTTCGAACTAAGTTTCAGTTGTAAAACTTTGTCGCACAAATACGAGCACAAACCACACTAGTGTACCACAAGGGAGTAATCTAGGACCGTTAATTTTCTCCATATTTATCAACGTTGTTTTCTTCATAATACCCGACGCTGACGGATGCAGACTGCCTTGCGCTGATAATCTGAAAATTTTCTTGCGGGTGAGGCCTATTGATTGTAAGCAGCTACAATAAATAGTCGACTTGTTTGCAGACTGGTGTTCTGGAAATCGCATGATAATCAACGTGAGAAAATCTGCTGTAATTGCCTTCACTCGTAAAATGTATCTAATACATTAGCAGTAGAAGCTGAAGGATGAAAGAATCGATAGAGTTTCAGCATTCAAAGACCTTGGAATTTCGCATGATACACAATTGGCACTTAATGAGCAGTACTGTTACATCATAGCGAAGGACAATCGTAATCTTTTATTCCGGATGTTCCGGATTTCTAAGGAATTCAACGATCCGTACTGTCTGAGGGGAGGGGACTGTACTACTCGCTGGTGCGGACGACGCTTGAAATGGCAGTTGTGGCGTGAAGTCCATACCATAACGCATGGATTAAAAGAATAGAAGCAGTTCTGAAGAAATTTATCCGCTCCGCCTTGAGGTTTCTGCCCTGGAATAACCCAAGTGACTTGGCACCTTATGTGAACCGATGCACGCTACTTGCCATGAGTACTCTAGAAAAAAAAGTCGTGAAATTACCAAGACAATTATATAAGACAGTTAAAGTTAATACTAATGTCTTTAACTCGAGGAAACTTGGCTTTGCATCAGACTAATTCGCTTCAAATATCGCAATTTGGGCTTAATACATTGCGGAAACTCTTGGAGGCATAACCCAGCAAGTTATAAACAGTTTGCTCGTACAATAATTCAACTGTTTACCGGTTCTTAAGATGATTCAAAACAAACCGTAGGCTAGCTGGTTTGTTAAAGTTTTGCAGTCTAAATGTCAATTATGCGGCAACATCAAACCTAGATGCAGTGACAACATCAACATACTGTGTTGATTTTTCAATTCGTAACATTGCTTCAATCTGAAAGATCGTTAGCAGGTCAACCAAAATGTCAATGGAATTCAAATTGAATCTCCTGATAACTTGAAATTTTTTGTTTCTGATTTTTTTTTGATGTCGTTGTTTTAGCAAATTAATGCCGTTGGTTTGAAGTCCCCAAAGTTAATTTTCTGTATACGTTAGTACTTTCAAGACATGAGTTTTATTTTTAGATCTTTTTATTGCTTCATCTTAGAACAGAAAAAAAGCAATTTACTCGAATTTTTCGTAACATCAAAGCATGCAGCATATGTTCTCGTTTTACGAGCCGAGCAGCAGCGGTCGGTCGGCATGCAAATTGTCTTTCGAGAACCAGAAGTGGGGAAACTTTTCTGCAGAACGAAAGCGAAAAGGTTGCACTCGATAGACTACAAGGCGAAAGAAATTGCAGCTCGAGCAACACGCCACTCCGTCGTCGCCGTTGTTGGCCGGTTCGCGTGACCTGAAAACGGTTCGTTAGAAAAGAAACTTACCACCGAGCGAACCAGCTCTCGGAGGATTACATAATCTCTTCTTCGGCCTGGCTTGGCAAGCGGCGAACGTTCTGCTTTTTTCGTTATTTCTGCAATCTAACCGACTCTGGCGGTTTTGGTTCGGTGGGCTGTTCGGCGTATATCAACAGCAACAACATCAGCAACAACAGCAGCAGCAGCAGCAGCAGCAGCAAGCAAGCAGTAGCAGCAGCGGCAACAATAACAAGCCAGCAGAAGTGCATTGAACCGAACCACGGGAGATGCCATCGTACTTTCAATCGAGGCCCGGCTTCGACACGATACGGAGGCTCCGATGGATGGACTATCAGAATTCGTGCTATCGGCCGTACGGCGTGTCTTCTTGTCGATTGGTACATATCCTGCGCGAGCACGATGGTTTGCCCAAGTAAGAGTAGAGGAATTCATTTCATTTCTGCAAAAAAAAGCATTTCAGCTAGTAAAATGTATTTGCATGCTATTATGTAGGTTCAATTCCGGATATCTCCATTGCCAGCGGTGACATTCACCGCTATTCTATTAACACTCTGTCGTGACGAATGTGGGCTCAGTCTGCCAGCATTATTATAACGGGCGAACGAGTGAATCACTCTCATAGAAATTGAAAGTTTTCGGCTCATGCCATTCACAAGTTATGCTTGTGGTGCAGGCAGACAGCCAGCCAACCCACACATGCCAATAGATCGACGGTTTTTTTTTCAGTCGTAGATGCAGTATGTATGCTGTTTAACTGTGACAGTTGTATCATACCCATCCGAATCATGCCGGATGAACAGTTTTTTTTCTGCGCTGAATGGTTTGCGGTGATGTATGTCAGATTGATATTGATACCAACGTTTATTTTTTTGTGTAACTACAATATCAAATCAAATAAATTTATAAAAAAAATTAAAAAAGATAGATTGAAGCCAGCTTGACATTTGTTTGAACGGAAACATGCGGAAATGACAAGGTCAATTCAAACTATTGGTACTTATTTCGCCGTTATCATCAACAAAAATGGTTAGAAACCAAATTAGACATAGCTTTATAGGTTTGTATCACTGGGGAATGGCATCGAATTGAATTGATGTGATTAAGCCAAATATTGCGTGTTAATACGGGCAGATGCATGAAAATGTAGTTCTACAGCATGACAACGCTCGGCCTCAGGTTGCACTGACTAGAACCTACTTGAATACACTCAAATGGTAAGTTTTACCTAATCTATTCACCATATTCGTGAACCATAGATTCCATAGATTATTTATTTTAACATATTTTAACATAGATTATTTATTTCGTTTGACGGTATATGATCTGACTGATGAACAGTTCTACTCTTGTGCGGACATGAAAAATGGTTTGGTTCGTGGATAGCCTCAAAAGACGACAACTTTTACTGCAACGGTGTTCGAGCTTAGTCTGGCCCTAATTCCTACTACAATCAGTTGCAACATTATGCCAGCCAGTGGAATCAAATTTAACTACTTTATAGAGTTCATCTTTATGCAGACTTTAATGTCGAAATGATCAATAAATGTTTGATATTCTATACAAAACTATAGCTATTAAATCGATAAACCGATATAAAAGTCACTAAAACAGATACTACAAAATAGGCACCAGAAATGAAGAACCCCTTCTGAGGGATAATGTTTGAGGCTTCGTTTATAGGAGGTTATTCTGACAAATCTTCACTCGCAAAGTGAATGTATTCTCAATTTCACTTCATGGTATTGGCAGAGAAACTCAGTCACAAATCTAGCGAACTCTAGTGCCAGTTATGTTCGATGAATTTTTAGACGACTACGTTATACATTATTGGAACTCGATCCTTAAGCTCAACATGCCAATAATGATTCAAATGAGCTGCTTCCTGCACTGAAATGAAGTATATGTGTTGAGAACATTATAATCAGTTCAGTAGGAAAAAAGCAGCAATAGTTTTATTAATTTACTCATTCTTATTCTTAAAAATATAAATGCACTATCTTCAGCTAAACAGAAGCAAACTATGGGGTATCGTTCATCGTTCGAGAGCATGTAATTACGGGCGAGAACATTGGTTTTAAAATCATACTTGGTATTCACCGGCGCGGCGAGGCGCGGCGCACACTATGCCACGGGGTTTGGGTGTACGGCGGCGGCACCGCTGCTGCTTCTGCGCTCGGCTCCACGTGGGGCCGGGGATTACCCAGTGCCAGTCAGCGTGCGCGCGCGGAGAGTCAAAGCCAAGCGTTCGTGCTGGGCTGGGGCTGGGGCTGCTGGCTGCCATGCCGCACCACGAACGAAAGTGAGAGTGAAACAAAACTCAGCCATTGGAAACTGGGTCAAACTTTTTTCCTTCTCTGTTTTTGTTAGATTTTCTTATGTACAAGCTTCCTTCTCCTCTGCCTAGGGCTGCGTTGTTGTTTAGGTCTTGTTTTTGGGGTAGGAACGAGCAGATTAGTTGTAGTTACACTGCGAACGGATGTTTTGTTACGGTAGGAGTTAGAGTTAGTTCCATGTTAGCGGACATTACGTGTCATGAGCGAGATGTCATTATCAATCTATTGCCAATTGCAGAATTTTTTTTATTATGATTGAGAGTTTAGGCTGGAGAGCTAATGCTATGAGTTCATTTTATAGGTAAGCGAAAGTAGTCAACAGTTAGTAGTCTGAGAAAAATTAGTTAATTTTATATTTTTTAACAAAGATCAATCCCCCCGGTACAGGTGTAAATTTTATGGCAATTATTTCAACGATAAATATTTAATCCAAATTAAATTTACCGTATGGCATCATATAGTAATGAGAAATAATAATAAAAGATTGTTTGCCAGATTGTAAAACCAAATTCTGCAGTTCATAAATTTGCCCCAAACTTGCTATCTACCAGAGCATGATTCTACGTGAACGTTGAAGGAGACCGAATACAAAAGGAGAATAAAAATAACTTGGGACATGTTACTTAAAAAAAGACAATTGACAGAGGACATACAGTATTATATCCTTGATAAAGACTACAAAATATAGTCGAAACGTCGGAGAAAGTATAAAATCTGTTCTGATTTAATGAGACTGGCAGGCGGTAAAAATAAAATAGTGAAATTCACAGTCGACAAAACGTATACATTCATAAATATTTGGTATAGCACCATCATTGAGTGTAAGTTTTGTTTTACTTACTATCTATACCTATAAAAATGGATTTCTGTCTGTCTGTCTGTCTGTCTGTCTGTCGGTACGTTCCTTACAGAATCGAAAACTACTGAATCGATCGGGGTGAAAATTTACATGTAGGGGTTTTTGGGGCCAGAGAAGGTTCTTATGACGGTTACAGACCCCTCTCCTCACTAACAGGGGGGGGGGCTCCTATATAAATAACACATAAATTTCTGCATAATTCGAGAACTAATCAAGCAGATTGAACCAAATTTGGCATGTGGGTGTTTTTGGAGACAAGAATTTTTTCTATGGTGAAGGGAGACCCTTCCCCTTCTTTACGAGGGGAATTATGACCCCTCCCCCCTTTAAGAGGAGGGGATCCCATACAAATGAAATACAAATTTCCTCATAACTCTAGAACTAATCAAGAAAATGGAACCAAATTTGGCAGGGGGGGGGGTTTGGCGGCAGGTATTTTTTTATGATGGTTTGAGACCCCTCATCCCTGTGGTAGGGGGATAAGGACTCTCATACAAATAAAACTGCAATTTTTGCTTAACTCAAAAACTATTCTTGGATCTTGGATTTGGTCGCCATACTGGATTTTATCAAAAAATCGCCGTTTTCACCATGAGCACCCCAACCGATTTTCATTTTAAGAGCACTGTTGGAAAGCTGAGAAAAAATGCTATGTGTTATTTCCAAAATTTGCTATGAAACAAACTACAAACGACACCGTTATGTAAAGAGGAGAGACAGGACTTATAAACGAAGTAAAAAAAGAATGGCGACCATCTTGGATTTGGCCGCCATGTCGGATTTTATCAAAAAATCACCGTTTTCGCCATGATTTCATCAACCGATTTCAATTTCAAGACCACCATCGGAAAGCTGAGAAAAAATGCTATAAGGAACATTCATCAAATTACATGTGTAGTGGCATTAAATAAACGAAACAATTAATTATCTATATCAAGGTTTACAACGCTCATATAATGGAATATCTTGCTACAGAAAATTAATTGCTTAATTTAGTTAATGCCATTGCACACCTAACCTGATGAATGTTCTTTATAGCATATTTTCTCAGCTTTTCGATGGTGGTCTTGAAATTGAAATCGGTTTGGGGGATCATGGCGAAAACGGTGATTTTTTGATGAAATCCGACATGGTGGCCAAATCCAAGATGGCCGCCATTCTTTTTTTTACTTCGTTTATAAGCCCTGTCTCCTCTTTACATAATGTATTGTTTGTAGTTTGTTCCATAGCAAATTTTGGAAATAACACAATAAGGTACACCGGGGCAAGTGGGACCTAAAAAAATGCATAGTTTGGGTTTATTCCACTGTGTTTTCAATACCTATGTGTTCGGATAGAACTGGTAACTATTTTCTGTAGCAGCAATTTGTTTTATGCAGCTCAAACTGTAAGTATATTTTAACCATTAATTTTATAAATTTGCATTTGATTGTTTACGACTTACAATAAGTAGTTTCCTTTCTAATCTTCGTACACACTATAATCCTTTTTTCCACTATCGTTCCTTCCTTCGCTATCTCTTTTGCTTTTCTTGCCTTTTCCTTATCCTGGTAAACTTTAGTTAATAAATATTACTCACTTAATAACTTCTTTTCTTATTTTCAGGTATGTACTTACGATCGCGATTTGCTTTAAATATTAATCTTCTTTCTCTCTTTGCAGGTTAACAACAGCCACGGCAACAGCGGGAATTGCACTTGAACAATTGGTCTAGGGTTTAGACTCGAACAACCGGTGTCTATTTCCGATCACTGTGTTAGGCTGTAGATTACTAATCACTTTAGTGAACAGCTGCCGATCACTTCTGGTCTTCTAGAAATCACTGTTTTACAAGCCGTTTAAATTTTCATCCACTACTGCTCTTTCCGTAATGCCATATAATTACAATTTTAATTTAAATGTAACTTTGCCAAGACCTGCTAATATTTTTCCTTCATTTGTTTTTGTTTTTCATCTGTCAATCTGACGAGCCGCGATCAGTCGAATGCACCGTTTTCGGTTACACCGTCGCACTGCCCAGCGGTGTCAACACCTATGATTATTTCAAAATTCTTTCAGCACAGAAACTCTTCAGTCGTATTACTTCAAAGGATTAATTACGAAAAAGGCCTATCAATTTACATGAAATGAATCTGGAGGAGAATTTTCAAAATTATGGCGATAGGTCCCACTTGCCCCATTTACCGGGGCAAGTGGGATCTATATTCAAATTTGATTAAAAAGCTTAAAATAATAGTAAATTGTGTAAGTTAATATACAGCAATGTTAAAGTATTGCAAGAAGCAATCAAAAACAATATTTGTACGAAGGGTTCATTCAAACATAATGTAACAAAATCAGATGACAACGGGCGACTTTATAATTTATATAAAACACAGATCGTGAGCAATTACGCTGTAAAGCATTATTGTAATGAAATGTAGTTGAATATGTCGTTGTATCCATTTCTTGCAAGACGTAATTTAGAATTAATCATTGTTTAATAGCTCGAAAATACGATTATGATCTGTTTGTTCTACCATGCCCAATTCGGTAGAGCTACTCATAAGAGATAATTACGGTTTAATAACCACAACACTTTATTGTTTCAATTTCAGTTGCAGATTTGCTTAATTATATCAAATTTGACTTTCCAAATTCAATAAACATCGTTTAAGTGTAACCAAAATGTGACCAAAGTGGTTATTCCCTCACAAGCTGTGCATGCGGGCTTCTTTTTTGGGGCCCCTTGGTTTAGTCTTTTTCGGTTTTATTTTAAAGCTTTACTGGTATAAATATTATGTAATTGAACTGAAAATGTTCGATAGTTCATCTAAAAAATGTATTAAGACAGGAAGTTTTGCGCTGAAACACTTTATTTTTAATAGGTCCCACTTGCCCCGGGTGCTTTGAAGTGCCGACCTTATTTCGACCCATTTTTTAAATGCCGTTTGTCAAATTAAACAACTAGTTTTCGGGTGTAATTTGTTAATACACTCATTATGTTTACCTACTGTCAGAAAAACATGTACTTTTACGTAGATCCTGTGGCCAAAATATTATTTATAGAAAGGTGCATCAAACTTACAACGCTAATTGAAAATAACGCTCAAATTGAAAGTCCAATTTTGATGTTAGGAATGCCTGTTATAAGTAATCTATAATTTTAAACCATGCGTTTGAGTTGTATCTTTCATTTCTAGAAAGGTTCAGTTGAAGAGAGTTATGAGCTCCGTTCCCACTTACCCCGTATTCCCACTTGCCCCGGGGTACCTTACTTATATAAAAATTGTGAACCTTGTTGCAAATAACTGATTGTTTTATTCAGTTAATGCCATTGCACACCCAATTTTACGAATGTTTCTTATAGAATTTTTTCTCAGCTTTCCAATGGTGCTTAAAATGAAAATCGGTTGGGAGGCTCATGGTGAAAACGGCCATTTTTTGATAAAATCCAATATGGCGACCAAATCTAAGATGGTCGCCAAAAAATTTTTTCCTCTATTTGAAAGCCCTGCTCTTCTTCTTTACAGAATCGGGCTACTTGTTAGTTGTTTCATGGCAAATTTATAAAATATCACATGATATAGATCTCAAGGTTTGCTCAAAATTCAACTTTTGTTGAAACTGTTAGGCCCCTTGGCGAACGAGGGGTCCACTATTTCGAGGTATCAAAAGTGTAATTCTTATTTTTTAACCATTTTCAACCAATGAAGCGCCAAACTTACTACTGCCCCTGCCTGCTATTTTTTTCTGTGAGGAAAATTTATACCTAAATTAGACTAGATGTTGAACTTGAATTGGACTTGAAATGGGACTAGAAAGCAGACTTCAAATCAAAATTGAATTTGACTTGAAATTGGACTGGACATCGGATATAAAATTTAACTTGAAATTAGACTTTAAATGGAAGCTGAAATGGGATTGAAAATCGACTTGGCATTGGCTTTAAAATGGAACATTAAACTGGACTTAAAATTAGCCTTAAATTGAACTTGAAATCGGAGGTGAAATTGGAATTAAATTATGCCCGGAATTGGACGTAATCAGAATTATTGGACAATTGGACATGAAATCATACTTAAGTTGGACTTTGAAATTGAACTTGAAATTTGATTTGAAATTATGTATGCAATTGGACATGAAATTGGAACTCAATGGGAATGGAAAATGCACTTGAAATCAGTGGTGAAATATAAATTTAAATAGAATAGAAATTGGTTTTAAAATCGGGCATTGCAATTAAACCTCAATTGAATTTAAAATTTCACCTGAAATCGGAGATGAAATAGGAACTAAATTAGACTCGGAATTGGACTTAAAATCTACAGTTTTCGTATTAAGCATTTATTCTTCTCCAACATTAATATGGGAAATTAAATTTGACAGATCAAATAAGAGATCGGAGGTTCATATGGATTGAGAAATGGATATGGAATTGGGTTCTAAATTGGATTTGAATTAGACTAGAATTTGGCTTCAAAATGGGATATTGAAATTGGACTTGAAACGGAACTTGTGATTGGACAGTAAAATTAACGTGAATCTAAACTCTAAATCGAAAATTTATTGGACTTCCATGGTTTCTGGTTATACTTTGAAGGATTAGTTTTTTGGTACGATAAAATTTAGTGTGCTGTTGGCCAGACTGGCCTCCGCCAAGTTCGGTAGATTCAGGGGTGCCAAAAGGGCCTGCATTTCAGTAAATGTATGCATTAAAAACAGGCACCGTTTTTTGCAATTTTGCATACCACGTTATCAGTTGATTTGCATGTAGCAGTCATGGCGAAAACAGTCAAATAACTACACTCGATGCTTTGTTCGTTCTGCCAGCTCCACCCCACAGCACAGTGGTCCAAACAGCGAAATACGTGATCGTGTGATATTGCACCGAAACGTGAAGTTTTTCGCATATAGTGTCTTTAAAATACTTTCTTTATATAATAAGCCCCTTCTTGTGAGAGAAATCTTTGGGTGATAAATTCCCCTAAAAGTGAGATACGAAATTTATTTTCTCGTACATTCGAGATACAGGTTTGGTAGTTTCCGCAAAGTTGGATTAAATATAAATGCAAACAACTTTGTCAAAGACACCATACCATACCATGGAAATTATCTATGAAGCGTTATTCGTGGACAAACCCTTTGAAACAGTTTTTAAACCCTGACTTATTCTGATTAACTTTTACGTGTTCATAATGTTCTAGAAAGTTGTTTATCTTGCTAAAATCCACGTTTTTGTAGAACATTTTTATACGTGATTTTTTGCAGTTTCGGAGATTTTGAACATTTTTGATGAAAAATAGTACTAGTTTGAGCTTAAATATTTCCCAACTCCTACTTAAAAGTACAACAAAAAGATGGGTTTTTTCGGACAAACTGACGCAGCTGATTAAGGCTACCCTGGAGTGAGTGATGTTACGTACGTGTTTCGGGGGCATTGTCGAGTCCTTTTGAATCATGCAGAGATGATGCATTGTCTTATATATTAGCGGGCATTGAAAAAAGAGGAACGATCTTCTGCAAAAGTAGCCAACTCCTTATCTTCGCAGATGACCTCGATATTACTAGATTACTAGAAACCTCGGGACGATGCAGGCTATCTACGGCTAAAAACGGACTAAAATCGGAAGCTAGGAAGATAGGCTTAAAGACCAATGCGTCGAAAACTAAATATAAGGTAGAAAAAGGCTCCAGAGAAAACAACGTTTACCTTCCACGGACAATGACTATTCACGGCGATGAACTGGAAGCGGTTTGCAGACATACGTGCACTTGTCGTATTTGAACGAAAGGTGTTGCTGACTATTTTAGGCGGAGTACAAACGGATAGCGGAGAGTGGCGTAGGCGTATGATTCAGTTCAGTTGCAGGCACTATTTGGAGCGATTCCTACACCTAGCGAAAGTGGGGTGACTACGGCGGGCACGTCATGTCGCAAGGATGCCGGACGAATGTTCAGTGAAATTCATTCTCTTCAAGAACATTACCGGCACCAGGAACAGAGGGCCCTAACTCGCTATATGGCACGACCAGGTTTATTGACGAGTAGCCCAGCACCGAGTATAGGGTAGAGAAATACTTCATACGGCAAGAGTCACCCCCCCAAGTAATAAACACAATTGGTTTTAAATAAGAATTGATAACAGATTTAAAACAAAGCTAATTGCTGACCTTTCGTTTTCGCATACTCATTTAAAACCAATTTCCGACTGAAAAAGCGCAAGAAACGAGCTAAAATGTAACATGTTTGTGAAATATGTCAAAGTGACGCCTATGCGTTGCATGGCTTTTGTACTACCAACAGAAAAGCGCAAATAACTGTTGAAGGGATTTTTGCTGACATTTACCTGGAGTTATGTATTTACAAGCAAAATAATGTCAGACATTTTTCGCAAGATAAAATGGCTAAAGTATATTTCGGTAATTCATCAATCACTCAAAGCAACATTGTAGCCTTCACATAATCCAAACTAAAGTGCGATTTCAAATTTATCGTGAACTTTGCCATTCTACTTCCGAAAAATTGATGCGCTCAAGATTTATTTTTATAAGCAAAAGTTGAGTGGAATCAAAATAAATATCATTTTATGACAATCTCACAAAACATGCTCATCACTTTGAAAACGTGTGGGATATTTCATATTAATTATGTTATATGTCCCTTTTATACATAAAATCATTCTACGACACAAAAATATTGATCTATTTAATTATATTTTGGGGCAGTCATCGGCCATGTTTATACAAGATTGGGTACAAATGAGCACACCGATAGCCGAAAAATTTGAAACCAATGGAAAGTTGTACTCTATGAATTTTGTTTTGCGTTAACTTACAACTAGGGCTGTCTAACCGGTAGTACCGGTAGTACCGAAACCGGTAATACCGACCAATTTTGAGATACCGAAATACCGGTTTTGGAAAGGCAAAAAACCGGTATTTCCGGTATTTTCTAATATCCTAGTTTTTTGATCTTCATATTCGAAGAATTCAAACAACGTTTGATAGAAGATTGTAAAACTCAAAGAAAAACAACTTGGTATTAATTCTGATGAGCATGCTAGCAATTAAACGGGTAAAGCTGTAGGCCAAATAATTATAGCACAGTTTAAAGCACAGTAGAGCATCTTTGCTGTAAAAATGTATCATTGTATAAGCTAGACGTCACGTTTCAATTTATTCTTAAACAACTTGATATTTAAAAGCCACCAAATTATTCGAAGCTCTCAAATAACGACTTTGGGAAACAAGATCAGGTCCCAGCAACGTCACTTACAATAGTAAATTATCACTCAATGAATTAATGAAGCTTAAATTTCAACTGATGCAGTGCCACTTCGTTTCAAAACTGGTTTCAATCAGCGTTAATGAAACGTTTATCACTTCATCATGACGACCGGTTTAAAACTTTCATTTGTATTTTTCTATCAAATATTCAGTAGAAGGCCAGCAACTTTGAATGCAATTGAATTGAATTTGAGTAACACGCATATTGTAATTAACCTACTCAATGTCGACAAATCGGGCCTAACTGTCAGTCGTCTTTATTTCAAACAGCCACTAACTTCAGCTGGAGTTCACTTGAAATGTTCTGTTCTACAAATGAAACAAGTCGCTTTATCCATGGGTGAAGCAAAGATAAGAGAAGCGTCATTTATTTGTTTCGACAATGCCAGACCCTGGTCAGAATTGGCGATCTTTGCGTTTTTTGAGCATTATTGCCATCAAAGGATTTCTCAGGAAAGAATTTGGAATATTTTTCAAGTCTTTCGAGTGATACATTGATCAAACTCCAAGCCTCTATTTGCGAATAGTCGGATTGATAACAGAAACTTTCGAAGGTTTACGGGAAAGGACTTCCACTTAATTTGACAACAATTTATTTGTTTACTCGTATATTCGGAAGTTCTACTAATAAGAAGAAGCTCGAGAATAGTATTTTTCAAAACTCCACCGAGTTATGTTGAATTATGTATGTATTATGTAATAATAATAAATAATAAATTACAGTAAGCATTTCTTGCCTGGATAAAATCGCAATTCTACGGCTAGAAAGCAAAGAAGATGGTTGGTTTGAGAAGTTTTGAAGCACACAAGTTGTACCTGATTGTAACACGAAACAAAGTCTGAATACAACGAAATACTCAAGGAATTTGCGAATGGTTGGATTGATAACAGAGAAGAGAAGGTATCTGTGAACGATAATGAAGAGGATACAAAAGTGTTTCGGTTTGGGGATGGAGAAAAAATTCATGAAAATACTGTAAGAGGCCGGGGCGTTGCTGGAAGCTGCAATTTCGGAATTTTTGAAAATAGTTCAAACCAGGTTTCCCTACTATAAGCTCGAATAAATGAAAGGAAAATTCCTGATGTGCTTAGAGCCGTTCGTCAGACTTCGATAAAAGCGGAAGTTTTGACGTAGGACTACGTCTTTGTTTACTATACTGGGACTGGGTAGCACTTTGTAAAAACGAGAAATAGAAGTGTAACGTTTGAATGAAATATTTCAAACGCTAATAGCTACTATACTACTGAACGAAACATAACAGTTAATATGTCGTTGGATAGATAAAATGTCCAGCAATTTTATAGTAACATACTAATAATAATTTTTTATACGCTAAATAGTGAAAATGTGTGTAAAGATTCAAGGTCGAATTTTTCCATACATTTCCCTTGTTATCGCCTAGCTTCACAGGCACGGACGACAATTAGATACACCAAAGGATTTGGATCCAAATGATAACCTTGAGACCACTTTGTAAGCCACACCCCTTTTCCAATCCAATCGGCAACAACGATGGCTATTGACGGCAACACCGGTCCCAAAGACAAGCAAAATCAGAGGGCAATGGCCAACGTGAATCCCACACGATGCACTTAACATTACATTTTGCATTATCCCCATCGCAGACATGCGAAATTGTTCGATAGCTTGCTCAATCAGTGTCGGACAATCATTTAAGCAGCAGCAGCCGATATGGTTTCCCCCACCACCTACACTAGCTTACAAGCAGCAGCGGCAGTGCCAGTGACTATAAAATGGTACTCTTGGTTCGCCGTCTGCACATTCATCGCACAATCGCACTGACGGACGGTCAGCATTTACCATCGACAGCTATTGGTGGCGAAAGCAACGGCGTTTGGCGGCAAACACCAGCGATCGGAGCCAACAACGATAGCAATCGGGAGGTAACGATAGCATTTTTGGCGGCTATTGGAGGCAAATCCAAGGACCTTTGCGGCATCTAATGTCATTTTCGACGACAATTCGAGGCACCCAATAGCATTTTGGCGGTTATTTTCGCAAACCAACAGCAAATGGAAGCAAATCGACTGACGGGCAGCAGCAAATTCAGCAGTAGGCCGTTGTGGTCTTAAACAGTTCTTATAAGAACTAGAGTAATTGAAGAATCAAAAGAATTTTCTTCACTTTTCTAAATGGTTAACGTTTCAACGTTCCATGGAAAATGCTTGCTCATTCAGCGTCGGATAATCATTCGAGCAGCAGCAGCAGCCGATATGGTTTCCCCCACCACCTACACTAGCTTACAAGCAGCAGCGGCAGTGCCAGTGACTATAAAATGGTACTCTTGGTTCGCCGTCTGCACATTCATCGCACAATCGCACTGACGGACGGTCAGCATTTACCATCGACAGCTATTGGTGGCGAAAGCAACGGCGTTTGGCGGCAAACACCAGCGATCGGAGCCAACAACGATAGCAATCGGGAGGTAACGATAGCATTTTTGGCGGCTATTGGAGGCAAATCCAAGGACCTTTGCGGCATCTAATGTCATTTTCGACGACAATTCGAGGCACCCAATAGCATTTTGGCGGTTATTTTCGCAAACCAACAGCAAATGGAAGCAAATCGACTGACGGGCAGCAGCAAATTCAGCAGTAGGCCGTTGTGGTCTTAAACAGTTCTTATAAGAACTAGAGTAATTGAAGAATCAAAAGAATTTTCTTCACTTTTCTAAATGGTTAACGTTTCAACGTTCCATGGAAAATGCTTGCTCATTCAGCGTCGGATAATCATTCGAGCAGCAGCAGCAGCCGATATGGTTTCCCCCACCACCTACACTAGCTTACAAGCAGCAGCGGCAGTGCCAGTGACTATAAAATGGTACTCTTGGTTCGCCGTCTGCACATTCATCGCACAATCGCACTGACGGACGGTCAGCATTTACCATCGACAGCTATTGGTGGCGAAAGCAACGGCGTTTGGCGGCAAACACCAGCGATCGGAGCCAACAACGATAGCAATCGGGAGGTAACGATAGCATTTTTGGCGGCTATTGGAGGCAAATCCAAGAACCTTTGCGGCATCTAATGTCATTTTCGATGACAATTCGAGGCACCCAATAGCATTTTGGCGGTTATTTTCGCAAACCAACAGCAAATGGAAGCAAATCGACTGACGGGCAGCAGCAAATTCAGCAGTAGGCCGTTGTGGTCTTAAACAGTTCTTATAAGAACTAGAGTAATTGAAGAATCAAAAGAATTTTCTTCACTTTTCTAAATGGTTAACGTTTCAACGTTCCATGGAAAATGCTTGCTCATTCAGCGTCGGATAATCATTCGAGCAGCAGCAGCAATTGATCTGGTTTCCCCCACCACCTCACTAGCTTACAAGCAGCAGCGGCAGTGCCAGTGACTATAAAATGGTACTCTTGGTTCGCCGTCTGCACATTCATCGCACAATCGCACTGACGGACGGTCAGCATTTACCATCGACAGCTATTGGTGGCGAAAGCAACGGCGTTTGGCGGCAAACACCAGCGATCGGAGCCAACAACGATAGCAATCGGGAGGTAACGATAGCATTTTTGGCGGCTATTGGAGGCAAATCCAAGGACCTTTGCGGCATCTAATGTCATTTTCGACGACAATTCGAGGCACCCAATAGCATTTTGGCGGTTATTTTCGCAAACCAACAGCAAATGGAAGCAAATCGACTGACGGGCAGCAGCAAATTCAGCAGTAGGCCGTTGTGGTCTTAAACAGTTCTTATAAGAACTAGAGTAATTGAAGAATCAAAAGAATTTTCTTCACTTTTCTAAATGGTTAACGTTTCAACGTTCCATGGAAAATGCTTGCTCATTCAGCGTCGGATAATCATTCGAGCAGCAGCAGCCGATATGGTTTCCCCCACCACCTACACTAGCTTACAAGCAGCAGCGGCAGTGCCAGTGACTATAAAATGGTACTCTTGGTTCGCCGTCTGCACATTCATCGCACAATCGCACTGACGGACGGTCAGCATTTACCATCGACAGCTATTGGTGGCGAAAGCAACGGCGTTTGGCGGCAAACACCAGCGATCGGAGCCAACAACGATAGCAATCGGGAGGTAACGATAGCATTTTTGGCGGCTATTGGAGGCAAATCCAAGGACCTTTGCGGCATCTAATGTCATTTTCGACGACAATTCGAGGCACCCAATAGCATTTTGGCGGTTATTTTCGCAAACCAACAGCAAATGGAAGCAAATCGACTGACGGGCAGCAGCAAATTCAGCAGTAGGCCGTTGTGGTCTTAAACAGTTCTTATAAGAACTAGAGTAATTGAAGAATCAAAAGAATTTTCTTCACTTTTCTAAATGGTTAACGTTTCAACGTTCCATGGAAAATGCTTGCTCATTCAGCGTCGGATAATCATTCGAGCAGCAGCAGCAATTGATCTGGTTTCCCCCACCACCTCACTAGCTTACAAGCAGCAGCGGCAGTGCCAGTGACTATAAAATGGTACTCTTGGTTCGCCGTCTGCTCATTCATCGCACAATCGCACTGACGGACGGTCAGCATTTACCATCGACAGCTATTGGTGGCGAAACCAACGGCATTTAGCGGCAAGACCGGTTATTGGTGGCAACACCGATTGTTGACTGCACTGAAGAGGTTGATGTTACTTGTAACCAATGGCCCTTTTAAGGGCCGCAAACTAATTAAATGAAGCATAATCAGAATTTATCTCAAATGTGCAAAATGGTTTTGATTATTATTTGTAACCAACGGCCAGAAACTATTTGAAGGAAGTTGGTTCAAATATCAAACTACGCATAACATATTTATTACAATGATCTGTGGGCTGGCCATTCATTGCTATTTCAACCTTTGTGAAATACAGTAGTGATTTGTTAAAGAATTCGCTATGTCTAAATGGTTGCAGGCGTTATATTTACGTAACCACCGTAAACGTATTCGTGAACAAGTGGCTGGTGTAGTAATTGAACCAAGGATATCCTTAACAGGAGCAGAGCGTACTAGATTATCACGCAAACGAAAGCGTGAGAGTGCTTCTAGTTCGGCAGGTGAAGTTGCAAGTTTGTCGCACGAAGAGGCATCGCCCGCAGATATCAATCCATCGCATACCGTTATAATTCCGTCACATGAAATGACAGGTAAGCATATTTATAGAAAATTATCGCATGCTATTTGAGCTGTTTAGAAAGAAGTTCATAATAAATTTCGTAGCGAAATTACAAAAATACACTACAACTCAGTGCATTGATGGCAACAAATGTTTGTTTATTCGTGAATCTAAAATTGAATCTAAAATTTCAATTTAAATTAGTTGTGAAAATCTGGTGAATACTTAAATTACATAGTGGATCGTGAAACAATGTTCAAACTATCTCTGCTCTATTTACTCTATTTACTGCTAAATTGCTAGGGAATAGTAGGGAAGTGAACTGCTTGTATCCTCATGACTCAAGAAATGCACCGATTTTATTGTCCAGTCCCAGATACACCTGGCTGAGCTTCTATCAAGCAGTTATTAATAATTGTGTAAGACAGATTATCTAGTTTGACATATTATTTAATGAGTATTATATGACACAGTCCTACGTCACCCTTTCGTACAACCCTTAGGGCTGTATACCTTGTAGTTTTTTCAACCGTTGGATGCGTTGCAACAAAATCCGTTCTAGCAAGGGAAATAAATCGCTAAGCGTATTATATCTGCGTGAATTCTCTTCGTCAAGCACCAATACTGGAGCTAAAGTATGAAAATAAAGACATTCACTGAAAATCATCATCATTTCTATTGATTTCGAATAATCTGCCAATACCGGTATTTTACCGGTATTACCGGTATTTTCCACGCCAATACCGAAATACCGGTTTTCACCAAAAGGGTCCAATACCGACAGCCCTACTTACAACTGATTCACAGTTAATCTTTATTTGTGAAAGAACTTAAATTGCGCTCAAAAAATACTCGGAAAACTCATAAATTGGAGCATTTAAGCTCAATAACATATTGCAATCTTGCGAAAATGTGTCAAAGTTATTGATCTGCGCTGTACTCATCGTCATCACTTCGTCTGTTGTTCAATGCCGGCAATTCGCAGCTACGATTTGATTTTTGTGTGACACAAAAAGAGAAGGAAGTATTATTGCTTTTGTTTTCACGCAAGTTTTGACAATTCGGCATGGGGTT
The DNA here is from genome assembly GCF_943734655.1 of Sabethes cyaneus. Classification (NCBI taxonomy): domain Eukaryota; kingdom Metazoa; phylum Arthropoda; class Insecta; order Diptera; family Culicidae; genus Sabethes; species Sabethes cyaneus. The sequence goes on from NC_071354.1 coordinate 51,255,194, forward strand.
TCGTGTGAGTGCGAATAGGCTTAAAAATCTTTTTTACTTTCGTAGTCGCGAACACTCAGTTGTAAATGATCGATAAAAGCTTAGCTGTACAACCGAAATACAACTTTAACCTGTCATTCTGGCTGAAAACATCGGCGTTTGAAATAAAACATTTTTATAACATCTTGTTTTCCATTAAACTTATTTATGATTTAAATGCAACTGTTTTCTGAATATTTTTCTAAAAAACATGTTGCAAGTGTTACTTGGGCCGGCATCCTACTGGTAGAATCCAGATGTGAAATAGAAAGTGTCACTCTCATGGTTGTTGGTCGTACGCTTGCGTTAGTGGCGTGAGTGTTGGATGGTATGCTGATGGTATGGTATGCTACCCGCACGCGTACGCGTCGGCATCGTTTGCTTCTAGGTCTATGTGCAACATTGCCTATCAATTACGATAATAAGTCTACAAAAGGATTCAAGTGTATCGAGCTTTTCGCGAATGCGAAACACATAAAACGTATGCTTGCCGTACTCTCATTTGGATGGTTGGGAGCAAGTGAAACCCATACAAGTTTATAGTACTCGACTTATGCTTTAAGATGAAGCGCTGATTTCATAAATCCGCTTACCCTATTTTACCGCATGGGCTCGTGACGCTTTGGAAATTTAAAGCTTGAGTATGCGATAACTCAGCAAGTAAAGGTCCAAGAGATTTGCGGTCTTCTGCAATAACGTGTATTTTGAGAGCTTCGATAAATGCTTAGAACATTGTACACTTGTAAAATACAACTAACAAAAGCTAAGTATGAAAAACCAATTTTTTAAGAAGTTTTAAAGAATTTTCCCTATAGTTCAGCACTCGATAAAGATAGAAATTTTATTCCTTCAGTAAAGTTGCTTGTTTTTATAATATTTACAACTTTGCCGAAGAAACTATGTCTATATTTCCTAACACAAAAAAGTAATTTTTTTATTTTCATTATAGTAAGCGACGACTAACTTTTGACAGTTTTATATTAAGGGGGATATTCATACGAACAAAAGTTCTGAGGACCATAAATGATAAAATGAAAACGAGAGACACTAGGAAAAAAGTTCCACTTTTCGCCCTCTTGGACTACTGTGCAGTGTAACGATCCTACTGACTTTATATAGCAAGCACCGTCTAGCCGAGATTCGAACATACGACTTGTGGTTTTTTAGACCAGCATCGTACCTCGAAGCTAACTGGGCGGAACCATGGAAGAATTGTGAAATAGAACATTTTATAGAATTTGGTTGAGTATAGAGAGATTTCCTAAGTTCTCATGCTGAAGGACCAACTAATTTTTACGATGAAAATATTCAAAATACTGAATTTAAAATTAAATATGAAACTGATTGTTTTACATTTTTAAGAAATATTTGTTAACTACACGTAAAATTTTAAAGTCATGGAATTCTGCATGCAAAAGGGTTGATTATGCGACCTTCTGAAAACTAAAGCCAGAATTCACTCAAAACGGTGGTGCTTTTCGATCATTCAAGTCTAAGTTTCTATCATTTTAGCTCTTGATACGAGCCAGGAGAGCTTTCGCCCCTCACTTTTCACACCACCTGGCGTGTGCACTCCTTCGGCAAGGGTAACAGTGAATGTGTCATCTATTCGGTTAATGGCGATTGGTGTTTGATTTGCATTGCATTATGCATTTTTCGATTACGAAATAATTGTTTTTTCTTGTAAACCCGATGGTGATGGTGGTAATGGCGGCGGCGGTGGTTGTGGGCTGACTAACGAGTGCTGTACGGTACGTACAGGTGCCATGGGTTAGTAGACGGAGTTTCTTTCTACTTCGCTGCATGCACTTCTTGCTGCCCATTATGATTAAAAGACAGGTTTGTCTTTTCATCAACAGCACCAGTCAGTGACTGCCGGTGACTGCTAGGGTGAATTGGTTAAGTTGGCTGGTTGGGGTTTTGCTCGAATGGAGAACCTAATTGGCCGGATCCACAATCGGCGACTGTACGCTACAAAATAGCATGATCTACAAGAACCGTGAGAGTGAAAGGCAGAACCAGCTAGGAGAAGCGAATTGCTAACCTAAATTGCACGGTTCCGTGGTCGAATTTCCTAGAACTTAGTGGCTGCTCGTTTCAGCGGGGAGCGCATATTGGCCCACTAGCTAACTATATGCACTAGCGATTTCCAGCAGCGTTGGAAAAACATAATAATTTGTCTTCGCTAATTGTACGTTACTCTCTGATATGCTTTACATGTTTATGTGCAAAACTATGAATATGAAAAAAAAGTTCAATTATTTTAGTTTATGTTACTATATTAACTACTCAGTTGGATTATTTATTTGTTTGAGTTTCATTTACAGCCACAGCCTATTTTTAGCCATACAGAGTAAATCGTTTCACTAATTTCAATTAAAATTAAAAAAATTGCAACCGATTTAATTTCTTGATACAAAGTGACCCATGCTTAACTTATAATCTTATAATTGCAAAAGATTGAAGTTTCTATGAATAAATAAAAGCATCAATGGTGTTATAAATTGTCCTGAGTTATTAATAAAGGTTCGTTCAAGTTAAAATGAAACCCACGACCATCTATAGCGAATGACTCATGACTGTTCTAAGTACACAAGCTGTCGTGTTTAAGTACGCCAAAGTGACAATCGAACATTAGATATGAAACACCCACATGCTCCTACTTTTGTACTATAGCATCGAGTTGGTAAAAAACATCTTCACCGAGGGGGAAACTGTCTGTGGTTCGGCGTCGTCACCGATTTAACCGATGCGAAGTAACTCTCCTTGCTCTAGTCGAATCCGCTGCATTTCCTACATGATGCTCAATTACGAACCATCCATCAATCGTTCCGATACACACAGTCAATATAGAGGAACTTATAATGCGCCGAACTATTGCGTAGGGCGAATCCGGATGGTCGAACCATATATGTAGGCACACCGCTTAGTGATGGATCTTGTGTTGCAACTGACATTTTGAAAGGATCGATGGAAAATTTGGGCTGTGGCAAATGCGCTGAGGGTAGGCTTTTAATTACCATTCCAATGCTATGTTCGATTTAATAAACAATTAGCCTTATTTTTAATTTCAGCTCTTAAGGATAAAAATACTTCAAAGCAAAAGTGTCCAATCACTGCAGCTCCGCCGGTTGGACCTTGAAAAACTGCTGATGAAAAACCGAACCATATGTGAAACGCAATGGAACACACAACCCAGAAAACTTTTTCTCCATTCGCCGAAAGGTCCGACATCATATTTTCGAATCTGGTTCATCGCGAACATCGCGCGGCCAGGCTAGGGGCGCTATTTTTGGCGATTGAATCAAAGAAAATTTTGTTCGATCGAGGAAAATTAAATCGTTAAAAGCACCAAAAGCAAGTCCGTGGCGTTCGAATACGGTTGGACACACAATTACTAGGGGGGCTCGACTAATGCCCAACGGACGACCCTCTCACCCGAGTTCGGGCGGTCGCCGGACTATCTATCCAAGGCAGCAGCAGCAGCACCAACTTCAGCAACCAGCAGCAGCAGCAGCAAGTCAGGCCAGAGCGCAGTATTCAGAGCGTAGCCAGAAAAATCGCCGCCATGCCTTTTTTGCCGAGGCCCGATCGTAAACGCGTAATTCAAGCCATAGTTACATGGGTTTTTGCTCGTTTTTGACCGATTATGATATAACACTTGGTCTAGTTTTAGCTTTTTTTTTCGTGTGTGGCTAAGTGCATTTTCTGCTGCATTATAATTTTCCAATAAAATCAAGTGTGAAATGTTGACGAATTGCATCCAACGGGGACGGCAATTAGCTATTCTGTAATAGGTATTCTCTCTGGTTTGCCTTTTGAACTTGTTCCAAATAAAAAAACTGTATAATCGAAGCTTATGCGCCGTTTATCATGATCGAGAGATCAATTTAGATCAATCACTCAAATTTCTGAACAAATGCATTCAACTCACTTTGACTGCTCTTAGACTTGACTGAAAAAACTATCACTTCGCGGTTGTCAATCGACTTATCATCATCAGTTCAATTATGCCAGGAGACCCTTTCGAGCCCACCCACCTTTCAGCTAATTCAGTCGAAGTTTATTTTTATTGACACAGCTATTGAAAGTTAAATAATTACTCCCACTGCACACGACGTCGCTTCGCTAGGTGCTAGCTACTACCATCAGCGAAGGCGTGTTAAAACACTTAAGTATTCGCACGCGAGTCTGATTAATCTAAGCCGTTGATGGCGTTGATTAAATGCCCTGAACCGAACATTATTTGACGTTTTTCAAACAAAGTTATTACTTTCACTGATTGCTGTCACAACTGTACAGTGTATAACAGGAAAGTATTCTGTTGCTGTATTAAAGATTTTTATTTTAAAACTCAATAAAAATTCTTATATACAATAGCCGAGGCATTGTATAAATAGGAGTAGACGCTATATCCTAAATTTCTTGCCGATTTTGTGTCTTGTTTTTCCGTGTTAAGGGTTTTCACGTTGAACAAAAGAAATGAATCAAACCTATCAAAAGAACTGCAGTTTCGTGTTTAATTGCATTTAGTTTAGCGAGCGATCGGCTCGATTACTGTGACTACCGCGGCATTACGCAGATCAACGCCGCCTACAAGCTGCTCTCCCAGATTTTGTGACGTCACCTATCTCCAATAGCAAGAAAGTGCGTAGGGTAGTATCAGTATCAAGCGCGCTTTATGGGTTCCAACGGATCAAATTTTTTGCTCTCCTAATAATCTAACAGAAATATCGGAAGTTCATTGTGCCCACGCATCATAATTTTATGGATTACAAGGCAGCATACGCTACAGTCGGGCGCGAACGATAATGGCAGATATTGATTGCATAAGAATGGTTTTCCGGAGTGATGTGATACTTGCGTGTTTTGGGGGTACTCTCGAGTCCTTTCGAATGGCGCAGAGGATTGCGGCAAGGTTATTCAATATCGCTATTAAAGGTGTGAACCGGCGAGCGGGCATCGAAACGAGAGAAATGATCTTCAGCAAGAGTAGCCAACTTCTAGCCTTCGTAGACAACATCATTACTACACCAGAGTAAAAACCGAGCCTAGGAGGATTTGTTTATTAATTTAAATTTTGCCGGAAATATCATCCAATGCCCTACTTAGTCGGCCTTACATTTTATGACAAGGCTTGCGTAGCATAATTCCTCCATCCTAATTCGATTTATTGGCAGCTGGTCTCCAGTTCCGCGGGCGCCAAGTGATCACCAGATCTCATTCCACCTGGTCTTGCCGTGATTTACTGTTGCTAGTTCCTGATTGTCGTTTTGATACTGGAACACTATCGGCTTCACAAGGCGGCGAAAGGTAATAACACGGCACTTAGCTATACTAACAAGTAACCAGTTACTACGGCCTTCAGTTATACGAATGTCTCCAGAAGCTCTTGTAATCGGCGATAGTCTTCGCTGGATCGTACAGGCAGATAAGATTTCAAATCATCGGTGTATACAAGTTTTACGCCAACACCCAACAGTAATGTAATATTGTTGAGAAATAGCGCGAATAGTGTGTTTTTAGTATGCTTAAGAAAAATATAATATAATTGGCCAATATTGGCGAATACCAGTGCGGTTTTCGAGAAGGACGCTCCACGACGGACCAAATGTTCACCTTGCGACAGATCCTCGATAAATTCCGGGAATTCAACTTGCAGACTCATCATCTGTTTATAGACTTCAAGGCGGCGTACGATTCAGTTAAACGAAACGAGCTGTGGCAGATTATGCTTGAACATGGTTTTCCAACAAAACTGATTAGGCTGATACGTGCTACCCTTGATGGTTCAAAATCAAGCGTCAGGATAGCGGATGAGACTTCGGACTCGTTTGTGACGTTAGATGGGTTGAAGCAAGGTGACGGACTATCGAACTTGCTGTTCAACATTGCATTGGAAGGTGCTATTCGAAGGGCCAGCGTGCAGAGAAGCGGTACCATCATCACGAAATCTCATATGCTCCTAGGGTTCGCGGACGACATCGATATCATCGGTGTTAACCGTAGAGCTGTGGAAGAAGCGTACACGCATCTTAAAGAGGAAGCTGCGAGGATAGGGCTTATCATAAATTCTACCAAAACAAAGTATATGGTGGCTGGTAGAGAGCGTGGTAGCCCTTCGGGTGTTGGAACTGCGGTGGTGATAGATGGAGATACTTTTGAAGTGGTTGACGAATTTGTTTACCTTGGTACGTTAGTGACATGTGACAACGATGTGAGCCGTAAAGTAAAAAGGCGGATAGCGGCTGCCAACAAGGCCTTCTACGGATTACGTAGCCAGCTGAGGTCCCGTAGCCTACGACTCCGTACAAAACTCGCGCTCTATAAGACGCTAATTCTCCCGGTGGTACTCTACGGCCACAAAGCGTGGACGTTGAAAGAGAGCGACCGACGAGCTCTTGGCGTTTTCGAGCGTATGATCCTGCGATCAATTCTTGGCGGCATATTAGACGAAGGAGTGTGGCGCAGGCGCATGAATCATGAAATATACCAAGTGTACAAGCGAAAACCATATTTAGCAGAGAACCCGACAGAGGCCGACGACTTCGAGGCAGACCCCGTACCCGTTGGATGAGCGCTGTTGACGAGGATGCTAGAACAACGGGTGTTAGGGGCGACTGGAGAGTGGCAGCCCAAGACCGAGTAATGTGGAGACGGCTCCTGAATTCGGCATTGATTCGATAAGCGGATTGTCGCCGAAAAAGTAAAAAGTAAGTAAGTAAGAATAATATAATAGTCTATACCTATAAAGAAGGATTTCTGTCTGTCTGTCTGTCTCTCTGTCTGTCTGTCTGTCTGTCTGTCCGTATGTTCCTTATAGAATCAAAAACTACTGAACCAATCGGTATGAAAATATGCATGTAGAGGTTTTTTGGGGCCAGGAAAGGTTTTAGCGATGGTTAGAAACCCCTCCCCCCACTAAGAGGGGGGGCTCCCATACAAATGAAACACAAATTTCTGCATAACTCGACAACTAATCAAGCAAATAGAACAAAATTTGGCATGTGGGTGTTTTCGGTGACAAGAATTTATTCTATGGTAAATTGAGACCCCTCCCCTCTTTATAAGGGGAATTATAACTCCTCTCCTCTTTAAAAGGGGGGGCTTCCATACAAATTTCCTCATAACTCGAGAACTAATCAAGCAAATGGAACCAAATTTGGCATGTGAAGGTTTTCGAGAGCAAGAATATTTTCTATAGTAAATTAGGATCCCTCCCCACTTTAAGAGGGGGGGCTCCTGTACCAAAGAAACACAATTTTCCTCATAACTCGAGAAGTAATTAAGCAAGTGGAACCAAATTTGGTATGTGGGTGTTTTTGGAGACAAAATTTTTTTCTATGATGAATTGGGACCCCTCCCCGTTTTAGGAGGGGGGGATCCTATATACATGAAATACAAATTTCCTCATAACTGAAGAACTAATCAAGCAAATGGAACAAAATTTGGCATGTGAAAGTTTTCGAGGGCATGAGTATTTTCTATGGTGAATTAGAACCCCTCCCCACTTTAAGAGGGGGGGCTCCTATACAAACGAAATATAAATTTCCTCATAACTCGAGAACTAATCAAGCAAATGGAACCAAATTTGACACGTGGGTGTTTTTGGAGACAAAAATTTTTTCTATGATGAACTGGGATCCCTCCTCACTTTAGGAGGGGGGGCTCCTATACAAACGAAATTCAAATTTCCTCATAACTCGAGAGTTAATCAAGCAAATGAAACCAAATTTGGCATGTGAAAGTTTTCGAGGGCAAGAATATTTTCTATGGTGAATAAGGACCCCTCCCAACTTTAAGAGAGGGGGCTCCTATACAAACGAAATACAAATTTCCTCATAACTCGAGAACTAATCAAGCAAATGGAACCAAATTTGACATGTAAGTGGTTTTGGACGCAAAATTTTTTTCTATGGTGAATTGGGACCCCTCTCTTCTTTAGAAAGCGAGTTATGGCCCATCTCCCCTTTAAGAGGGTGGGCTGCCATACAAATGAAATGCAAATTTCCTCTTATCTCGAGAACTAATCAATCAAATGGAACCAAATTTGGCATGTGGGAGTTTTAGATGGCAGAATTTTTTTCTATGGCGAATTACGACCCCTTCCCCTTTTAAGAGGGGAGCTCCCATACAAATGAAATTCAAATTTCCTTATAACTTGAGAACTAATCAAGCAAATGGAACCAAATGTGGCATGTGGGAGATTTTGGAGTCTTGAATTTATTTTACGATAGTTAAAGACCTCTCACCCCTGTGGTAGAGGGATATGGACTCTCATACAAATAAAACAGAAATTTTTGCGAAACTCAAAAACTAATCAAACTCGAGAAATTCGAGACTCTTCCATAAAACATTAGTCAATACAAGACCACAAAAACTATCTATAGTAACGACTTCAGGACGAGACGGTCGCGAGTGTTGCCGGTGACCCGCCGTCGGAAGCGCAGCCAACTGGGGGGCTTGCAAAACTCGAGATTGTGACAAAGATCATCCGAGATTCATGATTTATGTACAACACAGGTTAATTTGTGGCAATACGAAGTTTGTCGGGTCAGCTAGTATTATAATATAATAGTATATAATAGTATAATATTTGAAGCACTCAAAGCCCTGAATGCGTCAAAAGGACCGGGCCCTGACGGAATAGCTCCTATATTTCTCAAAAACCTGGCCGAAAAATTTACTACACCGTTACACCGCCTATTTACCATGTCTCTGAAATATGGAAAATTCCCGGAAATATGAAAATCTTCGTATTCAGTCCCAATTTTCAAATCAGAAACAAAATCAGACATCCGAAACTACCGTGGAATTGCCTTTATCTTTTGCATTCCTAAACTGTTTGAATCACAGAATGACAAGTCAGCAACACGGCTTCTTTAGCAGAAAAAAAAGTTATGTTCATAATTCCGATCAATCACTTTAATGGAAAAAATCCGCAAATTGAGCAAATTTTCAGCCAAATTTGATATATAACGGTTATATATGCTTGTATCTACTTGTTATCATAGAATACCGAAGAAGGTAATATGTTTCCACATTGCTATGATCTTAGCAAATTTGATCGTGCGCTTAGCATTTCGGCTAAAAAAATACATTTTGATGGCGTTTTTTGCTACTGCCTGTCGAATTTAATTTATTTTGAAGTGCATGGTGCCCCAAAGGCAGTCATTTTTCAACAACTGACAAATAAACAGATAGCACAATAACTGGGCATGCTCATTTATTGCAGCTTTTGGCTCAATTGTCTAAAAATTAACTATTTAGGTTGAGTGATCGGAATTAGGAGCTGATCGCAATTATGTGCGGTCACGGTATATAGTGAGAAAATTTGAAACTTCCGTTCAAAATCCCAAGGAAGGCGATTCCTTTACCAAGTTACTAGTATTCCAGCGATTTCAACTGATGGATTCTCGTTTAAGAACCCTGGTTCTAAAACCATTCTGTACGATTCTTCTACAGAATTCCTCAGCACGATTCCTATACGAGAAATCCCCGAGACTCTGTCCGAATCTTTCGTCCGGGTAGTGGAGTAATGTTTATTCATCAAAAGCATCACGTCTTTTGAGCAGTTTACTTTCCCATATTGGCAACGCAGAATTTCTTAGGCATCGAATCGCTATTAATTGTCGACTCAAATGCAGCTCACATTTCAGCAAAGGTGAGGCAATCACTTCAGAAAGCGGTTCTCTTTTACGATCGAGTAGCATCGCCTCGCATCAGCGACCGGAGGAGCCGGGCATCGGGTGAGTTTCTGTGGCTTCTGCACAGTAGTACCTACCTAAGCCCGTCGTCGTTAAGTAGCTCGCACCATGTGATTCTACGCTGCGATGATCCGATTTCCAAGTTTTTCTTCTGTCAGTTCAATTTCCATCCATTTTACACCGCTTATTTTCCGACGACCCAACTGCTGCTGCTACTGGGGCCGCCTTTTGTTTCGTCGTGACATAAGCGAAGCCTAAAGTTCTCGTTTGTCGAGCCTGAAGCACGAAACCGACGACCGGCGGCGGGCTGAGAAGTGTTGCATGCCGATGCGGTGATGCTCTTTGCAACCCTCCAACACGACGACGACGACGACGACAGCCGACCGACCGTCCGTCCGACCGACCGATTTGCTCTCGGTTATGCAACTTGAGCATAGAATGCTGAACCGTGCTGTGATCGGTGATGGTGGCAGCATAGCTAGGAGAAGATTGTTTCGAGTGGCGCAATCCTTCGAGACATTTACTTAATAGAAAAGGAAAACAGAGCTTTCGCTATAGGGGTTCTTTGGGGTCGATGACTTATTTTTTACAAAATAACTCCGGAGTGAAAAATTCAGATTAGACTGAAATGCTAAGTGTTAAGCCATAGAGGCCCATTTTAATCCTGCAAAGTTGTTTGAATGGTGTAGCAATCCTTTATTATCTTCAGCAATTAAATGAGAAATATGGTTATGGAATAGAACTTAGCTTCCAGCTTCGCGGTGAAAAAAATCTTGTTTTTATGAACCGTGGCACGAGAGCGCAACCTTTCCCATGATCTTCGGGGTCCACTCAGAACAGTTAGGTTTCTCGTGCGGGTCTGTGATCTTTCTCGAAAAGTGCTAAACATGAAACATGGAAACGTAACTGCTAGCGGCTCGGTTGGTTGGTCTGCCCATCGTCTTTGTTGTCGGCCCCGGCCGGTTGGATCTCACAACGATGAAGGTACGCAGATAACAGTGAAATTATTTACGAGTGCGTTTATGCGAGCTTGTTAATCACTTGCTGTAATTTCGGAGTTTTTTTTTTGTTCGTGCTGTGTTCCGAATAATGGCCAAAGTGAACGTTCAGAACATATCTCTTTTGCTGAAGCGTGTGCATCTGGAATGGCTATATGTAATTGGAATAAAGACAACATGTTTGCGGAGTGCACCGTAAAGATGGCAAAGGTTAATAGAAGCCACTGGAAAGCATGGAATGGACGTTCAGAGGAAGCTGTTCATGTCCAACTAGTTGTGGTATTTTTAACGTCATCATTTTTGAATTTTATTCTGCTCTCTTGTTGTGGTCGTTATCGCTTACTGGAGAGGGGAGAGTGCTGTATTTAATAATAGCAATAAAATTTATTTCATACATATAAATTTTTGTACATTCAATAACTTCACTTTCAATCTTAAATATATTTTTCAAAATGTTTTATGTGGTCAAAAGTTTGTATTCAACTTTGTCACTGCTATCTATATAGACTCGGCATTTAATCAGGAGAGTTTGGAGATCTTATTACGCATGCACTTAAACTGCGTTTGCAGTTAGTCACAAATGATACTGTATATGAGAAGACACGAAAGACAAACCTAGGAACTGGATAATCAAGCTTAAAGCCTCCAGGTGCTTATTCTTCGACTGGCGCGCCCACCGCGTGGTTGACGCTTCTGCTGCTGCCGTTTACTCGTAAGCAAGTCAAGCGAAGCATTATCCTGCTTTGTCGTGGTTGCAGATTGGAACTGAAGAAGACACGATCTTCGTATTGCGCTACACCGTGAGTGAAACTGAGCACTGTTACGTAATCGGTAATCAATAAATCATCGGCTTTACCCAGTTTCTGTGGACTAAATTTGCTGACTAAATTTTCGATTTGCGAATTGGTCTGATGGTTCGTGCTTTTTCAGCTGTGTCACGAATTTGAATTTTGCGTTCAACAGCAAATGTCAAATTTTTCTGGTACAATTTCTTCAAGTTAACCGTTAATTTAAAGCTTGCTTCAGACAGTATTGGAACAAAAACAAATTGCGGGTATTTCAGTTATTTATTATTGAATTCAAGATCTTTTCTTACACAAATGTAGCGTTTTTTTTCATTCTTTTAAGAAAAAATACGGATAAAATTATTCGTCATGGTTTCGAAGGAATTGGCGAACTATTCCTGTAATATGGTATCTCTTCCGAGCCGTTGCCAAGTAAAATTTTTGACCTGGCATTTGCCCGAAGTCAGCCTTGACATAGGTTTCATTGTCCATCAGAAACTCGTCGAACTTGGTTAGCACCCGGTAGTATAGCTTTCAAGCACGGCCACATTATACTGTTTTATGGTTCGGTTTGGCTGCTTGCTAGCTCGATACAACTTGATTCCTTCCCGGAGTCGAATTCTTCTCACGGTACTATGGGCAGCACCGAATTTTCTGGCCAAATCACGGTCCGACAGATTGGGATTCCTCTTGATGGTCTTCAAAATCTTACCACGCAGTTTCCGGTCGACAGTTCTACTCCGATGATAAGCTTGAGACTTCCGAATCATCGTCATTGTTTCGTTATACCGTGTGATAACGCACCATACGGTATTTCTGGACAATTTCAGCTGTTTAGCTAGCCTAGATGCAGACCACAATGGATTTTCCAAATAACTGTGCACAATTTTTTCTCTTTTTTCGGTTTCGATGTTGTTTGTTTACAAAATACAGTCGTTTTGCGGAATGTTAAAAATACATAGGTGAAACTAACAAAATTTCCGACATTTGGGTGTCAAGAACTTCCAAATCCGTCCGCCAAGAACGCCACAATATGAGCAAACGTTTGTTCCAATTCTAAATGAAGCAAGCTTTAAAAAGGAATTTCTAGGTACGAATTTACTAACGCGATACATTATGTCACATAAAGACGAAACCTTCTTTTGGACATGCTCTTTATGATCACCCCAAGAAAGTGTGGAGTCTAACGCCAAGCCTAGATATCGTTCTGATTCAAACCTCGAGCACTTAAGCTATGCTGAAACTTTCTTCGAAGAAAAATGTTCGAAAATCTTCGTGGGAAAATTGGCAAAATGAGGATAAAATGTTAATTTACATTGAAAAACACTAAAAAACTGCAGTTCGGTTTCGATTCAAACTTCGAACACTTACATGGTCGACATTCAAAGCTCGAATATTTCAGTCCCAGACTTGTCGAACACTTGTTCACTAAGTGAAATTTTATGTTTTTTCTAACCACTGTCTTTTTAAATCCGCCTAATAGTATGACTTAACTTTTCATGCAATAAGGGGAACTGTGGGTAAGACGAACCGGGTGGGTAAGACGGACAGGTGGTTGATTCTACCAGTTAAGCATTAAAAATCGTAAATGTTTTGATGGGCATCGAACCTTCTTGCTATCTCATGATATCTGAACGTTCCCATCATCATTTAGAACAGTCAAGTTTTGATGAAGTACAGAAAAACTATAAATTGGAAGTAATTCTACATTTGAATGTAACTTTTTTGCCATCGAAATTAAGCTTTTAGAGTGGTTTAATTCTAAAATGTAACCCATAACATGAAGTATTCCGAAAGGGTGTTACATGCGGCACTATTTTTCGTGACCTCAAACATCACGGGATAAAAAGAGGATTTGTGTACTAGGGGAAGGGCGGTAAAGACGGACACTGCGGGAAAGACGGACACTTGTCATATTTCATAAGGAATAATTTTTTGAAGCAAATCAATGATGGGAAATGTTTCTATAGATTGAATTAACACTTTTGAACTAAACTGCCGATTTTTAGCAGCATAGCTGACAAATTTATAAGCAAAACAAAGAAAAAATGCGTATATACGCTAACCGATGTAATTTTGTGCGTGAAGAAAATAGCTGGTAAATCGTTAAAAAACAACATATTCATGCTAAACCGACGACATTGCGTTAGTTTGATCTTTCACTGAATATCCATTGGAAACCTAGTGAATTTTTGAATATTCAGTAAAAAGTTATTGAAGTTTGAAAAAATGGTATCCAAGTCGGGAAAGACGGACACCCAACGGTAGGGAAAGACGGACGCACAGATTTTGAACCCATTTGGCCCAACAACGATTTAACATTGCAAATACATACATATTATATATGTAAAAGTAACCAGAAGTCATATAACAGTTGGAATGAGCCAACTTTTAGAAACGATTAATTCGTCACCAATTAAAATATTGAAGGGAACCATTCTATTTTCTCGCTCAAAGGGGGGATCGGGAAGGGGGTTTCCCAAACCAATTCTTTCCTAAATACATTATGAAATATGTTAATTTTTCTTAATACTGATAATTCAACGACGCGTGACACCTTTTTGCGAGTGTCCGTCTTTCCCATATCAAGTGTCCGTCTTTCCCGCCCATGCGCAGAAACTCTGATTTATACATGATGTTTATAATATTAAAAAATGCATAAATTTTGGAAGAAATTTTCCAGCACACGTTGTAACTTTATTAGACAGAGACTTAAAGGTTCAGTTTATACGAAAATTGGGATCAATACAGTTATATTTGAATAAATATCGAGTCTTTACCTTAAGGTGTCCGTCTTTACCGCCCTTCCCCTATACACTAAAAAGATTTGTCGAGACGGGATCTGCCCTGTCGGCATGGTATTTCATAAGTGATCTATTCTGATGAGAAGTTGTTTGTTCTTCAAATACCGCATCATGCGCAAAATAATCGATTGTGGCCGGTTTCGATCATGGACGTTCCAAAGCACAAACGCAATGTACTACGATACCAAAATTCATCTACGATCATGGTTTGGGTAGAGATGCCAATACCGGGAGGTATTTTGAAAACCGGTTTTTCGGTATTGATAAATGCAATACCGGTAAAACCGGTAAAAAGCCGGTAAAAGTTAACTCTTGAAAACTATATCTAAAAATCATATGATTTGAAGAAGATCCTTCCATAATCAATGATTCTCAATTTCTGTCGCATAGTTAACTGCTTAGATACTGACATTTATGATAAATTATAACTGAAGGTTCAGTTGATTTGGTTCCTCTGCATGCTCGGTTTCTGAGTTTATTCCATTGGCTTTTAAAATAATAAAACCTTGCAGAATTTTATTATTAAAACATCCTTGATGCCTTGAAGAATATTACAAAGTCATTGCACATAGTGCGGCTAATTATAAAACGAATAAATTTAAATATACGAACTCTCTCTGAATTCTATCAATACAGTAACTCGAACAGCAGTTGTGCGATACTTGAAAGATGTTCCGAGAGTAGTTTTAGAGTTCGTAGTTCGTAGAGTTTGCAATTTTTCCGGTACAGCAATTCGACAGCAGCCAAGGCTGTTTCTAGCACTGCGACAATTTCTTATTTCTTCATGAATTCCTTATCGCTTAAGTAAAGCGTATCCTTGTTTCTCAGCAACGAAAACAGTTCTCTTCAACGACCCCATCGACACCAGTAACAGAGAAACTCAACATACAAGATATCATGATCAGATCGATAGTGATTTACGACTTCTGAGACTGAGACTGAGAAATTGGCGACGAGTAGCCCATGGATTGGAACGAGTTGAATGGAGACGACTGCTTAAAAAGCATGAGGCACTCCGGCTCTATGCTGACAGCGGTGAGGTATTTCAGGGTTTTCCCTTTGAAAGAACTACATAATTGAGTTATTATTTGTAGAACCTTCAATCATGAATTTAAGTTTCCCCGTGCTTTAAAAGTTTTACCAGCGATTCAGGCTTCTTGAGTTGTTATTTGATCATGCAAAAAATACCGAAAATACCGGTTTTTGTTCTTGGAAAAACCGGTAATTCGGTATTGGAAAATAGCCCGGTAATACCGGTAAAACCGGTTTCGGTAAAACCGGTATAGCATCCCTAGGTTTGTGAAGGCATTTCAAAGAAAAGGAAACTTCCTTTTGCATGTATTGACAAGGGTGTGAAAGTTAATGCAAAATACTATCTGGAAATGATCTTAGAACAAAATTTGATACCTTCGTTCGGGGAATGTATGGTGAAGAAGATTACGGCTTTCAACAGGATGGAACTTCAGCCACACTGAAATCTTGTGAAGAAGTGGCGCAAAGTAGAGATGGCCGGGTAGCGGAAAATTTGCCCGAAACCCGCACCCGTACCCGTACCCGCCAGGTTCAGGTCGGGTTCGGGTATTGAAAAAAAAAAATAATTTGCGGGTTCAGGTCGGGTACGGGTTCTTAATTTTTGTTTTTGAAACCGGGTTCGGGTCGGGTCGGATATCTCTATTGTATTGACCACATTTAACACTAAAGATGGTCGGGTACCCGGGCCTGTCCCGTACCTGACGGGTTGCGGTCGGGTTCGGGTATCAAAAATAATATACTTGCGGGTTCGGGTCGGGTACGGGTTTTTAATTTTTTTCTTAATCGGGTACGGGTCGGGTTCGGGTATTCAAATTTTCAGACCCGACCATCTCTAATGCAAAGCCAATCAGACGGATTTCATATCGAAAAAGGAAAAGCCTCCAAGTTCTCCTGATTTGAACCCATTGGATTTTTGTAAATGGGGTACATGCAGCAGAAGCTCAAGGATTATAAAGATCATAATTTAGATGAATTTAAGTTAGTTATCAACAAGATATGAGATGATATTCCGATGGAAGTAGTGCGTGTCGCATGTGTCGCACGACTTTAACCTTCGTTTTCGACCCAAGTTTTGAAATTGCTCTCATTCATCCATTTTCCATCCGAATTTCGTTTTCTTTTCCTCGTTTGAAAGGTATGGTCAAAAACTGGCACCCAGGGTATGTCAGTGAATATTTTTTGACTAATGGCCACTTCTGCGTCGGTTCCGGAACAGCCACTACCAGGTCCGGGGCACATTTTGGCACTGGTAAAAATATTCATTTTTGATATCAAAAATAGCTCACCCACCAAAAATACGATACAATTAATTAAGCAAGATAATATTACTATTATGCTGCTTGTTTTATCTCACTTTACACTACACTATTTTACACTACACATATATCAATATGCTGTAAAACGTTTTCTTTAATATTCGAAGTTTCTTCGCGAAAACCAGCCTAACGTAGTTCTACGCCAACTTCGCGATCATGTCTGGAACTGGTTTGACTTTTACTATTATTTATGATCAAAACATTATGAAAACGTCAAATGCGGCCTCATTTTATTGTAATTGTAACAGTTGAACGAACATAAAAGAAGGGGAAAGTTTCATAATCCGCTCCCGAATACATAAATTTGATCAATATGAATAATATGATAACAATGATCATCAACGCAAGCAGAAGATGACTGGTAGGGGGATTGTCGTCAGACTATATAAACGCAAAACATTTTAGACCCATTTGGCACAAGTTGATAATAGTTTTATACTCTAACAGCTCATCATGTCGTGATCGGAATTAGAACCACCCCTTAAAATTGATGATGAAAATCATCATGGAGAATCATCTTAAAAATCATGGTGCCGGGAAAAACGAGTTTAACCTTCCTAATGCATTAGAAAAAAGTTACATAAGGTACGGGATGGTATTTTCAGGAGGTTTCTAAATTCAGCCTATTTGCTTTTTCTTTCGCCAATAAAGATGCTTTGGCGACATACAATTTTAATATGTTATTACTATTTTCTCAAGATTGTAAGCAATCTACTATTTTTTATTCAAAGAACGTCAAAACCACCTGTTCTTTCCCTAGAACTAGGCCATAGGCCGAAAAAATAGATGCCATCGCTTAATGGGCAGAAAAAACCCTCCCGTGCCCTATTATGCATTGGGGTCGGAAACGACCCAAGAATTTAACTGGCTCTCATTCATCCATTTTCAATCCGAATTTCGTTTTCTTTACCTCGTTTGAAAAGTATGACCTAAACTGGCACCCAAGGTATGTCAGAGAATATTTGTTGACTAATGGCCAGTTCAGCGCCGGTTCCGTTTCGGAACATCCACTACCAGGTCCCGGGAGACATTTATGTACTTTGAGGTAATTCATCATGCGGCACATCAAATCACATCGGCATGATAAAATAAGACTAATGGAAGTATAACGGGGACATTTTGGATCCAAATGGTCACGCCACCATCGGTTCCGGAACATCCGGTACCCGGTTTTTGAGGACAATAGGACAATTTTGAATTTTAGGATGTTTATCTTGCGGCACATCAAATTACATCACCTTGAACTATAGAACCGACTATGGAAAGTACACTCAAGTCGCATTATACGCCAAGGATACGTCCCGCATTATTCAAAACCGTGTAAAAAACCGCGTAAAAAACCGCGTAAATTCCAAAATTCGCGTAAAAAAACCAAAATTTCGCGTAAAAAAACTTTGTAAATTTCAACACTACGCGAAAAAATAGACGTTTTGAGCACATCCACGTAAATTTCGAAAATCGCGTAAAAAACCGCGTAAATTCCGAAATTCGCGTAAATAAAACCACATAAATTCCGAAAATCGCGTAAATTCCAAAATTCGCGTAAAAATAGCCGCGACAAAAACAAACCGCGTAAAAAGCGACTTCAGTGTATAATAAAGACATTTTGCAGGCTATTGGCCACTTCAGCATCGGTACCGAAACATCCGGTACTCGGTTTTTGGGGACATTTTTGTAATATACAACATATGAGAATAACTCATCTTGCGACGCATCAAATCACATCGGCTAGGTAAAATAAGACTCATGGAAGTAAAATAGTGTCATTTTAAAGCCAAATGGCCAGTATATCCGGAACATCCGGTTCCTGGTCCCGGGGATCATTTTTTGACTGTGAAATAATTCATCATGCGGCACATCAAATCACATCGCATTGGTCAAATAATATAGTTACAAGAGCAATGGGGACAATTTGAAACCAAATGGTCATTTCATTATCGGCTCCGGAACATTCGGTGCTCGGTTTGTAAGAAAATTTTTGGATTGCAGGATAATTTACCATGCAGCACATCAAATCACATCGGCTTGATAAAAAAAACACTTTTACTAAAAGTTTAAACGTGAAAACCAAATCTATTCTTGCTTTTAATATACACTCAAGTCACTTTTTACGCAAAGGATACGTCCCGTGTAAATCAAAAACGCGTAAATTCCAAAATTCGAGTAAAAAAAACAAAATTTCGCGTAAAAAAAACTTTGTGAATTTCAACACTGCGCGAAAAATGTGTGCGCATTTTGAGCACACATCCGCATTAATTCCGAAAATCGCGTAAAAAACCGCGTAAATTTCAAAACTCGCGTAAAAACCGCGTAAATTCCGAAAATCGCGTAAAAAACCGCGTAAATTTTGAAATTCACGTAAAAATAGTCGCGTAAAAAACCGCGTAGAAAGCGACTTCAGTGCATACGTTATTATTTTCCATGCAAAAATCTACGAAGAAAAGACAAAAAAGAAAGAAAATTTTTTGGTCGATTTTCGTAAATTCCACTGTTTGAATTTCAATTTCTATTTTGTGCTAAAAGCGTTAACTCAACTCGTACACTCATTTTTCGAGTTTTTCAGGTTATAGAGCCCACAGACAATTGATTTTATAAAAAAAAATTAACTCAGATCCTACAAATTATTTTTTGGTCCCCGATTTTTCAAGCCAATTTCCAAGGAGGGGAGGAGGGGGGTGACAAACACTTTAAAAATAATTGGCAATGGCCTAATTACATGACCTACAAATTTTCTGTACATCGCAAGATGGTCTAATTGAAGTGAAAAAAGTTTACCTAACAAAAACTTTTTCAAGTCTTTGCCGAAAAAATAGAATTTCAGTATTACCGTCATCCGGGGATACTTGCAACACTTTTGAACTTTGACTTAGTATAACTTTCGAAGTATAGCGTTTAGGTCCAAGTGTAAGTAGCCAAAACTTGTATAGTGGTGAATACTTTTGATTTATGATTATGAGAAAAAATATAAACTAAATGAATCTGTAGAATGAACCGAAAATAGGGGTGTTGCAAGTTACCCAGTAAACGGGGTTAC
Organism: Sabethes cyaneus; assembly: GCF_943734655.1. Lineage (NCBI taxonomy): Eukaryota > Metazoa > Arthropoda > Insecta > Diptera > Culicidae > Sabethes > Sabethes cyaneus. The sequence goes on from NC_071354.1 coordinate 51,274,888, forward strand.
TTGCAACACTTTTCTAATTTTGCGTTTCTTATGATTTTATATGAGATTCCAAACCGCGAATGACTATTTTGAGATATTTTAAATGTATTTGTAGTAAAACAAGAGATACTGGAGGCGTTTTTTGTTTCCCAATTTCGTCTATCGCTTTTTAAAGATATTCGGTGAAAATACAGCAAGTCGGCGAACTCCAAATTGCCGTTTCAAGACACGTGGAATTTTTCACAATTTTAATTTTTCTGGAGATAGTGGTAGACAAAATAACAGCGTACAGATGCAAACTTACTTTGTACATACTGTCTATTACGATAATTTTCATTTTTACAAGTGCTGCAAGCCGCGCCATATTGGAAGTAACAACACGAATTCATCGTTTCTTCTCCAAGTTCAAAATATAAACAAAGCTCAAAGTTGCTATTCGTTAGCTTATATGATGCACTTATTGTGTACAAGAACCAAACAATAAATAATAATTCCATGTCAATGAACTGACGCAACTTTGCACATCCATTTTTCCTACTCTGAAAGTGAAATTACTTTCCAATCGTATAAAACAAGCAAAACAATGATGTAATGGATTAAACTTAACTAAACAATAGGTAAACAACCCTTCTTTAAAATGGCATTGGGTACAAATGGTTATGTTAACAAACAAATGCAAGTAACCCCGGTGTTGCAAGTATCCCCGGATGACGGTACTGAAAATTATAGCACCTACAAAAAACTGATCTATGAGTGACTTTTAGAAAATGCTCTAAATTTTCATAAAAATACTAGAAAAAATAAAAATTATTTCCTACACTGAAAAAAAATTTGAAACTAAAAAAACAAAATCGATTTTTCAAAAAATGACATCTTTGAAATGGATGAAATTTTTTTCTGGAAAGAGAAAATTATGTGGCCTACAAGTCTTCCATATATTGCAAAGTGATCATATTTAAGAGAAAAAAGTTTTCTTAACAAAAACGTATAGCTATTTATATCTCTTTTTCAGTGTGTACATGAAATAGTTTTTGGTAGAAAAACTTTTTTCTCATAAATTTGACCATTTTGCAACGTATGGATGACTTGTAGGCCATATAATTATCTATCTTCAGAAAAAAAATCATCAATTTCTGAGATGTTTTTTTTGGGAAATTGGATTTGTAATTTTAAAAATGTTTTTTTTTCAGTGTAGAAATTCATTTTTATTTTTTTCAGTATTTTTTATGAAGATTCAGAAAATTTCCTAAAAGTCACTCATAGATCATTTTTATTTAAGTGCTATAATGTTCGCGTTTAATTTTTTATTAAAACAAAGGGGAAAAAATTAACCCTCTAACGGGTAAGACCGTCTGTAGACGGCCTTCGCTTTTGGAGCTCCAGAGCCACATACGAAATTTGTCTTGAATTGACAATATGAAAAATATGTTCAGAACAGATTTCCTGACATTTTGATATTAATATCACAACCCTCTGAACATGCGTTCAAAAGTTATCTTATTTCTAAAACAATTATTCCTAAAAAATATTGAAAAATTTATGGTGCGAATATTCTCTTTTTTACTTTTGAAGAAAAATTACATTTAGAACAAACTGTTCTACTTCAAATTTTTTCTATGAGTAGTTTACATGATTTTTTTCAATTATGTGATATTTTTGAACTGAAAAAATATTTGGGTAGAGTGTTAGGCATGAAAAACTAAAAAGAGAAATTGGACTTTTTCATGCCTCGCGGTTCTCCAGATACATATTTTTTTGATGAAAATCAACACTCGAGCTTCTTTTGAGTGTACTTTCATGATAAAGTAGTCATTTGCTTGATTGCATCGTTTTTACAATGTTGCAATTGAATTCTGAGAGGGTCATGCCAACCTTTGGTCGAGTTGGCGCGAAATCCGTCTTATTTGAAATTGATCGTGATTTAATTTTGTTTCGTTTCAGATGAAGGTTAAGGTTTTGTTCAGCAACGTTGTTATGACTGTACTTTAGCTAGGCTCAATTTCGTTTCAATTATGTCCAACTTTACTGGATTTTTCTCTATAAATTGATTAAAGCGCCTAGTTAACTTGGAGGTAGGATGCTGATCTAAGAAGCCAGTCGCCGTTTGTTCGAAACTCGGTTGGATGGTGTTGCTAGAGTGAGTAAATAGGATCGTTGCTCTAGCCTCTTTATTGTCATGCTCAAATAATCGGTTGCGAAGTCTGTCGATAAAGAAAGGCTTAGTCTTAAAGACGTTTATACCCCAAGCTTTTATAATTTGATTAAGAACACGCAACGAAATACGAAATAAATACGTAAAAAATCAGTCAAATTGTTTCCCTCATCTTCAAATAGATGAACAGTAAAACACCATACACTGCAATCACGTATTCAGTTGTTCGACGGTTCAGTTTACAAATCAACCAAAATATGACAATTCAGCTGTTTACAACACGTGTGATGTTGACGTTTACATCTTCACTGGAGTTACCTACCATCCCAGTACGACGTACTGTAAACAAACATTATTCGTCAGGTTCCCAGACCTACACTAACGATTGATCGTACGTCGATATTCAGTTTGGCCGCTTCCGAAGCACTGTGCTGAGCTAAGCTATTTTTTTCTCCTCACAGTCCCGTACGGTGTGTTCCTTCTAGCATAAGTGGAATGTAGGGAAAAAAATCAAATCCAATTTTTTCCCCACTGAAAATCGTCGTCACACGTTCGCGGGCATCAGGTTCCAACTGCAACACGTTTGCACGACCGGTTCTCGTATTTCACCTCTCCGGCTTGATTCTTGGGGCCATTGTCTTCCGATGCTCGCGAACTCGCGAGAACGGTTTGAATTCAATGACCAGCGGACGCAGCGGACGGCTGCCATGCATGCATCTAGCCACTTCTAGCGTTCCGGCAAGAGCGATCGTTGACACCAGGAGGCAGAGCAGGGTAGGAAAAAAATCGCGTGTGTATGAGATTTTACATGTTGCTGATGGTTGTTCTGTTTTTTGCGATTGTCGCGATTCGGAAATTTCTAGGCGTAGTTTAGGCGAAGAAAAATCCTAAAATCGATATTTGGGAGTTGGGACACTGCTAAAATGCTTTTTAGTTGGTTGTTAAGAATACATGTGAATTGAAATTCAAAAAAACTTCTAGTTTAGGTTTCAGCAAAATATTGCTTGCGCATTCCGGAATAGATCAACGGAAACTACAGGAGGAGACACTTCTGACTGCCACTCAAAATTTTATTTTCAGGATTTAGGTATTATACAACGCAATAATGATAAGAACTTTAAAAGTAACTGGTAATTTGTACTTGAAACTGTTAATAAAAAGTATAATCCTCCACACGGGCTTAGTTTATTTACCAGAAAACAACCCATTATTAATTTTTCTTACCGTAAGAGTTATATAATTTTTCAATTATTTCCACTCAAGAAATCGGCGACATCCCACTCCGAGTGGGCACTTGATTGACCTACATAGTAAGCGCACTTTTATTGACAATGTCTGCACAGGCTACCTGTAGATTATGATAATATTATACTGATCAAACTTATCACGAGCAGCGACTTACAACTGCACTTTAAAGGAACGATAACGACGGCGTCCCGCGGTTGGATCTTGGTGAGGATCGCAGGGAGGCGCGAAGCTCGGAAGGGAAAAATATAGGCCTACCTGTGCGGACTGTATTTGAAATTAGTTCAAGTGAGATCTGATAAGGGCTACCTGCGCATACCTTCAGGGCCGCGTTTTTATCAACAGAAAAGGTGGTAAAGTGTACACAAAATAGTGCCAGCAGGTGACACATTTACTCAGCTTGGTTGAAAACTATGCATGGTGTTACTTTGTGAGATTCATACTCACTTGGACTGCAAAATGTACCGATTGTTAGTTGTTCTGGAAGGATTTTGTAAAAATCTGCAATAAAAATATCCCCCGAGGCTGAAAATTTCCTGCAGAATACTAGTGCGTGGGCAAACTACTACTAGGTACCAATACGGTGTTGGGACCATGTAAGAGTAAAAACTTGTTGATTTGCTCAGCATTCCTTCCTCCTTCGATGGCCTCAATTTTACTGATATTAAGGTTGGCTCCGATCGGTGGGTACGGGTGCCGCAAAGCACGAACTTGATTATCATATGATCGTGCGACTGTTGGAAGTGGTGGCATGATCGAGACGAGAAGCATAGGTATGCAAGCAACTCGTCATGTAGTATCCAGAGTGATGAACGATACCAAGTTATGTGTTACTTAGCAGGGCTGGCAGACTAAGCCTCCGCTGTCTTTTAGCCGGTTCTAACCATATTTCTCTTTAAATCCCTATAAATCTCCGGTTCTTCATTTTTAGTTAATAATATTTACTCATACCTAAGTAAACAATAATTCCGATAAAAGGGGATTTTTGGCTTAATCTTCCAACGAAATGTTCATGAATAGAACTCTATCCAGCTTAATTTTTAAGTAATTAACCGTACTTTCAAGTTAGTATTTGATGATTAAATACAAAGCAACTTCTAACAGAACTAGAAAGTTCGCAAAAAGTTCACTGAGGTCGCTATATAGAACACTGTTCAGCTCAAAAAGAAACTCTTATAATCTTAAAAATAAAAAAGATTGGGGGAGTTTTCCTCACTTCTTCTTCCTGTATTGTAGATTCATGACATTTCCCATTTAAACTAAGGCATTTAATTTCGGTTAATAGTGATAACCAATATCAATTATTTTATTTAATGAAAGATAATCAGAAGAATAATCGACTGATTGTTTTAAAAATTTGAATTTATTGTAACTTACCACACACCACCCAAACAATCTTCGTGGATTTGAGGTCGAGTACTCCCTTTCGGTGACTTTGATGCATACTACTGCTCCGTTGCCTGAATATGCAATTTGCAGCGATTTTACTTGATATGCTAATTTCTCATTTACCACAGGCCCGAAACGAACTTACACTCAAGAACAACTCATCTGCAAAATTTACGTCACTAGCGACGTCAGAAATGGAATTCGGAACGCTAGGGCTCAAATCCAGCAGCGGTATGTGATAGTTTGAGTTTTTTTATTTGCACTATCTTAATCGCATGAACCGACTTTACAGAAGAGGAGGAGGAGGAGGAGTAGGAGGTAGAAAATAGAAAAGTATAAAAATAGAACTTAAAGTGATATTTTCTAAATATTTGACACAGTTTCTTTAAAAGCTGCTTAGCGTTCTATGCAGCGAACTCAAGGCAGCTTTAAGGTCCGGTTAATTACAAGTAAAGCTAAGCGCAAGCTATAGATCCATAGACATAAAGCTTGTTAACCTTCCTTAAACACCATTCCCTGAAATCTAAGTTACTTTCAAGTTGCATGTTGACCTTTTAAGCTGCCTGTTGAACTTTCAATTTGCTACAAATATTAACGATACTTTATTGGGAATGAAGTTCGGTTTACAAATGTAGTGTCTGGTTGTTCAGTAAGAAAGTTCTGTGGAACTAAATTTCAACCAAATATGAACTTACAATTTTGTTCCTAAAGTGAAACTTGAACCTGGGTGCCTTCTTATTATAGTCTAATCTACATTTATGAAAAAAATCGTGGAGCTTAAGATAAAATGTTCCGTATAAAACCATCACCAATCGATTTCCTGCATTTTTTTTTACATGGGAATAGATATCGTGTAAGATTTCAAAGCAGCGGCTTCTAATTATTGGGATTACGAGCTCGTTTTTGCCCATTGTGCATTGTGGCGTTCCATAAGCAAGCAACCTCGGACCACTATTATTTTCTTCATTTTTTAACTACGTTTGAGCTGGTAGTCCACAAGGATCCTGATTGCTGTATGCTGACGATCTTAAAGTGTTTGTGCTGGCAAAAGCTAATCGACATTTTCGACTGGTGTCGAAAGAATAAGCTTTCCATTAGTGTGCCTAAATGTTTGGTTACTCTTTTAGTCGCAAGAAAGAACTTATTATATGAAACTATCACATCAGCAACGAAGTACTGCAAAAGTATACAGACTTGGAAGTGATTTTTGATACGAGCCTCTGTTTTCGGAACACTACTCATATGTTATATCAAAAGCTAATCAAAATTTGGAGTTCATATTTAATGAACGAATGTCATGGAAAATATTCACGGCCTTTGATCTGCTCAAATGGTGGAATATGCTCTAAAGCAGCGGTTCCCAACCTATTTTGGTTCGCGAACCCCCTGGCGGAATTCCCTACACTATTCTGCAGTGAACTAAATTTTTGGCGTACCCCCGCACTATGAGATATCAGGCGGACAAAAATCAGAAAACTGACTTTCACTAATCCTTTTAATGAAATTTTCTATTGATAGTAAACACTTCAATTAAGAAAAATTCAAAATAGCAAGTCTTTATACGATGTTGTTTCTGAGATAGAGGCTGTCAAAGTTGAAAAACGATATGACATGTATGCTTTTTGCCATTAAAACACGTTTGATTTCAAATCAATTTTCGAACACTATTTTCAAAGTTAAATCTTATGTTTTATACATCATTAGAAAGGCAATGAATTGAGCTTTCCGAAAAACAAATGGTTTAGACAGCTAGAGTAAAAATAATAATCATAAAAAGAATGAGAAGAAGAAAAACATGGAAAAATAAGAGAATTTTCTGCTTTGTTAGACGAGAACTTTTTTTCTCCAGATATCTCCAGGTCAATTCTACATTCTGTGTTCAGTCTCAGGTATATACTACCAAATTATGAAAGAATTACGTGCCACCATGCGCCACTCTGCGAAATATAGTGTTTTGAAAATATGGGAGATTTCAAGACTAAATATATTTCCAGCGAATAACACACACACACACACACACACACACACACACACACACACACACACACACACACACACACACACACACACACACACACACACACACACACACACACACACACACACACACACACACACACACACACACACACACACACACACACACACACACACACACACACACACACACACACACACACACACACACACACACACACACACGCGCGCGCTCAGATAATGTGATCAACGTGAAATGATGTCAACAGAAGAAGCATTTAGTGTAATCATATTTAGAAACTGGGTTAAGCAAATTTCAATATGAAATAATTCAGAGGGAGTCACCATCGAGATTTCCTACTTACGACATTATTGGAACTATGAAGAAAACATGCGCCCCTCCTGCTAAGTTCATCGAAGAAACGCCTTCGAAAATTTAAAATTCCAATCCAATTGAGTGGGCTGAGTTCTTAGACCTATGGCCTATTTTAAGATCTATCTTCTAGATATGTTGAACTTATGGTCCAATTTCGGTGAATCTTACAAAGTTTATATGGGACGAAAGTATTTTGCAAATGAAATATATTGTGTGACATTTGTTTGCGCCATCTCCGAGAAAACGTTGGTAGACAATTGATTACTTAAACGCATATATAGAAACTCATACGCGGCAATTTTTCTTCTGTTCTGAGTTCCTTTTATGATTTTTTGATGAGTTTCAACATAAAACCAATTTTTTTTGAGTTTTGGTTTTTGAGCCGAAAGGCCGATTTTGAAATTTTAAGGAATAAGGGACTTTTAACATTTTATGACCGCCATCTTGTCCAATATAAAAAAACATTTATACATTTGAAGACAGGATTTGCAGTCTTAATGCAAAAAAAAAAAACAGATCGAAAATCGGTTGAAAATTGATCATAAAACGGCGATTTTACAAAATTATATATTAGTTTTTCGCGTATGACAAAGGTAAAAAGTTAAACCCTTTTCAAAATATGTTCGTCAAATGTTTGCAAATGTGCTCTAAAAACATATTTTAATCATACAATCCAGGAAAACATAAAAAATCCTAAAAAGAATTCGAAAATATTTTTGTCCGCCTGCTTGTATGGAAATCCCCCATAGTACCCCGGGGGTTCGCAAACCCCCATTTGGGAAACGCTGCTCTAAAGCCCTCCCCCTCCCGGAGTGGCCGACGCTTCCGACGATTCATCTAGGAAACGTTTGCTACCGACACAGTCAATAAGTCTTGCATCGTCTAATGAATGAAGCAAGTGAACCCTATGTAAAAGTTTGTGATTAGGCTATATACAATTTCGGCTTTTTGTGACAATTGTTGAAATTGTTATTCGGCCATTCGGTACCAGCCCTCCTGATCTCCATATTGCTTACGTGCGCTGTACTTCTCTACCCGAGCAGGAGCCAATAGGCCGTATGAATAAAAGAGTTTGAGCAAATGCTCCCATGCGATTTAAACGGGAAAAGCAAAGTAAACTGTTTTATTCATACGGCCTAATATCTCATCCATACCTAATGAATATCAAAGTCAGCTATCAGATCTGAATTTGATATTCATTAGTTATCGCATTTTTATGAAGAATAACTTATGCACATCTCGATGACATATGAATACCTCAAAACACTCAATTCTTTTTTTACACGGTTTATTTTTACGATTTTTGAATTAACGTGGTTTTTTTACATCATTTTTCGAATTAACGCGGTTTTCTCAGCGATTTTGAGTTTCGAGCGGTTTTTTGCGTCGATTTTTGACTTAACACGATTTATTTTATGACGATTTTTGAATTACCGCGGTTTTTTACAACATTTTTCGAATTAACGCGGTTTCTTTAAACGGTTTTTTTACACGGCACATACCCCCTGTGGATAAAAAGACTTGAGTGTATGCTATTGATAAGTTATATTAAATTTTTGTACTTTGTACTTTTTGTACCAAATGAATTATTGAATCAGCTATGAAGCTACAAAGAATGACTTGTAAATGCCTCATTGAGGTATAAAACTTCAATTGACGTCCCGTGTAGCAAAAATTATTTAGATATTGCAATAACAAAACCAGTTATTAATTAAGTGTTTGTAGAACATTTTTAGCTATTATTTTAGCCATTTCACCTCTTATGTCAAGCTCGTCAACAGTAAATTCAGATATGCAGTTATTCACCAAAAAAATATCTGGATCAGGTATTTTGCAGTAATTTTCTCCTGCTCGGGTATTGTGCGTTCTATCCTAGAGTATGCTGCTGTAGTTTGAAGCCCTTATACTGGAATTTGGTCCTCCAGGTTGGAAGCAGTACAAGCCAAATTCTTGCGGTATGCTTTGAGATTTCTATCCTGGTGAAATCCTTTAGTGCTTCCGCAGCATCGAGACTGCTGCAACATACTTAATATTAAAACTCTCGACAATAGGAGAATAATTATAAGAATTCTGTTCATCAGAAAGTTTAAGTGGGCGACTCTTCGAGGCGTAGAATTTCTTCGCCTGGACTTCCGACGAACTGAGTGCGACCAAAATTAACCATTTAGAGCTATGTGTTGCTTTTTCAATCGGATACCGGTGGGCACACCTCGTTAGGCATACGGGCGATAGGCACAATTGGCGTTAGACATAAATACTTTAGGCATAATGTGCGATAGGTATAACGCACGATAGGTATAATGGAGGCGCAGGACAATTGCGGGACTAGCGCAATGGCGCTACTGTTTCTCTCTAGCAAGCACGGTCTAGTCAAGATTCGAGCATATGCCGACTGGCTTCAGTATCTGTCTGGATCTGCATCGTACCTCAAAGATAAATAATTGGTGTAAAGGCATAATGTATGGTAGGCATAATAGACGTTAGACAACCTGTCGCTGACCGCTTAGTTGGTTTCGAGGTACGATGCTCGCTTAACAAATCAGTCGTAGTATGTTCGAATCTCGGCTAGACGGTGTTGTGCTAGACAGAGTTAGTAGGACTGTTGCACTAGCTCCGTAACTTTCCTGTACTCTAATAACCGGTTGTGAAGTCTGTCGATAAAGAAGGGTCAAATCTTTAGAAAGACGTTTAAGCCCAAGGATTTGCTTTGGAATTTGTCGTTAGCTTGCAAGAGGTTCAATTGACTCAGTGAAATAAAAGCATTGCATTTAGGGTGAGTCGGATTACCTACTAATGGTCGAAACACAAATGGCCGAATCACAAAAGGCCGAATGTCATAGAAAACATTCGCGGCCTTCGATTTGCTCAAATGCTGGAATCAGGCTTGTCCTGCACTCAGTGAACTTATTTTGCTTTTTTGACCTTGGTGCACCAGTCAGTGTGAACTGGGCGTGCGCTGTAAATACTACAGATAAAGCAATACTTAGTTCAGCAATCTTATGGATAATAATTTACTTTATAAATGCCTCATATATAATATTATCGAATTTTGCTTGGCTGAGGTTTTACAGTTAAAAAAGCAAAATAAGTTCACTGAGTGCACGACAAGCCTGGCTGGGATATACTACAAGCCCCTCCCCCTCCCGGAGTGGCCGACGCTTCCGACGAATCATCTAGGAAACGTTTGCTACCGACACAGTTAATAAGTCTTGCACCGTCTAATGAGCGAAACGAGTGAACCCCATGTAAAAGTTCAGTCTCTTGTGACTAGGCCAAATACAATTTCGGCCTTTTATGACAATTGTTGAAGTTCGACCATTTAGATTTCGGCCATTTGTTATTCGACCATTCGGTACCAGCCTTCTTGATCTCCTGAATCATCTGCATACTATGGGTATGCATATGCATGGACATGGTAAATAGGTATTTTACCTTATAATGAGCATAAATGGTTGGTGTTAAGTCAGACCGAACTAAGTGACAAAAATCTTATTTCGAGAAAAACGAAGTCAAGGTAATGAACTGGAAGTGGTTGATGAGTTCGAATATTTGGGATCTCTGGTCACCGCCGACAAGAATACGAGTAAGCAGATTCACCGACGCATTCAAACTGGAAGTCGAGCCTACTTTTCCCTCCGCAAGACGCTTCGATCAAGGAGCATACGCTGCCGCACAAAGCTGACGATGTACAAAACGCTCAACAGACCGGTAATCCTCTACGGACTTGAGACAGTAACTTTGCTTACGGAAGACATACGTGCAATTGACGTATTTGACAGAAGGCGTTGCGGACTATTTTTGGCGGAGTACAAACGAAAAGCGGAGAGTGACGGAGGCGTGTGGATCAGGAGCTACATGCACCGCCGGCCCCAGGAATAGACGGGCCCAACGTGCTAGATCGCTCGACCAGGTTGAAGCTGACTTGCTTGTGTTGAGACGCGCAACGAATTGGCGACGAGTGGTCGCGACGAGTGACGAGGACCGAGTACAATGGAGAGGAATTCTTGATACGGCAAGAGCTACTCCCCCCGGTTCTCGGCTGGTAAAAGAAGAAGAAAAAGAAGAAGACTAGAGTAAAATGTAGCTTAGAAAGTTCTTGATCGTTTGTAGATATGATATATTTAGGGGTTTTGGGACTGAACGAGTAACTAAGGATGAATTTATTATTCTGAAGAACAATCAATATAGTTCAAGAAGCAATATGAAAAAATCATGCCAATATAGTAAAATAATTATTGAAATAGCTGCTTAATAGTTAATTTCCTGCAACACTTCTAAAATAAAACGTCTTGCATTGACGATGTCTATGGACTGGGCCATCGAAAATCAAAAAAACTAAAAAGAAATCGATAATATAATAGCTATATTATCTAGTAATTCATCGAAGGAAATGAAGAAATAATAAATTTTGACAAAATGGTGACTTCTGAATCAATAAAAATCGGTTTTTGGGATAAATTTTGTATTAAAATTGTCCATCAAATGACAAATATCAATCGATGAGGAAAAACCTTCGATTTATTCTTAGAAAATATTCTTGGAAAGCTTGCGTTAAAATTTTGAGAGGATCTGTCCAGCCGTTTTTCGAGAACTCTTGCTCACCGACTTTAAAAACACAGTTTTGAGAAACATGCGTTAAAGTTGCGCGTTCCTTCTTCAATCACTCTGACGCGTCGTTGCAAATATAATAACTTCGTAAATTCTTTCTTTTTGGCAAATACTGTAGGAATAAAATTTTTCAAGTTTCTCAAGTCTGGAAAAATTGTACAAATAGGAAGATTTATTATTACAAATTAGGAAGAAATAGAAATAGATCGAAAATAAATCACTTTTAGCAATAAAAATTTTACCCCAATTTTGTGGGTGACACAAATCATTTAGATAAACTCCGTAAGGTTATTATTTAATCAGACAGTTTCAATAACTGAAGTTTTTGGAGCGTCTTAGCAGAATAAGAAATTTATCGCGAATAAATATTGATAGTGAAATTAAATTTGGAAAATGTTTTCTTCCTTTCTTTAATTTCAGTTTCAATAAATTAATTAAGCTAGAAGCAATGTTTCCGGAATCGTACCATACAACAAATTCCATCCACGCTGAAAGGTCCTACCTCACTATAAACGGTATCTTCCAAATTAAAGAGTAACATCTCATCCGACCCACACGTACGTGCACCGATCACCCCCGTAGCATGATCGATCCCACGTTTGCTTCAGCTCCGTGCCATATGTACCTATGTTGTGCTATGATCGGCTTCAGTGAAGTGACGTCCTGCATTCAAATCAGTGTTTAGCGCGTTCTGCTAGAAATGCTATTCATCCACAACGACGGCGACGACGGCGACGACGACAACCACCAAGACCCCACCATCAGTGAAGATCTTCAACTCCATTACTTAGCGGAGCTACCACGTGCTAACCAATACCAATGCGTCTGTTTACTATGCCTCATGCCTCGTATGGAACCGAATCTGGAGAAACCAGTTGTTTGTTGGAGTAGGAATGAAAATAAAAGTGGTCTATGAGGCAGAGCATTTACCGAAGGAGTAAAGAAAAAAAACCTCGCACCTAACCAGCTAAATACAAGCCGAAAGATGCGGGAGTTGGAGGAAACGAGATGCAGATAGGTCGGCCCGAAAAGTGGGTCAATTCGTGTTCATTATACCAATACCATTATTGTGGGACCGACCGACCGACCGGCTGACTGACTTACTGACTTACTGAATAGCTTACTTGAGTCGCGCTCAGGATGCAGAGTGGGGTCGGTCCCCGTCGTCGTCGTTGGCTGGCCGCTGCTGCTGCTGCTGCTGCGCCGCGCAGTTTTACATCTGTTACACGTACGTTCGTCGCTAGGTGGTGCTGTACTGGCTGTGCTGTGCGACGACGCGCGGGCAGCCACAAGAAGTCTTGGGGCTAAACTTGTTTTTCTTCTTTACGATCGGTTCGTAAAGTTATTTTTTTTTTTGCTTTTCGACGGAATAGCTGCATAGAAAGTGAAAACGAGCTTTTTGACTATTAATGCTAATGACGATTTTATATTGGTTGAACCAATATTCGCCGCCGCATGTAGGCTGGGATTGTTGATTTTCGTTTATGCACGGGGAAAATTAAGTGTATGTGAACTATTCAGATATAAGGTTTTATTTTTTTATGGTAAAGATAGTTATCGGTAGAGTTTCATTTAGAACTGGACCTTCTATGGGTAAAATTGAATTTAATGTCAGAGTAAACACAGGAAACTATATTTGTATATATTTAATACTCCGTTTTTTTAACATTTCGTGAATATTTCGATGTTTTTTAACATTTCAATATTTTGTTAATGTGTTCCAGATATATAATGGTTTTATTGTGAGGTTGGGGACCTTACTGTCGGAGTTTGAGTTATTTTATATTGTTAAAATTTAAGAATTAATTGCGAGTAATACTTTAATGTAGCTCAATTAGAATCCCTCTCCATCTTGCAGATCTTGCAGAAATGTCGGGACACATCAAATCTTTATTGACTTCAAAGCGGCATTCGATACAGTCAATCAAAACCAGCTATGGTAGATAATGCACGAACTCGGTTTTCCGGACAAACTAACATGACTGATCAGAGCTACATTGGATCGAGTGAAGTGTTTCGTGACCTCTCGCGGACACTACCGAGTCCTTTCGAGACGCGGCAAGAGCTGAGACTAGATAACGGCTTATTCTCCATGCTGTCCAACATCGCTCTGGATCATCCGGGGGTGATTCGACGAGCGGGCAACGAAACGAGAGGCGCGATTTTCCCAGGCTAGAAACTGCGACAGTGGGGTAAATTTACGCCAGATTGAAATTAAAACTGAATGCTTCGAAGATCAAATACATGAAAGGAAGAGGCTCGAAGGCGATAAACGCGCTTCTCCACGGACGGTAACCGTTGATTGTGACTAACTAGAAGCGGTAGATGATTTCGTGTATTAGGAAACGCGGATAACAACACTAGTCAGGAAATCCAGTAGCGCATTCAAGCGGCAGATCGGGCCTACTTTGCCCTTCGCCCAACGTTACGATCAAGTAGCATACATCGCTTATCAAGCTGATAATATACAAATCTTTATTAGACCGGTAGTTCTGTATGGACTTGAAGTCGTAACGTTGCTCATGGAGGACATACCCTGGTCGTGTTCGAGCGGAATGTTTGGGGGAGTACAAACTGAAAGCGGAGAGTGGAAGAGGTGTATGAATCACAAGCTACAGGCATTTCGCAACGAGATAGATTGTTAGATCGTCGACATAGACCAGTGCGCAGAATAGCAGAATAGCATTGTCGTTGAAGTACACTGCCCATCTCAAGTAACAATTTGGGTTTTATTACACTCTTATCATGGCATTTAAGACCAATGTTGGTCATGAAAACCGCCATAAGAGTACAATAAAACTCTCATTGTTGCTTAGAATGGATGCATAGTTGACGTCACGACCAACACCAACGTTGAGAAAACGCATTTTTATCTGGAAAAATACGAAAGTTTACTTTTTCATTAATTCAACTTACTTTTGTGGAGCATGGAAGTTTAGTGAAGTGAAAGACCATCTCTCTCTCTCTCTCTCACACACACACACACACACACACACACACAAACACACACACACACACAAACACACACACACACACGCACACACACACACACACACACACACACACACACACACACACACACACACACACACACACACACACACACACACACACACACACACACACACACACACACACACACACACACACACACACACACACACACACACACACACACACACACACACACACACACACACACACACACACACACACACAACACATACACACACACACACACACACACACACACACACACACACACACACACACACACACACACACACACACACACACACACACACACACATCGTTATCTTCCCCTGCTTCCAACGCTGCAGCCACCTACACCATACTGGGACGACGAAGACGCCGAGAGGGTCCGGGTCTCCAACGAGGAACTTGTAGCTGTGACAAGAGGACTTAAGGTAAATAAACCGCCAGGCCCTGACGGGATTCCCAATGTAGCTCTAAAGGCTGAGATCCATGCATTCCCGGACGCCGGACGTATTCAAGACGATGCTACAGAAATGTCTCGAGGAAGGTTGCTTTCCGGACATGTGGAAGACGCAGAGGTTAGTTTTATTTCCGAAGCCGGGAAAGCCTGTTGAAGACCCAGCATCGTACAGATCAATCTGTCTGCTGGATATACTTGGGAAACTGTTAGAAAGGATTATCCTCAATAGGCTGACGAAATTTGCGGAGAGCGCACACGGTCTGTCTAAGTTGCAATTCGGTTTTCGGAAAGGCAGGTCAACGGTTGATGCCATTCGTACTGTAGTTGAGAAGGCCGAGAAATTGGCCAAACAGAAACGAAGGGGCGATTGATATTGCGCTGTGATAACGGTCGATGTCAAAAATGCCTTCAATAGCGCCAGCAGGGAAGCCATCGCCGCGTCACTGCACAAAATAAGAGTCCCTGGCTATCTGTGCAAGATCCTGAAGAGTTACTTCCAAAATAGAGTGCTAGTATATGAAACTGCAAAGGGGCAGAGATCGGTGAACATTACGGCGGGAGTTCCTCAAGGTTCCATCCTCGGACCGACCCTCAGGAACGGAATGTATAATGGGGTGTTAACGCTGGAGCTACCCAAAGGGGCAATGATCGTTGGTTTTGCGGACGACATAGTACTGTCGGTAGCAGGACAGACGCTGGAAGAGATTGCAATGCTGGCCACCACTGAGACGATCGGAATGATAGAAAATTGGATGCAGGGAGTGAAGCTGCAGATAGCGCATCGCAAAACGGAAGTGCTGCTGGTCAGTAACCGCAAAGCGGTGCAGCGAGCGGCTATCGCAGTAGGAGAGTATGCCATAGTCTCGAAGCGAGCAGTGAAGTGCCTAGGGGTGATGATCGACGATCGGCTGAACTTTAACAGCCACGTAGACTATGCCTGTGACAAAGCAGCGAAGGTCATCAACGCAGTGGCTAGAATTATGCCAAACAGCTACGGACCTAGCAGTAGTAAACGTCGTCTTTTGCCTAATGTTTCCTTATCAATCCTCAGATTCGGAGGTCCGGCATGGATTCCAGCGTTGAAAAACAAACAAAACGTAGCAAAGCTGAACAGCACATTCCGGCTTATGGCCATGCGAGTCGCGAGTGCATACAGAACGATATCATTCGAGGCAGTATGCGTCATTGCCGGGATGATTCCTATCAGTATCACTCTCAAGGAGGATAGTGAGTGCTATACGAGAAGGGAAACTAGAGGAGTTCGAAGACTAGCTCTGGTGGAGTTCTTGGTCAAATGGCACGAGGCATGGGATGCGTCGTTAACCGGAAGATGGACGCAAAGGCTCATGCCGGTGCTGTCGACCTGGCTAAACAGGAAACATGGGAAAATCAACTTTTACTTAACGCAGTTTTTTTCAGGGCACGGCTGCTTCAGGCAATACCTGCATCGGTTCGGACACGCAGCGACACCCGTCCGTCCAGAATGCGAACCAGCAGAAGAAACACCGGAGCATGTGGTTTTCGAATGGCCAAGGTTTGCCGTTGTGCGGAGCGAGATGCCACCTCTGACCGTGGAGAGCATTGTGGGTGAAATATGTCTAGAGGAGAGCATTTGGAATGCTGTCAGTAGCGTTTTAGCACAGATTATGGTGCAGTTGCAACGAACGTGGAGGGACGATCAGCGAACAAGCAACGCCAACTAGACGTACTGGAAGTGGAAGCGGAGCGGATAGAGTACTGAGCTTGATGATAAGCCCTGCGGGGGTGGCCGTGAGGGGATGGAAGTCGGGACGGTCGCCATCCCTGCATCGGTACACGTCTCGATAGGCCTACTGTTAGCATAGCATCCGGCGTGTTAAAAAAACCCTGCGAGGGTGGACGTGATAGGATCGAAGTCATGTTGGTCGCCATCTCTGGATCGACACGTCTCGACAGGTTTACAAAGCAGTGTGATAACACAGCCTCCCCCCGAAATAATGCCTAGCGGAAGCTCCGGGGGGTTGTTGGCCAGCAGCCCGTGAGGTTTTTAGTGGGTTAGAGTCCCACACCGTGCCACGTGATGTGTATCATTATTAGTGTGCCAGGCATTGAGCGTTTCCTCACGATAAAAAAAAACATCTTTATCCCCCCCTCTCTCTGTCTCTCTCTCTCTTTCTCCCCCTCTCTCTCACATCTTTATCGCTCCCCCTCTCTCTCACTCTATCATTTTAAACTCTCACTCTCTTTCACTTCTTTTTATTTACTTCACCACTTCCTTACCTCACCGCTTCTTCTTCTTTCTTTTTTCTTTTTTAGATATACTTCTTTGTTTGGTAGAGATCACAACTTATCTTATTATGACCCACCATTTAGCTCTTCTGCTATGTGCACATTTTTGTTTTTGTTCTCCTATAATTCTGTAATTCAAAAGAAACAAAGCCCATCTATTTAAACAATTTTATTTGTCAGGGGCAACTGCTCTATGTACAAGGTGAGTAGTCATAACTTACAGTGTTTATTAGACGTGTTTCATTGAAAATGGGTTAATCGCAGATTCAGTTAGAGTGTATTCAAATGTCAATACAGCTTGCAAGTTCCACGGCCTCTTATTAAGCAACTCCTATCTCTACCTCCTCGTGGTACCATCCGGGATACGTTCCTTAATGGAAATCGGACGACCGGTGGAAACTAGGGTCGTATGCGGACAGAGAAGGGGGCACTCATGCGAAGGCTGAGTGTAAACTCTCCGCCTGCAAGACGGTTCTTGTAGGAGGTAGGACTACTAAGAACCAAAGCAGAAGTTCCAAAGTCCCTAAAGGAGGATGGTTTTAATAGCTGTTATCCATGGCTATTATGTAAAAACTTGAATAAATAAAACCAAAATTCCAAGGTATGACGCGACCCGTGCCGAGGGATGTATGGTGGAGGGGATTCTATAAATTCTCTCGCCGCTACGGAGCCTGTGGAGTACCAGGGCGCCCTCCACAGTAATTTGCCTTTGCTGTATCAAGCCGGTCACTGATGCAGTGGACGATTTCTTACCGTACATGCTCTCTCTGCAGAAAAACAAAGAAACGAATGAGGTGGAGAGGAAAATAGGGGAGGAACAGGACTTGAACGATGCGCTAGCAGAGGTACGGTCCTGATCCTCGTCTATCCTCAACACGCCGACTCGTTGTGAGTCGACAAACGAAGATGTGGCTATAACTCTCTACTCATGGGTCGAAATTCACTCTGCCTGATCTGTGACTGTGTGCTGGAGGGTGGGCTGAAATGAAAGAGACGAACAGTTATGACCAGAAGAATATTTTAAAGATGATCTTCGATTGATTCCGTATAAAAAACAACAGTTGTAAGAGTCGAAAAATGTCGGGCAGTTGCTAAAACGGCACGGTGATTGTGAAATTCTGTTATCGGACGAAAAAATGTTCCTGCTACAGGATCACCACAACCAAAAAAATGGTCGAATACATGGAGCCACATCTTTTGATATTCCTCGGGACAAACTGGCTGTTCAAAGGTTCCAGAATGTTTCCAGGGTGAAGGTATGGGGATGTTTCTCCAAAAATTTGAAGGTCCCATTGCTGTTTATTGAACCTGGTGTTGAAATCAACACCAAATATAACATCGATTTGAAGAACCATTCGTTTCCCATCGTCAAAAAACACTACAAGAATGCACCATGCTGCTTCCAACAAGATTTTGCACCGTCTCACTAGGCGAAAGCTACCCTGCACAGTAGTCCAAAAGAGCGAAAAGCCCTTTAAAAAAATAAAAAATAAAAAAATATTTTTTTTTGTGTTAGGAAATATAGACATAGTTTCTTCGGCAGAGTTGTTAATATTTTAAAAACAAGCAACTTTGCTGAAGAAATAAATTTTTTTTCTTTATCGAGTGCTTAACTATAGGGCATATTCTTTAAAACTTCTTTAAAAATTGGTTTTTCATACTTAGTTTTTGTTAGTTGCATTTTACAAGAATACATTTTTCTTGGTTATTATCGAAGCTCTCAAAATACACGTTTTTGCAGAAGAGCGCAAATCGACCTTTACTTGCTGAGTTATCGCATATTCAAGCTTTAAATAGCTTTCTATAGCTTCATGAGCCCATGGGGTAAAACTGGTGACCAAGTTGTTCAAAACTAAATTGAAACACGACGTCTGGCTCATACAATAAAACATGTTTACAGCTTCACTGTAAGCTGACTAGATTTTGCGGGACTAACCCAGAATTAGGCGTCTTGCGCCGGATTACCAAGCGTTCCGGATTGTGTCCCGCTCAGAAAAACACTACAGATGAGTTCTAGGAGCTTTTCAAGAAATTCTTTATTTACGAAATTTTGTTACGAAACACTGCATTCAACTGAAAGATTCATGTAATTTTATATTAATTCGCCACCAAATAAATAAAGGTTAAATCCCGGCTCTATGCTGCTGACGATGACGATGTTCCACCGTTGGCGGCAGTCATCTTCATTCAACTCAATCTTGCGCCACTCGTTTCTAATTTCTCAAGCGTCTCAGATGTCCCCAAAAACTTTCGGCCCAATCGAGCCATCTCGCACGTTGTGTCTCTCTGTTCTTGATGGTGGGAATCTCTTCGAGCAGTGCCTGTAGTTCGTGATTAATACGCCTCCGCCACTCTCCGCTTTCAGTTTGTGCTCTGCCAAATATCACCCGTCGCATCTTTCGCTCGAACACGGCAAGAGCGTGAATATCATCCGTGAACAGCGTCACAGCTTCAAACCGTACTACCGGTCTGATGTGGGTACGGTGGCGTATGCATCTTGTTCGTGGCGTTTTGCGAAGGGCAAATTAAGTCCCCTGCTAGAATGCGTCGCCGAATCTCTTTACTATTATTGTTGTCCGCGGTCACCAGCGATCCCAAATACACGAACTTATCTATCAGTTCTAGTTCGCCGCCGTCAACGGTTATCGTCCGTGGGAGGCGCGCGTTGGTGTTCATCGAGGCTCTTCTTTGCATGTATTTTGTCTTCGACGCATTTAATTTTAGTATGATCCTCCTAGATTACGCTTTTATTCTGGCGTAAATGATCTCCGCCGTCCCGCATTCATCCAATAAAAATCTGGTAACTTTACTCTACTGTGCCTCAAACGGGTTCAAGAGGTTTAATTATTTGACTCACAATTTCACTTTCTTCATTGCTAGAAATCAAAGAATTTCTTCAGCATTAATACCAGGTTATTTTTCTATGAGTTTTACAATCTCATCATCAAACCTAGTTCTTCTTCGATACTTAAGCAGACATATTTTCGTAGCAAACTTTTAAAGGAGTTTGAAAAAACCAGGGTATTAGAAAATACTGGAAATACCGGGTTTTTGCCTTTCCAAAACCGGTTTTTCGGTATTCAAAATTGTCCGGTATTACCGGTTTCGGTACTGCCGGTACTACCGGTTAGACAGCCCTAGCCGTGTGGCTCCGCCGTCTGCTCAAAACCGCGGTTTTGAGATCAGGCAGCCGGAAACCACCCAGCATTGCACCTCCTAGCTTGGCTACTCAATAGAGCATTGTCGGGTATGGCCACGTGGAGGCGCTAGGTAGGGGCCTGGGATCAATGATAATAAAGTGCTTTATTATCATTGGCGTGGGATGGCTAGAGCTGTATTGGACGCTCCTCATTTGCCTTCCCCATTTCATACCCTTTTGGAAACGTCTTATTTTAGTGACCATTTACTTCACTGACAGTTATTACTCACCCTGTAGAGGTACCAAATTTAAAACAGAAGGTGCGGTACTTGGTCTTAAAAATGATGTTCAGCTATTATAACTTTATTATAATAAAATTTTGAATCATCATTAGCTGTTATAATCTCGCAGCCGAAAATGCTGATTCCAATGCCGCTACTGAAACGTATCCACAGAATCGAATCCGAAAAGCGCTGCAAGCGATCGAATTTCATCCCCGTGTCGTTGCTCGTATCTGTATCGTCAGCAACGCGTCGATGTTTCGCCGCAGGGAATCATAAAACAGGCGTAATAATATAGAGCTATACATATTCGCAAGTGCTGCCGCGCTTTTAGTTTCGCACTTCCGAACCGCGGCCGGCCACCGCATTACCGTACCATCGCACCGCCGCGCCGCGCCGGTACTCTCGGCTCTCAATTCGATATTCATTGTCTAGGTCATGGAGGAGGCATTCGTTGGCGTCATCGGTCCCCGTCGATGGTTCGTTTCGCATGGTAGCCGGTCATTTCGTGTAATATTTTTTGATCGGTTTCCACCTAACTTGTCAAAACAGCTAATCATTAAAGGTTCGCTGGTCACAATGAAGAACAAAATTTTCAGCTGTACGTTTCCTAGCGAGGCGTAGGTACCCACCTCCGGTCGGTGGCCGATCCGTGACGGGTTCTGATTCTCCTAAGCAGTTCAGCAGCAGCGCGTTGGTTGGCGATGGTCACGGTCTAACCGATTGAAGCAAAAGTTCTTGCTGAGGTAAGAATTTACCGCTCTCGTCTCGTCACGTCTCTTGCCGTTTGTCACGGCAGAATTGCTTGATATGTAGGTAAGTACCTACATGTGCAATGCACGCGTGTGGTGTGAAATTTGAATTTATAATTTTAGCCAAACAGGAGAAAATTGTTGGATGGTCAGCGCTTATCAACGGCGCTGATAAATGTGCAATCGAGTTCATTTTTCTGCCAGTCACGTGTTATGCTGATGCATTGGAAACAGAAAAGTACGGCTGAGTAAATCTGAGCAAATCTGACTTGCGGGTTCCGCGCGGTGTTGTATTGAGTAGTACAAATACCTATCAGCATAATATTTCTGCTTTGTTTTGTAATTATTATCCAATCAACAAAGCTATGGCAGATATGGATTTAAATTATCGTTGACTTTATAAGATAAATCTGATTTCTATAATCGAAAAACGTTTACAGTTTACCTGATTAAATCGTTAGGGAAATTAACAGTCTATAAAATTAAATTCACTTTCCCATAGTGGCTGTTAGGGCTGATGTAAACTTTGATATGGCATTTTCTCGTCTGAATCGACTGGAAATTCGAAGATTAATGCAAATTTCATAAGCATAAAAGTCATTCCGGTTCTCTGATTAATTTAAAAAAGATTTACGATAAGCAGTTTAGATTCATTTCACTGGTAAGTATCAACCAGAAAAGCGGTTTGAATTTTGATGAACTCTCCTAATCTCTCTGGTTAGTCGTTAATGTACCTAGGCATAACCGACGAAAGATTTACACTAAGAAAAAGGGCCAAGGGACAAACCAGCAACCGAAGCAACCGGTGCATTCGAAAAGTTTTTTTTTTGCATAAGCCATCGTTATAAATTAGTTAAATCAACATAACGTGTTTTCAGACATGATTAATTCAACCGCACCATTCCGGTTGACAGTCGGCTCTCCGGGGAGCCGCTCGTCCGCAAACCAGCGGGAAGCCACCGCAGCACAGTGACCGCTCTGCAGCAGCTCCAAGCGGAGAATACGAACGACACAGCGTATCATCACCGATCCTGAAGAGGTTGATATCTGAGTATCGAGGCTCCTCTTAAGATAGGTAGGTATATTGGAAAATTACTTGATTGGCTGACTTACCTCAAGGTAAGGCAAACGGTTTTAATGTAATAGATTGTAATGGGTATGGGCAACTACGGTTATTGTTAGATACCTACAACTGAATTGATTTTTCCAATAAGCTTCATTTTTCATGATGCTCTTTGAAAAGTAAATACGCAAAGTCGCGTTCGTTGGAAGAGGTACGACTTGTTGAATTCCGCATTAAGACCCGGTGCGGTGGTAGTTGACAATACATACTATATGATGGCGGTTACGCACAGTCCAAATTTGTTCATGTTTGGTGTCCGTGTAGCCACAACAGCCGCCATACCGCTGGCTGACCGACTGGCAAACTGGTGGGCTTTACATTTACCTACTCTGTCAAGTAAAAAGTCCGCGCTGTGCGCGGGCAGACGATCCGAATCGTGTCGTGTTGATATGCACGCAGCACGGCTACTTCAGGACAGGAATTAAAATTTAAATCGGCTCCGTTTAATATTATTTATTTGCGTCTGGCAAAGTGGGTCACCGAAGCACGGTAGGCCGTCGTCGGTGTCGCTGGGTTCTCTGTTTTTGGCATTGTAGGGGCGCGCACTGATCGATGATGACCACTTTGTTGGCGCTGGGGTTGCTGTTGCTTGTGGATGCTTCTGATGTTGCGCTGGCACAGCGTGATTTTCTCTTTCTTTGGGCTGTTTGCCGCACGGCAGTATCCTTTTGAGCAACCATTACTGATGGTTTCACCTTTATCTGATAATAAAGTTTGCAAAAATTTTTACGAAACAAGGAATCATTCATGTTGATGGGTGTTAAAAAGTGTGCACTTCTACCGATGGCAGTTTGGGTTATAGAAATGGTGATTATAATTCCAAATTTTCAATTTTTAAAAAGAAAAATTGTTTCAGAGTTTCGTCATTTCAAACGAATTATTGCATCAGCGTAGAATTGAATTGAATGGTTAACTCAATCAGTGCAATAATATCACGTTGATATGAATAATCATTGTCGGAACGAGATAAAGCCAAAGAACAACGGTAGGTATCTGTAGGCACTCGTTTCCATTATACAATCACCGGAAATATTTCATTAATTTATTACTGATATCAATTGGCAAGGATTAAAACCAATCAAATAAAAGTTGCGGTTGAATGTTTGTTTCTGCCTATTTGAAAATGCTGTGCATTTGAGATAGTTTCCAATGTTGAATCTGATGACCAAAAGTGGCATTAACCTCTTCTAGGGCTGCCGCCTTAAAATTCAACAATGGATTCGGACTCAGGGAAAAATGAGAGTGTGTATATGTTAGCCCTTTCTTTCCTCTGTCTGGAGTATTCTTTGTTTTGTTTATGCTTACCAAGTTTTGTTTAAAATGGCATCAAAACGAGAAGCATTCTGCGAGCGCGTTGTACACTTCTACGAATCGCACAAAGATCTCAGCAAAAAGTGTACGGTACAACATTTTAAAACTGAAAAAGTTGCGATTTCAACTATTTACTATATCCTCAGATCCCCAACAGCTACTCGCAAGCAAGATAATGGAAGTCCAGCCAAAATTATGGACGCAGAAGGACTGCGTTCTCTTTCTCGTGCCTTCAAAACCAAGGATTCCGTGAGCCAACGCACAATGGGCAAAAACGAGCTCGTAATCCCAAGAATTAGAATTAGAATTAGCCGCTGGTTTGGAATCTTACAAGATACCTATTTCTATGTAAAAAAAATGCAGGAAATCGATTGGTGATGGTTTCATCCTGCGCAGACTTCGGGAAGTGGTCCATTTTGCCCTACTTTCTCCAAAAATCATAATAAAAGCTAATTAAACAGCATAAAAACTTATTTGTCGCCCGTGAAACGAACTCAAATAGCTTCCAAATTTTGTCAAAACATGAGAAGAATCAAATTCCATTTATTCCATACTGTGTGAAATGCAAGAATAGTCCATTTTGCCCAATTCACCCCCATATTTATTTGTTTATTTATTCATTTATTTATTTACTTTAAATACATGACATAAGACAAAGTCTTTTAGAAAGTCATTTACGTGAGCATTATGATTTAAACTAAACTAACAACACAAATCCTTCTATAAACATTACACAAACTCTTCTTCTTTAATCTCTCTGATTGAAAAATGACAAGCAGCCTTTCTTGAACAGCAATTCCGAATCAAGTAGCTTCAATTCAGGAGGTAACATGTTCCAGTATACCACACTCCTCACGAAGAAAGTTTTGCCATATTTCGATGTAGAATGCACGGGAACCACCAAGTTGTTAGTTCTACGACTATGCGATGCCGTCAGCTTAGTGAAGATGTAGTTTGGAGCTCGTTGTTTTAAAACCTTGCGCAGAAACAAGCACGATCTTAAGGCATAAAAACACCGGAAAGGACATCCCAAAAGCTGTTTCTGCAGATGACGTACTGAGGTTCTCCGATCTATGTTGAAGATGAATCTAGCGCAGTCATTCAAAGCTATTTCCAATTCCGAAGTCATGGCAGCACTCATGTTTAGGTGTACAATGTCACAAAACGTAAAATGTGGTAAAACCAAGGACTTGAACAGCTGCATCTTAGTCCCTTGAGGTAAATAGTACGATGTTGCCCTCAGTGTACGGAGACAGGCATAAATTTTGCCACATTGTACAGAAACCGCTTTATCCCACTGAATGTTGTCTTGAAATACAAGCCCAAGGTTATTGGACTCACTACTTAACTCAATTTGGTAACCTTCAATTGCAACTCCTGGAAGTGTCGATATGGGTACGCGCCTTGGTCCAAACAGCATTACTTTAGTTTTAGCAGGATTCAGCTTCAAAAAGTTGCTTCTCGCCCAAACAACTACATGTTGAATATCATGATTGATAAGCCCAATCAACTCTTCTATTGTGACGTTGGGATTGATACAAATCAGCTGGACATCATCTGCAAACATTTGCACACTACAGTGCCGAAGGACATTAGGTAAATCGTTAATGTAAATAGAGAAAAGTAGAGGACCAAGAACGGACCCCTGTGGCACCCCTGATGTCACAGCCAGTTTACTCGAGTGCCGCAAATCACAGATTGAGTCCTTCCTGTGAGATAGGATCGAATGAGTTCTGTAGCTGAATAATGGAATTGTAGACGGGATGACAATCTGATACACAACCGCCGATGCGAAATCGTGTCGAACGCTTTGGAAAAATCCAGTAATAGAAGAAGCGCATTCTGCTTGCTATCAACTGCGACGGCAATATCATCATACACTCTTAATAGAGCAGTGCTAACTCCTTGACCCTCTCTAAAACCTGCTTGTCGATCTGTCAGTAGATTACGTCGTTTTAGGTAAACACATATTTGATCCTTCAAAAGTTTTTCGAATGCTTTCGATAACCCACACAACAAACTAATCGGTCGGAGGTTGTCTATGGAATTCACGTTCTTTTTCTTTTGCAATGGTATTATTTTGGCATCCTTCCAAAGAGTTGGAAAAATCGACGAAGAAATAGCCATGTTAAACAAGAATGAAATGTGATCAAGAACAAGTGGAGTGATTATCTTTACAAATTTCATTGATATTCCATCGGCACCAGCAGCGTTTGATTTCACTTCAAAAATAGCGTTGACAATTTCAAATGGCTGTACTTCGTGGAAAGCAAAAAAGTCTTCTGATTCACGTCCTTGTGTAACAAAAGGAACTTCGGCTGATGTGAATTTTTTGGCAAATGTGGCATTGATTTCATTAGGATAGAAATGGCAATCTTGTTGTTTCTGCTTCCCAATCCCAAGATTTTTTAGTTTTTTCCAGAGTACGCTTGATGAATTGCAAGTAGCAATGATCCTGTTCATGCTATCCTGTTTGCTACGTCGGACGAGAAGAGTTACATTATTACGAAGTCTGCAGAATGCCCGTTTCTTTGAATCTTTAAGCTCAGCAGTCGAAACTTTCCAATCCTTATACGCCAATTCTCTCTCGACAATCGCTTTACGTATCTCGTCATTAAACCAGGTGTTGTGTGATCTACGTTGCCTTACTTGGCGAATCGGAATGCGCGATTCGTGGGCAGAAGAAATGTGACTAACGAGAAACTCCGTAAGTTCATCTACATCCTCCATAACATAGAACATAGATAACCTGATTAAAGTGATTAAAACTAACTCGAAGGTAAGAACAGTCTTCAAAAAATGTATATTTTATCATACTGAATAACTTTGGAGAACAGTTGAAGCAATAAATTAAGTGGATGCGGAATTATTGTGCAGAATTGATTTTCAGGTGTACCTTTTAAATAAATCTTTATACCTCGCAACTAGCAAAAGATAGATAGTTATTACATTTGGCAAAGATGCTCATTTCAATGTGTTCTATAATTTTTTTGAAGAAAAAAATTTTTTGGACGTATTCAAAAAAAAAACAAAAGTTTATATCACCCTGATAGATGAATATAAGATCACCTTGATAGTTTAAAAAGATGCGGCGTATTTTATTGATAAACTTCTCCAAAGGCACCATCGTTGAAAAATTATGATTTTTTTACGCAATAGCAAATGAACGTGTTTTTGTAGATCTAGGAGAGAATCAGGCAAAACGCAAACCGATTGTGAATTCATCACGGTACTAAATCGATGACAATCAACTCTCCTGATGTCTTTCGAGTAAATCGGTACTATTCGAGTTTATTCCCCTATCTTTGAATTAGTTTTAATCGCTCTAATTAGGCTTTACTATGTATTTAGGGGTGAATTGGGCAAAATGAACTATAGCTGCATTTCGCACAGTATGGAATGGATAGGATTTGATTCTTCTGATGTTTTGACAACATTTGGAAGCTGTTTGAGTTCGTTTCACGAACGGCAAATAAGTTTTTACACAGTTTAATTAGGTTTTAACATGATTTTTGGGAAAAATAGGGCAAAATTGACCCCTTCCCAAAGTCTGCGCAGGATGAAACTATCACCAATCGATTTCCTGCATTTTTTCTACATAAGAATAGGTATCTTGTAAGATTCCAAACCAGCGGCTTCTGATTCTTGGGATTACGAGCTCTTTTTTGCCCATTGTGCAACGTGATGCCGCAAAAAAGTTCAACTGTTCCCAACACTACATCAGTCAAACAATAAAACAAATTCGGAATAAAGTGCCGAAAGAAGACAAGAGTCTCGGAATACTCTGAGGCAGGCTTGGCATACACTTTTCGCTTTGATTTTGCTCTTTTGATTACTGCTCCCAAGCAGAATTTGAAAAAGTGGTGTATGGGGCATTTGTATAGCTAGTAATTAACTATAATATTGCTGAAGAAAGTGAAGTTTTATCTTTAGTATTTACGGCGCTGTAGGGCAGCAATGCCGTTGGTAGCAAAAAGAGCGCTCTTTTTGCTACCAAGAGGGTAGCAGCCTTATAGCGCCATAAATACAAAATGCACAGTAATGCTTACTTCAGAAATATTGTAGATAATAACAAATTCTACAAACGCCCCATACATCACTTTTTCAAATTTTGCATGGCTGAGATGCAGTAATCAAAAGAGCAAAATTGAAGCGAAAGTGTATGCCGAGCCTGCTCTGAGGAACAGATTTCGACGTTGAAATCCCGTGCCGCTGCACAGTAGTCCAAAAGGGCGAAAAGTGGAACATTTTTCCTAGTGTCTTTTGATTTCATTTTTTCATTTATGGTCTACAGCACTTTTGTTCGTATAAATATGCCCCTTAATCAGCAACTGCCAAAAGTGAGTCATTGCTTACTATAATGAAAATAAAAAAAATAACTTTTTGTATTAGAAAATATAGGCATAGTTTCTTCGACAAAGTTGTAAATAATGTAAAAGCAAGCAACCTTGTCGAAGAAATAAAATTTCTATTTTCATGGAGTGTTGAACTATAGGCCACATTCTTTAAAACTTCGTTAAAAATTGGTTTTTAATTTTCTTAATTGTATTTTACAAGAATACAATGTTCTAGGCAATTACCGAAGCACTCAAAATACACGTTTTTGCAGAAGACCGCAAATCTATTAGACCTTTACTCGCTAAGTTATCGTATATTCAAGCTTTAAATTTCCTGAGTTTGACCATAGTTTGCTTTGTTTTGGACGATCGAGGACGCACATTCCCGGAAATGATCGATATTATTCCACGGATAATTCTACTGCATCTCCGAACATAAAATACAAGTTTAAATATAAGTTTGAATAGAAAGTGATGCTATCCATTGTCATTTCCGAGAGAGGTATATCTGAGCCATGGTTCAAGTCTTCTGGTTTGACTATCAATCAAGATATGTAGATACCAGAACAAATGGTTGATGAAAATTTTGATCCCTTTCCTACAAAAACATCATGCAGATGGACATCGTCTCATTACATGGAATTAAATAAAAAGTAAACTAATCCAATTTAATTCTGCTATGTATATTTATTCTTGACAGATACGTATCTCGCCTACGACTTGCAGGCTTCCTCAGTGTCTGTTTTCGAAGTCATAGGCGAAATACCTATCTGTCAAGAATAAATATACATAGTAGAATTCAATTGGATTAGTTTTCTTTTTATTTAATTCCAGGTTTTGTATTCTACTAAGACGCTCCAAAGACTTCAGTCATCACATTACGCCAAAAAACACAATCATTCCTAAATACTCATTCGATCCCATTTGTACCCAAAAATCCGACAAAATTTCTTCGGGATTTTGAGCTCCTTGGTGTACAAAAATAACTGGAGTGCCACGAATTGCAAACATTTGATTGGTAGAATCAAGAGATGCATTTGCAAAGTTGACATGACGGCCGTACAACGCTCCTGTTCCGACCTCAACAGGAAGCTTCGACGAACAGCTGTTTACGGACCATTTTCAAATGTTCACTAAAGTTTTTTCAACAATGGACAATGTATCTTTAATTTCAGTAAATTAGATATTGTTCAAATATCTTTGAATTTTTTGACAGCTTGAGAAATATATTCCAAAATTTTAGTTGTAAAAAGTCATCGTAGATACCATAAACTTATCTTAAATGAGTTTGATTAAAGAAAAACCATCTAAATCCGAAAAGAAAACTTGAGAGGGTTGAGAGTTTTTTTACATAACATATCAAAAAATCAGATACTTATTTTTTAATGTTATGCTTTAATTCTACTACCATGTTAGACCGTTACAAATGTTTTTTGAAGTCCCCCCTCCCTTTGAAATAGGCTTGAAAAATAATGTGTGGGTCTTAAGTGAATTTTTTTTTATAAAATCAACTGTCTGTTCGAATAATCGAATTTCCAAAAATCGGTAAAAAATATTCTTTCGATTTTGTTCGTAGGTTTTTGCATGGAAAATAATAAATGATATTTGAAAAGCAAGAATAAAATTGGTTTTCACGTTTAAACTTTAAGAAAAACTGCTTAAAACATATGTATATTGTTTTTGCTCGATTAAAAAAATCTCTGTGTTTTTTTCACCCCGCCCCCTTCAGTTACCCAACACCGGAAGGACAAAAACTTTATTAAGTATTTGTAATGGTTTTATTATTTAATGATAGATACGTGTTTCGATCCCGACGTGAAATATCCTTCAGTCTTGAAGTCTTGAACCCTCTACCTGTAATGGACACTCGGATAAAATTTCGGTATTTATTAGCTTATACTTCTTATTTCTGAGGATATATAACATGAAACAG
The DNA here is from genome assembly GCF_943734655.1 of Sabethes cyaneus. Classification (NCBI taxonomy): domain Eukaryota; kingdom Metazoa; phylum Arthropoda; class Insecta; order Diptera; family Culicidae; genus Sabethes; species Sabethes cyaneus. Next base: position 51,305,215 of record NC_071354.1, read on the forward strand.
ACCGTACTAAACATAACCCACATTTGAGTTGATAAAATTTTAGCTGCATTTCATTATTAATGCTTTAAAATTGACGTTTTCAACAAGTGATTATATACAATGCAAAAAATGTCGCCATTACCGGACTCTCTCCATGCAAAATACACTAAAATTCCTATAATGGACCCGGTCGTTATTCTATTTTAAACCGCAAGGGTCCATGAAAGGAAAATGGACATTCCAAACTGTTTTAAAAAATCTGTAAAATATAGATTTGCATCAGAAATTGATATATTTAGGCTTATTCGAAAGTTACTAATATTGTAAGTGCCATTGGTTGGGTGTTTAGCGTAACGAGTTCAAAATAATGTATAGAAAGGTCCACAAATGGTTGATTTACTCTATACCAGAATAATAATACTAAATTAGTCTTGATATACAGATTGTGATAATTTGTATAGGAGGTCGTCAGACTACCAATTTCGACTACTTAAAAAATGGGTATTTAATGTGTATTTAAAATATTTATAACTTGATTCCCGTAAGTTCTACAATTTTGATATGTTCAGTAACTTTACGTAACTTTACAGGACAAACAACTTTTCTGAAGACACAATATTTCTATAGTCATTACTTAAAAAGTTAGATCTCAACGCCATCTACAGGAATAAAAATACAACTACTTAAAATTTACAGAAAGATGCGCAATTTTATTACAAACAATGTTGCTGAAGACAATAAAGCTTTACGAAGCATATGAAAGAAGTTATGAGGTTTTGTCCGAGCGCCGGATCAATCTGCCCCACTGTGAGACGCTCAAATAGACAATGGTTTAAGAGGTACCATTTTTCAAGAAAAGAGCTTTGATTTCCATGCAAAAATAATTCTTTGAATGAGTGCCAGGTAGCTTACTTAGTTATTGGTCCATATCCGTCGGTCAAACAGAACAAAGTGTTGAAATCAGAGGTCTCCACTGCCGACGGTTACCCACCATGGCCCTCACCTGTCACCAGGACAGGTTATCATCAACAGCCCGGGTGTCGTTGGCTAAGAGCTTCCGGAGAGCATGAAGGGGGGCGACGGAAATAAAAAAGGAATTAATCTTCCCGTCAACCATAAGGGTTGACGGTCTAGGATTGTATCATATATTTTACTCATTACTGTGAGCTTTGTGCTTAACCTAGAACGGGAAATCTCCCCACCTACTTGTTGTCCCTAAGTGAGTTCTCCAGGCGAGAATCGTTCCTACCTATTCTAACTGCTGTTATGTTGCACTCCGCACATGAGTGCCCAGCTCGACCTCTTTTCCGCATAAGAGTAAGCTACTTTTGTTGTAGATCGTTCTTCTCGCTTCAATGCCCGCTCGCCTGATCACACCCTCAATAACAATGTTAAATGCAGGATGTGCAGGATGATATATCCACTGGCCGCCATCCACTGCACTGATTCGAAGGGAGTCGAAGTGGTTTTCCTCCAGTGTAACTTTGATCAGCCGCACCAGTTTGTCCAGAAAGCCAGTCTTGTGCACAAGCTGCCATAGCTCTTGGTAGCGCCATAGCGCTTGATTGCATCGTATGCTGCGCTGAAATCCACGAAAATATGATGCGTGGGCACGTTGTTCTCCTGACTTCTGTAAAGGATTTGTCGGAGTGTGCAAATTTGATCCGTAGCAGCATTAGCCCCATTAAGTGCGCTTTGTAACGGATGGCAACTAAAATTTTGGAATTTTTTTCTCAAGCTGTCAAAAATAGACAAAGATACATTAACTGATTTACCGAATTTAAAGATACATTATCCATTGTTGAAAAAAATTAGTGTACATTTGAAAACGGTCCGTAATCGGCTGTTCGGCGAAGCTTTCGTTTGACGTCGAAACAGGAGCGTTATACGGCCGTCATGCCAACTTTGCGAATGCATCTCTTGATTCTACCAATCAACTGTTTGCAATTCGTGGCTCTCTTGTTATGTTTGTACACCAAGGAACTCAAAATCCCGAAGAAATCTCCGATTGGGCGCACTGAGACAGATTTTTCGGGTCGCGGGTTTTGGGTAAAAATGGGATCGAATGGGTATTCAGGAACGATTGTGTTTTTTGGCGTAATGCGATGATGCTCTATCCGGCTAAAACACGTATTGTCCATCTACATGATGTTTTTGTAGAAACAGGATCAAAATTTTCTTCAAACTTTCGTCTGGTGCATGTTAATTGAGAGCCAAACCAGAGGGCTTGTTGTTAAAGAAACGAGAAAGAGAACGGTGTCCTTCTGCGTCCATAATTTTGGCTGGTCTTTCACTACCTTGTTTGCGAATAGTTGTTGGGCATCTGAGGATATGGTAAACAGTCGAAGCCGCAACATATTTGCTTTTTAAATGTTGTACCGTATACTTTTTGGCGAGATTTCTGTTGCAGTTCGTAGAAATGTACAACGCGCTCCCGAAATGCTTCTTGTTTCGATGCCATAGCAAAACTGGGCAAGCATAAACATAACAAAAATATCAACAAAAAGAGGAGAGGGAGAGCTAACACATACATACTCTCATTTCTCTCTGAGCTCGTTTGTTGTTGAGCATAAGGGCCGCGAAAAAAATCCAAAATTTCAGTTGCCACCCGTTATTGCCCTTCGAAATGTTTCGATATTGGAGATAACCGGCGTAACAAGATCTAGGAGAACATCTTGTAGTTGGCGTTGATCAACGTAATGTTGTGGCAATTACAGCATTCGAGTCAATACCTTTTTAGTAGCTGAGTCGAATCACATCTTCCATCCACTCCTCCGGTAGTTTCTTCTCCTGTCGAATCCTGGAAATTATCCAATGATATGCCGTCGATAGTGGTTCCTAACCAGTTTTGTAAAATTGTGCCGAAAGTCAATACTTTCAGGCGGCTCTTCAGGTGTAACCTTTAAATCAGTTCACTTATAGCAGATACGCGTTGGTTTCAGCTAAAAGAGATTGATTTAAAACAATTATTCAATCATTTTATAAAATATTTATAATCTAAAATCTCTTTAATCAATAAAATAAAATTTAATGATATATATATATATATATATATATGTATAGAATGTACCCAGCAAGCACCAACTCGTATATCAATGTACAAAAACTATCGTAAATATCTCCTAATAAACTCAAAATCGTAACTAAAGCTGGATAAAGTGGGATCAAGTTGATTTTCTGTCGTATATAATGATAATGACTGACATACATACGAATTTCAGCACAATATCGTAGAGTAGTACGGAGCGACTCACACTTAATCGGATATTATCGTACATAAATACTTATATAGTCGTAACGCTCAAAGTTATTCGTAATCACGTATATCGCCTCCAAAATAGTACGGCTATGCCAATTTTGCGCATGATATACGATTTATTTAGCACGTATATCTGTACGTAATGCTGATTTTTACCTTTTTTATACATATGAAAATGCTAGCTGGGTAATTTTGAGGTCATAATATGATATGATAACAAAATCAGTTATTAAACTCATCTTACAACCACTGTTTTAAATATCTACTCAATAAAAAAATGTGTTATCAATGCATCATTAACAAAATATAGCATTATAACACAGTTTGATATTGTTTTTATATTATTTTGCTCTTCGCTCCTGCTCGGGTACTGGTCAGTCTTTTCTTTTTGTCGCCCGTGTTTCGTCTTTTTCTCTTCCGCTTCACCTTTCTTAGTCTATTTTTCCTGTTTTTCTTCTCCTTTCTTTCTGTCTCATTTTTCCGGTTAATTTCCATCTTTCTCCTTTTTTATCTCGTTTGATATGCTTCGTTTTTTTCGCTTTCTTCGTTTCTTCTATCGGTTTTCGTTTTCCTCTCGTTATTCTTTTTCCCTCTTTTTTGGTTTGGTTTGGAAAGGAACACAAGTTCCCTCACTTGTCTCGTTTTCCCTTTATCTCCCATTCGTTTTTCCATTTTCCACCTGCTGTTTGCTCTTTCTCTGTTTCTTTTCTCTTCTGTCTCATTTGCGTCCTTTTTTGTGAATTCCCTCTGTTCCGTTTTTCATTTTATTCCGTTTTCCCTATATTCCTTTTTTTCATATTTCTTTTTTTTTGTTATTTTCTCTCCCATTTCGAATTTTTTCTTATTTTTTGGTCTCAGTTTTCATCTTTCGTTTTTTATTCGTAAAATAGGAATTAAAATGGGATATAAATTGTTTTTAAATCGTTCATTTTTAATTTAATTCTGTTTAAAATTGTACTTGCAACTAGACTTAAAATTGAACTTGAAAGCGAAGTGTTGAAAATAAGCAGTCAATTAGAATTGAATTTGAACTTTAAATTGTGATTGAATTGGGTTTGAAACTAAACTTTTAATTCAATTTATAGTCGGAATTGAAATTGGACCTGAACCTGGAACTATTTTTACCAAATTAACTTTTTATCACAAAAATAGTGGCAAATTAAATTAAAAACTGCGGATTTCTTGGTTACAGAAATTATTTTGTTTTATAACAAGTTTTACAGAGAAGGTTGAGCTCCAGCGTGGGGAAGCCAGCGCATATCATATTCATATCTGTACAGCATTCCCCGAATAAGTCGAAAACAACCTTTCTAGTAAGGTCTATGTAGAGTAATCGCATTAGGGTGGTCAAATCACTTTATTGGATTACTTTATTGACTTAACCCCTCTGATGGTCATTTGACTCTATTTCGTTACTGAAAAAAAACAAAGCCTTGGGCTCCTCCATTAGACTTGATTCTTCTTTATCGACAGACTTCGCAGGCGGCTGTTAAAGGACAGTGCCAAATCAGCATCCAGCAGAACAGTGCAGTGACTGGCAATCATTTATAGTATCTGAGAGGATTCAACCATGCCTCATTACAGAGCCGTACGTCTCGTAGTAGACTTCAGCTAAAGTAGTTCATGAGTTCAAGAGCAGATTCCTGAAAACATTTCCGTTGATCAGCAAAATAAACAAGCCCAAAGGCATTCTGTGATATGTTTTGCAGACAGGGGAAGCGAAGTATGAGTTATTCAAGAAAACAAACGGAAGCAAGTATGCCGGAATGACGAAAATGGCAAACAGGATTTGGGGTAAGAAACCATTTTGTCCTACAATAGAGCAATGACATAAAGCACGCTGCTTAAAAGGCATAGTCTTCCAATACGTTCGTCCATCCTTCCTTTCGTGTGGCCTCCCCGGAGTTTAAATTTGAATCTTATTAAGAATTTCTGAACAGTAGCTATGCAAAATAACGGAATAAAATTACAATATAATTATTATACTATATTTAGTGAGACGTTTGCAGCGGAAACGCAGATTTGTATCTAAATATAGCACGATAAATAGGTGGAATAATGACGATCGATCGTGTATATCTTATGTAACTTCCAAATTTTTGATAAAAACGACACTGCAGTCGGAAAACCTGCTTGAATTTTGATTCAACCGATAAAATCTTAATCACAGAAGACGATTATCTATGATTCATAAACTAACATTGGTTTGCTACAAACCCCAAACCCCATTATAAACTGCAGTTCCCCCATTAATTCCATTAACTTCAGGCATTAACCGGGAAGACCCAACTAATCACGCTCGTAACATAATCTGACTTATGATCACTCATCGCGATGCCAGGGCCAGCCGATGCCGCCGATTCCGCCCGCGCCCGTCCGATCTTGAAGTACAACATCAAAACAAACATCTATCTATTCCGCAGCAGCATAAATTGCCGAAAAACTTGGCACCACATGCGTGCGATGCCGCACAATGCTGCATCGTGCGAGTGAATATGCGCATTTGTGCGCGTCCATAAAGGGCTTAAACAGTCACACACCACTTTCGCTTTCTTTGCCATTCGGTAGGCTCTGTTGTACTACGTGCGATCGCCTCGTACCACATTTTTGGTCCGGGACAAAAAAAAACGCGATAAACAGAATAAAATTTATTCGACTGTTAGCTTTATCATCTCGAATGCGCGCTTCACCACCCCACACACCTCATCACATGCTACCGGCCGTCTTCCCAGCCCTCGAAATCTCTCCGATCCAATGCGCACACTGATATGCTGCGGTTTGAAGGGCCTATCTTCTTCGTTTTCTACTTTTTCCCCCGACCAGAGCGATAGTGGAACTAAAACCCTTCTCAGCCTGACCTGGTACTAGTAGTCGTAGTATTTTTTTTGGCAGCAAACACAGCGCAGTCTTCTTCAGTTTTTAAATAGTTTTGACCTAATTTTTTGTCGGATGCGTGTTTGTTTTTTTTCGGCGCTCGCATAACGCCTTCACGCATCAAGTGCTTTCTCGCTCTGCCACGGCTCATAATGGCACAGGCAGCGCCAGTAGCATAGCGCGATAGAGATGCTGCTACTAACCTCTAGTGCCTGCTGCATTCACTTGAACCGGCGCGGCTGGCCGCGGCCCTAGGACGGAAGGCACTACATTTGACTAGCGCAGCGCGCTCGCACAGTTGCCCTACGCCATGTGATCGCACTTTTTCCGTCTCAAGAATTAGAGCACTGGGTTAGCGGCAGCGGCAGCCAAGAATCTGGCAGTTAATCTTAATTTCGGCCTTTTTGTTTTCACTGCTAATGTTCGTGATCCCTTCGTGTGCCGTTGTCCGCTGGACTATGCTCGTGCACTATCTCGTGAAGTGGTTCCGCATATTGAAACTAATAGCCGAATGGCGGATTTTATGAAACGGATCTCGTTTTTGTTTTTTTGGAGCTTGCTTATGGTAAAACAGATGAATCAATCAATTGGTTGAAAAACTGCATTGGTGCTGTGTTTTTACGAAATAAAACAAGACAATGAACGTTTATGTTTACAAGTACTTACAACTAATCTTGCTTTGACAAAAAAAATTATTAAATAATCGATTTTATGTCCATAATCGTAAAATTCGTATTTATTCCAACTAATTGGCTCACCTCAATGCACTTTACGATTAAACGACGTAATATGTAACATGTAATTTGTTTAATTTTAGCATTTCAATCATAAAACATTTAATAATAATATTTATTCGTTCAATAAAAACTGTTCATCGTAAAAATTTGTAGATAATTGTCCAGCATAATTTCCGTTTTTTACTGCATCAATTTGTAATGTAAAATAAAAAACAACATAGTCACATTAAACTTTTGTATAAGCGTTTAAATTAACTTTTCTTAAAAATGTTATAATTAAAAAACTAATTATCTGACCAAAAGATGACGCAAGACCACGAGTGTTTTGTGCTTCTAATTCTCTTCACAGCAGCACAAATTCGTATGCAGGAAAAAAAATTACGTTGAAAAATAACGGACATCACCTCGATCAGTGGCTTTATAGAACTTTTGTCCGGGAACCTGCCCGTAATCCGTCTTCTCGCACGATACGTCTTTCATGAGGATGCATTCTTCGTACTTGGGTAAGAATCTCAGTGTTCAACTAGCGGGCCAGCCTTTTGGCTACTAGATTCTACTTCAGTGGCCTGTTTGAATGCTAACTGATCCGAAAAGGTCTAAACCCTTCACGCAGACGAATTACTCTGACAGCGCTTTGCCATTAAATTTGTTGGCGATATCATAATCGAACAGCCTTAAGTTTGCCCTAATCGCTCTTCGCACCTTCAAATGTAGCTTTCGATCCTAAGTTCCATTACGACTATGCAATTATTTTTTTCCTGTTTGGTTGCATTTTCGTCTACAACCAGTTATTTGATCTATCGTGTCCTGTCGATTGATCCCAGGTGGATACTATTTACACCGATATTAAAGCTCTTCAACCGCCTACTATCAGCAAAACTAGGCAACTCAGTATAACTTAGTAAAAGTAAACAGTTAAGTCAGGCGTCCCGCAAGGTGGTAATTCGGACCCGTTGCTATTCTCGCTTTTCTTCTATAATGTCTGTCTAGCTGTTAGCTGATTTGTTTTCCAAATGGTGTACGTCCAACCGACTTACTATCAGTGTAGTAAAGTGGATAGTAATTACGTTTGGCAGAAAAAAATCGCCTTTGGACTACTGCCACACCATTAATTGCCCGTTCAGCGTAGTACAGCAGTGAAGGATCTTTGGGTTTTTTGAACACCGAATTTACTTTTTAATGTTACTATAGACACATCGTCACTATTGTCACATTAGACACGAACAAAAACTTGGGGTTAGCCACGGGAATTGGAAGCGATTTTTGTGACCCTTACTGCTTGAAGTCCCTCTACTATTCGCTAGTTCGGTCTATCTTTGAATCAACTGTAGTAGTTTGGAGCCTTTATCTCACAATGTGGTCCACAGGGATTGAAGCTGTAGGAGTTTTTTCAGATCATCCCTGCGGTTCCTTCCCTAGATCAATTTGTTCGAGCTCCACCATATGAAAGTCGCAGTAGGTACGGATTTTTTGAAGAAAAAAAGAAACTGTATGCGTGTTATATTTATCGCAAAGTGCTCTATGGCGAAATAGACGCAACCAACATTATGGCGCAAGTTAACACAGACGTAAGTTCGAGGACGTAAGTACGATCTAGCAATCACAGCAATAAAGCCTACCGACTCGAGTAATGTGTGTTATATTCAATACTCCGTAGGACGCTGCGATCGAACACACCGCAAAAATCGGTCGCCTGCGATGGACTGGGCATGTCGTGAGGATGTCGGACGACTGCCCGGTTAAAAAAGTTCTCAATAACGATCCGACTGGAACGAGACGGCGGGGCGCGTAGCGAGCAAGATGGATTGATCAAGTGGAAGGCGACTTGCGGACCCTACGTAGACTACGTGGCTGGCGAATTGCGGCCATGGATCGAGTGGAATGGAGACGACTTCTTCGTACAGCAGAGGAAACTACGGCCTGGAGCTGATTAAGTAAGTAAGTAGTATTATATTCAATAAGGTTTATCATTTGTTTGGTTTTTGAATCAGATGGTGTAGAAGATGATTTAAAAATATGTTAATGAAAAAAAAAGACCAGGAGTGTTTTGTGCGGCTGCTTCTCTTCGCAGTAGCACAATGTCGAATGCACAAGAAAATTACTCAGCTGTTAACTATAACTATCGTTTCGATTCTGTTGTTCAATATACTGATATCAGTCAGTTTCACCGTGTAAACCAGTGTTGCTCACATGTGTGAAAAGTCTGGAAAAACGAAAATTTTTATTTTTTTAAAACGGCAGTTTGTCGCAATGTACGGAATGGACGGTAGTAGAATGTAATGAAACAAAGGTGTTTATAGTATCTCAGGGGAGAGAAGGTGTGAAAAGAAAATGATCCTTACCTACCTTATCTAAGGGAGGGTCATTGAAGCAACGCTTATTAAGTTTGTATAAAGTTCCTATGGGTATGAAATTTACATTTACGTTTATTTGGGATAATACATCTGACCTTGAATTTGTCTTCATGAATAAAACTTAAGTTTAAATGAAATTAAAACTACGTAGCTTGTGCGGAAACAAGTGCGTTGGTTCGCCGAAATTGAACAGTTCCTTTACCTTCGAAAAAGTTCTTACGCATTCTGTAATTGGCTCGTTGTAACCAAATGCAGTCAGATGAGACCGTGTTTGCAGTATCCCGTTGAACGCAATGGTCATTATAATTACTAGACATTGAGTATGGATGATAGCGTTCGAGACTTAACTTCGTCGTTGATAATTTTGGCTACAAATAATGCCTGTTGCATTTTACTTTTGCGTTCTAGTGTATAAAGTTCAAGTAAACGGCAACTATCTGCAAGTTATCTGGATTGTTTGGGGATAATTAGCTAACGATGTAAGGTAAAGGTCAGGCTTGGGTCCAGTAAGATGCCAAGATCACTAACTCGGTCCACTTTGCGTAACTCAATACCATCAATAGTGAAGCAAATCGGGGTTTTAATGTGGTAGAAACTCATCGCCTCGCATTTGGCAATACTCACAATGAGCCAGTTCAGTTTGCACCATTCACCAAACAAATCGAGTAACTCTTGCAAGCGGCGGCAGTCGTCTATGTTTTGTATTGGAGCAAATAATTTCAGGTTGTCAGCGTATATTAATTTGCAGCCAATACCAAGCGGTAAGACGACATCGTTAAAGAGCAACAAGAAAAGTAAAGGTCGCATGTTGCTACCTTGAGGAACTCTAGACTTATTAGTGAACACCGATGAAACACTGGTTCCGAGTTTTACACGCAATACTCTACCACTAGGGTATGAGTTCAGCCATTCGACCACTTGTTGAGAAGCACCAAGCCGAGATAGTTTTTGTAAAAGCATTGTATAATCAATTCGATCAAATGACGCTTTTAAATCTATATAAATAACATCGACTTATTTCTTATTTGCGAAATACACATTGATGTAAATTCTAACAGATTAGTACAGACAGACCGACCAGGCTTTCGAAGAAAGGAAGTTCCGTGCAGTAGACCTTACTGCAGGCACTTCTTTTAAGTACCACATCTATTACAGTGGCAGTAGATTGGCAGAACATGACGTTGGTTTCGTAGTGTGGGGAAAGCAAAAGCAACGAGTTATCCGGTGGAGGCCTGTAGATGACCGTATTCTTCCACTCCAGCCTAATCAACGTAAACGCACCGACAAACAATAAATCCGATGATGCTAAGGATGACTTCTACGACAGACAAATGCGTGTATCTGCAAGGAATTCTTCCATCTTGGAAGACGTAGCCTTCATCTGTCGACCAACGATACGGTCTGAGCCTCATAAATTTCGCTGCAGCTAGAAGGGTGGTCATTTGTGGCACCTTGCTTTCCACGCTGCTGAATATTCGGAAACACACCTGGAAGCATTCAAATGGTGACTCCAGCTTTCAGACCGATTATGTCTTGATTGACGGTCGACACTTTTAGGATGTCACCGATGTACGGTCTTTTCGAGAACCAAATATCGATTCTGACCATTATCTCGTCGTGTGTAAGATTCACCCAAGGTTGTCGAACGCGGCGAAGGCTCGCACTGAGAGAATGCTAAGTTTCAACATTCAGCAGTTGACGACAGATGGTCTGGCAGCGGAATACACCAGATAGCTTAATCAATGAATCGCAGAACAGCAAGATGAAAGGGCAGCATTTCTAGATGTTGTGGAATGGAGAGGTGAACACAGAGATCAGCAGATACAGGGTAAGAATTGTGAGCGATGTCCAAGCTGTGGAGCCACCAACACAGAAGGAGATTAAGAAGGTAATTAGTAAGTTGAAAACCGGCAAGGCTGCTGGAAAGGACGATATCTTGCTGAACTTCTAAAAACGGGGAGCGAGTGGCGGTACGAATCAATCCACCGGATCATTGTATGGATCTGGGAGGAAGAATAAATGCCGCAGGAGTGGTTGGATGGCCTCATTTGGCCTATTTTCAAAACAGAACATCGACACGAGTGTAAAAACTGTGCCAGTTACTATTCAAATTCCGGAAATACAACTTGCACATCATCAATTTTTTGTGGACTTCAAGGCGGCGTACGATTCAGGTAAACGAAATGAGGTCTGGCAGATAATGCTAGAACATATTTTTCCTATGAAACTAATTACGCTGATTCGTGCGACACTGGATGAGTCAAAATAATGCATCGGAATAGCGGGAGTCGCTTTCGTGACGTTGGATGGACTGAAGCAAGGCGATGAACTCTCTAACCTGCTATTCAACATTACCTTGGAAGGTGCATTATGAAGTGCTAACGTGGAAAGGGATGGATCAATCATCACGAAATATCCCATGCTTTTTGGCTTTGCAGATAATATAGATATCGTCGGCAGCAACCATAGAGCAGCGAGAGAGGCCTTTTAAAAGGGAGGCAGCGAGCGTTAACACCACTAATACGAAGTACATGGTTCCTGGCAGGGAATGTGGGAGTCCAAATGGTGTTGGCTCCGACGTGGAGCTGGATGTGGAACGATATGAAGTAGTGAAATAATAAATAAATAAATATATCTTTATACGCTCGTGACGTGTGACAACGATGTAAGCCGCGTAGTAAAACGACGAATTGCACCTGGGAATCGGACTTACTGTGGATTGCACAGCCAGTTCAAGTCTCTACAGAACACTAGTCTTCCCGGTGGTCCTTTACGGATATGAATCATGAATACTGGAGGACCACAATTCGTTCGGCATAGGATTGATAACGGACCGTTGTCACCGCTAAAGTAAGTAAGTAGCGTTCCTCTTTAGCTGGGGGATCCACGAATAGAACCAAGCTATAATGGAACCAATTTTTCCTCTAAGCCGTGGATCGCAGATATTGGTCACCCTTTAAACCACAACGAACTGAATAGAAAGGAAACACTACAACACGGCGTGAAGCATGCAAAAGAATATGTGTTTTTATCTAAGCCAAATTTATATACCAAGAGAGTATAGGCGGGCGGAGATCTGTGAATGCATGCAAGTCTAGTTTACGATTGTTGTTGTGGTTTTATTGATTGGTCAATTGCCCTATGTCTAGCGGTCCTGCTTTGCAAAAGAAGTGAACCCGGAACAACGACGTAATCGTCGATCTGGGAGAGCACTTTGATAGGCGGCATTGACCAGATTTGGGTGGTTTTGCATAGTCAAAAGTTTTGCGTTTTGCAAAACGTAAGCGTATGAATGGTTAAATAATAATAATCCTACGAGTTTATTCAACAAACATATTTTGAATAAATCCTCTAACATTTGCAACAAATTATTAATCTACATTTTACAAACTAGAACTATCTTTCAATGTTTCTTATTCCTCACATCCAACAAGTTCTGCTCGCTGCGAAAATCCCTCCGCGGTGCATCCGCTCGTTCAGCGACGATAGCATTTCATCCGAAGCATCAAGCCAGAACAACCTGCCCGGGAATGACGGGTAGGTTTCGGTGCGGTCGCGGCCAGAATCAACAAGGAAAGGAAAATAAAAAAAAAGTGCACAGCGGAGAAAGCAAAACATAAATAGGTTTTATATTTAGAATTTAGGTCCCTATTTCAGATGCATCCGGCCGCGGCCGTCGTCGTCGTCCGGATCGCCACTGCCAGTAGTAGGTCAGTGGTAGCGGCGGCCGCAGCAGCAGCAGCCGTAGCTCTTCGGTGCTGCAGCCAGCACCAGTCCTCGTTTTTTTGGCAGCTAATGAAAAGGTGCGGAAAAATGCGTGAGTGTCCGAAGACAGATTTTGACCGTTTTCCGACAGAAGAAAAACATATATTCAGATTTCATGCATTTTGCTCGCAAATGAAGCGTTGCGTTGTTTGCCGCTTTCGACTGAGAAGTAATTTTTCAATGGAGAAGCATATATTTACGCTTCCACTTTTGTACCTTACTCTTACTTAAAACTTTATTGTCCAAGCAATTGAAGAAAAGGGTAGTAATATCCATTCCATTCGTCTAGTGTCAAATAGTCATTTTACCTACTTCCTAAAAACTTCCTAAACCCAATCCCACGCATCCGGCCCGTGCACGTACGTACATTCGTACGTACGTCCAGTCAAAATTGATGAATGACACGCATTGTCAAAAAAAAAGTTTACTGCCAGTTTGTAGGTGAAAGTTTCACTTTTGCTTTTTATTCGTCGTCGTCGTCGCTAATCGTTCTCCACCGCCCTTCGGAAGGGAACGCGCACATTTCGCGCCTCCATTGAAAACCTGTCCCGCGCGCTGTGGAACCGACCAGCAACGCACTCACGCACCGAAAAATTTGTCACCATAGATTGTATTACTATCTAGCTTACTACCAACGCAACGAATGATCGCAGCTACAGTGGGTAATATTCACGGATTGACAGAGCAGCTTATGTTAGACGGTGCGTGTGCGGTGGGACCCATTTGGATATGCGATTCTCTCTTTTTTTGTTTGAGGAATGTGCGTGAATCTTCCACCGGATATGCAAATACTGAAAAAATGATAAAAATTCTAATGAGTAGAAATTGCTTCAAATGTCAATTAAAATTTAACTATCGGCATCAGTGGGTGAAAATAGGCAGAACGATTAAAAACAATCGAAATGCTGTCCGCTACGCTGCTGATACCTTATGGTTGTGTCCGGTCAAAACGAAAGTTGTCATTTGCATAAAGTTTCGAATTATTAAAGATTAATGGGTCTGGTGCGTGCAGGTGGGGAACAGAATTATGTGAGAAAATCAAGTCCATTAATATGTAGGTATAAGGGTATTTTGCTTCCTAAAAGGTTCGGCCCTAACGAAGTCCCGAACAATAATGTTATCGAAAATTTTGATTACAATAAGATTATTATAAACTGACCAGCAGAGAAATATTTTAAAAATTTTCCATGTAACAGAACATTGAACTTTCCCTTAGAGTTTTTCATTAGAGCAGAAAATTGTTAGGGACACTTTTTTCAGATAATATTTTTCCAGGATTGCTGAGAAAAGTGATTTTTAGAGGAAAATTTGTGTGAAGATATGATATGTACTTGTTACAAGAAGCCAAAACTTTCAACGTATTCAGTTAGAATTTTCCATCCAAATATTTACTGGCAAAATTTGGCAAAATCAGCATTACGTACAGATATAAATGCTAATAAATTATATTTGACGTGCTAAATTGGCATATCTGTACTATTTTGCAGGCGATTAAGAATAATTTTAACCATTACGACTATATAAGTATTTATATACGATAATATCCAATTAGGCACGACTCGCTTCGTACTACTATACAATTTTTTGCTGAAAATCGTATGTATGTCAGTTATCATCATTATATACGATAGAAAATCAAATTCGGCCCCCTTTATCAAGCTTTAGTTACGACTTCGAATTTGTTAAGAGATATTTACGATAATTTTCGTACATTGACTTACAGGTTGGTGCTAGCTGGGTCCACTCTTCAGGAGGTTTTTATAACCTGTTTAAGAATCAGGTTAGCAGTTTTATCATGCTCGAGTGTAAGCCAAGATAAAACCGGTTATGCTTTTCACTACTTGACAGCCACTGCCATGATTTAATGAAGCTTTTCGCTTTATTAGACAAAGCTATAAAGCCAAAAGCTTGTTGCTTGGCAAAGAAGCTAAATCAGTTAGCCAGCTTCGTTAACTTGAAAATATATTGTCGTGAGAACAATTAGGGTTAAATTTTATAGCGATTATAATAAAATTTTCAGCAGTTTCCGTAGTTGTACAGTGTATGCGCAGTAAATTTTATCGTGCATTTTGGAATAATAGGTGGGTAAAATCATGCTAGGTGCGTCTTGTGACATGGAAACAGATTGATAATAACTTTCTTTCTGCAATTCACTCTTTGCGTTGATGATTTTTCGTTTGCGGGTAAAAAAATATTACAATGTGGCAATATGGCCTCGCATAAAAAAATGTTCTCGGTGTTAAACTTCAATATTCTTCCAAAGAGCAGCAATAAATCTGCTTGTCATGGTGTTGTCATATCAATAGTGGGGTAAGTTAACCTATGGTGGGACCTTTACCTATAGTGAACCTCAGGTACAGTTTCGTTGTTTATTAGTTTGTACTTCTTATTTCCGAGGATATATGACATGAAATGGAAAGTACTAAACAAACCACACAGTTCAGATTACAAAATTTTAGGCGCATTTGATGATTAATACCTTAAAATCGACACTTGCAACGAGTGAAGATCCGTTTTACGGTTAAGAATGCAAAATATGTCGCTATCAGTGGACCCTCTTCATGCAAAATGCACTAGAATACCTGTAACGGACCTGGTTGCTATCCTATTGTAAGCCCAAAGGTCCATAAAAGGAAAACGGATATTCTAGTTTGTTTTAAGAAATGTGTAAAATATAGAGATTCGCAACATAAATTCATATTTTTTAGCGTTAATCGAAAGTTACTCGTATTGTAAGCGCTATCTGTTACGTTGCCAGTTCAAAATAATTCATGGAAGAAAGCCACTCACGCACTAAATGGTCCACTAATGGTTAATGTACCCTATTATAAAACTACGGTTTGACAAGTAACCGCAATAAAATCATTTTTGAATAAGTAGGTCATATTGTATTACTACGCTCAACTCATAGGAAGTTTTTATGAGATGTGGCACAGCCAACTAGCTCTATTGTGGCAATATAAGCAACCATAATAAATTTGCTTTATGAACAGTTTTATTATGGTTTCGTAGCTAGCTATAAGTGTATTTTGGCTATTTTTATTGGGCACCCATCATACTTTCGTGGATTTCAGGACAGCATACGATACAGTCGACCGCGAACAGCTATGGCTGATAATGCACCTGAACGGTTTTTCAGACAAACTGACGCTGACGCTGATCAAAGCTACTATGGAGCGAGTGATGTGCTGCGTGCGTGTTTCAGGGGTACCCTCGAGTTTCTTCGAATCGTGCAGAGGGTTGCGCCAAGGTAATGAGGACTGTCTTGTATGTTATTTACCATGGTATGGTGTGATCTGGTGAGCGGGCATAGAAACGAGAGGAACGATCTCCAGCAAACGTAGCCAACTCCTAGCTTTCGCAGATGACCTCGACCACATTACTAGAAACCCTGGGACGGGGGAGGCAATGTACGCCAGACTAAAAACGGAGGCTAGGAGATTTGAGTAACAAATCAATGCGTAGAAAACCAAATATATGACAGGAAGAGATTCTAGAGAAAATAACGTCCGCCTCCCACGGACAGTGACGTAAGGAGAATACGAGTAAGGAATTTCAACGACGCATTCAAACTGGAAGTTTTGCCTATTTTTCCCTCCGCAAGACGTTTTGATCAAGGAGCAGACGCAGCCTCACAAAGCTGACGATGTACAAAACTCTAAACAGACTGGTTGTAATCTACATACTTAACTTTACTTACGGAAGACGTGCGTGGTTTTCTTACTTTAACCTATGTGTCCATGTCCGCCGGTCCAGTAGAACAAAGCGTTGAAATCATAGATCTCCACTGCCGACGGTTACCCGTCATGGCTTTTCCGCCAGGACAGGTTCTCCTCTAGGATGGTAAATGGTTGAATAATGCGCTCCAGAACTATCACGAAGTTCCACAGCCTCTTATTTAGCAACTCCTATCTCTACCTCCTCGTGGTACCATCCGGGATACGCTCCTTAGTGGAAATCGGACAACCGGTGGAAACTAGGGTCGTATGCGGACAGAGAAGGGGGCACTCATGCGAAGGCTGAGTGTAAACTCTCCGCCTGCAAATGACGGATCTCGGTAGAAGCATGTTCGATGAACCTGAAAATACCGAGAACCTGAGCAGAGGGTCCAAAGCCCCCAAAGGAGGATGGTTTTAATAGCTATTATCCATGGCTAAAAGTAAAAACATGAATGGATAAACCCCTAATCCAAGGTGTCATGCGACCCGTGCCGAGGGATGAATGGTGGGGGGGGTTCTATAAATACTCAGCCTCAAACGGAGCCTGTGGAGTACCAGAGCGCCCTCCACAGTAATCAGCCCTTACCGCATCATGAGGGGCTCTGATGTGGCGGACTTTTCTTTCCCCTCAACTCGTGGGATTCTTATGGAAGACAAAAGCAAAAATATAACAAGTGTGGATACGGTGGAAAACCCGTTCGCTAGAGGAGGCATCCAGCGTTCTCCACCAAGGGTGGAGAAGGATGCAACTAGGAGCGCTAGTGTGGGTGGCAAAGGCAGCGGTATGCCTACCACGCCGGACACAGCGATGAACGGCCCAGCGCTTATCAGGGCGATGGAGAAAAATAGAGATGCTGTACCTAAAGTGGTAGCAGCGTCACAGCAGCTCGAGGTAATAATCGAGTTCACGTCAGGTCGCGGAAATTTCTCCAAGGACCTGAAGCAGAGCTTGCTCATGCTTCGGAGAACCTTGAATGCAGCGACCAAAACGCACAACGACCTCGTGGCCCGTGCAGGAGAGGCTAAGAAGGTGACCGTGAAGGCGTCGAAGGCAGTACAAACGGACGCTTGCCCGTTGACGGAGTGTCGTAACGCGGCCCAGGAGGCTACGGAAGGCGCTACCAGCAGCGGTAAGGCATCCGCTAAGCGCCCGAGACAGTCCCCGGGGGATAGCACCCCTGGCGGACCGAAAAAACGCCTGATCGGTAAAAGCCCTCAGGCTAGCGGGTTGGCAGAGCTAACCGATGAACCAGCGGGAAGCTCCAAGACAGGTGGCCCGTGGACCGAGGTTAGGGCCAAGAGAAAAGGCGGAGGAGGCTCCAGTAAAAAAACTGCTCCACCTAAACCGGCAAGAAAGCGAGCGAAGAAGGGCGACGCTCTTATCCTGAAAACCGACGGGTCGAAATACTCGGAGGTTCTGAAGGCCATGAGAGGAGACGCCCTACTCAAGGATCTGGGCGCGGACGTACGGAGCATCCGCCGCTCACGCACGGGCGATATGATCCTCGAGTTAAAGAAGGACGCCACAAAGAAGAGTTCCGCATACAAGCCAATAGCGGAAGGAGTGCTCGGGGACGGAGTGAAGGTACGTGCTCTCACACCAGAAGTGACTCTCCAGCTTAAGAACCTGGACGAGATCACCGAAGTGCGTGAGGTCGTACAAGCTCTCAAAGAGCAAAGTGGAGTGGTGGTGGCAACCGAGGCGGTTCGCCTACGCAAGGGTCCGGCCGGGACCCAGGTAGCCACCATACGACTTCCGCTGATTGACGGAAACAAAGCCCTGAAAGCTGCTAGGCTAAAAGTGGGGTGGTCGGTATGCCCACTGAGCGTGTCCAAGCAGTCGGAAGCTTGCTTCCGGTGTTTCGAGCACGGACATAAAGCCTGGAACTGCAAGGGGCCAGATAGGAGCCAGTTGTGCAGGAGATGTGGCAGTGCTGGCCATAAAGCAAAGGACTGCGCGGAGCCTCCTAAGTGCCTGATCTGCACCGGTAAACGGGACGCAAAGCACGTAACGGGAGGTCCAAGGTGCCCGGCCGGTGCGCCGGCGACTAAGCCACGTTCATAGTGCAAGTGACACAACTCAACCTGAACCACTGCAGCACAGCTCAGCAGCTGTTACACCAAGCAGTTTCTGAGTCAGCAATGGACATTGCCATAGTCTCGGATCCATATCGCGTCCCTGCCGGAAACGGCAACTGGGTCTCGGATAGGTCTGCGACGGCGGCTATATGGACAACAAGCAGGTTCCCGGTTCAGGAGGTTGTGTCAACTGCAGACGAGGGGTTTGCGGTTGCCAAAGTGGGTGGAGTGTTCTACTGCAGTTGTTATGCTCCGCCGAGTTGGTCTATCGAGCAGTTTACGCGGATGGTAGACCGAGTATCAGTTGTGCTGTCTGGTTTAAGGCCGGTGGTTGTGGCGGGCGACTTTAACGCTTGGGCGGTAGAGTGGGGAAGTCGTCGCACGAACCATAGGGGTCGGATTCTGCTTGAAGCTCTGGCAAAGCTTAACGTAGATCTGGCCAACGTCGGCAACACAAGTACCTTCAGTAGGAACGGTGCGGAGTCTATCATCGACGTGACTTTCGGCAGTCCTGGTCTGATAGGAGACTGGCGGGTAGATAATGGCTACACTCACAGTGACCACCAGGCGGTCCGCTATGGTGTCGGTCAGATAACGAGGCGGCAGGCGGCGAGTAGGGCCAACACTCCAACCACCCGTGGATGGAAGACATCATACTTCGATCCCGAAGTATTTGTGGAAGCGATCCGGAGAGAGTGCGGTGATCGCGGTATGCCCGATCCGAACGCTGATCATTTGGTTGAGGTACTGTCGCGAGCATGTGACGCTACCATGCCTAGGAAAGGTCGTCCTAGGTATGGCAGGTCACCGGCTTACTGGTGGACAGATGAAATTGCGGAACTCCGCGGAGCGTGCTTTCGTGCGAGGAGAATTATGCAAAGAGCTCGTTCGGATGAAAGCAGGGCTGAATGTCGAGTAGCACTCGTTGCTGCACGCGCAGCGCTTAAGAGCGGGATAAAAGCTAGTAAACGAGACTGCTTTGAAAGGTTATGTGCTAGTGCCAATGCGAACCCGTGGGGTGATGCCTACAGAGTCGTAATGGCAAAGACCAAGGGTGTGATGGCGCCCGCTGAGCAATCGCCAGAGATGCTGGAGCGGATCATCGAGGGCCTCTTTCCGCGCCACGAGCCAAGGCCCTGGCCTCAGACCGCTGAGTCGTCCCACGGCCGACGTTCCAGTATCTCAGACCATAGCGTAGGATGGTCGGCCTCCCAGCCGAACATCCAAAGTAACGTGGGCGACGGCGGTTTGGAGGTCGGGGAGGAAGTGACGGTTACGAACGAGGAACTCATTGATATCGCTAAATCCCTAAAGGTGAGCAAGGCACCGGGGCCAGACGGTATCCCGAATATGGCCATTAAAGCGGCTATTTTGGAGGCTCCCGAATTATTCGGGGCAGTAATGAATAGATGCCTGGAAGCTGGCCACTTCCCGGACAGATGGAAGCGACAGAACCTGGTCCTATTGCCGAAGCCGGGAAAACCTCCGGGTGTCCCCTCGTCATATAGGCCGATCTGTCTACTCGATACTGCCGGCAAGGTGCTGGAGAGGGTTATCCTTAACAGACTCGTACAGTACACGGAGGGTACAAACGGTCTGTCAAGGAACCAATTCGGCTTCCGAAAAGGCAAATCTACGGTGGATGCCATCTTGTCTGTCACTAAGACAGCCGAGGTGGCAATCCAGCCCAAGAGGACAGGTATTCGTTATTGCGCAGTTGTCACGCTCGACGTGAGAAATGCGTTTAATAGCGCTAGCTGGGACTCCATAGCCAGCTCGCTTCGGAACGTCCAAGTGCCGGTGTCGCTGTACAGAATTCTGGAAAATTATTTCCAGAATCGTGTGCTATGCTACAACACGGAGGATGGTCAGAAATGCGTTCCAATCACCTCAGGGGTTCCGCAAGGTTCCATACTGGGCCCGGTGTTGTGGAACGTCATGTATGACGAGGTGTTGAAGCTAAAGTTTCCGGTAGGGGTGGCGATTGTCGGCTTTGCGGACGATATCACCTTGGAAGTCTACGGTGAATCTATCAGAGAGGTTGAGTTGACGGCTGCTCACTCTATAAGCATTGTTGAAGATTGGATGCGATCCAGGAAACTGGACCTAGCGCATCATAAAACGGAGGTTATCGTGGTTAACAACCGCAAGTCGGTGCAGCAAGCAAATATCAGTGTCGGGGACTGCACTATTTCGTCAACGCGGTTCTTAAAGCTCCTTGGAGTCATGGTCGACGACAAGCTCAAGTTCGGGAGCCACGTCGACTATGCCTGCAAGAAGGCTTCCACAGCTATTTCGGCATTGTCTCGTATGATGTCTAATAGCTCTGCGGTATATGGCAGCAAGCGAAGGCTTTTAGCCAACGTGGTCCAGTCCATACTCAGGTATGGCGGGCCGGTGTGGTCATCGGCGTTAGGTACCAAAAGCTATCTAGCCAAGCTGGAAAGCACCTATCGTCTCATGTGCTTAAGAGTGGCGAGTGCGTACCGCACAGTTTCACATGACGCAACCTGCGTCTTAGCGGGTATGATGCCTATTGGTATCATCATCAGCGAGGACGTAGAGTGCTTCAACCAACGTGGAACTAGAGGCATACGGAGTACCACAAGATCGGCCTCGATGATCACATGGCAGCGGGCATGGTCTGATTCCACAAAAGGCCGGTGGACACATAGACTTATCCCGGAACTATCCGGATGGGTCAACAGGCGTCATGGCGAAGTCAACTTCCACCTGACACAGATTCTGTCAGGGCATGGTTGTTTTAGACAGTATCTGCACAAATTTGGGCATGCGGAGTCCCCCGAGTGTCCTGAATGCGCGGACGTTGAGGAAACTGCAGAACATGCTTTCTTCATATGCCCTCGTTTCGAGGGCGTGAGAAGCAACATGATGGCAGTTAGCGGACAGGACACTACTCCGGATAACTTAGTCCAAAGGATGTGTTCTAGCTCGGACGTCTGGGGTGCGGTCAATGCGGCTGCTACCCAGATCGTACTTGAGCTACAAAATCGTTGGAAAGCCGATCAACGGCGAATAAACAGCCTAACTACCATAGTCCAGTAGTTATCTAAGAGCGTGCGTTAAGCACAATAGCCCCTCCCTGAAGTAATACCGATAAGGTGGTTCCAGGGGGGATTGAGGCTGGAGACTCGAGTAGGGTTTTAGTGGGTCTGGATCTCCACGATCTTCACGGGATACCAAACCCCACTCCCTGAGCTGTCTTTTCAGGTGTCTGATAGCAGATTTCCCTACTCGTTAAAAAAAAAAAAAAAAAAAAAAAAAAAAAGGTTCTCCTCTACAGCCCAGATATGGTTGGCGTCGCTGCGTCGCCATGAGCCTCTGGGTCTGCTACTTCTACGCTGTCCTTGCGGATTCCAGTCGAGTGATTCTCTGCAGATCTCGTTCGCTCCTTTCCGCAAGGTGTGTCCGATCCATTTCCACCTACGTTCACGAATTTCTGTTGCTACTGACCGTTGACGACATCGACGAAAGAGCTCCTCATGGTTTTCGTGATTGAGTCGGTCAAATGTTTTCTCGAAGTCAACGAACTCCAGCAGAAGAGAGTCCTGTAGTTCGTTGATCTGCTCCAATATAATGTGGAGCGTTGTGATATACGCACTTATGGTAGCAGAAACTTATTTACGACTAAAACTAGTCAGAATTCGGTTGCCGGTTGCGAGCTTGTAATCCCAAGAATTAGAAGTCGCTGGCGCTGGTTTGAAATCTTACAAGATACCTATTCTTATGTAAAAAAATGCAGGAAATCGATTGCTGATGGTTTCATCCTGCGCAGTTCATCCCTTCGAAAAGTGGTCCATTTTGCCCTATTTTACCCAAAAATCATGCCAAAAGCTAATTAAACAGTATAAAAACTTATTTGCCGCCCGTGAAACGAACTCAAATAGGTTCCAAATTTTGTCAAAACATCAGAAGAATCAAAGCCCATCCATTCCATACTGTGCGAAATGCAGCTAAAGTCCATTTTGCCTAATTCACCTCTAAATACATAGTAAAAGCTAATTAGAGCGATTAAAACTAATTCATAGATAGGGGAATGACGTCGAATAGTACCAATTTACTCGAAAGACATCAGGAGAGTTGATTGTCATCGATTTAGTACAGCGATGAATTCACAATCGGTTCGTTTTGCCAGATTCTCTCCTATATCTATACAAACACACGTTCATTTGCTATTGCGTAAAAAAATCGTAATTTTTCAGCGATGGTGTTTTAGAAGAAGTTTATCAGTAAAACACAGCGCATCTTTTCAAACTATCAAGGTGATCTTATATTCATCTATCAGGGTGATACAAGCTTTTGTTTTTTTTGAATACGTCCAAAAAAATTTTTTTCTTCAGAAAAGTTATAGAACACACTAAAATGAGCAACTTTGTTGAATATAGTAATTATTTATCTTTTGCTAGCTGCGAGATATAATGATTTATTTTAAAAATACACATAAAAATCAATTCTGCTCAATAACTCGGCATCCAATTAATTTATTGCTTTCAACTGTTCTCCAAAGTTATTTAGTATGATAAACTACACACATTTTTTGGAAGACTGTTTTTACCTTTGAGTTAGTTTTAATCGCTTTAATTAGGTTATCTATGTATATGTATATGATTTGGGCAAAATAGAGCGTGATGAAGGGGTTCTTGATGGCGATAATTGCTCTTCGTATGGTAGTTATACTAAAAACAGCGTTTCCCAAATCGGTGTTCACCAAAAATATAGTTCGCTGCAGAATAGTATAGCCCTTTAAGCACGGAGGGTTTAAGTTACGATATTTTTGGTTTTTAGATCAGTATAAATTATTTTCATCGCTCGAGATACCAAAACCAGTGTATTCTACACAGTGCAATAAATGTTTGCTAAATTTAGCAACCTACACAATTGTGTGGGTTCGGCCTTATCTTATACCATTGCACTATGGGCAAAAACGAGCCGAAAAAACGGATGCAATTAAGATATGGCTTGCAGGCTGATAAAATGTAGGTAATCTTATGTAAAATTTTCCGGAGAATTGCATGGTGCCCACCGCTTTCCTGTTTGTCATCGGGAAGTGCCCCATTTTGCTCATTTTCCCCTATTTTTAACATTTTTTACCCTTTTTGGACTATACCAAGCCAGGCTTTGAAAAAACAAAACATGACAGCCAGGCTGTACTACTGGTTCTCAAGTCCACCAAATGTGCATCCAGATTAGTCCAGGGAGTGCAGCACAACCTTGAGGGAGCTCTCCCGCCAGAATAAAGTTTCATTATTCTGGATGCCTGGACACTGCGGAATCGAGGGCAATGAGCTTGCCGACAGCCTAGCGAGACAAGGTTCTGCTCATCAGTTCATTGGCCCCGAACCGTTTCTGGGCACCTCCATATCCGCTGTCAAAAGCGAATTACTGACCTGGGAAAAGCTAGAAATAGCATTCAGTTGGTATGAAGCGCAGGGCTGTAGACCCTGCAGTAGTTAACAAACTACTTACCTTAACGCGTAGGGAACTGCACACAATCACGGGACTGCTCACCGGACATTGTGTCACTCTTTACTATTTAAAGAGAATAGGCAAGGCCTTAACCGATATTTGCCGCTCTTGCCTTTTAGAACTAGAAAGTTCAGCGCACTTGCGTCTTTCAGGTTCAGCTTTTTCGGAAGCTACCTATTAACTCCATACTCAGTATGGAAACTTCATCCCAAGAAGGTAGTTGGTTTTATTAACCATGTAATACCTAATTGGGGCACAATGTTACAACTTAGCTCAACTCCATCAATGGGTATGAGCAATTCGTAAACTGTGTACAGCAATCGGGGCCAGCTACAAAAGACAATCTTCGTGACTGTCGCAGTGGCATTTTTGAACCTGGTGCCCTTCTGGCATACAAAAAAACTACTGACACGAGGTCTTCAACTATTGGAACTTTTGTACTTAATTGGATGAAAATGATTGAAAAATAAGTATTATAATTTTAATACCTCGAAATAGTGGACCCCTCGTTCACCAAGGGGTCTATCAGTTTAAATAGAAAGTTGCAATTTGAGCAAACCTTGAGATCTATATCATGTGATATTTCATAAATTTGCCAACTAACAAATAGTGATGTCCGAAATTTTCAATTATTCGATTACCGATTAATCGGCGAGCGTTGTTAGCACTAATCGATTAATTCAACTATTCGTACTAGTGGTATTCGATTAGAAATATTCATATTTTTTGCCTTATTTCAAATATTTTTTTCTCGGTAACGCGAAAAATGAATCGATTCGGGTTTATTGCGTGCTAAACATTGCACTTTATACTAATATTTGCAGTTTTGTTTGCATATGTGAACCTCCTCCCCTCTCCCCTACGGCTCCTTGAACATGATCATTCGAAAAAAACATGATTTGCGGTACCATGGATTGGCGCTGGGGGGCTTATCCGAATTAAAAAAATCCAAAACGGCATGAAAGAATATTAAATTATCTCGTGTTTGACCCATCCTTTTTTTAAAATTCGAACGCATAACAAAATGGCGGACATTCAAACATAAAAGTAAGGTTTTTAGCCGAAAAAATTGACTTTAAACATTTCTTAAAAATACAAAAATTGTAATATCGAAAAAAGGATGGGTCAAACACTAGATAATTTTGTTGGCTTTGAATCAAAAAAAGAATCATGAGAATTACTTTAGCCGTTCTTGAGATATTTATGGTACCGACTTTCAAAACCTGTTTTCGAGAAAAACGACGTTGAAGTTTTTATTCGCTGTGTAATCGCTCCAGACATGCGCGGTACAAATAGCTGTAACTTTGTCAATTTTTGGAATTCATCGAAATGACTTGAAACACATATGGTCAAAATGTTAATCTTTCGAAATAATCAATAAAAAAAATTTCGGTTTTTTTAAATTGAAAAAGTACTATGCACCCTTAACTGAATAAAACAACCAGTTACAATTTTCATATAATTATTGTTATATTCTAAAAATTTGCTATGAAACAAACTACAAACGATACGGCTTTGTAAAGAGAAGAGAAAGGGCTTATAAACGAAGTAAAAAAAATTGGCGGCCATCTTGGATTTGGCCATGTTGGATTTTATCAAAAAATCGCCGTTCTCGCCATGTTCTACCCAACCGGTTTTAATTTTAAGACCACCATCGGAAAGCTGAGAAAAAATGCTATAAGAAACATCCATCAAATTAGATGTGCAATAGCATTAACTAAATAAAACAATTATTTTTTTACAGCAAGATATTATATTATAAAAGAGTTGTAAAGCTTGATACAGATAATTAATTGTTTCGTTTATTTAATCCCACTACACATTTAAATTGTTTCTTATAGAATTTTTTCTCAGTTTTCGAATGGTGGTCTTAAAATGAAAATCAGTTGGGGGGCTCATGGTGAAAACTGCAATTTTTTGATAAAATCCAATATGGCGACCAAATCCAAGATGCCCGCTAAAAAAAATTTTTTTTTTCGTTTGAAAGCCCAGTTCTTCTTTACAGAACCGGGTCATTTGTTAGTTAATATGTTTTGAAACACTGGTTCTACAATTGATGAAGGGACGGTAGGGGAAAATAATATTTTTTTTTAATTGAGGGGAAAGAGTGGAAAGATAAGGGGGAGAGGGGTAATAGGTAGCTACACTCACCTTTTGTCCAATGCTGGAAGGTGCATGGGTCGAACCAAGCTATAATCAGAGATTATAACCTGATTCGAACCCACAACACCCGCCAGGGCGTGTGGCTGCCTGGTACTTGTACCTTTGAAGCATTGAGGCGCTTGACAAAAGGAGACTGCTCAACCCCCCTTATTAATGTAGCGACGTATCTAGTTTTGGGTTATTTTTAGACACACAAGTTGTGCCTCCTCCTCCGTCAACTGTAGAAACCACCGACCGAGAAGTTTTTATCTAACTTGTTTTTACTTTCAGGAGGACGACACTGTGCAGGCCCTTATGACTTGCAAGGTACCGCGCGTGACGTTCGTCTGTCAGCGTGTAATCCGCGATTCTCAGCGCGAAAAAAATGAAAACAATTTCATTACTTTCCCCTACCGTCCCTTCATCAATTGTAGACCACCGTTTCAAAAAATATTAATAAATATGTTTGACCGCATTTCAAGGTCAAGACTAAAAACTCGAGGTTGGTCCGTTTGTTAGTTATTTTATGGCAAATTTATGAAATATCACATGACAAAGATCTCATGGTTTGCTCAAAATTCAACTTTTTTTGAAACTGTTAGGCCCCTTGGAGAACGAGGGGTTCACTATTTCGAGGTATTAAAAGTGTAATTCTTATTTTTGAACCATTTTTAGCCAATTAAGTGCAAAAGTTCCAATATTTGAAGACCTCGTGTCAGTAGTGGCTCCGTTTCAGCGAGAATTACTCATATTCAATTGATGAAAAACAGTTTTGTTTCTGGCATTATGAGAATTATTGTTAAAACAACAGATGTAAAGTGGCTGAGAGACAAAGGGGCCCCGAGTAAGATCAGGCAATCAGCTAGTTTCAACTAAATGTGATAGAAGCATGTTGTTTGGAAAGCGAGATATTCATTAACGGTACTATCGGAACCAGAATCCAATAATTCTCAAAACGAGCTTTTGAACATTTTGAATGTACTTTGAGCCAATCTAGATAATGCAGAATATCCACTATCGGTTCTACCGATACCCGAAAATTTGTCATTTTCGGTTATTTTGAGAAATATTGTAAATGGTTTCTACATGAAATCATATGATTTCTAGCGACGATTTCTTGAAGAGGGCGTGCATGGGGAGTGTTAGTAAATTTTTCAGTGCAGTGTCATTGCAGTTTATGCAGTGCAGTCGTTAAATATCACTATCGTTACTATCCTGAGTTAAGTCGTAAATCTTCCCATGATTAGAGCAGAGATTATAATCCGAAAGATAATCCGTATTTCGAAACCTTCAACAATCGTGTAACGGCTGTCGGCACAGTCATACCAAGCCGTAACAATCACCGTAACACGAGTTGCGGCGTTCCTTGGGGTAAAGTCATTCGCTGAACTTGAGCTAATTTTACTGTGATGCACTTTGCTGAACAACGTTAAATAGTAGTTAGTACGTTAGCAGCAGGCGACAAGTGCCAACCACCATCACCACCATCGCCGCCCGTTGGTTGTTGGGTGGTAATTAACTATTCTGCCAACGAAAATGACGTTGCATAAAAACCGTGAGAAGGATAAAACGGGTTCCTTCCTTGCTTCTTGCTGCCTCCCCTTCCACCGTTTTGTCATGTTTCGGCATCCGAGACAGATCGGCTTAGTTGGCGATGGTACGTGAAAGCAGGGACAATTGGTTACAATTAAAAGAACATGCCGCATTGTTTTATTCATTTTTTGATTACATTCTTTATTTCGCTTATTTTCAAAACAGACTTTTCAAGCTGAGAGAAATACAGTTC
Organism: Sabethes cyaneus; assembly: GCF_943734655.1. NCBI lineage: Eukaryota > Metazoa > Arthropoda > Insecta > Diptera > Culicidae > Sabethes > Sabethes cyaneus. The sequence goes on from NC_071354.1 coordinate 51,333,396, forward strand.
TTGTTGGTTTTTTTGCGTGTGTTTGTATATTTTTGTTTCTTTTTTCTTCCTCTGTGTGAGTTGGGTATTTATAATAATAGAAATTTGAGAGTCTTTGTTTGAAAAAAAAAAACTAGTTTAACTCGTATCCCCGTTTTCGGTTTGTTTGCTTAACAACTGATACCGAACGAAAAATAACAACAAAAAAATTAAAAGAAATGAAAGAGCATGGTTATAGAACATCCAGAATTCCACTAGCCTAGAACTAGAAACGCTACACGTGTTGTGTTACAATTACGAGCCTAAATGGTAACGAATCGGTTTTTTCGGTTTCCCTATCCAGCCAGTTGTAAAGTTTTCGCAATGCTATTGGCTTCCTTTGTCTATATCGTAATAGCAAAATATAGAACTATCATTTACATTCTGCTGACATTAATATGTATCAAAAATATATATATTTATATATTATTATAGTTTTCACCTTGCGGTGGTCGAGTCTTGTGTTGTAAGTCAGTGTGCTTGTGTGTTTGCTTTTTAGTTCACTTTCGTTTTTTTTCTGCTACCGCCATGTTTTTTTTCGTTTTGTTCGAATTAGAATTCTACATCACTTTCTCTATGCAAAATAAGCCTAGTTTGCGACGACCGTGTGCGTGTCATTGCTTGGCCAGCTCCAGATATTGAAACTATCAATTATTAATTGTGAACATTTCCGAGCGTTGTTTTGACCTTTGCTTTAACGTATACATTAGCATGCAGTAGCGGCAGCATTAGAAGATGGGTAATGTGTCTTTTCGATTTGCATTATTTTATATACTGGTTGAGAAGATGAGATTTTTACACGAATTAGTTTTACTTACACAAACGAACCTTAAAAGGGACTGAGATTGGTAACTTTGTTTCTAGCAATCACCGCCTTAACGCTTCGGTTTGAGGACGTTTTATGATGAGGGTCACATACATTCTCGCTTTCACGCAGGACAAGTAGCATTCGATGGTAAAACGGAAGCGAATATCTAAGGCATATTCTACGACTGACCTCGTTCTGTTTTTTTTGTTTGTTTTTGCAGCGAACTTTTTATACAAAACAATTAAACAATTATGTACGATCAAGAGGGTAAAACAAAAAATAAAGTTTTTTTTTCTTTCTGTCGATCAAACATAACACTTCGTTTCTAAGCCATTTTTTCTAACATTTATTAAACATTCACAAAACGAATAAAATTATGAATATGATAAAAAAAGGTGGTAATAGAAGTAAAAACAAGTCTTGTCAAAGCTGTCCCACTTGTTAAGTAGAAGGTATAACATTCTCGCACACTTCAGCGAACTGATCGATGCATGTACAGGGTAAAAGGAGGATTAAGTCTATTTACAGGTATTCCAATTCCAAATCATGCCTCGCACAGCTTTTTACCTAACTTTTTATTATATTCTCTTCTTTATCATCGAGGTGCGGACCTTGGCAGTCCGCACGTTTATACACATTTTTAACACATACTGTCTTTGGTACTAAAACGATCATCAAATGTAAAGGACTGGACCATTGCTGCATGCGTTCACACCTAGTTCTCCGTTTTTTTCTGATTAATATTTACATACTTTTCACACTTCGTTAAATTTCACTAAATAATGCGTTTTTTTGCGATTTAATTTACTACAAGCTAGACAGACCACTTCTTCTAATCGCGCGATATGCATGTTTGTGTGAGGTGAATAGTGATGGAGCTCGGTACGGTAGGGGAGAGGGTAAAGGCGAGGAAGAGTGTGTGTGTGAGGGGGGGGGGGGGAATAGGTGGTATGTTGGTTACATAAAAAACGAGTCACTAATCCTACATATGATCACCCATGTTTGGAAGATTCAGCGCGCTGCGACAGATCTGATTTATCTCAGGGTTACTGTGGTTCATCAGATGCATGTAGAGCTGTTTGTAGAGCTGGATCTCGTTGTTCTTCTCCTCGATCTTCCGCAGCAGGACGTCCTTCTCCTTGAGGAGTGTTTTGACTTTTTCCTCCACCTCCCGAGATCGCACTTTGGCCTTCTCGCGGGACTTCCGCACGGCGATGTTATTCCGTTCGCGTCTCCTTCGGTATTCGTCCGTTCCTTTGTCGATGTGTTTCTGCTGGGATTTGCGGGATACGTGCGGAAGGAGCTTGTTGTGTTTGGTGAGGTTCGCTAGATGTGCTGCCCCGGCCAGATGTGGTAGGGTTTGGTGATGCAGTACCGTAGCTGGAGTCAGATTCGAGAAGGTGTTGCCGTTTCCGTTGGTCACGTAGTTGCCCGTTCCGAGTCCGCCACCTCCAGCGGCACCACCGCCGGCCAGCTGGTAGGTGGTGTTACCTATGAACTGTGCCCCGGATGCCTGCTGGAGCTGACGGCGGTATTCGTTGGGATCGACCGGTTCCTCTTTGATGTTGGCCGAATCGGACGATCCGACACTGCTGTTCTCGTCGCTGGAGTTGTTCGCGTAGGCTGCACCAGTGTGCACCGGCTGTGGCATGTACGCCAGAGATCGTTGGTAGTTGGTGTTTCCGTTCGTATGCTGGGACAGTCGAGCCTGCTGCAGCTGGAGAGCCTTAGCTGCCGCTGTCTGTACCAGGGGATTTGTCACGCTACCGTTGGTACTGCCGACGGTAACCATTTCGGTAAAGATACCGAGGGCCTCCGGATCACGGAACTGATCGTCGATCAGATGCTGGAGGTCCAGTGAAATTTCCTGAGATGTAAGCTCATCCAACTCGCTTTGCGAGTACTGAATTTGCTGCAGCATCTGCTTCGATAGAAGGTTCCCGTTGGTTAATACGTTTCCGTTGGTTTGCAGGCTTTGGTTCAGCTGTGCCTGCTGCTGCTGCTGTTGCTGTTGCTTGAGGGCCAACGTATTCTGGTTGACCGCTGACGGTGAATTGTTGTTGTTCGGTGTAGCTGCATTATTGTTGTTGGCGGTGTTACTGTTGTTGGCTGCCATTGTTAGTTTCTTGATATCACTGCGCACTTGAATTTGAGTTGTATCGTACATTTGAGGCGATTCCATATTTTTCTCGCAAATTTCACCACCAATAAACACTTTGTTCCAACTCTGATGTTCACCAAATTCGAAGTTATTTTCAGATTGCACACACTATTTTTTCCGAAAAAAATTTATCCAATTGCACTTAAGTTTCCTCAAATATTGCACTTCTTCTCACATTCAGTCCTTCAGCATCTTGGCGCACTTTGTTAAAAAAATCCAACAGTCCATTCCACTTTTCCCGTCACGTTTCACGTTGGTACAATTTCATCCTCACTTCCTTCGGTTATAGATCCAGAAATAAAAGTAATCCATTGTAGAAAACTAAATTATCCAAACTTTCGGACGGAATGACTCAGCTTCCTGTTGCTGTTTCTGCTGCCACTGCTGCTGCTGCTCGATCCCGGAAAATCCTTGAAGGCTCAAACCGTCCGAACCCGCGTTCGCGTTAGGGATTCGAAAAACTTTTTTTTTCTGTAAAAATAACTCGAGATTGCGCGCGGAACACCACCTCCTTGGCGGTCGTCGCGGTGCGATGTTTTGCTGCTACGTATTGTTGTTCTTTTTTGCGAAAGATGTTTATTGGCGGTTCACTTTCTTAAGACTGAAGTCTTAAGACTATGATGCAACTTGTTATATATTAACAACTTCTTCTTTGGAATCGAGTGCCGCGCGATGGATGCCCGCTCTCGCTCGCACTCCCTTCGGCTGACCGTTCTACTGGCAGTACTCCTTGGGGAGGATTGGCGGCGGCTCGGAGAAGTTTACACTTTCTCACAGCCCCCCTTTTTTCGAAGTACGCGTGTCTTTAGCTGTATGCGCTGCCTGCATAGGACACCCGAACGGCCTAGCGGATTCGACCGCAGATTCGGAGGGTCGTTCTGTTTCACTCACTCGGTTCGGCTTCCCACCTCCACCAGCCGTTTCGTTTCGTTTCGTTTTCTAAACGTCCGATTCAGTCGCTCCAAAAAAACTACTACCCCCGCCGCTCGCCGTCAAATGACTAGTCCGGGTTTACGGTGTGGAGCAATTTTCCAAACAACCACCACTGGGAGGAGAAAGAATTTACCTTTTCCCGACCGAACGAAGCTCGCAAGAGAGTCCAAACGCGCGCGCGATTTTCGTTGTTGACAGTCGGATGGCCTAGACTTAAGTGAGGCAAAACATATTAAGCAACCCGGTATCAATCGAAATAAAAAGGCGCACTGGCTTAAAGCGCCGCGCTCGGCTGTTTTGTTTTTTCTCGCGAGCGGCGGAAAATTCTCTCCCCATTAACCGCGCGCTGCATTCGCTACTATAGAACGATTCGCGCTCGTCGAGTCGCTGCTGTGTGGGGTTAACTGGGTGGAACAGCAGCTCCGGGCAACCCAACCCCACACCAGCCAGCAGCAGCGACAACGGCTGATGGCAAGCGGTGACAGTTCGACTTTGAGAGTGAGAGTTTCCTCATACCACAGAGTACAAGCTGCTGCAAGGCCCGTGCCAGTGCAGACGAAGAGCGCACGCGATCGAAAGCATGCATGCACGATGGAGTTTGATTGGAGTCCATCGCGCTTTGCCGCGCTGTTGAGTTGTAACTCTCACTCTCGATGAGGGAACCAGAAGACGACGGAGCTTTTCTCTACCCCACGCTACGTCACGGCGAGCAGTGATTTTGCGGTAATTCGATGACGTCACCGTTCGATAGATGGTGTGAATGTTTGGAATGGACACTACCACTTGTTGAGTGGTTGACTGGCCGTGCTGCTAGTTGAATTGGTAGATTTTTTAGTCACCGTGTATTTATGTTTTAGAATTGACAGAACAGAGCAGAAGAGAACGGTAAACGCCGGCGCAAACAGCGTCGTCAGCAGTAAACACCGGAGGACAAAAAAAATTGTTTAGTTACAAAATATTGCTTGTAAGTTTATTTCGTTTTATTTAAAATTTGTAAAATTAAAAAATGTTATATTATTATAGTATCTGAGGATGGCCGAATAAAAACATGAGTAGGCCGAAACATAATCAAAGGAGTTTTGAGAATTTCACCGAAAAGTGTCAATTCTATAACAAGTACATTGTTTGGAATTAGTTTTGACTGCTGAATGTTAGCTCTGTAGAAACTGTTATTATTATTATCGTTCAATTTTTCACATTTTCCACAAACGTTTTCAGTTTCAATTACTTAATGAAATGGTTGTCACCAGTGAGTGCTATAATGGAATGTAGAAACACGGAGGGCATTTGCTGTCAGGTTTAGTGTTCGATAGCGGAACGAAAATTGAAGTCCGGGTTCCAGTCCGGTAAAAAATTGGAACGAATATTTTAGGTCCGATCTCGTTCCGGTCCGAATTAGCTCTGTTCCGGTTCCAGTCCGATTCCGGTCCGGATGCAAAATTTACCAATTTCAATAAAATAAGTAACTGTCAAAGGCAAAGCTTTGAATGTGTGGAACCTTCTGTAACTTCTAAACGCTATCCCACCCCTTGAAACGGATCATTTAAAAGAATTAAAAAATGTGGCACTGGTGCTTGCTTACCCATCATGCATAATTCCTAAACTAAATTATTTTCTGCTTGCCCTACTCTTTTTTCAAAAATTGAAACGCATTCTAAAATGGTGCACTTTCCATAAAAGTCAGTTTTTAATTTAAAAATTGCCTGTCACCGCCTCCAAAATTCAAAAATAGCAATATAGATGCAAAAATGATGGAAAAAACGAAGATAATTTTATCCGCTGTATAGAAAATAACAGTGAGTTGTTTGTGAAATAATAGCGCACCGAAGTTAAAAATATGATTTCGATAAAAACACAATTAAAGTTTTTATGCACTCAGGACATGTTTGACGCAAACAGCTGTAAGGCTTATACAAATTTGAAAAAAGTTTGTGTCCTGGTCGCAAAGTATTGTTGAAGGGGGGGGGGGGGGGGCAGAAAAAAATAATAACATCAAACCTCCAATAACTAAACAAAAGAGAAGAAACCTGTTTACTTCCTCATATTATTAAAAATTTAATAAAAAAATTTTGTACAGTAGTTAAATTTTAGTTCAAATCAAACCATCGAAATTTTTCGACCTTAGCACCTAAAGTAAGCATCCTGGTAGAGATGAACCAGCTTGATAATAGTGGCGTGCCACAAATCATCTAAGAGAGCCACAAACGTGTTTGTGTTCATGGTACTGTACGGCTGTTCACTAACCAACGGAGTAGATATGTAGCATTGTGGCGTACCATTGTACCGTGTACCGACTTTGTACGGCAGTATTGCACCCTAGTAGCACAGTTGTTATAAACTAGTTGTGGTAACCGATTAATGACTAATTTCAGTCATAAATAGGTTGCGGCAACCAGAAATAACAAAAGTGTGCTACAAGGGCAGATAGTATCTAGTTCTGCAGGTGTTCCATAAACTTTTCGTATTGTTTCTATGTGTCCCACAAATACTTGGTCAAAAGCGATACCAAATTTCACTAATATATTGTTTAATTAAACCGAATTCGGTTTTTTTAAACAAATTGAATTAAAATGAAAGAAAATTTAAAGCAAATGGATCAAAATTCCACCCCAATTTTTGACGTCGGGAAGATCAAAAGGTTAAGGTTAAGCACAATAGTGGCCTATGACCTGCAGCATGAACCAGAAGACTTGATTGTTGATTGTTGATGAAAGAAAGTTGATCAAGACCAACGGGGTAATTACTTTAACTTTACACTTATTAGGTATTTAGAGATGTAAACTCGTTAAACTGCAAAAAATCTGCTCATCATTAAAGAATGCAACATAATATTGCTAATTGCAAGGAAAATTGTCCAATCAATAAGTGCGCAATCGCTCATAAAAGTGCTATTTTAGCTTAAATCATTTCGGTCTCTTCAGCGCACTTATTGCTTGGAATGTAACGAAAAAGTGCGCCGAAGATACCGAAACGATTTAATGTAAAATAGCACTTTTATGAGCGATTTCGCACTTTGGATGGTTGCAATTTTCCTTGCAATCAGCAATAATATGACACTTTATTTTTTTGCCCCTTTCCTTAATACTGCGGAAATTAAAAGAAATTAGTTTTGAACATATAAAGCAAGTCCTAGTCATCGTTTCCACTGCGGTCAGTTTTACGATCAAAAGTGCTCCGGACTTTCAATAGAATACCCGGTCCGGTCCGGTTCCGGAACGCTTCGTTCCGTTTTTTTGAATGCATTTTTTTGAATGCACTTTTAGGGGAATTAATCAAAACTTGAATACCACTAGACGATAGAACTTTTAATTTAAAGAAACTCTTCCAAAGGTTCCATAAACCTACAAAAAAGTTTTCCCTCTCAAAACTCTAATGCGCGACCAGAGTGCTGTGCTCGGTTAATTAGATTGCGTTGAGGTTTCGGTTGGTCAATTGAGGGTTAAAATATAATTTTTAGTAGAAGTCTTCAATATTATTTTAAGTCTTAAATCTTGAATTTTGAAAATTTTTTCGAAAAATTTCCGATTTTGTCAGTTTCCCCATTTTGTCAGTCCAAAATTCAACATGGGACCGACAAAATCGGAACATTACTGTATTTAGTATAGAGTGCCTTTTATATAATTGGTCTTCATTTTTTTGGTATTTGGCCACATTTATTTCTAACCCAATCCTCCTAGACAACGCTTTCAGCCTGACGTAGATGCATGCTGGATAAGTTATCACCTTGTTTCAACCATCGCCGCTTCTCGAAGGTATTAGAAAGTGTTCCTGAGATGCGCACGAAACACTTGATCCAATGTATCTCTGATCAGTCATGTCAGTTTCTCCAGAGGTACTGTGTTCGGCATTATCAACCGCAGCTGGTCTTGATCGACTGTATCGCATGCTGCTTTGAAATCAGGTGTGTGCGTGACATGTTGTACTCCTAACATTTCTGCAATATTCTGTTGGATGATTCCCTAGGAAACCTTGTGCTGTCGGTGATAGTCGGTGTGACAGGATCTAGGGGAATACCTTGAAGGGGCGTTTACCAGCGTTATACCGCGATAATTGCAGTAGTAGTTATAGATGAGAAAAACCACTCCTTCCATCCATTTCTCTTGGAAATAACCCAGTGCAGAGCCGTTGCCAGCGTTTTCCGGGCATGTTTATAAAGCCCTGCTGGTAGGCGGTCCTTAACTACGGCTCTTTTAGTCTTTAGGAACCCAATTTCTCGTATGACTTTGTAGTGATTTGATGTTGGGACTTTACTATTTTCCGTGGAAACTCGTAGGTTAATTTCTGTTCCACATTATTGTGCAACTGTACCATTTCCTTTTCCCTCCAGCGCTTGTTGGCAATCCTCATTAAACCAATCCTCCACCTAGTGCCTAGCGTATTCTGTCCCAACCGACTTCGAGGTTTGAAGTGCCTAACTCCTCAGCAGAAGGCAGTGTCTTTTCCAGTATTTGCGCATAATTCTCGGCAAATTGTTATCTAGCTGCCTATTGATTAGCTGGGAAGGATGGCCTTTGCGTCTCTGGTCACGACTGACAGTTTCGGGCGCACATGCACTAGTACTAGGTGCTGGTGAGAGCCAATATCCGCAGGATTTTGACGTTTCCCATGGGATGCGGCCATCTATAATAACGTGGTCAATCTGGTATTTGAACGTGTTTGTGTGCTGGTGTGTGGAGTAAACTGTTTTACACTAAATATAGAGAAGTGTAACGTGATTTCATTTCCCAGAAAACGAGCACCTATTGAATATGACTATACGGTTTCCGGCCACCACCTTCTTTGCGTACAGTGTATTATGGGTTTGGGAGTGCTGCTAGATAATGCAATGACATTCAAGAGCCATTACGACAGCATTATCTCCAAGGCCAACCGTCAACTTGGATACATTTTCAAGTCTCTTGTGCGGTCAATCCTTGAGACTAATTCTGTCATTTGGTGTCCATTTCATGCAAAATCCCAAGTAACACACAAAACAAGTTAGAAAATAATCTTCATGGAAAGTAGTCGTTTAAGAGTACTATAAACGTACTTTGAAAACATGTGTGGTTATTATTAAGGTTTTGAGAAGTTTTGTGATAACATGAATTAATTTGACAGCTCATATCAAATGAATAATGTTTGTTTTTGTCAACATGTTAACACGAAGTTTTTATTATGTCTCCATTACTAAATTTAAACTGCTGGAAGAACAAGTTGTAGCTTATGCTATAATAACGTTTTAAAATGGTATGAAATAACCTGATAGATACTTCTTTCAATTGTTGTTTCATTAGACTTCAATTTTTTGCGCTTTTCTAGTAATAGAGAAGTTCTGATGTATGTAATGTTATACTATTCTATAACAAGCTGTGTTGCTTGGGATGGTCATGCAGAATCGAAATGGTACAGAAAAAATTTGTCCGCTACACTCTACGCTATCTTCCGTGGCGGCATCCGCTGAACTTACCGTCGTATGAAAACCGCTGCCGACTTCTTAGCATTCAGCCATTGGAACTCAGACGACAAACCGTACAGGCAGGTTTTGCTGCAAAGCCGCCGACGAATCGCATCGACTGTCCATCGTTATTACAACTGGTCAAATAAAGGGTGTCTGATATCAAACTGCATCACAGAAAAAACGCTTTTTTCATGTATTCATCTGATTTGACATCCTTGGGATGCTTTCGTAGTGCCGGCTTCATAATAGTTCAGTAATTTTTGATGGACCTTAGTTCCGGTGCATTGAGGGGCTTCATGTCCTTGGGTACGAAAGTAACTCCGTTGGTTTCGTACCACTCCAGGACATCCTTTGAATAGTCGCATGAAGCTAGATCCGACCAGAAGTGATTTTATTTGACACTCCTTGAGGTAGATCTGCCCGTTTAAGTCCTGGTAGTCACGAACGGCGCACTACGTTTCCCACATGAGCAGATCGCTTGCCAAATTATGTATATCTTGGTAAACTTTGATCGTTTCTGCTTCCTTATTTCCTCCGGAACATCAAACTTGTGCTGGGCGGAACATCAACTTCTTTTACTTGTTCGAATTATGTGTTTTCGTTTTAATGCGGTGCTAGAGATGTTCGACTTCAATTAACTAATACATGTTTTTCTTGACCGTTTGCTTAATATTAGGAATTAGTTGCAGTATTGATTAAGTCACACTTATTGTCAGATGAAATATATAAACAAATAAACAATATAAACAAAATTTTAACTTCAATTTAAAGTTTAACTTTATGTTCCTTTGATTTTCAGTTTCAATTTTCAATTTCAAGTCCAATGTCAACTTCAGTTTCAAGTTCAATTTCATGTCCAATTACAAGTCCTATTGAAAGTCCAATTTGAGTCTCATTTTAAGTACCATTACATGTCAGATTGTTCATACCCCTAGGACACTCTCCGCTTTCCGTTTGTACTCCATCAAAAATAATCTAACTACCGCGTTAACTACTGCGTATTGTACATCGTCAGCTTTGTACAGTAACGTATGCTTCTTGATCAAAGCGTCTTACGGAGGGGAAACTAGACTCAATTTTCAGCTTGAATGCGTTATTGAATCGCCTTACTCGTATTTTGTCGGCTGTCAGAGATTACTACGTTTTTAGACCGGCGTAGATTACTTGCGCCGTCCCCAGGTTTCTAGTAACGATGTTGAGGTCGTCTGTGAAGGCTAGGAGTTGGCTACTTTTGCTGAAAATCATTTCGATTCCCGCTCGCCCGATCACACCTTCAATCGCTATGTTGACTAAAGGTAGGACTTGAAGGTAGCTTTGATCAACCGCGTCAGGTAGTCCGGAAAACCATTCTCGAGCAATATACACCATAGCTGTTCGTGCTCGACTCTATCGTATGCTGCCTTGAAATCCAGGAAAATATGATTCGGGAGCACGTTGTAGGTACTCCCGACATTTCTGGAGGATTTGACGGTGAGTGAAAATTGTATCTATATAGTAGCACGGGCCTCCATAAAATTCGCCTGGTACTGCCCTGTAAATTTTGCAAACGGCGTAACAAAATCTGGGGGAGCACCTTATAGGCGGCGTTGATTAGCACAATGCTGGGGTTATTACAACAATCTAACCGAATGCTCTTTTTATAGATGCGACAAATCACACCTTCCGTCCATTCCTCCGGTAGCTTCTCCTCCCCTTAATCCATAAAAATAGTTTTATTGATCTTTCCAGCAAATATATTGGATTGCAGCTCAATTTGTTAGCGCAATATTGAAAATAGTTTGGTTACGTTTGGTGTGAGTACAAAAAACGCCGCAATATTTTTTGAGATTAATTTTTTTAAAGAAAAAGAGAATCATACGAGTAACGGTATTTTGATTTTAATTCTAAGGGAACATCATTTTCATTGAAGTTGGTACCAGTTAATTATGTTTTGACTTGTTCTTTTTTGAAGAATTTAATATTTTTACATGTAAACAATTTTAACTATTTTATTTTGGTTTTTGTGGTAGTTTCTTGTTTTGAAAGTATTAGCATTATGTGATTGAAAGTACTGTGTTCAAATGTATTTCTATAAGTTTTTTGTAGTATAAAGTACTCACTATTATTCAAAATTTGTTCAAAGAGTAGCTTCACTCATACAATTCCTATTTTTATTCACCATGTCGAATTATTTACTAAACTGACAAGTAGGAAGCCAGTCTGTTAGCACTGCCATAGTCATCGATAGCAGTTTCTCTCCAGTCTGTGCTACTAACCACCACCACGACCACCAGTCCTCAGTGCATCTGATACTCTTTTTTGAAACTCACGTGCTCTGCTCACCATTGCATCGGCTAGCTGTTCGATCCGTCGAACTACGGCAAATACGTCACTCATAAAAGCGAAATGAGGTACCGCTATTCGCTCCGCGCTCCGTGGTGTAGACCACACCGCACCGGCACGGCAGACCAAACACAAGAAAAAACGGGGTTGTCTGGTAGCTGGTAGCTGCTGGCCCCGTGATCTGCTCCGCTCATTCGCTCGGTGTGTGCCTCAACCGGCAGCAGAGCTATGGTAGCCTCCGTCTGTGATATAATCTTCTTCGCTCTGCCTCCATGGTGCTTGCTTGTTGCTCTCTGACCGTACGGTTGACGCTTATTACGGACGGTTTCGGTTTCGAGCATATTTAGTAGGTATAGTTTAGTGTTTTACTATGCTGCTTTGTTCGCGTGATTCACTGATAGACACAAATGTGTGCTCCAATGTGGATGGTTTCACTTTCATTCAGGAGTGCGCATGTTGGACCTAGCTAGCGGTATCGGGCGTAATTGGTCGCTGTGAGCTAATAGTGTTTTGTTTTGAACTGTTTTTATGCTCTCTCGGCTCTGGCTGCTGGTTGTTCTGACGGTGCTGCTCGAACCTACGCTACGGTTTGGCATAAAATGAATGTTTTACAGCGCTAAGTAGATGTTACATTTTGTCTAACACTGCGGCTCGTTCAGGTTTTGCAACAAAACTAAATTGAAATGTGATACGCTCGAATGGGGAACCCATACACTATGTAAATTAATTACTTATAAGGGTAATCGGTCGAAATAGTTATTATAATAAAACTTTTCCATGAACCTTTCGGGCTGAACAGGTTCAAAATTGTAAACATGTACTAAATTTTCAGGTATGTACTTGATTTTGGTACATGCTAGCTTATCGCGACTGAATCACAAAGTTGTGCTGATACGACGTATATGTTAATCTCTACAAATGCTGTAAGCAATGGCCTTACGATATGACGTTGAGCGAAATCGTGCGATTATTAGGGTTACTCATGATCAAAAAATGCTCTGATTGGGAAGAGCAAAGTTCATTCTGCCGGAAGCATATTGTTGCGAGCTTGATTGATTATTCGCGGCATACATACTTTCTTCGAAAGGAATATAAATTCAGGACTCCTTCAAACTTTATATTCTTGTAAACCATATATGTCCATTTAAGGGGGCGAAAACAAAGGGCTGTATGCACCATTTTAAGAAATTTAGTTGATAATTTAACCAACAATAATATTAACTAGTTAATAAGCAGCAAATCAAAAGGTAAAGTTTACCTTAAAAAATACTGAAGCTGAAATGGTTGAGAAACTTTGACTACTGGATGTTCTAATATAGCACATTATGTTAACAAAACAGTGAATCAAATTTATCAGACAGATGGTGGATTTTATTTTGTTACTTAGAATAGAATTTTTTACATATAAATAAAATGCAGAGCATTAAAATAGACCTGTTTGTGAGTATTAATAAGCCGAACGTTTAAAATTACTATTCGATACAATCGCATTTGTTTTGAAGACTCTCTTTTCCTGCATATAGCTTTCCCAGCTAGCATTTTCATATGTATAAAAAAGGTAAAAATCAGCATTACGTACAGATGTACATGCTAAATAAATCGTATTTCATGCGCAAAATTGGCGGATAGTGATGTCCTAGCACCTGACCTCCAAGAAGTCAAACGAGAAATCAGGCTGCTGAAGACCAATAAAGCCGCTGGGAAGGACCGCCTACCGGCAGAGCTTTATAAACATGGCGGAGAAGCGCTAGCAAAGGCTCTACACTGGGTTATTTCGAGGATTTGGGAGGAGGAAAAGCTATCGGAGGAATGGATGGAAGGAGTGGTTTGTCCCATCTACAAAAGGGGGTGCACGTCATTATCACATCTAATAAGCGTTCCAAAATATACGAATTTTTCAAATACTTCAAATCGTTCCCCATATAACTTCACCTCGGCACCGACATCACTGGGCTTTTTTTACTTGTATCTGACTCTGTATACGGTCAATTCTTTTTTTGAACGTGAGGAAGTGTCTGGTGCGAAGAATAATAAATTTGATGAACTGTAATATTTTTATATACCTAGCGGCCAAAAATATATTGGGTCGTTCAATGGCAGGCGGGGCTCGCATCTACGCTCTTTCGGTTGGATCCCGAATGTTTTACTAACTAAACTACTGTCGTACCTGACTATGAAGCAAGGTAATCACGAAGAAAATGTATGACTAAATTTGACCTTGATGCTTTTCGTCAATTTTCACTATTTTGTGAGTGAAAAAATTGCTATAAAAACCATATAATTGCTGCATCAATTGTGAATTGAATTGTAGCTGGTAAACGGCTGAGTAATGCGTACCGTGAGTACTTTGCGTACTTGTAGTCATAATATAGACCCTACAGTGGTTAACAGGCTCTTATTCAGCAACTCATATTGCTAACTTTTCGTGGAACCAGCCGGGATTCGAGCAACCTTGTTGGAGATCCATGGAAAAGGCGACTCCTTCCAAGCGAGCTCTCGAGTGCTTTACGACGTATTGAAGAGCCGCAAATTCGACGTCGTAGTGCTGCTAAAGGTGTGCTGGAAGAGCTCAATGGCTCTTACGTTCAGCGATGGACATACCATCTACCAGAGCTGCGGCAATACACACGAGGTGGGTACAGCTTTCATAGTGATGGGCAAGATGCGGATTGGGTGGTGGCCATCAATCAATCCTCGAATGTGCAGGTTGAGAATCAACCCCCCAGCAAACCACAAATCGTATAATAATGTGTGAAAATCATCTTAAATATCGCTAAACCAACTCGTAATCGTACATAAAGCTTAATAAAGCGCACCCTAGTTTACCTTTATTCGTACAAAATGATAGTAACTGATTCACATACGATTTTCGTCACAGAATTGTATAGCATTATGGAACTAATCATGTTGAGTCGGATTTCATCGTATACAAATACATATGAATGTGAATTATTTTCATATAATTTGCAGTACGTATATCGCCTCCAAAATAGTACGCATATGCTGGTTTCGTGCATCGAATGCGATTTTTCTAGATATATATTGGTACATATATCATATTTGTTACTTTGATATACGTACGAAAATGTTTGCTGGGTCAATACAAGTATCATCAACGTCCACAGGTCTCACCTCAGAAGTACCGATGATGACAAGGATGGATTCTACGCGCAGTTGGAAAGTGAATATGCCCAAAACATTATATCAAGATCGTCATCGGGAATTTCAATGCTCAGGACGGCCAGGAGGAGGACTACAAACCGGTGATTGGAGGGTTCGGCGCACACCAGCTGACCATTGAAATGGGTCTAAGAGTTATCGACTTTGCTACCTTCAAGAATACGGCCGTACGTAGAACCTTCTTCCAGCACAGGCACCAGCACACAGGTACACCTTGAGGTTACCAAATCAGACAGAACCACAGATTGACCATGCTGTGATCGACTGTCGACAGTTCTCAGACATTGTCAACGTCAGATCCTGTCGAAGCGCAAACGTTGACACGGAGCAGTACCTAGTGATGGCTAAGATGCGTCCAAAACTCTCTGTTGTGAACAACATTCAGTACCGAGGTCAGCCTCGGTTGAATCTTGCGCGGATGAAGCAGCCAGACATCGCCGCAAACTACGCGCACTAACTCGTAGCTGCGCTACCAGAAGAGGACGAGCTGGACGAAGTCCCTCTCGGGGACTGTTGGAACACCATCAAAACAGCCATTAGCAGTATAGCGTAGAGCTCCATCGGACATGTGAGCAGGGTTGCCACATGCACAGATTATCAGATTTTCGCCAAATTACACAGATAAAACAGATTTTTGAGCTTCTACATGAGAGTGAAAGAGACGGAAATGTTCAGCAAAATGACTCTCTATCTCTTTCACTCTCATTGTTTTGCATTGGACAGATTTTTGCACAGGTATTTTTCCTCGCCGTACAGATTGTCCGATTTTTCCAACAAAAAACACAGAATGATATGTGGCATCCCTGCATGTGAGTCGGAATCAGCGAAACGATTGAATTGACGAAAATTGTAGGAAGGTGATGGATGCGGAGAACGATGTGCGAGCGGTCAAGATGCGCAGTACTCACGTCAAAACGTAGAAAGACACAAATAAAAGAAGACGCAGCTAAACTAAATGTTCCGGGAGAAAAAGCGCTACCTGGAATAGTAGGAATATACAGAGCTGCATCGTTCTCAGGAAACGCGAAAGTTTTACCAGAAACTGAACGGATTCCGAACGAGCTTGAAATGGGACCAGAAAAGCTGGCTACTTGTCTACACCGGCTAATTGTTACAATTTGTGATAGAGAACAGCTACCAGAGGAGTGGAAAGGTGGGGTGATCTGCCCGATCTACAAGAAGGGCGACATGCGGGCTCGTGAGAACTATCGAGCGATCAACGTTCTTAATGCCGGTTACAAAATGGTGTTCCAAATCATTTTCCGCTGGCTATCACCAATTACGAACAGATTTGTGGGAACTTATCAACCAGTTTCGTTGAAGGACGGTCTACTACGGCTCAAATATTTACACTGCGGCAGATACTCCAAAACGCACCATTTGTTCGTTGACTTCCAAGCCGCATATGATACCATCGACCTGAAAGTGCTATGGAAAATCATGGACGAGTTCGTCAAACTGATTCAATCTATGATGGTACACAATGCAGTGTTCGGATTTCGGGTGGATTGTCAAGTTAATTCGAATCACACAGAGGGGTTCGTCACACAGAGGGGCGCTACAAAGGTGTTATGAACCGAGCGGATATTAACGCGCGGGGAATGATCTTCAACAAAACAACAACATCTTTAACAATGACATGGATATTTTATCGGCAGTTTATCTGTGGCGGAGGTTGAACAGTATATCAGACTAAAGCGCTATAAGCAAAAAAAGATTGAGTTGAAGGTAATAAATACGTCCAAAATAAAGTACAGCGGAACCGAGGCCGACCGACGCCGTTTGGGCAGTAGTATATTGATCGACAGCGATGAGTTTGTGGTAGTCGACGAATTTGTCTACCTTGGCTCACTGGTAACGGCGGACAATGATACCAGCCGCAAGATTCGGAGGTGTATTATCAGCGGAAGTCGTGCTTACTATGGGCTGTACAAGTACTATGTACCCTGTACAAGACGCTCATCAGACCGGTTGTTTTCTACGGGCATGAAACATGAAAACTACTCACGGAGAACCTACGAGTGCTCGAAGTTTTTGGATAACGAGTGAACAATCTTCGGCGGCGTACAGGAGAACGGATTATGGAGACGGGGATGAACCATGAACTCACACAGCTCTATGGCGAACCCAGTATCCAGAAGGTGGCTAAAGCTGGACGGATACGATGGGCAGGACATGTTGCAAGAATGCCGGACAACTACCCTGCAAAGATGGTGCTCGCCTCAAATCCGGTAGGAACAAGACGACCAGGAGCGCAGCGAGCAAGATGGTTATACCAGGTGGAGCGAGATCTGGCGGAGAGTACTTGGTGTCCGAGGAATTAGAGAGCGGTAGCCCTCAACCGAGTTACATGGAGAAATTTTGTTCAACAGGCTTTGTTTTAGGACGGCAAGCCACCTAAGTAAGTAAGTTCTTTGGCAAAGTTGTAAACAATATAAAAACAAGCAACTTTGCTGAAGAAATAAAATTTCTATCTTTATCGAGTGCTGAACTATAGGGTATATTGTTTAAAACTTCTTTAAAAATTTGTTTTTCGTAGGGTCTTTTTCTAATTCCCGTCGTAATAAGGAAAGTCATTCTAATTTTCATCATTTGCTGGATGGATTTAGTGAATACTCCAAAAGTTCTTGTACTGATTTGACTAAAACACACTTACCTTCCGATCCGTGAACTTTGAAATCACTGAAAAGCGACTATTAAAGCATATTTTTGAAATTACGCAACTGACTTTATTGCTAAAATTCGTCGTACCGTTTTAAAATCCGTCCAACCAAATTTTTCATCGTCCGAACTAAAAATCACAACAATGTTTACGAAGCTAACGCGCATGTATTTGTGTAGGACGGCATGACAAATGTTATTCTACAAAATTTCTGCAGGTCAGGCAAGTTTTTCTGGCTGTAGAATAACGACAATGCCTTGCGTGAGTTATTTTCATTTATGAATGACGGAAATTAAAACGATTAGTCGACATTGTCTTCTTCGTCGCACAAAAAAACGTAGGAAATTTGGCTGGTAGGACTTCTTTAATGATAAAAAGCATTTAAATAGATCTCAGCTCACTTTGATTGATCGCGTAAGATAGACAACTAACTAAAATATTAGGGAATAACTAGTTTTGCATTGTGTGTCATAAAAATGCTGATATTTTTAATAATTTGTGTTGGATAGGACGGGAATAGGCAATTACGACGATGTAGCAACATACCCTACTTGGCTTTTCTTAGTTGCATTTTACAAGAATACAATGTTCTAGGCCAGCGGTTCCCAAATGGGGGTTCGCGAACCCCCAGGGGTTCGCCAAAACTTTAGTTCGCTGCAGAACAGTATAGGGAAATCCGTCAGGGGGTACGCGAACCGAAAAAAGGTTGGGAACCGCTGTTCTAGGCAATTATTGAAGCACTCAAAATTCACGTTTTTTTCACAAGACCGCAAATCTCTTGGACTTTTACTTGCTAAGTTATCGCACATTCAAGCTTTAAGTTTCCATAGCTTCATAGCTTGGGGTAAAATAGAGCAAGTGGATTTATCAAATCAGCGCTTCATCTTAAAGCTTAAGTCAAGTACTGTTAACTTGTTTGAGTTCCGCTTGTCCCTAACCACCCAAATGAGAGTACGGCAAGCATACGTTCTATGTGTTTCGCTTTCGCTAAAGGCTCGATACACGTTCATTTTTTGAGTTAGTAGATAGACACATGATTTCTTCGGCAAAGTTATAGAAAATACAAAGGACCTGTTACAAGAAGAAATGTGATTTGAGGGGTCGTTTATAAACAAAGGTCTATTGCTGAAAATGGGTAAAAGGTACAAGTTTGATATTTTCAGAAAAATTACTTGAAATTGGT
Source organism: Sabethes cyaneus (assembly GCF_943734655.1). Classification (NCBI taxonomy): domain Eukaryota; kingdom Metazoa; phylum Arthropoda; class Insecta; order Diptera; family Culicidae; genus Sabethes; species Sabethes cyaneus. Next base: position 51,352,100 of record NC_071354.1, read on the forward strand.
TTATCTTTAATATTTTGAAACCAAAAAGGTGACAAAAGGTTTACTTAAAAAGTTATTACTTAAATTGTTGTTTAAGTAACGCTTAAATATTGGACGACCCCTTCAAAATATGCATCAATTTTTATTCAAAAAGTTGCCGAAGACCACATTGAGCTGAGACATGCCGGTTAACCGCAAATATTTTTGTCCCGAAATTTTAATTTCTGGCCCATAGTGCATTGAAAGCCCTGTTCTTTACAGTTCCACGCATTTTGACGTAGGACTACGTCTTACTGCAAGTTTTGAGACAGGGTGTCATTCCAAAAAATCGAAAAATGCGAGCGTCACGAAAAATGAAAGGTTTTGAGCGCTAATTGCTCACCGGTTTTCCGATCGATTTTCAATATTCTTACACCAATCGATCGGAAAATCTTCTAAGAATTGACCCAAATGAACAAAAGTATGGATTCTTGATGTTGAACTATTGAAAAATTGAAAATAATGAACCTATGTTTTACCAGAATTCTCGCTTCGTGATTGGTTGGAAGATTCTTTGCGATGATCTAAACCTATACCAATTTGATATCTGTGTTTGGGAAGTAAGCCAAAACAAGTGACAGTTTCTTCATTTCAACAAGATTTCTTAACACCGCGGTTCAACCTAGACCATTTTGATGTCCTTGCTTGAGAAGTACGCCAGAGAGAGTAACAAAGCCCCCTCCTGCCAATAGATTTCTTACTAACGCGATTAAACCTAGCCCAATTTGATGTCTGTGTTAGGGAAGTGTGCCACAAAATATGACACAAGTTCGTTGTCCCAACAGATCGCAAATTCTTTACTGCGAGATGATTAAACCTCGGCGAACTTGATATCTGTGTTGGAAAAATGTGCTACAGCTGCAAGGTTCGTTTATAATACGACTCTGTATGAATATTGAATACGCATGCATGCCGTTTCATTAGAAGTGTAGTGAAAAGATGTGCTGTTGATAAAATAGGATTGAATTGGTAAAATCCCTTCAACGTGGGGAACCATGGGTAATAAAAACAATCTTTAATTTCAGTAAGGTAGCAGGAGCAGTGTTCTTGATTTTGTTAAATTGTTTTCAAATGCACAATCTTTTGAGAATTGAACGTATGCAATGTTACTACTTTGATAAATGTTACATACAACGCATGTACCATGTGTATTTGTTGCATATAGCATATATACATGAAGAATCGAATGATTACAAGCATAAATACATGCTACTATCAGTACAAAGAGGCTTATGTAGTCCTGCGTCACCTATATATGCGGTTGTGTCTTGTACACAACCCCTCTGATTTTTTTTATTGGTTACATAGCAAACTGCAGCTCCATAGCAAATTGTCCAGCCCCTTGCCGAACGGGAGGTCTACTGTTTCTAGGTATTAAAACTGTATTTCTTAAATTTAAACTTTAAAAATGGCACGAATCGTATCAGTGATGGCCCCGTTGCAACGAGAATTACTCATTGTCCAAGTGCAAGCGATAAATATTTTGAATTCGTTAACAGGAGAATACTTGTTTGAAAATCAAATACGGCCTACGGTGCATTATGGGCCAAAATAATCATCAAGCAGCTTATCTTTACCGACTGGATTTGTTATGCATTTGATGATCCAGGTTAAATTCCATGGCTAAAGGTTTAAACTTTTAATCCACGTTTAACTAATGCCCTTTTCTGCGAATAATTTATCTATGACAATTTTATAGTATCAGTGACGTTTGACGGCAGACGAAGCTGAAGTGGTAAAGAATAATTTTCCAGTCAGTCTTAAATTATTTGTTTGGTTTGGGCCAAAATATCCATACATATAAAAATGAATTTCTGTCTGTCTTTCCGATCCTTATAGACTCAAAAATTCACCATATTATTGCATATTTGGGTAATCATGTTTAACAAATATTTAAAAAATTAAAAAAAAATTAGAAGATATTACAGAAAAACACAAAATTTCAAACAAAAAGGGCATACGGATTAGTATTTGTAGATAATGGACTGTTTCAGGTGGTGGGTCTTAATTCAACTTTCCCACACTATCTTATCAATCGTGATGAACAGTTTTCTGCGAATTGAGTCCCGTGCCAAATCATCAGACCAAAACGATGACGTGCGAAACAGCACGCGATATTGTTTTTTATCTTGCGTTTTAGTCTGATTCATTCATTGAAACAATAAACTTCATAGTACGATTAGATGACGTCTCGGTCCGGCATCGATCAATTAACGGATTGTTGTACGGCGGCAGGTCGAAAACCACCCCGCAGTGCGACAGCAGCGGTACCTTATCTATACGTAAACACGTCCTCCATACAGGTGCGACCAGTCGCAGAACGTTTTAAATTGTTTTCTCTTTTGTCAACAAACCCAACCTGTTATCAGTTTGCTGGAGTTGGAGCTTGCTCTGCACAAATTTGATTATGCTTGCAGTTTTGCTTCGGTAGATTTTATCGGCAACCATGACGAATGTTGCTCGGAGATTGTAGCATGGTTGGATTTTTTACTGCTGCTTAGAGAAAAAGACGTCGATAAGGGCAAGTGTTCAAATACTAACTAAGGTGTGACCAGTCTCCGGATTCAGTGGGCACTGCGGGCAGCTTTGTCCAGTTCGCGACGGACGATGGCACAGGATTTGCGCGACCGACCAGAAGTACCCAACAGCTCAGCCGCCATCAGTTATGTCGCGTATGTTTGCTCTGGTGCTGTAAATTTTGTTTTGCTGCGCTTATTCGCTCCGAGTGATAAGAAACCCGATGAGAAAGCGTTGGATAGGACAAATATTAATTTAAGTTTTTCCTACCCCGAATCGTACATTAGTTGGCATACATTCCAGCTTATGCGAGCATAGCGGCGAACGAGAAATTACCTACAGGTGATTGATGGAATGACACATATTTTTTCGCTTTTCAATGACAAGTGAATTCCTTAGATAGCGCGACACGCATCGATTGGAAACTGCCCTTTTTGTTGGTTGGTTGTGTTTGAACTGTACAAGCCAAGCAAACAGGCAACGCGCAAAATGTTACTGAATACGTCAAGCTTTTATTGTAAATATTATTTGTTCAGTTAGTTTTGAGACTTGCATTGTGGATTTAATTGAGTCACTGCAAGGTGAAACAAAATCTACAAATATTGGCACTATCATGATTGTTTCCAGAGAAATGAAGTTTTGAATTACTAAAATGTTCAGAAAAATCGAATTTCTGGAAATTCTATCAAAACAACGTGTACAAAATTTCAATTCTGGCACCCTTCGGTCCAAAATATATTAAATCTTGTGTGCGTCTTTGCAGATTTCTTCACATATGTACAGTAAAAATCACAAGTTCATTATACTGGACGGAAAAATGCGATACCATTTTTCCATGAATCAAATCATGATTTATTATTCGTTTGGGATTCGATGAAAACATTACCATAACTTATGATTATATGACTGAATAGACATACCAGACAACATAAGATAATGCATACTATTTATGATCTTGAGTTGTTTTCGATTCGCAGGAAATGGTTGATATTATAATTATTATTCATGGTGTATTTTTCATGCAAAATACACTAGGATCTTGAAATCGTGAATTATTTTTTCCCATCATGCAGATTGAAGTTGTTCCCGCGTATCAATAAAAATCCGCATACTTTCGCAGATGGGCAAAATGCAAAGCCTTGAGTTTCTGCGCTTTTAAGACATGAATCTTTCTCATCGATAGGTTTCGTAGTATGTGATTAGCGAATAGAACAATAAACTTACTTACGTTTGTGATTTACTTGATCATTTGGTATTGTACCTCGAAGTCGGTGGAATATAAATTTTTCAGTGCCTCGTGAATTTTGATATTTCCACTTGCCGACGGTATTATTTTGGCCGCAGAGAATAGTTAGTGCGATTTTGCTGGTACTAAATGGCTTTTCTAATTGGTTTTTGATTGCGTCTTGTATTCGGTCGAATCAAACAGAAGTATGTACGTACTTCGTATGACAGCGAGACCAGTGCATGTGCACACATGCGGACAAGTTTTATGACAGCTAGAGGAGACAAATAGTGCCCGAAAAAGTGGCACATTAGACCCGTTCGCTTGATGGCAAGTCAATAAAAGTTATTATGAAACCGCCTCCATTAAACACGTTTTTCCCGCTCGCCAGCCACCCAGCCAAGTCAACGGCGGCACTCCACCGACCGCCGGCCGGTCGAAGCTTAGCCAAACGAAGAAGTGGAAACAAAACCTGACATAATTGCAGCTGCCGCCGTGTGACATACTCTTTCGCTTGAGAAAAATGTTTGATGACCAGCTGTCAAGATGGGTCCTTTTATTAAAATGCATATTGTCTTTATCGTGGGGCTCTTCCCTTGATGCACTTGTATTGTTTGCTTGTTTATTTCATATTAACAGGGTTATAAAATTTCCTCTGAACAACATACACACTTAAAAAAAGTACCGAATTCGGCAAAATTTTGCCGAACGTTCGCCAAAAATGTCGAAGGTGCAAATCGACGTTTACGGATCTTTAGTCACGTTTGGTAACATAAAAAAATTTGCCAAACACTCGGCTGGAGATTTTGGCAAAATTTTGCCGAGCTCGGTATTTTTTTTAAGTGTGTAGTAAGGCCATCTATATATATAAAAGTGAGCGTGAGTATGTTTGTATGTTTATATGTGCCACCATAACTCCAGAACGCCTTGACCGACCTCCACCAAACTTGGCACACATGTTCCTTGATATAAAAGAATCAGCACTGGGGGGTTGTCCGAAGTACCTTTTTGGCGGACTCCGGAAAACCCTAGAAAGTGACCAATTTCGAACATAAACAAAAACTCATCATACGACACCTTAAATCACACTAAAACTTTTAAAATAGATCCAAGTAAGCCAAATTGAGTACCAAGAACCACAATGGCCAATTGCGAACATGTCTTTATTATCAAAAATGTACCCCATTGTTTTTTGACTTCCCAGGGGTTCCCGGGGTTTCCCAAATATGTCCAGATATGACCAAATCTAACCCTAGATGGCAGATTTGGCTTCTATTGATCTTTGGCGTGGCGCTAGGTAGTTGATCTGACTGTCAGTGATCTAGTTTTTGAATTCTGGCGTAATTTGAAGTGTCGCATGATAAGTATTTGTTCATGTTCGATTCTGGCTATTTTCCACAGCAATAACTTAATCCGGAACATTTCCGGTTAATCCCAATACAGCGTAAAACTCCTAAAATGTTCGGCGATGGGCATATGTTGTATAAAAAATCAATACCGGCTGTGATTTACGTTCACTTTGGAAGTGGCATTGAAGATTTTTATTTACTTTATATGAGCAATCTGCCCTTTAAAACTTCAAAAGGGCGCAACTCGAAAATTCGTCGATCGATTTTTTTAAAATTTGGTTCTGGAGTGTAGGATGGCAATACAAACCAACTGGCATTTTCCGTTTACCTGGCATATTTTATTTTTTAATGACCGTATTTTGAACACCGTGTTGACATTAGGGAATCAGCACCGGGGATTGACAAAGGGGAGGGGTGGGATTAATAGGGGGGAGACAATAACTCCGAAACGCCTTGACCTTCTACTTTTTTTGAAAAGTACAATGGCAGAACTATTCATTACCAGAACTATTCATTGGGGTGGCCATTATTAGCGGAAAGTGCAAATATGATAAATGTCTTTGTTTCTCTTTCCTTGTCCTTGGGTTTTATAGGGATTTCCATAAACAAAAAAGATGTGTAAGTGGCCGGGTAGACAAAAGAGTGGGAGCTGACAAATGGGAAGGAACGTCCAAAAGAGAACAATCGTTATATTTTTGCATTATAAGCATTTCGATTACAATAACTGATGTACAATTGGCTGTGAGATAAAGGCGTCCCGAGTAAAACCGGGCACTCAGCTAGTTACAAATATTTTAAAAAGTTTTTGTCCTTCCGGCGTTGCACATAAGAAGGGCTCCATATAAAGTAGCGGCCAAAATTGCCGAATGTAAAATTTCACATTTTAACACATGCTTAAACGCGGTTTTGTAGTAAACTGTCTATATTTTTATGATCCGCGAATAAAATTTCGATAGAAAAATAATATCATGTAGAAATAAACCGCCAAAGTTGCCCATTCCAAAAGTTTGAAAAATAAGTCATTTTAAAAAAGTAAAAAAATTAAATACTTATCGCGGATGTAAATATTATTGTTATATATCATTTTAAAACTGATATCTTAGCCTATTAAAAAATGAAATGAAAACAGATTTAAACTCAATGAGATTCGCAATAGGCTACTTATAATAAAAATGAAATTCTTATAAATTTTGATTAATAAAACAACTCTTGTCGCCTCTTGTCGCCGCAGTTTCTTATAGTGCGTCTGAAAGTTCGAAGTATGTTGTATCAAAACATGAATTAAAAGTTTGCTATAATTTGACGTTTTCCGAAAAAAAATAATTTTAAATTTGTCATATTTTTAGCAAATCTTTAAAATTTTAAGTACTCTTCCAACAAATTTGATTATCTTTGTTACTAAATTTATTTAGTATCTGAAGAGAGTTTCAATGAGAAAATGGGAGAATCCCCGCGAGCAAGAAAATTTTTTTTTGTCAAAGAAATATTTGTATCGGAAACATTTGATCATTTTTCCCCAAATCACCCTAAATGTAAGTTCTTATAAGTTTAAGTCATTTCTTTTGTAACAAAAATAATCTAGAATTAATTTGAAACTAAAAAATAATTTTGGCCAAAAATCGCGTTGGGCCACTGAAGGGGGGTGAAAAAAATGGGTTTTAAGCATTTATACTTTAAGTTTAAGTATGAAAACCAAATCTATTCTTGTTTTTAATATATACGGAATTATTTTCCAAACAAAAATCTACAAAAAAAAGACAAAAACGAAAGAAAATTTTTTTGGACGATTTTCGGAAATTCCATTGTTTGATTTACTATTTCTGCTTCGTGCTAGAAGCGTTAACTCAACTCGTACACTCATTTTTCGAGTTTTTCAGGTTATAGAGCCCACAGACAATTGATTTTATAAAAAAAATTTAACTCATATCCTACAAATTATTTTTTTGCCTCCCAATTTTTCAAGTAAATTCTTAGGGGGGGTGGCGGATGATGATAAAAACTTTAAAAATAATTAAGTAGTGTGAATCGACCATACCCGGTAATTTTGAATGCTTTTAAGCTCCCAAAGTCTGCCCCGACGAAAATCGAATACAGTATGGTTCCGGTTATATCTACTCCCGATCATGTCAGTTTTTTTCGATTATATCAGCTCTAAAAATAAATTTTTTGTTTGTTCCTTTTAAGTTATTTAATGATTCCTTTGAGGTCCTATGAACAACCAATTGAGTGTTTCAGGCGTTTTAACCCTTTATGGGTCAGCCTGAACAGTGGTCCAAACAACGAAATACGTAACCGCATGAGATTATGCCGAAACGCGAGATTTTTCGCAAAAAATCTCTTTATTTGACAGGAACCGTTGTGTGATTAATCCCCTTAAAACTGAAATATAAAATTTATTTTCTCACATATTCAAGATACAGGTTTGATGTGTTCAGCAAAGATGTAAGAAATATCAATACAAACAACTTTGTCAAAGACATCATAGCTGTATCTCTTCATATAAAGTAACTATGAAGCATTATTTGTAAACAAACCCCAAAAACAGTTTTTTTGCCCCTAACTTATTCTAGTCAATTTTTACCTGTTCATAGTGTTCTAGAAAGTTATTTGTCTTACTAAAATCCACGTTTTAGTAGAACATCATTATACGTTATTTTCTAAATTTTCCAAGATATTAAGCTTTTCGGTTAAAAAGTAGTGTTTCTTTGAGCTCTAATGTTTCCCAAGGTGGTAGTTGGTGGCAAATCAAATAACTCACACATAAAAGTACAACAAAAAACCTGTAAAAGCAAGGGTCAGTTGTCTGCATCTGATTGTACCCTGAAAAGTTAGTTAATTTAAAAAGTACTTTTCACATACAAATCATTATATTTCGAAAACCGTAAGAGATAGATAGTTACTATATTCGACAAAGTTACTTATTTTAGTATGTTCTATATGTTCTACAACTTTTGTAAAGATATCGTATTTTTGGTACGCATTTAAAACTTTTTTTTTGGATCACTCTAATATGTAGAAACATGAGGACCCTAATACTGCAAAAAAAAGAACATATTTAACAATTTTTTCCGATTATATCAATTTTCCAATTACACCAGCCTAAAATTCACGGAGGGGCTGATATAATCGGAACAATACTGTATTATATTTTTGGTTGATTTATTACTTAAATGTATACCTGGTTATATCAAAGTTCGATATAAACAAAGTTGAAATCGGCCGAAAGTTATTAACCCATTAAGCCCCACACTTTTCCCAGCAGGGATAGAAAGTTGAAACTTTCAGGAAAATTCTCTTTTAGGTCAACTAAGAAAAAGCTGCTGACATGTATTTTTAATTTTGACCCTGTGTCCCGTAACGCTACGTTGCGAAAACGCAATGCTGGGCGTTAAGGGTATACCGTTTTTGCATGCCTTCATTTATGCATATAAATGCTTCATCCTTTTTTGCCGTTAAATCAAATTTGGGTCTTTTTTTGTAATTTTGAGTATTAATAAAGATTAAATGAACGACTTAGAGTATTACATGTTATGTTTTATGATAGATATCGAAACATTTGGGTTGGAGACTATCTTTGCACTATGCGCATAGTATGCAATTTGAATGCTAAATGCATGTCATCGCAGATGATTAAATGCCTACCAACACGTTAAGGAAAGGTTGTAACTTGTAACAGTAAATTTGGGTCCGTGAAACTGTCATTGCCATCACTCAATTCCTTCAGATATTCCGGAGGCAAAGGTACTTTAACAATTTTATTACGCTCTTATCACAACGGCTTCTCCATCTGCCATCAGTGTTTGAAGCTGCGAATTCTGTTATGTAAACTTTTATAATGTTTCCGGGATATAAGATTTACATTCATTTGTTTACTAAAAAGCAACGACATCAAATGAAACACCGCAGCGAACGAACGAAAACAAACGTTTCCATTGCAAATTTTGAATATCGTTTCTTCCTAGCTTTAAAGCTTCAAACCTATCCTAAAATTACAAAAATAATCAAAATTATGAAACAAAGTTTTTTTTGGTAAGCAACCGATTCTTACTAACACTGATTGATAGGTCAGGCGTTAATAGAGGTAAAATCGAATTTTATGAGCATTTTTTCAACTATCTGAAAAATAGCAAAACCTGTTGTTTTGTAACAGCTGTAATTATGTTACATGTAATATCTGACCTTCGAGCAAAAACAGATCGATTAGATTTTTTGCCAGTCTTTCTTTGTTTCTCAGGGTCCAAGTTGATATCTTAAACCGGGCCTTCTCTAGAATCGAATGAAAGTACGTTGCGTTTTCGCAACGCTGGGAGGAAATGGGTTAACTTGCTGCTACTTTATGGATAGGGAAGCATTCTTCAAAGAATACAGGAAACATCCAGCTGACACACATTTATTAGACTAATCTCAAGTTTTTAGTCTTGACCTTGAAGTGCGGTCATACATATATATTAATATTTTTTTTTTGAAACGATGGTTCTACAATTGATGAAGGGACGGTAGGGGAAAGAAATGAAAATTTTTTGGTGAAGGAGGGGAAGAGCGGAAAGGAAGGGGGGGGGGGGGGTATTGGTAGCTATGCTTGACAAGTAGTCATTTTCACTCCCACCTTTTGTCCAATGCTGGAAGGTGCATGAGTCGAACCAAGCTGTAATCTGAGATTATAACCGGATTCGAACCCACAACACCCGCCAGGGCATGTGGTTCGCTGGTACTTGTACCTTTGAACCAAAGAGGCGCTGGACACATTTATTGAAAGAATCTTGTAGGAGTATTACAAAAACCTGAAGATGCCTCTTCACGAACTCAGTTGAGATCCCATCTGTACCGCAGCATTGCCGTTTACCAAATTTCTGATTTTCATAACAATTTTGACGAAGGACTACGTCTTTCAGGGAGGTAGCTGGTATAGGGGGTCATTCCAAATATTTCATTTAATTCTACTATAACAAAGTTACAGGAGAACTAAATGGAATCTTACCCTTTCTCGTTGATTGCTATTTGCTTTGATAATTCCTTTTTCTGCTGGGCCTCCAACGGAAACACGAGCGGTGCCGCAGACATTTTAATTTCAAAAATCGTCACATTGAAACATTGCCTGCCGCGAACAAGTGATAGCGATGAATTTGAATGAAATTTGAAAATAAATTTAAACCAAACCCAATGTTTTATTTCAACAATTATTGCTGGCCTAATAAACTTTATTTTGATCAGCGGAGAACAACAATCTTTTATATCTTCATATAAGCATGTTTTCAACCTTAATAGGACGGTGTCTGGCAATTGATACAACTGACACAACTCACTTTTCTTGGGCAATACAGTAGCTTGAATGTTTAGCAGAACACCTCCAGTAACTCCGAAGAAAAGTTTGTTCATTTTTTCGTCAATACGGACAACCAGCTGCAGACTGGTCTTCTCGTCACCACACTATTTGCTCGCCTGCGTGCGGTTAAATCCAAAATTTCAGTTGCGAAATTGCTGCTGCTGGTTGATGGGCGCACGTAATTTTGCTTTCTTAGCAAACTGCAGACAGACCAGCGGCACTTTTACATTCCGCTTTGCCAGATCGTCAGATGGATGTCAAACGAAACGTTTGAAGTGGCAAACAAACTGATGAAAATGAAGCCGATTTTCGACTACCCTTTGTTATATACTAAAGTAACGAGCGGCTGAAAAGGTGATAACTACGAAAAGCAGGAATGACGAACCACGAAAAAAGGGCTGGCCGAAGATACACTTTAAATTCGAATAAAACGGCTTGGTGCTTGGCATAGTTATTCTGATACATAACAAGAGGTAAGCCGGCGAACAGCATTATTCAAACGCTAGCTGAGTTACTGTCAACATCTTATTGACATGTCTGGACGCGGCAAAGGAGGAAAACCCAAGGGCAATGCAAAGTCACGCTCGAGTCATGCAGGTCTACAGCTCCCGGTCGGTCGCATTCACCGTCTCCTGATGAAAGGAAACTATACTGAGCGTATTGGAGCTGGAGCTCCAGTTTATCTGGCTGGCAGAAAATGATACTCGCAACAACAAAAGACCGGAATTATCCTACTGCATATGCAGCTGGCCCCCCGGATTGGTATTTCATCGTGCGGCTACATCGATATTTTAGATCGCATAAATCTTTCCGGTTGGCTCGTTGCAAGAAACCGTGCCTATTTGCGGTTATCGATACTCCGATTTACCAAAAAAAAAAAAAAAATTACGCTGAGTGCGTTAGTGCTAGTTTATTGCAAGCTGGAGTTATGATAACAATCGGTCCTTTTAAGGGCCACATAATGATTGAAGCGTTTATTATATTTTTTTGTTCAGTTAATACCATAATAACACATGCAACGAGGCAAAAGTTGAATTTTTCGCCGACCAACAAATGGCGGGAATAAGTTTTCTGGTCACGGACGGCATTTTCTGCTACTTCCAAAACGTCTGCAGCTTGTAAATGCTTTATTATCAGTGTTCTTCTTTTGTAAGTCGCAGAAAAGGCTTGCGTAAAATTTTCAGCTTTTCGACAACTCGCGCGTACCGTCTGCCGCTGACCATAGGAAAAGCGCTGTTCAATTGTTTTATGCATCGTCCCTTTCCTTGCTCCGACCAAAAACCTTTTGCATAACAGTAACAATTTAAAGTTTTATTACGTTCCTTTAGTGGTTTCATCACCCATTTCATGAAACCAGTAATAAAATTATAAGCTCCACCTGATCTTTATAAAGACCGCTATAAAATTGCCTTCCAACCAAGTGGCCCACTCTTTAGACGGTTTTATAAACTCTTTAAGAATTAGGTTATAAGTTCCAGTAAGCGTATCACGTTTAGCTGAAAGCTGCAATGAAGCCATTGCCATTGTCATAATTTAATAAAGCTTTTCACTTTTCGCTTGAGAACATGTATCCGTGAGCAGCACAGTTAAAGTTTTACTAACAGATCATCCTGATCGATTTGGTTTATAGCGACTATAATTCAAAATATCCGATAGAAAAAATAATAAATTTTCTGCAGTCTCCGCAGTTGTGCAGCATATGCGCATTAAATTTTATCGTTCATATTTGTATGATAGGCGGATAAAATCAAAGCACGGTATGATCGGCGGATAAAATTAATTATCAATTTTGTGAGTTTTTTTTGTATGTTCCGCCATAACTCCAGAACGTCTTAACCGTTCTCCACCAAACTTGGTACATGTTTCTTGACATAAGGAAATCAGCACCTCGGTGGTTGACAAAAGGGGGACGATTGAAAAAATGCTCCACATTAGATTCGGTCAATTATTGGCCGTTCCACCCTTTGTTGTTGTTGTTGCTGATAAAGTGGCCAAACCGATTATAATTAATCATAGTTTAAAGCTAAACGAAATCGCTCATTAGAAAAACATACTAAGGGAGATAACACGACTGCTGCCTAATTCTTAAAAAGAAAGTTCCGGTTGAAACATTGAAGTGATTTGACAGTATGATAAAGCTTTTTTACCATTAGGTGGACTAAATCGTGCTTTTATCATGATTAAAGACTTGCATGTACGTGCTTAATTGTCATCGTTAGACAATGCAAGATTAGTAGCCAGATTTTTTAAATTTCAGGCTTCAGTTGAAGGTTAAAAGCAGGTCGTCATCATTATTATATGAATTTAGAAGAAGTGCAGTAATAAATCTTATTATGCAATGACAGTTTGTTATTCTTTGTTTATTACCCTTTGATTTTTCCTAGCATTATATAAATTTATTATGAAAAATCGATCTATTATGTCATAGATTCATAAAGGATGCTATTAGCACTGACTTGATCAAGACCATTCACAAGTTGAACTCGTAAGTCCATTGAGTAAAATAATAAAACCATTTCCCACCATAAATTTTATAATGATAGATACGGGTTTGCCTGCTCTATTAGCAAAGGGAAGTACCAATTCAATAACAAGTCTAAGTAGCGCCGATAAAATATGTACCATGCTAATCTAGCAAGGTTCGATCTAAATTCCTATAGCTACCACCAATTCTGGGAAAAGATAACGATCCTCTTATCAATACTCATTTCCAACCGGAAAGAAGCATTTCCATAGTAAAATGATTCGGTAAAAAGTAAGCTCACCTGCTGAGGAGATTTTGTACATCATTGTTTTGACTCATCGTCCCTGCATATCTACTGAATGCACAACGTAAGCTCTTTGGGAGAGGCCTTTGATCACGTAAGCGGACACGTAACCACCGTCCGTCGTCGTCAACGATTCAAGGTTCTTATCAGCCGAATTAATACATCCAGATAGCAGACGCCACAAGTCGCGATACCCGGAGGTAACGTCATTAGCAAAAAGGAAAAGCGACACATCGGTACCCACATAAAGCGGTACCGTTCGTTCCCACAGAGTTCCACCTGTGCGTAAGCCCAGCGTGAGAAAAACTATCGTTAGGCGGGTCAATTCAAACCCATAAAATCTCTCCGGTTCCTCGCGTATTGTAAATTGATCGAAAACGATGTCAACTTTTCCTTTCGATTGATTGATGGCTCAACAAATGCCGGAGCATTGATGGTGGCTATCGTCGTCGTATGATGCAGATTAAGAGTTGAGCATCCTTGCTGTGTGACAACATACCACGTTCGGTATCGTCGCTAAGGGTGAGGCTCTTAAGATTGTTATCTGATTGTGCAAGCCATCACCTTTTGTTATTAGACAAATTCATAAAAAAGAGAGTTTCTTTGTACATATATGCATTTATTTGTCGAATGTTCCTTTAACGATCATTTAATAGTGTTCAAATCAAAGTTATTTCCAGTTTGCTCTATGAAGCAATCGTTCGAATTATATCTTGCCCTCAATCGAAGGACGTAAATCTTTCTACGAATGCGACAATCGTTTTAGCTTTATTACCTACACCTCCTATTCCCACCTGTCACATTAAGAAAATTAGCTCCCTTCAATCAATTTATCCTAATTGCACTTACTACCCACGGTTTTCTACGACGGTGTCCCTTCACCTCTACTCGAAATGATTGGAGACAATTTTCTGCTTCCTCTTCCAAACAATATTCAATCGATTCTTTCAGTGAAGTACCATGAATAACAACTCGAAGAAGTGTTTTTTTTTCGCCTCTTACTCTGTAGGTTAATAGCTACTTGAACAATTTGCAGGCAGGGGTACTACGGGTACGGGTGTAGTGCAGTACGGCACTGTGCCATAAAGTACTAGGCCTCTGCAAGTGGGCGAAACTACTGACCAAATTGTGTTTTAATGAGTGTCAATCATAGCTACACGCGGCACGGGCTGCTTATGCGCAGAGGAGTGCATTTACGAGTTTAATTTACAGTCCAACGTAAACACGTAATAGTCCGTTGTCCGGATGGCGTCTGTCCATTGGGCTAGGAAAGTGTTTTCTTTGAATGTCTTCTACCTTGTTAAGAGCCGTCCGATTGCCAAATTAATAATCCCGCGAACGCAGGAATTCGTAATTTTGTTCTGACCATCGAATCTGAAATGGTGAAATATAAAGAAGTCGAGTTAAAATAAATGTATTAAAGTCAATATATTTTGACATTATATGATAAACATAAACTGACAACTTGATTTTATGCAGTGGCGGATGTGCAGAGAAAATAAATTGTAAAAAATCAGAGGGGTTGTGTACAAGACACGACCGCATATATTGGTGACGCAGGACTACGTAAGTCTCTTTTTAGTGATAGCAGCATGTATCCATGCTTGTAATCATTCGTTTCTTCATGTGCACATGCTATATGCAACATTCATACATGCTACATACGTTGTATGCAACATTTATCAAAGAGTCAAAAGAATTATTTCAATGTGCATGTAGAAACAATTTAACAAAATCAAGAACACAAACTATTGCTTTCCTGCTACCTTACTGAAATTAAAGATTGTTTTGCCTTTCTACTATATAAATATATAGTATAAAGGTATAGAAATCACTTGGAAAACCGGAAATGGAAAGAAGGTCCTGCGGGCCGAATGTTATATACCATTCGACTCAGTTTCGAAAACTGAGCATTTTCTGTGTGTGTGTATGTATGTGTGTGTGTGTGTGTGTGTGTGTGTGTGTGTGTGTATGTGTGTGTGTGTGTGTGTATGTGACGCTTTTAATCTCACTCACTTTTCTCGGAGATGGCTGGACCGATTTTAATGTTCTTAGTGTCAAATGAAAGGTCTAGGTGTCCCATTGGTCGCTATTGAATTTCATACTGATCGGACTTTTAGTTCAAAAGTTATGTATAAAAATACGAAAAATATGGGACTTCATTATTTCATAGGTCTCTTAACCGATTTGAACAAAATTGATTGCATATGAAAGAAGAGCCTTGCAAACCCTTAACTTCCAAATTTCATGACGATTGGACTTGTAGTTTAAAAGTTACATAAAGAAATGTGAAAAAATAGTAATTAAAACATATTTATGTAACATATAAGCATTAATTTAATGAAAAACATCACACATTTTATGATTATTTGAAAATTACTGCTGAGATCTATCAAACGAAACCAAGTTATTTAAAATCGGACGGTTCATTCAAAAGTTATTCAAACTTTAACACTTAAGCACCGTATATTAAACCGTTAAAACGTGTGAAATCAAAACATATCAATCAAATGTTGATTGTATTCAATGTGTGTGATGTATGTGATGTATGTATGTATATATGTATGTATGTATGTATGTATGTATGTATGTATGTATGTATGTATGTATGTATGTATGTATGTATGTATGTATGTATGTATGTATGTATGTGATGACAATTTGCAATTTTAAAATTTGCAATGAAATTCAAGAAAAGTGAGAAACATGTCAATTGTCTTAAGTTTTTGAAGCCTCTTAGTGGAATACGAACTCTGAAATTAAAGAAAAGAAAAAACTTTTACCGACTAAATTCCACTATTTAATATTTATTCGCGACAGATACGTATACGCTTTGAAATAAGACACTGATGAAGCCTGCACGTCGTAGGTGAACTACGTATCTGTTGCAAATAAATATTAAATAGTGGGATTCAATCGAAAAGTTTTTTCTTTTCTTTGATTTCAGATTTCAATTGTCATTTTCTTCACTTGCTGTTACTCACAATTGTACAAGAAAAGCAAAAAGCGAAGAAAAGCAGTTTATTTAAGCATGTAGGTATAGGGGTGTATAGAATCAAAAATACTAGTGAGTTGATTTTTCCAAATAAATTTGTACAAATTTCAAACAAGTTCTGCGCATCAATAGATGCTCTTTTCAATCAATAGATACTAGAGCTTAGAAATGTTATATGAAAAATAGGAAGTAAACGTTGCACGGTAGAAATTTTGTAAGATTTGTTTTCGATAGTGATATTTTAAAGGACAGATGTCATGTTTTAATAAATAAATCAAAAAAAGACAAGCACTGGGAATCATATCGATCGTATTTCCCATTCTCAAGCATGTTTATGGCGCAGCTTTGGCACTATTTTTCGACCTCATCTTGTTTTCCTAACCCTCTAACATTGTAAAAACGATGCGATCAAGCTAATGACTATCTTTTCATGAAAGTACATTCAAAAGAAGCTTAAGTTTTGATTTTCATGCAAAAATAATTATCTGAAGGAGCGCTAGCTAAGAAATAGTTCCATTTCTCGTTTTCATATCTAATGCTCTATTCAGTATTTTTTTTTTAATTCAGATATATTGCAAAATTGAAGCCAAGCAAACCAATAGTAAAATTTTGAGATCAATCATTTTGTTGTAGATATCCTTTTTCTTCAAAAGCGAAATATAATAATAATTTTTCTGAACTCTTGTTTTTCAAAGATGCTAACTTTCGAATGCATGGTATTAATATCAAAATATCAAAAAATCTGCTATGAACAAATACTTCATATTGTCAATTCAAAACAAGTTTCGTATGTGGCTCTGAAGCCCGAAAGTTAAGGCCGTCTGTAGACCCGTTAGAGGGTTAATTTCTAATTTTCTATACATATCCATTCAAGTCTGTAAAAATTATCTTTTGTGTTTACATTATTTTTCTTTAAATATTATAAAACTAAATAAGGGGTTCATCAAGTAACATAAATGACGCTTACATGTATTTACGCACCCAAGGAAAGAAAATATAATTCTACACAATACGTTGTGAATTTTACTGGCAAATAAGTATTTTGAGGAATACGGAACGGATATTTAAAAATATAGTCTAATATAACATCTATACATCTACAATTAAGTTCCTGAGAAATTAAATAATGATTATTGTGGCAGTAGAAAGGCTAGGTCACGCCGCTAGGTGGATTAATTCGGGTTTTATTACCTATGGTTGACCACGTCGAAGGGATTTTATCAATTCAATGCTATTTTATCAACAGCACAACTTTTCACTACACTTCTAATGAACCGGCAAGCATGCGTATTCATACAGAGTCATATTATAACCGAACACTACAGTTGTAGCACATTTTTCCAACACAGATAAAGAATCGCAGTAAAGAATTTGCGATATGTTGGGACAACGAACTTGTGTCATTTTTTCTGGCACACTTCCCTAACACAGACATCAGACCCACCAAACCCCAATCCCAATCAAACCCCAAACCCACATATATCAAATTGGTATAGGTTTAGATCATCCTAAAGAATCTTCCAACCAACCACGAAACGAGAATTCTGGTAAAACATAGGTTCATCATTTTCAATTTTTCAATAGTTCAACAACAAGAATCCATACTTTTCTCCATTTGGGCCAATTCTTAGAAGATTTTCCAATCGATTAGTGTAAGAATATTGAAAATCGATCGGAAAACCACTGAACTATTAGCGCTCAAAACTTATCATTTTTCGTGACGCTCGCATTTTTCGATTTTTTGGAATGACACCCTATCTCAAAACTTGCCACAAGACGTAGTCCTACGTCAAAAATATTTTTATATTGACGTAATCTTTTAAGAATTGGCCCAAATGAAGGAAAGTATGGATTCTTGATGTTGAACTATTGAAAAATTGAAAATAATGAACCTATGTTTTACCAGAATTCTCGCTTCGTGATTGATTGTTGGAAATGACGTCTTCAAAGTAGAAACACGTTTTCACACTTCGACTTATAATTCAGTCAATTTTCAATAGATTTCCAAGATATTTACACCAATTGATCGGAAAATCGATTGAAAATATTGAAAATACAGAAAACTATTGATTTTCAATGCGCGTCACTGAAAAATTGAATTATTTTCATATTTTTGCCTTCCCACTTCAGTGCTTCCCTAGCACGGATGATAGAAATATATACTATATAAGCTATGGGTTAAGCTTCCTTATGATTGTATTTAATTTACACCCTATAGAATTCGATCGAAAATTGTTGAGCTTCAGCAGTTGCTGCTTCCCACGGATAAGGCAAGGAAGACATGCAAATTCACCAAGCGAGGTGTTGGAACTGGTGCACTCGTTTTGTTGCCGTAAAGGAATATCTGGCTGCTGAAGTTCTGGAATTGGCAGGAAATATGCTGCTCGCGACAACAAAACGATCAGAATTATTGTCACTTGCAGATGGCCATCAGAAACAACGAAGAGTTGAACAAATTGCTGTTCTGTGTCACCACTGCTCAGAGAAGTGTCTTTCCGAATATCCAGACTGTTTTGTTACTGCCCAAGAAGACTGAAAAGAAGGCTTAAATTTCCAACATATCACGTCGATAAAATGTTCTTTTAAGCACAAAACATAATATTCATGAAGATTTGAGGAATTTTCGCTCACTGATTTTAATTCTATTTAATTTAGATTGATTTAATTTGATTGTTCGCATCTTATCACATAATTTTAACCGATCACCTCAGTTCGCTTATTGCTGCTGGTTGAGTTGGCTGTCTCGGAATGTACCAAAGCAGCCTATAAATATTCCAGCTTCAAGTAAATGTATTCGATCAAGCATCAAAATGCATAAAACCATAGGTTTAATAAAATGAAATAGTTTTAGTAACATCTTTTGCATCTTTATATAAGAATTTGTTCGTTCTTCGAAGAACGGTTTTTGGTAATTGATGAAACCTAAGAAACTTGGAACTTTGGGCTTTTCACTCGGTTTTCTTTAGCAACACAAATTTATCCATCACCAATGCTACAGTAATAATACGTAGTGTAATTTTTCTTTGGCAGCAAAAGGCGAACGGCTCACTGGTAACTTTGCTCTTTTATTCAGACTAAAATTGAAATGTTCCAGTTTGTTTCACGTAGATGATAGAATGAAGGACCATGAAAAATAGGTGTGGCCGATTCTTGTCGCTTGCTCTGGTACATAACACGTGGTAAGCCGGCGAACAGCATTATTCAAACGCTAGCTGAGCTATTGCCAACATCGTTTGTCAGGGCAAACGAAAGTCACGCTATACTCGTGCACGTTTGCAGTGTGTGTGCAGTGCAGTGTGTTGGAGCTGGAGCACTAGTTTCGCTGCCGTGAAGAAATATCTGGCTGCTGAAGTTCTGGAATTGGCAGGAAATATGCTGCACGCGTCAACAAAATGACCAGAATTATCGTCACTTGCAGCTGGCCATCCGCAACAACGAAGAGTTGAACAAATTTCTGTCCGGTGTCACCATTGCTCAGAGAAGTGTCTTTCCGAACATCCAGAGTGTTTTGTTGCTGCCCAAGAAGACGGAAAAGAAGGCTTAAATTTTCAACATATCACGTCGAAAAACCGTTCTTTTAAGGGGAAACCGAAAATGGCTCAAAGATGGCTGGATAAATGCCTACCGTTCGATGCATGTATTGTTTTGTGCCTAAAAATGTATATGTATTGGCAGAGCACGTAATCAGTGTTCCTAGTGCTGTTAGAATTTCCTAAACCTTGTCATTCCATTTATCGACCCGGTATATATCAACAAACGCTCAACAAAACGTAATTACTAATGGAAAATAAATTCAATGGATCATATAGCTCATTACGTGTTCAAAAAACGTATAATCTGGAATTGGTTAATAGATATTTGGTTGCGCACATATTTCGATGCACTAGCGCTTTCCGAAAAAACAGCACCACGGTCTCAAAGTTTCGCCACATCAATGAGCTTTTAAAGAGCTTTCTGCTTTTGCCGCATTGATAAGCTTAAAGAATGTAAACAAACTAACAGCTGACCAGCAATCAAAAACTCGCCTTCAATGCAAACGGATTAATTAGCCATTCTATTGAATGCATAGGATCAATAGGATTGCTGCTGCAAATCTTGGATGAATTGGAATGTCTTGATAAAGAAAATAAACCATATTTCGGGATGTTCGTAGTCGGTGCGGTTGGCTGCGGATAAACTGTGTTTATGTTTGCAAGCTCTGCCATTTGACATATATTACCAATTGACTGAAGTTTTTGGAGCGTCTTAGTAGAATACGAAACCTAAAAATAAAAAATAAGAAAACTTATCCAATTTAATTCTACTATGTGTATTTTATTCAATGACAGATACGTATTTTGCCTACGACTTGCAGGCTTCCTCAGTGTCTGTTTTCGAACTGTTTTCGAGTTCGAAAACAGACACTGAGGAAGCCTGCAAGTCGTAGGCAAAATACGTATCTGTCATTGAATAAAATACACATAGTAGAATTAAATTGGATAAGTTTTCTTATTTTCTTATTTTTAGGTATATTACCAATACCAATGCAACATTCAAATAAACGTTTAGGTTTTTAACGAACACATGAGATGTACAGTACAGTGTGTGTCGCTCTAACACAATAACGTTAGCCACTTTCAGTAATTGATGAAACCTAGAAAACTTGGAACTTAGGGCTTTTCACTCGATACGTAGCGCAATTTTTCTTTAGCAGCAAAAGGCGAACGGCTCACTAGTAACTTTGCTCTTTTGTTGAGACTGAAATTGAAACGCTCTATTTTATTTTACGTACATGATAGAATGAAGGACCATGAAAAATAGGTGTGGCCGATTCTTGTCGCTTGCTCTGGTACATAACACGAGGAAAGCCGGCGAACAGCGTTATTCAAACGCTAGCTGAGCTACTGCCAACATACTGCCAAGTCACGCTCGACTCGTGCACTTTTGCAGTGTGTGTGCAGTGCAGTGTGTTGAAGCTGGAGCACTGGTTTCGCTGCCGTCATGAAATATCTGGCTGCTGAAGTTCTGGAATTGGCCGGAAATATGCTGCACGCACCAGAAGCATCCCACTTGGAGTGGTATTTTATCATGATTCAGGACCATACACGAACGGCTTCGTTGATCGAATAGCTGCTGAAGCTTTCCGGCTGGTCGGTTGCAACAAGCCGTGCCTGGTTAGCGATTATCGGTACTCCAATTTACCGAACAGAGAATTACGTTAAGTGCGTTAGTGTAAGTTTATTGCAAGCTGCAGTTATGTTAATCAAACAATCGGTCCTTTCAAGGGCCACACAACGATTGAAGAGTTTATTATATTTTCTTGCCCAGTTAGCGAGGCAATGAGGGAAAAGTTGAATTTTTGCCATTGAGGACGGCCAACAAACGACGGAAATAAGTTTTCTGGTCACAGGCGATATTTTCTGCGACTTCCAAAACGTCTGCAGGTTGTAAATGCTTTATCAGTGTTCTTTTGTAAGCCGCAGAAAAGTTGCGCAAAATTTTCAACTTTTTGAAAACTCGCGCGTACCGTCTACCGATTACCAGAAGAAAAGCACTATTCAACGTAGAAACATATCGTACAAATTTATTTACTGTTTGGCTTAGTTACTAACTTGGTTTCGTTTTATTAAAATAGATTCAATTAATTCATGGATATAACTCCAAAATCGGTTGAGGATTGAATGTATACAATGTTTCTACTTTGATAAACGTTACGGATGTAGCTTGTATACATGAAGAATCTTATATTTTTTTAAAACGATGGTTCTACAATTGATGAAGGGACGGTAGGGGAAAGAAAATGAAAATTTTTGGTGAAGGAGGGGAAGAGCGGAAAGGAAGAGGGGGGAATTGGTAGCTATGCTTGACAAGTAGTCATTTTGACTCCTACCTTTTGTCCTAGACATAATGAGAAGAATCTTATTATTACATACACGGATACATCCTGCTACCGCTACAAAGAGACTTACGTGGTCCTACGTCACCTATGCGGTCGTGTCTTGTGCACAACCCCTCTGATTTTTTATCTTCCCGTAAATGCCTATAACTTAATTATTTTTCAAGCAACCAGTTTACCATTTTGCAGAAATATACCTTATTCATAGACCTTTGCAACGATGTATTTAGATTTCCGAAATCCCTTTTGAAACGAAAGTTATGGGCGAATGCCAAAAGATGACAGAACGGAGAGAACGTTGAGAAGCACGTAAGTTTAGTAGAGATAGAATGTTCTGTTAATGAATTTCTCCATTCAGCACCTTAGAAATAAATACAGTTTGCTGAATTTTCCTATGACGTTCTATGGTGTCAAGACCGATTAGGCGACGCCGTTCAGCATACGGAGGCAGATTCAAAGGATCACGCCGACAAAACGAACGAATCGCTTCTACCCTCGTTCAATTCTCAAATTCCAAGCTAGTTGATAGGGAATCAGGATCAAATACGTGTTTTCCAATAGTGGTCGTACTAAAGAGTAGTATAAGTCCTTTAAACAGTATGGATCTTTAAAATCTCGTCCAGTTCTCGAGTCAAAACCGACCTGGCAAGTTGCTTTAGAAATTAAGCTTGGCATCGAGAATAACACCAAGATCGTTGCCATGTTCAACCCTTTTGATCATAAATTTGGTATTCGAATATAATTGGGCTAACAATGCGATGAAATGTCATGGTCTGACACTTTGCAGTACCAACGATCAATCAATTTTCGCGGCGTTTACGAAAATATTCAACAACTTTTGACAATTTTGAATTGACCATACAGCTGAGTACAATTTCAGATCGTTCATGTACATCATCTTACATTCGCTTCCCAGAAGTAATGCTACATTAAAATACAACGAAAAAGCAAAGGATTTACATTGCTGCTTTTTGGTACGTCCCGGATTTGTTAGTGAATGGTGAGGAAAGGTAGGAATTGAGCTGTACGCGTACGCGTTCGATAGCATAGGGTAGATGCTCCAGTAATGGAGGGATTATGCCAGGGGAAAGTACTTAAAGACTATTAGAATGCTCAATTTACCAGTTTTCGAATGACCTATATGATAACTAGGTTGACCCGACGTGACTAGCCACGATACTTTGGTATTCTTGAAAGTTGTATTACGATTTACAATTCAATAGCGCGTATTAAAATTGATTAGTGAAAAATTGGCAACCTTCTATTAATTAAAACACGTGTAAACTACAAACGAAGCAAACGGGGTTTAGATAAAAGGGCAAAAATCTACAAATTGTAAAGAACGTGCTGCTCGAGGGAGAACATTTTGAAAAAGTACTCAAGTCTAGAACCGATGCAAAATTTAAAATCAGTCCCGCCTGAACTATGATTGCAGAAAATATTGATTGCATTATACCGGGCAGACGCTTGCTATCTAATTCGCTACCCCTGGTTGGACCACAACTATAAAAACATTCTTCGTTTTAGTAAACCGGACAAACTTTTGGATTAGTTATTGGCCTGAAATCGCACCAGTACAATACAAAATCCTTGGATATTTCAGATCTCAACGGCTTTTTTGCGGCCCAGTCTCATAAAAAATTAGAATACTTTTGAAACACTTAAAGAAAATATCTAATGCTACTTCTACTAAATTCTTAAAGTTAGAACCTAAATATTTATGTCACTTTATATTGAGATATTTCAGGTCACGTTCGTAAATCAATTTAACAACAAAATCAGGGAACAATACGTTCCACATAAATAAACCATGGTTTTGTCACTTGGTACAATGTGACTTAATACCAACCATGTGTCCTTGATAAAACACCAGACTATGTAACTACTACCATTCTCGTAAGGAACTCCGGAAGAAGTAAATGTAGATACTCGGATTTTTTTCTCGGCTTTATCAGTCTCTTTTGAGACTGATGAAGCCGAGAAAAAAATCCGAGAATTAAATCCCAACAGTCGACAAACATACAATAAATGTAGATATAAAAATAATCAACGGGATATGCGTTTTCGCGCTTTATATTGATTATGCGCTACCTTGGCAGCTTGATTAAATCGTTGGCTATCCTTATTGCCACGTGCCAAATCCATTGTTTAGATTGCTCCATCAATCTCAAACGGTTGACTTTTGCTTCAAAAATTTGTTTTAAAATCAAATGTTTTTATTCAAGCGCAGGACTTGTTGAAATCAGTTTCGCATTATGGGGCAGCTTATTAAATTGCCTATTTCACCCACCCACCCACTGAAATCATTGTTACCTTCACAACGCGTGTGGAGTCCAGAATTATTTTTATTCAACTGCTTGCTTGGATCTAACGTTACAGTCAGACACAAGGAAACTATATATAGTAATAATAAAATACAGTGCACCATAATGTTGGCTTTAAATACATATCAAAATATACCATTCTGTTGGTTAATATATCTAAAATATTGCTTTTCTGACATTAGTTTGTGCTCCTAAAGTAGTGGTAATGTTCCTCTAATAGTGGATAATTTCCCTATAATAGTGGAATTTTATTTACCGCCCTTAGTAACACTTGCAGTGAGCATGGCAGCAGGTGGATAACAAAGTAGGCTTGTTAAAATGCTATGGTTTGTTACGAATTTCTTAAGTAATTGCACCGAATTGGTCTACTCAAAAGGAATTTGTAATTTTCGCACCAATATTCGAAATTTTAACTATGTATCTTAGCTAAAACTGTTAACAAACACATATTTAGCAATAGAAAATTGATATTCTATCGAAATTATTCTAAAATCCGCCAAAATTATGAAATGTTTCGAGTTTCCACTATTACTGGTACACCCACAATCACTGGTACATCTACCCACGAATAGTTTGCACAACGTTGAGTGGCATAGTTACGCCGTGTTTCTAATGTATTGTCAGTCACCATTTTTGAAAACCGGAAATATATAAGACTCTTTTCAAATGCAATGCAAATGCAGGAATCCCATCCAGTCCCGCGGAAAAAGAAGTTGCGTAGAAGTATCAATTATGCGATAATTCAAAGTCTTTAAAGTTTAGCATCAAAAAAAATTTTTTTTTTCTGAAATCCTGATGTTACGTACTTTCCCTTTTGATGATTTATAATGTACTTTAAGCGAATAAAAACCATGGGTTTCGTACATTGAAAATACACTTTGGGCAAATAATCAATTGATTGCGTGCTGTCGATTAATTTTTACTTTACCTCTATTAATTTTAACCTTCTCCAGCGCTTATGTGATGAACTATTCGGACATTCTTTGTCATGTATCCTTCGCCTCAAAAACCGTGACTAATCGTTCGGAATTCCTGGATATATTTCACAAGCTGCGATGACATGCGCGTGATCGAACCGTTCCACATTCAACATACTTGCACTCATTCGCGGATGCTTAATCAGGCTTTTACCACCCCATTAAGGAATCGACCCTCCCCCCCACTGCTGCCCTGGTACAGGTACAGGGGAAGAGCGCTGTTTACGGACACGGTACCGGTGCTTAAGCGGCACCACCAACCGAATACCGGTTCTGTGACCCAGACCAAGAAGAGGTCCATCGAAACTACTAATAGTGCCACTATGGTGGCATAGGCAAAACAACGCACGCGGGGCTTCGGTTGGTTGGCAGTGGCAATGGAAGGTCTCGTCTTGCCAGCGAGCGTAAAACAGGACATGAATCACGTAATCGGTTCAGCTTCGTACGGCGCGATGCAGTGGCCCCGGTCGGTGGTACGGTGCGGTGCCGGTGACTGCTGGCACTGAAACGCTGTCGTGCGCATCTCGGACTTGTATCAACACGGTTATAACCATTATATAAAAGATCGACCCAGATCCGGCGTGAAAATATGCCGCGTGATGTTAATTTCTTGTGCGTTTCTTGGCGGTCGCTGGTTTTTTTTCTCTCTCTCTTTTCTTACATGGAGCATTACCTGGCCTTTCGTCGTCGTCATCGCATCATCGTCGTCGCGATCGTGGTTTTCCCTCTCCTGTCTTTTCCCTTTTCTTGCTGTTCATAATGACTGGCCGAATTCGCGATTCGAGTGTATTAAATGCGGCTGCGGCTGTGGGTGATTCGACGAGAGGGTGGCCAGGAGAAATGAAAACTTATACGTTTAACCTTGAGGAAAGTAGAGAAAAGGAAACACGAGATAACTGCGATGAAGTCTTTGATTGAACCACGAACGCTCGTCAGATGATGGCGGAAGCTGGATGGGAAAGAAAAGTGAAGTTAATGCTTCATAATAGTTGCGCTATTTTGTAATTAGACGAATGCTGAACGAATTACGTGCAACCATATGACGTCACGTGTAACGATAGCTATTTAATGGTTGACGTTTAAACTTGAAGGTATTATGCCCTGCGAGTCTACAGCTGGTTTTTGGTATATTGTTGAGGTCTATCATTAGTTTCTCATTTACCAAAAATCAACTAAAATAAATGTAAACAATTTGGGGACTTATGCAGTTGCCAACAAAGTAAATTTGAGTGTTCATAACCAGGGGACTCCACACGATGTTTTCAGTGTGAAGAAGAGCGAACAATTCCTGGAGTATTATTACTTCAAATCAAGAAATTAGTGGATTTGAAACATGATTTCAAAATGTTATTGTTGTGTAATACAAAAACAGTTCACAAACCGAGCAAAAACGTGAGAATGAACAAAAAACCTCTGTCCTTTGCAGTTTACTTCAATTCGTATTGTGCTAATGGAGTTTTAGTTAAAATCTTTGCTGGCACCAGCACAATAAACTGTTTCTTTTTGCATCGTAAACCGCTAACCGGTCAAGGTGTGACAATAATACACTGTGAATGAAATCCAAACGTTCGTTAGAGACGGACGGTTCGTCGGTTTGGCTGCCCATAGCAACACATCGCCACACCGCTGGAAATGGATTTACCGGGTGGCGGCGTCGGCGGCGGTGGCATCAATAACTACAACCGGAATGGGACACCACTTTCGTTTTCACTTCACACCCGACACTCACTCGGTGTGGCTTGAAACCCTGATTGGCCGTTTGCATTTCGGGTATAAACAAAACGCGCACACACACTCGGAGGTATGCTGACGCGTGACACACGCTGCCGCAGAACGACAACAAAGGTTGACGCGGTTGATAAAGAGAAACCCCGCCCGACCGTGTCCACTACCTACCCACGGGAAGCTTTTTGGAGTTTCGTTTTGTTTTGTTTATCGATACCGGCCCATATCGCGAAAGTGAAATTCAAATTTTACTGCTCATTGGATAATGGCGCTGTGCCCTAAAGAGGAAACTACGCTTTTTCTGCTTAAGTCCTGTGTGGCTTATGGTTGAGATTCGGCTGAACGATATGTGAAATCCTCATCTGAATATAAAGCGAGGAAGATAGCTCGTTGGCGACCCAACAGAGGACAATCTGCTTGTTTTTGATCCGCGCTTAAAAGGGGTGTATCAAAAGCTTGATCAGAGATGATTTGATAACCTATGTAGGCAGCATTTATATTTAGACTAAATATATTGGGAACCATTCCATGGACTGTTTTTCCCAGATGATTACTCATATGAATTAAACCAATAAGAAAAACATCGCACATGCAAAAATACAGAGAATGGTATAAATTTCAGGATCATATTATTCCAACGATCTGACATCAACCAGACTGTTGCTCAGAGGAGTGAGTGGTGCAAAACATTCGTATTTATTAATTATGTTTTGATTGTGCGTTCGTGAAATGCATTTCATTGCATTTCGTTTGACTGGCTCTTCAACAAAACGGTTACCAACCGGGACGGTCGAACAGTTGTCTTCATTAAAAGTCAGTCTTCTGGGGTTTTGAGAAGTACTAAGTGCTTGGTTAGCCCTGCATTCGGTTGATGAAACTTTCTTTGTAGGGGGAGAGGGATTAAGACGAACACCTTGAGGGTAACATTCGATAACTACTAAAATATAGCTTATGATGGCAATTTCTATACTAACCAAAGCATCAATTTAGGCTTGATATGACCGCAACATCTACTAGTAAGCTTCCCAAATTGATACTTTCTTTATCATCAAAAACATTACCTTTAAATCAGAATTTCCACAATTACGATTAACCAATGTTTAATTTATCCACGCATCTACAATTGACTTTAAGGAAGAAAAATTAAATCAACATTTTAGTGATTAAAATAAAATTGAATAATCTGAAAATTTTGAATTTGGTTTTGGAAATTTATTAAAATGTTTTGAACTGCACATAGTTAACAATTTCTCGATTTCGGTGCATTATACCGACTTCCTATGAGCAATTCCCGTTGAAACGGTGCGTCTACTGACACGAGGTCCTCAAATATTGGAACTTTTGTACTGGATTGGTTGGAAATGGTTTAAAAATGAAAAGTGCACTTTTGATACCTCGAAACAGTGGAACTTTCGTTAGCGAAAAAAATCAATGAATGATCCGTATATCATATTTTTTCTCAGCTTTCCAGCTTCAAATTAAAATCGGTAAGTGTGCTTATCTAATCTAATCTCACACTAACGCGGTCAATTCTTGAAAGAATCCTGGCCAATTGCGCAGCATGTACCGCAGAGATAATTCCAAGGATCCAAGTGGAACCAGAAGTAATACCTAATTCCATTAATCTCTTTAAAATCTAGGGGAATTAAAAAGGCGTGGACTTCCCATAACAAACGCTTGCCATATAGATAATGTTTTATTTACAGTCGTTGGGAGTATCTTTGCCATTAAAGGTTAAGTAATACTCCGGGCCTTCAAAGATGAGTTAATGATTGGCCAAAGACATAGCGCCTTATTTCGCTCTCTGAAAATAGATTAGTCTACCAAAAACATTGGTTTAAATAATATTACATTTGAGAACAAAGTCGTGTGGTTCAATAGTGGCCTAAAATTACAGTTTTAAGGTTAGGAACTGAAAACCAGACGACTCCACACCATCTAGTTTGGCTACTCAATTATACAAATTGAAGTATTCCAAGGTATGGTCATGTGGAAGCGCTACCCAAGTAACTAGTAAGCATTAAACACTAGTCCTTCGACAACATTGTATAAGCATGCAGAACTATGATTAAAAGCTTATTTTTTCTTTATACACTTCTGTAGAACTCACATAATGCTAAAAAGGCGAAATAGCGGGTTATTAAAATGCTACGCCACAAGCATTCAATAAACATTATCAGTGTTTGTTTGAGGCTTAATCGAAACGTCATTTTGTCTACATTATCGACGTGTCGAAAAAGTATCGACGGCATATCGTTTGCTTGTTATGGAAAATAAAAATAGTGTCGGTCGGGATTTAAAAAACTAAAAAAGAAAGCGATTTTTTTTGCTGCATCTCAAGGGGAGCAAGATAAACAGGAAACATTTTTTGAAATGCTGAATAATATTACCACCTAGAGAGGGCTCGAACCGGGAGTTAGTCATGCAACCTCATTCGTTTCCTTGCACCTTTGCTATCTAAACCATAGCGGATGTGATTGAGTGAGTTGAAATTAGTCGTATTTAAATCTTGGTGAATCTTCCCTCTCATACCATAGTTACTTGTCCTGCATTACCAATAGGGTAGAAAAGACGGCATTCGTTAGGTGGAAGAGGGCACAAATAGTGGCCGTAGAATAGCAAAATAAGAAGTCAAGTACAAGTCGTTTATCAACACTTACGGCGCATATTAATGCAATTGACTAAATGCATTATATAGTGACGTTATATGCGCATATAGTGCTTTCTTTAATGCTGATTTACGTTAATGCTTCTATGCATCAACAATGTTAATATACGTTTTATAAGCATTAAGATTGCTAATATACAAAAGTTTGGCATCAGGGATGCAGAATTATTTCCAATATACGGTTTTGGATTAATGCTTATGGTTACTTGGGTAGGTAGGGGCTTGGCCGCCAAAAAAAATTTACTGCATGTGAAAGCCCTTTTCTTCTCTTATACAGAACAATGCCATTTGTTAGTTGTTTTATTTCTAATTCAGGAAATATCACCTGAATTTGAGAAAAAATGTTCATTTGAATCGATGAACATCCCTCATGAACATGAACATACATTCGCCTGCCTCGCCGATAATGCATCCATTAGTTTTGAATTTTATGACGCACATAACCTTATTGTGAACATCAGAATTCGTTCTAAAATTGAATATTGAACATTGAGTGTGGCCGATTTAGTGGGAATAGGATGCCTCGGGGACGCCGGAAAGTATTTAAAATAATAACACCATGAAAAGAGAATAGTTTAAAGTAGTGTTAGTTGCTTTAGAAGCAGCAGCAGGTGTTATTTCGCAGTTTGCGTTGCACACGATATTCGTATATTCAGCGGTGCTATGAAGCGTGAATGTATGTGGCTTATAAGTTACTAGCTGACCCGACAAACTTCGTATTGCCACAAATTAACCTGTGTTGTACATAAATCATGAATCTCGGATGATCTTTGTCACAATCTCGAGTTTTGCAAGCCCCCCAGTGGGCGGCGCTTCCGACGGCGGGTCACCGGCAACACACGCGACCGTCTCGTCCTGAATGATCTAGTGTTACTATAGATAGTTTTTGTGGTCTTGTTATTGATTAATGTTTTATGGAAGAGTCTCGAATTTCTCGAGTTGGATTAGTTTTTGAGTTTCGCAAAAATTTCTGTTTTATTTGTATGAGAGTCCA
Organism: Sabethes cyaneus; assembly: GCF_943734655.1. Lineage (NCBI taxonomy): Eukaryota > Metazoa > Arthropoda > Insecta > Diptera > Culicidae > Sabethes > Sabethes cyaneus. The sequence continues at coordinate 51,382,858 of NC_071354.1, forward strand.
TATCTCCCTACCACAGGGGTGAGAGGTCTCTAACTATCATAAAATAAATTCAAGACTCAAAAATCTCCTACATGCTAAACTTGGTTCCATTTGCTTGATTAGTACTCAAATTATTGTATATTTGTATTTGATTTGTATGGGAGCTCACCCTCTTAAAAGGGGAAGGGGTCGTAATACACCACAGAAAAAAATTCTGCCATCTAAAATTTGGTTCCGTTTGCTTGATTAGTTCTAAAGTTATGAGGAAATTTGTATTTCGTTTGTATGGGAGCCCCCCCCCCCCTCCTAAAAAGGTAAGAAGTCCTAAGTCATCATGGAAAAAATGGTTGCCTCCAAAAACACCCACATGCCAAATATGGTTCCATTTGCTTGATTAGTTCTCGAATTATGAGGAAATTTGTATTTCATTTGTGTAGAAGCCCCCCCCCCCCTCTTGAAGTGTGGAGGGATCCTAATTCACCATAGGAAATAGTTTTGCCTCCAAAAACCTTCTCATGCCGAATTTGGTTCTATTTGCTTGATTAGTTCTCGAGTTATGAGGAAATTTGTATTTCATTTGTATAGGACCCCCCTCCTAAAGTGGGGAGGGGTCCCAATTCATCATTGAAAACAAATTTGTCTCCAAAAACCATTGGCGGAACTAGAGGGGGGCCCCCTAGAAAAATTGACTTGGCTGTCCAATAAAACGGTCGAAAAAAAATTCTGGGGCTATAGCCCCCCCTAGAAATGAGCGCTAGTTCCGCCAATGCCAAAAACACACACATGTCAAATTTGGTTCAATTCGCTTTATTAGTTCTCGAGTCATGAGGAAATTTGTATGGAAGCCCCCCCTCTTAAAGGGGAGAGGAGTTATAATTCCCCTTATAAAGAGGGAGGGGTCTCAAATTACCCTAAGATAAATTCTTGTCACCGAAAACACCCACATGCCAAATTTGGTTCTATTTGCTTGATTAGTTCTCGAGTTATGAGGAAATTTGTATTTCGTTTGTATAGGAGTCCCCCCTCCTAAAGTGGGGAGAGGTTCTTATTCATCACAGAAAAAATTCTTGCCTCCAAAAACACCTACATGCCAAATTTGGTTCCATTTGCTGGATTAGCTCTCGAGTTATGAGGAAATTTGTATTTCGTTTGTATAGGAGCCCCCCCCCTCCTAAAGTGGGGAGGGGTCCCAATTCATCATAGAAAAAAATTTTGTCTCCAAAACACACACATGCCAAATTTGGTTCCATTTGCTTGATTAGTTCTCGAGTTATGAGGAAATTGGTATTTCATTTGTACAGGAGCCCCCCCCCCCCTTTTAAAGTGTGGAGGGGTCCTAATTCAACATAGAAAATTTTCTTGCCCTCGAAAACCGTCACATGCCAAATTTGGTTTCATTTGCTTGATTAGTTCTCGAGTTATGAGGAAATTTTTATGGAAGCCCCCCTCTTAAAGGGGAGAGGAGTTATAATTCCCCTTATAAAGAGGGGAGGGGTCTCAAATTACCCTAGAATATATTCTTGTTACCGAAAACACCCACATGCCAAATTTGGTTCTATTTGCTTGATTAGTTTTCGAGTTATGCAGAAATTTGTGTTCCATTTGTATGGGAGCCCCCCGCTCTTAGTGGGGGGAGGGGTCTCTAACCATCACTAAAACCTTTCCTGGCCCCAAAAACCTATACATGCAAATTTTCACGCCGATTGGTTCAGTAGTTTTCGATTCTATAAGGAACATAGGACAGACAGACAGACAGACAGACAGACAGACAGACAGACAGACAGACAGACAGACAGACAGACAGACAGACAGACAGACAGACAGACAGACAGACAGACAGACAGACAGACAGACAGACAGACAGACAGACAGACAGACAGACAGACAGACAGACAGACAGACAGACAGACAGACAGACAGACAGACAGACAGACAGACAGACAGACAGACAGACAGACAGACAGACAGACAGACAGACAGACAGACAGACAGACAGACAGACAGACAGACAGACAGACAGACAGACAGACAGACAGACAGACAGACAGACAGACAGACAGACAGACAGACAGACAGACAGACAGACAGACAGACAGACAGACAGACAGACAGACAGACAGACAGACAGACAGACAGACAGACAGACAGACAGACAGACAGACAGACAGACAGACAGACAGACAGACAGACAGACAGACAGACAGACAGACAGACAGACAGACAGACAGACAGACAGACAGACAGACAGACAGACAGACAGACAGACAGACAGACAGACAGACAGACAGACAGACAGACAGACAGACAGACAGACAGACAGACAGACAGACAGACAGACAGACAGACAGACAGACAGACAGACAGACAGACAGACAGACAGACAGACAGACAGACAGACAGACAGACAGACAGACAGACAGACAGACAGACAGACAGACAGACAGACAGACAGACAGACAGACAGACAGACAGACAGACAGACAGACAGACAGACAGACAGACAGACAGACAGACAGACAGACAGACAGACAGACAGACAGACAGACAGACAGACAGACAGACAGACAGACAGACAGACAGACAGACAGACAGACAGACAGACAGACAGACAGACAGACAGACAGACAGACAGACAGACAGACAGACAGACAGACAGACAGACAGACAGACAGACAGACAGACAGACAGACAGACAGACAGACAGACAGACAGACAGACAGACAGACAGACAGACAGACAGACAGACAGACAGACAGACAGACAGACAGACAGACAGACAGACAGACAGACAGACAGACAGACAGACAGACAGACAGACAGACAGACAGACAGACAGACAGACAGACAGACAGACAGACAGACAGACAGACAGACAGACAGACAGACAGACAGACAGACAGACAGACAGACAGACAGACAGACAGACAGACAGACAGACAGACAGACAGACAGACAGACAGACAGACAGACAGACAGACAGACAGACAGACAGACAGACAGACAGACAGACAGACAGACAGACAGACAGACAGACAGACAGACAGACAGACAGACAGACAGACAGACAGACAGACAGACAGACAGACAGACAGACAGACAGACAGACAGACAGACAGACAGACAGACAGACAGACAGACAGACAGACAGACAGACAGACAGACAGACAGACAGACAGACAGACAGACAGACAGACAGACAGACAGACAGACAGACAGACAGACAGACAGACAGACAGACAGACAGACAGACAGACAGACAGACAGACAGACAGACAGACAGACAGACAGACAGACAGACAGACAGACAGACAGACAGACAGACAGACAGACAGACAGACAGACAGACAGACAGACAGACAGACAGACAGACAGACAGACAGACAGACAGACAGACAGACAGACAGACAGACAGACAGACAGACAGACAGACAGACAGACAGACAGACAGACAGACAGACAGACAGACAGACAGACAGACAGACAGACAGACAGACAGACAGACAGACAGACAGACAGACAGACAGACAGACAGACAGACAGACAGACAGACAGACAGACAGACAGACAGACAGACAGACAGACAGACAGACAGACAGACAGACAGACAGACAGACAGACAGACAGACAGACAGACAGACAGACAGACAGACAGACAGACAGACAGACAGACAGACAGACAGACAGACAGACAGACAGACAGACAGACAGACAGACAGACAGACAGACAGACAGACAGACAGACAGACAGACAGACAGACAGACAGACAGACAGACAGACAGACAGACAGACAGACAGACAGACAGACAGACAGACAGACAGACAGACAGACAGACAGACAGACAGACAGACAGACAGACAGACAGACAGACAGACAGACAGACAGACAGACAGACAGACAGACAGACAGACAGACAGACAGACAGACAGACAGACAGACAGACAGACAGACAGACAGACAGACAGACAGACAGACAGACAGACAGACAGACAGACAGACAGACAGACAGACAGACAGACAGACAGACAGACAGACAGACAGACAGACAGACAGACAGACAGACAGACAGACAGACAGACAGACAGACAGACAGACAGACAGACAGACAGACAGACAGACAGACAGACAGACAGACAGACAGACAGACAGACAGACAGACAGACAGACAGACAGACAGACAGACAGACAGACAGACAGACAGACAGACAGACAGACAGACAGACAGACAGACAGACAGACAGACAGACAGACAGACAGACAGACAGACAGACAGACAGACAGACAGACAGACAGACAGACAGACAGACAGACAGACAGACAGACAGACAGACAGACAGACAGACAGACAGACAGACAGACAGACAGACAGACAGACAGACAGACAGACAGACAGACAGACAGACAGACAGACAGACAGACAGACAGACAGACAGACAGACAGACAGACAGACAGACAGACAGACAGACAGACAGACAGACAGACAGACAGACAGACAGACAGACAGACAGACAGACAGACAGACAGACAGACAGACAGACAGACAGACAGACAGACAGACAGACAGACAGACAGACAGACAGACAGACAGACAGACAGACAGACAGACAGACAGACAGACAGACAGACAGACAGACAGACAGACAGACAGACAGACAGACAGACAGACAGACAGAAATCCTTCTTTATAGGTATAGATAGGCGAATTGAACCATTCGCTTCTCTGTTTTTTTCATGATAAAACCACTTGCCGATACTCGCTGTATATGTTCATTTTGGGAATTTCTCAAACTCTGCACAGGATACAGATCTTAAGGTGAAACGGTACTGAATCCGACATGGCCAGACATCCTATATCCTATATCCTCACAAGGACGCCATTTTTCCGGTCATGTTGGGATTCAGTACCGTATCACCTTTAGGTTTGCTAAAAATTTAACTTTTTTTGAAACTATCAAGCCCCTGCCGAACGAAGGGTTTGATGTTTTGAGGTATTAAAAGTGTACGCGCCTTTTTTCATCATTTTCAGCCAATCAAGTACTAATTTCTTTTGCATGGTGCCATTCAATATGTATTTGGAGCGAGCCGTACATCATAAATATAACAACGAAAAACTGGGAAAAAATGACGAAAAAACGAAAGAAATGATGAAACTGCCAAAAGACAAATTGATGATAGAAAAAACGACGAAACGGACTACAAAAAATCTTCGGAAAAAAAATTGCAGGCATCAAATTACGACGAACAGTTGACGAAATTACGATGTAAATATGACGAAAAGACGATAAAAAAAGTCTGCAACAAGAACAACAAAAAATAAGGCCATTACAAATATTTAATAAAGTTTTTGTCCTTCTGGTGTTTGGCTACCGAAGGGGGGGCGGTCTGAAAAAAAAGAGATTTTTATAATCGAGCAAAAAAATATTGATTTTAGGCATTTTTACTTTAAGTTTAAACGTGAAAACCAAATCTATTCTTGCTTTTAACATATACGTTAGGCCATTACAAATATTTTATAAAGTTTTTGTCCTTCCGGTGTTCGGCCACTGAAGGGGGGGGGGGGGGCGAAAAAAAAATAAAGTGAATTTTTTATTCGAGCAAAAAAAACATGGATTTTAAGAATTTTTATTTAAAGTTTAAACGTGAAAACCGCATCTATTCTTGCTTATAATATATACGTTATTATTTTCTATGCAAAAATATACGAAAAAAGACAAAAACGAAGGAAAATTTTTTTGGACGATTTTCGGAAATTCCTTTGTTTGAATTTCCATTTCAGTTTCGTGCTAGAAGCGTTAATTCAACTCTGAGACTCATTTTTCGAGTTTTTCAGACTGTAGAGCCCACAGACAATTGATTTTATAAAATGAAATTTGACTCATATCCTACAAATTATTTTTTTGCCCCCCCCCCACGATTTTTCAAGCCAATGTCCAAGGGGGGGGGGGGGGGTGACAAAAACTTAGAATTGTTTGCAATGGTCTAATATAAAGTCGTATGAAAAGCTTCAAAAAGGTGACAAAACATGCTAAAAAGACGACGAAACGATGTTGAACATGCAATGGAAGAACAACACAGAGGCAGTAAAAAAAAACAAATCAAAGAGAGTTTTTTAATCAAGCAAAAAAAAATTAAGATTTTTAGGAATTCTTGCTTGAAGTTTAATCGTGAAACCTTAAACCCTTTATTCTTGCTTTTGATATATACGTCGTTATTTTCTATGCAAAAACCTTCCAAAATAAAGTCGTGATCGGAAAACTCCCGGTTTTGCCGGTTTTCGGAAGCTACATTATTTGTACTTGCATTTTTGTTTCGTTCTAGAAGCGTTAACACTCCGTACACTTTTTTTAGAGTTCTTTAGGCTGTAAAACCCACAGATAATTGATTTTATTCAAAAAAAATTTACTCAAGTTTAAGAAAATTTTTTTGCCCGCCGATTTCTAGAGCCAATTTTGAAGGGCGGGGGACAAAAACTTCAAAAATAATTTGCAATGGCCTAATTATGTCATCAGGCTAACTTCAGGCTAAAGCAACTCTTAATTGAATAACATGATGAATTCTCAAAACGGTCAACTATCATATAATGCAATAAATAATAGAGAAGAGACATAAAACTGAGAAGAGATTGCAGAAAAGCAACACAACATCTTTTATGACGAGTAGCGTATTTCCCTTCTATGAGTCCTACTATGCTACTTGAAACTTGAAACTATTCGCCAGGCGTCGGTGGAAGCAGCTCTTCGGTCCCTGAAAACATTGGCTAACAACGTCCGTTCCAGTATGGGAATTGTATCACTAAGCGCGTTGTACCTGTTGAAATTATACCTACTTTGCTGAGTAACTTTACTGCTAACATTGAATAATCAACTAATATTGGTTTTTATCAAACGTGTCCAATGCCGTCCATTCTGCTCATTACTTGAGCATAATGTTCTATAAGTTATTTATGTTATTTACTGCAAAAAATTAATGTCATCAGATAATTTCAAACTTTACGAGCTTTCGTAATGCATAACCAGTGTAACCAGGGAAATTAGCAGTCATCAACTTTTCGTCGGAGAGCAGTTTTTGAAGCAGTTTTTGGGCCCGAACGCGGGGTTTTGTTTGTAAAAATGTAAATACTGCTTTCTTCTTGTCAATCTGAACACAGCGAATATATTTTCATGAACAGAATTTTTGTTTTAAACAAAAAACTGCTTTTGAAATTGGCAGAATCGATGACTGCTAATTTCACCTTAAGGCTCTGTGAAATCAGATATAACCCGGTCAACCACTCGTGAAATTCCTTTGTAGTTCTTTATACAAAAATAAAGCTTTGTGACGGTAAATCTTCACGTTTAATTTTCAACAATATCGATACGAATATTTGAACTTCTTCATAGATCTATACTCGCATTTAAAACATTTTCTTTGTCAGTAATTTGATAAAAATCTTTAAAGATATTACACTAAATTTTGTTCAGTATGAAAGTATCGCAAAAACTTTAATTTTCTTCGCAGATATTTATCTAAAACTACTTCTGTTTTGATATCATTGTATCTTTTAACATTGATAAAGGATAATGAAGAATGGCATCGATGCGTATACATGTGCATATATGATGTATGTTCAACCCGAAATTAACAATATGTTGGCCGAATCATTTGAACTGAGCACTGAACCCAAACATCTTCTTCTGCCAGTTTCGCCAAATTAGTTCGCGACTCTCGTACATAGACGAATTCGCCAATATGTTAATATACATGCATGGGGTCCTTTAGAATATGATAGCCATTTTAATCTAAGCTCCCCAAGAGTAGTCGTAGATCTGAGGATTAGTGGTACAGTTTAGAAATTTGCATGGGTTCGAAACTTGCCCGAGCCAAAAATAAAAACAAAAAAAATGCGTAAAGATTAATAACGAATTGGCGACAGAAATTGATATTTATTTTCGAAGATGACGGTTGATATCGATATTTTGGTGAAGATCTTTATAAAGTAAACTTTAATTTTCTATTAAGTTTGTAGAAATTTCTTTTAGAAATGGTAACGATCGCCATCGATTTTCTCTATTGGTGTCTTTAAAGACTGATATATCGAAAAATGAAGAAACATGAAGAAATGGTTGCCCGGGAAGTTTTAAAAATTTCTTTCATCTGAAAATGATTTATCAAGTGGCCTTGCCTGATGTGTTAAAGTTTTACGTTTACTAGTCCGAAAGCAGCATCAAAAAAATTCTGCAGTCTTTTACCAATTCATAATAAAACAATCATTTTATCACTTACTTTCACCTCAATATTGATCTCAAGGTTGCCATTAGGATCACACACCCTAACGTGATGCCCATGTGCTACCATCTACCAGAACCGCAGAACATAGTTAATAAGTTAGGTTCGTGTCCCCGCTGTGCTGCTTCCGAATTATGTTGCGTTGCGTTGAAGTTTGTTGCATCGCCGTGTGAAAAGGATGATGACAGTTTTTAATTTTTCGTGTGTTGTTGACGCAGTAAATAATTAAATTGCTCCATAAAAGCTATCATTTTTGTTCAAAATGTAATAATGAGAGGGCTTACAGCAGAAAAACGTAAACTGATTATGATTAATTTATCTATGAGAAAATTGGCAAAGCAGAAAGTAGTTACCCTTCATGCAGTTCAAAAAGCGATTAAGCAGTTTGGTTCACATTACACATTGCAGGATCGATCAACGCGGGGTCAAAAAGCAAGTCCTTAGTTTTCCTTAGATAAACACCCCACCTCCCATGAAGCAACAACGTTCATTTGTAAAATTAGTAGTGCGTTAAGTCTCTTCGTTTAAGGGGGCATAGTACTTTTTCAATTTAAAAAAATCGAATTTTTTTTTATTGATTATTTCGAAAGATTAACATTTTGACCATATGTGTTTCAAGTCATTTCGATGAATTCCAAAAATTGACAAAGTTACAGCTATTTGTACCGCGCATGTCTGGAGCGATTACACAGCGAATAAAAACTTCAACGTCGTTTTTCTCGAAACCAAGTTTTGAAAGTCGGTACCATAAATATCTCAAGAACGGCTGAAGCAATTCTCATGATTTTTTTTTTGTTTCAAAGCTAACAAAATTATCTAGTGTTTGACCCATCCTTTTTTCGATATTACAATTTTTGTATTTTTAAGAAATGTTTAAAGTCAATTTTTTCGGCTAAAAACCTTACTTTTATGTTTGAATGTCCGCCATTTTGTTATGCGTTCGAATTTTAAAAAAAGGATGGGTCAAACACGAGATAATTTAATATTCTTTCATGTCGTTTTGGAATTTTTCAATTCGAATAAGCCCCCCAGCGCCAATCCATGGTACCGCAAATCATGTTTTTTCCGAATGATCATGTTCAAGGAGCCGTAGGGGAGAGGGGAAGAGGTTCACATATGCAAACAAAACTGCAAATATTAGTATAAAGTGCAATGTTTAGCAAGCAATAAACCCGAATCGATTCACTTTTCGCGTTATCGAGAAAAAAATATTTGAAATAAGGCCAAAAATATGGTGTAAAAAGTACTATGCCCCCTTAAGTGTTCAGCATAGAGATAAACAATCAGCAATAGAACCAAGCAATGCAAAGTCTTGGCGCTACATTTCGACGCAATATGAGCACAAATCCGGGACCAGTTCAACAGCTATTCTACCAACTCTAATAGTTCCTCCTAGTCGAAATTCTAGATAATAGTTAATAACTTATATGAGAGCAATCAATCAACTCTGTAGAAGGGAGGCAACGGAAATAAAATTAACCTATTCTGTACACCAACTTACAGCTATCTTAAAGCTCATGCCAATCAGTAAAATTGGCAGTAGCAACGATAAATTAAACGAAACGGCCAGATAGCGCGTAATAGGTATAACGTGAATGACTTCCGACGCAAAGCTGTCGGAGTGTTGGAACCACAAAACTGCACGCAGCATGAAATTCCAATTAAAATTGCGTCACGTATCCAATTTATATTAATAAAAAAAAATTCCAACGGGAAAATGCACTGCCATGTTCTGTTGTGCTGGGGGGGCTTTGAGAAAAAAGGCAGTACGCAAATCGTATATCTGAATACAGCACCCACCGTGGTGCCGCCCGTGTTTGCGGTAAGCAGCTAAATGTAAAGCAGAAAATGCATTGGCTCGTGCGGTCGATCAGCACCCACCAACGACGACGCGACGCACAGCACAGCGCAGCGCTGCCTATACAGGAGCAAATGAGGACGCTGGGCTATTATTGATTCCAATTTCCGTCACACCGCAATTTCCGCCCGAAACTTCGTGGGAAGGGGGCGGGAGTTGGTTGGTGATGATGATCCGTGAGATTCTTGTAGCAGCGTTGCAGCATGATAATTGGTGGAAACGAAAAATGAGGCAAAGCATTTCTAGATGCGTCGTTTGTAAGAAGGAAAACTAGCGAGATTAAAGAAAATTAACTACTCCATGCGTAATGGCACAGATTTGTCTTCGATAATTTGTGAAATAATATACAATTTCCATCACGCACAGTAAAAAATGAAACTGAAACATACTTTGAATGTGACATAACTGTGTTATGCGCACTTCTTCAAAAACCGCACTGTGTTACTCTTAGAAAGAAGTGAGTTGAACAGTTGGGTGACATACCGGTCCGGATAGAAATCAATTTATCGTTTCATTTCCTCACGACTGGCCAACGACGGGTCAGTAGATAGATAAATGTGGGTCAGTGTGGTCTCTAAATAATGATACACATCTTAACTGACGACATAGTGCCGTTGTAACCAAAATAAATTTCCGGCTCATCACTGGAAAGGAAAAATGCGAGTCATCAATTTTTTCGTTGGGGTTATGTACCAAAAAGATTATTTTGACCGCAGCTTATTGGAATTACCAGGGACGAAGCTAGATTTATGAAACACGATGAATAGTATTGAATAATTATAAAAAGTCTATTATTATTCAAAGCGATAGTATCATCGACAATAAAACGTGTCTTAACCTGTTATTGATGAAAGAAACCTTTGTGTTGGGGTGAGGAACGGTTGAAGATCACCCGGTTTCCTGGGGTTGATCCGGCTGGCGTTATCGATGGGTTATCCGGATTCCCTTTATCCGGATTTATCCGTATGACCACGGATAGGTAAATGAAAGGAACCAAATTTAGCACACGCGACTCGACCGAGTTAATTATTGTAAACTTTATTTAGCGAATTAATGACACTTTATTAATAATTTATAAACTACGTGTATTTAACTTAAGATAAATTGAATTCTATTAATTTCCGCGCCAAAGTATAACGGTATAATTGATTCGTTACCGTGTGTTCTCGTGGTGTAATTGGAGACGACTGCCGATCGCTTATCGAGTGGATGATCTACCCGATCATTTGATCACTCCTTCTCTTTCTGCCTAATCAATCAAAAGTGGTGAATATAGCTGTTGCGGTGCGCAGGGTGTATTTGGTTGGTAGCGATCATACGAGGGTGTGACATCACTGATTGATTTTCGTCTACGATGATGACAAGTCGACCTGGTTCGACTTTGATAGATGGTTGCCAGTTTTTTACACGTGCCTGAAGTTGCGACAGGTACTCGGTGTGCCAACGTCGCCAGAAATGCTGGAGTTGCTGCTGGATACGCTGCCAGTGTAAAAGCCGATTGGTTGGGATCCCACTATAGTTCTTGTCGGGAAGTGCTTGGAGCGATGAACCGACGAGGAAGTGAGCTGGCGTGAGCGGTTGGAGGTCTGGGGGGTCGTCCGAAAGCTGTGTGAGGGGCCTAGAATTGAGGCAACCTTCTATTTGTACGAGGAGAGTGTTAAAATCTTCGTATGAGACGGGGGAGTTGCCTAAGACTCGAAGTAAATGTTTCTTAATGGATCGAACTGCGGCCTCCCACAATCCACCAAAGTGGGGGGCGGCAGGGGGGTTAAAATGCCAATTTATACCTTCGTCACTGCACACCTTCTGAATTTCTTCGTTGCGAGCATGGGTTTTTAGGGATCGTAGAAGTTCAGCTAATGTGTTCCTGGCTCCGACAAAATTAGTCCCGTTGTCGGAGTAAATATCGTGACATGGTCCTCTACGGGCGATGAAGCGGCGAAGAGCCTGTATAAATTTAGCTGTCGACAGGTCGGACACCAACTCTAGGTGTACCGCCTTGGTACAAAAACAGATGAACACTGCTACATAGGCCTTTGCAGCTCCCTTGCGGTATCCCTGGCGTATGTACACTGGACCAAAATAGTCCACACCAGTTGTTGAAAACGGACGAGCTGCCTTGATTCTCGGAGCGGGCAGTTGAGCCATAAATTGCTGCTGAAGTGTGGGTTTCATTCGGTAGCAAGTAAGACAGCGTTGGGTGGTTAGTCTACACAATCTTCGCCCTCCTAATAGCCAGAATCGAAGTCGTATAGAGCTCAAAAGAAGCTGAGGAGCAGCGTGTAACAATTTCTTGTGGTAGTATTCTGCTAGCAGCTTGGAAAACTGATGACTACCATCAATGACCATTGGATGTTTTGCATCGTCTGGTAGGTCCGATTTACCTAATCGCCCCCCGATGCGAATGATGCCTTCCGATGTTAAGATAGGGTTGAACCAACGAAGTCGAGAGCCACGATGAACCGACTCGTTATTAGAAAGAAGTTTCATTTCCTTGGGGAAAACCTCTTGCTGTACTAATCGAACAAGACTGATTTCAGCATTACGTAGTTCTAAAGTTGTTAGTGGAACTGATTTGAGTCTAGTCGAATCCGCTGTTTGTAAATTATGCAGATACCTCCTGCAATATGCTGTAACCCGTATTAGTTTGGAATAACTTGAAAATAAGGAAAAAATCCAGTCGTTGAACGGTTCTATCGGAGTTGCCACGGTAACAAGTGTCCTCCTACGTTCGGCTTCTGCGTCTTCTACATGAAGTGTGGTATCTGGCAGTTTCGGCCAGTCACTTTGTTTTTTCATTAACCACGCTGGCCCATTCCACCAGCTAGATTCGGTTGCTATTTGTTCTGGATCCAGGCCTCTGGATAATTGATCGGATGGATTTAGTATTCCGGGTACATGATTCCAATGGCAATTTTGAGTATTATGCTGGATAAACGAAACCCTATGCGCAACAAATGTTGACCAAGTGTTCGGTGGCTGCGCAAGCCATTGCAGCACCGTTTTAGAATCCGTCCAAAAAAATGATTCACATTTAATTGCCAATGAAATGGTGACCTTTTGATGCAATTCTGTTGCCAACCGGGCTCCGCATAATTCCAAGCGGGGAATCGTTTGCCGCTTTAGTGGCGCGACTCGGGACCTAGAAGAAAGCAGAATGACTGTGACCTTATCGTCACTTTGTTGAGACCGTAAGTATATGCTAGCCCCATAAGCCTTTTCCGAGGCATCGCAAAATGTATGCAGCTGGAATGATGTTGCATCAGGACAAGATACGTATCGAGGTATACGGATTTCATCTAGTTTTGGTAATTGATGGTAAAACTCCTTCCAAATCGTTACAAATGTTGGTGGTAACAAGTCGTCCCAACCTAACGGCTTGTTTTCCTTATCCTTAAACTGCCAAATTTGCTGCATGAACATTTTTGCCTTTGTCACGACCGGACCAATCAACCCTAAAGGATCAAACACCTTCGCAATACATGACAGAACCTTTCGTTTGGTGAGTTCTGCATCCGGTAACAGTACGATATTGATTTTGAATCTCAATGTATCCGATTCTGGTTCCCATACCAGACCGAGAGTTTTAACAGTACGTTCACGATCGAAGTCAATACCTGTTCCTCGAGGTAGTGCCAGATTGTCCTCGGCGATGCCATTAAGTGCCTTGTCATTATTCGACACCCACTTACGTAAACGGAAGCCTCCCTTCTGTAGCATTTCATCCAACTCGGACCGGATAATTCTCGCCTCCTTGACGGTTCTTCCTCCGGTAATGACGTCATCCATGTAAACGTCCTTAACCATCCGATTAGACGCTATTGGAAAATTAGCGGCTTCATCTGACGACAACTGCTTCAAGGTCCGTGTGGCCAAAAAGGGTGCTGGTTTTGTACCGTAAGTAACGGTGAGGAGTTCGTATGTGTCCACAGGTTGTTCTGGGGAAAACCGCCAAAGGATCCTTTGCAAGGGCAGATCGTTGGTATCCATCCTGATCTGACGAAACATTTTTTCGATGTCAGCCACCAGGATAATGGGATAAATTCGACTTCGTAAAATAATAGAGCGTAGATCGTCCTGTATGACGGGTCCGTTCAACAAAATATCATTTAAAGCCGTTCCAGTAGAAGTTTTGCTAGATGCGTCAAACACCACTCTGACGCGGGTTGTAGTGCTTGTCTCCTTAACAACAGGATGATGAGGAAGATAATAACTCCCAACAGCCTCAGTTGGGTTCACGGAAATTTTTCTCATGTGGCCACGATCCACGTACTCCTTCATAAAAGAATGGTACTCGTCTTTTAATGCCTCATCTCGGGATAGCCTTCTTTCAAGCAGCAACAGACGCCTAAAAGCGATTGATTTGGACTCGCCAAGTCGAGCCAGGTAATTTTGAGATTTTGGTAATCCAACCGTGTAACGCCCATCGTTTCCTCGCTTAACTGTCTCCACAAATTGCTGCTCGCACATGGTTTCCTCTACCGAATAACTCGAGGCTGAATGCCCTTCCTCACATTCCCAAAACTTGCTCATCAGCTGCTCCATGGACTCCGAAATAACCGAATGTTGACAAACGGTAAATGCCGCACCTTGGCCCAAACCGCAACGTCCTGTAACCAACCAACCAAAAACGGATTCAACGAGCATGGGCATTTCTTTTCCTAGTGGTACTCGTTGCTTCATCGGGAAAAAGTCGAAGAAAAACTCTCCACCTAGTAGCACATCGATAGCATTAGTTTTGAAAAACTCCGGATCCGCTAACTGTATTCCAGCTGGCAAGTTCCATTCTCCTCGTCTTATAACTGAAGTTGGAAGATCTTCTGTTATCTTTGACAAAACATAAAACTCCATATCTTGGGAATAATCACTTAGCCTGGATTTGATTGTTGCCTTAATTTTTAGCCGTGTGTTTGTGGGACTTTGTCCAACACCAGATATTTGGATATTGGTTTTATGTGTCTTCACGTGTAACCTTTGCGAAATCTTAGTAGATATAATATTGCACTCCGAACCAGAATCTAGGAGCGCTCTTGCTAGCACTTCGTTACCATAATCATCTATGATTCGAATCACCGCAGTAGCTAAAAGAATTCGAGTGCCTGACCTGCCAACGTTACTATTTACGGTTGCAGCATCCGTTATCGACGCTGTGGCCGCCCTTTCAACCGCGTTGGAATGGACGGTATTCGTGGGTTTATTATTGGAATTACCGTCTTGCTTGTCCTGTCGCTTTTCCTGTTTGTAGCAAACTAATGTGTGATGACGTTCCTTGCATCGCCTGCACGAGAATTTGGAAGTGCAGTCCTTTGCCATGTGCCCTTTCCTAAAGCAATTCCTACAAACAGAATGTTGACGCAATATGCCTTCCCGATCACGGATGGATAACCGTTCGAAGATAGGGCAAGTGTGGAGCGGATGGGAACCAGAACAGGAAATACACTTATATTCATTCGAATCAGTCAATCCGTTGCTAGAAACCCTGGGTGGATTAAACCTCCTGATGGTTGGCAGTTGATTTTCTGTTGCCGGTTTGCTTGGTAAAGACTCTAAAACTTGTATGTGACGAAGCAAAAACTCGATCATATCCTTGAAACCTTCCTCCTTCAATGTCGACGAGTGTTCTTCCCAGCTACGACGGGTTTTATCATCCAATCGCGAGGCTAAAAGATGAATCAACAACAAATCCTTGTAATCTTCCGGGGGTACTACTTGGTCTAGTACCTTGGTCGCCCTTTCGAAGCCTTCCACTAATTTGTGTAATTCCGCAACCGACTCCCTTTTTAAAGCTGGAAGTTCGAAAAGGGTCTGCACTTGTTTCCTTTTTAGACACTTGCTGTTTGAATACCGTTTCACCAACAACTCCCATGCTATGTTATAATTAGCCTGAGTTAATGCCAACGACGAAATCACCGCTAATGCCTCACCTTCCAACTGACCCCGTAGATAGTGGAATTTTTCGATATCTGGTAACTCCGTCGACAAATGTATTAGAGATAAGAACAAGTCACGAAAAGCCAACCACTCTTCAACCTTTCCAGAAAACTTCGGTAGACTAATCAATGGTAGCTTAACATGATGATGCGGGGGTATAATAGTGGACTCCAACACCTGAGACGTATGCAAGGCTCCATTTTGCTCGGGATTGTCCCGAAGTTTAGACTCTAAGAAACCTTTCACAATGTAGAATTTATTTTGGAACTCTACCAGTTCCTTAACATACCTCTCGCCTACCGCCCCTTCCTCATTGTCGACCAACTCTACCTCCGTAATAGCTTCGTTTATCTTCTCCCACAGAGGCTCCAATTTCTCCAATCGCGAAGCCAGCTCACTGGAGTGACTTGTAGCCTCATATTTTTCCATGAAGGTGTAGATCACGTTGAACGATGTCATCAAATTTCGCAGCCGTGTCTGCTTGGCCCGCAGCTTCGACATATTGCAGCAACAGATGACAGTGACCGAGAAAATAAATAAAAAACCAAAAAAGTACCCGTGGGGAACGTGTGTAGTATTGGAGAGGTACTAACCTTCTCCCAAAAAATTCGTGCCTTGAATTAATTGGGAATCTGCCACAGCGCGCGATCCTACGCGCTGAATAAATGTAATGTCCAAATGAGACGAGATAAAGATGCCAATGAATAATTGTTTCCAAATGTGCTGAACGATCACCAGGCTTCCTCGCTGGCTCCTGTATAGTGCTAGAAGTTGTCGGATGATATGCCAATGATGGCCCTTTTTCCAAAATGGCCGTCTATGTAGAGTGACGCCAACTGAAAACCCGCGAACCAACTCGCGAAAAGCAAAAACGCCAAGGGTAACACCAACTAAAACGCCTTTATCGCGTTGGAGAGGTATTAACCTGCTACCAATTATAGTATGCCTTGTATTTATTTATCA
Organism: Sabethes cyaneus; assembly: GCF_943734655.1. Classification (NCBI taxonomy): domain Eukaryota; kingdom Metazoa; phylum Arthropoda; class Insecta; order Diptera; family Culicidae; genus Sabethes; species Sabethes cyaneus. The sequence continues at coordinate 51,399,854 of NC_071354.1, forward strand.
CAAACGTTGATTGTGAGCCGCCGAAATCCTACTTCCGTGCAGTAGGTGGGATGAGAGTAAACCGTGACGCAATAGTGATCTTTGCTGGAACCAAAACCGAAGAAAACCAAAGAGAAACACCAGCGGATTACGTAAGCAGCTTGGAATGCTACTCACGTGATTCTCGAAAATAATATGCCTTGAAATAAATTATTTAAGCCGGAACCAAACGTCGTCTCCTTCCAGGAACGTTGCTCTCCATGCAACCCAAGCCGAGCGTCGAAAAACGCGCGAAGATACGATGGCGGTCGTTTGCAATGGCGGGCCTTTTAGCGCCAAATTTCCCAATGGCGGCGGTAACCAATTGTGTGGCCTTAACAATGGTGGATGGCGTCAGTGCGGAATTTACCAAAATCCGTCCTTTTACCGGTGGTCTTCAACCGATCCGGCTCGAAGGACCAGATGTTGGGGTGAGGAACGGTTGAAGATCACCCGGTTTCCTGGGGTTGATCCGGCTGGCGTTATCGATGGGTTATCCGGATTCCCTTTATCCGGATTTATCCGTATGACCACGGATAGGTAAATGAAAGGAACCAAATTTAGCACACGCGACTCGACCGAGTTAATTATTGTAAACTTTATTTAGCGAATTAATGACACTTTATTAATAATTTATAAACTACGTGTATTTAACTTAAGATAAATTGAATTCTATTAATTTCCGCGCCAAAGTATAACGGTATAATTGATTCGTTACCGTGTGTTCTCGTGGTGTAATTGGAGACGACTGCCGATCGCTTATCGAGTGGATGATCTACCCGATCATTTGATCACTCCTTCTCTTTCTGCCTAATCAATCAAAAGTGGTGAATATAGCTGTTGCGGTGCGCAGGGTGTATTTGGTTGGTAGCGATCATACGAGGGTGTGACATCACTATCCAACAATAACGGATAATAACCGTTCTGTTCTGAACTTCGAACACTTAAGCTATGCTGAAACTTTCTTAAAAAAAAAAAGTTCAAAAACATCTTTATTCTACCCCTCTAAATGATTTAATAGCATGACAATTTATTTATTTTCATGGGAAAATTTTAAAAATGAGGATAAAATGTTAATTTACATTAAAAAAACACTAAAAAACTACAATTCGGTTTTGATTCAAACTCCGAACTCTTCATGGTCGACATTCAAAGCTCGAATATTTCAGTCTCAGACATCGAACACTTGTATTACTTTGATAAGTATTAATGTTTTTAATGTTATTCAACCTAAATAAGTGAAATTTTATCCTTTTTCTAAACACTGTCTTTTTAAATCCACCTAACAGTATAGTTTGAATTTTTCACACAATAATTAGTTTCAATCCATACTTCTATAGTCAATTGCTAATATTTTCGAACTCCATGTACCACATCTAAAGCAAGTTAACTTTGCACAACTTTACCATGCAGACAATTCATTTTCCCAAAAGAAAACCCGGAAACATCTGATATTATTCGTGGCTGTTCAAAGTTTGATTCACTCCTCAAAACTTGATTCAAAATTCGAACACTTTAATTTATCTAATATCTTTGAAATAATGCATGAAATATTGTATTTTAACTATGCTTTAGTACGTACATATCTTGCACTTACATATCTTGCGAACCAAGTTAAAATCTGAGTTCTCACTTTTTTCCAGCATCTGCTGTTTTCTTACAATGAGTTCTACAATTCAATGTCATACTTTATCGGATAGAAGACATTCTAACGCACACGGTGATGTACAATAGGCATAATATTTGATCATATTAGCGATACTTACGAGCGTTTTTCTCTGAAGGGATCATTCAATAATGATGTTCATTGCTTATGGGGGGGGGGGGCTGTCAATTTTGTGACAGGTCGTGACAAAGGGGGGGGGGGGGTCTAGGCAAATGTGACATCCGTCAAAAGAAATTGCATTTTCATCAAAAGGCAGCAAAAATATGTTTCTCAGTCATTTATCACTCATCGATTTATTTCGATTTCGAACTTATTGTTCCAGCTGATGGCGCTTGAAAGTCAGGCACAATTTGTCAATGTTAACTAGATAGACCACGCGTTACATTGAAGGATTTATGTAAATCAATTTCATTACATATGCAATCAAAGTTTCTAGCTTTTTTACTAAATATTGGATAGAAAAGTACAATGAACTCTAAAAGCGATCGTCACGATGTAGTGAAACCTGCTTCACCGACGCAGATTGAAGCTTGTTTTGAAGCGGAGCCGTGCTACTTCAATTGAAACCAAAGCTTCATTTCTTCATTGATTTGTCACAATTTGCAATTGAATATTGTTAGAGACCTTGTTCGCAGTTATTATTTGTTATTAATTGTTATTTTCTATATTTTTTTAAATCATACACTAACTCTTAAAAGGTTAAGCTATATTTATAAACCACTTTTTACTTTCAACACACTTTTCATTTTTTATTTTGAGTTGAGTGTGACGTCCAAAGGAGGGGAGGGGGAGGTTGAGTTTTGTGACACAATCGGACAGAGGAGGAAAGGGAGTCTAAAAATGCAAAAATTTGGTGGATGTCATATTTGAATCGTCCGGAAGCGTTCGAAGTTTGAGACTGTTCTAAGTTTGAATCAGAACGGTACCCATTTATTTCTCAAGTTTGAAATCGACACGTCTTCGGAACATAACTCTTTTGTCTGTCAACTGTGTTAAATAGTGGTTTTGTATCACTTCCACTGACAGAAATTTAACGATTAATAAATAAATTGAATAAATTGCTGAGAAGTTTTATTCTGTCTCATAACTTATTTCAGCTGTCATTCGAAACCTATATTCAAACTTAAAGCATATAAAATAAAAGATTAATTCTTCAAGAGAGAAAATTTTGTGTTGATGACATATGGCACACTGTGATGTTTTAGAGCTTACCCTAAACTATTCCTTCTGTTTTCCCCGTGTTGGAGACTTACCACTGCGACCGTTATTTTGATCTATTGTGGTGATTCCTTTTTTATGCGTACAATTGTGATTTGTGCGATATAAATTCCAAGACACTGAATTTCTATAACATTTCAAAATAAGTTATTCGGAAAAGCGAAGAAATACAATTTTTTACTTGCTGTCAGTCTCACTGAAACAAAACAGATTTTGTACTCTCTCCGACGTTTCGACTCTGTATTGTAGCCTTTATCAAGGATCTAGCGCCGCGTCAGAGAATAATAGCTGGAATACCATCGGAACCAGATGAGTAGGAGCTCTTTAATTTCTTGCCATCAGCAATAACCATATCTGGAGTGATGTCAAAAACATCCAGATCAACAATACCGTCAGGGACATCCGACGCAGCTATATCAGCATAAGACTAATAGACATAATAAGGCAAAAATAAATCCAGTGGAGGATGGTGAGGATCGACAAAGCAAATTACAGAGATCTCTTGATCAGTAAGGCAGTAAATGGGGTCGAGGGTTCGTCCAAGGTTTAGGAATTCGAATCCATCAATTACAGCAGCACTGGCAGCAGGAAGCAGGAGGCAATTGTCGTATTGTACTCCATTCTCCCCATTAAACCAAGCAATTAGCGGTTGGTTGTAATTACCGCAAATCAGAATTCTGTGGTCTCTTTCTCACATAACTCACGAACCGAGAAGGATATGCTCGTCTATGAACCTGAATACCTTGTTACTATCGAGAGGGATGTAAACTGTAACAAGCAAAAACTTCGTGCCTCTGATAACAGTAGAAACGCAGACTTGTTCGAGGTAACTTCCATGGCTTAGAACGACCATCGAACTAGGAAACTGTTGAGCAACGGCAATCAACGGCCACCAAAAGGCTTTTGTGACTACTCTTCGAGCTTCGATTACATCGATAAACGTTGAAGATGGATCCAAACGGCTCGAGGGAACTGATGTAGAGGTCGAATCCGGTTTCGGTTAACATGATTAGATCTTAGCTGCAGTCATTAAATGCAAGGAATAGGTCGTCAACTTTAGTCATTAAACTTCGCACATTCTGATAGTACGCTCTCATGCCATTCGTGTCATTGATGTGTGTTTAGAGGGGCTGGTACCGAATGGCCGAATCACGAATGGCCGAAATCCAAATGGCCGAATTTCAATAACAGTCACAGAAGGCCGAATCACGAAAGGCCGAATCACGAATGGCCGAATCACGAATGGCCGAATCACGAAAGGCCGAAATTTTTCGAAATGCCTAAATACTCAATAAAAAACCATGAATTGGCAAGTAGTTAACAAATAACTTTAATCAAACAAAAAACAAACTACTACTATTAAACAAACAAAACATGCTTTACGAACGCCTTTGTTTAGCGCTTAATAAAAGCGCAACTGCGTCAACAAAATTTTTGCTGCTCATTTTGTGAGCATTAACACATTTCGAGTAGATTTTTTCGCCTATTTCTCGGCGCGAATTCGGAACATCCCCCTGAAGAATTCTAAGGATGTTCCCCTCTATCGACTTTTGCTCCACCCGCAGCTCTGTGATGATCCTGGTCATTGACAGGTGATGGGAACCAACAATGGTTGTTCATCGTTGGTGCCATGCTTCCAAGCTGTTTGTGATCCGCGGTAGCTTGTCAATTCTTCTTCTTCTTCAGCAGCATAGAGCCGGGGTGGCTCGTGCTGTTTCAAGCACTCGTCTCCATTCAACTCGGTCTTGGGCCACTCGTCGCCAATTTCCTAGTCGTCTCAGAAGTCGCAAATCGCTTTCGACCTGATCGAGCCATCGTGCACGTTGGGCCCCCCTGTTCCTGGTGCCGGTGGGGTTGTTGAAGAGGACCGTTTTCGTCGCACTGTCGTCCGGCATCCTTACGACGTGTCCGGCCCACCGTAGCCTGCTAACTTTCGCTAGATGTACGATGGGAGTCTCCCCAAGCAGTGCCTGTAGCTCGTGATTCATACGCCTCCGCCACTCTCCGCTTTCAGTTTGTACTCCGCCAAATATCGTCCGCAGCACTTTCCGCTCAAACACGGCAAGGGCGCGTATGTCCTCCGTAAGCAGCGTCACGGCTTCAAGTCCATAAAGAACTACCGGTCTAATAATGGTTTTGTACATTGTTAGCTTCGTGCGGCGGCGTATGCTTCCTGATCGCAGCGTTTTACGAAGGGCAAAGTAGGCCCGATTTCCCGCTTGGATGCGCCGCTGGATCTCCTTACTAGTGTTGTTGTCCGCGGTCACCAGCGATCCCAAATACACGAACTCTTCTACCACTTCTAGTTCGTCGCCGTCAACGGTTACCGTCCGTGGGAGGCGCGCATTTGTTTCCTTTGAGCCTCTTCCTTTCATGTATTTGGTCTTCGACGCATTTATTTTTAGCCCAATTCTCCTAGACTCCGCTTTCAGTCTGGCGTAGATTGCCTCCGCCGTCGCAAAGTTCCTGGCAATGATATCGAAGTCATCTGCAAAGCCTAGAAGTTGGCTACTCTTGGTAAAAATCGTGCCTCTCGTTTCAATGCCCGCTCGTCGGATCACCCCCTCAAGAGCGATGTTGAACAGCATGCAGGATAGACCGTCACCTTGTCTCAACCCTCGTCGCGTCTCGAAGGGACTCGAGAGTGTCCCAGAGATGCGTACGAAACACATCACTCGATCCAATGTAGCTCTGATCAGTCGCGTCAGTTTGTCCGGAAAACCGTATTCGTGCATTATCTGCCATAGCTTGTCTCGATCGACTGTATCGTATGCTGCTTTGAAATCGACAAAGATGTGATGCGTGGGCACGTTGTACTCCCGACATTTCTGCAAGATCTGTCGGATAGTAAACATTTGGTCCGTAGTTGCGCGAGCCCCCATGAAACCCGCCTGATAATTCCCTACGAAACCTTGTGCTATCGGTGACAGCCGGCGTAACAGGATCTGGGAGAGTACCTTGTAGGCGGCGTTTACCAGCGTAATACCACGATAGTTGCAGCAGTCTAGCCGATCACCCTTTTTGTAGATGGGACAAACCACTCCTTCCATCCATTCCTCCGGTAGCTTTTCCTCCTCCCAAATCCTCGAAATAACCCAGTGTAGAGCCTTTGCTAGCGTTTCTCCGCCATGTTTATAAAGCTCTGCTGGTAGGTGGTCCTTCCCAGCGGCTTTATTGGTCTTCAGCAGCCTGATTTCTCGTTTGACTTCTTGGAGATCAGGTGCTAGGACATCACTATCTTCCATGGGCGCTCCTAGGTTAATTTCCGTTCCGCCTCCTTCTGCGACTTCGCCATTGAGGTGTTCATCGAAGAACTGCTTCCACCTGTCGACCACCTCGCGCTCGTTTGTAATTAGATTCCCTCCCTCGTCCCTACACATGTCAGGTTTCGGTGTGTAGCCCTTCCGAGTTTGGTTCACCTTCTCATAAAACTTGCGCGTGTCATTAGCTCGGAATAGTTGCTCTAATTCTTCACGATCTCTGTCCTCCTTTTGGCGCTTTTTCTCCTCAGGATCGTGGTCAACTGGTTCCTAGCTCGTCGGTACTTGGCCAGGTTCTCTCTAGTGGCAATACTTAGATAATTTCTCCAAGCATTTTTTTTCTCCTCCACCGCTTGTTGGCATTCCCCATCAAACCAATCATTTTGTGTACTCCGAGGCTCAATACCTAGTACCGCGGTAGCGGCCTCTCCGATGGCCGAGCGTATTCTGCCCCAACCGTCTTCGAGGTTTGAAGCACCTAACTCCTCGGAAGAAGGCAGTGCCTCATTCAGTACTCGCGCGTAGTTCTCGGCAGCTTGTGGGTTGTCTAGCTGCCTGATGTTCAGCCGAGGAGGGCGGCTTTGACGTGTCCGGTATACGGTGGACAGCTTTGAGCGAACATGTACTGCTACTAGGTAATGGTCAGAATCAATATCCGCACCCCGACGGGAGCGTACGTTCGTGATGTTAGAGAAGAACCGGCCCTCTATGAGAACGTGGTCAATTTGGTTCATTGTACGTTGGTCAGGTGATCTCCAGGTGGCTTTGTGGATATCCTTGCGCGGGAAAAAGGTACTTCGGATCACCAGGCCTCGGGAAGCTGCGAAGTTTATACATCGTTGGCCGTTATCGTTTGTGTCGGTGTGCAGGCTATGGGGTCCTACCACCGGTCTATACATTTCTTCCCTACCGACCTGGGCGTTCATATCCCCGATGACGATCTTGATGTCCCGTGACGAGCAGCTGTCGTACGTTTCCTCCAGCCTCGCGTAGAACGCTTCTTTCTCATCGTCGGGTCTACCTTCGTGCGGGCAGTGCACGTTAATGATGCTATAATTGAAGAAACGGCCCTTTATCCTCAATAAACACATTCTCTCGTTGATCGCCTTCCAATCTATCACGCGATCCTGCATTCCGCCCAGCACTACAAAGCCCGTTCCCAGTTCGTTGGTAGCGCCACCGCTCTGGTAAAACTGGGCCTTTCCGCCACGGATCTTCCATACCTTCTCCCCTTTGCGACAGATTTCCTGCAGAGCTACGATGCCGAGTTTGCGGGGTTCCAGCTGTTCAATCAGCACCCGCTCGCAACCTGCGAAATTTAGCGATCTGCAGTTCCAAGTCCCGAGTCTCCATTCGTCGTCCTTATTTCGTCGCCTAGGTCGATGCCGAATATTCCGCTCCGAATATGCTTGAATGTTGTTAGTTTGTGTTGTTTAGGTGTGTAGCCGTACTGGGGCAACACTACCGAGTCTCGTGATGGGGCTGCCATCTTATAGTGCCGAGACTCACTACCTCCTTCCCGGTTAGTATACGACCTTAGTTTCCACCGGGATTGGTTACCCGATCTCCGCTAAGGTTGCTCGTATTCCGGCTGGTACCACGAGGAGGTCGGGATCGGAGTTGCTGGATAAGAGGCTAAGAGGCTAAGCTTGTCAATGGCAGGCTTAAAATTTGACCACAGAGCGGGGTGAAACAATGGCCTGTTGTTCCGGTTCCTCTCACTTATGTAAGTATTCCGAAAATATGTAAGGAAATTCTCCAATTCTTCAGGCATCGTTCCTTCCATCGCGTCGTACGCCTCCTGTATCCGATTTTGCAGCAGAAAAGACAAAGCCTGGAATTTTTATTACATTAAAAACACTAAATAAAAGTACTTTATCAACAAACCTGCAGCCGTTTTACCGCCATGAATATGTCTGTGCTGGTCGAGTAATGTTGTTTTAGTCTAGCACAGCTTTATAAACTAGTTGTGGTAACCGATTAACGAATAATTTCAGTTATAAATAAGTTGCTGTAACCAGAAATGAGGAAAGTGTGCTGCTTGGGCCGCGTATATTTGTTTTATTATATTTTGTGTGAAATGAAAAAAGCATAAGAAGCATTCCGCTTCTACTTGTTTTTATTGAATAGTATCCCATCGGTTTTCCTCGGGCAGCCCCCCCGCAGAAACCACTACTATTTAGGTGTATGCATTTTCCTAGGTTTACTGTCTATTAGGGATTATCCCTTAGTTAAGTCCGAACGAGTGGTAGCGAGTAAGGACAGCATGTACCCAACGTTTGCGCATGTTGAAGGCTATGAATATTTTCGGTCGAATATGACATTCGGCCATTCGTGTTTCGGTCATTTGTGTTTCGGCCATTCGTGATTCGGCCATTTGTGTTTCGGCCATTCGTAGGTAATCCGTTTAGAGTTTCAAAATACTACTCCTTTAGGACGTGGAGATCCCGAGCTGCATGCGAGAAAAACAACACGACTGTTGGGTGCGGTAGGAACTCGAGGGCTTCTATAATGTTAGCTTCAATGCGCCCCGTATGGTCATCAGGTGACGATCGTTCAGGAGATAGTTGCGACGACCTGGAAGCGTTCGAAAGATCAGGAGGAGTCACGTTCAAAACGGTACCGTACTTGCCTGAGAGAGTGATGGTCGGGAGATTCCGTCACCAACCACAACCGAAAGACCAGGACGGTTTTTGTTGGCAGGAACCATCGGAAACTTGACGAATATGTAGACAGGAAGTATCGGAAAACTCGACTTGGTCGGGTGGCTCGGGTTCGTTACAGATGTAACGTAAAAAGGAATTAGGCAGGTGGACGGTACTGGAACTTGCATGCTTGCCTGAGAAAGGTCTACGGGAGATCTCGTCACCACCCGCTACCGAAGCGCCAGTACGACTTTGTTGGCAGGAACGACCAAGAGAAACTGGATCAATATATTCATTGATAGAAACCATCAGGATAGTGAAATGGAAAAGAGACACCCGATAGAGGAACGAAGAAAAGGGGGAAAAGGCAAATTGGATTCTAAAGGAGAAATATGGGACAAAAAATAGAAAAATGAGACAAAAAAGCAGGAGAGAAAACTAGGAAAATGGAAAAGGATTTGTAAAACGTAAAGAGTAAAAGACGAAAACGGGAAATGAAAAAGAAAAGTAAGAGAGGAATGGGAAGCCAAAAACAGAAGTAACATGGAAACGGGACAGAACAGGACAGAAAAAGAAGAAAAATGGAACAGACGAATATGAGAAACGAGAAGGAAAAGAAGGGTTAGAAAATATGAAAACTAGAAACGAAAATAAAAGGGGGAAAGAGAAGTGAAAAAATCGATAACGGGAAATAACGTAACAAAAAACTAAAGAAAGACAACACTGAAAACCAGAAAAAATAGACAGGAAACGAAGAAAAACGGTACCATGGGACAAGTAACAAGGAGAACAGGAGAAAAATGGAAGGAACGGGAGAGTAAATACCATAAGAACGATATAGAAAAGGACAACAAATGGATCAAAAAGTGAAAAAACGAGACTGGAAACGAGAAAAAATTCAATAGAAAAGAGGTAAAGTATGTGAAAGAATATGACGAAAAATAACGATTCTAATTTCAAGCATAACTTCTGGTCAAATATCGGTTTGAAATAGAACTTCAAGTTCAAAATAGTCTATATTCAAGTCTAATTTGATCTCCAATGTCAAGTTTTATTTCATGTTCGATTGCATGTCCGATTTTACGCACAATTTCAAGTCTAATTTCTTTATCTAATTTTATTTTATTATAAGTCTAATTTTATTACAAGTCCAGTTTCCAGCTCAATAGGAAGTAATGTTCCTAGCTCAAATTAGTACAAATTTGAGTCTAATATGATGTCCTATGTGAAGCCCGATTTGAAGTCCAATTACAACATTCTTCTGAATGTTCGGGTGCCCCATTTTTGTTCATGGGACGCTAGTGAATGCCTACACGTTGCTGTTTAATAACATGCAAAATTTTCTGTCTGCAATTTTTAGGACTCGCTTGCCCCGGGGTACCTTAATACGAAGCCGAAATATCTTATTCGCAAGATTTTTCACGCATAAAAATTAGAGTTAATCTACGCTTAAGGCTAATAAATAAATGGAAAAACTTGTCAAAAAACTTCCTAGCTCTGGAAGGATACGCACTGCAATGCCTTGGGAAGTAATTAATTGGTATAATTAGCCAACTGTCCTGTTGGTGACATCGGTTGCACTGATATCGGTGGTAGTATTTTTCTGGAACAGAATCTATATTTTTTCTATCCAGCGCAAAAAAAAACGTTCAAATTGAATTTCAATAGTGAACCGGACGGGATGTGGGAGCAATCGAAAGGAGTGAACCCCGATCACAGCAGAGTACGGCAAACTTTACGAAATTGCCGAGATAACTTATATTAAACTTTCTTCAGTGCTCGCTCACACTTCGTTTCCGTTTCGGCGTCACTCTAGCATAGATCCTTACGGTTTGGCTCGGTTTGGCTGCACACATCCCCTTTGGTTAGGTACAGTGCTGCACTTGGTGGAATTTTTTTGCGGAGACACCCAAAAAGCGTGCTTCCGCAAAACCCCAAATTCGTCACTGTCCCCAAAACTGTAGAACCGAAACGCGGCATCAGTTAAATGAAGGCCAGCAGATTCGAATTCCATTTCTTAAATTGAAGCTGATAAAAAGGGTGTCGATAGGGAATGGGGTATCGAAAAGTATCTTTTCTGAAAGCGTTTGGCAACACTCCAAGAAAAAAGAAAATAGAAAACCGTTTCTGCGTTACCAAATGGGGGTAAAAGAAGGCGGGTGTGGGTGGGTCTCTAGTTTCGTTTCGCCTAGAAAAGCTCTGCAATAGACTATTTGAACCAAACGGTTCAAAAGAAATGAGGGAAAAAGCGCCAAACCCAGCGAAATAGCTGCATCGACTACTGAAGAAACGTATCAGTGCGAATGTGGCAAAGAAAACACGGTAGAAAAAGTATCCATAGGAGGCAAATATGGGATATTTTATTATCAACTAAACGAATCAGAAACATGTTCCAAACGATAAGAATTTAATTTCTGTTGAAGAAAATCATCTTAGCTGTGTATAAAAGAGTGGTTGTCTGCTGCATGGATCTGAGGCGCTATCTTGAACTGTAGCAGAGCAGCTGGCAGAGTGTTTTTTTGCAACATCGCATCCCGGTGCACCTTGCGGAATAGATGAAGTTGGTCGATAATTTTATGCTAGCCTGCATTGGAGGACACTTTTCCTGGAAGCTTTTTCCCCCCAAAACAAAGTGAATCATACCTACACGTGCAGTCAACTGGAGTTGAGAGTAAAACTATTCCTTGTTCACTTAAAATGATTGTGCATTTTCTTCATAAAACTGTAGATTTGGTTTTTCATGTTCAGATTACCGTGAAATTTAGTACCGGAAGAGAAAAGTTTATTGTAATTTTATTCAAAATTTATTTTCAGAATTTAAACTTTGCGACTGTCTCTTAAGACGCGAGTTAACAAAAATTGGATCTCCTGCATTTTCCAATTTTACTGTTAACCAATGAGTATAATTTCGGTTTTATCGCCCACCTATGTCTGGCAACAGTAGAAAACAGTAACGGATTATAAATAGGTACGGTACAACAAGACACTGTCTGCTGTTTGGAATAAAATTGCTCGCTTTGGTGTCTGTGTTGCGTTTATATTTCGACACTGCAACCACACTGCACCATCTTCCGTTAGTCCAGAGAATAGCAGTTCTTTTCTTTTTCTTTGATTGCATTTTCGATTTTCTCGACAACCGGTTTCTTATTAAAATAGCTGAAATAGTTTAGTGAGCTCTTTTGCTAAAGCTCTCTTTGCTCTGCATGCCATCACTTGGTTGGTAGTGCACCGAGCTCAGAGCGGTGAAAATTTCATTTCCATCAGGATCCAATTTTCGGGACCCTTTCAATTGTCTAAGAAGCATCGACGTCGACAAGTTCGAGTGAAAGCTAACCAGCTTCATTTCTTAGCCTTCAGTAGCCCCTCTAAAAGCACCACCAAACAAATCGAAACTGCACTGCAGTTCATTCGAGAGCAATTGCACAAGAAACCGGGTTTTTGTCATTTCGGGAAACATTCATTTTCGCAAAATTCCTTTCATGGCACTTGTTTCCTTTCATTTTTTTTCTCCTAGTTTTTTGTCCAAACTTCTTACCCCGAGTAATGCTGTCTAACTTTCGTTCGCTGCTGCAAGAATCCAATCAAACTCGAACAAGGATTTTATTCCACCATAAATGCAACCAAAGTCAAGCAAAGAGAAAAAGGGATTTAGAGAATGGGATTACAAACTTTTAATTTGCCATCAGAAGTTAGAGTCGTAATTGCTGTTGTCCATGTACCAATCCGTGCTTGTTCAACGGAAGCAGCTGTAAGAAAAATAAACTTGTTCGACTTCTTGAACCGTCATCATCATCACAATCATCATCATCATCATCAGCAACACAAGCTCGCATAGCATAGCTCGTACAAGGATCTTACCGACCAAACTGGAACTCAGCGAACGGAGAGCGATCGGATTTTCCGATTTACAACACGGGGCACATAAAAACGGTTTCCTTGTAAAAGTTTCGTCAGCATCGACTGGTAGGGTACCTTCTTCATCTTCTGCTTCTTCTTCTGCTTGCCGTCACTCGGATCTCTATTCTTACCGTCGGATTTTATGTGATTACACCTACTTATCGGAAGACAATAGTTGAGCGATGAAACTTTGTTTGCGGGTACGACAATCGGTTAGATAGGTTTATGCTGGGAACTGTGACATGTGACAAGCACCTATCTAGGTACAACCAAAACCGTTGCCGGTTGCCGGTTGTCAATGCCGGGGAAAGCGTTGGATTGAAAACTTATTTGCTGAAGCGGAGAAAATATCTGGTTCCGACCACAAAAAAAGAACGGAATAGAACACGGAAGTTCGGCGAAGTAATAGAGTCAAGTGAAATAATAATTTCGTTGGTGGGTATCATGTGTTCGGTCTTATAGTGCAATGCAATGTACTGAAGATGGTTTGGTCTCTTTGGGAAATTTGGTTTATGGGTTTCGGTGATTGAATTCAATCTGTTCGTTTAAAAATACTATTAGGTTTTTTAAATTTTACTAAATTTAGTAGAAGGATTCAAATATTAACTACCATAACATTTATTAGCAAATGTTTGGAAAATGAAAACGATATTTATAGCGTCCTGATAACTATTATAAATCATTGTCTACTGTAAAAGCATAGCTTTTTCAAACTAATATTTCCTAATATCATAAATGGAACGAAAATGTCAAAAAAATTCTTTACGTCTAAGTTAAAAAGCTTAGTGACATGTGTACGCAAAACATCGATTGTTCATAAAAATGATTTAAGAGAGTTGTTGTTGAAGGTTAAAAGACTTACCAGCAGGATTACGACACTGTCAGCTAGATCAGTTGCATTTATACGTGTGGAATATTAATTCATGATCACGTGTATGGAAAGAAACTCAGAAGGAGCACATAATATGATGCTGCTCATATCATATGCTGGTTAGTGTCTTCATACGACTATAGCCAGGAACACTGCAATTTTATAATATAGTTACCTGGCTGGAGAAACAAAGCCAGGTCTGCAAAAATGGTTGTAAGGCTTTCCAAAAGTAAATTTGGTTGTGAATTGGATTCTCATTCTGTTGTGTAGTGGAGAAAAAGCAGCTAAAAACAGATACGATTCAGGCACGGCCAGCCAATAAAATACATCTCGTAACATAACATAAGAACACGGAAAGCTCTTCATTTTGCTTATTTTCATCTGTTTTAACAATATTTAAACGTATTGGGATACACCAAGCAAGAATTTGAGAAAAAACTTGTAAACCTAACTAGTTTATGTAAAGAAATCCGTAGACTCGAATTTAAATCATATTTGACGGGATATTAGCAGTCATTAACTTTTCGTCGAAAACCCCAATTTCGGAAGCAGTTTTTGGGCCCAAAAGCGGGGTACTGTTTATTGAAATGTATTCACTGCATTCGTCTTGCTAATCTGAACTCAGCGAATATATTTGCATGAATAGAATTCTTGTTTTAAACAAAAAACTGGCTTTGAAATTTGCAGAATCGATGATGACTAATTTCACCTTAACCCTTTAACGGGTAAGGCCGCCTGTAGGTCTTTTCCATATATACTCAAGTTTTTTTTACACGGTTTATTTACGTTGATTTTTGAATTGACACGATTTATTTTATGGCGATTTTTGAATTAACGCGATTTTTTTACAAGATTTTTCGAATTGATGCGGTTTGTCTAAACGGTTTTATTTTACAGTGTAAAAAAAGAGTTGAGTGGATCCCTCCTCGGTGGAACTCTTCTTCCTTCTCAGAGCCACTGCAATGCAAGAGGAACGCAACCACTTTTATCCATCCCCTTTTGCCAACCCCTTAGTGCCGATTCCCTCATATCGACGAACATGCGTGCCAAGTTTGATAAAGAACCGTGCAGGCGTTTCGGAGTTATGGCCTCCCTGCCTCTTTTGTCATCATCATCATCATCATCATCATCATCATCATCATCATCATCATCATCATCATCATCATCATCATCATCATCATCATCATCATCATCATCATCATCATCATCATCGTCATCATCATCATCATCATCATCATCATCATCATCATCATCATCATCATCATCATCATCATCATCATCGTCATCATCATCATCATCATCATCATCATCATCATCATCATCATCATCGTCATCATCATCATCATCATCATCATCATCATCATCATCATCATCATCATCATCATCATCATCATCATCATCATCATCATCATCATCATCATCATCATCATCATCATCATCATCATCATCATCATCATCATCATCATCATCATCATCATCATCATCATCATCATCATCATCATCATCATCATCATCATCATCATCATCATCATCATCATCATCATCATCATCATCATCATCATCATCATCATCATCATCATCATCATCATCATCATCATCATCATCATCATCATCATCATCATCATCATCATCATCATCATCATCATCATCATCATCATCATCATCATCATCATCGTCATCATCATCATCATCATCATCATCATCATCATCATCATCATCATCATCATCATCATCATCATCATCATCGTCATCATCATCATCATCATCATCATCATCATCATCATCATCATCATCATCATCATCATCATCATCATCATGATCATGATCATCATCATCATCATCATCATCATCATCATCATCATCATCATCATCATCATCATCATCATCATCATCATCATCATCATCATCATCATCATCATCATCATCATCATCATCATCATCAGCATCATCATCATCATCATCATCATCATCATCATCATCATCATCATCATCATCATCATCATCATCATCATCATCATCATCATCATCATCATCATCATCATCATCATCATCGTCATCATCATCATCATCATCATCATCATCATCATCATCATCATCATCATCATCGTCATCATCATCATCATCATCATCATCATCATCATCATCATCATCATCATCATCATCATCATCATCATCATCATCATCATCATCATCATCATCATCATCATCATCATCATCATCATCATCATCATCATCATCATCATCATCATCATCATCATCATCATCATCATCATCATCATCATCATCATCATCATCATCATCATCATCATCATCATCATCATCATCATCATCATCATCATCATCATCATCATCATCATCATCATCATCATCATCATCATCATCATCATCAGCATCATCATCAGCATCATCATCAGCATCATCATCAGCATCATCATCAGCATCATCATCAGCATCATCATCAGCATCATCATCAGCATAATCATCATCATCATGGCTTTCATTCATTTATGGTCTTCAGCACTTTTGTTCGTATGAATCCTTAACGGGGAACTTGCAGTCATTAACTTTTCGTCAGAAAGCTCAATTTCGGAAGCAGTTTTTCGGCCCAAAAGCGGGATTCTGTTTATTAAAATGTAAATACCATGCTGCATCAAAATTTGGACGGTACCCATATCCGGACACCTTCACTAATTTATCCTTATTAACGGGAAATTAGCAATCATTGACTTTTCGTCGGAGAGGCCAATTTCGGAAGCAGTTTTTGGGCCCAAAAGCGGGATTCTGTTTGTAAAAATGTAAAAACAGCATTCTTCTTGCCAATCTGAACACAGCTAATATATTTTTATAAACTGAATTTTTGTTTCAAACAAAAAAACTGCTTTTGAAATTAGTAAAATCGATGACTGCTAATTTCACCTTAAGTAATAATTTTTCCAATTTATGAGATGTAGCTATGTGGTTTACTTTGCAAATATGTTTAAGATCGTTTAAACATAATCGGTGGTTAAGTAGGCTGAGCGAAATAACTTTAATAAATCAAAACGTAACGTTGCTGTCAAACAGCGTTTTTTTCTGCGAGTTTTTTAGATTACTAAAAAGTAGTGCTTTCGCAATTTAAGGTTTTGGGAACTTATTATTCAAAGAAACCATTTTTTTTAACTTAGCATCAACAAAGAAGGTAAATTTTAATCAATTGAGACGGTGTCATTCATTAATGTGTTGAAATAAGGTGTATTTTTGTAAATAATTACGCTGTTCGGATACAAAACCATGTTTTTAAATCCGGACATGTTTGACTATTGATGGTAGCTGCCTAACGTTTTTCTTGAAAAATGCGAAAGGACACGTTGAACTAGGCAGAAGGTGTGGTACAAGAAGGAGCCTCGATCCATGGAACCGGCAAAATATTTGGAAATCCAAAATACTTTAAGGCATTTAATGTACAAGTACTTATTCACTTTCATTCTCTGGTTAGGTCAGTGAGTCAGTGTCGTACTTGACTAGAATCGTATCGTTAATGACACAAAAGTGCAATTAAAAGTAAAAAATGAGCAGAGGGATTATTATTTAATACTACATGTAACAAGTGATAAGTTGTTTAATTATAGGCATACATTTCTTAGACAAAATATGATAAAGTTTTACCTGTCCGGAAAACGATTCAAAAGTGTCCGGATATTGATTCACTGAGATGTGAGGTGTCCGGATTTATGAACACGACAAGCCTGTTTATTTTTCTTATTTTAATGTATTTTATTAAGTTTTTATTGTAAAATTGATGTGTTATTGCAAATTTAAGCTATATATTTGATTATAGTACTAATCAAATACTAGAATGTTGCGAAATTATTGTTTAAAAATATGACCTGCTTAAGTGTCCCGATATTGATGCAGCATGGTACTGCATTCTTCTTGCCAATCTGAACACAGCGAATATATTTTCATAAACAGAATTTTTGTTTCAAGCAAAAAAACTGCTTTTGAAATTGGCAGAATCAATGACGACTGATTTCACCTATAAAAGTGTCAAAAGTTAGTTATCGCAATGTTCCGATTTTGACAGCCCCATGTTGAATCTTGGCATTACAGCATATTATCACAAGAAATTTTGCTGAAGACAGTAACCTTCTATCTCTTCAGCAAATATAGAAAAATTCTATTTCTCATAAATGAAAAGTCGTTAAAATCAGTTTTTCTATTTTAGCTGTTTTTGTAGTTGCTGTATGGCTTTTTATTGTGTTACAAAGTTGTACAAATAGTAAAAATACACAACACTGCTGAATATAGTAAACCTCTATTTTTGCTTGTTTACGAACTATAGAACTTTTACTATAAAAATACCTTAATTTTGACCCCGAATTACTCGCAAGAAGGCATCATCCTAATCAAAAATTCTCTCCAGAGAATCAGAATAGTATCAAGCAGGTTGAAAAGTATTATAAATCATCTTTAAAACCACAAAACTTAAACAAAATTTAGGCTGACAAAATTGGGATAAAAAGCTGTGGGATAAAAATCAGTGCTTCACCTTAAAGCATAGGTCGAATACTAGAAACTTGTATAGATACCACCCACCCAAATGAGAGAACGGCAAGCATCCGTTTTATGTGTTGCGCGTTCGCTGTTGGCTCGATACAGGAAAACTTTTTTTGTGTTCTTAGATAGACACATGGTTTCTTCGGCAAAGTTATATAAAATATAAAGGCAAACACATCTGCTAAGGAAATAACATTTCTATCTCTATCGAGTGCAGAGCTAAGAGCATTTTCTTCGGAAATTCTTTGAAAGTAAGTTTTTCATAATTAGCTCATGTTGGTTACATTTTACAACAATATAAGCTTCTAGGCGATTATTAAAGGACTCAAGACACATGTTTTGCTAGAAGGTTGCAAATATCTAGGACCATTCCTTACAAGGTTATCGCTTATTAAGCTTTATTTTTTCTTAACTTCACGAGCCAAAAGCGATAGCTTTGTAAGGAAAGGTCCTAGAGATGCACCCGCCGGTGACCCTTCTCACGACGGACAAGCTCGTCCAACTAATCTCGAAAGCAATCACCATTAAGCGTTCCTGTAAAACCTTAGCTAAGCAGCCCCAAGCTGTAATCTCCATCATCAGCAAATATGAACCGTGAAACCCTCCCCTTAGTTAATTGGAACACTTGTTCTCTAAGGCAAACAGTTTCCACGCATTATTGGTTCGTGGACTTCAAAGCCGCCTTTTTGATGCCAAATGACTTAAAAATGCATGAAACGTCGAGATCTGGTATTATCTAAAAAAAAAAAAAATCATTGTCAAAAATCGACTTTTTCGAAAACCTTGATTTGACGTACTCCCCCCTTTGGTGATTTTTCAACTTGCATACAAGTCAAACTTTGAAGGCTGGGCGACATCAGTTACCCCAGTCCGATTTAGCTGAAATTTCAATGTAATCTTCGGAAACTTTTTGAATAAAATAATGATGCATCTTTTGAAAGGGTCGTCCAATATTTAGGTGTTACTTTAACATCAATTTAAGTAATAACTTTTTGAGTGAATTTTTTTTCGCCTTTTTGGTTTCAAAATATTAAAGATAAACCAATTACAAGTATTTTTTCTGAAGATATCAAACTTCTACCTTTTACCCATTTTCAGCAATAGAACTTTGTTTATAAACGACCCCTCAAGTCACATTTCGTCTTGTAACATGTTTGTTTCAATAGACAGCTCAACGTGATGTTCTAGGCAACATTTTGCACATAAAAGAGGCATATTTTTACTGAAGGTCATTTTGCTTTTTTTGCATTAATTAAAAAGATATAACTGATTTTAGTTTAAAAATTGTCTAATGAAAAATGTGTATTTTTTCAAGGGTGGTGTCTTCGGAGAAGTAAAATAATAAAATATAGCGCATCTTCCTGCACTATTAGGGTGACCATGAATTCACCTGTTAGGGTGATACAAACTTTTGTTTTCTGTGAAGACCGTTTGACGCTAGGACGCATATTTATTAACAATTACAACTTTAACAATTCCCTACAAATTGGTATGCAAACTAATTGCAGATACTTGCAGATGACTAAGATATTTGGATTTCTCATCAGACGGTTTTTAACCTAAAATCAGTTATATCTTAATTATTAATGCATATAAAGCAAAACAGTCTTCAGTAAAAATATTCCTCTTTTATGTGCAAAATATTTTCTAGAACATTATATTGAGTTGTCTGTTGAACTAAACATGTTACAAGACGAAATGTGATTTGAGGGGTCGTTTATAAACAAAGATCTATTGCTGAAAATGGGTAAAAGGTAGAAGTTTGACATATTCAGAAAAAAATACTTGTAATTAGTTTATCTTCAATATTTTGAAACCAAAAAGGTGAAAAGAAGTTTACTCAAGAAGTTATTACTTAAATTGTTGTTTAAGTAACGCTTAAATATTGGACGACCCATTCAAAATATGCATCATTATTTTATTCAAAAAGTTGCCGAAGACCACATTGAGCTGAGACATGCCGTTTAACCGCAAATATTTTTGTCCCTAAATTTTATTGACCAAACTCGTGACTTTAGTCATGACCTTGAAATGCGGTCAGGCATATATAAATATTTATTTTGAAACGATGATTCTACAATTGATGAAGGGACGGTAAGGGAAAGTGATGAAGAAGGATTTTTTCGGGAATGAAGGGGAAGGGTGGAAAGGAAGGGGGGGGGTAATAGGTAGCTATGGTTAACAAGTTGTCGCTGTGACTCCTATCTTTTGTCCAATGCTGGAAGGTGCATGGGTCGAACCAAGCTGTAATCCGGTTATAATCTCTGATTACAGCTTGGTTCGACCCATGCACCTTCCAGCATTGGACAAAAGATAGGAGTCACAGCGACAACTTGTTAACCATAGCTACCTATTACCCCCCCCTTCCTTTCCACCCTTCCCCTTCATTCCCGAAAAAATCCTTCTTCATCACTTTCCCTTACCGTCCCTTCATCAATTGTAGAATCATCGTTTCAAAATAAATACCTAAATTTTAATTTCTGGCCCATCGTGCGGCATGAGCATTCCTTCCGGACTTCCGCTCTTGTTTATTTATGCACTGCAACGACCTTTGCGAGTGTGTATTTTGCTAACAGCCACGGTCGTCGCTCTCGCGCGTAATTGCAGCCTGAGCAACTGATAAGGATCACTCGCGAGGTCTCGCACTCCCACCCGCGTGTCCCGCGTGTAGAATCGGGGGCGTAAGATGAAGAACAAAACAAAAATTAATGCAAAATCTGTATCCCTGTGTGCCGCTAGCCCTGACGGGCAGCTAGTTGCTCACGAGTTGTTTACCTCGTGAGCGGTTATGCAGAAAGACGCTACGAGACTGTGCCTTTGCGAGTGTGTAGGTAGTAAAATGTCACAGCACATACAGCAATGTCGGCTGTTTTCCGTTTGTTCTGGGGGCGCCATTTTAAGAATTATCGTAGAGCGATAAATTGGCTAGCGCCTGCCCTGCCAAGGGCCTAAAAACATGAAAACCTCCGGTTTTGATAGCATATTGAAGCATCGAGCTCAAGCACTTAAACTACGGCTCAATTACTTTTGTAGCAAACCTATGCAATAGGTGCTGGGAGCTTGTCTACTTCCCTTCACTATGCGAATTAGTTAAAGTCATTCCAATGCTGAAACCGGGGAAAGATCCTGCTGTTTTCAAGAGTTATCGAACCATCAGCTCTCTGTCCTTTTCAAGCTATTTGAGAGGTCAATCTAAAGCCAGATGTTTTCATTCGGTGATGAGAATTGCGTCTTCCTGGAGGAACAGTTTGGGCTCCGCAAGGAAACTCCATCGAGTTACCAACATAATCCAGCAGTACAATTCAGTGTTCAATATGACAGCAATTGCGCCCTTGGATATCTAAAAGGCATTCGACAATGCGTGGCACGACGACGGCCTGGTGTACAACTATCTGTCTCGCAGAGTATTCCAGGTGTGTGTGTGTGCGTGTGTGTATAACCTATCTATCTCCCACTGTCCGGCAGCGATATTATGAAAAAAAACTAACTGCATTGATGGTTAGTCTATGCAATTATCTTAGTTTCGGGTTATAGATGGTGTTAGCTCTACTGACTATCCAAAGACCCATGAAGAATGACAGTACTTGCAGCGCATTCCGGACTCATTTTCTATTCAGCAAGCCCCGCCAGAAGGTAATACTAGAATCATATGGATTATACTATTAAATTCGGACTTTCAACTCGTTTGGTATGTTATTGCCAAAAGAGTCGACCCGTATATAGTGGCATGTAGAAAAATTTGACTTGAAACGATCTTACCAAATTGCTGATTGGGTCCATATTACATTTTCTTATTTATCGCGTCATTTGAGTTTCCATCAGTGCGTCTAATATCCAAAAATTAAATTAATTTTTCCATCTGATATCCATGTGCATTATTTAAACTTATTAAGGACAAATTTCTACTGTATAGGTGCTTGATGAGCTAAAACGAAACAAATAATAAAATTAACATATTAGGTTTACCCGATAACTAGGCTGTGCGGCTCAACCGTCTGCCCATAATCTCAGCTTTAAGATCAGGCATCCGGGAACCACGCAGCATCGCACCTCCTAGCTTAGCTACTCAATAGAGTATTAGTATTATAGAGTAGAGTATTAGAGTATATCTGAATAGTGTATGTTTGCAAATATTTAACATCCCTGCAGGTGTGCCTCAAGGAAGTATGCTGGGGCCCATTCTGTATAACATATATACATCTGATATCTCTCCCCTCCCAGAGGGTGGTATATTGTCTAAATTTACGGACGACACAGCAGTCAAGTTTCAGAGAGGTTCGAATGCTCTAACAGACTATTTTATGAGCTGGAGAATTGTAATCAATCCGGTTAAAACCCAAGGTCTTTTCTTCCCGCACTCGAAGTTGCCGCAACTTGTTCCGGCAGAGAATATAAGAGTCCGGTTTGTAGGTTTGGCTGGATAGGGTGTCATCCCAAAAAATCTAACGCGAAATTCGTGTTTTTCCTGACCGATTTTCGATATATTAGCGTCAATCGATCGGACAATCTTCTACGCCTCGACCCAAGCAAAGAAAACGAATGATTGTTAGTTATGTACAATTTTTGATAAATTGAAAATAATGAAGCAATGGTACATAGTAGGAACAGGACAAACAGACGATGATCATTCATCAACATGCGAGTGGATCTCTGCGTCAGAGATGTTGAGAAGAAAATAATTAAATAAAAATACATCTGACGACAGGCGAAGCGTACTAGCCTGAAACGTCACGCAGAAAAGGAAAAGAGTCTTTTATTCACCGAGAAGAATCAACGAAATGTGTTATTACCCAGCAATATCCCAGTATATCTCGGTTGTAACTCTGAGAAACGAAATCATATCCTCACGAAAAAGTTATATTTCACATCACATAAGAGGCAATATACGTACTGAAATTTTGACAAGCATTTGTAATTCTATCTTGTATTCTATACAACAGTTTTTGGAACACGCAACTTAATACTCCTCAATATACGATTAAGATATAACTAAATGTTACAATCGTCTGTACTGCTTTATAATTCACAGCCATAAGTTGTATATGACGACCCGTACGACTGCAAAACAACTTATTGTACACTTCGCTGTGACATACCTTAATCATTATGCGATTCCAGTGTAAAAATGACATGCATACGACTTAATGTGGGCTTTCTATTGAAGCATTGTCCAACAAGAAATCCTCGTTTTGTGATTGGTTGGAAAAGACATAATCAAACTGATAATATTTTACACGCTTATAATTCAGTCAATTTTCAATAGATTTCAGGGATATTTACATTAATCGATCGGAAAAACTTTTACGCATCAACTCCAATAAAAAACTATGGATTTTGAGTTGCGTGCTGAAAAAGAGCCGATTTTTGGTAATTGATAAGGTACTGTTAAGAATTTGGGCTTTCTTCTCGGTTTTCTTTACCAGCAATATGACTTCAATGTTCCGCGTTACACCACCTTCGGTAATGGCAATCTCATTCAGAAGTATGTTCAATTGTTTGTCGTTACGGATGGTCAGCTGCAAATGAAATAGGATCACTGCTAGTGAAAATACTTATCTTTATTCTTTCATTATACGAAGCACGCAAAGAAGGTAAGCGTAACGGCGGCACGGGGACTGCGTGCATGGGGAGAAACAACAATCAGGGGTGAAAATTGTAACTCCGATATGGAGGAGCGTTGGAGTTGGTAAGTCACACAAGTCGGCTGAATGACTGCCAAAAGAACGAGCCATTACGCTGCGATTCAATTATTTGTCAGAAGTTTGTTCGATTGTTTGTCGTTACGGATGGCCAGCTGCAGGTCGTTGACCTTGACTCAATTTTGATACATGTGACAGTACCATCTCAGCCGAGAAAAATTTGGAAAAGTTATATGTAGAACTAGTTTTTATTTACAATATTGTTGGATAATATTTACAGTATCTTACTTTTCGCAAGTTTCTGATTTGGTACTATCCCAATTTATTTTGAATATTTTCGAATGAATCGAGCCTATAAATCGAGTGCAGTACAGTAAATTGTAAATTTTTGTTATTGTAGTCACGATTTACGAAAATGTATCCAATCAAAATAGGGAAAAACTGACATGACGTGGTGAATAAAGAGAGAACAAGTAAAGGAACTAAAGCAAAGTTTACATAAGAATTCCATCTTCTTCGCACGAAAGACGTTACATCGTGATTTGTTTTAGCCCAAATCATAATTAAACTCTAAAGATAATTTGCTTTAATAAATTTATTTATTTTGCTTACGATTATTGATTTGCTACGGTTGAGATAAAGTTTATCATAAATAAATTCATTCAAATCTGTCGAACAGACAACCAACCGATATTATTGTTTTATCATCAAGGTTGCATGGATTCAAACCCGAAACACGTAAAACTTTTCCGATTTGTGTGATGTTCAATGAAGCTTTCAAGCGAAAAGTGATTCGATTAACATTCCTTCCCAAACTGCCGGTGGTGGTTGCAAGTGATCATGAATAGAAATGTGATTCGCTGAAGCCCGAAATAAGTATAACTGTGTAACAAACCGTGTTCATTATTGAACACAACATGCTGAAGCAGTGTATTCTTGGGCCCAATCAGTGCGCTACAACAAACCGACCACAAACGGGGCGGCATGCATGCATGTTGCCGTGCGAAAGTCACCGGACCGATAGGAGTAAATTCAATCAATGTTAATTGAGTCCGAAAACATCCCCATTCTTCGGGGTGGATGGTGGAAACACACGTAGGTATGTGCAAGAGATGTTCACCGGTTGGAATCTGCTTAAGTTGTTCTTCTGTCCGGCTTGGCAGTCAGCAAAGTTTTGCGCCAGACTGGAACAGCGGATTAGAGAATAAGGCAAATTTAAGGCAAACAGCAACCAGTTTGTGCAGGAGAATCTTCGAAAGTCGAGCTAATTAGCATTAGTATTTTGAGGAGAAATATTTAATATTTCAACTGTACTTCAGGTTGGCGGATGATTTTTTTGGTAAATACGATAATATATGCCACATCTGCAGAGAAAAACGAAGGAGTAAGATATT
This sequence comes from Sabethes cyaneus, assembly GCF_943734655.1. Lineage (NCBI taxonomy): Eukaryota > Metazoa > Arthropoda > Insecta > Diptera > Culicidae > Sabethes > Sabethes cyaneus. The sequence continues at coordinate 51,424,998 of NC_071354.1, forward strand.
GTCGATATCATAAATTTGGATTAGAGACACTTTGGTTTATTGCTCTGGTAAATCAAGATCTTGTTGAGTTGAATAGTGTGCAAATAGAGCTCTTATAGTGGGATTGCTTGCATCATCAGGAAAATCGCAACTGTTACTGTTTGAAGAACCTCGAATGATGCGCTTTTTGTGCTACCCATCCGTTGTATCAATTCTTAATACGCTGCTCGGAACCAAAAGCCTGTACACGTTTTCTTCAAATTGAATGCTCTTAATTATGTAAATTGTAATCCATGAATAATTACAAAGCCGATCTTCAGCTAATGAAAAGGGTAGCCGACGCAAAATATTTAATCTTGATTTAAAAGCATCCTCCTTTCCTATAATCCATTACAATTATTAAGAGAATTATTCGCCATTATTTCCATTGAAGGCCAGCCAGCCAGTACAGCAGCGCCCCATCACGGCTAGTGAGAATACTTATCATTATTCTTTCATTATTCGAAGCCCGCAAAGAGCATCTGCAGAGAAGGTAAGCACCACGGCGGCAGCCTGACTGCGTGCACGGCGAGAAAGGACGACGATCTACAGTCCCCGGAGTGAAAATTGCAACTCCGATATGGAGGAACGCCGGAGTTGGTAAGTCAAACGAGCCGGCTGAATGACTGCCAAGAGAACGAGCCGCTACGCTTCGATTAACACGTTCATTAGCCAAATTGCATTCTCGATGGTTCAGGAAAAATCCTGATATGAAAAGCTCCGCTAGAGAGGGAGCACTTCATAAGCTTATGATTCATTCGTTTTTTATCGGTGAATGTCGGCCAAAGATCCCCAGGCTAGTTGTGGAATTTGTTTGGCGATATAGGCTGCATGCTATTACGAGCTTATCCTTAACTTCATAAATCGAGTTAATTGGTATTGAATGTTTTTTCTTGTGAATTAACGGGAATTCCAAAAAAATACAAAAAGCAGCAAACTTAATTTTAAGGATGACTTTAACTGGCGTAATCTCACAGCACAAAATAGCTTCTTGAAAGATATTTTTCTTATAAATTTGAGCATTACTTAAAAAACATTCAAAAAACGAAAGGATATTTCAAACAAGCTAAGTTCAGTGAATATTTTTCTTAGAAACTCTATAACCCAAATCAAGCAAAACGTCTGTGTATGTTTTTCATTGGAATTCTAACAAAATACTGTAGGTTTTTCGGACAAGATCATAATGCTTTATCTGTAAATTTTATTTTTGCTTGAAAGCTGATTTGATTGAATATTACCCTTGAACAAATTAATTAACGGAAAGCAATCGAGGAAACTTTTCCGTCTAGCTCAAATCGATGCTAGATTGAATCCGTTTATGTTCGAAGCATAAATGAATGGTGCCAGGAGAAGCTTCCGGAATGGAAAGCAAATAATGCTAGCCATAAATTGGAAAAAGGCTTAAGCTCGATTGTGTAAGGATCTGTATATGGTTAGCAATGTAAATCACATTAGGCGTTTGGTAGCTTCCGATAAAACAATAAGATAGTTTTGGGGTGCAATCATATGCAGAAACTTTGTTTAAAATTCAAAGCCTTCCAGGCTTTCGTTTTCTGGATTTATCAGTGAGAAAATACATTTATTTTCTGGGTAGGTATTTGAATTAATCTCATTTTTTATTAGCCTGTATACTTTGTTGGTCTTTTGGAAGAAATAAAACTTGATCAGTTTTTTTCTACAGCCGGCTTCTTGTAGCTTATTTGGATTCAACAGGAGGATAGCCTCATTGAAAAATGCAATTATGTTTGTTTGTGACTGTTCGTTAAATTACCACTTATAAAATCGAATTGACGACCTATTTTGCCAAAGTTTCAGAGCACTCAGAGTATGCTAGAAGCTCATTAGTAACTGAGTGAACGTTCATTTAGTTACTAACGAGGTACTAACATTGTAGCTCCGTAACTACAAAATATACAGCAAAACTTTATTCAGCGGAATTGTAGATAATAACAGTTATACAAGTATTCCATATGAATCAAATGAATCAAAATTGAATCAAAATGATCGGACCATCCCTGGTTCGCACTATGGACAATGGTGATCTCAAGGCAGCATTTGATCGAGTGGATCATGGAGTTCTGTTGCGCGAACTAGAGAAACTTGGAATCTACAGATCGCTTTACGTTAAGCTCTTAGTCTTTCGTTATGAAGTGTTTACGAATGTTTCAGGCGTCCCGCAGGGGAGTAATATGGTCCCCCTTAATTTTCGCTATTTACCAACTAACTTTTTGTTATACTGCCACTTGGAAGTCGGCTGTTTTACGTCGATGACATCAAAATATATCAGCACCAACAATAGTACCAATGATTGCAACTTTATGCAACTAATGAAATACTGTTTATTTATATTGTAAAGTTTCTTTTTACAAGGGTGAATCCCGCTTTATGTAATCATTCCTTATCACATAGACATAGGTATTCTTTTGATTACATTAATACTTTTTTCAATCAAATCAATTAATGATACATTTTAATTTTCCGCTAAATAATTAAACAACGCTTACTCTCCACTGTCGTCATTCGCCTTTTGTCTTTGTTCTCCGCATTTCATCTTTCATTTTTCCTCGTTTGGTTTTTTCGTCTTTCGTTTTTAATTTTTCTATTGTTTTCTTGCTATGTGGACTTTTTTAATTTGATTATAGTCGCTTCAACATAGGCTGACCAGACGTCCCGGATTATGCGGGACTGTCCCGGATTTGGACGGCTTGTCCCGGATTACTAAGTGTTCCACATTGATTAATTTTTTAATCGAAACAGTTTCTAAGGAAGAAAACACAGTGAATTATGTTACATTGTATAAAAAAACCTACTGCTGACACCGCTCGTCAGCCGGTGCCCACCCTCCCCAGGCACGGTCTCGGCCAGCCGGCGCTTCGAACTCTTCATTTGGCCAATGTCGCTGGAGACAATTCTCTTCATCTTCAGGTTTCTATTTATTATTCCCCAGTATTTCAATACTGGACGAATCCAGGGACAATTTGGGGCAAATTCAAACATGAAGCGACTTGTTTCATATCTATACCTATAAAAAAGGATTTCTGTCTGTCTGTCCCTATGTTCCTTATAGAATCGAAAACTACTGAACCGATCGGCGTGAAAATTTGCATATAGGGGTTTTTGGGGCCAGGGAAGGTTCTCTCGATGGCAAAAGACCCCTCCCCCCACTAAGAGGGCGGCTCCCATACAAATGAAACACAAATTTCTGCATAACACGAGAACTAATCAAGCGAATGGAACAAAATTTTACATGTGGGTGTTTTTGGAGACAAGAATTTTTTCTATGGTGAATTAGGACCCCTCCCCACTTTAGGAGAAGAGGGGGCTCCCATACAAATGAAATACAAATTTTCTCATAACTCTAGAAGTTGGGGGAGTTGTTTTCTACTTTACTGTGAGGAAAATTTGTATATTAAAACACTCATGAACTCCTCAGAAACTTGCAAAATTCGAAATTGTGACAAAGGTCATCCGAGATTCACGATTTATGTACAACACAGTTTAATTTGTGGCAATGCGAAGTTTGTCGGCTCAGCTAGTATTGAATAAAATGTTTCAAGCATGCGTCAGCTGAACTAGTTCAAACGATGCCTGAAAGTCAGCCACGATTTGTCGATGTTGACTAGGTTAATTACTACAATATGCATTACATTGTGGGAAATGTTACTCATATTCACTTCATTTGCATTCATAGGTAGTGGCCTTTTACTGAATATTTGATAGAAAAGTGCAAATGAAACTTTAAAACCGGTTGTCATGATGAAGTGAAACTGGTTTTACTGACACTGATTGAAATTAATTTTGAAGTGAAGCGGTGCTGCTTCAATTGAAACCGAAGCTTCATTACTTCATTGTTGAGTGACGATTTAAAATTGAAGGTGACGTTGTCGGGCCCTGTTTGTAACATTTGACTTTCTGGCAACTATAGGGGAGAGACGTCTACAGTGAGACACATTTTTTCCAAAAATTTTAAATTTTTTTTGATGATAGCTACTAACTATTTGAAAGGTGTATCCTTCTAGTTACCTGAAAAAAAGTTTCAGTCGTTTTGGTTATAAGCTAAATTAGTTACAACCACAAACATGGAGGTGTATTTTTGCCTCACTGTGAACCTATAGGTGGGAAGAGTGAGACAACGAGTATTGCATACTGAGACACCAATTTGAAATCGATTTAAACCATATTTTTGGGTAATAAAGAACATGTTTATTGTGTCGTGTTGTTTAGTGTGTCTATAAAGCATACATTATTATGGCTATGATTGAAAATTCCGATTATTTTCACACATACATTTATGCTCATATAAAGGACAAATCCTAGACATCTGACTTTTAACTTACACTTAAGATTTCGTTTACAGTGAATTCCTATGGATTGATATGCAATTGAACACAAAAAAAATTTCAAAAAAATTTGCGTGGCAAAAGCTATGTCTCAGTGTCACCCACGACTCTGTGTCTCATCGTTGCCAATAGGACTGTTTTATAAAAAATAGTGAACTAGCGGAGTTAGCAAACAATTCGATTGTCATATTTTTTCAAATATTTACTCTTATTAGTATGTGATGCCATGCAGTAATTTTAATTTTAATTTAATATGCATTTTGTTGTTGAAAATCACTTGAAAATAATTGCAACAAAATTTACTTTGACTCCCCCAAAACTAATTTTTATTGAAAAATATGTTAAAAAATCAACAATTTTTTCTCAAACTACATTATGCAATGTAGGTTCACAAACTTGACTTTGCATGAAAATATCATGGATCTTGAATGCTTTATGACGTAGCTATTCCCGTTGACTCACTGTTCCTGTTGTCTCACTGTTGACTACTCTTCCCTATATTGTGTTTTTGTCTCTATTCAGCGATCGGTTATCATCTTTTGTAGCGTTTTTGGTTTGATGGCGTCATCATTTATAGTCTTTTGGGATATTGCCTCTTTTTCGCCTTTTCTGCACCTATTTATAGTCTTTTCGTAGATTTGTATTGTGTTTTCGGCGTTTCATCGTATCGTATCGTTTTTCGTCATTTCTTCATCGTCTTTTTGCCTACACTTCTTGGTCATATTTTTATACTCTTTTCACTGCCTTTTTGCTGCGTATTTGTTTTTTTTTTCGACGTCTTGCCGTCATCTTATCGTTATCTATCCGTCATATTATCGTTGCCTTTCTGCTTTCTGCTTGTCATCTCTGTTACCTTTTGCTGGTATTTGTCGTCTCTTTGTCATCTCTCCGCCGTATTTTTGTTGTCTTTTGTGATCTTTTTGCTTTCTTCCCATCGTATTTTCGTTGTTTTTTCACATCTGTTTTTAATATTTTTGTCGCTTTTTTTGGCGTCTTTGCATCGTCATTTTGCCGCCATTTCTTCGTTTTTTTTTGCTATCGTATTTTCATCACATTCCGTCCCAAATGCGGTCGAAATAACAAAAATGTTGTATTTTTCTTATATTTTCGCCGTTTCTGCGTCGTCTTTATATTTGCCATCTTTTCGTTGTCCTTTTTGTATGTTTTATTGTCTGTTTGACGTTTTTCAAACGGCTCATGGTCGTTAAAGCGACTATCAAGGAGACCCACGAACTATTCAGAGCAGTAATGCAGAAATGTTTGCACGACCCGTCGTCATCGGGTTCCGTAAAGGCAAGTCTACGTTAGATGCAATCTTGACTGTCACTAAGACAGCAGAGGTAGTACTCCAACGTAAGAAGTGTGGTATACGCTATTGCGGAGTTGTTACTCTCGATGTAAGAAATGTGTTTAATAGTGCTAGTTGGGACTCCATAGTCAGATCGCTCAGGAGCTTCCACGTACAGGTGTCGCTGTACAAGATTCTGGAAACTTATTTTCAGAACCGAGTGCCATGCTACAACACAGAAGAGGGTTAGAAATGCGTACCATAACCGCAGGGGTTCCGCAAGGTTCCATCCTGGGCCCGGTGTTATGGAACATTAACTCTATACGACGAGGTGTTGAAGCTGAAGTTCCCTATAGGGGTTGTGATTGTTGGCTTCGTAGACGACATCACCCTGGAAGTTTATGGCGAATCAGTTGAAGAGGTTGAGTTGACGGCTACACACTCTATCACCATCGTCGAAGGCTGGATGCACTCCATAAAACTAAACTCGATGGTCAAATGACAGCGGGAATGGACTAACTCCACAAAGGACTGATGGACACATCGACTAATTCTGAAGTTATTCGGATGGGTCGATAGGCGCCACGGCGAGATCAGTTTTTACCTGTCCCAGATCCTGTCAGGCCATGTCTGCTTTAGGCAGTACAGCAACACCCCGAATATGGCGGTTTCGATTGAGAACGTTTCGAATAAGGACAGTCGCGAGAGATTCCATTAAGGCGGTCGAACGTTCTTATTGGAGTCTGCGCAGCATATGACTTAATTGGTTCCAACTTGGAATAACTCATGATCCTGACCGCATATAACGTTGCGGTCTTCGGGAACCTTCTAAAAGGGATGAAAAAAGTGCAGAATTGTCTCACTACGTGGCGCTAGCGTATATGGAATCCTCTTATACTGTCTGTTGCTTGCGCTGCTGATTACCTAGCAAGTTGCGGTCTTCAGGAAAATTATGAATATGACTGCCACCTTCAAGATGGCATGGAACAAAGTGCAAAATTGACTCACTACGTGGCCCTAGCTATGTGTAATATTCTTATGCAGGCTGTATCTGCGCTTTAGAACTTATTCACTGCTCGCATTAAACTTGCAAGACACAAAAAATATACTGCATTACGAGACAGCTGAATTAATAAAAGTTAATTAGTGATAAAAATGCAACCATTTTCTATGACTAGGTCATTACAAATTTTTCATGAAGTTTTTATCCTTCTGGTGTTGGGCATCTGAAGAATGCGGGTGCGGGAACAAGCAGATTTTTTAATCGACGAAAATACAGTAATGTTCCGATTGGGGGGCCCTGTAGCCGCAAGGTTACCGAGTCTGCCTTGACAAGCGAGTGGTCGTGGGTTTGAATCTTAGTAGAATCAGGCCATTCGATGTTAAATGACTTTAGCATGGGTTTATTCTCAGGCCCCTCCACATCCTTCCTACTGCATTATGCATTTCCTAACAATGAAAGCCTCTTGCCTGCGCAAGTTATTATAAGAGTGGTACTTGCTTGAGGTGCGAATGAAGCCTCTTGTTCAAGGGCAAATTATAGCTTGTTCCGTTTCCTGGTTCTAGGAACGAGATTGGTAATGTATAAGTAGCAAGGAACACATACATTCACACTTACACACCCTCACTCTGTGCTTAACTCTGCTTTACCGACCATGAAGCCTTTAACCGGGACTGGTTATAAGAATGATACTTGCTCGAGGTGCGAACGAAGCCTCTTGTCCAAGAACAAATTGTAACTAGTCTCCGCACTTCTTAGCTCTAGAAATTTTTTCTAGATTGAAAATTTTTCTTGGTTGAAAAGTAATAAACAGCGTAAAGGCAAAAAGGCGTGAAAACACACCGACACTTTAAGCACGGAAAATAAACAGTTCGCTCACTCTATAGCGATACTGCAATAATAACGAAGTGCGGAACAACACCTGGATAAGATCACAATAGATCAAAATGCTGGTCGAAAAAAAAAGATCCGATTTTGTCAGCCCCAAAATGGGGAAACTGACAAAATAGGGAATTTTTTTTTCGATTTTTTTTCAAAATTCAAGACTTAAGACCTTGCAATAACGAAGACTTCTACTAAAAATTAAATTTCAACCCTTCATTTATTAGCCGAAAGCTCAACGCAGTTTAATCATTCAACCGGGCAGAGCACACTGGTTCAGAATCGTTTTTGGTGCGCATTCGAGTTTTGAGCAAGAAAACTTGGGTTTAGGTTTATAGAACCTTTGGAAGAGTTTCTTAAAATTAAAAGTTCTATCGTCCAGCGCAAATTGTAATTAATCCCCCTGAAAGTGCAATAAAAAATTTATTTTTCTTCCGTTTCAACATAACAATTTGCTGTGTTCTGCAAAGTTTTACAACATATTATTACAAGAAATTTTGCTGAAGACTGAGTAACCTTCTATCTCTTCAGCAAAGATAGAAAAATTCTATTTTTCGTATATGAAAAATCGCTAAAATCACTTTTTGTATTTTACCTATTTTTGTAGTTGTTTTATGACTTTTTCTTGTTCTACAAAGTTGTACAAATAGTAAAAATACACAACACTGCTGAATGTGGTATACCTCTATCACTGCTTGTTAAGGAGTTGTAGAGCTTTTAATACAAAAATACTCTAATTTTGACCCCGAATTACTCGGAAGAAGGCATCATTTTGTTCAAAAATTCTCCCCAGGGAATCAGAATAGTTTCAAGCAGACTGAAAAGTTTTTTAAATCATGTTTAAAAGCACAAAAGTTAAACATAATTTATAGGCTGACAAAATCGGGATAAAAAGCTGATAAAATCGGGGGTAGACAAAATCGGGAGGTGACAAAATCGGAACATTACTGTAATTGTTTTCAAGTGTTCCACAAAGTTATACAGTGTGTTAATTAATATACACATTTTCTCTGAAGACTGTTGGTCGCTAGGACGCATATTCAATGAGTTATGAAATATTTAAGAAAAACTACAAGGTATACAGCCCTAAGGGTTGTACGAAAGGCTGACGTAGGACTATATCAGATCATTAGATTAAAGACTAATGTAAACTGCATTTCTTGCATATGGGTCATTCCATGTCAAGTGACCGAGAAAAAGTTCAAACGTGTAATCGACCTGCACGGATTTGAACCAAATTTTGTCACAGATTGTAGGCCAGGAAGTAAAAATCCAAAATTTGGTGCCGATCGGACATTTCCTCGATTAATGGGAGCACCTCAATTTTAAAGGAAAATACCAATTTTTATCCAAACTTCTTATTTTTTTTTGCTTATATCTCCGGAAGTATTAGGTCTAGAAAGACACGTTTTTCACATTTTCAAAGAAAATTACCCAAGGAATTCGAAAAATATATTATTTTTAAGCACCAGTGCTGCCAAACATTTTTAAGCTCAATTTTCATTTTTCTTTCAATGAAGACAATTTTATCTCAAAAATTTCAACTTCATTATGTTTCGCAGATTTTTTTACATAATAGTTACGTTGACAATCTCTTTCTAACAAGTTTTTCATCTATTTCCGATTTGAAATTGAATGAAGACGCAATTATTTGACGCAATTAATAAGAGAAAAGCTTCTAAATAACTAACTTATGCCTATTTTGCTCAATTCCTTCGATTGATGTCCTTTCAAAAGAACACACTCATAATGGGCTGGTACCGAATGGCCGAAACACAAATGGTCGAATCACGAATGGCCGAAACCCAACAGATATAGTCAATCGATACTTGCTTTTACAGGTTTTTTATTGTACTTTCAAGTAGGAGTTGTTTAATCTGCCACCATTTGCCACCTTGGGAAATATTTAAACTCAAAAAAGTACTATTTTTCACCAAAAAAGCTCAAACTCTCCGAAACTTTAGAAAATACCATATAATAATGTTCTACAAAAATGTTGATTTTAGTAAGATAAACAACTTTCTAGAACACTATGATTACGTAAAAGTTGACCAGAGTAAGTCAGGGTTCTAAAACTGTTTTAAAGGGTTTGTCCACGAATAACGCTTAATAGATAATTTCCATGAAGAGATACAAGTATGGTGTCTTTGACAGAGTTGTTTGTATTAATATTTGCTACAACTTTGCCGAATGTTCCACACCTGTATCTCGAATATACGAGATATTTTGAATTTCGTATCTCATTTTTAATGGAATTAATCACCCAAAGATTTCTCTCACAAGAAGGGGCATGTTATACCAAGAAATGTTCCTAAAGAAACTACATGCGAAAAACTTCACGCTTCGGCGCACGTATTTCACTGTCTGAACCACTGTGGAATGTTGCAAAATTACTGTTTACGGAGCATATTGAAAATATGATCTGCTTAAGTGTCCGGCTATTGATGCAGCATGGTAGCTTATTGGCGGTAGCTTAAGGATATTAGGCGCACAGGTTTATTTGCATAAGTTTCAATGTACAGTCAGTCCACAATCATGGGTCATTTAAGCTTTATCTACCGATTAATGCATGGATACTATTACTATGCTAATGGATTAATAAAATTGTTATTCATAAGTAGCACTAATAATTTGGTCAATCATTAGGTGATATTTAAACGGAAATTAGCAACTAGACCCACAATATAGGTTTTCCGTCAAAAAAATTTTTTTTTCATTAAATGTTCGGTTTTGACTCTTAGAAATGATGCTCATATAAAACTTTCTTTAACAAAGCCTCTAACTACTGTAAAAGTGAAAAAATAAAATACGTATATTTCAACCCGTCACTTCTCGGATGTATTACATGCCTTTTTGTACCAGTGTCCTCAATTTTCACCATTTCGAAACCATTTGTGCCACTTCTTACGAGGGCCCGACAACGTCACTTTCAATTGCATAGCGTCACTCAACAATGAAGCTGTGAAGCTTCTGTTTCAACAGAAGCAGCACCGCTTCAGTTTCTAACTGGCTTTAGTTAGCGTTTGCGAAACGGGTTTCACTTCATCATGACTATCGGTTTCAACTTTTCGTTTGTATTTTTCTATCAAATATTCAGAAGAAGGCCAGCAAATTTGAATGCAAATGAATTGAATTTGAGTAACATTTTCTACAATGCAACGCCTATTAAAGTGAACCTAGTCAATGCCCTCAAATAGTGCCTAACTTTCTGCCGTTGTTAATTGAAGCAGCCACCAACTTCAACTGAAACTTGCTTGAAACGTTCTGTTCAACAAATGAAGCAAGTCACTTCATGAATAAAGCGAAGGTAAGAGAAAGTCAGTTTCATTTATATGTTTCGACGATGCCGGGCCCTGCTCTTTACTGTTGTGGCAAGCAACATACGAAACGAAAAAGAAGGTGATCATTAGCTTTTCATCCGTTTTGTCCTTTTCACTCAACCGCTGATGCACGTATGTCAAAATCTGTTGTATTGCACAACTGACTTGCTGACAGAAAAGCTAAAAATTTTGATAAACAGTGTTGCTGAAACGAATTTTTTAAAACTCAACATTCGTGATTTGGCGAAAAGACATTCAAAATTCAACATTCTTGCAATTTGCATTGTTTAAAAAATCGTAGTTAAATCTAGAGTTAACGAAAAAAATATATTTATGCAAAATTGTCACTTGTATTGGGAGTACTTTCGAGAAAAAATAAGATAACGAGGGGTATGATTTGACGGAAAACCTCTATTGTGTGTGATCCATGATTGTGGACTGACTGTATTTCTTATTTGATTACTGCCTAGTTGATGAGCTCCTTGTGGTGCAAAATTTTCGCCTCTGATTTTCACTGTCAGATATGTTTTCTGCTTCTTGACGTTAGGCACCAATTAAATTGTTCGTCATAAATCTTAATCTTTTAAGCGCTTTAAGGTACTTGGCAGAAAAAATCAGTTGGTGTCAGATATTCTGTACCTAACTGTCAACTTTAGTATTAAATTTAGTCATGTGAAAAGAATTAAGTTGCAAGTAATCAAGCACGTTCGAGTAGGTACACATTATTAATTTTTTCTTTCGAATTATACCATTTTAATTGTAACGTAATTACAGCACTGCCGCTGGATTATAAAGAGAACGTAAAGTATAACGAAAACCGCTGGCTACCAAGCTGCTGGTAACCAATCGCGAAATCCATGTACCATGGCGAACCGGAAAACCAATACGCTGCTAAACGATAATCGCCAATCTGATAAAAAAAGAATCCATTGTTAAAAATGATTTTTCCGGCAAACATTTTCAACCCATTGTCAATGTTGTCGAGAGTGTATTCATTATGCGTCCTCATTTAAATCATTTGCATAATACGACAATGGCGGTCCGCAGTTGTTTATAAGGCATTTCAGCCGCCGCGGCTGCGTTGCTCCACTGCCAGCCGCCACATTGACTGCGCCACAAACGAGAAAAAAAATATCACTCAGAAGCAATTCATTTCGGTACGTAAATTTGCTTATTTGCAGTCGGTCGTGGTGGGTCATACTTTCAACGTGTGCACACGTACACACCTACAGACACATTGTTCATGAGGATATCTCCGGCTTTTTGTCCTGTCCCCAGAACGCAATTTTCGAAAATTTATTGACCGCTATAAATTTTTATATTTGCATACAGGAACGGTTCTTTTGTTTTCTTCTTCCCTGACATCCTCGAACCCTTTCACCGACCTGCCGGACGTGGGAGTGGGGGACCCAATCGGTAGTTGATGTACGGCAGCAGTAAGCTAACACCTACCCCGAATTCACACCCCCCAAAACCCTCTCTCGAAAACCGCACTTCCGATCCTACACCCTGATTGGACGGACGGATGTGCGCGAAATTAATTTGAAAAACGGATTGATAAATTAAAAGTAAATTTATATTCTTTTTTTTTCTGCCCAAAAAAATTGGCATCCATTGTCAATATTTGGGACACGCTGCGGTGGGGCCTTCGGGTGAACCGGACAACCGGGCGTGTGTCGTCAATGTTGCGCACCGGTTTGTCGCATCCATTCATGTCGGCGGAGTGCTGTTGACCGGAAAACCAACTGAAAAAAGACGTGCCTGGCAAATTTCGACGTGTTTTACGGACTTCCTGTTGCAGCTGGTTATTTCGACCGTAATGAGTCAACATTAATATTGGATGATCGATGCGCCAGGTGCAATCAAGTGTGCAATATTATCGGCCATGTGTATATTTATTTTTGTTTGTCATGTCCGGCGTGCATATTGTTTCCTTGTTCGGAAAATGAGTTTTAATATTTAACCAGCAAGCAAAGTTCTGACTGACGGTGTGCATAATGTGCACGCTGATACATAGTTTGTCAGTGAGAATAATGCTCAATCGTTCGCTAATGTGCTAATGGCATTTATCGTCTTAGATGGATGCGTGACTGGAGCGACGATATGAGTGGGTCATAGATTACGATGCACTAATACTTATGACCCTGTGCAATGCAATTAATGTATGAACACACAGAGATGCTCATTAACATCAATTACACAGGGCAGGTGATTATTATCTCGAGGGTTATCAAATCTGATCTGCAACAAATATGCTGCTGCGGCTTTTGCAAATCTTCTCAACGCTGTAACGTCAATATACCTATAGGAATATTGAAGAAATGTCGATTGAAACTCACAAAATAGGATTCAAACTCAATCAAGCTTGTAGTCAATTTTTTGATTATTTTGCGAAAAGATGCCAAGAACCTGTAGAACTAATGGTCTACAATTCTACATTTAAACGTAAACCAGAAAAGTAGATCTTTGGTATCCATAGAAAAGCACTCACCAGAAGAGTCTCGCTAGTACGCATAGTATTTGCTTTATTCGTCATAACCCAGCAATCAACAATTGTCTAGAGATGTGCGTATGGGCTGGAATCCTGAATGTGACACTAAGTGCACCATTGTTCTGACACCAGCCGAGTGTCACACCTCAACAACTACAGCAACAACAACAGTCTGGCTGACACTGAAGACTTAAATGCCATGAATGATACTGCTGCTGTGTCGCAGTTTGTTTGCTTACTCTGCTGCCCAAGCTGTCGCCGTGTTTCACATAAATGTGTCACGTAGTAGGAAGGATGCTTTCATCCTCACAGTTGACAGGGCGGTACTAAACTATTGGAACACACAATTGTTGTGATACGTAGGCACATATGATGCATGATTCTTTCTATGGTATCGACTATTTGGTTAAATTTTATTTGCCAAAAATTTTAGAAAGTTACTAATTTGATGATTTGATGAGTTGACCTTCCACGGACCTTTGTGCGGCACTGTACAGCTCATCCTGGCGGCCGGGCAGAGTGTCGTTTCTTGCTGTTTGCTGTCTTGCAATGGTTTTAGGTATATAATTTTTCGCAAGTCATTTGTTCGCTACCCTTCGGTCGGTTTGTATACTGTACCTACTGCCATTTAGCCTTCCGGGTTTTATCTTTTGGACGAGCAACGTGAAAACGTACCTACATCGTCGTTGGAGCAGTTTCGTTCTTTCTAGCGCTAAATGCAGTTGCTTGATACCACCACGCTACTGCTCGAGAGGGCCATTTATCTGTTTATCCACTTCATTTCCGGGTCACTTAGCCAAATCAAATGGGTAATTTGAGCTACTATGGAATGTGCGAATCTTAGACAGAATTCCTACCTATAGCAATTCCGTATGCAAGGAAGCACAGTTTTCTCGGAAGGTTATGGGATTTCTTTTCAAGTTTAAGAACTAGTTAAAAGCATTTCCCATTACAATAAAATTGATAGTAATAATGCGTGATTAACAAACTTCAAACCGCAAATTCAACCATATAAAACTAAACAAATTTTTAAGCAATGTGTGGGCTCATCACTGCGACTAGTTGTACTGTTGATCTATACTGTTATAGCCTGGGTGTTTATTGTATGACGCACTGCGTTTCCCTGACGAGGACTCACTGTGACTCTCTCTGGCCGGTTGCTTCATCGGGATTAGGATTGAATTTAGACTAAGAAGGGTAGTGAGGGGCCTAAAAGTCACTTAATGTCAAACACCTTGCTTCTACTAATATTCGAACACATGACCACTCGTTTGTGAAGGCAGACTCGGTAATCTTGCGACTACGGAAACCTTCTCGCAGTCCTCTGCGGTTATTTTCTATGCCTAGGCTTGATTTTACTCGTCTCAACCATAAACAGACAGAGAAATCTGCTTTTCACAACGACCAAGTGCTTTTGTTTTCTGTTTAACCATTTGTTCTGCATACTGTTTTCTCTTACAATTACTCATCTAGCGCAGAAAGAGCATAACTACAAGCAGAACTACTAATCTTTTCTTCACACACTGTAGAGTGGAGACTTTTTGCCCATTCTGGGGCAGAGCAAACCTCTGTAAAAGAAAACAATCTCGTGGTTTGCCAGAGAAGGTACCATCCAATAGAGAGGGAGCAGATCGATTCGTTTTCTGCGCTTTGCCAGTAAAACGCAGAGAATTGAGGTGTTTTGCAGACCGCGGCGTAAGCCTAACCGGGTGCATTAGTATTCTGTAGAGCGCCAGTTTTGTGCGAATTTATAAACTACGGAACTTCAACTGGCTGCGGAATCCATAGAAAAAGTCTGATTCGCGGTTGCAATTCGTCGTTTTTACTTCACGACTTACATCGTTGTACATGTCACGAGTATACCAAAGTATATGAATTCCTCCACTACTTCATATCTTGGGGCAATCTAATCAATCTTTGAAAAGTAAATGAATAAATAAATACTTCATATCGTTCCCTATTTTCATCCGCCTTGGCATCAACACCATTTGGACTCCGACGTTTCCTGTCAGCAATCATGTACTTCGTTTTGGCGGTGTTAATTGTAAATTCCTATTTCGCTGCTTCCCGTTTGAAAGGTCTAAAACCCTGTTCCATTGTTTTACGGTTGATTTCGACGATATCGACGTCATCTGCAAAACCCAGAAACATGTGAGATTTCGTGATGATAGTCCCATTCCGTCCCACGTTTGCTCGTCGTATTACACCTCTCAAGGTAATGTTGAATAGAAGGTTAGAGAGTGCATCCCCTAGTTTCATTCCATCCTACGCCATGAAAGCGGCTGAGGTCTCACCCGATATTCTGACGCATGATTTTGACCCAATAAGCGTCGCATTAATCAGCGTAATCAGTTTTGTCGGAAAACCATGTTTTGTTATTATTTGCAACAGGGCATTTCGTTTGACTAAATCGTACGCCGCTTCTAAGTTCACAAACAGATGATGAGTCTGCAAGTTATCCTCCCGGAGCTTGTCTAGTAACTAACGCAAGGGAAACATCTGATCCGCCGTGGAGCGACCCTCACAAAAACCAGCTTGGTACTCGTTAACGAAGGACTCCGCTAACGGTCGCATTCTACAGAACAGAATACGCAAGTTCGCACCTTCTAGTTTGGCTGCTCCAGTATGTACATGAAGCATTTCCAGGTTTAGCCATCTATCGTTATCGTTAGACGTAGATCTTCGATGAGGCGTTAGGTAGGGGCTTGAGAGAGTCATAGCAATATTTTTAAGAACTGTAACGGTATTACAAGCTTGTTTGCTGCCTCCACGCCTTTTGAAATTATCGTCAGCACCACATTTCTCAATTGTGCTCAGAAGTGTATATCTATACTGGCAATAGAAAAATGAACTGATTTTAGCGTTTTTCCATGCGATTACCCTGTAACCTGGTGGCGAATCCACTATACATCACTAATTGTAGCAAACCTCTAATGCACAGAAATTTTTTTAAAAGGTTATCAGTTGTTTAGCAGCAACCATGTCCTAAACAGTAAAGCAACTGTGCTTGATAGTTTGTTCGTACTGCCAGCTGCACCCTGGAGCATAGAAGCCACTGCGTGCCCGTCGAATATAGCCGATCCGGCATTTACAACATCCTCTTCCCTCTACGGTAAAGCGAGAGTGTCGTACATATGACTGGTTCCGGCTACCCGACGGTGCTGCACGACTCTAAAGTTGGTAAGCCCTTTCCCGTTATGCCAAAAGATCACTGGAGGAAATGGGCCACCTGAAGATAACCATTCTACTGAAGATCGCCAACCCTCTCAATGTTCCCCAGCTACGGTCGATATTGTGCGAACCTGAAACGGATGATTTACTCCAATAATTTCGTGGCCAAAATGGAGAAGCAGCTGATCACCAAGGCTATGAAAGAGCTGAAGAGCATACCAACATCCATTTTTTCAGTATTATTTATATGATAGAGTTCTGCAGGTCAAACTAAAATCTACGATTTCATCGGTGTTGCTAATAAATACGGTGTTCCCCAAAGAAGTAATATGCAACCCGTACTTTTCATCCTATTCTTTAACATCGTGGCTATACTGTTTGAAACCGGATGCATACTACTTTACGCTAACGAACACAGTGCAGTTTCTTAACGTGCCCTCTATTAAAGATTTGGTCGTGAGCCTTGCAAAAAATTAGATAATCACGTTCCATTGTATCCAGAGCTCAATTATTCTACCATATTAGCGAGGGCTAATCAGTTTAACGACACGGGTATCTTACCAGAGTTATGTTCAACGCTCGCCGTTCTACCGTTGTTGCTAATGCTTCCCGGCAGTCCAGTCAAAACTTATTCAAACGTCGAAAATTCCTCATATGGCGGAAGGTTTCTGGGATCGTGCCATGGAAGACTGCGCAAAGCATACCGTAGAAATTTTTTCTGCACTGCTTCGATTCTAGTGATCCAAATTTGTTGAAATGGACACCAGATCACTGATCCGAATTCCAAAACAGACCTTACACGTGCATAGTACAAACATCGAAAACAGTACGGGTCACGGAACTCCTTGGCGATTTTAAAAATAAATCCAAGTTGCTTATTGGCTCTGGAGATAATGCCGTTGTAGTGTATACGGAAGGATAGTGCGCTGTCCAGGACGACACCAAGATCACGAATATGATAGACGCGTTGTAACAAATGGCCTGCCATGTTGTAGCTAAAAGCTATTGCGTTATTTTTACAATGAAAGGAGATGGCAAACCACTTTGAGATTCTGTAAGCATGTTATTCGAGCTCCAATCTTCAAATTTGTCCACAAGGTGTTGCAGTTCAATGCAGTCGGAGTCCATTTTAATTACTTTAAAGATTTTTACATCGTCGGCACAAAAAGATCGACAGCTTGGTGGTAGAATAGCTGATAGTTCGTTTATAAAAAGAGAAAAGAGTAAGGGTCCAAGGTTGCTACCATGTGGTACGCCAGATATGTTGTTGAATGAGTCGGAAAACTCTGATCCGATCATCACACCCAACCTACGGTGTATTAGGTCCGAACGTAGCCACTTGCAGAACGGTGTGGAAACTTCCAGCTTCTCCAGCCTAGCAAGGAGGATGCAGTGATCCACCCGATCAAACGCAGCTGTCAGGTCCGTATACACTGCATCAATTTGCACCCCTTCATTCATGTTGCGCAGGCAGAACGAGACCAAATCGACGAGATTCGTGAAGACTGAACGTTTTGGAAAAAAAACTATGCTCGTCTTAGGAAATGTAGTGTTGACAGCTAGCGAACAAAGCGTCGTTCACGATTATCTCGAGCACTTTACAACTTGAGCATAACGATGTAATCTCTCGATAGTTTTGAACGTTGCGCTTATCACCGTTCTTGTGTACAGGGAACATTACTGATTCTTTACACAGAGTAGGGAACTTACACTGCTGGATTGAAGCATTGAACAACAGTGAGAGAGGTCTAGCGAGAACAGTAGAACACTTTTTCAGGATGCAAGATGGAATACCGTCAGCTCCGGCCACCAACGAATAATTTAATTTTCCGATGATAGTTTTCACAACCTCCTCCGTTATACGAAAGACGTTGAGGTTGATGACGTCGTTAGGTGTGTTTCTAGCAGCATAAGCAATTTGTTCTGAGGAAGCAGGAGCACGATTAAAAGCCTGCTTGAAGTGAGTAGCAAAGCGGTTGCATTTATCGCGAGCAACGTGGGCTTTACGATCGTCCAAAGTGCGAATGAATTGTTCAACAGCCGTGTCAGCATCAGGATACAGTAACAGAGATTGCCAGTTGATCTGCGCATTTGCTGTGGCTGAGCCATTAGAATCAGTTCTATGAAAATCTAAATCGTAGCCGTCGATCACATCCTCAAACGCGACAGCGATCGGTAAACTGAATGTAACATCAAGAGCGGGGTGATCGGCATCAAGCTTGATAATAGGATCGGCGGCCACGGTAACCGAGCAAAGTTGCATTCCTGTTTAACAGTGAATTAATTTGCATCAGGCCGTGGAAACAGAAATCGTCTAAAATCGTCGGCGTTGGTAGTCGATGCTAGGACAACCGTTTACAGGAACATTCCATACTAAACTGGACTGGTCGTAATCACCTAACAGCAGCGCTAGGTCATTCAACGCTAGATGAGAATACACACTACTAAGTGAGTCGATATGTTCGCTGATACTCATGGTGTCGTCCTTACTGTAAGGGGGTAAATAGATTATTGATGTAGTGGTGGTGGTGTCTCATAGAAAGATCGGCTACTAGGACTTTCACCCATAGTTGCTCAAGCGTTTCGTAGATCGAGGAAGGGTCGATGGAGCAACTCAGCTTATTAGGGATCGCGATCAACACACCACCGCCATGGGACTTTCTGCTGTTTTGCTGGTTACGATCGCATCTAAAGACGGAGATTGCGTTCCCAAATAACAGTTGGGAGTGAATCTTCTCGTCTAGCTAGGTTTCCGTTAATACAACTATATCGAAGTTCGACTCAGCTACAGCAATATAACAGTCGTCGATTTTGGTTCGAAGTCCGCGCACGTTCTGGTAATAAATCAGCAATGGAGGATTTGAGTTTAGCTGCGGGTTTGACACAGAGTTGGAAACGGCGACGGCGTCATCGAAGGAATTGTTATAGGAGTTGTTACCTAATACCTATGACCGAGAAAAATAATCCCACAGCAATTCGGAATATCTCCATCAAGAGCAGTACCGAATTTCACTCATATATTGTTTGATTGATTTTTGCCTCAATCTAATTCGGTTCTTTTAAAACAAGTTGAATTAAAGTGGAACGAAATTTAAAGCAAGTGGAGCCAAAAGTCTAATTGCAAGCATCCCAATTTTTGTTGTCGGGAACTTAAAGGTCAAGCAAAATAGTCGCCTGTGACTTGCAGCAGAAACCAGAAAGCTTAGTTGGTGAAAGAAAGTTGATCAAGACTAACGGGATCAGGGATGGAACAAAATCGCTTCTAGCGATCAAGATCATAGGAGCGATCAGATTCACATTCATTGACATCACTACTAGTAAGCGACACAGTTTGTTGCGATCCGTACCGATTATGATAAACCTCATGTCAGATCATGTTTATTGCATGATTGCGTTGAGAAATATAAGAGACTAGCTGACCCGACAAACTTCGTATTGCCACAAATTAACCTGTGTTGTACGTAAATCATGAATCTCGGATGACCTTTGTCACAATCTCGAGTTTTGCAAGTTTCTGAGGAGTTCAACCTTAGATGATTCATTTTGGCAGTTACGTAACTATGAAAGCATCCCAAGTAACCAATAACCATCACCAATGCTATTCAAATGTAGGCCAATAAGCATTTAAGTCGCCTAAAATACTACTTAAATGCTATTTCGACAAAATATACAGCTACTTTACTGATAACCTTCTTATAGTGCTGACAATGCTAATTTACAGCAAATTACCGACACCAAGAATTTGAATACAATTATGGATGCCAATTTACAACACCTATGCAGGCAAAAAGCTAATATACAACAACGTACAGTATAAAATGCCAGATATGCTGATTTGCTGCTTATGTTAATGCTTATTAGTTACCAGGAATGGGTAGTTTAATATACAAATTTGCAATTTTTCCTCACAGTACAGTAGAAAACAATTCCCCTGTCCCCTCATTGTATAGCCAGAAAGCGGATAGTAATATTCGCCATGATTGTACAACATTTCGCCGAATATCATTTTGTGAAAAGCCTTAAGCGGAATATACCATTTCACGGAAAACTTTTTTGTAAAAAGTACCATTTCGCGATCCTCTCCTTACTCGCTGTCGCTCGTTCCAGGAAATCCAGATAGACCTAGGAAAACAAATAAACCTAGACAGTAGTGATTTCTGCAGGGAGTTGCCTCCCCCCAGTGAGCGGTGCTTCCGACGGCGGGTCACCGATAACACTCGCGGCCGTCTCGCCCTGCATCATCCAGTGTTACTATAGATAGTTTTTGTGGTCTTGTTATTGACTAATGTTTAATGGAAGAGTCTCGAATTTCTCGAGTTCGATTAGTTTTGCAAAAATTTCGGTTTTATTTGTATGAGAGTCCATATTCCCCTACCACAAAGGTGAGAGGTCTCTAACTATCATAAAATAAATTCAAGACTCCAAAATCTCCCACATGCCAAATTTGGTCCCTTTTGATTGATTAGTTCTCGAGATAAGAGGAAATTTGCATTTCATTTGCATGGAAGCCCACCCTCTTGAAGGGGAGATGGGTCATAACTCGCTTTCTAAAGAGGAGAGGGGTCTCAATTTACCATAGAAAAAAACTTGCCTTCAAAACCACTTACATGTCAAATTTGGTTCCATTTGCTTGATTAGTTCTCGAGATATGAGGAAATTCGTATTTGTTTATTTGTTTATTTGTTTATTTGGTGTATAAAAATCATCTGACATAGTGTTTGTCTGAATGATAAAACTAAATTAACATAACTAACGGTACAATAAATACAGGCAATATAAAAACACACGAGAATACAGTCATCTACGAAGCCGTTCTTTAAATGACGATGTGGTGATGTTGAAGTCGAACAAATCTACCACCGCGTTGAAGCTTGCCGACATATATCGAATGGGATCATGTTGCCCATACGAAACACTTCGATGAGGTAGAAACAGAAGATTCCTGGGCCTCAAATGCCTTTCCGGAGCGTACAAATTCAGTTGATGCAGAATACTTGGAGCGCCGATTTCACCACGCAAAACTTTTGCCACAAACACAGCTTGCGCTTCGAACCGTCTGCGCTCCAAAGTCTGAATTCCGAGGAGCTGACAGCGCTCGGTGTATGCAGGAAGCTGGAATCGGTTACGCCATTTCGTTTGTATAGGAGCCCCCCCCCCCTCTTAAAGTGGGGAGGGGTCCTAATTCATCATAAAAAAAATTCTTGCCCTCGAAAACTTTCACATGCCAAATTTTGTTCCATTTGCTTGATTAGTTCTCGAGTTAAATTTCCTCATAACTCGAGAACTAATCAAGCAAATGGAACAAACTTCATTGGAATACTTCATTTGTATGGAAGCCCCCCCTCTTAAAGGGGAGAGGAGTCATAATTCCCCTTCTAAAGAGGGGAGGGGTCCCAATTTACCATAGAATAAATTCTTGTCACCAAAAACACCCACAACCCAAATTGTGTTCTATTTGCTTGATTAGTTCTCGAGTTATGCAGAAATTTGTGTTTCATTTGTATGGGAGCTCCCCCTCTTAGTGGGGGGAGGGGTCTCTAACCATCACTAAAACCTAATCTTAGATTACAGCTTGGTTCGACTCATGCACCTTCCAGTATTGGACAAAAGGTAGGAGTCAAAATGACTACTTGTCAAGCATAGCTACCAATACCCCCCCCCCCTTCCTTTCCGCTCTTCTCCTCCTTCACCAAAAATTTTCATTTCTTTCCCCTACCGTCCCTTCATCAATTGTAGAACCATCGTTTCAAAAAATATTACTAAAACCTTTCCTGGTCCCAAAAACCACTAAGTGCAAATTTTCACGCCGATTGGTTGAGTAGTTTTTGATTCTAGTAGGAACATCCCGACAGACAGAAATCCATTTTTATATATAAGATACAGACGATTATGTGCACCGTATGAATCACAATACAAACAACATGTGTGACCTTTTTTCTCGCAGCTAGGTAAATGTAATACTATAATCGACTGCTGAGACTGTTTAGAGAACAAAATTTTGTGATCAACTGCTTTAACTTTGCACATATTGGATAATTTAGAGATGTAAACTCATTAAAATGTCAAAAATCTGCTTATCACTAAAGAATGCGACATAATAATATAACACTTTTTTTTGCCCCATCACATTTCAAAAGTTTTGAAGGGGGGGGAGCGACATACACTTTTTTTCAAATAGGTATAAGCCCAATTTGAGAAGCAAATGTAAAAACTCGAAAGTTCAATGATAAACATCAAAATACAAAAGACAAAATTAAAAATTCAAATTAGGAAGGCAAAGGTTAAAAGTTGAAACTCAACAGACAAAAGTCAATAGTCAAAAGTCAAAAATAAATATTGAAAGATAAAAGCCAAAAGTCGAAAATTTCAAATCAACACCTAAAAATCAAAAATCAAACGTTCAAATTCAAAAAAAAAATTAAATGTTAAAAGCTAAAGGTCAATTCTCAATAGATCAAAGTTGATAAACCAAAAGTCAAAAGTCAAAGTTAAAAGTTAAAATTTAACAGCTGAAATTCAAAAGTTAAAAATAAAATAGTCACGAGTCGAATGTTAAAGTTTGTTGGCAAAAGTCTAACTTAAGAACTCAAAAAACGAAACTCATAATTTTACTCAAAAGTCAATTCGAAATTGGGCCTCAAACCGCACTTCAAATGAATTCAGATAAATTTGAACTTAAAGCTTTCTTTCAATTTAAATTGGAAATTAGATATGAAAGTTGGCTTATGAAAGTGAACTTACTTAAATCTGAGTTTGAAATGAGTTTCAAATTAGTTTTGAAATTTTCCTTGAAATCCATTTTAAATCGGGACTGGATCTATTTTAAGCCAACTAATTTACTTACCGCAAAAAAAGCGGACAAACCATTTCAATGTTCCGGGCTTCTGGATTACACCTCGAGACTTTTTTTTGTTTTGAAATAAATTTTCTAAGGAAAGTGGGCCACGTACTTCAGCCTGAGCATACTCCTGGTCATCGAAGTCGGGCCATTGGGTACGATAATTTTTAAAAATTCCTAGCTTAGTAATTAATAAATTACAAACTTTTTCAGCGTGTCAATTGCTTTACAGTTAAATAATCCACTATTTAATAAAAATGATTGCTGGTATTTCGTTTTAAAGATAAAATCCTGTAATCAATTCGGAAAGTAAATCAGCAGTTTCAGCAGTTTCGTTCGTTTATATTTTTATAGGTCCATCCACAGCACGCACAACCCTCTATAAAACAACGACAAACGACTGCCATGAATCATCAGTCCAATCGTAAAACTGTGCGCCTCTAGACATGTGCTGATACAAGAAGAAATCTCCAACACGCACCGCACCGATTGTAAGGCGACGCCGCGCCGTGGAAAAGCGGAAAATTGCCCGATGAAAATTGCACCCAGGAAACTAATACGCGTGTAAGTCCTATCTGGTGCGGAGCGGGACAGCTGGTAAATCACGACTCTCCTGATTAATATGACATCATTTCGGCGGAAAAATCGTCCCCATTTGTGATTTTCGACATCCCGTTGCAAGGCTTGGCACACGATAGAGAAATTGTCGTCCTCCTACGTCCGTAGGTACGTTTGGATAAATTGGGTGCAATATTTCAGTGCCAGGTACGACACCACCGCCGCTGCTGCAGTTCTGAATAATCTTACCAGATTGAAGCGCGTTCATTTCCGGTACGTCACAACTTACAATTAAATGGGTTGAATTCCACTATAGTATGGATAGTTTGCAACAGCAGTTTGTACCGGAGACCATGCG
This sequence comes from Sabethes cyaneus, assembly GCF_943734655.1. Taxonomy (NCBI): domain Eukaryota; kingdom Metazoa; phylum Arthropoda; class Insecta; order Diptera; family Culicidae; genus Sabethes; species Sabethes cyaneus. The sequence goes on from NC_071354.1 coordinate 51,449,262, forward strand.
TCCCCATCGCCGGACTTTAACCCTGAGAACGCCTGGCTTTTCAACTCGCTAGCTTAACTATACAGTCTGCCATTGTCTTGGGGTTCGTTAAGTTCCAGATTGTCGTCACCCAGACAAAGGGGACTGTGAAACTAATTCACTTATTCCATTACCGCTGTCTTCATGTGTGCTGCGAGCGAGCAGTGCTATTCCGTTGTCACTCCCCTTTACGGTGTGTGCAGTGATACATAATTCAATTTCACCTCTAAAGACATGATAAATGGCAGCCGTGTGGAAACAAGCATGTCGTATTACCCGATTGAAGCCGTGATAACTAGCTTGCCGGTGAATTAGTGACCATTTCGAGTTCGGTTCGCGCCATAATTGGCCAAGTATACTGCGGCCGAACTTTACCTGTGGACCGTACGAAGCGTCTTGAATTGGTAGCCAGATGGGGGGACACTAGTTTAATTAGAGCCTGTTCTGGACTAAGATAATCACCATCGCCGAGCCTGAACTTACTAATGAACGTTGGAGTTAAAGTTGAGTTGAATATCCAATTATCAAAATTATACCAATATCGGATAATTTCACTTACAGTAACGTTGTTCGTATCCAACAGCTTCTAAAACGACAATAAAACTCTAAAACAAATGTGAATCCGGCCCCCATATTTACACGGTCAGTACGTACATTGAGATTACCGTCCTCTGCTCTGCGGAGTTGCATTCTGACGCCAAACGAGCCAACTTTCTGACGACCGTTTCGTTCAACGAACCGGAAACAGGATACGGTTAACACCTCCGTTCGTAGAAAACACCAAACACAATGCAATCTTTCATCCGACGTGGTAAACAGCAGACCTGTCGCCAGGTTAAAGGAAAAATTTATGACGTGCGAATGGCCCTACCACCGACCGCACCGTCAACGGACGCCAGGCCGGGCTCAGTCTTGTCCGACGGCTCACGTTTGACATCAAGCTTCCACACAATGACTGCAGCCACATCCAGCCAGCATAGAAGCGAGCGGATCCAACTATGGGAAGGCACGGTAATCTAATCCTCGAAGAGGGTGAAGGCAAATTTACTATCCGATTGCATTGTTGGTTGGAAATGGAACTCCAGAATTGTGGAAGATAATCATCGTCATCATTTCAAGTTTGTTGTATAGATTATTATAATTAACTAGCTTCCCAAGCAGCAGGAATTCCAATCTTACATTCGACAAACCGGCTCAATCCAATCTTGACCGTTCCGATAGTTTTCAATCAAATTTCAATCTCTACATCTCTTAACACTTGACTGAACAGGCATGAATATGTTTGATTAGATATTGGGTTCCCTTTTACTCATGCATACATACACCTACACATATATCCTTGCTATCTCTTTTCACCAGATACGAACGTACCGATACCATTGTAATAATAACACGAGAGTGAAGGATTGCATTCTGGTAAGGCTCTTTAGAACCGATTTGCAATCCAGTTCAAACATTTCACATGCCATTGATCATGGGTGAAATTGAAAACCAACCGATGTGACAGGTTCTTTTCATTCAGGCAACTGGCAGGCTGCAAGTGCAATCTATCCGTGAGAACTCGGCATTTGACATTTTTCTAAATAAAATTTATATTTTCCATTATTTTTGATAATTTGTTGGTTTGTCAAATAATAAATTGCTTCTAACATTTACCTTGAGCTGGCTATGAAAGAAACCATTAGGACTATTGTTTCATCCTATGATTCGTACGTTTCTTTAAATATGATAACTGATTTATCTCGCTTTCTGACTTCGCAAATAGTCCATTTTTCGGAACCTACGCGTAAATTGAAATCGCCAATTACTGATTGTAGTTAAGAAACAACGATCATGACAGTTTTGCGTATCTTATTTGGCAAAATTTGAACTCAATCTTCTATAATGTTCAATATTTCAGGCAGAAGTTAAACTTCAAAACCACACTCTTAAGTAGCTTTATTTTGTCTTTTTCGACAGAACAAAATCCACCTCGTAGTTTGCAAAGCTATTCGCATGGCATACAATAGCAACCACGTTGATTCTCATCCTGGAATTTAGATCCTGTTCGGATCCAAACGCCCGCACGCGCCTTTGTGCGTACGGTCTTTTGTTTACCGATGCAGATTCCGAGTTTCAATTTAATAGAGTATCAATTGACTGGCTGTACACAGTCGAACCACGTATCGACACTTGTGCGTAATAACGAGCTGTTTACGGCCGACTATAATCTACTGCTGAGATAAAACGACGCCGGTCAATGTACTGCCAGGCATGGATTACGTGAAATATCTACTCATTTGTTTCTCAAAGGGTTCCAATACAAAGGCATTTGTCTTTGTTTAAATTTACGTTTGTGCTGTGAGAATAGTTTCTATGTTTTACGCTAACATAGTGATTTCACTTAATAATCGTTACACAAGTGGCCGCCGCTGTCTCGACGATGCAATAAACCTGTAATCACTGAAAATTATTTTTTTTCATATTATATTCAAATTCTCTTCAATGTTTCCACCTAAACTTAGACATAATGCAACTTTCAGGGAATCAAAAATCACGAACGTACAAGAGACAAAGATATTGTTTCTACTTCAAAATATTGCTATAATGTAGGGTACGGGAGGGTATTTTCGGCAGGTTTCTAAGCCTATTTGCCTTTTCTTTCGCCAATAAAAAGACTTTGCCTTTGTATTGTCTTTACCGACCGACTGGCGACAAAGACATATTTTATTGTATAATCTGCATCACCAACAACAATCGCTTGTGAGAGCGAGTGTGTATCAAAATATATTCTCATCGAAAGTTGTCTTGCCTGCTGGTGTGAAGGGACATTGCATTGTCCTATTATTTTGTTATCATGATACATTCTGGCTGCTACGTATGTTTGTTTTATAGACAGAGAATAACTGCTTTATCGCTCTTCGTTTTTGTCGGTTATTTCTGCGTATGAACAATGATATTTTGATTCCCTGGCAACTTTACAAGTTTTCACATAGCACTTTAAACAATTTTACAATTTTCAGAATAACGCAGTTTCTTTGACGAATTACGCATTATAAACATAATTGCTGGGCATAATTTCAACAAAGCTAATTGTCACGACGGAATCCTTCGGTGCGTTAACGCTTCCAACGGCAACTGTCAGTGAAGAGTTACATCGAGACTGAGGAATGTTAGACACAGCCGGAACGTCGAAACGGATATAAGAGAAGAAAAAAAAGTACAAGGTATACAGCCCTAAGGGTTATACGAAAGGGTGACGTAGGATTATATCAGGTCATTAGATCAAAGACTAATATAAACTGCATTTCTGGCATATGTATGTTTATAAGAATCATTGTTTAAGTGAATGTAAAAAAAAATACGTGGACGGGGTTTCATAAGTACAATGCCTGCAATAATTGAGACATAGAGATTTCTTTTAAAAATCACTTGTATAAAGGGTGGCCACAATAAAATTTCAACACACTCAAATTGCTTTAACTTTTAAACCGTTGGCGTTGGGTAAATAGACCAAACCTCGTGTTTTAGTTTTGACCTTGAAATGCGGTCATGCATATATTAATTTTTTTTTTTGAAACCGGGGTTCTACAATTGCTGAAGGGACGGTAGGGGAAAGTAATGAAGAATTTTTGAATGAAGGGGAAAGAGTGGAAAGGTGAGGGGGGATGGTTATTAGTAGCTACGCTTACTAAGTTGTCGTTGTGACTCCTACCTTTTGTCCAATGCTGGAAGGTGCATGGGTCGAACCAAGCTATAATCTGAGATTATAACCGGATTCGAACCCACGACACCCGCCAGGGCATGTGGCTTGCTGGTATTTGTACCTTTGAACCATAGAGGCGCTGGACAATAGGAGACTGCGCAACCCCCCTTATTAATCTTTAAGTCCCCGACATCAAAAATGATGGTACTTACAGTTACATTTTTGGTTCTATCTCCACTTATTTTCATTCGATTTTTATGCAATTAGTGTGTAAAGAACCACATTAGATTGGCCAAATAATGAAAAAAATTAGTTGGTAAATTATGGTTCCATTTTCTCGGAGATATTACAGATCGCAGTAGAAAACTAGAAATCTGTTTGACAGAGTGCGCAAAAGTTATCCATTTTCTTTGTGGTCAATATGAATAAATCATACATCCTGTAGAGCGCATGTTCATGCCCCACACTCGTCCGGAACTCAAAATTGACCATTTTGAATTTTCTTCAGTAAGATGGCAAATGGGGTATCAAATCAAAGGATTTATCAACGCGAACTCTTGGGTGGACTTTAGGGTGCATTATGAGCCGATCTGGACATTCCAGAATATCGGTTGTTGTTGCATCTGAGAATAAATGTAACGGAGTTTATCGCTGCGTCCTCTATGGACGAAATGGATTAATACGATTTGTCTTTTGCTTTGCCTTTGTTATCGATAAGTAAACGAGAACAATATAGTGTCTATATAATTTAAGCTGTTTTGTGCGAAATGAGTCAGTTGTTCAATATACACGATCAAGAACGATCACGATAGTTTTATTTGACCGAAAATTCGTCCCGTGCCGAAGATCATACTCTCGTTTCGAAGTCGATTGGATGCTGCTGCGGTTTACTACCGTTTTCTGGACTACTGGTGGAAGTTACTAATAGTTCGACACCTTTCTTTCGTTTGCGGTTGGTGCTGCCTGTGTTCGAACTTGGTGTGCTATTTGATGAACAGCAACAGTTGTCGTATAATATATCACTATTCACTATTCGCGTAGCTCGTTTAGCATTTACCGAAGCGGACGGTTTGTCGAAATAGAAAAATACTGACAAAAACTAGACTGCTCCTGAGATCCAAAACCATGCAATAGCCCGTGGTAGATCAACGGATCTCGGGGTTGCTCGAAGGACTTATTTCTTCAGTTGGCGATAGCCCGATTGGGGTCGCATTGAATACACTAAGACTGAAGTCGAAATGGCTTACTTTATTATTCGAAGGGTTTGCTTTTATAGTTAAATTTTGGTGGAAAATATTGCTAATGCAAATCGATATTTTCCCTATTGTAAATGCATTCTTAAAGCTAAAAAGAGATAGACTACTGGGACAAAAAGATTCTTTGTTCGATACATTTGGTTCTGGAATTGTAATTCGAATCCTTACTGAACACCGAGTCACATCGGCCACCGACGGGTCGGAGAGCCAGCTCAGCAGAATGCGTGCACTTGTGAAGTGTATGCGTGGCGCTGGTGCTTGCATTCGGTGCCCGCCGTGTGTCTCAATACGGTCGGAGTTGTCTGTTTTGCTTTGTCCTGTTGCATAATATTTGTTTACATGATGATGTGTATGGCTAGGGTAGAGTACGGATAGTACAGTCGGTTTTACGGGAATTCAAAATTGGCCAGTTTGAATTTTCTTTGGAAACCTATCAAATCGCGGGATTTTCAACACGAGTTCTTGGGTGGCTTCTGTGATTTGAAATTTTCCACACTTCCGGAAAAAATCGTAATGGCCAATTTTGAGATCCACTAGAACCGACAAGGGATATTCCGGAATGTCCAGATCGGCTCAAAATATATCCAAAAGTCCACCCTAGAACTCGCGTTGAAAAATTCTTTGATTTGATACCCCATTTTCCAGAGAATTCAAAATGGCCAATTTTGAGTTTCGGTAGAACCGATACTAGAACATGCGCACTACAGGATAGTGTAACATTCATTCTTGTTGACCACAAATGAAATGGATAACTTGTGCGCACTCTGTTAAGCAGATTTCTAGTTTTATTTCACATGCTACTTATGACGTCAAAAAAGAAATCCCACTGCGATCTGAAATATCTCCGGGAAAATGTAATCATAATTTATTAGCTTATTTTTTTATTAAAGGCCAATCTAATATGGTTCATTTAAGACTAATTGCATAAAAATCGAATGAAAGTAAGTGGAGATAGAGCCAAAAGTGTAACTGCAAGTACCATCATTTTTGATGTCGGGACGTAAAGGTTAAGCTGGGGTTGGGTTATTAGACACAAATTGTGCCTCTTCCTCCGTCTGCTGTACAAACCACCGACCGAGTACTTTAATCTAACCTTGTTTTTACTGGCGAGACGATGACACTATTGAGCAGGGCCTTTAATTATCACTGAATTTCAAACAAAACAGAAAATCTTTTTTCTCAGCATACATTGTTTTTTATGCCTCTGAGTTTCGTATGTGCAACTCCACAGCGATTTTCATCGTAGTATACAAGTTCAATATAGCGTGAAAATAGAACAGGAGAAAGTGATTTTCAAATCCACAAGCTGATATTCACTTCAGGAAAAAAAGATTTTTAAATGCAGTAAATGAAAAGAAAAATCTTATGTTCAACAGCTGAACGCAATAGATGCTAAATAACAACATAAATTTTTTTTATTGATTTTCACTGCTCAAACGTGAATATCAGTTTGTTACAATATCACAGGGCTCTGATATTATATATTCTCGGGCATGAAGTTCATGCTTGCTGTATATAGTTATTATATACGTTTGATCAAAGCAAGCAGATTTTCAATGCAAGGTAGACTGATAATCCAGAAGTTTGGACGTTATGCTGATGAATATTAACAGCACTGCTATTGAGGCCCTTGCGACTTACAAGGTACTGCGTTCTGCGTGTGACGTTGTTCGTCTGTCAGCGTGTTAGCCGCGATTCTCAGCGCTGGTTTTTGGAGAAAGGCTCCTTTCCTATGAAATAGACCAAACATCGCGTTATTAGTCTTGATCTTGAAATGCGGTAAAGCATATAGGGTACGGGAGGGTATTCCCAGCACGCTGCTAGATTCGGCAAACATTACCTTTTTTTGCTGCGCTTTCCCAAATAAAAACTTTGCCGCTATCTAACAATACTGAAACGAATGTAGCACTCATAGGCTTTAACCCTTTATAAGGCCGTGGCAATAAAATTGCCACCAACGAAAAATATTTGTTTTGCGTCTATAATGACATCAATATAATTATAGAAGCAAAATAAAAAAAATTTATTGGTGGCAATATAGTTGCCACTGCCTTATAAAGGGTTAAAGTGTTATAACTATTTTCATAAAAATGTAAGTAATTCGCTAAATTTTATTCAATAAACATCAAAACCACTATTTTTCCACTAGCACGTTATCAGGATGAAAAACCTGATTTAATCCACCTAGTGGTGAAAGGAACCTTTGTTATACCGTCTTACTTGCAATTTGAGATAGAAATCGACATGTTTGGTTTACATGAAATTTTTGGAAATTGAATAAGTTTACAAAATTTGAAACAAATAGAAGCATTTATAAATTTTGATAGTTTCTTTTCTCATGAAATTGCTGAGTAAGTTGTTACTAATGAGGGTAAGTGCAAGTAAAAGTAAGTTGTAAAATGAAATATTATTCTTTAACATATACATTGCGTAGTAAAGGTCTAGTTAATAGGTTTTTGAGCTATGCATAATTTCCTGTAACGCCATTCTGTTTGATTCACAACAATAAAGTTTTCTTGAATAAATTTCATCAATTTTTATGAACCTTCGGTTACTCACGTTATTGCATTTTGTACACCATATGTAGGTTTTTGAATGCCATATTGTTATATAGTTACAAATCGTATATTACGTATATACTAACGTATATTCTTCAATAAACTTGTTATGAGCAAAATGTCAGAATTATTCAATGCATTATTACTTTAAATTGTTAGGAAAATAGATTAGCATAAACCGCCATCACAGAAACGAAGCAAGTAGCATGTGAGGTGTACCGCAATTGGCCCCAACTGGAATTTTCTTTCGTTTCTTCATATGGAAAAATGGTGTCTGTGTGCAGCAATACTACCAGCAAATGTAAAATGTTTAAAATGTATCCGTCTGTTGGTAGTCGAGTAATTCGGGGTCAAAATCAGGGTATTTTTTATAATCAAAGTTCTACAGTTAGTAAACAAGGAAACATAGAGGTATACTATGTTCAGCAAAGTTGTGTATTTTTACTATTTACAACTTTGTAATACATTAAAAAGTCATACAACAATTACAAAAAGAGCTAAAATAGAAAAACTGATTTTTCAAATTCATATACAATAAATAAGATCTCTTCGTTGAAGAGATAGAAGGTTACTGTCTTCAGCAAAATTTCTTGTAATAATATGCTCTAAAACTTTGCAGAACACATCAATGTGTTATAATGAAACTGAAGGAAAATAATTTTTTTATTTCACTTTTAGGGAGATTAATCAAAATTCAAATTCTACCAGACGATAGAGCTTTCAATTTCAAGAAACTCTTCCAAAGGTTCGATAAACTTAAAACCAAGTTTTCCTAGTCAAAACTCTAGTGCGCACGTTTTCTTTGGTTTTGGGCTATTGTGCGCGCGAGTAACTGTGATATAAAAGTTGGCGCGAGTGTTCGAGGGTTAATATCTTTTGACCGGTAAAACCAATTCTTATGAAATTTTACATATATATTCGTAGTGTGAAAACCTCTCGTTTGATATTAAAATAATTGAAATTAGGTTATTTTTCTTGGTTAAAATCATTATAAATTATTGTTAATTTTGGTGTGCTGTATTGAATTACTCATAACTTTCAAATTAAACTTCCAATCAAAAAACCATTCAACAGTGATCTATCCGGCTATATTACCTGCCAAATGAAACTAATAGCACGTAAATCGGTTTGGCCATCTCTGAGAAACAGGCGATCATTTGAGCCTTGTCAAAACTGGTTTTTTAAGCATAACTTTTAAACCACATGTTTGTTTTCAATAAAAATTGGCGTGAAGTTTAGCAATAGTAAGAGCTTTTATTTGGTACTAAGATCGATGAAATCGGTTATGTGGTTCCGGAGAAAATCGTGTCACGTAATTTTCACCTTTTTGCTTATAACTTTTAAACTAAAAGTCAGACCACGAAACCATTTAATAATGATATACTTGGTAAAAATACCTTTCAAATAAAAGTTATAGCAGATGAATCGGTTCAGCCATCTCCGAGAAATAGGCGATTGAAAATTGAAGCGCACACACATACACACATACACACACACACACACACACAGACATTGCTCATTCGTCGAACCTGATCGATTGGTATATGTGACACGGCCCTCCGGGCCTCAGATCGACTTCGTGTTTTTCGACCAATTCCTAAACCTTTGTTATATTGTATAACAAAGGTAAAAACCAGCAGCAATCGCTTACGCGTATCCGCTCTTGATGACGGTTTGAGAAATACACAATTATGATCACGTTTACTTATTCTAGAAACTAAACAGCTGTGAATTTGGTTTCATAGAACAATTCTACTTCTTTCTATCACGAAATCAATCAATATGAAATCAATAAATCAATTTTCATTCTCTAGCACTTGCAGCATTTTGTTTTTGATTTCAGCATATGGTGCTCTACTTACACTACTACCAATGTGCGAGGCAGTTACTTCTGAAACTCTTCTATCGTGTTGACATAGCTAGTATTTGAGTGGCAACCACTTGTTTCTGGTGCTAGTGTATATGTACGTTTCAATGATACACTAGCGCCAGCAGCAAGCTGTTGTCATTGCAAAACTAGTTATCTTCAAAGCAATGTCGCAAATTTTCATCACGATGAAGGCTCATCACCTGCTCATCAGCGATTTAAATCTTATCAACTGGCAACTCTATTACAAAAGAAATATTGCTCGTTCAAATATAAAACGTTATTCGTATCACATATAATAATTATGAACTTGTCAAACGTCAACATATACTTGCAACGACATACACAACCAGTAACTTCAAGCGGTACACGGACAAACAAAATGGTTTCAAGATTTAGTTTCAATGGAATGCAAACCAGGTGCAATATTATTATTATTAATTGGTGCCTCGAAGGTTCGAAGCTATGAAAAATAATGCATCTTCTTCTTGTGTGACTAACGATGAAGGCTGATAATAAAAATATCGTCGGCTACTGTTCAAAATTTGATCGTGGTGCTTGTCATTGTCACGATAAAAAAGATTTATGCTGCACTCAACGTGAATGTTGAAAAATTATGAATAGTATGTTATAATAATTTTATGAGAAGACTTTTAGTCTTCTGGGTGTAGAAGAATGTTGATGTTTTGAAGTGCATTTATGTATTATGTCGCAAAAATGTATATTCCAAGTATCTCAGGTGCTAATAGTAGAACTGAAAAACCAACATAAATGTTAGGTACATGTTTTTTGACGGTATAATTTAACATCCGATAGCGCTTTTGCCTGTTTTCCAAAATTGATAAATCATAGCTACTCATTGCGATGAGTCAAAATGCGAGGTATTCGTTTTTGATTGGCATCACTAGCGATCAAACCATTGCATGAAAAAGAGTGAGTGGTAATTCGCTTTTCGCTCACTCTCATTAAATAATTCTCAGCTAAAAAAGCATTGCCAGAGAATTTGACGTTATGGAATCACCTTTGAGCGTGTTTCGAACCGAATCAGTACTTTTATCGATGAATAGCAACATTGCTTCAAAGATCCGGTATCTAGGCAATACCGACACGTTATCCATCGGTCTCTCTTTTGATCTGTTTTTGAAAAGCATCTAATCCCTGTGCTGGCTATTGCGGCCGGTCGGATTTAAAAAACACAGACATCACTATAGGAAATGGGCCCAGTTTAGCCGCAGTGACTTTATCATTTCTCGCGACTATAACTCAAATTCAGTAGCGTTTCATTAAGACCAAAATACACGCCGATGTTCAGTAAATATTATTCTTTCAACTGGTATAAAAGTCTTGTCTCGAATAAATATAGTTTCAACGTAAATCCTGAATATTGATTAGGCTACCGCTTAATGGGCTGTAAATACCTTCTCGTACTCCTCTATTAATATTTTTTTTGAAAGGGTGGTGTTCAATATTTTCACGTATTATTTATAATTGTAAATCTAATGTTAGAACCACCCTATATCAACTAAACTGATAACGGCGAGAGTCAGGGAACTCAGTTTTATCGCCTCTGATAATTGTAGTAGTAGATCGTTTGCGAGAGAAAAATCAATTAGTGTTCGAATAAGATCAAGATCAAGATCACTTTAGATCAAAAGTTAGTTCCAATAAATCGTTCGACGTATCCAGTCGCATTTCTGTGTCATCGAAATAAAGTGTCGTTACTAAAGTTCCGCGGTTTTTACTGATCCCAAATTTACCAGCGACCACAGGTCGAAGAAGTATTTTGTACATTGGTCCTTCGAGCCGGATCTCTAGAAGAACGAGACCGGTGGGACAGTAAACCGCGAGTGAAAAGTGCATGAACAATTGCGCTTGGCGTGCTATCAGCCATTGCATTTGGCTATTGTTTCCTGAGACAATCATCTGCATTTGGCTTTAGTGGCAGCGTGGCTGCATTACGTCGATCGGCACCCTACGGATTCGCTAGGACTGAAACAGGATCGGCCACACCGGGATTTTCTACACGGACACGGACGGAAAGATAAGTAGCAGGACAGGTTTGGTTGAGGTGGCGTTCTGAATGCACGATCAGACGCTCCCTGGTTAAGTGGTAAAATTGCATGTGGCTGAAATCCGATTCAATAAAATTGATAAAACTGCATGATCTGCGTTATATTTTCTATTAGAGAAGATTGGTCCGCTGAGTTGAGTATCTGAGGTTGGTTAATCGATTTTCCTAAGCTGGTTCACTTTGAAAAGGGTCTGATTGTCCGTGGGTTCTGTCAATTAATCGGTTTGCGAGTATATTCGGTCGGTCAAACGGTGTGTATTGTGAATAGTGCAGTGTGATTTCTTTACAAAATGGCCAGTAATGAGCTGCGGAAATTACTAAAGCAAGAACGCCAGATTCGGAGCATCATGGATGCCATGAAAGAGTTTCGGCAGAATTACAACGAAGTTCGCGATAAAAGTTCATTGCTAATTCGAATTAAAAAACTGGACGATGTGTATGAGCTGTTTTGTGAAGTGCGCATGCAAATCGAATTGATTATTGAGGATACGGATGGAAGTGAAGAATTCGTTGACCCAGATGAAACTGTGGATGCTCAAGCCCGCAAAATGGCGGCAAATAAGCACAAAAGAGACATGGACAATACGCAGATTCTGAAAGAATTCATCAGTGAATATTTTGTGCTAAAGCAATCATTGGAAGACTTATTGTGCCCTTCGATGTTGAATCCCGCTGCTGGTCCTGCGCCGTCTATCAGCCAGCAACATTCTTCTGTGTCGATGAGGCGGGTAAAGTTGCCAGAATTGAAGCTGCCTACGTTCAGTGGAACTTTACGTGACTGGATCACATTTCGTGATACATTCAAGAATCTTATCACTGATAACGCTCATTTGTCGGAGATTGACAAATTCACATACCTCCGATCATCCTTGTCTGGAGAGGCTTTGCAAGAAATTGGATCGATTGAACTCACATCGGATAATTATTCGATAGCATGGAGCCAGCTTGAATCGCGGTACGAGAATAAAAAGCTCTTGGTGAAATCGCATCTTGATGCGCTGCTTTCGGTAGACCAAATGAAAAGGGAAACGTTCGAGTCTCTCAATCACCTGCTCAACGAGTTTGAAAAACACTTGCAAATATTAGGCAAACTTGGAGAGGAAACCGCGAATTGGAGCACTATTTTGGCACACATCCTGGCTAGTAAATTAGATGCCGCAACGTTGCGCCTTTGGGAAACCGAACATCGATCTCGAGAGGTCCCGACGTACACTAAAATGTTTCAGTTCCTGAAAAATCACTGCATTGTTCTGCAATCGGTTATGCCAAAGAGTTGTCATCCATCCGATTCTAAAAGGTCACAACGGTCGTTCAGCAGCTATGCAGGAACACAAGTTGCTTGTCCTTTCTGTAGTGACGAAAAGCACTTTGGTTCACAATGTAAGAAGTTTAGATCGATGAAAGTGGAAGAGAGGAGGAATGCAGTGAAAAATAATCGATTGTGCTTCAACTGTTTATCCAGAGGTCATGGGTCAAAATCCTGTTCGCGAGGTTCCTGCCGAGTATGCGGACAACGACACCACACGATGCTGCACCTAAGCTCAAATCAGACTGATAACACATCTCCTGTTTCACAACCGACGCGACCGCAACCGACTCTAGGGAACCCACACACGACACAGACACCAACAACCTCACGACCACAGACCCAAGCACACACTCAAACTCACCAGCAGGTACCTAATCAAAATACACAAAACGCACTTTCATTTCCAAGTTCAAGAACTCATGCCCAGACGCCACCCACCACAGACACAACCACAAACCACAATATTGTCCTCTCTGCCAACGAAACCAAGGCATCACGATCGGTATTACTTGCTACTGCACTCGTGATACTTGAAGATCATTTTGGAAACTCTATCCTAGCTAGAGCTCTGCTTGATAGCGGATCTCAGCTGTGCTTCATGTCAGAAAACATCTCTCAACGGCTGAAATTTAAACGGTCCAAGGAAACGCTTTCTATCAGTGGAATTGGACAAACCACGAAGAAATGCAAGCAATCTGTCGTGGCTCGCATTCGTTCCCGTGTATCCTGCTTTGCTGAGAAGGAAACATTTTACGTCATCCCACAAGTAACACAGAATTTGCCACTCGCAAGAATAGACACAAATGATCTCAATATTCCGGCCGATATAGCACTTGCAGATCCCCATTTCTTCGAGCCAGGCTCAATAGATTTAATCGTTGGGGCAGAACTTTTCTACGACGTGCTTTCGGCTGATAAATTTAAGCTAGGAGATAATGGTCCTACTCTGCAAAATAGTGCCTTTGGGTGGATTGTTTGCGGTCGTGTTTTGAATTGCACAAGCCATCAACCAGTTGTTGCCAGCGCGTGTGGTGACCATTTGGACAACTTGATAACGAGATTTTGGGAACTAGAGACGTGTCGCTCCACTAGCACCCTTTCAATAGAAGAAGAAGCCTGCGAGACGTGGTTTGATCGTACAACTATCAGAGACACTCGTGGGAGATTCATCGTAACATTGCCAAAGAAGGATCACCTTATATCTCGCCTCGGAGACTCGAAAAATACTGCACTCAAACGGTTTCTCGCACTGGAAAGGCGGCTGGCTGGCAACGATAAAATTAAACAAATGTACATCCAGTTTGTCGAAGAATACTTGCGCTTGGGCCACATGAGAGAAGTCACTGAGGATATAGAATCATCGGCTCAACAGTATTATATACCACATCACTGTGTACTCAAACCGGAAAGTTCGTCAACAAAACTGCGGGTTGTTTTCGATGCGTCGTGCTCTACTACCAGCGGAATTTCCCTCAATGATGCCTTAATGGTTGGTCCCACAGTTCAAGATGATCTGCTCTCGATCGTCATGCGCTTTAGGCTCCATCGATTTGCTATAGTCGCGGACATTGAAAAAATGTACCGCATGGTCCATGTTCAGCAGCGTGATTGGCAATTCCAGCGTATTTTCTGGAGAAGCAATCCTAACGAGTTCATTCGCATCTTTGAGCTTAAAACGGTTACGTATGGCACAGCATCTGCCCCATATTTGGCGACAAAATGTTTGAAACGACTGGCAGAGCTCGACGGTGGAACATTTCCGGATGCTGCGAAGGTATTAGCGGAAGATTTCTATGTGGATGATATGATGTCGGGCGTAGACAGCATCGAGGAAGGTGTGCAGCTGTGCGCTGAGATACAGAGACTGCTAAGCGGCGGCGGATTTACGCTCAGAAAATGGAGCTCGAATTGCCCCGCAGTCCTCGAGCGTATACCTGAAGACTGCAAGGACGAGCGGACTTGCTTTGAATTAGACGACTCAAGTGCGACAGTGAAAACTCTTGGACTTATTTGGGAACCGAGATCGGACTGTTTCAAATTCAAGGTTCCTGCCTGGAACCCATCTGATATTTGTAAACGAGTTGTGGTTTCGGATTTGGCACGAGTGTTCGATCCGCTTGGACTAGTTAGCCCTATAATTGTCGCAGCGAAAATTTTCGTCCAGTCTCTCTGGCAACAGAAAGTCACTTGGGACGATATACTCGCTACAAACTTGCAGTCGTTTTGGATCGAGTTTCGACGTAGCTTAGATCGCCTAGAAGATTTAAGAGTTCCGAGATGGCTAGCGTTCGGCAAGGACTGTCGTTCCATACAGCTACACGGTTTCTGTGACGCCTCTGAAAAGGCCTACGGGGCATGTATTTACTTACGGTGTACACATTTCGATGGTAGTGTCACATCGCGCCTGATTGCTGCAAAATCAAGAGTGGCGCCGATAGAGGACGTGAAAGGGCGAAAGAAGAAACTGTCGGTCCCTAGGTTGGAGTTGTCCTCTGCGCTGGTACTTGCTCATCTACACGAGAAGGTCATAAAGAGTTTAAAATTAACAGTGCGAAGGTGGTTAACGGCAGACTCTGAAATTGTTCGGTACTGGCTAGCATCGAGTCCATCACGCTGGCAAATGTTTGTAGCAAACAGAGTGTCAGAAATCCAACACTCAACACGTGAAGGGAAGTGGAACCATGTTCCGGGTACAGAGAACCCGGCTGATATCCTATCGCGTGGCACTGTTGCAGAACAATTACTAGAGAATCAACTTTGGTGGAATGGACCATCGTGGCTTGTACAGGATGAAAGCACATGGCCAATGGCAGATGATGTACCACTAACAAACTTCGATACCCGTTTCCTGGAAGAAAACACTGCCATATCGGTTGTAGCCAACATGGCTCCACCGAATGAAATTTTCAGTCTGCGGTCGTCTCTCATGGACTTAGTAAAACTCACTGCTTGGTTACTCAGGTTCATACATAATAGTCGCCAAAAGAACCACAGCGATAGGCGGCAAGGAGCTCTAATGTTCGCCGAACGGGAAGCCGCACTTATTCAGCTCGTGAAACTTGCTCAGCGGGAGCGGTTTGATCAGGACATCAAAGAATTACTGCGGAAAAATCAAGTGAAATCATCGTCTCGTCTCAATTCTCTCTGTCCGCGGCTACTGGATGGAGTAATGCGTGTCGGCGGCCGGCTCGCGAATGCACAAATCTCGTCAGGAAGAAAGCATCCAATTATTCTGGATAAGGATCATCCACTAACTACTCTTGTCATGCTCCATTACCACCATAAAATGCTTCATGCTGGCCAACAACTGCTTATTGCTAGCGTTCGAGATCGGTTTTGGCCTATTGGTGTTTGTAGTCTCGCTCGTCAAACTATTCACCGTTGTGTTACCTGTTTTAGGAACAAGCCAACCGTTCATGAACAATTAATGGCAGACCTGCCTTCAGAGCGTGTTACGCCAGCGCCACCCTTCCTGAGAGTCGGGGTCGATTATTGCGGACCGTTTCAGGTTGTGTATCCAAACCGAAGAGCAGTCCCGGTAAAATACTATGCCGCGATTTTCGTTTGCCTAGTGACCAAATCGGTTCACATTGAGACTGCTGCAGATCTGACGACGGCAGCATTCTTGGCGGCTTTCAGAAGGTTTGTTGCAAGGCGCGGCAAGCCGTCAGTTGTCATGTGCGACAACGGTTGTAACTTCGTTGGGGCTAGACGTGAACTAGACGAACTTCGCCGAGTGTTTCTCGCTCAGCAGTCACAGCAGACAATCGTATCAGAAGCAGCCGATGAAGGAATCGAGTTTAAGTTCATCCCAGCTAAATCCCCAAATTTCGGGGGCCTCTGGGAGGCCGCGGTGAAATCGATGAAGCAGCACCTTAGAAGAGCAATCGGAACGAAAACTCTAACACCAGACGAACTACAGACGGTACTTGTTCAGATTGAGGCCTGCTTAAACTCAAGGCCTCTCACACCTTTGAGTAACGACCCGGGAGACTTCGAAGCTCTAACGCCAGGGCAT